>NC_088801.1:64096028-65421028 GCF_011386835.1 Chrysemys picta bellii | reverse complement strand
TGCGTGACAAGAACCGGGGGGGAGAGGGAGGGGCGTGAAGGGAAAGCCCTCTAACGATGACTACTCAAGGTCCCTTCCAGCCCCACATTTCTAAGGCTCTACCCCATCCCAGTTGCTTACACCTCCTATTGTCCTTCTCGATACCCACCACCTCCTGACTTATGTTTCTGTCCCTGCCTTTCCCTACTCACACACTTGTACAGCAGTAGCAAGAATAGATGATGATTCCACATTGGCTACGATGCAAGGGAGTGATCAAGCGGATTGGGTGCTAGGTAGCATAATAGGTTAGCATAGCAGTACTTGCCCCTGAGGAGCAGATTTCAAGTCTTCCTGAGATCACAAATGACGTCCCTAATTAGGGTCTCCAGGTGCTACTGCCATACAGATAATAAATGACACTTAACAGGAAGAGACGAAGCACACCGCACACAATCATCACACAAAGACAGTCACTGCCCCCCAAAAAACTAAATTTACCAACCTCCCATTTGTCCACAGCCCAAAGGCACATTTCTGCATCCCTGGCAGCCTCTGTTCAGCGTCCACGATGGAATAAGGATGCTTTTTTTCACATCCCAAGTTGGATGCATAGTCAGAATTGTCTGGGATGAGCTTTAACCCTCCTATTATGCTTAACCCTACCCAGTGCTCTTAGTCCTTCCCTGTCACAAGGTTCCCTGACCACCACTTTTTAACTGCCCACTGCTTAGCTACATATAACCCATACATTTACTAGAAACTCCAGCATCAAAATCTTCTGTCTATATTTAATCACATTGCCTCTCAAGGTAAGATTATGCCACCTGGGATTCGGGGCTCCCAACATGCTGAGGTTCATCCGCAGCCTTCATGTTCCTCAGAGCCCCCATTACAATGGTTATTTTTGGAGCAAAAGGCCTATGATACACCTTGCTTTGGGTGCTGCTCTTCTCCTCCCATCTGCCATAGTTCTATTTGTACACTAAGTTGTGCATCACTCACGCTAGCTCAGTTCTGCAAGCAGCAACTGGGATACACTACTACTATTTCCTTGGGAGTTGTTATTTGAGTAATAAGAGGCTGAAGCAGACCCAAAAATACCCACCACTGCTTTTTCCCCACATCCAATCAAGCCACCCAGTGTGGCTTTAGAAAGGCTTTCAGTGTTCTAAACAGATTTTGCTTTAAAATAATAATGAAATACAGCCGGTTTTAACTCTCTTGGTCTCATTAAGCAGGGGTAAAACTGTGAAAACACAAATGTGAGAGTGTTAGACTTGGAAGATTAAATCATACGGGAAACGACAAATGCTAAAAATGAAAATAACTTCCAAGAAGGAAAGCTGAACACAGGGGAATTCATGAGTAGCAGGATTTGCCTGCATCCCTAAGGATGCTTTGGGAGTCTGTAGAAAACCAAAATATAGCACAGTGCATAACTACCCACAACATCAGATCGCACTGCCAATATGCCGACCCTTGAAGGCTACTTCAATAGGCCTTGAAGACTTTGGGCCAGGCCCTCAGCTAGTGTAAGTCAATTTAGTTCCACTGATTTTCACCAGCAGATGATCTGGCCCTTTGTATTTGCTTTGAATACAGGGGTTGTCTTAGCACTGTACTAGTATGAACCACCATTAACTATAGGGCATTTAATAATTCTGCCAAAATGTCGGGCAATTTCCCTCCCCCGCCCCAAGCGCCAAACATCACTTTACTCCACAGATCACTGGGTATCCTGCAGGGCCGTGAAGATTGGTATTTAGTGATGCAAAGAAAATGTTTGAGTTTATTAATCCCAATCCAGCATTTTGATTGCTCTCTCCAAAGCACATGTACCATGAACTCTGACTGCACAGTTCCTCTCAGAGGATGCAAAATAACCACTCTCCTGGAGACAGAGAAGGAAAATTCCCTGCCTTTTCTTCACCAGTATGACCCCCACAAGAAAGGTGCATCTACAATAGAAAAACTACAACAATTGTGGCCAAGTTTTCAAAACATAGTGCTATGAACTCTCTATACTAGCATTGGTAGTAACTAATTTTTCTAGTGCAGGTAAGAGTCTAGAACTGAGGCTGATCTGAATCAATATTTTTAAACCTTCCCACATGATGTGACCCAGCCAGGTAAAGCATTAGGGCTAAAATGTGGCTTGAAGCCACAGCTCTTGGCAGGGGGCTGAGCAAAGGCACAACATCCAATGGGAGCTTCTGAGAGAGATATTTTTGAAGCAGGCAGCTGGGGAGGGCAGACACTGATACATGCTTTGACAGGTTACGATGTGTGCGCCAAATGTACCAGGCCAGATCTGCCAGGGAAGAGCCTATTTGGTGACAACAATGCTAATTTTCCTAGGGCTTGGTGACAAAACGTAGTCCCGTTGATGTCAGTGGCAATACTCCCATTGACTTCATTGGAGCCAGGACTTGGCCCAGGAAACTCAAAGGGTGAGGTTCACAAAGGGACTTAAGCATGATGATGCTCAGTGGCCACCACGCCTAATGTTTAGGCACCATGGGTGGGGGGGAAATCACTGGGATTCACCAAGCCCAGTTCAGCACCTTGGCTCCTTTACAATGGGATTAACAATATCCAGAACACGAGACAGCGCCTCACCTAATCCAGCCAATGGGAAATGCTGCACCCATGGGTGTGTGCTAAGCCCTGCCCCTCACAGGGAGTTTGGGGCCTAAATCCAGGCTACAGGGAATAGTCTCTCTCTGCTTGGGATTCTCAGCTACAAACCCTCTTTTGGTGTTAGGCGCCTAGGCTGTTTTAGCAAGGAGCAGCACCTACCTCATAACAACCCAGCGTTGGACCCCAGTCCAAGACCCACCTCCGCCTGATGGAGAGAAGGGATTTGAACAGGGATCTGCCATCTCAGGTGAATGCCCTAACCACTGGGCTATTCTAATGCAAGGCTTTTCCGTCTCGTCTGTTGAAGCTATTCCACTGTGGATATTTAATGAGAATCTTCCTCTTCCAGTTGTTTTGTGTAAGCCAGGGGTCGGCAATGTTTGGCACGCGGCTCGCCAGGGTAAGCACCCTGGCGGGCTGGGCCAGTTTATTTACCTGCTGACGTGGCAGGTTCAGCCGATTGTGGCCCCCACTAGCCGCAGTTCACTGTCCCGGGCCAATGGGGGTGGCGGGAAGTCGCAGCGAGCACATCCCTCGCCCGCGCCGCTTCTCGCTGCCCCCATTGGCCCAGGACGGCGAACTGCGGCCAGTGGGGTCTGCAATCGGCCGAACCTGCCGCGTCAGCAGGTAAATAAACTGGCCTGGCCCTCCAGGGTGCTTACCCTGGCGAGCCGCATGCCAAATGTTGCCGACTCCTGGTGTAAGCTCACATATGGGGCCTGATCCTGTAAGTGAGCTCTGAGCACGCTTCCCTGATCGACAGAGGAACATTGATCTTCCCCCACTTTGTGAATCGCTCTGGGGCTTTGGCATCTGGGTGCCTAGGGTAAGGCTGCCATGAGCATGCTCAGAGACAGAAACATAGGTACCTAGGGAAACTTTTCCTGCCGAGAGCTGTGAGCTGAGAAAATTTAGATGCCTAAAGGGTTCGGCAGAATCTGAGCAGGGGGTTCGTGAATCCCAATGGAGCCTGATTCTTAGATTTTGGCACCTAAAGTGGCAGTTAGACACCTCAGTCCTTTTATGACTCTAGCCCAAGTAGTAGAACCATGCTAGGCCTACGAAGCACGGCTGGGTAAGAGTCCTTAGCCATTCATTCCTTCCCTCCCCCACATGTAGTGCCAGACTGACTCTAGTCCATAAACTGAATACTTTTTTTGGGGGGGGGGGAGAGGGGGGAAGGGGGGGAAAGAGGGCAAGCAGGAAATGCCACTGTTACTGGGAAGCTACTTTGCTTTTCCAAATAATAAATGTGACATTGCATGGGGGGGAGGGGGGAAGGAAGCCACTATTGGGTGTATCCAGAGCAGCTCTCCATTCAGACTATCCACTGCTTTCCTAGAAGCTGTCCAATTTTATGCCAATTAAGGCTTTGGAACCAAGTTTTGGACCAATTTAACAATGCAGAGGGAATATTTTTGTGTGCTTGCTTTTGGCTAATTATAGCCCTTAAGCCGTTGCCACTGCTAGGGACTTGATTCAGGAAGCCATTTACAGTCCGTAACAACCACCTTATTGAACTACTGACTTACGGCCAATGTTACATATTATTATGCACCTGTAAATGGTGCTCTTTGTATTACCTCTCTAGCTACATATACACATACACACAGAGTTCTCTCTCTTTCATATGGCACTCCCATAGCAATCAACACAAAGAGCACTTACCAAAGTGAACATCTGGTACTGGAGATCTTTTTTCTCTCTCTCTACAGCCTGTATATCTTGCTTAGACAGAATTGGAGCGGATATCCTTTGGGTGTAGCAGCGGCACTTCAACTACAAATCAGAAAGGGGAAAAAGGAGTGGTTGATTATTTCTACTTCATCTGAGGCCAGTCCTAAAGTATGAGAGTGTCCATGGGTGATTGGCTTGGCCCTTTTAGTTTTTCTAAATAATTGCCAAACAGGCTGATAAATTATCCACATTGAGCTTCATCCTGCTGCCAGTGAAGTTTTGCTAATGGTCCTCAAAAGGGGAGCAGAATCGGGACTATTTTCCTACTCATTTAGGCATTCCCTTTGTCACACCTTTGCAGCAGATTTCACACATTCGCTCAGCTGCTGCAAGTAGCATTGCTATAGTGTTCGGGATAGTCGCATTTCTATAGGTAACGTGGTAGTATTTGTGGCAAGCCCTTGGTACACAGGATAATGCAAAGGAAGAAACAAAAAAATGCAAAAAAAGGGTTTACATGTGCATTATTCTGTTTATAGATTGTACTCCTTGGAGAATTCTGCACCACTGCACACACACAGACTTCATGTCCCCCGCAGAATTTTTTTTGTTTCCTCTGCAGAAAATATAACTGCAGCACCTCTCCGGCAGAATGTGTCTTTCAACCACAAGGGGCTGCTTTGGTGCCAGAACATAGGACAGCCACTCCTGGATAGGGAGGAGAAGAGGCTGCATTGCTCACAGCGCCCTGCCTGTGGGGCCAGGTGAAGAGGCATGGGATATGGGGGGGATGCACAGAGCAGGGCACATGGGGCTGCTGGGGGGGAGTGTCAAAGATGGGGGTTCAGAAGGGCTGGTGGTGGGGACAGTCTGGGGCAGGGGCTGAATACGGAGTGGGGGTGCAGGGCCACATGGGGATGGGGCAGATGTGCCTGAAAATGGAAGAGACTAAGGATCATCCAGGGTCTGCATGGGGGAGGTGCCCCAACTACCTAAAAATCTCCCCCCCCCCAAAAAAAAATTGTTCCATACTTTTCTCACCCACACCCAACAAGCCTCCACATTCCCTCCCAGGCTGCTTCTCTCTCCCTCAGCAACTCCATTACCCCTGACTCCCCCAAGCCTTTGCACTGCTTCTGAGGGGTGCAGGAAATATATATCTGAATTTCGTTTAAATGAATTACTCAAAGTTCTGTATTAATATGCCTAGGAAGGAATCTATTTGTCAAAAGACATTTCCTGAATCATTTTGTTGTCTGTATTGTTACAGACATACATGCTGACAGGTATTTTGAAATACTACGAAAATAATTGAAACTTATGTGATTATATTGTGTTATTTTGACAAATAAGATATGCAGAATTTTAAAATATTGTGTGTTGAAGTTTCCCCACACCAACTATTTCTGCCAGGCTGGGATTTACCAAGACCTATTGTCAGGCCAGGCTTGCATGCCTTTGGAGGCTAGCTGCTGGGGCCTGACTTCCATGACCTTGCACCTTGTTTAGTTTTTTACAGTGGAATAAAGGGGGTAGGAGTCAAGAGAAGCTCTCTGATTGGAATGGTGAAAGTTCACTCTCCCTTTGCATAGGTGTTAGTGACTGCACAAGAAGTGCAAGGTAGTGAAGAATCAGAATCCTGCGGTTCAGTTCTCAGCCGTGCCACTTTTTCCCCCAATCCTGAGCCAGCTGGGGGTCAAAACACTCCCCTGGTATAATTTAGAGCAGCTGCAGGGCTGCTCTAACTTATGCCCCCTTGCAGCCAATGGCTGCATTAGCCAAGGATCTGGCAGAGCACCAGCCATATGGTCCTGCACCAGGTGTGCTCTATAAAATGAGGTGTAGAATTGGCTATGCGCAATCTGAGGATTTCCTGGTGGCAGAGGTAATCCTCAGCTGCTGCTTTAAGTTAGCTTTTTACCTGCTGTGTGCATACAGCAGGTGACACAGGGACCAAGGATTTTTTATGACTCCCATCTCTAAATCCCAACCCAGAACGACCCTCTCCAGCTCTCCTTATGGAGGGCCTATAGGCAGATGCCCCTTGGTGTAGCAGCTTACACTGCATTCTCCTGAACCACACCACACTGTGGGAGTTTGCCTTCATGTCAGGCAGTCTTATGTACGGAGCTAGAATGAAGAGTTAGAAAGGAGAGAGTCCCAGTAATGAAGTATCCTTCTATTCTACATACACTGTTTTACAGTTGGGATCTGAAAAGCCAGGGCAGAACTGGACCTAAAAACACAGATCATGCTGTCATGCCAAGAACTTTCTTGCAGGTGCCTAAACAGAGCAGCTTCCCTGTATTCAACACCTTACATCTTTTAAACAAATAGTATATTTGGAACAGGGGGAAGACAACTCTGCAGAATATTTAGTTGACATTGTTGAGGGACTTCCCAATTTGCTTAGTATTCATTTTAGTCATTTTTTGTAAATCCTCTGTAAAATTCCACATTTATCACAGTGTGTCCAAATAGAGGATTTCCTTCATTGTGAGTGTTAAACTTCCATATACAAAGAGCACAACATGCTGCTATGCAAGATGAAAGAAGAAAACAAAGCATCTGAAGTCAAGTCTCCATGAGAGCACAACACCTGTGCACCTGGATTGGTGGCTGTAGGAATTTTCTGTTTTGCAGTATTATTGGCCTCGCTCTTCACACCCCCTTGTAACGCTGTCAGGAAAGACACTCTGTAAAGCTACTGAGATGCACAGGGTTATAGAGTTCCCTTGCATGACTTCTCAACAGCTCACTCCTTCCAGCACATCAGAACCACACTAAAACCTTTAGCACCTTCCAGTGCCCACCAAAGAGGTTAAGGTTTGGTCCCTTCTCACTTTTCCTCCCTCCCAACCTTGACATGTTTGGGATGTTAAATTCTTCTGCTGCTTTTTTCTCGCCCAAGGTGTTAAAAATAGTCTGCTTCCATGATGAAGACTAGACATTTCTTGAATGAATAATCTCTCTTTTTGGCATCAGATATCTGTGAACTGGGACCTAAAGTTGTAAATCCAACTTTATTTATTTATGCATGACATTTAACTGAATATCAACACTCTGAACTGCCTGATTCCCTCAGTCTAATGGATATGTATGGACAGCAAAGCATCCATAGGAACAAGATACTGACAGGTTGTATAAAATCATCAGATTTACTCTGCTGATAAATTATTCACTGTAATTATGAGTCAAACACGTTATTTAAGTGTATTTCTGGAGGGCAAATTAGCACAAATAATTTTCCACTGCATTATGATGTTTGCTAATACATTATGAAAGCCTTATTGTAATAGTGGTCTCAGTTAAGTCAATTTGTCATATTAGCAAACACCATAAAACTTGTACCCCACAAAGCCAATAAGACATTCTGCTGTGCAACATTTCAAATGATTTATACATTGCTACTACATTTTCAAGTATATTTGCAAAGCGGATAGCTGCTAATACAGTGGAAATTTACTGAGTCAAGAAACGCACCCACAGACTCGCTATGTAACCATTGCTGGGCAATTCGCAGAACCCCATTGTTATTACAACAAATTGCAGAGATTTAAGCTATTCTACTCCACCCCAAACCTTGTGTGTTGCACGATGCAGCTGGTTTATTACAGAATAGTAAATATTACTTATGTAGCAATATAGGCACGCCTGGTGCTTTACAAACCAAGTGATTGATCCTCCGCAAGTTGCTTACAAACTATAATTCAGATGCTGCAAACAATTATCCATAGATACTAAGCTCAGAAAAGAACTTTACATCAGTGTTTCCCAAATGGTGAGTCCCGGCCCACCAGTGGGTTGCGGGAAGGGTCTACATAGGTGGGCTGCCTGACATTGCCCTCATGTCACTCTGTGCCCTACATATGCCCCAGAAGCTCTCACCCCCCAATGAGGGCCCCCCCAGGGCAGACAAAAGAGGCAGTTGGCTCTGGATCCCCCAACCAAGTGGCACAGCAACCTGATTCATGGGAGCTCAGCACTATTCAGGTTTGGCCCAGCTGAATCTCTATCAGGCTGGGCCAAACCTGAGGGGAGGATCAGCTGGACTATACCTGAGTGACACGGTGACCGTGTGCACCAAGTCTCAATGCCCAGAGCAAGGAGCCGGGCCTGGCCTTGACAGACAGGTGCCATTGCTATGCGGGGAGGGCAGGACAGGCTTGCTTTCCAACCACAATCCCTCCATAGGGGCCTCCCAGCCAGCCAGGACTGCAGGATGGGACAGGGCTGAGGGAGAGAGAGAGAAAGCAATGGGGCTGGGGGTAGCCAAGCAGGAGGCTTGAGAGAAGGGAAGTTTTCTGCTCCTTGATGCAGGGGTGGCCGTCCTTGCTCAGAGGGGCATCTCTGTTGTTGTCAGTTAGCCCCCGCCTCCCCCCAAGACATGAAAGGATCTTTGAGATGCTAATCCTCTCCCAGGACAGAGACTGCCTAGGGATTGGTTTGGTGTTTTCTTTCATGTTGTTGAAGCCTGTCTTTTACTTCCCTTTAAAGGAGTGATGACCAACAACAGGGGTGTAACAACTAGGGTGACCAGATCACCAAAGACAAATATCGGGACGCGGGGGGGGGGGGGGGGGGGGGCGTGGCGGGGGGCGGGGCCAAAAAAAAAAAAAAAAAAACCCTTCCTCCGCAAGTGCTGGAGGGAGGCCCGGGAGACTCAGGGGAAGCGCGGGGCCGGGGTGAGTAACAGTCCGGCCTGGTCCCTTGCAGGCAGGACTCAGTCGGGTGGTAAAGAGAGGAGGGGGGCGGCCCGCGGGGCCAGGCGGCGGCTGTTCTCCCCCCCCGGGCAGCGGGACTCGGGAGCAGCCGCTGCTGCAGCTCCCACTGCCGCGGGGGAGGAAGCGGCCATGGCGCTCCGCGGCTGCGGCTCTGGCGCCCCCGAACCCCCCGAGCCGGGGCCTGCTGTGGGGACCCAGCAGCGCGTACGCTGCGCCCAGCCCCTGGCCAGCGTCTGGGCTGCTGCCCAGCTGGTGCTATCGCGCGGCGGCCCTGGAGTGGGGGCAGCAGGCCCCAGCCCCCCCGTCCCGCAGGGGAACGAACGGGGCTGGGCGGCCGATGCCTCCGCCCCGGGGCCGCCGCGCGATAGCACCAGCTGGGCAGCCCAGACGTGCCTAGCCAGGGGCTGGGCCCAGCGTACGCGCTGCTGCAGGCCCCGGCTCGGGGGTTCGGGGGCGCCAGAGCCACCGAGCGCCATGGCCGCTTCCTCCCCCGTCGCCTGGCCCCGCGAGTCGCCCCCCTCCTCTCCCACCACCCAACTGAGTCCTGCCTGCACTGGGCCAGGCCGGACTGTTACTCACCCCGGCCCCGCGCTGCCTCTGAGTCTCCCGGGCCTCCCTCCAGCGCTTGCGGAGGGAGGGGGAATGGTGAGCCCGGGGAAGAGGCGGGGATTCGGGGAGGGAGCCAATCGGGGGAGGAGGGGGCGGAGTCGGGGCGGGGGAGGAGGGGGCGAGCACTTCCGGGCTCGAGGCTCGGGGCATTTCCTTGTTTGTCCGGTTGTCCCGACCGCACGTCGGTCGGGACGCGGGACAAACAAGGAAATATCGGGACGGTCCCGATAAAATCGGGACGTCTGGTCACCCTAGTAACAACCCCCCTAGTAGAGTTCTCTATCCATAAGAAGCAGTGGGGCTGGGAGAGCAAGGGGGTTAGGGGGATGGGAAGCCAAGCACAGGGGGGCTGAAGAAGGATACTGGCAGTGCAGAAAGGACAAAGTTTGGGGGGGGGTTCTTCCAGGTTTGAATTTTTTTAAACAAATTACAATAGTAAACAACGGACAAAATAGTGGGTCCCCCCAAAAAGACATGGATGCCATAGGCCTTATTGAAAGGCTTGGGAACAACTGCATTGGGTCATCTATTCTGACCTCCTGCATGTCACAGACTAGACGGATGCCATTTGCTACTGTCTTGAGCCCAACAATGCATATCTTTAACCTTATCAGTGTAACAGTTCCAATGAATATCTATAGGTGTGACAAGAGACAAAGAGATGGGGAAGGGGGAAATGGCAGCAGAGGTAGCTGGAAAATGATTTTTTTTTTTTTTTTGTCCCATGAAAAAGAAAGTTCATCCCAAACCAGGGGAAGGAAAAACAGCAACAAAAAACCACCACCAAAATCAAAAATTCTGAAAAATGTTATTGTCAATCAAAACATTTCATTTCAACTCTTTTATTCTTATAAATTTTGCCAATATAAATTATAAAATGAAATGTCATTTTGAAAAAACAAAATAATTTAAACTTTTCATTCCATCCCAACGGGACACCTTGGCAGTATTGTTTTTCTTCCACCCCCATTTTTTTCCCCTTAGCATTTTTATCAAAATCAATTTTTTTGTCAAAAGTTTTGGTTTAGTCTCAATGTCATTTTCCAAAAGACATTTTTTATTTGTGACAGAAATGCTCTGACCAGCTCTGACTGGCAGCAACCTGCAGGGCGGCAGCAAGATGCTGAGGGTACCCGTCACTTCCATCTCCCTTCCACCACCCCACCAGGGCCATGCTTGGCATAACTGCTTCCTCAGAAGGTGCCGTTAGCTCCCCCAATACACCCCAAAATCCCATGCTCTGGCTACAGCCTCGCTTTAGAGGAGGTGCGACGGGAGCCTACCAATCCAATGTCTGAGCACACCTGAGACTCAAAAATAAGAAACAGATGCTCTTTTGGAGGGGGAAGGGAGCAGAAAAGCCATAGCTGAAAGAGTTTGGCACTGGCCTATCAGCAAAGGACCACGGTGGTCCCAGTCCTATTCTAGGGCCCCCTTATGTGTGTCTCCCTAGAATAGCTTTAGCTGATGCCTTCTAGGTGGTCATCTAGTTAGCCTGCTTTTAAAGGCCCAGATTAGCCCACTTCTACCGGCCACACCCCACTTCTACCTCCCTGAACAGTGCAATCACTCCAACGCCACTTACACGGGCGCTGTGCCCCGATGCCTTTGGTGACGTGGTGCAAAGCAGCCACACAGCACTCTAGATTGAGCTTGGTATAGGTGGCTTTTATTTCTACAAGTGATTCTACAGCCTCTTTTCTACAGTCCATGGAAATGGCTTATTACTGGCTACTGAAAATGCAAGATATACCCGAGAGAGAGAGAGAGAGGAGAGAATGAAGACCATTGTGAAGCTGGTGATGGGTTTAGGGCAGCTGGTCTCCCCGCTGCCTGGTGGGTGGGGGACAGGGAATGGTATTTTTATTCTTATTCACGCCTCATTTTTTCCTGGAGCTGGCTTATTTAATGACCAATAGAACATTTGTTTTTACTGGGCTAGATTCAGCCCTGTCACTGGCAGGGTTGCAAACTGCACCCTAGGGGCATTTGCCTGTGAGGGAGGGCAGGTGGTGCTTGCATCATCTCCTGGCCCTGAGGGTTCTTCTAAGGGATGACATGTTTAGTTTACGGCTGGTCTCTATACGGTTTTAGATCATGGCTGCTGGCATGCTAGTAATGAGGCCACATGAGAGAGATATTGAATGGGAGTAGTGGCCATGTCCTTCCTTTTACTGTTCCAACTACTTCCCGAGGACCACGGGCAGGCTCTAGACTACCCTGCAGAGTAGGGTTGTGAATGCCCTACCACCACCATAAGCCTTCCGTATTTATGGGTAGACTTGCTGGTGCTGACCTAACCTGGGGCTATAGAGAGACCATTTTGTGCAACCACAGGGGAAATGAATTCTCATGCTTCGGGGCATAAAATGATCACTACAGGGATCAGAAGGAATTATCCACTAGTAGGGCACAATTAGGCAAGAGTGGAGAGATTTTCCCCCTTCTTCTTGAACCTCAGTCACCACTACTGTCAGAATTAGAATAGGAGGCTTCAGGGGTACAGTATTCGGCCATAGCATGGAAAAATCCTGTATTCCTGCGTTTCAGCTCCCAGCAGCAGTTTTTGGTCCCTCTCACCCCTGGTCTGTGCTTAAAAATGAGATAAGCCTAGCTACGCTGCTCAGAGGGGTGAATAATTTCACACCCTAAGTGCCGCAGTAGAATTGGACGTCACCCCCCAGTGGCAATGCAGCTAGGTCGACAGACAGAATTCTTCTATTGACCTAGCTACCACTGCTCAGGGAGGGGGATTAACTACATCGATGGACAAAACCCTCCCGTTGATGTGGGAAACATTGACACTATGGCACGACATCTTTAGCTGTGCCACTGTAGCACAGGCATGCCCTACGGTCCTCTCTACATTAGGATTTAAAGGTATTAGATCATGTTACCTCCTCAGAGTCTGGTCAAGGCAAAGCAATTATACTTTAGTATGTATTAAATATGCCTCGGGATCCTCCTAGGCCTAACTCATTTTAGCACAGGCTAACATACAATTGCTTCATTTTGACTGGAGTTTTAGGAGGTGTTAAACTGATTGAACTAGATAACGGGATCTCCTTCCACCTCCCCTCCCCACCTTTAAATTCTAGCCTGGAGAAGGCCTAACCGGCTCTTACTGCTCTTCCATACAATTCAATAGCTGGGTTATGGGTAGGGACAAGAAGAGCCAGTGAAGTTACCCAAGGTCACAGAGGCAGGCAATGGCACAGTCTTGGCTAGAACTGGGACATTCCCGATTCACTTTCATTGCTTTGATCGCTCGAAACGGCTTCTTTATTTTAATTTGGCTGCTTAATTGTGGTGAAACTGTGAAAGGCACCAGACTGACAGCACAGGAAAATAAAGGGTTTTATGCAACCTCTCCTTCCCCATCACTTTATCCCTGCCTAGGTGGACCTCTTCTAGGGACAAGTAGTGGAATTTCCATGAGGAAGGCAGACAAAAGTAAATCTACTGCACCCTTTGTAATGGGGGGGGGGAGGAAATAACCTGCCCCAGCCCCTCCAGATCATCGACTCTAGTGCCGATACCAGCCACAGATGGACCAAGAGATCCCATGCGGCTCCAGAACACAGCTCTCCACTGAGTCACGGTGCTGTTCTATCATCTCCGGCCTTGTCTTAGCCCTTGGTTTCCAACAGCGCTTAAATATCATTAAAAGAAAAAAAAATCCTTTTGTTAAGACTGCGGAAATTTTCAGTAAAATGAAAACAAATTGCTCTAAGTAAACCATTTGTCACAGTCTGATTACTTTGCTGCCACTCTGGGAACACCAATTTGTCATGCTAGATCAGGGCAACAGCAGGCTGACTATATGAAATAGCAGGCTGCCTTCTGGCTCTTTGCTTGCAACCAGTGAAGAGAACTTGCATCCCCCACCCTCCACACCAGCGCTAGGGGTTTTGAAATGGGAGGAAGGATGGTTCTGCTATTAAGACACAGGACTGGGATTCCAGAGACCTGGGTTCAGTTCCTAGCTCCCCTACAGACTTCCTGCATGACCTTGGGCAAGTCATTTACCCCCTCTGAAGAGCACAGACAGGTACCTCCTTTGTCTGGCTTGTCCATTTAGATTGACAGCTGTTTGGAAGAGGGATTGTCTCTTACAGCAGAGCCAAACACAACAGTGCCCTGATCGTGGCTGGGGCCTCTAGGGCCTGCTGTAAACATACATAAACTGGCTTCATCACTGAAGAAATGGATATGCCCTTTTTGAAAGGATGTGCCCAGGCAGTGATGAAAGCTATAGGCAAGCCTACAGATGGTATTGCAGGGGCAGATGTGCCACTCAATTTTGCAATGGCATTTAGAATATTTTCCATATTACACTATCCCCTTTCTAATATAGCCTTTTTATTATTATTATTATTTTTACCACTGCTACACATTGAACAGATGTCTTTAGTAATGTCCACATAAAAAACAAACACCATAAACTGGAAAGGACAACAGACACGTACAACGTGACCATAACTCCTGAGGTATCTAGTGCAGTGTTGCAATACATACTGTGACAAAGTTCCTCCTCTATCTTGGTGGGTCCTGCACTTATTGGCGGATTTTCTTGCCGCAGAGATTCACCTGTGGGTTGGGGAACAGCCCAGAGACCTTCCCCTCTGGAAGAACCCACAGTCCAGGTCAATTGGGAGGTTTGGGGGGAACCCGGGCCCGCTCTCTACTCTGGGTTCCAGCCCAGGACCCTGTGGACTGCAGCTGTCTATAGTGCCTCCTGTAACAGCTGCATGACAGCTACAACTCCCTGGGCTACTTCCCCATGGCCTCCTCCAAACACCTTCCTTATTCTCACCACAGGACCTTCCTCCTGGTGTCTGATAACGCTTGTGCTCCTCAGTCCTCCAGCAGCACACCCTCTCACTCTCAGCTCCTTGCGCCTCTTGCTCCCAGCTCCTCACACTTGCACCACAAACTGAAGTGAGCTCCTTTTCAAACCCAGGTGCCCTGATTAGCCTGCCTTAATTGATTCTAGCAGCTTCTTCTTAATTGGCTACAGGTGTCCTAATTAGCTTGCCTGCCTTAACTGGTTCTAGCAGGTTCCTGATTACTCTAGTGCAGCCCCTTCTCTGGTCACTCAGGGAACAGAAAACTACTATCCAGTGACCAGTATATTTGCCCTCTACCAGACTCCTGTACCCCACTGGTCTCGGTCTGTCACATATCCCTCCACCCTGCTCAACCCCAAGGGGTTGGGCAGCTTGGGACGCCAGACAGTGCACACATGACAAGCCATCGGCGTTGCCATGACGGCTCCCTACTCTGTGTTGCACATGGAACTGGAAAGGTTGGAGGGATAAGAACCATCTGGTCACCCTTGCGTTCTTCTTGTTCCACTGCATCCATTGAAGAAGGGCATGGTAGGTCACGAGGACAAATCTGCGCCCGAGCAGGTACTAGCGCAATGTTTCCATGGCCCATTTTACAGCGAGGCATTCTCTCTCCACCACTGCATATTTTTGTTCCCTTGGAAGGAGTTTCCGACTGAGGTATAGAATTGGGTGTTCCTCCTCCCCGACCATCTGTTACTCTGGCCCCAGGGTTTGTGACGATGTGGTGATATGTCTCGGTCGTTCGACCCGGTTTTGTCGAGAACACATCTTGGTTCCGGAAGATCATCTCAGATACCTCATTCTTCTGGTCTGGTGTTAAATCGGGAGACACTCTCACCAGTTTGGAAGGCTTGTTTTCCTGGGTTAGGTCTTTTTGGACCATTGTGCATGCTTCTTGTGCATGCCAGGGTTTCAGAAGGTTAACATGATAAATCTGTTCTTGTTTTCTGCGTCCTGGCTGCCGCACCTTGTAGGTTACTTCCCCCACAGGTTCAACCACCTCATAGGGCCCCTGCCATTGGGCCAGAAGCTTGCTTTCTGCCGTGGGTACCAACACCATAACCCGATCCCCTGGTTGTAACTGTCGCACTTTTGCCTGGCGATTGTAATGGGTTCGCTGGGCCTCCTGTGCCTTCTCCAAATGTTCCCGTACAATAGGGGTAACTCGGGCTATCCGGTCTCGCATCTGCATTACATGCTGTATTATATTTCTCCCCTCATTGGGTTCCTCTTCCCAGATCTCTTTGGCGATATCTAGTATGCCACGGGGGTGACGCCCGTATAATAACTCGAAGGGGGAAAACCCAGTTGAGGCCTGAGGTACCTCCCAGATAGCGAACATAAGGTAGGGTAGTAGGGTGTCCCAATCCTTCCCGTCCCGACTTACCACCTTCCTTATCATAGTCTTGAGGGTTCGGTTAAACCCTTCTACCAACCCATCAGTCTGCGGATGGTAGACCGAAGTTCTCAGGGTATGTATATGGAGCAGCATACAGAGGTCCTTCATTAGCTTCGACATAAATGGGGTTCCTTGGTCAGTTAATATCTCCTTCGGTAGCCCCATTCAGGCAAAGATCCCCACCAGCTCTTTGGCTATAGTTTTAGAGGCCGTGTTCCGTAGGGGGACAGCTTCTGGGTAGCGAGTAGCATTGTCCAAAACAACAAGTATAGATTGGTGGCCCCGAGCTGTCTTCTCCAGGGGTCCCACTAGGTCCATGGCTATTCGCTCGAAGAGGACCTCTATGAAGGGGTACTAAAGGTGCCCTCAAGTGGGGACGGGGACTGTGCAGCTGACACTCCGGGCAGGAGGCACAGTACCTCCGCACTTCTTCATGTACTCCGGGCCAGAAGAACCGTTGTAGGACTCATGCCAGGGTCTTCTCTACCCTCAAATGCCCCCCAAAAAGATGACTATGAGCAAGACTTAATACAGCGTTCTGGTGTTTTTGAGGTACTAGGATCTACTGTACCTTCTGCCCCTGTACTGGTGCAACCCAGTATAAGAGATCCTTCTTCATTATGAAGTAGGGTCCTGGTCCCTGGGTTCTCTCTTCCATGGCCCCATCTATTTCAGTCACCTCCTTCCTAATGTTGTCATACCTGGGGTCTTCTGCTTGGTCCCGTCCAAAATTTCCTCTCCCGGGGCTAATCTGCCCAAGATCTAGGGGCCCAGTCTCTGTTGCCTCTACTGGTTCAGAAGCGTTAGGGTGGGGGTCAGACTCAGGTGCTTCTCCCTCTTGCGTGGCCTCCTTTTCAGCTGCGTGGGTCCACCTACCTACAAGAGCGACCCTCTGGCTTTGGGTCAGTATTTGGGTTCCCAAGGCCTGAGCTGCTCTTCTTTCCCTTTTTGGCTTTCTACCCTGTCTGGGAGTGGAGAATAAATCTGGGGATATTTCAGAGAAGATTGGGGGTTGACAGTCTGCTGTGGATGCCTCACCAATTTTAGGGTCCCCATCTTTCTCCAATCCCCCTACTGGGAGTAAGTTTCCAAACCCTGGGAAGTCCCTCGCTATGAGCACTGGGTATGGGAGTTTAGGGACTACACCTGCTGCTACCTCAGTAGTGTTCCCTTGGATCTCGATTTTTACTGGGATGGTGGGGTAGTAACTAACTGTCCCATGGACACATGTTATCCCCGTACGTTTAGCCTGTAGCAGCTGACTACGCTTCACGAGCTTCCCTGAGATAAGCGTGATAGCACTCCCCGAATCAACCAGTGCCGTGGTCCCTACCCCATTTAGTTTCACTGGTCTGGTATACATATGTGGGGTTAGTGAGACCCCCACAAGGTGGATTAGGGAGCATGGATCTGCCCAGTTCCCCAGGTTACACTGCATAGGCTCCTCAGCATTGGGACACTGTGCAGCTATGTGTCCCCACTCCCCACAGGCATAACATCTGTATGGAGCCCTAGGCGTTCCCCGGTCTCTTGGTTTGGGCAGTCTAACATCATGATCCTCTTCTCCCTTAGTGCTCCGACTCTTTGTGGCCTCTGATGGGCCTTCAGCCTCTCTCTTTTTCCAGCTGGGCCCTCCTGGTGGCCCAGTCACCCGAACTTTACGGCTTGGTGCTGCTAGTTTAACCCGGGGTGCCTCTTCCTTAACTGGTTGGGTCAGCTCCCTCGCTGTCCTTCGCCTCTCTACCAGAGCGACAACCTCATCATAGGTGGAGGGTTCGTTCTGGCTTACCCAGGCACGAAGGTCTGGTGGTAGTCCCCTCATGTATCGGTCGATGACCAGAACCGCTAGTATCTCTTCCGGACTCTGGGACTCTGTTTGCAAACACTTTCGTGCAAGATGGACGAGGTCATACAATTGGGACCGCGGGGTTTTGTCTTCCTGGTACCACCAACCGTGATACTGCTGGGCCTGCACTGCTGTCGTTACCCCAGATCTGGCCAGGATCTCTGCTTTCAGCTGGGGGTAGTCTGCTGCAGCCTCTTCAGGCAGATCATGGTAGGCCTTCTGGGCCTCCCCACAAAGGAATGGGGCAAAGATGCCAGACCACTGATCTCGAGGCCAGGCCTCCCGTAGGGCTGTCCTCTCAAAGGCCAGAAGGTATGCCTCTACATCATCCTCCCGTGTCATTTTCTGCAGCCAATGGCTGGCCCATATGAACCGCGTCCCATCATGGCCGCGATTCAGCTCTTTACCTGGTTTACCAGTTCCCGCAACATAGCTCGGTCTTGAGTAGTCTGATCCATCAGCAGGCGATTAGTCTCTTGCTGCAGCCGCACTGCCTCCTGTTGGGCAGCTGCCTGGACATGGGTAACCTCCTGCTGGGCCGCCGTAGCTTGTATCAGTGCCCGTACTACGTCATCCGTATTGGTGAAAAAAAAATAAACCCTCTCCCTTTCTTTGTAGTTGTTGTTGTTGTTGTTTTTAAATCAACCTCCTTCTTCCGCCGCGCTGTGCACCCCTAGATCCCATTTCTGACACCAGTGTGACAAAGTTCCTCCTCTATCTTGGTGGGTCCTGTTCTTATTGGCGGATTTTCTTGCCGCAGAGATTCACCATGTGGGTTGGGGAACAGCCCAGAGACCTTCCCCTCTGGAAGAACCCACAGTCCAGATCAATTGGGAGGTTTGGGGGGAACCCGGGCCCGCCCTCTACTCCGGGTTCCAGCCCAGGGCCCTGTGGACTGCAGCTGTCTATAGTGCCTCCTGTAACAGCTGCATGACAGCTACAACTCCCTGGGCTACTTCCCCATGGCCTCCTCCAAACACCTTCTTTATTCTCACCACAGGACCTTCCTCCTGGTGTCTGATAAACGCTTGTGCTCCTCAGTCCTCCAGCAGCACACCCTCTCATTCTCAGCTCCTTGCGCCTCTTGCTCCCAGCTCCTCACACTCGCACCACAAGCTGAAGTGAGCTCCTTTTCAAACCCAGGTGCCCTGATTAGCCTGCCTTAATTGATTCTAGCAGCTTCTTCTTAATTGGCTACAGGTGTCCTAATTCGCCTGCCTGCCTTAACTGGTTCTAACTTTAGCTTTAAGAAAAAAAAAACACCAAATATTGTAAGACTCAGGATAAAAGTCACAAGAGTTGGCAACGCTAACACTATTGGACATCGCAGAAACAATGAGTTGCTAGGACAGGTACCTCAGCAATACATAAAGAGGGTAGGAATAATAGAAGGGAGGAGAAAGAAACTGACACGAGGAGATATGGGATAGGAAAATGGCAGTGAGAAACCCCAATGGCTAACTAATGAAGAACAATAAGGGGGTTTCCTCTCCGCCACTGCCACACCTTCTCTCTCTCTGTAATTATAGGAGGCTTTTGTGGGATGTTTGTACTGCAGTTCTTAGAGTTGCCCAAACACTATATAAGAGGATGTTTTAACCCCAGAAAGACCATAGTGGGGAACCTGTTAAATTTCATTACATGCTGTGTCAGGGATACACCCTAGTGTGCTCCCTCATGGCATGACAAGGCTCTGCACGCACATTCCACTAATCTCCTCCTCCTTCCAGGATTCAGAAATAAATCAGTCATCCAGAGTCTTTTCGCAATACTTTCCTTCTCCTGAAGTCTAGCTGATTTAATTCACTTCCCCCAAAAAACCCTCCCTCTAGGTTCGGGAGTTCCCAGTCCTGCTAAGCAGGCCCAATGTCCTGGCATCCATAGCCAGTAGATTCTCCCTCAGGTGCAGGGGACTTCCCAGCCCTCCTTTGGGGCAGAGGGGATTTCCCACTCAACTTTTCCCATCTTGGCACAGGACACCCAGCCCTCTCTGTTGGGTCATGCCCATTAATTCAGGCCCGCTCTGGCCTCCAAGCAGCACCTCAGCTGGCCCCTTTTTTACCTTCGTCCTTTTCTTCCTGGGTTCGGATTGCTCAGCAGACAACAGCATTCCTTGACTGGTGTCTCTGGGAGTTTAGGAGCAGCCTGTCCCTAAGAGCACCGCTTTCCAGTTGAGCTCTGTAGCCTTTTCAGGCCCAGGTGCTCATTAGTCAATTGACTGCCTATGAGGCTGGCTGGCAGCTAATTGCTTACAGGTAGGCTTGTTTCCCCCTAAAGCAGCCCATCACACAGCACTGGGGCCTGACTCCCTTTAAAGGGCTGGTCAGCCACCCCAGGACTGACAAAAATACGTAAACGTGTCCTTTTGTGACCTAGGAGTTAGTCATCCAAACAGCTAATTTACTCCTCCTGTTGCAGTTACTTCTGCTCCTTTCGTGCCTCTCGGCATTGCAGTTTCCTTTGCTGCCTTTAGCACGGGGTCCTGGAGCTCAGGCTCTAGCCTGAGCCCGAATGTCTACACCGCAATTGTACAGCCCCATAGCCCGAGCCCAAGTGAGCCGCCACGGGCCAACTGCGGGTGTTTGATGGCAACAGAGACATAGCTGGTAAATCCAAGTAGTGTGAAGCTGTACTGCCCCAGAGAGGAGAGCCCCGCGAGGCAATGGCCCCGGTCAAATAAATTGTATTTCCCATTAAAGTTTTCAAAGGAAACAGTCTTTCTGTCTGGGGCAAAATGAGCCTTTTAAGGCTTTTTTGCCAAAAACAAAAAAGAGAAAAAAAAATTCAACCAGCTCTCTTCTAGGCATCTGTGGGGAACACAACACATTCATCAACACACTCCTCAGGAGTGCCTGGATTCCACTTTATGCTCGTCTAGCCCGACTGGCTGGTGCTGAGCTGGGGGTGGCCATAACTGCAATGTGTCCAGGCTTTTGTATCAGACACAGAGGTAGCTACAACACAGACACAAGCCAGGAGGATCAAATAAACCCCTTTATTTGATATCACGCTGCCTGCGTCACAACTGGATCCAGCTAGTACAATTCCAGGCACTTGATGCTGCCAAACCGATTGCCTTCTATTATGAGACAACTGGCTCTGTGGATATGGGGAAAGCAACTTTAGCAACGCTTTTGATAAGGTCTCCCACTGTATTCTTGCCAGCAAGTTTTAAAAGTATGGATTGGATGAATGGACTATAAGGTGGACAGAAAGCTGGCTAGATCGTTGGGCTCAATGGGAAGTGATCAACAGCGTAATGTCTAGTTGGCAGCCGGTATCAAGCAGAGTGCCCCAGGGGTCAGTCCTGGGGCCGGTTTTCTTCAACATCTTCACTAATGATCTGGATGATGGGATGGATTGCACCCTCAACAGGTTCGCAGATTACACTAAGCTAGGGAGAGAGGTAGATACACTGGAGGGTAGGGATAGGGTCCAGAGGATTGGGCTAAAAGAAATCTGATGAGGTTCAACAAGGACAAGTGCAGAGTCCTGCACTTAGGAAGGAAGAATCCCATGCACTGCTACAGGCTGGGGACCGACTGGCTAAGCGGCTGTTCTGCAGAAAAGGACCTGGGGATTACAGTGGATGAAAAGCTGGATATGAGTCAACAGTGTGCCCTTGTTGCCAAGAAGGCTAACGGCATATTGGGCTGTATTAGTAGGAGCATTGCAGCAGATCGAGGGAAGTGATTATTCCCCTCTATTCTGCACTGGTGAGGCCACATCTGGAGTACTGTGTCCAGTTTTGTGCCCCCCACTACAGAAAGGATGTGGACAAATTGGAGAGAGTCCAGCAGAGGGCAATGAAAATGATCAGGGGGCTGGGGTACATGACTTATGAGGAGAAGCTGAGGGAACTGGGCTTAGAAGAGAAGAGTGAGGGGGGATTTGATAGCAGCCTTCAACTACCTGGAGAGGATGGAGCTCGGCTGTTCTCAGTCACAGACAACAGAACAAGGAGGAATGGTCTCAAGTTGCAGTGGGGGAGGTTTAGGTTGGATATTAGGAAACACTATTTCACTAGGAGGGTGGTGAAGCACTGGAAAGGATTACATAGGGAGACGGGGGAGTCTCCATCCTTAGAGGTTTTTAAGGCCCTGCTTGACAAACCCCTGGCTGGGATGATTTAGTTGGGGATTGGTCCTACCTTGAGCAAAGGGTTGGACTAGATGACCTCCTGAGGTCTCTTCCAACCCTAATCTTCTATGATTCTATGGTTTTAGATCTCTTCAAAATACAGACCACTATTATGGTCCTCCTATTCTTGTTCATTCTTGGAGTCAATGGTCCTGCTAACAATGCTAGACCTGAACAGTCACCGTGCTAAGGTGAGCTCGTGGACAGAAATTGTGGCTGCCCTGTGGAGAGAAAGGAGGTGGATCCTTGTTCCACCCTTTTAAGGAGCCATACAGAGGCTGCTGGTGCACAATCTGGCCAGATGCACTCTTTAAAGCATCGTGGGGTGGGAAGAGGAATTACTACAAAACCTTTGTCCAAACATCACAATGGAAATTGAACCCTGTATTCTCCCACCAAAACCATGTGAGTTAGCAATGGGAGGACCAATGCAAAAAGCATAGTATAAAGGCTCAGAGACATTAGAAAGAGGCAGAATTTCCTCAAATAGTATAAATGCTTCCTTGTTTACAGCACCTGGAGACCAATGAGCAGCAGAGGGCTTGTAACCATAGCAATCAGCTCCACTGAGAGAGACCCTTATTATGCTAAGCACTGAAGTAGTGGACGATTAAAGGGTGCTCAATGGGGATCTTGGTCTACAGGGAAACTGGCATACTGGCTGCACTGGTGACACTGGAAATTGGCATTACTAGTTACTCCCACTGCCTAGAAAATGCAACCATGTACCTTCAATCTGAATAACTTCTGTTTTAGATGAAGGAAAAGCCAATAAAAGTAAAGTCTCCTTGGGAAAAAATCAGAGCTGTCTCAGCAGGCTTCTAGATGTTTAAATGTGCAATAGCCAAACAGCAACACTGTGACACTCACCTAGCTGTATACTCCATATGGATGAAGGGAAGCTGGTATCAGTTACAGTGGGAACCAAATGAGGTGGTTTGATTCCTTATAGTGGAGGGAAATGGTACACTGGTTATACTGGGAGATATGTTTTTGGTTTACTAGAGAACTGATATGCTTATCATGGGGAACTGGTTGCATTAAAAGCCTAGGAAGCGGTTTCCCTGAGAAACTGGTAGATTGGTTATACTGATAATAACAAGAAACAGATTCTTGTTATGCTTGATTTCCTAGTATAACCAGAATATTGGTTTAAGTAGCAATTCTAGATTCCCCATTTAACTAGTCAGCTCATTATACTGGTTACAACGGTAGTCGAGATATAAAGAGGGTATATTTAGTCGAACCAATCAGCAACGTGTTAAGAGGAAGTGAGATCATCTCCAAAGCATAGCACCCCATCGTGGTATGGCTGTGGTAGGAGACGAGATAGGTAGCAAGATAAACGAATAGGTAGATTAATCCAGGTTGACACAGTGCCCCAACACTCAGTCATGTAAACTTGTACACTAAACAGCATTCGGTACAAGGCAAACAGGTTATACTTGCTGCATATTGTTAGTGAAATATCACCCATAAGCCATCATTTCACTTTACCATCCATTTTGTCCACAAATATAGTGCTCCCCCAGGAGCAATAGCAGCACACTCACAGCTGTATGGGCAGCATTCTCACAGAGCTGGCTTTGAGGAAGGCAACAGCAGTGATCTATACTGGGCCTGGGGTGGCTTTAAATCACTTAGTCTCCCCTTTTAAAGCTGCTCTTGGAGGAGAGCAAGAGTAAGGGATTTGGCCCTCACCATGCCTCTAATTTCAGGAAGCCTCACCCAGTATTTCCACAAGGCTAGTGAAAAGTGAGCAAGGCACGTGCCTGGCATTAGCCTTGCTCATGATGGCAAAATAGCACAGTATGTATTTTATCATTTACACTCATTGGGCCACATCCTCCTTTGTGAGAGAAATATCTGTGCAGGGAGCAGGAAACGTGAGAGTTTCTATTTACCGAGTTTCTTTCTCACGGGTGTGTCATGGGATGGGGGCTGAGGGGTTGTCACCCCTTGTGGACTGGGCAGGAAGTTTGGCAGCTAAACAAGCAGATGTCTCATGACACACACAGCAGCCCATGGCCATGTGCCATGCTAATTCTGCCCTTCCAGCAGCTCAGGACAGGAGACCCTGTGGGAGTTAATGCTGTTTGAAGCACCACTGAATCTCTGATGGATATCCCATTGTAGATCCAGTATGTCTGCCAGGAAGCACAACGGCTGGTTCTCCAGCCCCAATCCAAACCCATATAAAGTCCAATCAGCAAAATAAGACACATGGGAAAAATGTTCCAGAGCGTGTATTCCCCTGAGCTGGTTCTACAGGGCTGGACTTGCCCCTGCTGAGAGGAGAATATGCCCTGTTCTGACAGGATGGGGTATAACTTGCTCTCTTTCTGTCGACTACATGCTATACACGAGTGGGAAAACCAGAGCTGAATATGCAAGGGAGATGCTGTAGTGCCTGTGTTTCAAGTGCTTTATAGTCTGAGTTTTCATGAATCAAGGGTAAAGCTAATTATACATACAACAAGGCTATATTGTAGCAGGGATATAACTAATAGCCTTGTAGCGGATGAGCTTTGTACCGTAATGTTTTGGATTCAGTGCTGGTAATATGGACACGGTATATTGATCTAAGGGCTTTCAGAGGCTGTGAACATCAGCATTATCTTTAGGAGAGATGTGAAATTTAAGCTTTTAACTGTTAATAGAAAAATCCTACAGTGGCTCTCTGAGCGTAAATTCAACTTGCAACAAAGCGGGGAAAACAACAAGCCAACACTATTTATTTTGTTACTTTCCAGAGATGCTGCCTGAACATGGAGATGCAGTCCAGGAAGCCAGAGAGAAGAGGATTTACCCACCTGCTGTCCTGTCTCATTTAAAAGCACAAACCAGTCCACCATGATTCATTAGGAGAAACGTATAAACAAGAAAGGAAACAGGATGAGAAACTTCTGCTACACTTGAAAATTGTGCTGAATAAGGGCTTTGGCTTTTGTTTTGTTGCTAACCCAGCAGTACACTGATCAGTGCTGTGCAGAGCGAAATATTGACCGAGTATGAGCTAAACACAGACTTCGGGTTCCTCTCCTCCTCGATATGACCAGCACAGCATGGACAAGCCACTCATGTTTTTTTTTAAAATGTAGTGATTATAGTTCATCATTAATTGTCTTAAATGAATTGAAATGTAATCTCCATCTTGAGTATTTCTTGAGTGGCTCTCAGCTTGATGGCTGAACATTGCTACGTCAGGGCTAAATTGTCCTTTAACTGGACATGGACGTAAAGGGGAAGAAGATATACCCGCTAGCCAGGGCTGGCTCCAGGCACCAGCCGAGCAAGCTGGTGCTTGGGGCGGCAGCTTGTAGGAGGCGGCATTCTGCCCAATCCTAGGGCAGCACGGCCGCTTTTTGTTGTTGTTGTTCTGCTCCGGCCGCCCTGTAGTGGGCAGCAACGTGGAGGACGGGAGCACCTTGCAGCAAGCCCGGCAGGGCTGCCCGCGTCCTTCCCTCCCAGCCGACCGGAGTGGTGTGGAGCCCTCCCGGCAGGGGGCACAACGGGAGGGGCCACGTGGCAGTGCCCTGCTGAAGCCCTGGCCGCCCCCCTTCTTTCTCTCCCTCCGCTCCCTCCTCCTCCCCCATCTGCAGGGAAGGGAGTCCCCCTGCATCCTGGCTACGGCCACGCCGCAGGGTTTTTTTTTTTTTTTTTTTTGCTTTGCAGTTCTGGTCGCCGCGGTTGTTTTTTTTTTTTTACTTGGGGCGGCCAGAAAGCCAGAGCCGGCCCTGCCGGTGGCTCCTTCTCCATTACCTCCCCAGACCTTGGGTCCAGCCAGCCCCGCTCCTGCCTTCCTATGACGCCCTCATTCAGCATGTCATGGGAGGGGCAGAGAAGGGATGGGCATGGCTGGGATCAGCCTGTACCCCAGTGATTCTGGGCTCCTGCAACGGCCCATAGGGGCCACTGAAGCGGCAGTGTAATTTAGGGAAGTCCCAAGGGTTGCTCTAGCTTGTGCTAGGGGACTCACAAGCCTCCACTCGTCCCATAATAGGTGAGGCACAAGCTGCACTAAAGGGAGCAGAAAACTTTCCCACTCTCGTAACAACATTTCCCAACCCATATTGTCGTATGGGCGTACTTCGTAAAGTGTAAACAAGCCAACATGGCTGAGAACTTTAAAATTGGAAAAAGAAGGTGTGGGGGAGGGTAATTTATTTTATCAAAAACTTCTGGTGGTGAGAGAGAGAGACGGGTTTGAGCTACACAGAGCTTTTCTTCAAGTCTGGGAAAGATACTAGGAGTGTGACGGCTAAATACAAGATTGAAAAGATAGCACATAGTCTAAGGGACGAAACTAACTACTTATGCCAAACTACCTCTTCAAGCTTTACTCCTGGGGGAATTCTGCACCAAAACATTAAAAATTCTGCACACAATATTTTAAAATGTTGCATAGTTCATTTGTCAAAATAACACAATATAATCACACCAGTTTCAATTATTTTGGTAATTTATTTAAAAATACCTATCAGCAACTATGTCTGTAACAATAGAGGCACACAACAATTCCTCCAGGAGTAGAATTAAGGAAACCCGTATGACAACCCAGTAAAACCCTGTTTCTCTGCCCCCTCCCCCCAGAGCCCAGTAGGAGGGCTAGACACCCACACCTCCTCCACCCCAGAGCCCAGACACGGGGCACCCCCTAGCCCAGACACTTGCATCCCCAGACCCCAGCTGTGCCCCCCCTCCCAGGCACTCCTCTGTCCCGCAGTGCTCAGCCGTGGGGTGCCCGCAGCCCAGACACTCACACCCCTTCCCCCCAGACCCCAGCTTGCCTCCCCAATCCAGAAACTCACACCCCCTCTCCCCCAGAGATCCAGAGGGAGAAACAGCCTGTTGCTGGGTCCTGGGCTTGTGTGGAGTTTCCTGCCTGCCACCTCCTTCCTTCAGGGCATGCTGAGAACTGCAGCTGCCGGGAACCCTCCAGCTCCTCCTCCCCCTGGCAGTGTCTTCTACTTCTGAGCTGCACTCGGCCAGGCCCAGTGGCCCGCAGTGGCAGACAGCAGCTCTGCAGCCCATTTCTGAGGAGGAAAAGGAAATTCTGTGCAAAGAACCATTAATTTCTGTGCAAATTCTGCATGCGCAGTGGTGCAGAATTCCCCCAGGGTTAAATCTTGTATTTAGCTGTGACACTCTCAGTACCTTTCCTAGACCTGAAGAAGAGCTCTGTGTAGCTTCAAAGCTTGTCTCTCTCGCCAACAGAAGTTGATCCAATAAAAGATATTACCTCACCCACCTTGTGTCTCTCAGATGTCATTGCTACAATAACACTGCCTACAACTTTAAAATTGGGCAGAAACAGACGGTGAATCCCAGCAGTGATTGAACCTTGTGATATTCTAAAGAAAAAGAACTCTCCACCTGCTTGTAGCTGTTTCCATTGCTTCAGGCTGACTCAACAGACATTCTAGGCTTCAGAGTGACACATGGACAGTGTGACAGTTCTGTAATCTGAAATCACTGGGATTCTGAACAGCAGAACAGTGTTTAGACTAGTGGTGCCAGATAACCACCTGCAAACTTTTCCAGCATTTCTCTGCCTACGGTGGATTATTTTTATTAGCCCTAAGAACCCCAGGGAACTTCCGAAAATAAGAAGCCACAGGATGTTTTGATCTTTACCTCTAAACCAACATAAATAGACCAAGCCAGGAGTGATGTAATACCGTCAACAGGCCAGATATTGCACAAAGTCAATAAAATACAATGCAGGATCCACCATCTTACTAATCTTGATCTTGATACGTTGGGGAGTCAGAGATCATTCTGTTGTCCCCATGCAGTCCCTTTTTACTCTGCTAGAGGGAGAATGTATTTTATTTATTTATCTACCATCACCGAGGGAGCTGAAAACATGTTGTGTTATCCTTCAAAAAGTCATTTTGACCAGTGGCATTTCAGCCACTTTCTCAAAACCTAGAGATGGAGCCAGCTGGGTCTCTAAAGTGAAATCTGAAAGACAGCATCTAATTCACTGATGAGCGTGCTGGGTTAGCACACAGCATTCAGAGAATGAAAAGCATGAAGTAAGCTTCAGAAGGGGTAAGGAAGCCTGCCACTAACAGGATATGGTGCTTGTTTACTGAGATGTGCTACGGATATAGCATCCTCTTCCCCTTTTGATTATATTTCCATCAAACAACTCTGATATTCTATGATTCTATGATTCTATGATCAAACACATTATCATGCAAGCGCACATTAGTGTCTGTTTATTCCTCTGTAATTTATGAACTTCCCAGTAGATGGCTGTTGGCAAAAGGATAAATTCTCATATTTTCTCCTGGGTAGCTGAGTTTGGAAAGAAGAAGGGGTTATGGGGGAGCAATGGAACGCTGTCCCGCAGCCCGGGAGCAGTGGAAGAGACAGTGTAAGGACAATCCCCAGAGGCAGTGTGGCCTAGTGGTTAGAGCACCATACTGGGACTCAGGAGACCTGGGTTCTATTTCCTGCCCTGCTTGGTGACCTTAGACAATTCAATTCCCCTTTACGCCTCAATTGCCTCACCTGTAAAATGGGGATAATGATCCTGGCCCCTTTTGTAAAGCATACTGAAATCTGCTCATAAAGCACGCTAGATAAGAGATAGAGACTATTAGCATGGAATGCTGAAGAACCCAGCATTCCATCTGCAATCTTCCCTTGTTGCACTGGAGTAGTCAGGCAGGCCACAAAGAGCTGAATGTTGGGGTTTTCAGGAACTGCCATCCTGTCAGGCCATTTCCCCAGATCCTTCCTTCCCACCCTGCACAGCAGAACGCCATTGACTTCTGTTGCACACAAGGTAGTCTGTGATTGTGGAGGTGGTGGCTGGATTTGCCTCAATGGGCGTAGGAAGGGTAGATCAGAGCAATTCTCTATAGAGCAGCAAGTGTTATACAAGGCTAAGTGCCGGGTCTTGAAAACAAAGAGAGACTACTTGGCAAGAAAGCTGTGGCCCTTGTCCTACAGTTCAGCAGATCAACACTGTCTTGCTGCCAGAGGCTGTACATCAGGCTGGTCATTCCAAAAGGTCAGTGCATGAGGACTGCAGCTGCCTACACTAATGTGGGTTTTCTTGCCGCAAGCCCATTACACCCATGATGCACAATGCACACCAGCCAACATCTGAATTCCAGGGGGATGAGGAAGGTGTTCATTTTGACCTATCATTCTTTGAAGGGTTTGGCCCTCCACTACGTCAGCAGCAAACTCTTTGGGTTGGGTTTTGTGTGCAGCAGCCAAATGGTGCTGGTGGCTTGTAATATACACAGGAAATCAAACTAGATGATCTGGTGGTCTCTGCTGGCCTTATCCTCTATGACTATCACTCAGCAGAGGTGCTCAAGCTAGTACCTCCCTGGTTTAAATGACAGGTGGGTCATGACTGGGCTTTCTTGAGGACACCAGTGTTTATTTTAATCCTTGGTCCACTGAGGCCCATATTGGAAGGCCTGTGTTTTTCCCCAAGACTAACAGTGAATGGGGTGGGAGTGGAGTGGGATCTTGGAACAGCTAGCCGGGAAGAATCTTGTGTCAGCATTTTGCCACATTACACATTATTATAGACTGTCTGTTTGGGACAGGGACTGTCACTGACTATGTGTACGTACAGCACCTAGCACAGTGGGTCAAACCTGCAGGTACTAATGCAATAGAAGTGTGAAATGACAGTAGCGGTACTAATGAAATTTGAGATTATTGATCAGGACAGTTTTAAAATCTAAATATACAAATGATTGACTCCTAACTGCAAGTTAACTATTATAGCTACTAAGGGGAAACAGAGTAGAAAGAGAATTACCTAAAGAACAATTTCTTAACCAAATCTTTAAGCTCTGCATGGAAAATTCTCACTAAAAAGGCAAAACACTCCAGACTACACAGGAAGAAAGGTGGCTGACAATCAGCAACCCTTAAACTCAGAGCACAACAGTAACAACTGACTTCCTGTCCCAGTTCTGTCTGTATTCTCCAGAAGAGCAAACAGTTAAGTCAATGAAATTTAAATGCTAGCAAAATCCACAGAGGAAATCGCAGCAGTGGGGTGGGGATCAGCATACAAAAGTGGTGTCTTTTCCTCAGCAGAGACCATTAGCTACATTATGTTCATCCCCAGTACCAGTCAACAATTCAGCAAAGCTCTTCCAGTTAACGTTCTGCATGATATTGGAGAGAGGGGTGTACATAGTTCCCAAGCAACATTTAGAGTCCGCTTCTCTAGCTTAAAGAACAAAGAGATTTCCCTTTTTTAACATAGAACAGTATGTGCTACTGCTGTCAAGCGATAAAAAAAATTAATCGTGATCAATTGCGCTGTTAAACAATAATAGAATACCATTTATTTAAATATTTTGGATGTTTTCTACATTTTCAAATATATTGATTTCAATCACAACACAGAATACAAAGTGTACAATGGTCACTTTATATTTATTTTTATTACAAATATTTGCACCGTAAAAAACAAAATAAATAGTATTTTTCAATTCACCTAATACATGTATTGTAGTGCAATTTCTTTATCATGAAAGTTGAACTTACAAATGTAGAATTATGTACAAAAAATAAATGCATTCAAAAATAAAACAATGTAAAACTTTAGAACCTACAAGTCCACTTAGTCCTACTTCTTGTTCAGCCAATTGCTCACACAAACAATTTTGTTTACATTTATGGGAGATACTGCTGCCTGCTTCTTATTTACAATGTCACCTGAAAGTGAGAACAGGCATTTGGCATGGTACTTTTGTAGCCGGCGTTGCAAGATATTTGAGTGCCAGATGTGCTAAACATTCATATGCCCGTTCATGCTTCAACCACCATTCCAGAGGACATGTGTCCATGCTGGTGACGGGTTCTGCTCAATAACAATCCAAAGCAGAGCAGACCGACGCATGTTGATTTTCATCATCTGAGTCAGATGCCATCAACAGAAGATTGATTTTCTTTTTTGGTGATTTGGGTTCTATAGTTTCTGCATCAGAGAATTGCTCCTTTAAAACTTCTGAAAGCATGCTCCACACCTCGTCCCTCTCAGATTTTGGAAGGCACTTCAGATTCTTAAGTCTTGTGTCGAGTGCTGTAGCTATCTTTAGAAATCTCACATTGGTGTCTTCTTTGTATTTTGTCAAATTTGCAGTGAAAGTGTTCTTAAAACGAACAACATGTGCTGGGTCATCATCCAAGACTGCTATAACATGAACTATATGGCAGAATGGAGGTAAAACAGAGCAGGAGACATACTATTCTCTCCCAAGGAGTTCAGTCACAAATTTAATTAACATATTATTTTTTAACGAGCACGATCAGCATGGAAGCATGTCCTCTGGAACAATGGCCGAAGCATGAAGAGGCATATGAATCTTTAGTGCATTGTAAGTATCTTGCAATGCCAGCTACTGCAATTCCATGCAAACACCTGTTCTCACTTTCAGGTGACATTGTAATTAAGAAGTGGGCAGCATTATCTCCCGTAAATGCAAACAAACTTGTTTGTCTTAGGGCTTGTCTATACTTACGCGCTGGTTCGGCGGCAGGCAATCGAACTTCTGGGTTCGATTTATCGCGTCTTGTCTGGACGCGATAAATCGAACTCAGAAGTGCTCCCCGTCGACTCCGGTAATCCTGCTCGCTGCGAGGAGTACGCGGAGTCGACGGGGGAGCCTGCCTGCCGGGTCTGGACCGCGGTAAGTTCGAACTAAGGTACGTCGACTTCAGCTACGTTATTCACGTAGCTGAAGTTGCGTACCTTAGTTCGATTTGGGGGTTTAGTGTAGACCAAGCCTTAGTGATTGACTGAACTAGAAGTAGGACTTGAGTGGACTTGTAGGCTCTAAAGTTTTACATTGTTTTGTTTTTGAGTGCAGTTATGTAACAAAAAAACCTACAGTTGTAAGCTGCATTTTCATGATAAAGAGATTGCACTACATTACTTGTATGAAGTGAATTGAAAAATACTATTTCTTTTGTCTATCATTTTTACAGTGCAAATATCTGTAACAAAAAATAATACACAGTGAGCACTGTACGCTTTGTATTCTGTGTTGTAATTGAAATCGATATATTTGAAAATGTAGAAAAACATTCCTAGTATACACCGGTTGATTTGAAACAAACTCGCACCACCCTGAACACTGCTGCTGGGCTTGAACTCCAGCGTAACATCCATTGGGTAGAAATGAAAGTCTCCAATTAAAACCAGAGTTTGTTTATGTCGCTTTGGGGAGTAGACGGGAGAGAGAGAAGGGAAAGCTGAATAATTCAGTGAGTGATCTATATTGTGCCACTACCCGTATGCAATCATCGTTATACTAATAAGATTTTCCCACACAGCCTTTCCATTGGGGCATCTCAAAGCACTCTGCAGCCATTAGTGATAGCTGCAACATTCCTGGCCCTCTTTACAGAGGAGGAAATTGAGGAAGAGACACAAAGCAAGCATCATATTTTCTAAAGAGCAGCCTTCCTTCTGCAGATGCCTATGAATTATACCCCTGGAAATCAGGCTGAGGCACAAGCCCTCAGATTTGTATCCCATCATTCATGGTGTGGGTGCCAAAATGGAAGTGGACCCTTGGTGCAAATGTTCTACTGGGTGACTGGGCTACGTCACCCCTGAAATCTGGTTGATCTGGGAACAGACATTATGGGCCTTCAGACTCAGAGTCCTGGACCTCAGCCGCACGACCACCCTTCTGCCCCGCCAAATGGCAGTATTTAGAAAGTAGTCCCCATTACTCACATGTGGCACCGGCGTCACCAGGGTCCACTTCTCTGAACCCACAGCTCTAATCCCAGGTTCACTCACTGGGGAAAAAAAAGGGAAATGGGAATTAAGATAAATATATCTGGTTTAAACCGCACATTGAGTATCATTTACCCGCAGGTACACGCTCCGGAGCAAGTTCAGCCCTAGTGTAAGCAGCTCAGACTCCCCTGGCTGATGAGCTCTTCAGATGAGCACACAGTTATCCACCTGTCCAGAAAAATGACACTATGATAGAGTTGTTCCAAACTCTGTTGTGTTCCATTGACCTTTCCTGCGGCGCTGGAGATGCAGTGGGAAACCCCGTGTTTCCCAGAATTCAGGCTGTATATGGTGTGGAAAGAGTTAATCAAGATTAGGCATTACATCTCTATACATTTTCCCTGGTGTTTTATTGGTTCAAGTTAAGGGTGGCCCTCATTTCCTTCTCTCAGAGCATCTCTCTTAGAAGAAGGGGAGAGACACTCAAGATGTGCTGGAACATTGCTAGTTACAGCTGTTTTCAAAAAGGACTGTCAAGCACCCAGAATGATGTTTGATCGTGGTTGTAAATGAATCTAGACAGCATGATTCTTCTCTGACTGTGGACAGGGACAAAAACAGCAATTAAGCAATGGAATAAGCTGCCAAGTGTGGATGTGAAACCACAGGACAGAGATAATTCACCATCACTGGAAATACTCAGAACTAGACTTCACATCATCTAGCAGAGATGATTTAAAGATAACTACATTAATTCTGCCATGATGCAGGAGAATGAACTAACTAAATCAATGCAGGATTTAGTCCTTCAAACTCTGATAACTCTCAAATCATTTAATGATTCTATGAGAACAGATCCGTTCCATAGTATTTGAATCTGCACCCCAAGGTAAGTAGAATTTAACAGAACAAGAACTTACTAGGTCTCGGAGGTGTTGGTTTTGTCTTGCTGAAAGATTTTTCCTGAAAAGGAAAAAAAAAGTCCCATTTATAGCAGGCCACTTTGAAACCTACCAGAGAAAAGGTCAAGCACTCTGCTTTGTATTCTTTTTTTCAAACGTTTTGCTTCCAAAAATGAAATTAACTTTCTTATTAAAGTCATTGAAATTCCCTCCCCAACCACAAAGCTGAGCAACGTTAATATTAATTTTAATTCTGAGTACTGTATAAAAAGGGGGGGATTTTTTCATTAGTAGAGGAAGAAAAAGCCTACTTAGCATATCTAAATGAAGAATGTAAGATTTATAATGGCATACAATAGCAATCACGTAAAAGCTACAAGACGATATTATTCTCTCAGGGCTTTTATCAAGGTAGTTATTCTAAGTTAAATGTGAAATCCAATCAGAAATCACTTACAGAGTTCAGCATTCACACACTGTTGTACTGTAAATAATACTGCCTATGATAGTAAATGTTCTCTGTTTATGATTCCATAATTTAGGTGGTGTCAGGAGTTATCACTCTCAATTATTATGCACTGCATTTTTAGGAGTTAGGAGGAGTTAAGTATTGCAGGCAGCCAGACTACAAACTGATTTGTGATGCTACCAGAATAAAAGACAGGATTCATCAAAGAGAGAACACAATTGTGACGTTATTGACATGTACTGTGACCATATAGATCATTGTTGCAACCAGATCCTGTGGTTGCATTAGGTCTTGTACAGAGGAGGTCAAGTGAGGTGTCTATGGAAAGGTTGTAGTTTGCTGGTTATGATTATGCTCTCTGTATGTGTGTATCATTTTTGTATTTGAAGTTATGAATATTGGCTTTGTACTTGTATCTCAATGTGATTCTAAGTAGCCTCAGTGAAGCATTTGGTCAGCTTCTTGAGAAAGGACTATTCTCAGTAAATGCCCAGTCAAGAAACACTTAACTGACAATGGACTTTGGGAAACACCAATCCAAATCTGAGCTTTCCTGGGAATGTTCAAACTAACATATAAACAATGGCATCGGCCTGCAAAAAGCTGAATCATTTATGTACATGTAACTTGCCCAGGTGGCTACAAACTCCATCTTGTTGCTGTGACTTTGCACAGAACAACAAAGGGGTTCCTGCCCACAAGAGAGAGACTATAAAAGACCCTAAAAGCCTCTCCATTTTATTTTCAGCTGGCTCAAGAACTGGCCTCTCCACCGCCAAGAGATGCCTGAAAGAAACTGGAACAAAGAACAGTAACTACGGGGGACTGAGCGATTGCTGGACCCAGACTAGGAAGGAGTCCAGTCTGTGAAAGAAGCTTATTGGAACATCTCTGGGGGTGAGATTTCATCTGTAATCTAAATGTATTAGGCTTAGACTTGCGTGTTTTGTTTTATTTTGCTTGGTAACTTACTTTGTTCTGTCTGTTATTACTTGGAACCACTTAATTCCTACTTTTTATATTTAATAAAATCACTTTTGTTTATTATTGAACCCAGAGTAAGTAGTTAATACCTGGGGGAGCAAACAGCTGTGCATATCTCTCTATTAGTGTTATAGAGTTTACCCTGTATAAGCTTTATACAGAGTAAAACTGATTACTTTGGGGTTTGGATCCCATTGGGAGCTGGGTGTCTGGGTGCTAGAGACAGGAGCACTTGCTAAACTGTTTTCAGTTAAGTCTGCAGCTTTGGGTGCATGGGTCAGACCCAGCGTCTGTGTTGCAGGAGATTAGCATATCTGGCTCAACAAGACAGGGTTCTGAAGGCCCAAACTGGCAGAGAAAACAGGCTCAGAGGTATTCTCAGCACATCAGGTGACAGTCCCAAGGGGGTCTCTGTGGTCGAACCCGTCACAACGATATTGTTAGCTTTTCAAACTTGAATGGATATATCATGAATGGGACTCAGGTCCTGGACTTGCATATTTCATTTAGGGACAGTTTTAGCCCCCCATACTTATGCCAAGTGATACCTTAGCTGCAAGTAGCACCATTGGTTCCAAGGGAATTAAAGGCCCATTCCTGTCCCCATTGAAGTCAGCAGGAGTTTTGTGATGACCCTCAGTGAAAGCAGAATCAGGGTCTAATTGCAGAATAAGTGATTATATTACTCAGCATGAGTGAGGGAGGCACAATCTGTCCCATAACACGAGCTTTGTCTGAGTGAGGTGCGTGGGACCAGGTCTTTTTGTAATTAAAATTCAAAGGTCATTCTAGTGAGATTCCTATGCTATACAGGGTCCACTCTAGAGAGGCCATTCTCTATCCATAGAATATTTGCTTCCAACACACATGGGGGGAAATTAGTCTAGTATGGGAAATACACTACCCTTCCACCCCCCACACACACACACATTTGGAGTGGACCAAAATATATGTGACTCATAGTCCATTGGGGTATTTATTAATTGGAAGCTTTCTATAAATACAAGAGGGCCCACAAAGAACCAAATGATCTCAGGCAGCCAAAATATCCCCATCCCTTGCTCCTCCCCTCAACCCATTGGCCTATGCTAGCAGTGAATTATTACCCCCAGACTGGCAGGGATCGAGACAAGCCTCATGTCATCTCCCTTCTTGTAGGAAAGAGTAGGCAGGCCCACAGAGCCCCTTACTCCTCTATGCCTGGATTCAAGGTCTGGATAGCTCCTGCAGGGGGTGTCACAACATACCTTCTGAATGTGTCCTAAACTTTCTCCATACCCGTGCTCTATGTCTGTGCCCATTACAGACCCATACTTCCCTAGCAATGAATCTTGAAGGTCAACATCTCAACCTACAAAGATACCTTTTCTACAATGCAAAAAATTCCAAAGGACCAGTTTGGCCATTTTAAAATGACAAAAGTCGGAGCTGGGGGAGGGGAGTAAAAAACAACAACAAACAACCACGTGTTTCCCATTCTTTTGAGTCAGAAAGTGCTTTAATTTGAAAACTGTAAACAATTAATTTATTTTAAAAGGTCTAATCCCTTTTGGAATTTTGGAGAGGAAAAATAAAAGATAAGGTGGACATCCAACTTTTGCTCTACAACAATGGGATTGATCCTGCCCTCAAGGAAGTCAATGGCAAAATTCTTGTTGATCTCAGTGGGAATAGACTTGGGTCCTAATTTTGAAAGAAGCATCATATGCATTGGTCATCCCAAAAAACATGCTAATTGCCTTAGAGAACTATGTAATGTTAGTTTAGTGGGCCAGATTCACAGATTGTGAGCTGGTTTGCAGCACTTCAGCAATGCAAAGTAGCTGTAAACACACCTTAACTAGATGGGTCATATTGGAGTTGTTCCGATCAGTGTATGTAAGCAATTATCTAAGATACCAGGGCACAAAAATGAAAGAAAGCCTCTTGGGCAGATAACATGCATGTATATTGTTACATTATTTGTTACTATTATGTTAAACATATTAACAACAGCTCATATATCAAAAGACTTCCATTAAAGATTTTTCCCTTCAGTATTCATTAACACGATCACTATGTTTGTAGCACTGTTCATTATGTTAATATATCACTATTGTACTGTGAGTGTCCATTCTCATGAACTGATTTTATGTATTGTTTGTCCATGACAACTAAAAATAGTAACAAGTAAATTAAATACAAAAACCTCTTTAAATTATTCTCTTTGGACCAGACCCTTATTCAGGTTGAGTAGAACATCATTCCACTAATACTCCTAGAGAAATCAATGGGGCTATTGCTATTGAAGAAACAAGGTACTACTCAATGTTAGTAAGGAACCCACAGTCAGACCTTGAGGGCTTAACAATGTGCCAGTGGGCACAGCAGTAAGACTAGATGCGCAGTCCAATGTGTCCTCTCAAAGGCTAGTTTTGCAAGCCAAAGGGAGGTCATCATTGACCAGGGGGAACATACTGTGGGATGCCCTTTGCAGACCTTCTGTGCAGAAGCTAAATGCCACCCACCCCCACCCCACTGCCTGGTTGCTGTTGAGTGTGCCACCAATGACCACTGATGGGCAGTGTACAGAAGATACAGAGTTTCCCAGAGTCTGTGCAGTCTTCCCATGCTTTTCGGGCATTGTGTGAGCATGAGGAGAGGGTCATGACTGACCCCTAACTGCCTATATGGAGGGAACAATCCAGAGAGCAGAGGGCTCTCTATTCTAGCAGACAAAGGCAAAACAAGATCCAATGGCTGAGAGCTGAAGTTAGACAAATTCAGGCTAGAACGGAGACAGTACATTTTAATAGTGAAGGTAAGTAATGATTGGAACAATTTACCAAGGGATTAGATGGATTCTCTATCACATGAAGTCTTTTAAATCAGCACTGGATGTTTGTCTAAAATATATGCAACCAGAGGTTATGGACTTAGCACAGGAATCATTACTGGGTGAAATTCTATGGCCTGTGTTTTACAGGAGGTTAGACTAGATGATCATAACAGTCCCTTTCTGGCCTTAAAATCTACAACTCTGTGAAACTCCGGAGTTCTCCTGTAATTGGTCCTTCCAAAGGAATTTTAAATGGCTGAGTACATCTATGGGAGGTCTCAGACTTTTGCAGAAACTGAACCATCGCCAACACTTATCTGCTGTTGGAACATGAATTTTACAAAGCATGGGCCAGATGCTGAGTGATGTAAATCAGCATAGATAACTTCACTGAAGTCAGTGGAGTTTCTTCAGTTTACTCCAGCTGAGGATCTGACCCCATGTCTATTGGAACCTATATTTCTCAACTTTCCCATATTACAACACAAATTTACCCCTCATTAGCCTGAATAACAGCAGCTATGAACAAATGTGATCTCCCCCCCTGCTTACATCTTCAGAGCTGTGTCCTGGATTTTCCACAGCATTTCCTTGATAATCATGTTATATCTAGAATGTGTCATGTGTACACCCATCCTGCGGGCACTTAAAGGGAATAATCAAGCTGAGAGCTAATCTGTAAATAAATAGACTTAGTGAGGTTATGGCAACAGGATAAGCAGGATTTATACTTCACGAGGAAAAGATGAATACAGATGGGTACTCAAGCTGTGGGTTTCACGGTTAAGCTAAGAGTGCCGTGTTAAGTAGGAGCAAGGGAGTTCTTCATACATTTGTTATTACCCAAAGATCTTTAGAAAACTGTAACAGTGAATACTAAAAACCATGCTACAAAAATATTTATCTTGTGAGAAAACATGGGCGGGGACAGGGAAGACAATAGGAAAATTGTGTTGATTCTTAGTAATATGTTAGGGGTTTATTCTCCCTTACTACTGTACTTTATTTATTTATTTATCAGCTATATAACATATATTTGTGCCTAGCACTAGCATCATGGGGCACTGTTCCTAGACCAGACTCTACAGCAATACAACACAAACATTACATAACAATAATAACAAAGGTGCCCACCCATTGCTAGGGGTGCCTTTACAATATTCTAAATCAAAATATAAACTCACCAGTCTGTGCATAGCCCAGAGAATTATCCAGGACTAATCATAAACATCACCACCTCCCTCCTATGGCTTCATAGCCCACCTCCTGCCTGCCTGCCCGCCCAGGAAAAATAACAAGTTTTGCTGCATGCCAGAGAGTTTAACAGATCAGGGCCCTGAAGGACAGAGGGGAGTAAGTGAGTTCTAATATCCAGGGGCTTTTCACAGCCCTGCCAGGAGCTCCCTGCCCCATATCCATCCCAAAGGAATTTCAGCTTGAGAGACTCCAGTGACCTCAGATGTAGCAATAGGATATGGGTGCTCTCTTACCCAAATCATTATGGGACTCTGATGTCAGTGGGACAGCTGCATTCAAAACCAAGGGAAATTACGCTCCTTAGATTAGCAGTTCTCAGCATGGCACCTGCAGCCTCAGCATGGCTCAGAAGTGCCATCTGTCGAGTTATGGTGAGAGAGCAGAAAACACGATCCCAGTCTGCTTGGCGGAAGACAGCTGTCAGGAGCCAAGGGGAGTGAGCAAAGAGACAGGAAGGAAGTGCTCACCCCCCTTTCCTTGCTGGATACGTTTCTGCTACTGAAAATTGAGCCGGGCCAAATCTTGTAGTCTTTAGCCAGGCAACATTCCTACTTGGTGCTGCAAAGTCCCAGTGACTTCAGTGGGGGGATGGAGTTGCCTTAAGCAAGACAACAGGATTTTTCCCCAATTTATACTAAGTTCAGGACAGGCTGGTCAGTCTGCAATTTGTCTCACAACAAGGGGTGCTTTCTTGTTTCCCTGTCCCAGGAGCAGCCCAGGAGGGAGACTGTGACTCCGCAAATCACAGGCTCCTTCCTGGTCTCACCAGTGCTCCAGGGAGACCGTAAACACCCCAGGCCTATCCCTGTCTATCAGTACCTGCATAGGGAGAATGCACCCCATACTAAATGGCTTTTTAATCCATGTACATTTAAACCAGGCACATTTAAATTTGAAATGTTTAACAGCGAGGGTGATTAACCACTGGAACAAACTACCAAGAGAAGAAGTGAATTCTCCATCTCTTTAACTCTTCAGATCCAGGTTTGGGCTTTAGTCAAACCTGTAATTTTGGGCTTAATACAGGAGTAACTGGATGAAATTATCTGGCCTGCATTAGACAGGGGGTCAGACAAGATGATCTAATGGACCCTTCTGGACTCAACATTTATAAATCTATGAATGAAAGCATATCCTGTACTCTTCAGTGCAGTGAGGTAACTACACAACCATGCACATTAGGATGAAGGTAAGGCTCCTCCATGGCCTAACTGGTTGTTAAATTTTATTATTAGGATTTAGTTTTCTTTGTAACTAGGAGTTTGATGAACTAGGGGCTGAAGTCAATGAGAGTCTTCTCAATCTGGATCAAGCCTAAGATATGGTGATGAACATACCTCTCATACAGCCCTGTCGATTTCCATTAAGAAACCAAAGGGAACAGTTAGCTTTGCAAACTGAGTGTCTTTCTGCACTCTAGATACACAGAGGAGCAGAAAGGGGGGAACAGAGAGAATAAGCAGTTCTGAAGAGGTAAGCGATCATTTATGTTTGTTGTCTGGTGGCTTTCTTGAATGCAATTGTTACCCTGGGTTTGGAACTTTGTCTAAAACAGTTTTAGAACTTTGCTGCGTTAGCAATATATTCCATTCACGTGGCTTTTTATTTCTGTCGTCTCAGGAAGCCCACAGGATTATAGGTGAAAAGTCAGTTAGGAATATCCCCCCGCTGCTGAGATAAATATTTTGTAAATATCTCCCCCCAACCACATCTTGCAAATCTTACATTTACAGCATAAAATGCTGCATGACAGCAGCAAAGAAGTTTCACTTTTTATTAATAAAATCAAATCAAAACTAACAGGTAATTATCTTTGTTTGATTTCTTAATAACACATGAAAGCTTAATGGGATGCACGAATGCTGAAATCACTGCTTAAAGCCATGACTAACTGCAATATCTGTGCTCAAGGGATGATCTCATCAAGCTCCAGTCAGACTGGGGAAAAAAACACCCATGTTTTCCCTTCCCTACTCCTTGCAAAATGTAGGACTTAATCTACCACAATAATACCGTAAGCTTTTGGGTCTCAGTCTTGCCTTGCAAGGTCTCCTCTGTGCTGCTGGCTGCCTTAAACAGGCATCTGAGGATACCCCCACCCCCACTCGCACCAAGCATGGGATCCCCCAGCGTTACCCACCTACTCTTTTCTTGGTGTAAGGCCATGCTGGAATAGGGGAGGGGTGTGTTGGTCCATGTTGGGTGGGAGAAGGCAGGGCACTGCAGCTGAATCGTGACCAACAGAATGGCTCGCAGAGAGTCAACGTAAGATAAAGCAGCCTTTAGCTGTGATTTATTACTAGGGAAGCCAAAGCGGCCTCCAGTTGGCTTAGCATTAAAGGGAGGGGGGCAGAAAAGGGGTGTAACCCCACCTCTGCTGTTTCACATACAATGTGCTGGATAATAACATGAAAGGATTCCAGGTTTCTAAAGTTAACCTGGCTCTTTATTAAGAGATGCTAAAACTGCAGCTAGGATTCAAGCCATGTGCACACAGACAGATGTTCTGGTGCCCCCTCCACACTCTTCTCTCCTGCTCTTCTCCCCCAAGTTCTGTGCAGGTTGCTATGTCTGCCACCCTACCCGTGAAGTAGGCCAGGCTCAGCTCATGCATCCCAGAGGATGAAGCCCTTGTTGTGTAATAGCGACCAAGTGACCTCTTTGCTTCTGTTGCAAATGCTACACTTTGAGGATTATGGGTTTTCCCAGCTGTTCTTCAGCACATTTTTTATGAGGGTACTTTGCCCTGAGAGAATATAGCTCCTGTCATGTTCAAAGAGCTCTACAAATACTGGGCCAGATCTTCACCTGGTATAAAGTGGCATAGCTCCATTGCCGTCAGTGATGCTACACTGGTTTACACCAGCTAGGATCTGACCCAATAATAACTGCATTTTTAAATATTGTCATAGATGCCTAGAGCCAGGGAGAGGAGCTTTATTTTTCCTGTATACATCTTCACAACACCCCTGTGAGGTAGTTGAGCTTCAAGCATTATTAGAGGCAGTGTGGCTGTGACAGAGTGGACTAGGCCCAGAGGCCCCCTGCTGGAGGACTCAGGGTTCTACTATACCCCATCCCAGAAAGGGCAGAAGTTGAGTCCTCCAAGCAGCCCACAGTGGCTGCGGGGGAAGCAGCCAATTGGAGAGAGGCTGCAGAGCGCAGCCAATCACAGCCCAGGAGGGCCATATGAAAGGAGCTGCCAAGCTAGAGACAGTCCTTGCTGCCCGGAGCTGAAGGAGTGAGAACTGTGTTCCTGACTGGCTTAGGGGGCAGCAGGTCCATGGACAGATCAGTTGCTAGCAGGGACTGGGGGAGCAAGAGGGAGCTCGTGGCTAGCTGCTGGGATTGAGCCCATAACAGTTGCTGGCAGGGACCAGGATAGCAAAAAGGAGTTCCTGCTGGCTGCTGGGACTGAAGATAGAAGAACAGCTGGGGGCAGAAAGAACCAGAAAGGCTGAAGAGTCTCCAGGGAGGAAGACCTGGTGACGCAGCCCCATACCAAGGTCAAGGGACTATCAGAAAGCTAGCTAAGAAGGAGCCGTGTGATTGATTAAGGACCAAGCCCAGGAAGGGTTGCAGGAAGATAGTGTCTCCAGGGAGGAAGCCTTGGGAGTACGGCCCCATACCAGGGCTGGGACTATTTAAAGACTGACTCTGGGGAGGGCTATAGAGATACCAATGGAGCGGTACTGGGATAGTCTCTGATGAACTGTACACACAGGAAGGGCCTGTTTGTTTCACATACGGACTATGTGTGTGACTCAGCCAGAGGGCTAAGTCATTGAAAACCTTCCTGAAAAACCACTGACAGAGGTCACCACAGACTAAGATTGCAGGCGCACAGACCTGGCAAGGGGACACTTTCAAGAGGTGGGTGCCATGCCGTTACAGTGGCCCTCTGAACCAAGCACTGAGTTGTGACGCGAGACCTGGATTCTCTTCTGGGCTCTGCCTCTGACCAGCTGAATAACCTTGGGCAAGTCACTTCACCGCTCTGTGCCTCACTTTCCTCATCTGTAAAATGGAGATAATACCAACCTTCTTTGTAAAGCACTTTGTGATCTACTGATGAAAAGTGCTGTATAAGAGTGATGCATTATTATTAAAAAGGAAGCCAGCTGTGTATACTGCAGCCTGAAGAATTATTACACCTATAAGATTATTTATTGGGCTTCAACATGCATTTGTCAGAGATAACTGGTTCTTTTCCTAGGCAGCTATGTTGATAAGATGGAATTTGGTGAAAAACACAAACATTATTTGACACAGACAACATTAATTGAAGTCATAGGAAAATTCAATATACATAATGATTAGAATAAGATAAGTACTGTTACGTGGTTTCCTGCATTGTTCCATATTTACAATCTTGCTCTGTGCATACTAACAACTCTGTGGAGACCACTGGAAACAAAGATAGTACGGAAAGTAAGTGGAGCCCATCAGAAGATTATAAGAAGATCAATTCCTACCTGTATCTGTATGTAGCATTTGGGGAGGTGTCCATAATTAAGCATTAATATTATGATTTACATCACTTCTTTCTCAATAATTCCTATATACAAATGTGCTCTAACTACTTCGGTACTGCATAGCAACCTGATTGCCAAAGCCCCCCAAAACTCTTTTCCTGCAGAATTCTGCCATGTACAGTACCCTTTGTGGTCACTTATTTTTCCCCTCAGAATGAGAATGCAGAACTGATGACTTAGGGCCCTCTCTTTAGGCCTTACACTATTTCAGCTAGATCCCAGCCTTTGACATAAATACTCCCACAAGGCCTTATCCTAATATAACAGCCTTTAACTATAGCAAGCCTAATAACCCATTTATTTCTGTCTCCCTATTTGCCTCCCATGCATGTTCCAAGTTAGTAAGCAATACACCCCATCAATATTATACTCCTACAATGTCATTTTACCTCTAGCAAGCATAAAAGCACCCGTAAGACAGGGCCATTGGTCATAAGATCAAGTCAAGTTTCCCTAAACACCATCTTCCAGACTCACTGTACAGCCTAGAAAATGCAGGCCCTTAAACAGAGTCATCTGCAGGTATCTTGAGGCATAGGTAGGGAGAGTAGACTACAGTGCTCAAAAATCCTTTTTACACCACAACAAAGTACTACATCTCCTGCATTTATTTCAGTGCACTCCAAGCACAGGGCCATTCCTGGGCACAGAAGAGAAGAATCCTTTCAGGTTTTGATCAATAAAAGGAGGCGATGCTAGCTGTAATAACATCAAAAAATGTAAGAAACCCTTTGATGTAGAAAAATGTAGTATTGCTGTTTGTCTGCATATTTGGTAAATCACTCATCATGGGAGAGTGTGTGCTTCAGTTAGGACTGGTTGGTAAAAGGGATAAGGTGGTTTATTTGTTTTGGTATTTTGAGACTTTTATATTCGTTTTTATTTTAATTATTTGTGAAAGTGATTAGAGCCATTTGGGAAAAGGCACAGTAAAGAAACCCAAATAAGGAAACCAAATAAATTCACACACACACACACACACACACACACACACACACCTTTGCCAGTTCATACCACTCCTTAGTAGAGAAACTTGCACTGGGAGAATTTTAGTGCTGCCCGGAAATCAGAAGGACACAGATGAAATAAAAGCTTGTAGATACAGCCAAAATACTGGTTATTAAATTCAGTTATGACAAAAACATCTTACAACACAACTGGTCTGGCTTGTGTGCACAGGCCCAAACTGTGCTATAAACAGTCTCAAGGAGGACACAGGATGGCTGCCTGCAGTATACAAGACTGCCCACTCAGACAAACACAGTTCACCTGGATCTTTGGGAGTAAAACACTCCAATTCCCAGAGCATGTTCAAATGTTTCAAACAAAAAGGGATATTTTTGTTGGAAAATGGCCCCTCTTCCTGCCCCTCCCCGCCGCCCCAACGAAAAATATTGTGGAAAACTGCTGACTCATTCAAGAATCAGTTTTACAATATTATTAAGCATCAAAATCATTATCATAAATATTATCAAAGTTGTTTCCCAAAAACTGTTGATAGCCATTTCAATAACACGTGATAAAGATATCTATCAATGTTTTGCAGGGAAAAATCCCCAGAAGAGGTCAGTTTCAAACCAGACAAACCATAACCACCATCAAAATTTCACAGGGTTTTTTTCCCCTTTTCTTGAACAGCTCTACCCATTCCTCCTTGAAACCTCCTGACAACCCTTGAAGAGATTACAAGCTCGCAGAAGCACAAGTTACTTCATTGGGATGGTATTACGCAATTAGACTGTCTGAACAGTCACAATGTCACTGACAATTTTCAACACAGTACATTTTTGGCCAAAGGTCTTTGTCTGCATTTTGGTATTATCTTAGCACAAGAGAATTTCCACTGCAGGCCAGCTGAGACATATAGAGAACTCAGGAATGTTGCAGCCATAACTGAGAACATATTAGTATTTGGTTGTCTAGAAGAGGAATTACATGCACACCTTTGCACTGTATTCCAGATATCAAATTAAAAGGTAAGTCTGGATCCAGTAAGAAGCATCATCTGCATTGCAGAGATGAGCTATTTAGGTTGTTCCTTTCCTATGCATGAGATAAAATCCGATCCAGCTATAGTCATTGAGATGAAGGACATGGAATGTGCATGTAATTGTCAGGAGCTGGGGACATCTCTTGGTGTAATTAACTAGCTATCCAAAGAACTGGTCTAACTCCCATTGATTTTAGTGGAAGTTACATTTGGCCCCTAATTTATGCCAAACTTGTTTGCTTCTTTATGCAACCCTCCTTTGGAGGTCACCTTTAAATAAGATACATAACAATGAACTGGAAAACTATATTATTTTTATTAGTACTATGGCATTTTTAATGTGATCACATGATGTCTACCTGGATTTGCCTTTAGCTCCACATTATGGATTAACCTGATGCGATAGATATCATGACTCTGAAGTATATACAGTATGACATGTTTTTAAAAGTGTCTAAATATACAGTTACCCCACCGGCTGTTTATTATAGCATGTCAACTTTAATCTCTCCATGAGACAGATTTCTTTTTAAAAAAAATTGTAATATTTTAAAACAGAAACAAGTGAAAAGACAAACTAATTTACTTTCAAGGCAGCTCCATTTATGGCAACGAAACCTGAATTACTTGGATCCAGAGGTACTGGGACCTTCTGTTACAGCAGCAGTTTTTTATGTCTTTCAGCACCATGGTCAGGGACTTCAGAACCCATTTCACCATCAAGGCTGACTGCACTGAATGAGTCAACATTCACCAAAGGTTTCAGTTGTCTCGGGAAAAAAAGGACATTTTATGCTCCCTTCTCCAAGAGTCCTTTGGTGAGGAGGATTGTGCCACTCGTTCACCCTTCCAAAATAGCAGTGGGAAACACGGTCTGATTACAGTCCCGACTGTACCAATATAAATCATCAGGAACTATGCTGAAACCAATACAGTTATACTGGTCTAAAAATTCTGAGAGCAGAATCAGGCCTTTCATCTCCAAAGCAGAGACACAGGTGGAAGACAGAATGTGACTGTTATGGTTTATGAGGCCTTAAAAGCCAGGTGTTTCCTGGTAAGGATTTGTTCTTTTAAGTCCCTATATGAGATCCAAGCCAGGTGTAGATTTTTTTTTTAAAGTATCTTTAAAGTCTCTGAAAGAAATTAACATGGTCAATAATAATAGTAACTAACAGCAGCAGTAATTGTTTGTTCTTTATATAAATACCATAGATATGTATGACACCTGTCTGAGTTTTATAAAAGGGGCCAATGTAGGGAAATCCTCAGGCAGTAGATCTAGTTCTGTGCAAGTCCCTCATGACCCCTTGCATCCAAGCATCGAGTGAAGAAGGTGGCCAAAGAGCACTGTGCTTCAGTGAATCTGGTTGGTTATGAAGCCATTAAAAGTTAGTGAAAATCAGAGCAGTCCATAAGGTGCTCTGTCTTTTGCTGGTGGACTTGTTTTTCCCCTGGCAAGCGCCAGGACTGAGGAGAAGTTTGAAGTTTGCCGCCTCCACACCAGTTCTGCTTCAGCACAGATGCTCTTCTAATGAATAATTTCACCAGTACTAATAACAAGAGGAAAATGTATCACCTAGTATAAGTCCTGTGGATCCTTACTGAGCCCTTCTTCTCAGGTAATAACAAATTTCTGCAGGCTGCAAAGAATTCAGAGAACTCATTGGTGTGGTTGGAGATAACTGTCTTATTCCCAAAGATAAGAGGTAGAAGAGACTGAAGTGACTAAGACGGGGTTGTCCTGTCCCCAGGAACTGGAGTGCATAAAGAACACATTGCTTTTAATTAAGTATTTAGGGCCTCAGCACCCTAAGGCCTCAACCAAGGCCTCTTTGTGGGGGGCAATGCACAAACTCATACTAAAAGACAGTCCCTGCCCTGAAGAGTTTACAATGTAGGTAGACAAGACAGATAAAGAGTGGAAGGGGAAACAGAGGGATAGAGAACTGAAGTGACTTGCCCAATGTCACACAATGAGTCAGACAACAGAGCCATGAACAGAATGCAGGTCTCCTGCCTCCCAGTCCAGTACCATCTCCACTAGGCCACCTTGCTTCTCAGAGGATGAGATAGACTGCCAGTCTGTTGTTAAAAGGCTTCACAATCAGAAAAACACAGGAGGCTTGTCAGTATTTACAAAGAACAGAGATTACGTTAATTTCATTCTCCACCAATATTTCAACTACTCACATCTTCAGAAGTATGGATTCCATCTCAAAACAAGGATTACTTAAAAAAAAATCTGTTCAGCTCCTACAAAGGAGCAGCAGTCTTGATAAATGGATCAGTACAATTTAATCAAACTGTCTCGTTGGAAAGTACTATGGAATTTAATAGGGATGAAACAAACAGCATCTAAGAGAGGGTTCTCCAGAAATTACTATATAAATCTACAGACTTTAAAAAAGAATTATCTACACTCTATATGGTTTGTTTTAATCATCCTATTGAATTTAATAGAGAACCTCTGTAGAAATTCTATAGAATGGTTAAAAAACATATAGAAAGGAGATGTATTTCTACTCAAGAGAACAGATTCATAGAATCATAAAAAATTAGGGTTGGAGGAGAACTCAGGGGGTCATCTAGTTCAACCCCCTGCTCAAAGCAGGATCAACCCCAACTAAATCATCCCAGCCAGGGCTTTGTCAAGCAGGGCCTTAAAAACTGCTAAGGATGGAGGTTCCACCACCTCCCTAGGTAACCCATTCCAGTGCTTCATCGCCCTCCTAGTGAAATAGTTTTTCCTAATATCCAACCTAGACCTCCCCCACTGCAACTTGAGACCATTCCTCCTTGTTCTGTCATCTGCCACCACTGAGAAGAGCCAGCTCCATCCTCTTTGGAAATACCCTTCAGGTAGTTGAAGGCTGCTATCAAATCCCCCCTCACTCTTCTCTTCTGCAGACTAAATAAACCCAGTTCCCTCAGCCTCTCCTCATAAGTCATGTACCCTAGCCCCCTGATCATTTTCATTGCCCTCCGCTGGACGCTCTCCAATTTGTCCACATCCTTTCTGTACTGGGGGGCCAAAAACTGGACATAATACTCCAGATGTGGCCTCACCAGTCTTGACTAGAGAGGAACAATCACTTCCCTCGATCTGCTGGCAATGCTCCTACTAATGCAGCCCAATATGCCATTAGCCTTCTTGGCAACAGCAGCACACTGTTGACTCTTATCGAGCTTCTTGTCCACTGTAATCCCCAGGCCCTTTTCCTAGATTCCAAGGCCAGAAGAGAGCACAGTGATCATCTATTCTGACCTCCTGCATAACACAGGCCATAGGAGTCCCCTGAATTAATTCCTGTTTGAATTAACCATATGATTAGAAAAAACATCCATTCTTGATTTTAAAATTGCCAGTGATGGAGCCTCTACCGCAACCCTTGGTAAATTGTTAATTACCCCTACTGTTAAAAATGTATATCTTTTTTTCCAGTCTACGTTTGCCTATCTTCAACTTCCATCCAGTAGATCACCTTTGTCTGATAAAGTAATTTCTATATCACCCTTTAGCTTTCATTTTTAGGATGAAGTCTCTACAGTTTTCCCATTACATTGCACAGGGACCTTCTACTTTCTTTTGAGAGGGAGCCCACAACCTTTACTATTAATCCTTCTCAATCCAACACATTGACCATGTGGCTTCTTCCACAGGAACCTTCCACAATTAGGCCCTTCTGAGCTGGCTTAACCCGCTAGTGGCCGAGAAGGGAGATCCAAAGCTTTAAATTCAATGTTTAATGATGGGCTGCATTTTTCCCTTTCCAACTATCCTCTTGCCTCCAAGGATTAATTCCTGCCTAATACAATACATTCCCTGTCCTCCAGGAGAAGCATCTTTAATCCTTTATGCACCATGGTTGTGCCATGGCAAGTCACATGCAATAGGAAATGGAACCCAGGCTGCTTTGGAAAGTGATTTTCCATCCTAAATGTCTAGCAGGATCTATGGTGTTAAGAAGCACGATGCCTCTGCTCGGGGCTGTTAGCTCTGGGAATGGAAAGCCGAGAACCGGACACAAACTCTAATCCCACACACTGTAGCAATGTGCTATCACTGGGCTGCCTGAGGTTACTTTCTGAAAGAGCCTCTACATTCAACATATTTTGCCACTAAACTCCAGACCCAAATTACTTAGATTGCATTGGTGGAATTATTCTTATTGTGTAATTTGATCCTTGATAGCATTTGCAGTATAGCTTTTTTGTCAGGATACTGCTGACACAGCTGGTCTAGTACTTAGATCCATCCTTAAGAGCTTCCTATACCTCCAAGATGTGATCCAGGTTGTGCCCATAGCTTTATGACTAAGACTGTACATTTCTAGGCAGGCTATGAGCCATTGTCAGAGCTAGGGCTGCCAATTTCACACCCATCATGTCCATTTCCACTTCTCTTTTTTCTCTGTCTGATGGATTTATTTCTCCCATCCATTGGCAAAGCAGCCCCTTTGAATGCATGCTGACATGCTGTAATTTATGCAAAACTCTATGCTGAGCTTATCAGCTTGGCTATGGTGAGCCTTTTCCACACTGGGAGCAGTTGTAATTTCCTTTAGAAATGGGACAGAAAATATCTTAGAAAAATACTGGTGCTGAACACCAACAACTCCTGTTGAGGTCAACAGCAGTTGTGGGTGCTCTGGATACTGCAGAATTGGTCCCAAGAATAATATCACTGCTCTTAACTATAACTTCAGTGGAATCCCCTGCCCATTCTCTCTCAAGTCTTTGCAATTTTGCAGGGCTGCCAGATCGGTCTCTGCTCCATCAGTTCTGTTATTTCATTATTTCGCTTCACTCAAATATCTCCTTGGTGCACCTCCACTGTAATCACTGAAGTCGCAGCAGGGGAGAATTTGGTCCGTTTTGCTGGATTTGTTGATTGAGGCATTTGGTAACCGAGTGCCAACATGGAACATTTTTGACATCTTAAACTTTTTAACAATGTGTAGTGGCAACCCAGAAAGCCAGCAAGTACACCACACTACCATCAGCCCCTACACAAATAGGATAGGATTTACTTAGCTAGTGGACTCATGTTAACAACCCAAGAGCCTTCAGCACCATATATAATGACCTGCTTGAGACTCTTGGTAACAATCCAGGCAAGCTCTGCTTGGTATTGCCTTTGTACTTCCACGGTCCCTGGGCCTGTTCCTGGCATAAGTCGGAGTAGCCTCAGAGCTAATATAATGGCCCCCACTGGAATTGTTGGGGTACGGTGTGCTCTAGCTACACCCTCTCTTACCTCTGTCATGCTGACAACTCCTCAGGGGTGGCACAGAGCCAGGTATGATGGTTTTATACCACTCAGGAATTCTTCTTTGGCAGGGAACTCCCCAGCTCAGCACTTGGGCCAGCTTTAGGACTGCTCGGCATGTACACCATAGGCACAAGGCAGCTGCCTTTGATCTGGCCCAACGTCTCTATTGGGTGAGTGTGACTTCTTGTTTTTTGAGGTAAGCGATCACTGCTGGGCATATTCTTCCCATTCGGCATGTAGCTCAGCTGTCAGTTTCCCCAGCACGACATCCTCTGATTGCCTCACCCCGTAGGTTACTTCCGGTCCTGTATTCCAAAATGTCTGACCTTGCGAGTACAATCAATCTACCCTCATTTCATATCCCTCTGCGGAACAAACTCCTCCATGGTCACGAGGGCTTTTTAGCAGGAATAAATCAAGTGCTGTGCTGTAGCTATTTCTGTATTACATGATGCATCTGGCTTACCTAGGGCAGTTAAAAGCTGTGTTAATTCAAAAATAGACTTTCTGTCCACCCCTTCATAATAGCCAGGTAGTTTTTGACTTTAATAGCAACACCGCTCGATTATGAAGCCCTTCCTTTCCATAGTGTCTGGTAGATAGAGAACCACAGAGTGCTCTGCTCTGGAGACACTGCAGAATAGCTTGCTGTGGAAGCCTGTCAGTGGGTGTAATCTTTCAGTCACTTCCTCTTTACAAACTCATAGACTACAAGGCCAGAAGGGACCATCATGATAATCTAGTCTGACCTCCTGCACATGGCAGGCCATAACCTCACCCACTCCTGTAATAGACCCCTAACCTCTGGCTGCGTTACTGAAGTCTTCAAATCATGGTTTAAAGACTTCAAGTTACAGTGACCCGTGACCCATACTGCAGAAGAAGGCAAAAAAAAAAAAAAAAACAGGGTCTCTGCCAATCTGACCAGGGGAAAATTCCTTCCTGACCCCAAATATGGGCGATCAGTTAGAGACTCACCAACCAGACACCTGGAAAAGAATTCTCAGTAGTAACTCAACGCCCTCCCCAGCTAGTGTCCAATCACCAGAAAGCGGAGATGTTTGCTGCTAGCAGTCACAGATCAATGACATGCCATTGTAGGCAGTCTCATCCTACCACCCCCTCCATAAACTTATGAAACTCAGTCTTGAAGCCAGTTAGGTTTTTTGCCCCCACTCCTCCCTCACAGAAGGCTGTTCCAGAACTTCACTCCTCTGTTGGTTATAACCTTTATCTAATTTCAAGCCTAAACTTGTTGATGGCCAATTTATATCCATTTGTTCTTGTGTCCATATTGGTGCTGAACTTAAATAACTCTTCTCCCTCCCTGGGTATTTATCCCTCTGATATATTTATTGAGAGCAATCATATCTCCCCTCAGCTTTCTTTTGGTTAGGCTAAACAAGCCAAGTTCTTTGAGTCTCCCTCTTATAAGACAGGTTCTCAATTCATCTGATTATTCTAGTAGCCCTTCTCTGCACCTGTTCCAGTTTGAGTTAATCTTTCTTAAACATGGGACACTAGAATTGCACACAATATTCCAGATAAGGTCTCATCAAGGCCTTGTAAAATGGTATTAATACTTCCCTACCTCTACTGGAAATACCTCACATGATGCATCCTGGGACTACATTGGCTTTTTTTGTGGCTGTATCACATTGGTGACTCAGTCATCCTGTGATCAACCAATACACCCAGGTCTTTCTCCTCGTCTGCCACTTCCAACTGATAAATCCTCAGCTTATAGCAAAAATCCTTGTTGCTAGTCCCTAAATGACCTAGCACTTTGCACTATTAAATTTCATCCCATTTCTATTACTCCAGTTTTCAAAGTCATCAAGATCTTCTTTTTCCCCCTTTCTTAAAAATTGGAACTATATTAGCAATTCTCCAGTCACAGGGTATGACCCCCAAGTTTACAGATTCATTAAAAATCCTTGCCATTGGGTTAGCAAATTAATTTGCCAGTTCCTTTAATATTCTTGGATGGAGATTATCTGGGCCCCCCGATTTAGTCCCATTAAGCTGTTTGAGTCGGACTTCCACCTCGGATGTGGTAATTTCTACTTCCATATCTTTGTTCCCATTACCCTGCCACTACCCCTAAGCTCTTCATTAGCCTTATAAAAACTGAGGCCACGTATTTGTTTAGGTGTTGGGCCATGCCTAGATTATCTTTAATCTCCACCCCATCCTCAGTGCTTAGCAGTCCCACTTCTTCTTTCCTTGTTTTCTTGTTATTCATATGCCAAAAGAACCTGTTTCTATTGGTTTTAATTTCCTTTGCAAGGTCCAGCTCTGTTTGGCTTTTGGCAGTTCTCACTTTATCCCTACACCTTCTGACGTCCAAAAGGTAGCTTTCCTTGCTGATCCATCCCATCTTCCATTACTTGTATCATAGAATCATAGAATCATAGAATATCAGGGTTGGAAGGGACCTCAGGAGGTCATCTAGTCCAACCCCCTGCCCAAAGTCGGACCAATTCCCAACTAAATCATCCCAGCCAGGGCTTTGTCAAGCCTTACCTTAAAAATCTCTAAGGAAGGAGATTCCACCACCTCCCTAGGTAACCCATTCCAGTGCTTCACCACCCTCCTAGTGAAAAAGGTTTTCCTAATATCCAACCTAAACCTCCCTAACTGCAACTTGAGACCATTACTCCTTGTTCTGTCATCAGGTACCACTGAGAACAGTCTAGATCCATCCTCTTTGGAACCCCCTTTCAGGTAGTTGAAAGCAGCTATCAAATCCCCCCTCATTCTTCTCTTCTGCAGACTAAACAATCCCAGTTCCCTCAGCCTCTCCTCATAAGTCATGTGCTCCAGCCCCCTAATCATTTTTGTTGCCCTCCGCTGGACTCTTTCCAATTTTTCCACATCCTTCTTGTAGTGTAGGGCCCAAAACTGGACACAGTACTCTAGATGAGGCCTCACCAATGTTGAATAGAGGGGAACGATCACGTCCCTCGATCTCCCGGCAATGCCCCTACTTATACAGCCCAGAATGCCATTAGCCTTCTTGTCAACAAGGGCACACTGTTGACTCATATCAAGCTTCTCATCCACTGTAACCCCTAGGTCCTTTTCTGCAGAACTGCTTCCTAGCCATTCGGTCACTAGTCTGTAACAGTGCATGGGATTCTTCCGTCCTAAGTGCAGGACTCTGCACTTGTCCTTGTTGAACCTCATCAGGTTTCTTTTGGCCCAATCCTCTAATTTGTCTAGGTCCCTCTGTATCCTGTCCCTACCCTCCAGCGTGTCTACCACTCCTCCCAGTTTAGTGTCATCTGCAAACTTGCTGAGAGTGCAGTCTACACCATCCTCCAGATCATTAATGAAGGTATTGAACAAAACCGGCCCCAGGACCGACCCCTGGGGCACTCCACTTGAAACCAGCTGCCAACTAGACATGGAGCCGTTGATCACTACCCGTTGAGCCCGACAATCTAGCCAGCTTTCTGTCCACTTTATAGTCCATTCATCCAATCCATACTTTTTTAACTTGCTGGCAAGAATACTGTGGGAGACTGTATCAAAAGCTTTGCTAAAGTCAAGGAATAACACATCCACTGCTTTCCCCTCATCCACAGACCCAGTTATCTCCTCATAGAAGGAGGTAGTCTACATAGAAGTTTTCTGCTTTCTCTCAATAAGCTGTTTGAGATGCTTGCTCATCCAGCTTGACATGAAACCCTTTCCCTACGATTTTTTCTCCTTGCTTGGGATACAGACTTCAGATAGTTTCTGCAACTTTGACTTCAAGTAATTCCAAGCCTCCTCCACCTCGGATCCTTGAGTTCTTCAGTCTAGTCCACCTCCCTAACTAATTCCCTTAATTAAGTCTGCCCTTTTGAAATCAAGGACCCTAGCTGCAGATTTCTTTTGTTTCTCCTTCCATTTAGTTTAAACTGAATTAGCTCATGATCACTCAAATAGATTGATTGTAAAGGGTATTTCTTGCAAATTTAAATATAACAGTGCTCAGCATTGGTCTAACCCTGTTCCTGTTTAAGTTAATAGAAGTTTTTCCATTGACATCGGGGCAAAGCATTAGACCAACACTAAACACTGTTGAAAATTTCATCAGGTCTCCATCCATACCTGGATCGAAGTGGGTATTTCACCTTTTTACCAAACCAGTTCTGAAACTGGCCCATTGTGTTGAAGACAGCTGGAGAAAAGTACAAGTACAGGATATACTAACAGACTATCAGCTAACAAGCTAATACCCTAACGCAGCTACAAAATATATTATGTCAGAATCAAGTTTAATTTCATAGCAATGCAGATATTATATTCTGCTTCTCTCAATAGCCAAAATCATTCTTTCACAGTGTGGTAATAGTTACAAATATTTCCAACACATAATACAGTTAATAATTATATAGTAATTATACTGCATCCATAATAGTATTACAATAATATTTACACTCCACTTTTTGAGTGATCTCAAAGCAGTTGACAAAAGCAAATATCACTCTCCCCATTTTACTGATCAGAAACTGAGGGACAGAGAGATCAAGCAACTTGCCAGGCAACACACAGGAAGTCTGTAATGGAATCATGGAAATGTAGGGTTGGAAGGGACCTTAAAAGGTAAACCTAGGCCATCCTTGACAGGTGTTTGTCTAACCTGTTCTTAAAACCTTCAAAGGTGGGGATTCCACAACCTCCCTTGAGTTCCAGCAACTGATCCAGAGAGCTGGTCCATAACTCTGTTTGGAAGTGAAATGGGATGGGGGGGAGGAAGAGAGTAAGATAATATGAAAAGAATCTAATGTGTCTTTTATTTAAAAAACATCAGATTAATCTAATGTGGGGCCACAGACACTAAAATGTCAATAATAATTGTATGGTCATTGCATGGCATCACTAGAGGACAGCGTTAAGGTTGTTTGGGTGCCTTCACTTGCGAGAAAACCAAATTAGCCTTAAAAAAGGCTGAAAAATGTACTGCTCCTTTCTTATCAGACGTGAATATACTGACACATAAATCCTATTGTGTCATCTCTTTTCTTCCTCTGTGATTCCTTACTATCGGGAGTAAGAATAAGGAGTCAGTAAACATGGATGTCTTTGCTCAGATCCAGAGCAGGCCCTCACTCAGGAAAGCATCCCCATTCAGGAAAAGAGTTAAGCCTGTGCTTAGCTTTTAGAGCATGATATGTGCTTTCAAAATGTGCTTTCCTAAATCAGTGTGTAAAGCCATAAAGAACTCATAACTACAGCCCTCTGAGATCTACAGATGCACAAGAGTTAGGTATTATCATTATTCTACAATGTGCCTGTTCCTGCAGCCCGTCTCCCAGGAGTAGTCCTCATTAAATCAATGGGACTACTCACATGAGTAAGGCCTGAAGGATCCCTCCCTGCTATCAATGTTCTAAATGTTCTAATCCACCCACCAGCTGGAATGATAAATATATATATATATATTGTATTTTACTCGCTTAGTCCTCTCACCCACAGCAATGTTCCCAGCTAGACCCATTAATAAGGAACACTTGGTGAACTCTGGGAAGATGGACATACTATTTGCCATTCAACAGATATTGAAATCTATCCCAGCACCAGGACTAACTCCTGCATCTGTACTTTGGAAACTTACAGTTGTCAAAAGATAATAAAAGGGTTTTCAAGCGGAGGTCTTCCCTTAATTTACATACTAGATGTGAGGTTAAGGGAAATTAGTTCCTCATATTAGTTGCAAAGCCTTTGTGAATATGAAAATAAGGGAATTTGTGTTGCATATAAGTAATTCATGGCATTCAAATTTCCTGGCAGCTCCTAAAAATGGATTTAATAATCAGGATTTCTTATTTGCTTGTTTTTCTTCATCTCTGGAGGGGAGGCTGAAAGACCCTTAGAGATCTTACTCTCTTTTCTCTTCTTTCCAATTAATTAAAACTTTTTTTAAAAAAACTTTTCCCTTTACAATATTGTTTATTTTTCATTAGGACTATAACTCAGTCCTGTCTCCAGCCACCATTTCCTCTTTGCTGCTGCTATTTGAAGCTTAAGCCACCACAAAAGTTTAGTTTTCTCATGTTATGTCTGAATAGTATCCATGAAAAGATTCTCATACTAACAGGAAGAGAGAGGGTAATTATCATTAGACAAACAGTTTCTTTTACAAGATTTGGCATATTCAAGATTGCCAGCTCCTTGTCAGATATTGATGTCACATCCTGTCACATCAGTCTCTTTGGACGTTCTTGAATAAGACAATGCCCAAAAAATTGCATGTGATCCTAATATGAAGTAACATATGAATTTAGCTTCAGCTTGCTCACAATACTGGATTTGCCATTTTAACTCTGCAATTTTACCTTCCCGACAAAGGGTTAAAAAAACACAAACAACTTCAATAACTTTCCCTGAGAATTTGATCCAAAGCATAGTGAACTAATAGGGAGTCTCAAGTGGGCTTTGGAAAAGACCCTAAGTAAGTATTTGATGACTAACTGTGTACATGCAAGACAGAAAATGTATGAAGTCCAGGTCAGACACTAGGTTGCAGATGTTAGGCAACATTAGGCCCAGATTTCAGATTCCAAAACACCCAAACTGAGACACAATGGTGAACCTTCATTGCTACTTTTGAATGCTTAAAGAGAACATTCTCTGTCATCATAGAATCATAGAAATGTAGGGCTGGAAGGGAGCTCCAGAAGTCATCAAGTCCAGCCCTTTGCACTGTGGCAGGATCAAGTAAACCTAGACTATCCCTGACAGGTGTTTGTCCAAACTGTTCTTAAAAACCTCCAATCATGTGGATTCCACAACCTCCCTCAGAAGCCTCTTCCAGAGCTTAACTACCCTGATAGTTAGAGAAAGTTTTTCCTAATATCTAATCTAAATCTCCCTTGTAGCAGATTAAGCCCATTACTACTTCTCCTACCATCAGCGGACATGGAGAACTATCTTTATAACAGCCTGTGACAGTCTGTACCCTTATGTTCAACCCCTTTTAAAGGATTATGTAAAACTTTATAAAGTATGCCTTGGGAGGTGTCACTTGAAAACTCATAATTTGCTGATCATTATTGTCCCGGTAAAATACATGTGGCAGCATTATATGTAAAGTTATCAGATTCCCCTGTTTGATATTACTGGGACATATTCCAACATGTTCTGGAGGGCAGTCACAAACCAGTCTCCCAGAGACAAAAGGCTAGCTAACACCTCAGCCAGGTCTCAATGAGATCAAATGGACTATCATCTGAGTCAGTGGCCGCTCTTTGGCAGAAGAGAGGATGTGGGCAAAGAATCTACATTTTGACAAAGAAACAGCTTGAGGTTCCTGGCCACACAGTCTTCTGAACCTCAGCTGGAGATGATTCTTGCACAAGAGAAATGACTATAAGAGGAGAGAGCAAACACCCCAAATCACCTTTCCCTTTCTCTCTACCATTGGCATCATCAACACCCGAAGAGCTGCAGCATTGGACTGGGAGAGATCCTGACTGAAAGATTCAGCCAGTCAGACTGTTGAAACTTGTGATGAGAAAGATCTTTGCTTTGAATTCATGTAGCTTGTTAAGTTAGGGGTTAGTTGTGTTTTATCTTTTATTTCTTTGTCACCAATTCTGACTTCTATGTCTCATTACTTGTCATCACTTAAAATCTAGCTTTCTGTAGTTAATACATTTGTTTTATTGTTTTATCTAAACCAGTGTGTTTGGATTGAAGTGTTTGGGAAACTTCATTTGGGATGACAGGATTTGTGCACATCAGTTTCTAGTAATGAAACGACGGATTTTATATGAGCTTGTATTGTCCAGGAGGGTGCTGGGCAATACAAGATGCACATTTCTGAGGAAAGTCTGGGATTGGGAGTTTGTTGGTGTTGCCCTGCAGTACAATTCAGGAGTGGCTGGCTGTAGCACTCCTACACTATAACTGGGAGTAACTTACATGCTGGAGGCTGTGTGTGAGGAGACCACAAGTGGTTGTTCTCAGTGTAAAAGGCACACCAGGTTGGAGGACTGAGGGGACACAGCTGTCCATCGTCCAGATTGTACCCTGGGTAACATCACACAGTCCTTAATGTATTTGAAGACTTATCAGGCTGTCACTCAGTCTTTTCTCAAGACTAAACATGCCCAGTTTTTTTTAACCTTGCATTTTAGGTCAAGTTTTCTAAACCTTTTATCATTCTTGTTCAATTCTTCTGGACTCTCTCCAATATGTCCACAATCTCCCTACAATGTGTCACCCAGATGCAGACACAGTAGTCAAGATGAGGCCTCACCAGTGCCAAGTGAGACAATTACCTCTTGTGCCTTACATCTGACACTTCTGCTAATACATCCCAGAATGATATTAGCCTTTTTCACAGCTGCATCATGTTGTTGGCTTATATTCAGTTTGTGATCCATTATAATCCCCAGATCCTTTTCAGCAGTACTACCACCTAGCCAGTTTTCCCCATTTTGTAGTTGTGCATTTGATTTTTCCTTCCTAAGTGAAGTACTTTGTACTTATCGTCATTGAATTTCACCTTGTTGATTTCAGACCAATTCTCCAATTTGTGAAGGTTGTTTTGAATTCTCTGTCCTCCAAAGTCCTTGCAACCCCTCCCAGCTTGGTGATGTTCATTGGGTGAAATCTTGGCTCCCATTGGTATACTTAGTCAAGATCCCAGATATACTCAGAATCCTGTATTGCTCCCTCCCCAAGATTTTGATAACGCAAACAGCTTAAAAAAATGTGGTCCAACTTTCCATTAAATTGCCATTTGGAAGGTGATCCCATGGAAAGTTTCTTCCCATAAGAGAATTGTTTGAGTAAGTTATGACCTGAAAAATGGCAGATTAGAACAAATATTTTCAATCTTAACTATAGCAGGGCTGTCTGCCTTGGGCAGACTACTCACTGTGTATCTGAATCTCCCATTGACGGCAATGGAACCTGGATGTCACACATTGAGAACTGAAATGTCCAGTTTCTTGAGAGCCTATTCAGTTAGGATCCAATCTTAAATCCACATCACGTATATGTTCATGTTACAGACACATAATAGAGATGGAATCTATAGTAGATATTTCCCTTATACGTTTTTAGTCAGAAAGGATGGATGGATCTATATTACTTTTTAAATGGAGGATTATTTTTCCAGTTTGGGACTGGATAACTCAGCGGTGATGGGTTATTAAGCTTCTCCCCTTCAAGGGCTAGATTGTGCCATCCGTTGTTCAGAACTGTCTGCTCCAGAGGCTGCTTCCTCTGCTGGAGAACATGGGATGGGGACCACTGAAGTCCCATTTGCTTTCTCAGGCAGAAGGGAGGAAAACCTTGCTGCTCTGGGCATACAGTAAAGAAGTGGGTGATAAGTGCCCCAAAGGGCATACGGAGGGAACTATCTCTGTGCTCCCCCTACGCTCAAGGACTGTGATTCTCCCTGGCCCTTGCACTGGAAACACAAGTGTGTGGGGAAGACTCTGTGCTTTCACCTCCATGCAAGGGGTCAGGGGCAAACTGAGAACATTCCATCCTGGACTGTTAGCATGTAAATCTAGCTCCAGGGCCTACTTTTACATGAAGCAACTTGGTAATTTTTAATCCAGTTCCAGACTGACAGATGCCCATATCACACAAGCCACCACCACAATTGTCACCCTTGCCATTTCAGCAGGGAGTCCAAAGACTTAATGGGCCTGCACAGTGAAGTATTCTCTTACATCTGAGAGTGGCCCCTGCAGGTTAGAAATAGGGCACATTGGCAAGGAGGACTTGAGAGGTTTGCCCTGCCACTGCCCATGATATGGCTGCTCTGTGGCTAAAAAGAGGACTTCAGTCTTTATCTCTGTGTGCGATGAACTGTCTCCTGCACAGGTACTTTCTGTGCAGGTGGCTGCAAAACTGGATAGTTTGCACTCATGAAATTTCCTTCACATAGTCCTGTCAGGGGCAGAGAGCCTCTAACTCTAGTCATCTCTAGCGCTGGGTGACATTTTTCATCAAAAACTTTTCCCGCCAAAGAACTTCTTTCATCAAAACAAGAAAAAAGAAAAAGAACATGTTGCGATTTGGTCATCATTCTCCAACTAAAATATTTTGATTTTTCAGGCGGATTTAGGCTACATTCACAAAAAAAAAAAAAAAGATGAGGAGGTGCTGTTCATATTATGCCCAATGGTGATGGCACTTCCCCCAGAGCCAGTAGACCCAAGTTCAAATCCTTCTAATGACTTCAGAGTAGGGTCCAAGTCTCCCACTTCCCAGCTCTGTACTCTAACCACCAGGCTATTGGCCAAAGGGCCAGACTCATGCTCTCCTATTGAAGCTGTTCCACTTTGTATCGATTACACTGGTCTACAATTTTTGAGAAGTCGTCTGCTTCAGAGATAAAATGTGCTATTTATTATGTATTTTGATGTGCTGAATTTAAATATGACAATTAAAACAACTGATTGGCTACTGTTTCTAAGATATTTAAGTTTTTACATTTTATGACTATGTATACTGTGTGTATAGTAGAGTTTTAATCATAAATTGTAAACCTAGGTCTTTTCATGTGTTTATGGTTGCTTTACATGATAATATTTCACCTGTTCTGTTTATGTAACACTTTAAAAATCAGCAAAAGGGGTATATAAATAAAATTTATTAGGAAACAAAAGGCAAAAATCTATTATGTACATAGTTTAGTCCTATTCAGTGTCTACTCGGCGCTTCTTGGCTTGTCTCTTGTATTCATTAAATGGAGCATCTCTTGTCACTGTCCAACAATAGTCTGCAAGCATTGATGGGCTCCATTTGCCCTGATAGCATTTCTCCATTGTTGCAATGTCCTGGTGAAATCGCTCGCCGTGCTCGTCGCTCACTGCTCCGCAGTTCGGTGGAAAAAAATCTAGATGAGAGTGCAAAAAATGTATCTTTAGTGACATGTTGCAACCAAAGCTTTTGTATGCCTTGAGGAGGTTTTACACCAACAACCTGTAGTTGTCTGCTTGTTGTTTCCGAGAAAATTTATTGCCACCTAACTGGAAGGCTTTCCATGCCATCTTTTCCTTGCCACACAGTGCATGGTCAAATGCATCATCTCGAAGAAGTTCATGAATCTGAGGACCAACAAAGACACCTTCCTTTATCTTAGCTTCACTTAACATTGGACATTTTCCATGGAGGTACTTGAAAGCTGCTTGTGTTTTGTCAATGGCCTTGACAAAGTTCTTCATCAGACCCAGCTTGATGTGTAAGGGTGGTAAGAAAATCTTCCTTGATTCAACAAGTGGTGGATGCTGAACACTTTTCCTCCCAGGCTCCAATGACTGTCGGAGTGGCCAATCTTTCTTGATGTAGTGGGAATCTCTTGCACGACTATCCCATTCGCAGAGAAAACAGAAGTACTTTGTGTATCCAGTCTGCAGACCAAGCAAGAGAGCAACAACCTTCAAATGGCCACAAAGCTGCCACTGATGTTGGTCATAGTTTATGCACCTCAAAAGTTGTTTCATGTTGTCATAGGTTTCCTTCATATGAACTGCATGACCAACTGGAATTGATGGCAAAACATTGCCATTATGCAGTAAAACAGCTTTAAGACTCGTCTTCGATGAATCAATGAACAGTCTCCACTCATCTGGATCGTGAACGATGTTGAGGGCTGCCATCACACCATCGATGTTGTTGCAGGCTACAAGATCACCTTCCATGAAGAAGAATGGGACAAGATCCTTTTGACGGTCATGGAACATGGAAACCCTAACATCACCTGCCAGGAGATTCCACTGCTGTAGTCTGGAGCCCAACAGCTCTGCCTTACTCTTGGGTAGTTCCAAATCCCTGACAAGGTCATTCAGTTCACCTTGTGTTCTGAGGTGTGGTTCAGAGGAGGAGGATGGGAGAAAATGTGGGTCCTGTGACATTGATGGTTCAGGACCAGAAGTTTCATCCTCTTCCTCTTCCTCGTCTGACTCAAGTGAGAATGATTCTGGTGCATCAGGAACCGGCAGTCCTTCTCCGGGGTACTGGGCGAATAGCTGATGGAATGTTTGGATAATGCACAGTCCACTTTTTCTTCTTTGACACACCTTTCCCAACTGGAGGCACCATGCAGAAGTAACAATTACTGGTATGATCTGTTGGCTCTCTCCAAATCATTGGCACTGCAAAAGGCATAGATTTCCTTTTCCTGTTCAACCACTGGCGAAGATTTGTTGCACAAGTGTTGCAGCATATGTGTGGGGCCCACCTCTTCTCCTGATCTCCAATTTTGCAGCCAAAATAAAGGTGATAGGCTTTCTTAACCATAGTGGTTATACTGTGCTTTTGTGATGCAAAAGTCACTTCACCACAAACATAGCAGAAGTTATCTGCACTGCTCACACAAGTACGAGGCATCTCTGCTCACTTTGGCTAAACAGAAATGTGTCCCTTTGCAAAATCAAACACTGACAAATAAGAGAGCACGACACTGTATGGTTTCTAGAGCTGATATAGGGCAATTTGTTCAGCAGAGTGATGTAAGTTTCGTTATGATTGCATCATCCATGACTTCTAGGAATAACATGATGCAATTCATATCATGTATGACGCAATACCAGCTTCAGATTGCATCATTCATTGTTTTGCCTAAAAAGCAAGTACTGTCCAAACCCAGTCATAGATTTATTCATAGATCCAGTCAAAGATGTATTTTAGTCATTTCTGGTTTAAATTGAGATCCCTTCCCTTTATAACTCACTTATCCTCCGCCATTCCCAAGTCAAGGGTCGTATATACTGACCCAATAGCATATCTTGAAAACTAGAGCCAATCAACAATTTTAAGCATCATTTTCGTTCTCAGTGACCCAGAATTAGTAAGGTTTGACTACATTTATTTCAGAAGCATTTTGGCTGTAGAGCACTGACCAAGAGAGAGAGGCTGATAATGGTTCTATAGGCAAGAGAGATGCAAGTGTTGGTAGAAGAAAATATGAATACCTTCAATACAAAGATGGGGAATTAAGGCCCAGAGGCCCAGATTTTTTAAGGTATTTAGGTATTGCTGCACTCAGGGTTGCAATGCCTAACTGATTTAGGAACTTAAGTCTCATTTTCAAAAGGGAACCAAAATCCCATTGACAGTCAAGGGGATTTGGGCACCCACATGCTTAAACATCTTTCAGAAATGAGACTTAGGCTCCTAAATCATTTAGGTGTTGCAACCCTAAGCACAGCAACGCCTAAAACATCTGGGTCTGAGAGATTACGGGACTTGACCAAGGTGCAAGGCAGTCAGGAAGTTGGGGAAAGAATCAGGAAGCAAACCCAGATCTCAGTCCAGTGCCTTACCCACCAGATCAATCTTCCACTTACGGTTTGGCTCTATAAACAAAATCCATACAAGTTTCTTTGGAGAAATACATTTAACTGCATGAGGACAGCCTATAATGGGGTAATGATGCACTGCTAACTTTTTCAGAGCCGCATCTAACACACTTGCCTGTTACATCTTGTTAACGTAACCATTACAATAAAAAAATCAACATATATTTTAATGGCATTCAGCCCAAGTTCAACTGTATTTCATAACCAAGGCTGAGCACCCAGATCTTGATGAACTCTTTGTGCTACTGTCAAAGGAGTAGGATCGATGTGCCCGAAAGAGTACAGAGTGCAGTTTCTGCACCATTCCTAGGACAGGATGCTTGTTTACTGTTCACCAAATCCCAAGGGGGCATGTAAGTAAGAAACTGCCAAATGAGAATCTAAGTATTACATCCACACATTGTATAGGGGAAAAAAGAGAAGCTACTAAAAAGGTATTTAGTGAAAGATGCAGCTGCAGCTTATGAACCAAGAGCCAAAACCTGGTCATCTGAGTAAATGGGCTTTGTGGGGAAGGGATCTGTGGGGGAGGAATCCTCCCGTGACCTTGTGCCAAGGTGTGCAGCATCAGGGCAATCATCTTGCATCTGCGGCTACTTGCCATCCCCATAGGCCAGTGCAAATAACCAGAGCTCCAGTGAAGTTTATGATTTTATACCATGCCCATCGCCATGGTATCTGAGCACCTGAAAAACAGGATCCCATCGAAGCCACAGGTCCCCTATATACTCTTTTCTACATGCACTTTAATAGCTCTTTAGGTATATAGGATGGACTTTTCTTCTACTTTGCCTTCTCCTCCAGCATGATGTGTTACCATCAGGTGGAGAAAAGATTCCAAGCCTGGACTATTGGTCTAATCCAATGTGGAAAATCCCATATTTATATAACTCAGTTACAGGCCAATCTTAAAATAAACTGATAGCAGAAAATATTTTCCCAGACTTCAATGTTAGCTTTATTTTTAATAATGTGGAGTGCGGGGCGGGGGGGGGGGGGGTGGAGGGAGAAAGGTAGGAGAGCTGTCAGTTCAAAATCTTATAACTATAAATAAGACTCAGCTGAAACTCTGGTTCCACACATCCCAGAACTCTTGGGAAGTTTGGATCTAGCTCTTAACTTTACAGCTGCACCTGGCCTGTAAAATTGGACAACCAAAACCCTAGATCTTGACACCTTCAAATCCGGGCAAGTTGGATTTGTCTTTGGTGCCCCATCTCTTCTTAGGAAGAAGTCACTTTCTGCTTTGCTGGAGTTTAATTGCTGCTCTAGGGAAATACGATACAAAATAGCTACTAATATTTTATCGAAGACTGAGTGAAAAGAAAAACTCATCTATTGACGATGTGGCCAACTCGTGCATGAACAAAAAAAGGGTTTCCCTCTTTAGCCCTGTTCATGTATTTTCACCTAAATTCTATGCTGGTCTTCAGGATAGGCATGGTACACTGTGCTCATGGAAATCTCAATACCTTTGCGTATTCCACATAGGATCTGTGGTCTAAGTTATGCATAGAAAGACTGAAGAAACACATCACACTTTACTGAAATAGGGTATTGAAAAGTTATTTTTAATATTCTCATGGCACGATGCCCATTCTACAAGGCATTCTGGATAACTATTCTGTGTTTGCTTTCACCTCTGTCATCATAACATCTGTCGACACAGCTTTGCACAAGATTTAAAAAGCGGCACATAAGAACGGCCATACTGAGTCAGACCAAAGGTCTATCTAGCCCAGTATCCTGTCTTCTGACAGTGGCCAATGCCAGGTGCCCCAGAGGGAATGAACAGAACAGGTAAGCATCAAGTGATCCATCCCGTCACCCATTCCTAGCTTCTAGCAAACAGAGACTAGGGACACCATAGGCACAAGTTACTATAGCTTCTATAAAGAAGAGATAATGAAGCACCTAATAGCTTTCTGGTTCAAAGAGCATATTAGAGTTACTAGGCGTTAATAAAAAATACAAGACCACAATGAAAAGGATACTTTGTTTCCTTATCTTTATAACAGAATCTGGTTGGTCAGACTCCTTGCTGACTAACTGTTTGACTTGCTTTACTTACAGTTGTCCAATGCTAGTTCTGCTTGCCTCTAGCTAAGATGGAATTCCAGCTCTGAAAACTGAGTTCCCATAGTTTAACATTGCGTAAACTAGCGAGTTACACACATTTTAGGTTTAAAATTTGGTTAACAATACTGGGGCAGATTCTCAGCTAATATAAATGAGCTATTAATATTATTTAGGATTATTTACTTTTTGCAGCACCTAGACGCATCAGTTGAGATCAGGGCTCCACTGTGCCAGGAGCTGCACAAACACACATAGTGGGAGAGTAGTCCCAGCCCTGAAGAGCTTGCAATCTAAATAGGAAAGACCAAAACAGGAAGTATTCTCATTCCCATTTTACAGATGGGGAACTGAGCGATTAAGCAAGTGGCCAAGGCAAGACAGACAAAGGATGGGAGTGGCACAGAGGGTACGTCTACACTGCAATAAAAGAACAGCTGTACGGCCGTGGCTGCCCTGGGTCAGCTGACTTTGCCTTGTGGGGCTAAAAATTGCAGTGTACACATTCACGCTCTAAAACCTCACAAGTGGGGGGGTGGGGGAGGCGGCTTAGAGCCCAGGCTTCCGCCAAAGCCCAAATGTCTTCATTGCAATTTTTAGCCCTTCAGCCTAAGCCAATTGACCCTAAGACTCAGTGCTGTGGGTTTTTTATTGCAATGTAGACGTATTCAGAGAGGTGAAGTGACTAGCCGAAGGAAAAGCAGCAGGTGTCAGAGCCTGGAATAGAACCCTACCCACTGGACCATATTGTCTTAGCAGAGCTCTACGGATTTACCCCAGCTGAAGAGTTGTACCTGAATATTAAAAATCACCTGTTAGTATAAACCTGACGCTGGGTCAAATTTAGCTCTGAGATACAGCGTAAGCAAATGTAACTCCACTGAAGTCAGAGTAACAGTTTGTGGCCTGTCCGTCGTAGCTTACACAACTTGACTTGAAGGGCCCAGTCCTGTACCCATTGATGTCTGCAGGAGTTTTGCCCCAAGAAAGCAGTGATTTACATTGCTGAGTCACCTGATCAACAATAGAGGGGGCCTGTTCTTTAGCACCGGCAAATCACCAGGGCTCTACCCACTTCAATGGAGCTAAACTGATTTACACCAGCTGAGTATCTGTCCCACTGACACCAGTTGGCACGCACATTTGTGGTGGGATTTTCCAAACTGCTGAGCCGTGCCCCAACTCTGCTCCATAGAAGGCAATGGCAGTTTCACCGTTCACATGAAAGGAAGCAGAGCTTGGCCATTGCTGAGTGTCTTTAAATCCGATTGTTTCTCGAAACATAGCTTATTTCTGAGTTGCACGTGGCTGGATTTTTTTTGACAGGGCTGGTTATTGAATAGATTAGCCCAGCTTCTGGCAAAACTGGAGTCAGACTCACTTAAAATTAAGGAAATGTAAAAAAAAATCTGTAATTAGATTGATCTGAATTTTGAGTCTGTAATGACGACTGAAACCAGGAGATAAAATTTGACTTATTGTTTGCAAATAACAAGAATCCCAAATTTAGCCCTATTTTCTGCCTGATTTCTTCACATGTAATTGTTTTTCAGAAGCATTCACTGAACAGTTTATGCAATTAATTTTCAGACAGGGTGTTTTTTTAAAAAAGAACAAATTGTTCACTTTGACTAGTGAACTGTTTAGTATTTGTGTTGTACAGGAGCTCACCTAACACACAGGGTATGGTTTCTGCTCCATTACTGGTTAACTCAAAGATTTTTTTAGAAACAGACAAATACTGAATAAAGAATAACAAATAATGAAATCTCAGTATGAGACAAATAATCCATGATTCCTGGTAAATGTCGTGAAACCCTCCTGATTCATAAACATTTTCACAAATACACAGTGGCTATTATTTATATTACAGTAGCATCTGAAGCTCCTAGATCAAGACTTCAGTGTGTTAGGCTCTGTACAAGAAAACACCGTAAGACAGTCTGTTCTCCTGTGAAGCTAACAAACTAAATATGGAGGACAGCCAAAAGGTGGGAGGGAAAAATAGAGCAGAGAGGTGAAGTGACTTGCCCAAGGTCAGGCAGCAGACTAGTGGCAGCGCTGGGAAAATGCAGATCTCCTGAGTCATAGCCCAGTGCTCTATCACTAGAAAATAAGATTCCATAAATGGTGGTGGACTGCATCAGGCATTGGATTTGCAATTAAATGTGCAAATCATGGCTTTCATTCTTTGACCAGCTTTGCTCAAGAGGAGAGTTTCGTATGGTATAGGCTCTAATTGCAAAAAATTCATAGTGCACCTAAACTACAATGGGAATGATACCCATTGCCAGGTAAGAACAGTTTATTTATGAAATGCTGTGTACCAATTAAGGCGTTCTTGTGGCCGAATAAAATACTTAAAACATTTAAAATATGCAGCATGAAACCCAACCAAGATACTGCCCTGTCAAGGTGACATGATTAACACACATAGGCTGGGATTTTCAAAAGCATTCAGCATTGACCAACTCTGATCCCACCGAAATCCCTGATTAAATTCTCCACAGACTTCAATGGGAGCAGAATTAGACCAACACAAAGCGCTTCTGGAAATCCCACCTGTAGGCCAAGATTTTCTAACGTGACTAAGGATTTTGTGTGCCCACATTATGGGGCCCTGATTTTCAGAGAGCAAGTGCTCAGCACTTACTCACATCCGATCTCTACGGTTTTTCATGCTGAGCACAACTCAGTTTTGAAAATCCTGGCTGTACGGCACATATGCAATAACAGAGCATGAAAGGTATTAAATAGAAATGCTGTGGTACTGATGTTCAGTTGAGCTGCTGGAACTCATGCTGGGGACCATCCCCATCAGGCACAGGATCAAGGGAGCAGAAAGGTTGCATTACAGGTTATATCCTCGAGTCCTGTGCAACGTGAGGCTCAGCCACACTCCGGGCCGGGGGCCAATATGCATGAAGTGATCCTGAGATAAAAGGCACAATGCTTTTGCAAATTATCATTATAAAACACCATTTTAATTAGTCAGTTTTGAGAACTACACAAGGAAGAACTCTATAGAGGTGACTCTCAAAACATATTGCCTTGTGACTCAGAGATAGAGCAAGGAACATTACCATTACAAGCTCCAAAGAGATACAATGAAAACTATTACAGCTCCAGGAAAAGCACATAAAGAGGAGCATAACAATTACCTGACTCAGAGCAGAAGAGAAAGAGAGATACATAATATAGAATACTGCCGTTACTGGCCGAAAGAGAGAGAGATGTAATGAAGAGTATTGCAGTTACCTATTTCTGATAGAGATATAATGACAATCATTAGTTATTTGGCTGTAAGGAGGACATATAATGTGTAGTATTATTGTTACCTAGTCCTGAAAAAGAGAGAGAGAGAGAGAGAGAGAGAGAGAGAGAGCACGCAATGATGAGAAACTGGTACTGTTACCTGACTCTGGAAGGCAGAAATTATGACAAGATTTGCTGTTGCCGATGGCTCTGCTTTACATGACTTACTCAGAGAGTGAGAAAGAAAGAGAACAGAGTGTATGGCAAGTTATGAGGCTCATGGATATAAAATCAGGTCCTCGGCTGACGTTAATCCACATAACTCTATTGCCTTCAGTGCAGTTATGCCAGTTCACACCAGCTAAGGATCTGGCCCTTGCAGATGTCGTTTATTTATCAGGAAGCAGAAGGCGAGGGAGAGAAAAGACTAATCTTTACCTTTGCCTGGCTCAGAGAACAGGACGCAATGAGTATTTCTAGAGTTACCTGGCATAACAGAAGAAAAGAAAAGACAGTGTTTGGCTCTGGGTCTTATGTTCAGGGATGCAGACCTCCACAGATTCTATTGGTACACCCCAAAGCGATAGAGCTCCACCTTCTCCTCCTTCATATGAACAAAGCGAAAGTCAGGAAGCTGGGGACAAGAATCCTTTTACAGTGCTCTCCATGGACATGACAAGTGAATGAGACCCAACCAGGTGTTTCTTGGGGCAGGGTAGAAATACAGCCCTTGAAAGCCTCTGAAGTCACAGGAGGAGAAGATGCTTTATTAGCATTTTGCGCACATCTGCAGTGAGCAGGGTGCATCCTTCCTGGAGCCTTCTATGGCCTTCAGTGGTATTAGCACCCTCCCACTAGGGGTGGTTGAAGATCTCTTGTTGGGCTCCCTACCCCCAGCTTGGCAGGGAGAGGTGGGGGAGATATGGAAAAGCCCAAAGCCTGAATTAAGGTAGGCTCTATACTTAGTGTTTCCAGTGGGTTCGTCTCCAGCTGCTTGGTACGAGTGAGCTAGCAGAAGAGAAGCTGCCTGGCACAGCTACAGAGTGAGAGATACGGCCTAATGAAAAACAATCCAGTTGAATGCGCAATGTTCCAGTGAGTTTTCTAGCATGGGGGCTTTGCAACAACAAGCACTATCAAACAGGCACCAGGAGTGGAGGCCGTGGAGGGCCTGAGCTTCATCCCATTTCAGTCCTGTTTCATTCTGGTGTAACTCCACTGACTGCAACGGAGTCATTCCTCATTCGCCCTGGCATAGGCGAGACTAGAATCGGGTCATGAAAGGTGGGGGCTGGGTGGAATGGAAGATGTAAGCAGAGAGAGCGGTTAAATGATGGGTTTTATAACACACCGAACCACAGAGATTCAGTTAATCCCAAGACAGCAGGAACGAAGGAAAATGCTGTCGTTTGAGAAACTAAGGGACATAGCAAGGACTGAGTCGTCCAACTAGGATGGCTCTGCAAACAAATAACTGTGTCACACATTCTGCATAAGTGACCTGCCCCTTAGATTTCCACAACACTGCTTCTCAGTCATCATCACGTAAAACCTTTGGATTTCATTTCTCAGTTTTATATCACTCCTAGGGCCTGATCCAAACCCCACTGAAATCAGTATTGTCATTGACTTCAAAGAGTTTTGGATCAGGCCCCTAACTGGGCTCCTTGCTCAGGCAAAACTCCCACCGACCCCAAATTAATAACTTTATCCCTTGCCTGTCTATGATTTGTGATCACAGATAGAAAGATCTGTAATGCTGCTGAAAGCACTGACTCTTGCAGTGTTTAATTTGTTATGCACCAAGAAGAAAGATAATCCAGAAGCCCTACTGTTTTTCACAAATTGCACGGCACTAGCAAGAACTTGCTATTATAATAAGCTGCAGGTGGGGGGAACAAAATAATCTGTCAAGGAAGATGGCAATAATGAGGAATGCTTTGCTATTTAACCTACTTACAACGTGATTAGCACCATCATCGTTGTGAATATGCTAAGCGCAGATCCAAAAAGGTCTTGAGGCTCCTAACTTCCATTGGAATCAGTGGCAGTCAGAAGCATAAATGGCTCCTAGGTCTTGATCTCTTCCTCTACAGAACACATAGACCATGACAGCAACTGTTCAAACCCACCCTCTGCTGGTTTTATTTTACAGGTCACTCAAAAAATCAGTGAAACATAAACCTCAGCCTGAGATTCCCCCCTGAGACCGGCTGTGTCTAGGGACCTCCTCCAGGACTGACTCTGTCTGAGCTCCGTATTTACAGCAGATCCAACAACACCTAACATTTATACAGCACTTTTCATCACTAGAGCTCAAACCACTTTACAAAGAAGGTCAGTATCACCATCCCCATTATACAGATGGACAAACAGAGGAACACAGAGAGGAAGTAACTTTCCCAAAGTCAGCCAGCAAGTGAAGTGGCAGAGCCAGGAGTAGAATCCAAGTCTCAGAGTCCCAATCCTGTACTCCATCCACTAGGCCACACTGCTTCCCTATAAGATAAGATGTTCTTGTCCTTTATATATCTGGAGTGGAGCTAATTGAGACCATCTACTAGCATGGCTCACGAGCAATTATCCTTTGAGTCTAGGACTAGTCAACCAAAAAGTCATGTGTTTCCATATACAGTCTTAGGAGTTTACTGCCCTGCTATAGTCTCCAATGGATAATTCTTCAGCGTGAGAGCAGGGCTGCTCACGTGCAGACAATACAATGCATCTGTGTCTGTGTCCAACACTACAGAGACCCATTCTTAATCTGATCTGTCTTACCCAATGAGTAGATGGAAACTCCTTGAAGTGAGAAACATATGACTTTCTATCTGAGTGAAGATAGCTGGGTCCAAGGGATTAAACTGGTTCAGAACTGACCTAAATTTTCACTCAAAGATCAAACAATGTTTGAGGTTCAGAAAAAAAAAAATCAGGTAAATTTTTTAGAAAAAGTTTCCTGTACATGACTTCTTCTGTCCTGAAGTGGAAATGCCAAAATATTCCAGCAGGGTCTTTTGTGGAACATCTGTCCCAACCAGAAGAAGGAAAGCACTTGGAGTTTCAGATGAAAACCTGCTCTCATGAGATTCCCAGGCTAATTTTGCAGATTGCAGAGGTTCAGATGAGCATCCAAACATTTATGTTCTTATCCCAACCCAGTCGCCACACCTTTTGAGAATGGCCAATCACTATTTTTTGGAACTCAGTAAGTTGCTCTAGTTGGCACTTGAAATGCTTTTAGAACATATTAGCTAAAAGAAAACAACTGGATTCCTTTATAGTTCAAGTAAAATAGAAGACTTTTTAGCATCAGCCATGAGCGAACACCCAAACTGGGCATTGAATTCCTTGACTTAATACCAGTTCTTACCCCTTAACATATAACTTCTTAGGAAGGGAAAGTAATATTTGCCTTTTGTCAGAGGAGGGGAAAGGCTGTGGCCTAAAATAAGTCTTTAAGTTCACCTCTCTAGTTCACACTGAGTAGTATCTTACACCATGAGTCAGTAGGCCTCATTCTCACTTACACCTCTATGGCAGTGTAAGGGGGCCTTCACTGGGCATACATTCCATGTAAGGCTTCTTACACTTCCCAAGTGGTGTAAAGTGATCTGAGAGTAACTGAGAATCAGTCCCAATGGCGCTATTTGTGGAGTCCGTCTGCATAAGGTGGCAGGATCTGGCCTATAATAATTTCTTAATAAAATAATTAATTTGTCAGATAAAATCTCTGTCTTGGCTATTACATGTACATGTGACATGGATAATGCTACTACAGAGACTACAGAGAAAGGAACTTCTCTTGGGTCCCCATGGGGATTTGAAGCTGTTCCTTATTAATAGTCCTGCATAACACACAATATTATGCAGACAAAACACAGAAATACTTTGTCTTCTTTCTTTCACCTCTGCTCCTAACTCTGACTTTTCTCCTCTCAGTCTGCTTTCTCCACTTTCCTTTTCCTCTTTTCTCTTCTTCATGTAGCATGACACAAGCTGAGTTTTGTTTTGTTTTTTATTTTGTCTCCTTTTAAAAAGCCAGTGCTGCAGGAATCTCTGTACCCAACATCCTAGTCCATGAGTATCTCAGAGCCTGAATTTTTATCAGTATGATTTTGGTACACACCAGCCATGTACAGTGCTAGCCCAGAATTGTAGGAAGGGCTATTGTGCCAGATGGCTACCAACCAATACTTATGCTGGATTTTCATTGTCACTACTTGCTGTTCTCTTCACTCTCCCATACTGAAGCCAGGGTCCAAATACAAGCTAAAATACCATTGCGAGGCCAGGTAGAATCCACACAGTGGGAAGCCACCTTCTCTATGTCCACTTGATTTTTAAATGCTCCACGTATCATGAGCCCGGAAAGAGATATCTTGGGCTCCAATCCAGCAAAGCATCTAAGCATATGCATAACTGAGTACCTAAGTCATCCCACAGAAGCCAATATCATGCGTTTCAGGTTATGCAACTGTGTATGTGTTTTGCTGGATCAGAGCCTTAGTCTCCAGAGTATGGTATCGAGGGTAAAAGGCCAAGGGGGTCACTTCATTTAAGGAAACAACACACACACCCCTAAGGGCTCCCATCTCCTTCCAGTGCTTGTGTCATCGGCCCGCCTAGCCCTTTGCTACTACTCATCACAGAGTTTGCTCATTCTCAGCCTCTCTCTGAAGCAGTCTCACAGGAACATGGAGGAAGCAGCAAAGATGCTTCGTTTGAGAAGTAATGATGGGCATCCATTCACTTATGTCCATGGCTTGTTGAGTTCAATGGTGTGTGACGCCCTAAAATGTTTCACATTTTGTTCCCTAATCTCTTCTGCACTTTTTTTGGCACAAGGAGTTGATGAAAGGATGCCAGTGCAACCAGTTAAGGGAAATCACACCAGTTCAACTTTAATTCCTACGGTTGTCTCTGGTCAGAGCTGCACTGAGGTATATTTATCATGGAGTCAGCTCTCTGCTCGCTCTGACAGCTGGGAGATAAAACAATACAGGTCATGCTTCAGTGATCTCACACGGTCTCAGGAAAGAGAATAATTCGGGCACTTTGCAGGGTTTATGAAATGCAGCTACAAATTCAGATTTGCTATGGAGACGGCTGAATTAACTCTTAAAAATGTTCCTGTTACATCTTCAATGGCTTCCATCCATTTCCTGTTCAGCAACTGGTAGTAACAAAACTTAGATTGAGTTTGTGCCTCTTGTAAACTCAAGTGTCACCGATGGTATGCCAGAATGTCTCATCTGGCTGTAAAGAATGATATGAATGTTGTGGATCTCCAATCCAGATCTCATCAGCTGCTCTTCTCTGGGCTCCCTGGAACAGGCCTATCACTGATGTCAACGGGGGCATTGCATTGCACCTCTGAGAGTGCAGGGGTGCTCTCAAGAACTCTCTTTGGTGGATAAGGGTTTTACGGAGTACAGAATATTGGATGAAGAGAATTTTGGATCAGCAACTCAGCAGCAGACAAGCATTAATAAACTTCTCTTCACCCACAAGAGAGGCATAGAGAGAAGCAGGCCAGGGATGAAAGCAAGGAGGGTGGTGAGGAGGGCAGATCCAACATCATTTTATTGCGGATGAGACTTCTAATAAATGACAGGTTTCAAATTCTGAATAAAAACTCAGGTAAGGAAAATCGGTGACTCCCTGACTGGAGGAAAATTCAGAAATGGCACTAACTTCCCCTTTGAAATGCTTTGAAAGGAGGACAACAAAAAAGAAAACTTCTGAAAAAAAACCACACAACTCCCTGCATCCCACAGTTCTTCCAGTGTTGGTTTAATTATAATTTTAATTGCTTTTTCCTTATAATTTTTTTTTCAAGTTAGCAGTAATGGAAATTCAGACAGATTACTGATGTCAGCCCCAGAGAGCTAATGACACACAGCTCCACACACACAGCTCCAAACAACAGCACCCTGGACCTGTAAACTCTTCAGGAAATTCAGTGAAGTTTTCAGGTTTCAGCTGTTATCCTCATCATATATGGCTTTAAAAACTAATTCCTTACAGTACCATTTTCTTAAAAATACAATTATTTGCATATGACAGGTATTTGTGCAGTGCAAATACTGGAGGCTACTCCTTCAGGCCAAGAACTCACCCATTCACCCACATACCCGTATTTACACATTCATCTACCATACACATATGGCCAGACTCTCTCCCGCATCCAGGGCCGTCAGGGAACTGGTTATGGTTCCCTGGTTTTCAGCCCTGACCCCAGAGCAGTTTAGAGCAGCCTGAGAGTTCCTCCAGACTGCAACAGCTGGCTATGGTCCCCATCTGTCCACGGTTCCTAACCCACAAGCCACTCCCTGCAGTGAGTGCTATGGAGTGAGAGGAGGTGGAGCCGGTGCAGTGTCCCCAAGAGGAGACATAGGGGACCACTGCACCACTGAACTGCACAAAAGGAATACAGTGGCCCAGATTCTCTGGCTACACGAGAGCTGTGTATTAGGTACTGCAAATTGAAGATGCATTCATCAGATACAAATCCTACAAACATTTAACTTTCATTTAGGAACTCGGGGGTGCATTTAAAGTTGGCTGTAATCTGCTTGAAGTGGTGCAGCCGCCTCCAATCCTGAACAAGAGCCTGGAAGATCTCTCACATTTCTCCTTTATACCCCCCTTCGTAACGTCATATGTGATGAACAGTCCCCTCAAGCTGAGCTGGGAGGGAAACCCTTGGGAGAATCTGTAGGTTTTCAGGGCCTAGAGCGCCGCGATACATTAGATGAAAATGTTTGAGGACAAAACGATTTTCAAAGCCAAACAGCAGCAGCACTCCATACAGGTACATTTGATGGTGCATTTTCTCTTGCTCTTTTTATGTCAAAGAATCTTCTTTGCTCCTCTAACAAGGGGCTTTGATAAAGTGTCTTGGTCTTAAAACAGTCATGTAGAGCCCCATATATGGATAACAAGAATACCCAGAATTACATTGCTAACAAAAATATTGGGAGGGATGGTAAACCTCTTGTTTCTGGGCTCAATCCAATCTCTAAATATCAGGGATTAGGATAAAATTTTATGGCGGGGGGAGATTATCCCACATCTGTCTACTGTGGGGTTCTTATACCTTCCTCTGGAGCAGCAGATTCTGGTCACCGTCAGACTCAGGCTAAGGGATTAGATGGACTTTGGGTCTTATCCTGTCTGGCAGTTCCTATATTCCCATATTCCATGAGTAGTTATGTGGTAGACACACGTTTCAGGCAGATCTAGAGAGCCATATCCTAAACTAGTGTAAATCAGCACAGCCCCATTGAAGCCAATGCTGATTCACACCCAGCCAAGAATTTGGTCCTGTGGCTAACTTGTGTTGAGTAACACTTCAGTGATTTCAAAGAAACGGTTTTCATGTGTAAATGCTGCTCCTCACAACTAAGAATCAGACCCTTACAGAAGAGCTGTCATTTAAAATTATACTGCTAGTGCCACCTCAGCTCCTGGAAACATATATGCTTTAAAAACTTATAGGAGGTCCTGAGGGTGAGTCTGGCACAAGTGAAGGATTTGGACTTCTGCTTTTGTCAAGTTACATAGGGCTTATCTGGAACTGCTGAATATGACAACGGTATAAACAAAGTAGGCAAGGCCACCATTCAGGGTGATCCGAAAGAAACCAGTGGTTACCTACCTGCTCCTCCCTGTAGAAAGCTGTAGGTTCTGCAGTCTTCTGGCTCTTCCAGGGAAACAACCACCTCTCTCGCAGCTGCAGGTTTTGCTTCAGGTGGATGGCCACCTGCTCGTCAGGATCTGCCAACAGAGACCTCAGGTTTTCCTGTTCCAACCCAAGTTAAAAAACCAAAACACACAGGGTACAAAATGTCATTATATAGCAACCTTATTATCATTAATCATAGAATCATAGAATATCAGGGTTGGAAGGGACCTCAGGAGGTCATCTAGTCCAACCTCCTGCTCAAAGCAGGACCAATTCCCAACTAAATCATCCCAGCCAGGGCTTTGTCAAGCCGGGCCTTAAAAACCTCCAAGGAAGGAGATTCCACCACCTCCCTAGGTAATGCATTCCAGTGCTTCACCACCCTCCTAGTGAAACAGTGTTTCCTAATATCCAGCCTGGACCTCCCACACTGCAACTTGAGACCATTGCTCCTTGTTCTGTCATCTGCCACCACTGAGAACAGCCAAGCTCCATCCTCTTTGCAACCCCCTTTCAGGTAGTTGAAAGCAGCTATCAAATCCCCCCTCATTCTTCTCTTCTTCAGACTAAACAATCCCAGTTCCCTCAGCCTCTCCTCATAAGTCATGTGCTCCAGACCCCTAATCATTTTTGTTGCCCTCCGCTGGACTCTTTCCAATATTTCCACATCCTTCTTGTAGTGTGGGGCCCAAAACTGGACACAGTACTCCAGATGAGGCCTCACCAATGTCGAATAAAGGGGAACGATCACGTTCCTCGATCTGCTGGCAATGCCCCTACTTATACAGCCCAAAATGCTGTTAGCCTTCTTGGCAACAAGAGCACACTGTTGACTCATATCCAGCTTCTTGTCCACTGTGACCCCTAGGTCCTTTTCTGCAGCGTTGGGTAGCTATCCCACAGTTCCCGCAGTCTCCGCAGCCCATTGGAATTCTGGGTTGAGATCCCAATGCCTGATGATGCAAAACAGTGTCGCGGGGGGTTCTGGGTACATGCCGTCAGGCCCCTCCCCCTCCGTCAGAGCAACGGCAGACAATCGATTCGCGCCTTTTTACCTGGGTTACCTGTGCAGACAACATACCATGCCAAGCATGGAGCCCGCTCTGCTCAGCTCACCGTCACCATATGTCATCTGGGTGCCGGCAGACATGGTACTGCATTGCTACACAGCAGCAGCTAATTGCCTTTTGGCAGTAGACGGTGCAGTATGACGGGTAGCCTTCATCGGCGATCTGGGTGCTGGCAGACGTGGGGCTGCATTGCTACACAGCAGCAGCCCCTTGCCTTTTGGCAGTAGATGGTGTATTACGACTGGTATCCGTCGTCGTCGTACTCCAGTTCAATCATAGGCACCTGGGCAGACATGCTTTGTCTCCTGGAGACTCAGTCCTGCCGGCAGTCCTATTGAACCGTCTTGACGATGATGGCTAGCAGTCGTAGTACAGTATCTTCTGCCAAGCACCCAGAAGATGCCGAGGGCTATCAGTCATGCTGCACCGTCTACTGCCAGCTTAAGATGTAAAAAATAGATGGACCAGATTTGTTCTGTATTCATTTGCTTCCCCCTCCCTCCGTAAACTCAACGGCCTGCTAAACCCAGGGTTTTGAGTTCAATCTTTGGGGGGGCCATTCTGTGTGACAGTTGTTTGTGTTTCTCCCTGATGCACAGCCACCTTTGTTGATTTTAATTCCCTGTACCTGTATGCCATGTCGTCAGTTGCCCCTCCCTCCCTCCGTCAGTTTCGCGCCTTTTTTCAGACCAGACGCCATAGCACTGGAATCATGGAGCCCGCTCAGATCACCATGGCAATTATGAGCACTATGAACACCACGCGCATTGTCCTGGAGTATATGCAGAGCCAGGATATGCCAAAGCAAAACCAGGACCAGCCGATGAGGCAATTGCAGTGCGGCGACGAGAGTGATGAGGAAATTGAAATGGACACAGCCCTCACACAAGGTACGGGCCCCAGCAATGTGCAAATCATGGTGTTACTGGGGCAGGTTCATGCCGTGGAACGCTGATTTTGGGCACGGGAAACAAGCACAGACTGGTGGGACCGCATCGTGCTGCAGGTGTGGGATGATTCCCAGTGGCTGCGAAACTTTCGCATGCGTAAGGGCACTTTCATGGAACTTTGTGACTTGCTTTCCCCTGCCCTGAAACGCCAGAATACCAGGATGAGAGCAGCCCTCCCAGTTGAGAAGCGAGTGGCGATAGCCCTGTGGAAGCTTGCAACGCCAGACAGCTACCGGTCAGTCGGGAATCAATTTGGAGTGGGCAAATCTACTGTGGGGGCTGCTGTGATCCAAGTTGCCAGGGCAATCAAAGACCTGCTGATATCAAGGGTAGTGACTCTGGGAAACATGCAGGCCATAGTGGATGGTTTTGCTGCAATGGGATTCCCAAACTGTGGTGGGGCAATAGACAGAACCCATATCCCTATCTTGGCACCGGAGCACCAAGCCACCGAGTACATAAACCGCAAGGGGTACTTTTCAATGCTGCTGCAAGACCCGGTGGATCACAAGGGACGTTTCACCAGCATCAACGTGGGATGGCCGGAAAAGGTACATGATGCTCGTGTCTTCAGGCACTCTGGTCTGTTTCGAAAGCTGGAGGAAGGGACTTTCTTCCCGGACCAGAAAATAACCATTGGGGATGTTGAAATGCCTATCGTGATCCTTGGGGACCCAGCCTACCCCTTAATGCCATGGCTCATGAAGCCGTACACAGGCAGCCTGGAACAGAAGTCAGGACCTGTTCAACTACAGGCTGAGCAAGTGCCGAATGGTGGTGGAATGTGCATTTGGACGTTTAAAAGCGCGCTGGCGCAGCTTACTGACTCGCTCAGACCTCAGCGAAAAGAATATTCTCATTGTTATTTCTGCTTGCTGTGCACTCCACAATATCTGTGAGAGTAAGGGGGAGACATTTATGGCGGGGTGGGAGGTTGAGGCAAATCGCCTGGCCGCTGATTATGCGCAGCCAGACACCAGGGCGGTTAGAAGAGTACAGCAGGGCGCAGTGCGCATCAGAGAAGCTTTGAAAATGAGTTTTGTGACTGGCCAGGCTACGGTGTGAAACTTCTGTTTGTTTCTCCTTGATGAAGCCTCCGCCCCCCCCCCCCACCCAGTTCACTCTACTTCCCTGTAAACCAACCACCCCACCCTCCCCTCCCCCCTTCGAGCACCGCTTGCAGAGGCAATAAAGTCATTGTTACTTCACATTCATGCATTCTTTATTAATTCATCACACAACTAGGGGGATAATTGCCAAGGTAGCCCAAGAGGGGTGGGGGAGGAGGGAAGGAAAAGGACACACTGCAGTTTAAAACTTTAAAACTTTAACACTTATTGAAGGCCAGCCTTCCGATGCTTGGGCAATCATCTGGGGTGGAGTGACTGGGTGGCCAGAGGCCCCCCCACCGTGTTCTTGGGCGTCTGGGTGAGGAGGCAATGGGACTTGGGGAGGAGGGCTGTTGGTTACCCAGGGGCTGTAGCGGCGGTCTCTGCTCCTGCTGCCTTTCCTGCAGCTCAACCATATGCTGGAGCATATCAGTTTGATGCTCCAGCAGCCGGAGCATCGACTCTTGCCTTCTGTCTGCAAGCTGACGCCACCTATCATCTTCAGCCCACCACTTGCTCTGTTCAGCCCGCGATTCAGCCCGCCACCTCTCCTCTCGTTCTTATTGTGCTTTTCTGTAGTCTGACATTGACTGCCTCCACACATTCTGCTGTGCTCTTTCAGCCTGGGAGGACATCTGGAGCTCCGTGAACATATCATCCCGAGTCCGCCATTTTCTCCTTCTAATCTTTGCTAGCCTCTGTGAAGGAGAAACATTTGCAGCTGGTGGAGGACAAGGGAGAGGTGGTTAGAAAAGACACATTTTAGAGAACAATGGGTACACTCTTTCACGTTAAATTTTGCTGTTCACATTACACAGCACATGTGCTTTCATTACAAGGTCGCATTTTTCTTCTTATATTGAGGGCCTGCCGGTTTGGTGTGAGAGATCACTCACGCAGTGCCAGGCAACAGAATTCGGCTTGCAGGCAGCCATGGTAAGCCACAGTCTTTTGGCTTTTTTTACCCTCATAACATGTGGGAATGGTTTCAAACAGTAGCGCCCTCATTTCCCATATCAAGGACCCATTGGGTTGGCCATTTAAAATGGGTTTGCAATGTAAAAGGAGGGGCTAGGGTTTCCGGGTTAACATGCAGCATAAACCCAACTACCCCCCACACACACACACACACACACACCCAATTCTCTGGGATGATCCCTTCACCCCTCCCCCCCGCCACCGCGTGGCTAACAGCGGGGAATATTTCTGTTCAGCCAAGCAGGAACAGGCACCTCTGAATGCCCCCTTAAAAAAATCACCCCATTTCAACCAGGTGACCGTGAATGATATCACTCTCCGGAGGGTAATAAAGAGAGATAAGGAATGGATGTTGTCTGCATGCCAGCAAACACCGGGACCATATGCTGCCATGCTTTGCTTTGCAATGATTCCAGACTACGTGCTACTGGACTGGCATGGTAAAGTGTCCTACCATGGGGGACGGGATAAGGCAGCTCTCCCCAGAAACCTTTTGCAAAGGCTTTGGGAGTACATGAAGGAGAGCTTTCTGGAGATGTCCCTGGAGGATTTCCGCTCCATCCCCATACACGTTAACAGACTTTTCCAGTAGCTGTACTGGCCGCGATTGCCAGGGCAAATTAATCATTAAATCATTAAACACGCTTGCTTTTAAACCACGTGTAATATTTACAAAGGTACACTCACCAGAGGTCCCTTGTGTGCCCTCAGGGTCTGGGAGCACGCCTTGGGTGAGTTCGGGGATTACTAGTTCCAGGTCCAGGGTGATAAACATATCCTGGCTGTTGGGGAAACCAGTTTCTCCACTTCCTTGCTGTGAGCTATCTTCATTGTCTTCATCATCATCTTCCTCGTACCCCGAACCCGCTTCCCTGTTGCGTTCTTCTCCAGTGAGAGAGTCATAGCACACTGTTGGGGTAGTGGTGGCTGCACCCCTTAGAACGGCATGCAGCTCTGCGTAGAAGCGGCATGTTTATGGCTCTGCCCCAGACCTTCCGTTTGCCTCTCTGGCTTTGTGGTAGGCTTGCCTTAGCTCCTTAATTTTCATGCGGCACTGCTGTGCGTCCCTGTTATGGCCTCTGTCCTTCATGGCCTTTGAGACCTTTTCTAATATTTTGCCATTTTGTTTACTGCTACGGAGTTCAGCTAGCACTGATTCGTCTCCCCATATGGCGAACAGATCCCGTACCTCCCGTTCTGTCCATGCTGGAGCTCTTTTGTGATCCTGGGACTCCATCATGGTTACCTGTGCTGATGAGCTCTACATGATCACCTGTGCTCTCCACACTGGGCAAACAGGAAATGAAATTCAAAACTTCGCAGGGCTTTTCCTGTCTACCTGGTCAGTGCATCTGAGTTGAGAGTGCTGTCCAGAGCGGTCACAATGAAGCACTGTGGGATAGCTCCCGGAGGCCAATAACGTCGAATTCTGTCCACACTACCCCAAATCCGGCCCACAAAGGCCGATTTTAGCGCTAATCCCCTCCTCAGAGGTGGAGTAAAGAAACCGGTTTAAAGGGCCCTTTAAGTCGAAAGAAAGTGCTTTGTTGTGTGGACGTGTCCAGGCTTAATTCGATTTAACCCTGCTAAAGTCGACCTAAACTCGTAGTGTAGATCAGGCCTGAGGCAGAGAGTAGAGGAGACCAAATGAGGAGCCTGAAATCAGAAGGGCCTAGGAGAGATAGGCCTAAGCAAAGGCCTGAGATGGGGAGGGATTGGAGGGGAGAAGAAGGGCCTTAGGAACTTTGGAGAGAGCCACCCCATTCCCGAGAAGCTTAGAGTGAGCATGATCTGCCTACATCAGAGCAAAGAGGAGAGGCTGGCAAGCACATCCTCATCACTTAGTCAAAGGGACGGGAACCTGATTCTTTAAAACCACCAGGCACAATCCAGTCCATTAGAAAAAAAAACACATTTTTGTCAGCTTTCAAAATTGGTTTAAGGGATTTGCATGCCCAGTTCCCATTAAAACCAGTGGAAACTTGGTATCCAAACCCTAGCTGGCTTTGAGAATCTCAGCCCTGCAAGAGTTCCATCGGCAGTATTCTCCCAGTCTTAAAGCAAATTAGTGCCAGGATCCCAAAAAGGGCAGTCAGGGCCAAGGGTCAAAGTGGGGGCAAACCCAAGGCTGTGAGTAGTAGAGAAGTTCATAGTCAGGTTCCAGGCCAGGGTCGATACCCAGGATCAGAGTCCATGTCAGGAGGTGAAGTCCAAATCAAGACATGGTCAAAGCCAGAAATTAAGGAGCAGGAATAGCCTTGTAGCGACAGGAGATACACACTGTTACCTGGGCATTTCCTGGAATGCCTCTTGGGTTTATATAGGGCAGGGAGACAATCACGCACCATGACACTGCTGTCTGTCAAACCCTTGAGGCAGAACTTCCCATGATCTGTGTCCACAGCAAGTCATGGGAAGTGGAGCACAAGCCAGTTACCACTGTTGCTGGATGGCAGCCTGGAGATGCCAGCTGTCGGGTAGCTCTGTGGGCCTCAGTTCAAGAACTCCTGGGGCCTTACAATTAAAACCTTTGCAGGCGCTCCTGTCTCTACCAATTTGGAAACCGGAAAATGTTGGTAACAGATGGAACAAGCTGCAACAGTGAAACATAGCCCCTGGGAACAAAGTGAATCTGGATGAGATAAGTGTATCTAAATTCCTAGCATTGTTAGCAAGTTTACAAGAGTTAATGGGGGAAGGAGGAGGTCTGTCTGCACTAGGCACAGGATGGCCCAAGCAAGGGGCAAAAGACTCTCTCTCATACCATAGGCAATATGACAGCTTGCCACAGGGTTGCTCTGGGCCATGTACCACTGTGGCCACCAGAGCATCAGAATGAAATGCCAATACTGTAAAGGTAAAACAACCAAGCAGGTGAAAAATAAGGAAACATATTTATACACACAGGGAGGCTAGTTTTAAAAATATGAACACTGCTTTCTTCTAAGAGATATTTCGCCTCTTTTCTTAGCTTAAAAGCATGTTCTGAGGCAGAAAGTAGAAAGAATATAAAATTAATCCTCCTACTAAGGAAAATGGTCTGTCTTCAACTGCTATGCTTCACTTTGTTGAAGGGAAAAGGGGAAAGATTCTGCTTTTAAAGCTTTTTTTTTTTTTTTTTTTTGCATCCCATCTGGAACTTCAAATATATTTTTGGCAAAGTAATTCTTTGAACACTATAAGGACAAGGTGTTAATAAAAATACTCTACAACTATAAGTTTTTCACTTGTGTTTTGTGAAAAATAAAAATCTGTGGATTCCTTTGGTGCTGGCATTCCAAGTTCTCAGTCGACATTTTTCTTTCACTAGCTTCCAAGATCTTCTGAAAAAGGAAATCTATTTGAGTTTATGACCGCAAACTAAAAGGTTCTAATATATTATATTCACGGAGGGGATTACCTAGCTCCTGGTACTTATTACTGCAGTGTTCTGGGTCCCATTGAGCTACTGAAGAGAATGTTGCATCCTTTAAAAAAGGACCCAATCCTTATCTGGTGTAAATCAGTGAAGCTTAATTGGAGCTGTGCCAGTTTACACCCACAGAGGGTCTGGCCCAAAGACTTTTAGTGCAGAGCAAAATACTAAAGTGACCAATTAAGTGTTTACACTGGCACGTGATTACTCAACATTTTTTTGGCCGCCGCAGTCTGCATTCAGCTCGCCTGCTCTTTTTGATATGTAAACACTTACTTTTATTGAAAAGTACACAGTTATGTTTCAGATTTCCTACTCTGGCAGGTTATAACATTCCACTCTTTTGTATAGTGAAGCAGAAGTGGAACTCGTCAGTCTTAAAAGACTTAAGTTTATACTAAGTTTAAAGGAATGACCCAACAAAGAGTGAACACTTGGGATAGACCCATGTTAGGATCTGGGAGACTATGGGTGAAATCCTGGCCACACTGAGGTCAATGGGAGTTTTGCTACGGACTTCAATGAAGCCAGGCTTTTACCCCATGTCTCTGAACTTTGTGAGATGTCTGAATACAGATCTGGGGATGAGCACCTATGCCAGGTCCATATTCGGAGGGAACTCTCAAGGTAGAGAGCTCATCTCAGACAGTTTGGCAGCACTTTCCCTCACCACCATCCTCCATAATCTGGGCCCCGAATTGGAACGCCAGATTCTTTGCATTCAGGGATGAGAGCTACTTTTGCGTTGTCAAGCTGCTCAAGGCTAGGAGTGTGCGTTTCCAAACTCTTTGAGCGACACAGAGTTCAGGGTCATCAGAACAAAACGAGGCCTTACGCTTGGGCTATGCACAGATTTTGTACCCATACAACTATTTTAGGTAGGGGGGTGATTTTTTTTTTTTTTTTTAACCAAGACAGCTATTATGCCTTCAGAACCCACCCTGAAAACTCTCCTTTGCCATAAGGCCTACAAGAAACAAAACTCCTGATAACAGCTAGGCTGCTGTTGTGCAGAGACCACAGTCTATCACGCTGACCTATATTGTTCCATGGTTTACATATACTCCCCCATCCATCTGTCCTTATCTATCGGTTAGCTGTTGTCTTACATTTAGATTGTAAGCTCTTTGGGGGAGGGACCATTCTTTTGTACTGTGTTTGTACAGCACCCAGCACAATAGAGGCCTGGTCCTTGACTGGGGCCACTTGGCTTTAGAATACAAATACTAATATTAAAAAAATACTGATACCAGTGCAGATGTAATTATACCAGTAAAAATGTGCCTTATACAGGTATAGATTCATAGAATCATAGGACTGGAAGAGACCTTGAGAGGTCATCTAGTCCAGTGCCCTGCACTCATGGTAGGACAAAGTATCCCTGTATGGATATAAACTATATCAATATAAGCACATTTATATCAGTATAACTGCATCCACACTGGAGGAGGGAATGGAGAGTGGATTGCACCTCCAACTCACTACCAGTATAGTTAACACAGTACAACTTTTTGCTTTGGACAAGGCCTTTGAGCCAAAGTGGCACACTTCCCATTGACTTCAATGGAAGTTGTGCTTGCTTACACCCAGGCTCAATATGGCCCTTAAATGCGTGTTGCAAGAGGATTTCAGCATATAAATCTTTGGGAACTACAGGAATCGTCAAACAGAACGGAATTGAACTAGATTGGCTGGGGGGAGTTCTGTGAGCTTGGCCAAGCTGCAGTTGATAACACTCAGTGCCAACCTGGAATTCATAGTACTGTGTTTTTTGTTTTTTTAACATTCAGTATCTCTGTATAAAATTATATTTCAAAGGAGCTGGATGCTACTTTATTTAGTAACTTTCAGTTGGTGCCCATTTGTTCTCTGCTGAGAGGAAAACATCGTTATTTATAATTTGTATTGCAGTAGTACCCAGAGGCCCCAGAGCCCTGTTAAGTTAGACATTGTACAAACAGATTAAAAGATGCCTCTTTACCCCAAAAATGCTTACAATCCAAACAGACCATTGAGTTAAATACTTCCTGACCATTCAGAATGGTTAATCAATAAGGTTTACCTTATGTAATTAATCACCAAGGCGCAAATCCTCAGCTGATGTCAATTGTCATGGCTCCATTGAAATCAATTTACACCAGCTGCAAATCTTCCCTCCCTACCCCCTTGAGTTTATAAATGATTGCTAAATTTAAATAACTGCACACTAGAGTGAGCACATGGAAGCTCTCTCGCTGTGGCTGAACATGGTCCCATAGTTCAGAGCCACTTCTGTCCCGTGGTGCTGTCATGTGACACCGTCATGGGAAGTGCAGGCAAGACAGGCCAAGGAACCCGCTTCTGTACATCACAGGAAAGAGGGAGAGTGGGACCATTTTCAGGCCCCTATTCCCCGGCTTCCTCTGGGAGAAAGTCTCATCTGTACCATCTCATTCTGGAGCTCCGCTGAGGAGAGGAAGAAGCGCTAGTTGTCACTGATTCTAATGAGGCAAGAGAATAACTGGGGAAGCCAGACTACATGCTGGGAGGAGGAAGAACTGGCTGTGAAAACCCCATATCTGGATTGGCTGCCACCTGCCAGACGATTAAGATGCACCAATTCGTTGATCATAGGGGGCACCCATGGCATGTAAAGACCGTCGCAAAGTACTTCTATTAGGTTTATCTTGACTATTAAGTTTTTAGTAACTTCAGCTCTTCTCATTCCTGCAGCAAATCCCTCTCAGACAGAACCTGGAAGATGTCCCAATTCTGTACCTTCCATATTGCTTGAAACTGAACTCGGGCACAGACAAGATTTCATTGATATATCCCCTGAAATTACTTATTGATTCTTGAGGTTGTCATGGATGATATCCAATTATTATACATCTGCTGTGTCAAGAACCTTCGTGTGATTTCTGATTTTAACAACCCTGGAGGAATACATCAGTGGCTTGGCCAATGCTGCTCCCCCCCTCCCCCCAGCCCCACTCTGCAGGTTACCAGTCTGAGACCTCCTGCTTTTGTTAGGGCCGGAATTGATTACTGTAATTCTCTGTTGGCTGAACTCCCAGATCATGTTCTACATCAGTTTTGACTCGCACATAATGCTGTTGACAGGGGTTTTTATGTGTCCAAAGATTTGTTCTCATTTTACACCTTTTTTTCAGCTTCTTTATCCACTGGCTTTCTGGATGAACGGTTGGGTTTTAGCAGTCACTTTCAAAGCTCTCCACAATTATTCCCCTCATTATCTGGCTGATTTCTGACACCCAGACGAAAACACATAAAACCAGATTTTCTAGTGAGTTAACAGCCCATTTGCACCACAAAGAGGCTATAATCTGCCCACCAATGCTCAGCTGAGAAATCCCTTGGTGTAAGGGAACTCTCTGTTGGGCAGAACAGTGCCATTATCAGGTCTGGGCCAAAGACCCATCTGGTGCAGGGGGGCACGTGAGGAGTATAAGGGTACATCTACACTACAGGGGGGAGTCGATTTAAGATACGCAAATTCAGCTACGTGAATAGCGTAGCTGAATTCGACGTATCGCAGCCGACTTACCCCGTTGTGAGGACGGCGGCAAAATCGACTTCTGCAGCTTTCTGTCGGCGGCGCTTACTACCACCTCCGCTGGTGGAGTAAGAGCGCCGATTCGGGGATCGATTGTCGCGTCCCGATGGGACGCGATAAATCGATCCCCGAGAGGTCGATTTCTACCCGCCGATTCAGGCGGGTAGTATAGACCTAGCCTAAGAGAGTGCAAATCTGCAACGTCAAATCTCCACCGACAGAAGCTCCCAAATCAACAGCCCAAATTAGAGCTATCCAGAAGTAGCTCTAAGTGATGTAGGGGCTGCAGCCAGCTCTCATAATCCAGGAACCCTAATTGGCTCCCTGTCATCTTCCTCACTCCTGTGCCCAGCAGAGCTCTGGCGCATGAGAGACTTTGATCTATATTATACTGAGAATAGCCATGGGAGAGAATGGCTGCCCATATATCGTTTGTGAACAATGGGAGAAAGACACTTGGGTCAACAGTGCATCTAAGCACGGGCTTAATGTTAAGCACATGTTTAAGTTTCGTTGCATATACTGAAGAATTTTGCTGAAGAGGGATGGTCTTGAGCCCATGTTTAACGTTAATTGATTGACTTAAAACCAAAGTTTAAACTGAAATCACGCCTCCCGGCTCTGATATTTTTCACAAACCTCTTGTCAATATTATTCAGTTTTACTGCACTTGCACCTAGGGGCCTGAATCAGGGCCCTATTGAACAGACTAAACATGGGAGAACCCACAGAAAATGAAGATAAGCTAATAGACAAAGAGGAGGAGGAAACAGTGAAACGGTCATATTGAAAGCATCAGTACCTTTTCATTACTTTGTTATTATTAGACAGTGCTCTGGGGTACACTGTATGAAAGGTATTGTATAAACATGCTGAGTGACTGGCTGATTGATAAGAAGAGAGCCCTCAGTTCTTAGTAGCAGATTCAATGTTGATTGCTTGTGTCATATCAGGCAATCTTCGTCCTCCATAGAATTTCGAAAAGAAAATCCTCTCTCTCGTGATATCTGGTATTATCAGCTCACAGATCAGGTGAAAGAGAAGAATAGAGAATATGGAGTGTGGCTGGATAAAGAGATCAGGAAAATACATATAGAAAAACAGAAATACTGATAGCTGACATTTCAAGCTAGTCAGATGAATAGTGGGGCTCCCATCTATTACAATTAAAACTCAGTCATGCTAATAAACAGGGTTAAAAATGGGTGAGCAGCTTCTTTTTTCAAAAAAAAAATATATATATATAGCTGCTATAACAATGATTCATTCTAGTTACCAGGCTGAGGCCTGTGACAGTCTGTATCCCTATGTTCACCCCTTCTACAACACTATGTTAAATTTTGTACAAAGCATTCCATGTAAGGTATCATTTGAAAACTCATAATTTGCTGATCATTATTGTCCTGGTAAAATACGTGTGGCAACAACATTGTACATAGAGAGAGAAGATTCCATTGTATAATGTTACCAAGACATGTTCCAACATGTTCTGGAGGCCAGTCATAAACAAGTTCCCCAGAGGTAAAAGGCTAGCCAACACCTCAGCCAGGTGTCAATGAGATCAAATGGACCAACCTCTGATTAAGTGGACAGGAGAGATAGTATGGGGAAAATCTAAATTTTGACAAAGAAGTAGTTTAAGGTTCCTAGGCATGCAGACTTTGTCTTCTAACCTCACCAACAGATGATTCTCGTGCAAGAGAAAGGGCTATAAGAGAGAGGGCAGATGCCCCAATTCATTTCTCCCTTGCTCTCTACCCTCGACATCATCATCCAGCAGCACTGGACTGGGGGGAGATCCTGACTGAAATTGGTTCAGCCAATATGACTGCTGGAACATGTGGTGAGAGAGACCCTTGCTTTGTATTCACTTAGCTTGTTAAATGAGGTTGTAGTTGTGTTTTACCTTTTGTTTGCTTGCAGCCAATTCTGACTTATACGTCTCATTACGTGTAGTCACTTAAAATCTATCTTCCTTTAGTTGGTAAATTTGTTTTGATGTTTTATCTAAACCAGTGTGTTTGGATTGAAGTGTTTGGAAAGTTCCATTTGGGATCATAAGATTAGTGCATATCATTTTCTAGTAATTAAATGATGGATTTTATATGAGTTTGTATTGTCCAAAAGAGTGCAGGGCAGTCCAAGACACACATTTGTGGGGGAAAGTCTGGAGCTGTGAGTTTGTTGGTGTTGCTTTGCAGTGTAATTCATGAGTGACTGGCTATAGCACTCATACAGTATAACTGGGAGTGATTTACATGCTGGAGGCTGTGTGTGAGCAGCCCGTGAGTGGTTGCACTCACAGTGAAGCAGTGTAAAAGGCACCCCAGGCTGGGGAATTGAGGGGACACGGCTGTCCATCAGATCAAGACTATACCCTGGATAATGTCACAGGGCCCGATCCTGTTACATCTGCAGTCAGCGACAAAACTTCCAATGAATTTCAACTGGAACAGGATCAAGCCCTGGATTCTCAATCATTTGCCCCTTCTGGATAACCCTTAACCTTCATGTAGAGATTGTTCTAATCCATTGGCATGAGCTGCTTAGATCTCTTGCTATGTCTAGTGAGAACTGATGAGCCTTAGGGCATGTCTTACACTTACCTCCGGAGCAATCGATCCAGCGGGGGTCCATTTATCGCGTCTAGTGAAGATGCGATAAATCGACTGCCGAGCGCTCTCCCGTCGACTCTGGTACTCCACCGGAGCAAGAAGCGTAGGAGGAGTCGACGGGGGAGCATCAGCAGTCGACATACCGCAGTGAAGACACCGCAGTAAGTAGATCTAAGTACGTCGACTTCAGCTACGTTATTCACGTAACTGAAGTTGCGTAACTTAGGTCGACCCCCCCCCAGTATAGACCAGGCCTTAGAGAAATAAGCAATCCCAGTGTATACAGATTACCTCCGTATGCAGCAGAAGTAGAAGCTTGATCTTCAGTTGACTCAAACAAGCTGGTGTGTACATTGTCTCCTTGAGGATAGCAAACCTGACAATGTGTGTGTGTGTGTGTCCAGTGGGGAAGGGATGGACACAGCAGGGAGCATTTCGAGGAGCCATGGGTTGGTGCGTGCCTCTCACTAGCCAGAGAGAGTGAGATCTATGGTTTCAGGGAGCTGAGCTACAGCAGACACAGACAAGCCCACCACATGCCAAGGGCAGGTAGTGGTGAGGTGCCCGGGTTCACAACCCTGGGTACACCTGGGAGCATCACACTGCCTTTCCAGGAGCATGGTTCTGTTTTGTCTCTGTGCTCCTGGGGGGACACAGTACTCCCTGAGGGCCAGACTTGGCTTGCTCTTTGGTGCATCATACAAAGGGCTGCTGTTGTGGGCATGCAGAATTCTGCTTCCTGGGGATCCTGCAGGATGGGATGGCTCTATGCCACCCTATACTATAGGCTGTGCCTAAATGGCACATAATAATCCTGATGATGTCAGAATGAATAGCTGCCAGGGGACTCTGAATGTCTATGCTTTTGCTCGAAAATCTCACCCTTCATGTTGCATTAAATTTACTTTTTCTTTTGTGTTCTCCCTTTGGGCAAAACAGAATGATGGTAGAAAGTATTTTCATGCTGAGGGCCTCTGAGTTTCTCCCCAGCTGCTTACACAATAAAGTGATGACCCCAAGCCCATGGAAGTCAATGGGAGTCTTTCCATTGACTTCAAAAGGATTTAGATCAGGCGATAACATCAAAGGAAATAAAAGCTATTGACTGGTTTTAGTACATAAAAATGTAAAGGCCCAATTCTTCTCTCTTACGCTGATGTACATCAGGACTAACTCCACTGAAGTCAGTTGAATAACACCGGTGTAAAACCAGCGTAAGGGAGAGGAGAAGCTTACACAATTTTCCCTGATGCCTGCTTCAGCTTCAGCCCAAATTTCCCAGTTCACTAATAGTGATGGTTTTCACATCTTCAGCTGACTCCTTCACCTGATTCAACTTATGTGTGGTGTAAGATGTCTCCATGCGGTGTGATTCATTATTACAGCTAACAGCAGTGCAATCACCCCTTTGCAAATGCAGGGGAATCTATTTTGTGTTCTTTTGGTTTGCTGGCAGTGATGGCTTCAATGGCAGGAGCAATATATGTTTACTTTTTGCTCTGCTGTCATCGATGAGCTGGTACGTTCCAAGGTGGCTTTGCAGAGCTAAAGGGTTGTCAGATCGTTTTATTAAATAGACAAGTAATGTTAGAAATAGCAACAATATACATGAACAAAATGATCATTTCTGGCCATGTAACCTTAGTGAAGATGTGAGAAAACACAATAGCTGCATGCCTACATAAACCTTCAAACATGAGATACATTTCAAGACTCTGGTTAGTTTATATAATGTGTCTGCAAGCCACTGTGAAAAGGATTTATTATTATTATTATTATTATCATCTTCATTAAAAAAAACCATCACTTATAATTTACTTCTCATGTGTTGTTGCATCTAGCTGGATTCTCTTCTCTTCTTTTTTTCTTTTCATTACTAAGACAGATATATGAATTTTGTGCTTTGCTGTAGTTTATAGTTTTATAGAGTAATGGTATTTGGTAAGTGTATTTTTGAAGGTTGCATTTAGAAATGAAATGCTTATGGCTATTATATTTATGCTGTCTCTTTGGAAATGTCAGGTTTTTTAATAACATTTCTGCATGTGTCAGATTTAAACCACTCTGACAACTAGATGGTGGTGATATCATATAGTTAGTGGGAAGTTGTATTAAGTCGCATAGCCATAAAACGGAGAATGGAGATGAACTGATTTCTGACCTGTCATCTTACCTTATTATTCTGCAGAATAATATATAAGAGACTTTCACTATATTTGTCAACAATTACTGAACAATGTTTAAATTACAAATGGGCCTTAGCCAGAACATTGGTTCCAGCCCCTCTGAAATCCAGAGTAAGGGCATGTCTACACATACAGCGCTGCATCGGGTGAAGACGCTCTATGCTGAAGAGACAGAGCTCTCCCTCGGCATAATAAAACCACCTCAGCGAGCAGCGGTAGCTATGTCAGCAGAAGAAGTTCTCCTACCAACAAGTGCCAGTGTAGACAGCGCTATAAGTCGGTGTAACTCATGTCACTGAGGGGTTGTTTATTCACACCTCTGAGCATAAGTTATGCCGACATACGGTGTAGTGTAGACATAGACTAACTCAGATCTATTTGTGCAGCAGGCCAAAAACATAGGCCTCAATTTTCAACAGAGACTAATAATTTTGGGAGCCTTCATTCTTGGTTGCCCAACTCGAGACACTTTAGAATGGGGCTTGTTTTTCAGGACAGATGCTCAGCACTTTTGCACAAATCAGTCTCTCCAAAAGTTGCCTCTACAACAGCACAGCATGTCTTCCCAAGAGTCAAAACTTGCTTGCATACTAAGAAAAAGAATTTGGAAAAGTTTGTGTAGCAGCAGCACTTACTAACACCTTCCACAGCAGCATTGTTTCTCCTCTGATATATATTAAACATTTTCAGCAATCACTGAACTTTCTCTCTGAAGAATTCATTTATTCCTCCTCCAGAAAACAGCTTACAGAGTGATGGGTTACACTGGCCTAATAATAGGAGTGGAAATGTAGAGTCTAGTTGTAGAAAAGAAGGTCTTGAGGCTAAAGTTCTTAGGCACATAACTAACTTGAAGTATGTTCTTACACCTATTGACTCCAAAGGAAACACTCACATGATTAAAGTTACACCCATGCTTTAGTCACATTGTTAAATCAAGGTCTTTGACTGTAAACTCTTTGGGGGCAGGGACTGTCTCTTAGTGTGTGTACAGTGCCTAGCACAATAGGGCCCAGATTCGGGTTACGGGCGCTAGTTGATATTGCAATGCACATAATATTGGTGCCTATTATAGTCAGTATGGACCTGCATTATGTTCGCAGGAGCCCCATGCCCTTAAGAGCCACAATGCCTCTCGAGCCACCAGTAAAACAGGGCAAAATTTTAATTCTGATTTAATTCTTCTTACCTCAAAGATTTAATTCTGCTTACCTCAAAATCTTCCCTGAAAGTCACCACTGTATTTCTGATCTTCTTCACTTTATCTGAGATCTTGTTCTTTGATTCACAGCTGGAGACCAGGAAAGATGGTTGGTGACATGGGTAAGGATTGCTTTTTTTTTTTTCTTTTAACCTGAGATCTATTTAAGGTCAGGAAATCAATGCACTTTTTCCTCTATCTATATTACAACTATGCCCTTATTGTTGTAGTTCTTTTGAGCTATTTTCCCTTATATCCCCTCAGTATGTTGCATTCCATTTCTATTTTTCCTCCTCTTCTTTTTTCTTTAAAGGGAGATTATTTGCTTTTGCAACAATTATAAGGTCCCAAGAAAGAAGTTATCAATCTACAAGTCAGCTGAAACTGCTAAGATAGTTTCCCTTCACCAAAGCTGCCAGTTAACTCAGCTTTGATTTGGAGACATTAGCCTCACCCAAAGTGAGAGATGAATGGCAGCCCCCCAACCTTTTTACTTTTTATCTTAAATGATGGAGTTAGCATTCATGAGGGCACTAGAAACTGAAGCTGTCTCATTAGCTACATTCGGCAAAACAGGCACCATAGCAGGGTTAGCATCCATATACTTTTCCTCATGAGTATTCTCTATGGACCAGCTCTGTAACTGAGACTTTTCAAGGGACATTGTCAACTTGAATTTCTGAATTTGACTAGTTTACTAAAAAAAAGTAAATTTTCTGGTGGAGCAGCCTTAAAACAGTATGGCTTGAGTTAAAAAAAATAATCTTTGAATATTTAAATATTTCTTTAAAATGTTGATAAAGTGATTGGTTTGTTTTTCTTTTCCTGGTGATATTTATACAAGTCTTTTTCAGCAGAGGAGAATAGGTGGGCCCAATACCTACACACACTTTTCGAGTGATATCCCTAATTTCAAAATCAGTAAGTAAATATAAAAAGGTCACTAACATGGTTTCCGAGCCAGCAAAGCATTAAAGCAGGTGATTAATTTTAAGTGTGTGAACAGTCACATTTAAATCAGTGAGATCACTCGCACGCTCAGAGTATTTTGTTGGATATGAGTTTAAATTTCAATTGTTTCATAGGTGCATAGAAAACAATAAGAAAACATAAATACACACACATGCACACAGGTGTAAGGTTAGTCAGAGACATGAATTAGTGATCTGAGCACAGAAGCCAGAAATTCCTAAGTTCCAATGTCACTCCTGACTCTGATTCCACTCTGTGACCTTGGAAAAGTCATGATCTCTGTGTCTTAGGGCTTGCCTACACAAACATTTAGTTCACGGCAAGCTGGGATATAAATCTATCCGCACTAGCCTGCCACATGCTATGGGTCTGTATGGACTTGCTGACACACACTAACAGTTCTTTAGTACTGTTTGATCTATTTTAGTTTCAAAGTGGGGTAGATCAAAAGGCACTAAGGAACTGTTAGTGTGCGTCAACCAGGTCCATAGGGACACTTGGGCTATGTCTATACTTGGAGCTGGGAATGTGATTCCCAGCGTGTGTTAGACCTACTTGCGCTAGCTCCCATAGAAATTGCATGCTAAGAATAGCGTAGCTGTGGTAGCTCTGGTAGCGGTGACATAGGCTAGTGCCCCAACTTCAAACCAGATCCCAGGGGTACATCCTCAGGGCTGCTAGCCCATACCGCTGCTGCCCATGCCACTGCGGCTGCACCACTATTTTTAGCATACTAAATTGATGAGAGCTAGCAGAAGTATGTCTACTCAAGCTGGGAATCACACCCCAGCTCCAAGTGCAGACATAGCTGTTGTGTGTGGCAGGCTGGCAAGGCATAGATTTAAACCCAGCTTGCTCCAAACTAAATGCAAGTGTAGAGAAGCCCACAGTTTCCCTATCTGTAAAATGGGGACAATAAAATGTATGCACCTGTCTGTCACATAGCAGCGCTCTGAGAAGTAATCAGTTTTGTCTGAAAAGTGCCTATAAGATGCAAAGAATGGTACAGGTTTTCAGTATTCTATTATGATTGTGAATTCTTTGGAGAAGCACGTATTTCAGAGTTATAAATACCTGTATAACAAATGTAACTTAATCTGCATGAGGAAATAAAGGACTTGGAGGGGGGAAATTTTCCGTTTGTATTAAATGGTCATGGACATGTATAATAATGAGCAGGAGGGACACTGACTGATGTGCGGATGCCAACACAAAAACCTTCTCCCTGTATGAATTGAAAATTTGGGGTGAAATCCTGGTGCCCCTGAAGGCAATAGCTAAGCTCCCACTGACCTCAGTGGAATCAGGATTTCACCCCTAGCGGTTAGTGGCCCAGGGATCTCTTGATACCAACTGGCAGAGGACACAGGACATACACAGGGTTTTACAGGGATCCCCTGGGTGGGATATCTGCATAATAGTTCATGTGGCATGAGAGGTCTCTATTCAGAGCCAGTCTGGTCATCATAATCATTGTGAAATGTATGCACAGATAACATTTACAGCGATACGTAGCTATATGGAAAATTATGTTCCTAAGGTCTTGGAGTTTAGGAAGGTCATGAGGAGGTCACGTGGTGTTCATTAAACTTATACTGGATTTGACTGTAAACATATCTCAGTGCTGTGAGTTAAACAGAGCAGTGATCTGAGGGGGAACTGGTAAGCTGGGGGTGCTGCTTCTTTGCAAGCAGTGAATCTGTGAACATTGTGAGTGCTCTGTGGAGCAGAGGCTGAACACCTACATGGACATGCTTGGAGAGCTAGAGGTTTGGAGTGGGCCAATCTGTAGAGTGACAGTGGGGCCTGCAAGGCCTAGAGGGGAGAGCTTGTGTTGCACATGGTCAGTGGGGTTGGAAAGGTGAGCCACAGCAGGTACAGATGAGGCTACCTCATGCTAAAGGCAAGTGGTAGTGAGATGCCTCACGGCCCTGGGAGGATTTGCCCACATTCATCTTTCAGAGCTGCTCCCTTCTATTCTTCTTAAATTCATTACTTGTAACTGTTGTAAGATACAAGAATTTACACATAGCACTGGAATAAATTGCCTATGGAGGTTGTGGAATCTCCATCATTGGAGGTTTTTAAGAACAGGCTAGACAAACACCTGTCAGGGATGTTCCAGTTATTACGTAGTCCTGCCCTGAGTGCAGGGGACAGGACTAAATAACGTATTGAGGCCCCTTCCAGTCCTACACTTCTGTGATTATACAGCAAATATAAAAAGACATTTTCTGCAGTATTGACAAGGGCACAGGCTGTGACTTACCTACATTCTTATGCACATGCTTAGCTTTAAGCAAAATCATTTTTTTAAATGGGTCCTTTAAGAAATATAGTACCTTTTTTACTGTCCCAAATGATCTCAGAAACAGAACAACACAGACTCTTCAAACTCCCACATAGTTAAAATTCACTGAAATCTGTATATTGGCTACATATGATTTGGGGGGAGGGTTAATCATAATTTTCCCACATTATTTATTACATTTTATATAAAAAATGCTTAATTTGAAGCTCAAAGAGCATTGTTTAATGTTGACAGATTCAGCAACGTGTTGGTTAATTCAGATTGTGAGGGAAGGGTTTCTTACTCAAAGAAAATGTAAAAAATTCAGGCTATATAATTGCATAAATAATCTGGAGTACTTGTGGGAACACAAGAAAAGAGGTCAAATATAACTGCTTCTAGGGATAGAAGATCTGTATGGAGCATATGCTAATATATCATTTTTAGACTATTCTTTTTAAAATATGTAAATAGCTGATTTTAAAATTATATCCCTCAATCTGAAAGGTAATCATAATCTGAGTATAATTGAAGAGAGACGTATTTCCCTGTTGAAGAAACAAAATTGCCTTTTTGCAAAAGAACCACTATTTCTAAAGAGCATAACAAATTGACAAATTAAATGGAATGTGTGTGGATCTGCTATATGCCATCTCTTATCACTCTAAAAGTACACAAGGAACCTCCGTTTGAAATCTCCTCTAAAACCTGGGATACAGAGATCTGTTTTCATGTAGTAGAAAGGGACAGAAGGCATGGAGTTATTGTTGGTTAATGTCTCCCTGCAGTGCTATTGTGAAGAAAGGTTGAAAGAATTGGTCATGTTTAGTCTAGATAAAAGAAGACTGAAGGTGGGACATGATAACAGTCTTTGACTATGTAAAAGATTATTGAACAGGTTAGACAAACACCCATCAAGGATGGTCTAGGTCTTTTTCCTGCCTCAGCATAGGGGATGGACTTTATGATTTCTTGATGTCTCTTTGAACTCTGAATTTCTATGATTCTAACCTCTGGGAGAGAAGAAAACCCAGATCTTCTGAATCCTAGTCCAGTGCCTTAACCATTAGGCCATCTCCCCCTCTTTTGCCTGCTGTCTTCCAGGTGTTAAGAGCAGAGCCAACTCTGAGTCATGAACTGAACAGGCTCCAGTCAACACAGGCCCAAATCATCATTTTGAAGAAGGAGAAATGCCTCCCTTGACAAGGTGGTGTTGTTGTGCACACCTGGAGTTGTGCGCTGAGGTACCGATGGCCTTCAATGCATACCAACTCCACCAGTGCTTCGAGGTCTAGCTGAACCATCTGTATGTTGGGAGGTTTTGATCTGAAGTCTACTTTAAACATTCTGAGCGATGATCATATGGTCCATTCTCATTGACGAGGACAGGCAGGTGTTGAAACTTCTTAACAATGACCCTATTGTATGTGATGAAAGTATTGGACTCTGTATAACTGCCCCAATTGCAGACTGTGTTTTGACCATGCTGTAACTTTGAAAATATCATCAGATGTATTTCATGTTAAAAAAAAAAAAGGATCTGGCCAAGTACTGCTTGAGCTTCTCCACAACATTTCCTACCGTAATTTCTTAAAAACTGACTGCCCTCTTTAATGGACAACAAAATTCAAGCAGGTGAATTAAACTATTGATTGATCATTTTTGATAAAGAATAGCCTTGAATAGTAGTTTGATGGAAGGAAAAGGAGAAAAAACAGTATGAACTGTAAGTTCCTGCACCACATGCTGACAGCAATGAAAGGAAATAACGTGATTTTTATGCATGTGATGTCAAATGTTGGCTTTTCTTACCTCAGAAAAAAAATAGAGTCTTAGCTGGCTAGACCGCAATCTGAAGTGACATTTAGAAGTGTTTACATCACTTTTGCTCACTTTACTAGTCAATACGAGTTTTTGCTATTTTGGCTTTTATGGGGTCATCCAAGTTTACAAAAATCAAACACTTTTCTTTCCTTTGTTTCACACTTCATCCCTAATAACAATCAAAGAATGCTGAATTCCTTTTGCTAGTAAGGCATTTGTGCCATAAGTGTTCAGATATGCAGACAGAGGCAGCAGGTGGAAATATATTAATGCCTGTTAATTGCTCAAAAAAGAAAGTAGTGAGAGAGAAAATGTCAGGATCCAGAAGAATGCCAGTGAAAGGTAACCTTCTGTTTCTGACCCACACAGCTGTGAAGAACGCATGGTAGACAGGTCAATTCTCTGCTGGGTATAGCAGCATGTGTGTGGGAGGACTTGTCAAGGAATTGGCTACAACTCCTTGATTTTCTGACCAACTCCAGCAACTGGAGATCTGCTCTAATTTGTGCCAACAGACTATGGTCTCCAAAGGAGTCTTTTACTGAGCATTTAGATTCTCACCCAGAGGCCCACATTTTTTTGCTACAGCTGAGTGGAGACTGATTAATTTCCACCATACTCTGGCCGTGTCTGAGCCAAGCCTTCGTTGCCCCTCCAAACAGTATTTCACTGACCGCATAAAGCCAAGCTCTGCATGCCATGTCAATTGAGCAAGCAAGCATGATACTAAGGGTACATCTATACTACAGGGGGAGTCGATTTAAGATACGCAAATTCAGCTACGTAAATAGCGTAGCTGAATTCGACGTATCGCAGCCGACTTACCCCGCTGTGAGGACAGCGGCAAAATCGACTTCTGCGGCTTTCTGTCAGCGGCGCTTACTCCCACCTCCGCTGGTGGAGTAAGAGCGCCGATTCGGGGATCGATTGTCGCGTCCCGATGGGACGCGATAAATCGATCCCCGAGAGGTCGATTTCTACCCGCCGATTCAGGCGGGTAGTGTAGACCTAGCCCAAGGGTCACGTTCACTGCTGCACTAGACTGCAATGGAGAGTTGTACAGCAACCATTTGAACATGTCATTGGAGCTTAGCTCCGAAAGAAATGTGTCAACCCCTACTCTGAACAGCAATCTGTATAATACTATGAATGGAGGGTTTGGGGCAAACAAGACATTTTCACAGACATCTCTTGTCATTAAAATATTTAAAGAGCTTGACTAAGGGTTGGATCAGGTCTTTCAGGACAGGAAATGTGTGTTTGCCCACTTTGCTGGATCTTCCATTTGAGAGCATTATGCTTGCTAACGCCACATTTTCAGAGACCAAATTTGATAAAACTGCCCAGAAAGAAGCGAGAACAACCGAGTGATCATAGAATCCTAGAACTGTAAGACTGGACGGGATCTTGAGAGGTTATCTAGTTCAGTCCCCCGCACTCATGGCAGGACTCAGTATTATCTAGACCATTCCCTGATTGGTGTTTGTCCAACCTGCTCTTAAAAATCTCCAATGGCGGAGATTCCACAACCTCCCTAGGCAATTTATTCCAGTGCTTAACCACCCTGACACTTAGGAAGTTTTTTCCTAATGTCCAACCTAAACCTCCCTTGCTGCAATTTAAGCCCTTTGCTTCTTGTCTTATCCTCAGAAGTTAAAGAGAACAAGTTTTCTCTGTCCTCCTTGTAGCAATCTTTTATGTACTTGAAAACCGTTATCATGTCCCCTCTCAATCTTCTCTTCTCCAGACTAAAAAACTCAGTTTTTTCAGTCTTCCCTCATGATTTTTCTGGACCTTTAATCATTTTTGTTGCTTTTCTCTGGACTTTCTCCAATTTGTCCACATCTTTCCTATAATGTGGCACCCAGAACTGGACACAATACTCCAGTTGAGGCCTAATCAGCACAGAATAAAGCAGAAGAATTACTTTTCATGTCCTATTTACAAAATACATCCCAGAATGATGTTTGCTTTTGTTGCAACAGTATTACACTGTTGACTCATATTTAGCTTGTGTTCCACTATGACCCCCAGATCCTTTCTGCAGTACTCCTTTCTAGGCAGTCATTTCCCATTTTATATATGTGCAAGTGATTGTTCCATCCCAAGTGGAGTTCTTTGCAGTTGTCCTTATTGAATGTCATCCTATTTACTTCAGACCATTTCTCCAGATCATTCTGAATTTTAATCTGATCCTCCAAAGCACTTGCAATCCCTCCCAGCTATGTATTGTCTGCAAACTTTATAAGTGTACTTTCTATATGTCATTATCTAAATCATTGATGAAGATATTGAACAGAACTGGGCCCAGAACTGACATCTCCAGGACCTTCCAGCTTGACTATGAACCACTGATAACTACTCTCCAGGAATGGTTTTCCAACCAGCTATGCACCCACCTTACAGTAGCTCCATCCAGGTTGTATTTCCCTAGTTTGTTTATGAGAAGATCATGCGAGACAATATCAAAAGCCTTACTAAAGTCAAGATTTACCACATCACCATTTATCTTTTGCAATGTGCAACTGAAGATGCACTGCTTTGCTCTGCTGTCAATGATTGCCCTGCAATGACTACACAAGGTGCCTGGCAACAGAGAACTAGTCCCAACTGGAACAGGGGTTGTCAAACCGTGTCAATGTGTGGATCATATCTTCATGGGGAGATGGTTTCACGTGCCATTGCATTATCAATCTTATAGCATCTTTGTAGCAACCACAGCAATTCCTGACATGAAAAACAATAGGAAAATATTCACTACATCCTTAGCTGTCTTTTATGCAGTTTTGCAACTGGAAACAAGAAACTCTGTGAGGAATGCCAGTAAGTGCTCCATGGACCACAGCTAGAGAACCACTGTATTACATGCTGGAGGGGTTGATTATTTACCATCTGAACAACAGACCCTCTAAGAAGAGAAGAAAAGAAAAAGAAAGTAATACACACTGTATCTATAATCAATGGTTAAAATATGGGAATATGATGGAACCACCTCCCATAGCTTCCTTTGTCTCCAAGGGTACATCTACACTGCAGTTACAGGGTGAGACTGCAGCATGTGTAGACATACCAGAGCTAACTTTAATCTTATAGCTTGGGTACCAGAGCAGTGAAGCTTTGGCAGAGCGGGCATCAGCACAGGATGTACAAGTCCACCTTGAACCCTAGGTAATTACTCGCAGGACTAGCCCACGCTGAAGCACGTGCTGCCACGGCCTCACTGCTGCTGTACCCAAGAAGGCTAGGTTAAAGATAGTGAGGGTATGTCTACACAAGCTGCAATCCTACCTGTGATTGCAGTGCGGACATACCCTTACTGTTGAAGCGAGGAGGTAAGTACTCATACTAGGGTTCAATCATGAGCAGCTGCTTGGTGACAGCCAGGAGTAACTGTGTCGGAACACATTCTGGCTAAATGCTGTTTGTTACCATCCTAGGCTTCTCAGGTTGTGTGTGAGCAATGACCCTGAGCCTCTGTCAGTGGGAAAAGGAAATCAGGACAGATGATTTGGAAGTGATGGAATGACCTCAAGGAGCAGGGTGATATTAAATGTGCTGAGACTTGCAGTCAATAGTCCAGGAAAATCAGTGGAGGGGCTTATTATCCAGGGAGTGAGGAGACAGCAAAAGAACCATCTGCTCTCTCACTCACATGTGCTGCAGGGGAGTTGGGTAGAGGTATAGGACATTCCACCCTGGCAGAGTCCGGCAGCAGTGCCTGCAGTGACTATTGGGGAAGAAAGAGATGCCACTATTAGGCTGAAGTCAGACATTCATATAATGCTGGGAATGCTCTGATCATTTTCTGCGGTTGACCCCCCAAAAAAGCAGCTTAAATTAAAAGTGCCCCAATTCTGAAGGGCGTGGAAACAGCTGAAAAGGGATATTTTTATTAAAGAGATAAAATATGCATATTCAACAACAAAAAAATTCAATAATGGGGTTACTCCAGTTACTGCAGTCTCAAGACTACATTTACTTAAGTACAGAGAATTTACCAAGATTATTTCATTGATACAGTACTTGATCAGCAATTCAATTACCATGCACAAATTCTCATCCAACAGCTACACAAGCAGAAGATACCTTGGGCATGCTTCCCCAAAATGCACATTCATGCTGTTTTCATATAGCCCATATAATTAAATGTATGTGTACCTGTAGCAGAACAAGGACTTTAGGTAATAGGATGTAATTTTACAGCGACTTGGTTTTTTTTAAAGAAGGAGAGAAAAGGAATTCACGGGGAGAGAGAAAGAAAAGGACGGAGATAGAAAGAGGGATAGACAGAGAAGGAGTGAGAACACATTGACACAGCAATGTTCATTAGGGCAGATCCAAAGCCCAATGCAGTCAATAGAAGTTTTTCCATTTGCTTGGAAGTGCTCTAGCCAACCCTATTTAGGCTTTGCATTGGTATGCGGTTCTGATGAGCCTCCTAAAACTCAGCTGGGAACCCTGATGATCCTATTCAAGGCCAGTGAAGTGGCAAAATTCTATCTGCTCTGCTGCCCCGCTTCCCTCTCTCCCTTCTCCAGAGGTCCTTGTTCTGCAACACCTCATATTCCCCCTTCTCCACTGCCCCAGGCTCCATGTGAGGGTGCTAATCACGTCACTTAATGCACTAATAGAAGACACTCAAAACACTATGGTGATTTGCACTGTTGAAGAATCCATGTAGAACAGAATATGCTCCCCAGTCAACCCTCGTGCACATGGTCCCTAGGCTCCTAAGGACTTCAACAGAGTTCAGAGGACAGGGGATACCAGGGACTTGGAGAGCCAACAGTCCAGGGAGCCAAGACCCTTCCCACCGTCAAAGAAACAAATTCAGTGCACTTTGTTATAACCGTTTCACACTTTCTCTTCTCGAGCTAAGTTCCATCAAAAAAAGTTTGAAGAATCTCCTCACTGAGGCAGGCATCCACTATTACAAAGCATCTTCATTTCCCAACCCCTCATCCAATGAACTTGTTGATGGGAATAGTCTCCTTTTCCCATAGCCTAACACCCTGTCAACTGGATTACATTTTGAGCTCTACTTCCTGAAATCCAGCTGTCTCCTGCCATCCCGTTTTAAACCCATCAGCACTGATGAGCCATTAGAACCCTAATAACTTTTAACATTAGAGCTTGGTTCTCTGACCTGTGTTTCTGGGTAATAGATCTTGACTATATCCACCCAGTAAACTAATTTTTCTCTCTCCCTTTCTTTCAGTTATTGTTTTGCTATAAGGCAAAGGGTAAGCTGAGGGTTACCAATAAAGAAAATGTGCAAGCAACACTAATAAAAGCTTTGGCTTTGAAGGCCACACTTGATAATAATTTATATGGGCTCATAATTTTTACAACCTTCATGTAAACACATTTTCAGATTTACATGCATAAAAAGTACTCAGTCATGCACAGATTTGTAGTAGCTTTGCATGTACAGCCATTGTTAAGTAGATGATATGTTTAATATTGCCTTGGACTACAGGAAATGTCTACAGAGCTGTAATCATTTCTAAATAATTATATGCATCAATGTAGACTGAAACTAAACACTTAGGATCATTGGCTGCTCTGCCTTCATGAGTATTCCCACTGAACACACCAATGGAAACAGGACTGGACCTTTAGTAAGATCTAGGACGCTCTGCAACACAGAGAAGTCATGCTCATTTGCATGTTAATACTCAAAATGCTTGCCAGCCCTTTGCTAATGGAAGTACTCGTTAGCGTACTGGATTCTCACGTTTCCCTATGGCTTGTCTACACAGGAAAGTTTTGCCAGTTATACTGGTATAATTAAATCAATAGACCGGCATACTGAAATAAGAGTGTATAGATGGGGTTTATAAGAGTGGCTTTGTTTGGTTTAGATTAAACCTCTTCCCAAACAATTTCAACTAAAGCAAAAGAAAGCTACTGAAATAAGAGTGTGCATATGGGTAACTATACTGACTATATATACACTATACAACTATATCAGTTTACCGTCACACATTAGTTGATACTAGTATAGATTTTCCATGTAGACAAGCCCTTAGTGTGGCCTAAAGACAACAATTCAAGATCCTTGGGAGCAAAATGAATGGATCAGGCCGAACGTCCATCAAGTCCAGCAGCCAACAGCAGCCAGCTCCAAAGGCTTCAGAACAAAGTCAGAAACCCTGCAGAAGGCAGTAATGTAATAAGCTGCCCCCAAGGAAAGTTTCGTTCTGACCGCCATTAATTAAAGGCTAGCTTTTTCCCTGAAGCATGAGAGTTTCTATCCCCCAAAACTCTTTTTTTTTTTAATTCTTACAACTATAAATCTGGATATATATTACAAATATCTAATCCCTTTGTGAAACCTGCTAAGTACTTGGTAGCAATAATTAAGTGTTCCCCTTGTCTTGAGTGAATGCTTCGGGCCTTCAGTGGCTAGTCTAGATACTACAGAGTTGAGGGACTGAAGGATAGATGAGAACAAGACAATCCCATTACCAGAAAACCCAAAACTCTTCTTAAATCAAGCAGGTGAAATAATCCCTTTATATAACTGCTTTTCTCTAAAATCTCCTTATACATATCTGTAAGGGGTCTTTTCCTATCAATTACCCCATATCTACTGCATGTATATAGTATATAGTAAGGACCAGTTTGTAGCAAATGTGCCCTATTCAGGTAATATTTGCCTGCCTAAACAGGTTATCGGAGAACTACTGCAAAATTTACTTTATCCTGTATTCAGTCGTCTTCTGCTAAAATTCAGCTTTCAGGAGATTTCTCTCTCTAAGATTTTAAGTACAGTGCCTCTCCTTCATTGTTATTCAAATTACTTGACTTATGGCGCTTATCAGTTCATTAGCTAAGTTCACTAGGATGACCCTGATATCACCTTCGCTGTTTTATTTGACAAGGACACCATTCAAACTATGTGTATCTTGCCTCAAAAGAAGCCCAAAGATATTGTACGAAATACAATGGGTTCGATTGTGTAATAAGACTGGCACCTTCCTTCGAGTTCACAGGGTAAGCGCTGAAGTCAGAGGCACAAGCCTGCAAAGAAGTGCAGGCAGAATGATGATCAAGTCTGGGAGACATGAGTAATTCCCTGACTAAATGTATGATGTGTTGTGCAATAGCATCTCAAAGTGCCTCAACAAATAAGGGAGCTGTCACATACATGAGAGGCAGCATGGGACAAATCATTAGACTGGGAGTCAGGAAACTTGAATTCTGTTCCTGGCTCTGTCACTATCACTCTTTGCGACCTTGGCCAAGTTGCTTCACCACATTTTCCTTCCCACCTTTTGTCTATTTAGACTAAGTTATTTGGTGTATGGGACCAACTCATCATCGTATGTTTGTATAGCACCTAGCTGTACAGTTGGTAGTACAAAGAAATAAGAAAACTCTGCTGGGACCTTGCAATGTTTTTGCATGCTGACTCATACTGAGATTTTCAAAAGTGTCTAACAATTTAGGGTTGTCAAGCATTTGGGTGCCCAACCAATCAGCTTAAAGAGAGCTAATTTTCAGGAAGTGCTGGGTACCCACTTTCTGAAAATGTTGCTCTTTGGGTGTCAAGTTGGGTATCCAAAACTAAGGCAGCATTCAAAAACACACACCTGGAAAATAACCCTTGTCATTATCGGTGGGCCACATCCTCAGCAAAGCAGGTGTCTGATTTCTCCTTCAGCAACTAAAATCTATAGTTTAGAAGGTGCCTGACTGCAAACAGATAAACTAGAGAGGATAAACAGATGCCACCACTGATATTTTACTTGCTGAAATCAACTGCAGTAATAAAATATTGTATTTTATTTTCTGAACTGGTGGTAATCCTGATTGAGCAGCACAGCGACAAGTTACTGTCGTTATGTAGATAGCAGGAGATTACACAGCTACTGATGTACACTAATCTGCTGATTTATATTATCCTTGATTCCCTTGGATTTACGACAGTTAAACCAACTCCTGCCACTGTTAAAGACTATGGAAAGATTCTCTCGTACTATGTCCGTGTACAGTGCCTAGCACAATGGGGCCCACGTCTCATTTGGAGTCTCTAGCCCCTATTGCAATGCAAATACTAAATAATGATTTGATTAGTCTCAGTAACATAAGCAAAGAAATAAAACTTACAGAACCAGCAATTCCAGAAACTCATAAGGCCGGACTTCTGCCTTCTTCACCAGGTCCCTGTTTCTTTGCATCTTGCCAATTTCTAGAAGTACTTTGCCATGCCACACATCTGTTACAAAATGGACAGAGATACGTTAAGTGCCTACCCCATAAAAGCATCAGCAACCTAGGATCAACCTTCTTTCAAGCAAGCCCAGTAAAGCTTTGCTTTTCGGAGCAAGGATGCAATACTAACCAGGAAGAGAATCATTCAGCTTTGTTGCTTTGGTGACCCATCTATGTACAGTCAAGAATCATAATTTCTATTAGTAGTAATGTACCATTAAATATATGCTTCACACGTTGTAATGAGTCCCAAAGTGCCTTATGATGCATTAAGTTCTGGTTGGGTCATACCTTGGTTGATAGAGAAAAGACATTAACAAGTTAACAGTGTATACATTGCACGGGACATTATGATTTGTTATAAGGCCTGATCCAAAGCCCATTATGTCTATGGAAGAATTCCTGTTGACTTCAGTGTGCTTTGAATCAGTCCCTAAATGAAGGGGAAAATGCTGGGTAGGGCACTGGACTAGGCAGCAGTGGCCTTGATATAACATCCTCCTTCATCAGTGCAGCACCTGCCTGCTACTTCACTGCACTGTCAGTACTATTGTTAGCCCAGATCCTGGTGCATGGGGCTTTCCCCCTCACACTTTTGGCCCAGTGACAAGTTTGATTATTGAGTGAGCTATACCAATTGCTACAACAATCCTCAGCAAATGAGAAGTGGCTACACTTTAGAAATGCCATTGCAACAGGACGAGAATTCAATGCAATCCCATTACAATTTTATTCACCATCAGTAAGGCAAGTAATAAAAGCAAAGCCTAAGAGAACAGAAAACAAAAAGGTTCTCGTATAACAATACTGATTTATGTGCCTACTATAAAAAATACCAATTGACTAATTTAAGCAATAACCTCAAAAACTGCATGTTTCCTTCAACGTCATCTGGATGATTTACAGAGATCTAAATTAATTATGTTTTAAAATCTCACATCGCTGTAGTCCATTATAATGCATAGTCTTATCTGCAAGGTTGGCCTACCAAAAGCAGCTGTAGAAATTCAGTGAGCACATAACCACATTAACAGTCCCACACATGCCAAGATTTGCATAAAATAAGCAGTTATCAGCAATTATGGTTTGCCAAGGAAAGATTCTTCAAGGGCCCTCTTACAACTAGTGACAGATGTAATGTTCCCAAGTTTAGGCTTTAATTTATTCCTAGACTGGGCAGAAGCAGAAGGAAAACACATTGTGCATTTTACAAATCAGTTCATTTAGGCACATTAAAGGGGGTGAGGGGAGGAGGGAAAGCACCATGAACGAATACACTCCATGCATCAACTCAGAATTTAACATTCAACAAGTGTGGCAAAGAATCAGACCGACTCACTCACAAGCTGTGCAACTTTTATCCTCAAATCCAAACCAGAAGGCACTAAAAACTCATACATTACTCAGCTATCCTATTCATTAAGAGTTTAATCACAAGCTAGCCTACATGCCTGCCCATGCAGAGTGATAAGGTAGCAATCTTTGCCACCCTCCCGCCATGCAGGCTATGTGCATTATGAGTAGGTCTTCTGATTTTAGGGTTTAACAGATAAACTCCAGTGAAACACCTCTGATTAAAAAAAACCATGAAATAACACCAGAAAGACACTGGAAATAGTTACTTGCACCTAAGGGCTTGTCTACACACAGCAGTAAAGTGGACTACAGTGATGTGATGTCTAAAGCACACTAAGTATTGCTCATTAATTGACCTGTATATAATACACATTACTCATTACCGTATATACAAGGAGGAAGCCCCCAAAACCCCTGAGTTTTGGACATCTACCTAAAACTCAAACATTGCTAAAAATAAATTCCAAAACAAATGAAAATAATAAATCCAGAAAAACAGAAGCCTGGATTATGGATCACCATGCAGGGCAAACCCAGGTGGGCAGGGAGCTTTGACTGCACCTACCAACAGCCCCAGGTAGCACAGCTAAACTGGTATGGAGAGGGAAGTAAACTGCATGCGGAAAAGGGCTGGGGCAGATTATCTGCTCCATAGAGCAAGGAGGAAGTAGTGACCGAACTGTGAAACCTCGGATCCTGGGACAAAGCACTGCATGCAGCCCCTTACTCGGGGTGGATTGCAAAGTGCCAGTCCAGCCTTGAGGGCTGTATCTTGATGCCCATGGCGGGCAAGAACAAGCGTCATGAGGAGAGAAGATTAATGCTCCGTCAGGACGGGGAGCAACAATGGAACCTCTCCTGGAGCCTCAGCGCTGCATTAGTCCACGTGGCTGCTGGACCAGCTCTGCCCTGAGGGATGTGGTTGGGTTCTAAACAGTCCCCAGAGTCGCTGCACCCCAGAGGCTGCAGGGGCACTTGGTGGAGTTGGACTCTATGCTCTCCAGGGCTCGGAGAGGACTCCTCACACCCTGACTCTTATTGCCTGTGCAGTGGGACCACACCCGTTCTGTATTAAAGGTCTATGGTGCTCAGCCAGTCCCAGTTTCCTATTCTCAGCTCCTCCATCTCTGCCCTCCCTTCTAGTGAATCCGGGGGCCAATTTCCAATTTCCAATTTCACTCTCCTCTGCACATCCGCCCTGGCGTCTTGCCCCAGTCTGCTCCCTGCATAGCTCCTTGTCAGATCTCAGTGTTTCTCACCAGCCCCCTGGTGCCCAGTCTCCCTCCCCTATTTCGCTCACCAGCTCCCAGTCCCCACTCACTCCCCAACCTCCCTCCCTGCCCCTCAGGGGATCCCAGTTCCTGTCTCCTTACCCAGTAAGTTAAAATCAGTTTCTCTCTAGTCTCACCAGACTCCTTGTCCCATCCTACTCCTTTTCCTCTCCTCATCCCGCCTTTATCACCTCTGCATCTGAGGTGCCCCTGGGCGAGATGGGGGGGTGTCAAACAACCTAAAATGCGGCCAACAACTGCTGTCCAGATTGCAGTGCTCTTAAGACGTGGAGATATGACCCATTAAGGCAAGTAATTCGAACATGCTGGAGGCCAGGGGCCTCATGTTGATGTCACTTCCACCAGTGTAAAGAAAGAGTGATTCCACTCAGCCAATGCCAATGTGGAATTGGTGCAAGTGAGATCACAATCTGGCCCCACCTCTGCCATTCCCCTGCAAGGTTCAGTGAGAGAGCCTAGACTCTAGGAAGTGGCCAGCATGTCCGGCAGTGGCTCGTGCGGGGGGAGGGCAGACGGCTCTGCCACGCGCTGCTCTCACCTGTGGATACTACCCCAAAGCTCCCATTGGCCACGGATCCCTGTTCCCAGCCAGTGGGAGCTGCGGGGGATGGTGCCTGCAGGCAAGAGCAGTGCACGGAGCCCTCTGCCCCCCTCTCCTCCAGGGGCCACAGGGACGTGGTGCTGGCCACTTCCGAGAGCAGCACGGGGCCAGGGCAGGCAGGGCCCCTGCCTTAGCCCCGCTGCGTCACGGGGCTGGTAATCCCACGGGCCAGATTGAATGCCCTGACGGATCTGGCCCACGGGCCGTGAGTACACCCCTTTGGCGAACTTAGTTAACAAACCATTTTTAATTCCATAAAGAGCAATAAGAATAAGCAAGCATGTCTTTGTCTTTTGTAAAAGCACATACAGTTTTATAAGTGATTACGATGCACTCCGAGAATCCTGACACTGACAAATTTTTGATCCTTGTCCACTTCAGCAACCTTTAATGCATGGCCCTTTGTCCCAGAATGAAACACATGGGGATGCGATGTCTTCTCTAGCCTGCTTTCTTTCCACAAATGTCTTCTTGGTAGTCCATCGAATCCGAGGATGACAAATCTGTGCAGATCATCAGTTGTTGGTCTTACGGTGTGCCCTCTGGTGACTGTACAAGCCAATTCTAGAGGTGCACATTTTGCTGCAGATGGTGCATGGGAAGTTCGTGGTCAGTGGATTGTGCGCTGCTGATGCTCTCGGTCTTCCTCAAAGGCGATGCAGGTATTTTTGACTGTTGCATGCTACTGTGTTCTGTCGCTGGTGGCAAATGTACTTCCTCAATAATTGCAAACTCTGGTACAGTCTGTCATCAAAATCCTGGATTCAAACATCCTCAGGTTTTGGGAAACCTCACAACCCCAACCAAAGTTTCTAGCTTAGATCCATCTTCACAGAAAGCCCTTTCAAAAATCACTATGTGGTTGGCAAAGATTTTATTGTTTTATTGTTTTCAGCAAGTTTTGATGGTGTTCCTTTTCGATCTGATGCCAAAGGCTAGATACACATCTATCCCTTATCAATGGCAAACTGAAATCACTGCTAACAGAAACTCATAAAGATCCCAACATGCAGGTAGAAACATCTGAGTTACAGGAAGGGTCAATCATGCCCTGGCTTCTCTTGGAAACACTGTAGGGGATGGGGTTGTACACCTGCAGAAGTTGAGTGGAGATGCTCTTCCCACTTGCTGCTGAAAAGTACAGCGTCTGCTCGGAACGCTTGCAGATGCTGGAAGGTGTTCAAGGGTGTATGTGCTCGCCACACCACCAGTCTTGCTCCGTGCACCACCTGAGGCTGTGGGGCACTGCTAGGTATAATAGCTGGCTCACCTTGCAGTGAGGGCTGTTAGCAGCAGCTGCCGCCCTATAGGGGGTGTGATTTGCAGGCAGTAGAAAGGAAGAGACTCCCTCTGCCCTTTTCCAAGCTGTGAAGTTTACCCATTTAAAGGGCACCAGAATATAGTCCAAAATATGTTAATTTCACATGGCTAATCTGAAACGCCCAACCTGCCAGAAGGGGAGAGTTGGCTGTAGACTTTACATATTAACATACTAATCCTACCAAGTAGGCTCTTATGGTTAGAGCTCTAAGGTTCCATTTGACCCATCCACAGTGTTAACAGAGCAGTCAATAAATAAAAGAACCAGAAGATAGAAAATGTGGACACCTTACCCGATATCTTTAAAATTTAAAACACTGTTTCCGGTACATTCCCTGGAGAGCGTAAAACCATTCAGCTCTAATGATTTAAGCTGATAAGTGAGATGTATTTGGTGGTTTTGGCAGACTTTCTACATCTATAATTCAAAACCGCTACATATTTCACATTGTTTCTCTTTTCAACACTGCCCTGAGTGAAGTTTTACGAGTGTGAACTACTCCTGTACTGAGACTGTTCTTCCCTCACTCAGGCGATAATAAAGAGGAACTTTAATGCTGAAGAAATTGTTCATTTACACCTGGCCTCAGCATAAATCCATATACACAAAAAACTACGTCAAGCACTTATAGGTTAGCAAATGTCTGTGCAACCTTAATTCAGCTCCAGGTGCATATGCATTCTGATACAATCTTTAATTCTATGATCACATACTATTTTTTCATGGTATCCCCTTGCCTCATTCAATAATGGATAGCGGCAGAAAGTTGGGGAGGTGACGTGCCAGTAGGTTTCATGGATAATTGCTGACAGCAAAGGGAGGGTGAAACTGGGGACTCTTGGGTTCCACTGCAGATCTGAAGGGGAGTGTGCTCTAGTGGGCCCACCCTCCTCTGCCCCATGCCCTCCAACCTGTCCCAGTCCTTTCTCTTCCTGGCTCCTTGTCCCAGTCCCCACTCAGGCTTTTCATCCCAGTATCTTTGTCAGCTCCTTGTCTCCCCATCCAGGTTTGCTGTCAGAGTCCCAATTCCCCCACTCCCACTACACCCAATTCCAGTCTTCTTGCCCAGCCAGTCCCAGTTCCCCCATCCTGGCTCCTCCGTCTCTGCCCTCCAACCTACTGACTCCCACTTCCAGTTTCCTTCCAAAGGCTCTTCATCCAATTTCACTCTCCCCTGCACATCCGCACTGGCTTCTTGCCCCAGTTTGCTCCCCGCATAACCGCTCATCGGATCTCAGTGTTCACCACCAGCCCCTGGGCGCCCAGTCTTCCTCCCCTATTTTGCTCACCAGCTCCCAGTCCCCACTCACTCCAAGTCCCAACTGCCCTCCCTAACCCTCAGGGGATCCCAGTCCCCGTCTCCTTACCCAGAGTCCCAATCAGTTTCTCTCTTCCCTGTAATCTCACCAGACTTCTTGTCCCAATCTACTCCTTTCCTTCCCCCTCCACACTGCCTGGGTGCCAGCAGAAGATCATCAAGAGGCAGGCTCTTCGGTCTTAGTTCCTGTGTCCAGCCCCACAACCCAGCCCAAAGCAGTTGGGAGCAAAAATTACAGGAAAAGTCTGGCTTCATCCCTGTGGCCATGGACTGGAGGGAGCATTATCAGTCACTCTGAGAGGATGGCGCATGTGGCATCTGGTTAGCACTAGAGACTGTGGAGGCACGCTGCTTTTTCAATGAGGGCAGAATCTCCAGAGATTTTAGCTGCTAAAATGGAAGAAGTCTCTACTGAGCATGTCAGAACTGAGTTTTTTCAAAGGCTTATCATTTGGCCAAATTTGGGCAGATTTTCAGAATGATGACAGGGTGGCCCAAGTCCTGATATGAAGGCCATTCCCTGCCAACTTTCAAGTCCCTGCGACAAAGCACATCGGTGCTAGAGCTGTTCAAAGAAGAGGACACCAGAATTTTTTCACATAGGCAAAGCCATGTATTTTTCCCTTGCCTCGTCCTTGGAAATGGCTGAACTATTTTTGCTGAAATTCCCCCTCCCCAAAATCAGCCAGAGGCAGACAGCTGGCTTGGAAAATATCATCCCAAATGGTTAACGTTTAGCAGCGTTATAAGTGATAAAAGCAGGGCCTTATAACATTTTTGCTAAATACCAAAGCTATTTTTGCTTAAACAAGGTTTTGCTCCCGCCCAGCCCATCACTACCTCTCTGATCTTGCAATAACAACAGATGACAATCTTTCTAAAGTTAAGAGATTGTGATATTGGGAACGTAAAAAAAAGAGGTCAAATTCAGGCCTGGAAAAAGAAAGTAACTCCCATTGACTTAAATGGGACTTTGGTCAGGATAAAATGGGTCCTATATCCAAACTGCCAGATCAAGCCAAAGAAGTAGCTGAGCTATGAAGAAGAAATCTCTTCATAAGGGCTACCTCTTCCCTCAGAGCAAAGGGAGCTAACAGAACGCAGGCTAAAGTTTTCCCTATTTATCCCATCATGACGTCACAATAGCAACACATGCCCTAACAATAGCTATAGTAACCATCAGGCTTGTTTAGAGCTATTCCGGCCATCAGCTTGTTCAGAAAGCAATGTTTGCTCACTGGTTGGAATATCCAGGATCCTATTATGTCGCCCTTCAAGTGGTGACTTGACCTATTTCGGTGTTCTAAGTGTGAGCATCAGTTACAGTGGAAAGGCTTTTCCTAAAGATGTTCAGATTCTGGAGTCACCTGATCTCCTCTGGAAGACTGGTCCATAGCCAGTTCCCCCTGACAAAGAATGCTTTATCGCCAGCTCTCACATGCATCGTCCTGAGCGTTCTGAGATCTGCCTTGTCCCAGAATAGCACAGCTGTGCTCTGGGCCTGTAGATCGAAATTTGACCTTTGATGTAGCTGGAGCTTGTCATGAATGTGACCTCCAGTTGGCATTTGAAGTGAGTCATGGTGCAGGCCATGGCTTATAGTCAGCACCTCCTTCTTGAGCTTTATCATGCCAGTGTCTGTGCAGTGTCCTGTTGTATTTATTTAGATGGAATAAATAGGCCCAAACAGTCAGAGGTGTTAACGTGACCTTGCAACTGTCCGACAGTAAACGGTTCTAAGCAACGTTTGGGGTTTGGTGTACAGACCTCAGCCTGCATGGCAAACACATAATTAAAAATCATTGTAACCTTTTATTGAAGATACAGAAAAGGAGGGAAAATAGGTAAAGCATTTGAAATGTAAAGCGTTAAGTAAGGCTTTCATTTTAACAACATCCTTAGTTTCCTTTCCATTTAGCTGGGAAAGGGAAGGAAAACCCCCTGCTTCCCAGTCTCTTCGATTGCATTAAAGATGGCAATAACTGTCCTTTTGGGGAAAAAGAGAAGAGGTTAGTTGAAATGGGCTGCAGCTGTTACTGTTGCTAAACTTCAGTCCTGTTTCCTGGAAGACAAAACAAGAAGGAAGAGAAAAGAACAGCACAGATAGAAAACAAAGCTTCTGACTCTGGTGTTGACTTTCACCTGCAACCTCACTGATGGAAAAAACACAGGCATAGCATAGGGTCTTATCAGTCACTCCAAGACCTGGCAAACTTGTACCAGATTGGGCTGTTTAGAGCATTGCATTTAGTTGTCTCTTTCTGTGTTGCAAAATAGGCAATGTTGGCCACTAGCTAAGCCAGACTTCTATTAAACAGAAGGCAAAAGCAAGGGATAGGACAGAAAAGAATTAAGGTGGGAAGGAAAACAACATGTGGGGCAGCGGGGGAAGGGTTGACAGTCTCACATCCCAGATGGCTTTCAGGATTTAGCCAGCGGAGGTGATGTCATCTCTAAATCCCACTCTCTCTGGCCCGCTCTGGTCAGGACATCTCTCAGGATTAGGATGAAGGAGATCTGGGGTCCAAGAAGCCAATATAATGATAAAGCTTACCCTTTCCCCTTCTCTTGACTTTCAGTCAGCCAGCATTGTGTTCGCCTTTGCTAATTTTTACCCCTTAAAGTCGCTTTTTGAGGACCTCCAAAGGGAGTGATGGATGGAATATTCCATCATTGTTTTTTTCACTAATTAGGTTTAATTTCTGACACACCAATTTTGTTTCATTGATTTTCAGTCCCACACTTCTTGTTTACCAGACTTGATCTTAATGCAGCCCTTGAAGTATAGTCCAGAGAAAAAGACCTAATGCTAACCTAGTCTTATTTTCTCCCTTTTGTACCTTTTCCCACTTATATGTTTATAGATTATTATGACATTTTATAAATTCTTACTCACTTTTTACAGTTGGGCTCACAATTAGGGTAAATCTGTAGGCCCAATTATCACAACAGACCCCCTGTCCTTTTGGGATCCCACCATCCTGTATTAGAATGGCTGGTTATTGAGCCCTTCTTGTAGTGGGCCCTATAAGGTGGAACTCATCCCTCGGGCATCTGTCTCAAATCCACCTTTCCTCCTCACTTTTAAACATCACCAGCAAACATTTTCCCTCAAGGCTGTTTTTGGTACGATCACTGCTGATTCCATGTTTATTACGTGTCTCCCTCCATTTTTGTTCTGTATTGGAGCCTCTCTACTGGTTCTTTGTGTCTGACACATTAAACAGGTGATTTAATTGTGCTACAGCACAGTGCCCTGTGTACACTGTTGGAGAGAGAGGAGGGCATGTTATAAATATAATTATTAGTATATGATTTTCTTAGTAGGAAGATTTATACATATATAAGATACATACACACACACACAATCTGCTGTACTGTGAAATTCCTTCCTTAAGGTCCCAATTCAGCAATGCATTTAAGCATATGCTTAACTTTAAGCACATGATCAGATGAATTGTAGACTTCAGTGGAAGTACTCATATTCTTAAAGTTACACATGTGCTAAAGTACCATTTGTTTGCACTAAGAAGCTCAAATTACATTTGTGTGCTTTCCTTTAAATCTACATTCTATGCTTCTCAGTGGTTAGATTAGCATAATTTAAGGGTATTTGTCCTTCAGGGTGAGGTAAAAGAGAAACATGTGACAATGAATAATAGCAGAGGGAGAGCTCAGTTAAGAGAAACAGTGCAAGCAATGGAGGAAAGAGAGTTTTTCAGCCAAGATTTGAAAAGCGATGAATTTCTGAGGATACGGTCGGTACAGGAAAGATGTTTCATAGGGTGGGGTTTAAAAGGCAAAGGTTCTTGTGAAAACAAGGCAGTGGGGAAGAACAAGGAGGAGGCCAGTGTTTGGTGAGGTTAGTAGGGAGATACACAACTTAATGAACGATATTTCCAATCCTGTCTCAATTTGCAACCATCTCCCTGCTGATCAACATGATCAACTACACAATGCAAAAATTACCTTCTGATGAGTTATACCATTCAGATTTCTCAGGGATATTCTGTTACCAAATGAGGCAACTCATTTCAAACAAATGAAGTATTAAAAAAAACCCACAAAAACCACACACACACTCTTTAGACTGTTCATTGAATAAAGAAAATTGGCCAAGCGTTTACGAGAGATTTTGGGGGTCTCTCACTTTTTGGGATATTGATGCTAACCACTCACCCTCTCAAAACCAGAGAATCTAAAGGTGTACCCTGGAAAAAGAAGAGATTAACAAAAATCACTAGGCACTTTTGAAAATCTCAGGGAGGGTAATAGGTTAGGAAGAAAACCAATATTGGTGAAAGGTGACAAATGAACCCATTGATTTCAATGGGAATTAGGGGCCTTTGAGGATCTGGGCCTAGGTATATTAAATATGGCAGCATGGGATAGACCAAGATACCCCAGTCTACCACAGCTTCATCTTTCTGGGAAGATGGAACAACTTTAGAAATAGTAGGAAAACAACAACTACTCAAGTTGTATGCTTAGTCACCGTTTATCATCTTGCAAACTGAACGTAACACAGATTGGTGCATCACTGTGAACTTTCTGGCTTCAAAGTCTTTCAACCTTTAGGGTAAAAAGAGAAACAAAAAACAAAGCCAACTAGTGGCCCAAGCAAAGAACGTTTACTCTCTAGCACGCCGATTTCTACCAAAGAGTATTAGGAGCAGCTTTGGAAGATCCTTAACATTTCCTACTGAATTTCTGCCAGAGGTGGCCCTGTGACAATGCAGAGCCAAACAAGAACAGCTGCTAGAGCTCTCTCTGAGCCATCAATGCCAACTACCCTCTTTGGAACTTTCCCGGAAAAGGGGCAGGAGAAAGTTTCTCCATCGGGTTAGGACAGCTGACAAAGGTTGGGAAAGGGTAAACATGACCACTGTGGTGTGTTGCCCGGTAACTACAGATAGGATTCTACTAGTACTCTGAACCTACTGTTCACTTCAGATCCTGGCCCTAAATTGTCCTGGTTTCTGCATGTTACACAATAAGAATTCAAAAATGGTTGAAGTCTACATAAGGTGGCTTTCCACTCTCTTTAAATGCAGCACATTCCACTAGCTCCTACAATCAGTAACATTTGCGAATTATTTCTCTAGTCAGCTACGTACATATGGAGATTTCTCTAGTTATTGCTGGGTCGCAACACACATCTTGTCTTGAGGTTCTGCTATCAGCCATGTTTTCAGACACCTTTTATATTGTCCCCTCAGTCGTCCTGCTAACGTATTTAGGTATGGATGTGCACACCATAACCACACCCCCAGCTTGCTGTTTAAAGGTAACTCTGCAGCGTCTCCTGGGGGCCAGGGAGGACTATTACTGCACTTCCAACACTCGTGTTGGAGTATAATTTCCAGGTTTGCCCACCACTTTCCATGCTGGGGCACACAAGTGCTCTGATTTTAGCACAGTGATAAGATCTGGCAGGGGATATTTTGTGAGGTAAATGACAAGCATTTCACTAAAATGAGCTCAAGCAGTAGAGAAAGAAAATGGGAGGAAAGAAAAGGAAGAACGGAAATGAATTGGCTCTGGCTTCGAGGTGTCCTGTAAATTATTCTGAAAGTGAAAGTTAAGCACTTCCTATGGTCTCCAGTAATGCTGGGAGAGGATTAAAAGGCTGCATTGATCAATAACAATTTGACCTACGCAGGCAACGTTTTCGGGGAGAGGGAAGAGGGGAGGATAAAATATTTCATCCAAAGTTCTCATTTCAAGGAAAATTTTAACTGAATTTTATCAGAGTAGGGGATGTTCAAACAAACAGTAGAATTGGTTGGAATTTTTTGACTTTCCAAATATGTCATGGAATTATCCCCCCCAAAAAAATTCTCACTGATTTTTCAACCAACTCTAATTAAGAGTAACGGGATGGAGCTAAGGGAACATTTAGGATAAATATCAGGAAAAACTTCCTGAGACTAAGATCTCTTAGGACTGTAGAATATCTCCCAGGGGAAGTGGTAGATGCTTCACTGCTTGTGGGAAATTTAAAACTGGACTGGAGAAACCACTAATTAATGAATGTAGGGAAGAATTCTGCATTGCCAAGTAGGTGGACTAAATGACCTCAGTGGTCTTTTCCTTCTCTACCTTCTCTGATCCTAGAATTCCTCACAAGGTAAAGGGAGATAAACAAAGAAGAGAAAGAAAGCAGCTGCTATCATTTAACTTCCAGAGCAGTACAAGTGCAACAGGTGGATGGAACAATTATGTTCTCATACAGCACTTGACACAGATGCTTACCAGACTGTCAACTCCATTGTGTTTGTATTTGGGTTACATCATGTGTCATTGAGACTCTCTGAAGTTATCTAACAGCCCTCTAGGCACCATCTGATTCTTCTAAAGGTTTTGATGGTTTCCTCTGCAGGGCCTCTATTCTCTCCCACTGGAAATCATCCAAATAATTAGAGATTTAAATATGTTTGCTTGTTTTTTCCTTAGGGCATAAGAAGACGATAGATAGATAGATAGATAGATAGATAGATAGATAGATAGATAGATAGATAGATAGAAAAAGCAGGTTGGGTTTTTTATTTGGATTGTTGGGCTTTTTAAGTGTTAGAATTTCAATATTTCAAATTTGAAATTTTGAAGTACAAAAAATTGGGAACATTCTTGATAAAATTTTCATGAAACTATTTCCGTTTATTTTACCATTTGGTTGATACATTTTGAATTTTGAAATGTCAAACTTTTGAAATGCAAAAGAAAAAGGGGGACATTTTAAAAATACATCTCTTCAGACTGCTCTGATTATAATTCCCAGATGAATGGCAAAACCAAAACAAGTAGGACGCTATTCCTGGCTCTGTCATCTCTCTGTACCTCAGTTTCTCCATTGTAAAATAGTGAACATATTTACGTCCTTTGTGAGATCTACTGAGGAAAAACGCTTTATAAGTGCTAGACATTATCATCTTATTCCTTTAAAAATTCTGTATATATCCTATACAGCTATACCAAATGCAGTATAACTCTGAATGATACGTATGCTGAACCAGGACGAACGATCCATATAGTAAAAGGAAAAAAGGAAGAGATTTTATATTTATTGTTAGAAAAGGCCTAAGAACTGTAAAAATAAAAAAAAAATCATACTTTTTTTTTTTTTTTAGGATAGAACTGTTAGCTAACTCCATTGCAAGAGATTCCTTTTTAGAATGGATCACTGAGCATTCAAATAATCATTGATGTACTCAAAGATTAGCATTTGTATTCAAGTTCTGAAATGTTCTCAAATTCTAAATTTAATCCTGACTTCCTCTTTTGCTGCGGTTTGAGAAGAAATTCAGCCTTCAGTCAATAGTATGGTACTCTAGTAACCTGAACAGCTCAGACGTTGCCATAGTATATTTACTTTGCAGAGCAAAACCATTTTTACATCACTCTGCGTTTTTTGCTCTGGCCCCTCCATATCCATTTTGACAAATGGGTGCTCAAGCACCATTCTGTACCCCATTGTATGCTCCTATAATAAATTGTTTACGGGCTCCACCTAGGAGGGTACTCTGGAGCAGGCACAAAGCTACACAAAGCACCTGGTTCTTAGTGAAACACTCCAAGATGTGACCTCCCATCAAATAATTTACGGGAGCAGAGGGATCTGGGATGTCGTGGCCAGTTTCATTGTTCTTAGATCCGGGTATCCGAATGTCATCTTGAAAGTAATTGTTTACGTTAGTAGAACAGGAGTACTTGTGGCACCTTAGAGACTAACAAATTTATTAGAGCATAAGCTTTCGTGGACTACAGCCCACTTCTTCGGATGCATAACTAACACGGCTGCTACTCTGAAACCTGGCGTTTACGTTAGTGTGGTCTATGAGGCAAATTGAGCTGTTCCTGCTGTGATTCAAAAGTCATCATCCCCCCACCAGTGGTTCGTTGACTAGGAGAGTACGTGAGAAAGCCAGAGGAATGGTTCTTTTGACTGTATGGCAAAGTTAGTGGAGCTTCTCAAAGGTATCACTGCACCCATGAGATTTAATAGATTTGCAAGTGACACAATGAGCTTGTCAAGACAATTTCTTTTAAAAACAGAAGATACCCATGTGTCCTCCTTTAGATTAAACAATTCAAGCTCCTGAACACCTCTATGGCTTTTTAGCCTCGTGGCTAAATACTTAATAACTATAACATGACAGCATCATGCCTTGTGACTCTAAGGCAGAGCATTCCTGGAAGATGTGTGTGTATCAGGAGAGAAAGGGGGTCTATCATTTGTGTTACATATGGTTAGGCTTGGGAAGATTAGATTTTTTACTGGCAAATGCTGGTAAAGATTTATTTCACACAAACCAACGAAAAATATTTTCATCAACAACAGAGATTTACAGATAGGCAAAATAAGGAAATGCTGCTTGAGAAATTAGAGTTTCATCTTAGGATATTTTCTTTGTATGTTTTGACATGTGATGTTGAGAATTTATATTTTAACAGTTAAAATGCTAACTTTTTAAATCTCAACCTCTACTGTCATTAAATAATTATTGTCTGACCTACTCTAATTTCCCACAACTATGCAAATTTAAAATTGATCAAAACAAATAATATTATCCATCACAATTATAAAAAAATCTAATTCTCCCAAGGCTATTTATAGTGAAATGTACTAATCAATCAAGTTGAGAAGATAGCTATAATTCTGCAGAAAGAGACCTATCTGGGTCTCAGATTATTGATAAAAGCAGAAGATGATGGACTGTGGGTGGCCCCATTTACTATGATATATGCTTTTAATTTCTTTAACATCTCTAAATTGTAAATTAATGGGACATGGTGCCTTTGATTATTACAATACCTGGAAATAATGTTGAATGATTTAACCCTAAGTGGTTTTTTTAAAAGGAAAAAATGGGTTTGTTTTTTATCTCAGAATGTGATCCACATGTTGGGGAAACTGATCAATTGCTGACTACCTCCATTCAGGCGGGCTCATTTCATTTTCATCCTGGATTTAATCCATCATGCTGCCTTTCCTTGTCGACACAGCCTAGGAGCAGCCACTTGATAATGAAGAGCCACAAATGCGCCTTTCTGTGTTTGGAAACAAATGAAGTTCATTAGGTAAAAGATAGCAGAGCTTTACCTGGGCAAGGATAGATCCCTGATTTGCTGAGGTGGCACTCGGCCATAGTTAGGGACCATCTAAGAAGTGCTGCAGCTCACTTGTATACAAGGACACCTTCAGTGGAGGGAAAGAAGGTGATATCTTTCTTTTCTAATTGAACAGGACAGCTAATTGATCATGAGGGTTTGTTAGAAATGCTGTTACAATGAAAATACGTATCTGTGTCACCCAGGAATACTCAGTGCTTAATAGTGCTGCCTAAAAGGACAGTTCATTAATCCCAGGATACGATTTCCCTTGTACTGACATTTCTGAATGGAGCTTTTTTATTTTTCACACCAAATCCAAAGAACAGGCTTAGATCAATGCAAAATCCATGGATTAACTGTGGAACCTTTCCAATTTAACTAACATTTTGTGATCTTCATTTCCTAGGCCGGGGTGCCCAGCCTACAGCCCACGGGCCATACACGGCCCATCAGAGCATTTCACAAGGCCCATGGCCTGCTTCAACACAATATACTAACGGCCGATTCATGAGCATTTTGTCATCATGTTTACATCATTTTAGTTTACACAAGTGTGTAAACAGACAGTACTGTACATAGAGACACCTATCAAAATGCTGATAGGTTGTCTCTATGTACAGAGACTTAAGCTGAACTTAAAATATAAATAATTAAATAAATGGAGATATCCCATCTCCTAGAACTGGAAGGGACCTTGAAAGGTCATTGAGTCCAGCCCCCTGCCTTCACTAGCAGGACCAAGTACTGATTTTGCCCTAGATCCCTAAGTGGCCCCCTCAAGGATTGAACTCACAACCCTGGGTTTAGCAGGCTATCCCTCCCCCCTGATATAAATCAATACAGATGGAGTTTAAATCTTATTAAACTATGCAGAATCTGTTTGGACCACACAAGGTTGTGCTTAAGTTTCTGGGACCCTCCTGTGTGATAAGGCTGGGCACCACTGTTCTAAGCCATTGACAGAAAAGGGAGGACATGTCACTTTCACCAGTAAGTTATTTTATTTCCATTTGCGAAGCAGCAGCTTAACCCAAGACTCCAGACCTTAATCGTCTCTCAGCTACACTAGTGTCAATCAGGACGAGGGCCCCTGGGTAAATTGGCATAAACGGGATTGGAATCAGGCCCTCCACTTCCATATAACCTTTCCTTAACGATTCTTTCCCCCACGGTGCTGATGAGGGGAGATCATCCGCCCAGCAGGACATTGATTGCTGCTCTTCCTCCTCATTCATTGATTTCCAGGACATTTCATATTTCATCGAGGCGAGGGAGTCTCCTTTGCAGGTATCAACACCTGCTTCAGAAGAGGTTTCTTTAAGAATCATTATTCATGAAGCTGATTTCCTTCCCCTCTTCTGGCTGATGTACTTTCCTGTTACTCCATCAGCTTCAGCACGACTGAGAGCTATAATCATCTTCCAAATTAAGGCAAGCTCAAGTCTGAACAGCAGGGCAAAAGCCAACAAAGTTAACCTTTGATGGCCTCAAGTGCTGGTCAATGCTTTAGAAAGGCCAGTTATTCCAGTTAAAACAACAAGCCACAGTGCTTATGTTCTTGAAAATGCTAGAAATATTTTCACATCTTATGAGTCACACACAAAGTTTTTGAACTTGCAAGTTCCTCAGAGTCTCTGTCATCTGAATGCTTTTCTATTAGGCTTGCCCTCTTTCTGCAATTTTACTTTGCATCTGCTCTTCTGCCTGAAATACTTAAGCCCGACTTTACCTACAGCATTTGCTTGTAAAGGCATGATTTCCTTGCAGCCATTAAGAGCAAAATCTGCTTTTGAGCTGGGCACAACAGCTCACAAAAAGAGTCTAGAAGTGAGTTAGAAAAGTTTTAACTCATTGTAACAAAAGATTATCTGATCATACATGTTTCCTGGTATCTTAATCCTTGGGCGACACATACCCCATATACTCCTCTCAGAAGTGCAAATGGGCCGTACATTATCATCCATATTAAGGTAGCACCTAGAGGCCCCGGTCAGGGATCAGGGCCCCATAGTGCTAGGTGCTGTACACACACACACTGAACAGTCCCCACCCCCCAAAGAGCTTACACCTAAGTATAAGATGAAAGACAACAGGTGGATACACCAGATAGGATGAGCACAAGATAACCATGAGATAATTATGATTAGTGTAATAAGGAGGCATGGCACACCAGCTGTCTCGACGTGAATAAGTGTTACTCAGTGTAAGGACTGAAGAATCAGGCTGGGAGAATACATAGGAGCTCCGTTAGCGCCTGATCTGCTTCCATTGAAGTTAATGGGAGCTATTCCCTGACTTCTATGGAAGCAGGATCAGCCTTTCAGGAGTGCCAGAAACGTTTGGTGTTATCTAGGATCAGCTGTTAGGCAGGGATGGCATGTAGAGAGTTCAGTTAGAAGACAGCTATGCCAGCAAAAGATTCCTCCTTAGCCAGAGGCGCTGGAACAATTTGTATAGTGGGGGTGCTTAGAGCTATTGAATGAAACAGTAAACCCTGGAGATAATGGAAACCACTTCAAGCCAGGGGGTGCTTCTGCACCTCTAGCAGCCCTAGTTCCAGCACCTATGTCCTTAGCTGTCTCTTTAAAGCAGTTTCAAGTTCTCTTATTATCCTGGAGTAATGTGAAGAGGACCTAGGGAGAGCCAAGGATCTGGCCCATGGAAACTAAGGCACCTGTCTTACTGGTGGAAGGTCACACACAAAAACAGAGGACCAATACAAGTTGGAAAAGCTCTCTAACATAGTCTAAAATAGGTTCCTGTACATGGCATACACAGTATGCAGGATCTGGGGGGGTGGCATAAAAATTTTACTGCTACTCATTTGGGGCATGGGATTCCCCACACAAGTCACTCATTAATTCCCCACTCATGAGTAATGAGGCCGACCCAAACTCATGCCACTCCACAACATGACGGTGCTCCATTGTATGTTAGACCTGTCAAGTTATAGTGGCAGCCCCATTAGTTTGGCACCATTAGAACAATACTTCACAAAATGCTAGTGAATGCATTGAACAGAAAAACTCTGCATTGGATTATCTAATGGGTCTTTATGGCCCTGATCCAGCACAATGCTTAAGCAGGCGCTTAACTTTATGCTGTCAAGCATGTGCTTAAACATCTCGCTGGATCAGGCCTATGATTCGGTGATATACATAGTACAAATACTGCCATTTCTTCCCCTGACATCAAAATACCACAGAATATACTCAGAAACTATTACAGCAGTTTGCTCTCAATGTAGCTCTACATGAGTCTTTGTAGGTTAACTTCACCAAATAGCCTTGCAGAAGCTGTAATTCATACCACTTTATTACTAGGACTTGACAAGAAATAAAAAGAGTACCGTTTATACTGAGAAGCTTTCATTATATCACCATAACATACTGAAGTGATGTTTCTGATGTCACCTGGATGCTGAGATATAGTTTATATGCACAAAGTATAGGTGCTGTCATTGATGAGAAGTGTGCCTTGGAGTCAAGAAGACTAATTGCAGGAGTGAGGAGTATCAGGGGGTAGCCGTGTTAGTCTGTATCTACAAAAACAACAAGGAGTCTGGTGGCACCTTAAAGACTAGCAGATTTATTTGGGCATAAGCTTTCGTGGGTAAAAACGAAAGAAGTGAGGTTTTTACCCACGAAAGCTTATGCCCAAATAAATCTGTTAGTCTTTAAGGTGCCACCAGACTCCTTGTTGTTTTTTTAGGAGTGAGGAGTACTCATGTGGTGAAGGACAGCAAGATGGGGACCTTATATTGGTTCATAGACAGTAGTTCTATTGTTTTACATGGTGTAATACTATGAATTCAATAGCAAGTATTCCCTTCTCTCTGCCCTATCGCACAGATATGCAAGTTCTCTTTTCCGAGGGTCCTGGCCATGCCAGCTACTCAAATTCTTCCTGTTTATGGCACTGATGCAGGTGCAGGCTGGAGCAGCACTTTTACCCACGTCTGTGACTTTTTATTTCCATGCTGAAGCCTTTACTCACGGGTAAAAGCCAAATGCACTGTGAGCAGTTGGGAAGCACAAGTGGGTGTGTGTTGCGGGGAGAGAAGGGGTATCTGAAAGTCATCATTGACTACTTTGACATTTATATAGTCAGATTTTTTTTTTTTAAATGCAGCACCACTGTTTTAAATCCTGGTTTTAACAGCTTATTGGCCAGATTTTCAAAAGAGCTCAGCATGCTGGATGCTAAGCACTTTTGAAAATCTGGATTTTGGTGAGGTCCCTAAATGTAAGGCAGGTTCTTTTAATTACATGGCCCTAAAAAGTGTGTTTGGCTTTAAACATGGTCCTACAGTTCACCTGTGCAGCTTCAATCTAATGCCTTGCAAATGTTCGTTGATATAACACTGGCAAATCACCACCTTTTTATTTCCAGTAGTTCTGTGAGATGCTTTTGTCTAGTCTGTGTATTATATATTAGTATGTCATGGCCCCCGTTTGCCGATTAATTCTCACAGTATGTCTCAAAACCGCCTCTCCATCAAGAGATATCTCATAGCTCCATTGCCACTGAACTAGAACAAACTAACACAGGGGCTAATACATTGCAGTTCTGCTGACTAAGGACATTGGAACCATGATATTAACAATCATGTCTTGATTCCTGGATGCGTAACAGATACATAAAGTTCCCAGTGGCTTGGAAAACAGTAACATATGTTGCAGTCACTAATGACTTGGTTGCTTGTTTAGCAACAAGGGAGACTGACACAATGGATTTGCTTTAACCTCAACAGCAAAGAGTAATTATAGAAGATTTTTTTTTATAGGGCAAGGGATAATTTACTCAGCCAAATACAGGAGCAAAAAGAGCCCATCCAATAGACACCCAAGTTTCCACAACACCACGCTGCAACCCAGAACGCTATTTCTAATTGAAACGTTGTCCCTCACCATATGATTATTACTATGCATGCTCGCATCACTGGAGTCAATGGGCCGAGTTCTCCACTGCCCGCACCTTGTCCAGTCATGTATGTCACTGCAAAGGGGGTTTAAAACAACTACCAAGTCAGAATGGAGGCATTTTTAAACCAACTTTGCACCAGTGTCAAGTAGGGTTACCAACTTTCTATTTGCAGAAAAGCAAACACCCTCAAGGCGGGGGCAGAATGAGGAACCCCGTGGCCACCCCTATGCCTAGGAGCCAGAGGGACACGCTGGCCGCTTTCGGGAGCTGCACGGAGTCAGGGCAGGCAGGGAGCATCCCTTAACCCCACTGCGCCACTGACTGGACTTTAACAGCCTGAAGCCACAAGGGTCCCTTTTTCCCTGGGATTTCTGGTCAAAAAACGGACACCTGGCAACCCTAGCTGCAGAGCAGTGATGAATAAGGCCTAACTGGAGTTTTGCCATTGTCTTCAATCAGCCCCTAATTTAGTGTACAGTAATGTGCTTACCTTTAACTGGAAGTTCTATTGTAAACTGAATACTTTCCAGAAGTATTGCCACATCATATTATTTTGAGCAACCTTAAAAAGTGTTCTCCAACAGCGTTCCAGACATACTTTCTAAGAAACCAGAGACCGTTCTGTCCTCGTAAATGACAAACCTCATTTGAGGAAACATCTTCCTTGTTTTTAAGCTAGCATCTCCATATCTACTGTATTTTTCTTGACCTCTGGATTGTGGCAGTGCCTGGAATATTTAGTATACATGCAACTCTTTCCTTTTCTAACAATACAGTATTTTTAAATGATATGTCAATGTATGTGTTTGTTCACACTGCCCTCCTGAATAAATATCAACAAATATTAGTGGGGTGAACTTAGGTGTTTCATTGTGACTTTATAATACTTTGATTTTTTTCCCTACCCTCTATTGACTTTTTCCATCTTAAAAGCTTGAAAAGGGGATAAAAGAAATTGTGTGACATTTTCATGGACTATATAAATTTATTTCACCCTTCTATATACAGCTAGGTAAATGATTGACTATGTATGTCATGATATTTTTTTAATAAAACACTTCTTTTTTCCATTATCTTCCCAGCTCTGCTGAAGAGTCAATGAGAGTTTGGCTTGAGTATCCTCTTCAAAGCTGAGTCCATAGTTTATGTGTTATCTCCCATATGGGTGAAATTCACCCCTGTGGAGTGGGCCAGTTCAAGGCCCAGGCCCCATTTACGATCCCCAAAACAAAGCCCGCTGCTCAATGGGAGTCTCTCAAAATAAGATCTTGAATGGAACTTTGACCTTGCCCAGGAGTGTATTTCACCTGCATGACCTTTATCGGCATGCACCTGAAAAGCCTTGTGGTTAAGATGAACTGGAGTCATTTCCTGGCTCGGGCACAAGTTTCCCATAAGACGTTGGGCAAGTCAGTTCATCTCATTATGCCTCATTCCCGGTCTGTAATGTAGCAATATTGATGCTTTTTTTCTCCCACCTTTGTCCCATCTCTTTAGACTGTAAACCCGCTGACCTATTACGTGTTTGTGTGGTGCCTAGGGCAATGGGCCCAAAACTTGGATGGTGCCTTGAGTCACTACTGGAATATAAGTAACAATCATGGTTTCCCCCTTCATCTCCTGCTGTGTGCTCTGGATTTCTAATGTATTGCTCAGTTCCTCATTGAGACCTCAATACTGAGCATGATCTCTGGAATATTTCTTGCCGTTGCATGGATAAGATGCCATTCCCAGCTAGAAAGCTTCATTTGTCACACAAATGTTGTGCCAATGAAAGAGTGTTGTGCCCATAGAATAATTTTTTATCAATGTTCAACAGAGGATGATTTGGCTTTGCATTCTATCCACAATTAACCCCTACATTCATTTTGTGGACAAAAGGATTTCGAATTCATTTTGTTGACAAAATGATTTGGGACCACGCAGGAAACACTGTTTGACAATCCCTGCACATACTTCATTCTGTGGAGAAAATGCATTCTGCTAGCTGTCCAATCAATTATGCAGACAAAAATGAATTTCATCATAATTCTGTCAACAAAATGCTAACTTGCTAAATTATTCTCCCAACAAAATAAATTAACTTAAAATCCTTTTGTCCACAAAATAGATTTAAGCATTTAGTGAAGTCTTGTAAATAGCGTAGTCTGTTAGTTTAGCATGTGTAATGCAAATATATGGATTAAATGAGTCAGCAGTTCTTGGTCTACAAGGCAGAGAAGGTCTGAACTGTCTCATGTTTTCCCTTCACTGTAAGGTCAGCATGAAGTCAAGGTGAGTTATCTGAGATGCAGCATGTAACAAGTGCACCGGGACCATACAGTGGTATCTTTTCCCCATTTTTATTTAATCATTGGAGCAGAATTGGACATAAATTATAAATGCAGCATGACTTGGCAAATCTGTCTGTCACTCAGTCTAATAGGCCCTGCCGTTCTTGGAATGGAGTTTTACAAGGAGTTTCCAAGACAAACCTTAGACTAAAATAGCTACTTAATGATGGACTACAGTTTAAATGCCTCTGCAAGCTTTACTTGAAGGGGATAAAAAACTTCATTGTTCTGCTTCTGGACATTTTTCCAATAAAGTTTCCATGATTGTCTTATGGCATGATTTCCCTTTTCTCTGTTTCTAGCATTCTGAAAGGTCACATGGTGAGCGGCACTTCCCATTACGTATCTACTGAGAATTGAACGCTAAACCAAAGTTTGAACCAGCCTTGGTATATCTGAGTCATCGTCTTATAAAGAGACACGTGAGAACCACTTCAACACACAGGAGACCTATGAAAATGCAAAATAACTCCACTGAACTCAGAGGCCAAATTCTGCCTCAGTATTGGCACTGTAAGTCTAGAGTAAGACTATGGGGTTTATTTCAGATTTATATCACTGTGATTGAGGACTTTTTACACTAAGAAATTTTAGGGAAAAAAATGCCCTCCACTGGACTAGAGGTAATACAAATGGGAGCTCTAGGATAGACCATCTTTCCTCTGTCTAGCAGTTAAGGCATGTGCCTAGGTTCTGGAAGACCCAAGTTCAATTCCCTGCTCCTTTATAGACTTCCCCTGTGACCTTTCGCAAGTCCCTTAGCCTCTCGGGGCCTCAGTTTCCACATCTGCAAAATGGGACTAATAGCACTTCCCTACCTCACAGGGGTGTTGAGAGGGTAAGTACATTGAAGATTCTGTGGTGCTCAGATACTGCAGTAATGGGGATCATAGACATAGCTTGGGGCTTCCGGCATTTTTGTCTAAGCATACAGCGATGGTCCTTAAACATTTTGGTAATTTATTTAGGTAACTAATGAGCCTTAGTATTTACAGTACTTTTTCTTGTACTTCCCCCCCTATACTTATGACAGGAAATACCTCTTGAGTTAAAGGCATTAAGCTAAGGCAGCTGAGAAAGTTTTTTAAGGTACCTACTCAATGTTGTACTCTGAACTGCCCACCCCATTATTATGCCCTATCTTAATAACAAAGGAACATTCAACAGATAGCTGGGCGCCTCTCTTTGGTGCTGTCAATCACAGAATCTGGCATGATTGTGGAAAAATTAATTCTTGCATAGGGCATTTGCAATTTTGTTATTAGTATAAAGGGTTTCTCATCTCCTTTATTTTGTATTGTGGTTACAATGCAGTTAACTGAAAGGTATAGGTAACTGTACAGTAGCAGGAGGAAAATGCCATATTAATATTTAATATAACACTTTTTTTATGAGCGCAAAAAGAATGAAAACCATTCAAATGCAAATGCAGCCTGCCAGGGTGGATATAGGTCTTTGTTTTACCAGTAGTGTCTTCGTTTTGCTGAAGACTGACTTACTCTAAAGCAAGCTAACAGCGCCCATGTGTGTGCAGTTCTAGGCATTCAAGGAAGTCTGCCTCTGGTCGAGGCTTCCCTCAGTACACGAAAAAGTTCTGCCCTACTATCTTGTTACAACACTCGTTAAAAAAATACAGTGGGGATGTTTAGCCCTTCGTAGCTACATATTCCGTGCCCTCAGGGATGACACATCCCACAGTGTCTGCCCTGCCTGATAAAACTTCAGTAGAACAGCCAAATATTTGGCATTGTTCCCTAGGGCCTGTCTGGGTGACATTTTTTCAAGATGTGCTTTGAATGCTTCTAGTGCAACAAAATGGGTTAGCTGGAGATTTTCAACTGAGCTTACTGGGGGAAGACGGGACCTAATTCCCATTGAATTGCAGGGGGATTTGGGCACCTAACTCCCGTTAGGTTCTTTTCACATTTTGATATTCCCCACCTAAAATACCACATTCTGTTGACTGAATTCCAAGCACTGTGTAACAGTAGGGTTACCATATTTGAACATTGAAAAAAGAGGACACTCCATGGGGCTCCGGCCCCGCCCCAACTCCGCCCCTTCCCCTCCCCTGGTCCCACCCCTTTCCCCACCCCCGGCCCCGCCCAACTCCGCCCCTTCCCTGCCCCCATTCCAACCCCTTCCCCAAAGTCTCCGCCCCCTCCCCTGAGCACCCCACATTCCCCCTCCTCCCTCCCAGCCACACGAAACAGCTGCACCAATTCTAAAGTCAGGCACTCCACTAGTATAGACTCCCATGACTTTAATGAAGCTGCTCAGTGGAGGATCTGCCCCGGCGCTCAGTTTTTGGGAGCGGTCAGGACACGCAGCTCACACTGTTCTGTTTCCCAGCTCCCCAGATGCCTTGGAGCACCCAGTTCTCCTCCCTGCCCGGTAAAATCCCGGACATTTTGAGCTATTTAATTCTTTAATTCTAAAACGTAATTCTTTATATGTAGTGAACTTTGTATTTTCGTTTTGGCATTGTGTTTGCTCCTAGGATCAGGGACAGCCAGGGTCTCCACGTGCTGGGCCCGCCACAAGCCAAGCTCAGAGGCTCCCATTGGCTGGGAAAAGCTCCAATGGGAGCTGTCGGAGCCAGCCCCTGCAAGCCCTGCCCCCGCAGCTCTGATTGGGCAGGTATTTCGCAGTGATCCACCACACTGCTGTGTCTCATCACAAATGGGGAGCTGAGTGCCATACAGCACACCCCAGCCCCAGGAGCTCTGATCCACTTGCAGGCAAGGCAGCCCGATGCCCATCGCAGCCAGAGCTCTGATCCCTCTGCACACTCCTGCCTTTTTCACACTGCCCTCCCCTCCTCCCCCACCAGTCAGTGCTTTTTGGCGACTCCCCGGAGCAGCTCCCCCAGCGCTGCCCCCCACCTGTGCAATCAGTGGCGCATGGTACTCCCAGCTTTGCTGGCATCCCTGGCTTACCTTAGAGCAGGCTCTGGCGACTGCTGCTGCTCCCTGACTCTTCGGCTCTGTTTAAGAGCCAAGCTGCCCTAGTGCTACCGGCTTCAGGCACTTCTCCTACCTGGGCTCCAGCTGAGCTGCTCCTGCCAGCTCAGACTGTAAGAGCCGAGCTGCTGGCTTCTGGCAGCCCTCCCCTACCTCAGGACCCAGAGCTGGCTGGACACGTCCCTTCCCCAGCTCCAGCCGAGCTGCTCGGCTCCGCCCCCTCAGACTTACAGAGCAGAGCTGCAGGAGCCAGCATTACCGGCTTCAGGCAGCCCCCCCCCTGCCTCCGGACCCTGCACCGTGGGAGCAGCTCAGCTGGAGCCGGGTAGGAGAAGTGCCTGGCTGGGGGCTCGGGGTCCGGAGGCGGGGGGGGTGCTGCCTGAAGCCAGTAGCGCTTGCTCGGGCAGCTTGGCTCTGTAAATCTGAGAGAGGAGGAGTGGAGCAGAGCCACAGGGGGAGAGGAAGTGCCGGCCATTTTCCCGGACATGTGTGGCTTTTCAGCAATTCCCCCCAGACGGGGGTTTGATTGCTGAAAAGCCGGACATGTCCGGGAAAAAGAGGACGTATGGTAACCCTATGTAACAGTGACTAAATGGCACGTGGGACTCCTGTTTTTGCAAATAGTTGTGGCGGAGAGATATAAAAGTGCGTCTAAACAATGAACGTTTCACTAGCAAAATAACAGCAGCTGCTTTTATGGATCTAAAGCTGGAAAGTCGGATTCTCTTCATTCTTATTCGGGTTTTACACTTTTGACTTCAGTGGAGTTACTCTTGATACGCACCAACTCCCACAGACAGCAGAATCAGGCATACAGCTACTACTGCATCTGTGGATCCAATATATAGAATAAATGCAGCAGCTATAACATGAGAAGACCTATCAGATAACTCAGAGTACCCTCCCCCCATCCCAACATGGACATTATACTGTCCTCTGCGAACAGACACAAAGTAGAGGACAAATAGTCTTGTGGTTAAGGCCAGGACGCACGAGACATGAGTCCAATATCTGGCTCTGCCACAGATCCCGTGTGTTAATTTGGGCAAGGCAATTCATCTCCATGCCTCAGGTTTCCCCCCATGGATATAATTATTATTTCCTTTCTCCCACCCTTTGTCTGTGTTGCTTATTCAGACTGTAAAATCTTCGGTGCTTTGCTGCATGTGTGTCCAAGGAGGCCCGGATCCCTGACTGGAGCTTCCAAGACTGACTGTCATACAAAGAATAATGAACAGGTCTAGGACTCAAGCATGGAAGCCTGAGCTACAAGAGCAATCCTTCATTGCACAGGGTTGGCGCATCAGAGCCCTTACTCAGCCATATAGGAGACCAAGGCTCCTCCTTGCCTGAGTCAGAGATGCACAGATTGCAACTCCATCTGTGGGGAATGATGGGAGACAGGCTATTCTGTCAGTTCCCTTCAAGTAGACACAGAGGAGATGAGCACTGGCTCCACCCCATCACTCACCAGTTAGAATAGCTGGCCAGGCACAGGGCACAGAAGTGAGCTGCTCACTGAAAGGGGTAATGTAATGAAACGTATGTCCACCCCAGAGGAAGATGGAGAGCAGGGGAGAAATGTTGAGACATCCTCTGGTCTGCCCTGGGTCTGTGCCACTACACACTGCTCCTTACTCTGGACAGACAGAGTCACAACCTAGTACCAATGGTCCAGTGAGTCAGACTTACAGGACCAGGTCCCTAACTAGGGCAAGAAACAACACCATGCTAGCAAAGGACACCAGGATATACAGGGAATTGAAGGCTTCCAGGAATCCATTCTTCTGATTCAAACAACTCAAATTCCCCCCAGCACCCCAAACACTGGCAATTTCCCTGCATGAAAGAGAATTTAAGAGGACATCAATAAGTGGAAATGTAAATGGAAATAAACAAGCAAACCTATATAAGAAAGGGGGGGAGGGAAAATTGTCATTCATTATTATAGATGAAATATCATTACACATTCATAAATTCCAAGGTAACATTTTTTTCTCCATTGCTTGGATCACAAATCATCATTTGATTGCAAAGGGGGAGTTCTTGGAGGAGCAGCCTTTCTGCAAAACACCCCGGCAGATGAATGACAGTAAAATGTATAGAGAATTCTTCTGCCTGCCCATCCTGTATATCAGATGATTGTGCCAAGAGCTAAACCTTTCTTGACAATTCTAGTGGCAGACACTCTCCCGGATGGCGGGAGCTTTCCAGCCTTGCTTTTCATTATCCCTCTCTGGCAGCCAGCTGAATATCTATTAGCAGTGCAAAAAGGTTAGAAAAGAGCCAGGCAAGTTGCTACTGATCTCACACAGGTCTGTTTCCATGATCTATGAAAAATATATCGCTGTGTCATGCAGTTAGCGAGTTGCCCAAACAATCAAATAGACCCTTCAAGGATCACTGGTCATCAGGAATAGAAAGAGACCATCCAGTCCAACAATGCCTGGCCTTTATTTGGCTTATCTTCATTTCACCTTCCAGCTTTTTTTTTTTTTTTACCATGGCCCTTAATTCCCTCCCCAATACCTTCCCTGGAAACAAATCTATTTGGTGCTTCATTTCAATTGCCTTCTTTGACTCATTCTTCATTCTCCCTATTAGCCTCGCAATGAAGAGCCAGACGACAATAAAGGTAAAAATTGTACCATCAAGTCAAACTGCTCCAAGGGCAGGAGGCAAAGGAAGGGCAATGGAAGCAAAGGACACTGCAGAAGGTTGCTGTGTACAGAATTCATCCTTACTGTGACAGAGCAGATGGCTGTGCTCCAAGGCTGAGGCCACTAGCATATGTGGCAGCGAAAGATGAAAAGGAACCATGCTTGCATCTGCAGGAGCATCTGGAGTCCTACCTTTGGCATTGGTACTTCATCCCTCCCTGCACTTTTGTGAGCTCACAGCTAGTCAAGAATTTTCCAGTGAAACTTTTTGTCAGGATGGGGGAGAGCGAGCGAACCCACCCCAGGCTAGGCAGTGGGTTAGGGCACACACCTGGGATGTGGAGACCCAGGTTCTACTCCTTACTCTGCCTGATTCAGAGCATAACCATCCCACATTTCCCAGGCTAGACAGCCCACATCCTAAGCCCCAACCAATGGCTTATTCCGAGGTGGGTCTCAGTTTTGTCCCAATGTGGAAAGAAAAACAAACTCCAAAATCACGTTGTGAACTGTAATTCTTGATTTCTAGCCAGACCTACCCCTAATTAATACCTTTAAGTGCATAGTTTTCTGTAATTGTCCTCATCACTAGCTCAGAATGGGTGAAAACCAATCCCACACAGAGGACTAATTTCATTCCTGGACCCCTATGAGGAAGACTCAGGAAGAAATGATAAGGTGTATTCCCCTCACTTCTTCACAGAGCTCACATTCTTATTCCTCCTTCTCTTCCTCTATCTCCCCTTCTAGCCCGCACCCCTAATCTCCGTGGTGCATCCTGGGAATTGTGATTTCTGGACCCTATGGTATAGCAACCACCTAGGAACAAAATGCAAACTGGTGTAGCTATCTGCACCTATCTGGATACAACAACTAGGTACAAGGCCTGGGCACCACTTAAGGCCTCAAAATAGGACTTAAGTGATGGATGGGCCCTTTACTGGCCACCTGCACAGGGGTGAATTTCACTCAATACAAACAAGCGCGGGAAATGTGCCGATTTTATTTGTAAGTGTGCTGTTTTATGTGAGGGGACATAGCACGCTAATGCTTTCACCTTTGCACTGCCCAGATTTAGGAGTTCAATGGCTTCTACTTTGCCCCTGAGTCATTGGTTTCCTCACAAAACCAGCATACAATTTGCCACAAAAGGCAACCTCAGTTCAGGAAAGGCCCAGCACGCTGGCTAGCAGAAACAATGCAGATCAGGGCGGAGGTGCATTGGAGAGGTTGTATGGGGAAGCTTGGACAGTGGGCTTGTTTCTTCCCTGCCTTGTGTCTTGGACAGCCATTGAAAGTTATGTCAAGTGAGGAGTAAAATGCTGCCATTCTGAATATGTGGCATTTTGCACCCACAGTGCATGGATTTAAATGACCAGACAAGGTATAAAGAAGTTAAGAATCAGAGCTAGGGATCTTCTAACCTATATGCCTGGTTCACCCAATTCCATCAGTCCATAGGATTCAAAGAGCACCAAATTCACCCTAAGCAGGGCACTGAGACGGGAACCCTGAGTGCCAAGTGAGTTTTCCGAGCACACGGAGTGTTGCAAAAAAATAGTTCATTCTTTATAGAGCTGGAAGACATTTGAATACAGACGAATATCATGTAGTAAAGCGATGGCCTTGTGAGCTTTTAGCCCTGAGCTCTGCTGGCACACTCCAGTCTTGACTTGGAACAAACTTCCTCTTCCCATCCTGAGCCTCTTCAGAGCAGAGGATGTGGAGTCATAGTAGTTCTGTGCTATGGGCAAACATTCTGTAGTGACTAAGCAGCAAATACTCCATTCATTTCACTTGTCACCACTTGCCGTCCGGAAATCCGGTTTCTAAGGTGCCAGGTTAAAGGGGCCAGCTTTATAAATGAGTGAAACTCCACTCAGACGCCAATAAAGCTTTGCTGATTTACACCCGCTGAAAATCTGGCCCTAATGCAACTGCATGATGTATCCCTAGGATATGGAATTTTTTTCAATGGCATCTTCTCTTCTGTGAAATACACAAGCCTTTGGGTGTATCTCAATTACCATATCAATTGGCACAATTAGGATGCCAGTGTATTTTGTTCCTGGCATAGAAAAGTATCAGTTTTAAGTTTTCATATGGCCATGGCTTGTCAGTCTTTATCAATCTCAACTCAGAAGCCTTAGGCCTTCAGCAAAACACTGTAATATAGTAGATCTGATTAGCAATTTTGGAGAGGTAATCTAACACGAGATTAATGTTAAGTGGCCTAGCTAAACACAACACACTGAGGCATCTGGAAACATTTTCTGTTGCTCCTGACAGAAAGGAAAACTGGAATTAAAGTAAAGAGACAATATTTATTTGGATGCTTTCAGGCACTTATTTACTTTGGATACAAACTACTCAGTGATTAATGTCTCAGCGAGCTCCAGTCCTCATCAAAGCTGAAATGACTCGAAATATCCTATCATGTGACTTGCTAATAGATGGCTGGATAAAGTTAAATTGTAAAATGATCTTGAGTCTCTTGACTGAAGACATGGACTCCCTCATATGAGAAATGTGATCAGGAAATAATCTGCTGCTAAGGAGGGAACCTGAATCCTCTTCAGGGAACAGGCTACGTGCGGCAGTGGCACAGAAATCTATCATTAACATTTCAAGAAAAGTTGGAAATCAGCACTGGAGATGCTGCCAAGCAGAATTAAAATTGCTTTCTCTTTACCTGTTAATATCTTGGGTGAAGTTGCAATATTGAAAGATGGCGGAAAGACAGACTATAGAACCTACATTGAATTGGATTAGTGACTAGCAGGTCCGGCTCCAGGTACCAGCCTAGCAAGCAGGTGCCTGGGGCGGCTAATGAAGAGGGGGGCGGCACGTCCGGCCATTCAGCGGCAGGGCCGTCGCTCCCTCTCGGAGCGAAGGACCTGCCGCCGAATTGCTGCTGTAGAATGAAGCAGGGGTAGAGCTGCCGCCGCTTGCAATCGTGGCTTTTTTTTCCCTCCCCTGCTTGGGGCGGCAAAATCACTAGAGCCGGCCCTGGTGACTAGTACTGGACCGTTTTGTATCCAGAGCCTAAAAAATACAATACTTCCCCGGTTAAAAATAGGAAATCAAGTCCAATATGGCACTTCCCTTAAAAATCTACTGGGAAGTCTTGGAGCAAATAGAGAAGCCAAGGCCACAATTTTCAAAAATGACTAATGATTTTGGGTACCCAACTTAGATACCTTAAAGAGATCTGATTTTCAGAATGCAGGCACTCAGCAGTTTCTCTAAAATCTCTCACTGAGGAAATACTCGGCTAAATCCTTCCTTTTTTCACAAGTAGTACTTTTCCTTCATGAGGAATCTCAAACATTTTCCAGGATGAAAACATAAACATTCATTGCAATGATCTGAATTTGTTATGGTCAACAATAGTTTTAATGATTTTAGATTTAGTGCATGATGCTAACTGATGAAGAATTTTAGAATAGTAAACAAAAGAGCGTAACCAGCCTTCTAAGGAGCCTGAATGATTTATAACTTCCCATGCTCCTGAGACTGATTTAAAACTCTAATGACTTTCTGCTGTAGGCACAGTTAATAAAGCTTGAATTTCTAATCTTAGTTTTTCCCCAAATGGAAATTTTAACTAATCAAAGCATCCAACTGAAATGCCAATGAAAGCAATCAGCATTCCAGATGCCCCCACAGCAATAGGCATGCTAAAGATATGGGAAAAGGTCTAGAACATGCAAGAAAAGTGTATACCACATTGCTTGGACTTCGGCTCTAAGTGGAAGATACATAATATTCATCTGTTGAATAAATAACTCTCTTATTGATTTACTGGAAGAAGAGGAAATTACCATTTTGCTTTGACACTCTCTCTTAACTGGGAACAACCATTAATAACAATTAGGTCATAACAAAAATGAAAACTCACCTAACATTCTTCATAGGCATCAGCTGAACATATAATTATTTTTTCCTCACAGCTGTGAGGCCCCAACCAAGCCCCCTGTGCTGGGCACTGTACAGACACATAGTAAGTGCCAGTCCCTGCAAAAAAGAGCTTGCAGTCTAAAGAAACAAGACAAAAGAGTTGAAGAAAGGAAGTATCATCCTATTTTGCAGATGGGGAGCTGAAGCACAAAGAGTCACTGAAGGTCACTGAAGACTGTAGCAAAGCCAGGATATGAATTGAACTTTGCTTCCTCCAGTGCAGGAGCCTGACAACAAGACCATCCTTCCTTGACTTCCAAGTAGATCCTAATTTCCTTTGCTTCCTCAATACAAGCTCTACCCCAAAGTTCAGCCCTATGGACATCCTGGAAGGAAGTGGCATGTGAATCATCTCTTGACTTTCAAATTACTTCAATAACAAGTATTTCTCACCACTATTCATTACCGACTTGGTTTGCAAGAGTAAGATGTGCCTCTTTAACAACATCAGCCGTACAAAGAACCTACCCTGTTAGCCCAGCTTAGTTTCAAAATGTTCTTGTGATAACCACTTCATGAAGGGCACAAAGACTAAAGAGACGATTCTGCACCTGTTGAAGTCAATGGTGAAATTCCTTTTGACATCAATGGCAACAGAATTGGGCCCCTACTCTAAATGAACAAAGTCACATCCACTTTGATTTGGAGCCATCGACCTGTTCTCAGAGATACTCTAGCCAGCTTTGAACATGTCTATAAAACTTAGGCCATTTGAAAGAGGTAGTGTCCAAAAAAGATCCTTACTTTTTGCCATCATCTACTTTCCAGACGAGGCTATGTAAACAGCTGAAGATTTTTACCCTGGAATCTAAGGAAATATGGCCCTGATCCAAATCCCATTGAAAAAAATGGAAAGACTCCCATTCACTTTGGAACAGGCCCCAAGTTATTTCACGGTATTAGGGCTGGCACTGCTCAGGTATTCACAGACAATTACCGTAGTCCCACGTGTGGCTTCTTTTCAAAGCTGTACATTTCTAGTTCTTACAGTCAGTCTTCGTTTAAGTGACCGCTCACTCTCTGATGATGATTTTTGTTGTACTCCTTTGGATTTTGTTTCAGCCATAATCTTTCTACAGATAGAGAGAATTCTAGCTGTGGTTTAAGAGGAATTATCTCTTTGGCCTAAATCATATGAATAGAGGTGGTCAGAGGGCGGGAGGGAGGGGAAAGGAAATATGTTCTTTTAAATTCATTTTTTAATCAAAAATTTGAAAAATGTTGAATAGCTTAAATTAATCATTTTATGTAACATTTTGCATGAGAATTTCTCAACATGCTTTGTTGAAATAAAATAAACTTCACAATATCCCTGGGAGGTCCTGTATGTGAGTATTATTATACTCATTTTACAGTGGGTAGACCCAAGCACAAAAAGGTGAAATAACTTTCCCAGAATCCCATCATGAGGCATTGGCAGACACAGGAATATAATCAAGGAGTCCAAATCAATGGAGTTACTTAAGCTTACACCAGTGTATCTGAAAGCAGTGTTTAGCCAAGAATATCTCCTTCCTTTTAAGGTTCTTTTGCCTGAGTATAACTACAAATTATCCATCGAAGTGCGACATCTCGTTAAAAAGATTCTCTTCTCACACTGTTTTTGCTTTGGTACATCCCATCTTATCCCCTATGCAATGATTCCCTCTCTCTCATGTGGTGATTACCCATTCCTATACAAATGATGATTTATTATTTTAGCGACAGCACGCTGCAACAGCAAACCAATGAAACTGGCTAAAATTGTAACCACTTTGCCTGGCAATTATACATGCGACAGTTTCATTTATCTACTAGTTCAACAACTTAATTTACACCACCACTTAACAGTTAATTATGGAAGAGTACTTTTCTGCAATAATAGTAAAGATTTTTTTTTTAGTATCCTGAAAGAGAAAGTCCTTTTTAATAAACACCTCCCCAATTATACCATCTAAACAGCCAGTAGCAAGAAATAGCTGCGAGGCAAGAAAACGTCACAATGCTTGTGTGAAAAAAATCAAAGCTGGAAAGATGTAAATGATATGCATTCTATGGATTGATCTAACTCCCACTGAACCAGCAACAGACATAAAGGTGTAATGAAAAAAATATACACAGGCTATATAATATCAGTATTGCCAAACCCAAGTTTTCAAAACTTTTGAGACAGGCCCCCCCAAAAATCAGGAGATTGTCTTAAAAGTGATGAGATTTTTTAAAAAATACGGGCTTTTTTTATTTACCTTTCTATTTGCCTTGTGAGTCTATAGGTAGCACTTGCATCATGTGTTCAAGCTTTTCTCTGCAAACAACATGGCTAGAAACTTTCATTAAAAAAAAGTAAGCTGAGATTCCTTCACATGACTCCAGGAGCTGGGGATTCCAGAGAAATAGCAAATATCATGAGACCCTCAATAAACTCACAAGAGTTGGCAACAATTAAATAGTTTTTCCGGGCAATAACAGATCAGCTTTTAGTAGGTTCTTTGTTAAAGCAGAACCTTTCAGCTCTGCAATGAAGGAGCCACTTGGCCCACATTTCCTGACACTGCATTTAGAGACTGATCCAAGCCCACTGCTGTCAATGGGAGGTGTTTGGTTTTGTTTTTTGATAAACTTCAGTGAACTTAGGCTCATTCCTCTATTTCCTTGAAGGTTCTTGGTAGTAATTATCTCTATTGTCAAACAAACAGACATTTTGTCCTTCCAATACGGGCTCTCTTCTTTCCTTTCCAGACAAAGCACTGGCTTTTTTTGTGCAAAGCCATTCATGCCTTTTCCAATCACATTAGCTCAGAGCCAGTACATGTGCAGAGAGGGAGACGGTGGGGTGATGTATTTGCAAGGGTTACAAAGTCTAATGAACATGAGCAGCACACTTCGGAGAGTGGATGAAGACAGAACACTTAAAATATTTTGCAAATTCTGGGCCTAGTATGTCCCCTCACATAAAACAACACACTTTGCTGTCCCATAGAAAACAGGCATTGTGAAAACACTGGCATTGTGCAGGTACCAAGAAAATCAAGTATATTTGGAAATTTATATGGAGTTATTTAAAAAATGTCTCAAATGGAATCTGGGACTGCCAATCAGATTGGTGGACAACCAATTCTTATGTACTAGGAAACGTTTAAATTGATCTTTCAGTGATTTTGAAATGAGTTTGTTTATTTTAAAATAAAAACTACCCTATCTAAATAGCTGTGCTATTTTATAGTTATTTTATAGGTAGGCAAGTGTTTGATTGGCTTAGCGTACAGGCATTTAATATGTTCCAGCCAATCAACATAGCTGTTGCATAAAGAGGAACTCACCCTGTACAGAGGACCAGAGTCAAGTGTATGTATAGCTTATGTAAATGAGCCCTATTTTGAGTGCTTAAGTGGAATTTAAATGAGGCATAGCCCCTGTGCTGCCCCCTCCATACAAGTGAATTCCAGACTAACGGTTAAAGCCATTTCATCTGCATAAAGCTCAAGTAACAGCTGCAAGCTGGTAAAGAATGGTGGGGGGACAAGTAGAGGCAGGGGAGCTGGGCGCTGCAGCTGTCAGCGATGGCATGTGTTAGGCCAATGCTCAGGCCCTTTCCACAGCCTACAGGTCGCAGAACCACTCTTGCCCAGCCTTCACGCACAGCATAAGTCATGCAAAGAGCATTCCATGCTCCACTGGTTAATTTCACCCTGAGAGAGACTCTCTCAGAGAGTAGTACAGGGAGCTCCTATCATGCTGCTGAGGCCAGCATCTACCAGGAAAAATAAAATCATCACATCTTCACCAAGCACACTGTATAACGCTAGAGTAGTTGCACTAGAATGTTGTCCCAATATCAGCAAAGCCTGGTTTGGAAAGAAATTATTGTTTCACGTCGGCATTTATTTTCAATAAAAACTACAATCACTTCAGTGGACTTATTCAGGGTTCACTATGAGGTAAATCAATGCAGAATTTGGCCCAATTTAGACAGACAGACAGACAGACAGACACACACACACACACACACACACACACACCCTTCTTGCAAAAATAAAAAAGGCAGAGAATTTTTTCAGTTCAAATTGTCAATTAACTCTTCCCATCTCATCCAAAACACATTGCGTCTAGTGGCACAGAGACCCATAATACCACATAGAGGTTTTGATTCCATACCAACTTAAAGGGGAACAGCTATTGAATACCACACGGCACTTTTAGGAGCACCCTGGGTTTACCTTAGGTTAGCGCACAAGGGCTGCTACAATCAAAGGAACTGCACTGAAGCAGCCACAATCAACATGATGCAGTTCTCTGCCTTATGAGTGGAGCATTTAGTTATAAACATCCACAAAATAATTTGAATTCACTGGCTCGGATTCTTCTCGCACTGGTGTAAACTCAGTTGTTTTCAGTTGAAATATTCCTATCTGACACAGGATTGGGAGCAGACTTAAGCCCATTTACTGGAATTTAATTAAGTCTTGAATTATACTAATATTTAGATGTTTTATGTTGCTCTTAGTCATCTGTGAAGCTGGTAATTTAAAGGGCAAAATTACCGCTTATTAACTGGATATATATTTTATCAGATACAAATCTTTTGAAACAGCTCAAACTGTTTTGCATTTTGTTCTTAAAACTGCACTAAATGGAAAATATCAGTTTTAATCATTTTTGTTTTGGGGGGCCAGCCAGATCTCTCCTTCTAATCTTTCCTAGTATAATTGCATAATCAGATCAACAAGCATTGAACCTAAACTCCAAGATCTCAGTTTTCTCTTACTCTCTGAAAGTACAGGGAAGCTTTTCCCCAAGTGGGATTTGAACCACTAATTATTATGGAATAATTAGGAACAACAGATGCAAACTTTTGAACCGTTTGAGTCTAGTAGAAATTCCCAGGAGCTCACAGTTGCTGGAAATGCTGAGATTTTGTTTTTGAAGAGGGAAAATGACTTATTTCATCCAGAAGCATAGGCTGGTATCAGCGTTATATTGACCCATAACTGACTAACTAATTACGTTATATTGACCCATAACTGAAATAACTAACTCCAGAATCTGTGGAGTCACCATAATTAGTGTGGCTTTCCTAATGCTTATTTTTTCCTGATACTAGATATATTCCATAAATGAATACTTTAATGTAGACTTCCCAGCAGACAATGAGAGATTCCTAGCAAGGGTGATCCCCCTTATAAATGATATGATGGTCTTCTAAAATATGTGGCAAATAATTAAGAGAGACATTTTTCTTAACTATCCTTTAACAACATTTGTTAAAGGATAGGATAAATTTGTATTTGTTTCTTTTTATGAAATCAACTTACTTATACTAAGAACTATAGCCTATAGAAGGTTTCCTTATAGCTGAAAATGATTGTACTAAATTAAGTGGATCTTCTTATAAACAAGAGACTCAGTCAATCTTTTGATTATTTTCCTGGAATATTTTATTAAAGAAGACTAGCGAGGCACATCTGTATGTCAGCAACTGTAAGAAAATTGATCTGCTATCCAGAAAAGGACATCTGACTAGCATTAAATTCTCTAAGGGACAGTCTTATCAGCGTGTATGTTAATTTCATCAGCTATTTGCCAACATCTGCAATATGTGTGACATTGATTAGCAAACGTGGTCATAAAAACAGGGAGTGGGGGAAACTGCAAAAAATTGTTCAATATTTTCCTGATTTTCATCAAAATGTTATAATTCAATTTTTTTTTAACCAGCTGGTCAAAAAACAGGAAAAACAAGTTCATGAACATTTTGTCCGTTTTTTCTTTATGTTTGTCAGAATTTTGAAATTTAAAAAATTTCAATCAAACTCTACTACTACTACAATCAATTTCTACTAATGAGCTATTCATATTCCAAAGTCAGCCAACAAGTGACCTTCAAGATCTCATCTAATTTACTTAAAATCAAATGTTAAGAAATACAGGAATGAAGCTTCTTATATGTTTGATTATTTACTCAGACATTGATTTTATGGGGGGGGAAAGGTAAATTTTACAGCTTATATTCCACTACTACATTGAGCATATATTATGCCCTGCTCTTAAGACATCTCTAACATTGATTCTACTCTATATAAAGAACAAAAGCTGTGTTGAGAAGACACCTAGTATCAAGTTTAATACAATGTAAGAAGCATGTTGAGTGGAAAACAGAGCACCTTGCACCAATCCACCAATGTAACCTGCAAGATCCATGCAAACCAAAACACAGAAGGTTCAATCTTGCAAACTGCTTATAAATTATGTTGGAGAGGGAGGAAATGAGTAGGGGGGCGAGAGGGGGGCAGAAAATAGGCAAGGCAGCAGCATAAACAATGAACTTAATATATGATTTAGGGCGACGTTTATTGCTATGGAAAAATCATTCTCCTGCTGTAGAACCAGAATAAGGCCTGATGCACTGAACTAGACAGCCAGGGTGCTGGGAGCATGTACTTTGCTAACAAAATGGTAACTCCTTACTGTACTGAGCAATCTCAGTGGACACTATCCAGAACTCCCTCCTTCACTGCCAACCCATTGTAACAGAAGATCTCTCTCTCAAGTGACATCCACTGTCAATGGGGTTACCAGAGTTCACAGGCAGCCAGTATTCTGCCATTCTCACATAACAAAACACCTTTTCTAGATTTGGATACAGATTGACTGTCACTGTTCAAATCCTTTATCCTCAAACTACAGATAAACAAACCAATTCAGCCTAAGACCAAAACTCACTTTTCATGCACAACTTGACCCAAACCCTAACATCTACTGTAGGCATGAAAAAGTGCTGATTGTATGCCTCATTATTGTTGGGGCATAAAAGACACTTATGCCCGTAGGAAGTGGGAATCTCCATTATTTAGATGGATCAGTCATTTTGGGTAAAGCCCAAAGTGACCAATAACAGCAAAACATGCAACAACAACAAAACCAACCAAATTAACCAAAGACTTGTGAGCCTATTCCTTGCTTAACTTTTAATACTATTCGCAACTCTTTATGGACAACTAACACAGCAAAGAAAAGGGGAGGACGGCTCTGAGACAGCTCCAGCAGGCCGATAGAAAGGAACAGAGAGACCATAAAAAGCTACTAATACACTTAGGTTGAAGTCACAAGATTGTCACCAATGGAAGTGGAGCCAGAATTTCACCCATGGTCTATAGAACATTTGGATCAATACCTGTCAACTCCTGCTTCAAAACAGATGGCTAGCCGTGACACTCCTGTGCTAAGGTTCTGTGAAGGTAATGTCACAAAGAAGAATCACTTTTAATTCTACCACACCTGATCGTGATCCTGTAAACCTTTTCTCATTGGACTATTTAGAAAAACTGGACATGCACAAGTCCAAGGGGCCGGAGGCGCTGCATCCGAGGGTGCTGAGGGAGTTGGCTGATGTGATTGCAGAGCCATTGGCCATTATCTTTGAAAACTCATGGCGATCGGCGGGAGGTCACGGACGATTGGAAAAAGGCAAATATAGTGCCCATCTTTAAAAAAGGGAATCCTTTTAAAAGGAGAATCTGGGGATATACAGACCTATCAGCCTCACCTCTCTCTCTGGAAAAATCATGGAGCAGGTCCTCAAGGAATCCATTTTGAAGCAATTGGAAGACAGGAAGGTGATCAGGAACAGTCAACATGGATTCATCAAGGGACATTCATGCCTGACCAACCTGATTGCCTTCTATGATGAGAAATGGACTCTGTGGATATGGGGAAAGCAGTGGATGTGATATATCTTGACTTTAGCAAAGCTTTTGATATGGTCTCCCACAGTATTCTTGCCAGTGAGTTAAAGACGTTTGGATTGGATGAATGGACTATAAAGTGGATAGAAAGATGGCTAGATTGTCAGGCTCAACGGAGAGTGATCAGCGGCTTGATGACTAGTTGGCAGCCGGTATCAAGCCGAGTGGCCCAGTTCAACATCTTTATTAATGATCTGGATGATGGGATGGATTGCACCCTCAGCAAGTTCGCGGATGACACTAAGCTGGGGAGAGGGGTAGATAGTTGGGAGGGTAGGGATAGAGTCCAGAGTGACCTAGACAAAATGGAGGATTGGGCCAAAAGAAATCTGATGAGGTTCAACAAGGACAAGTGCAGAGTCCTGCACTTAGGAGGGAAGAATCCCAAGCACTGCTACAGACTGGAGACTGACTGGCTAACCAGCAGTTCTGCAGAAAGGGACCTGGGGATTACAGTGGACAAGAAGCTGGATATGAGTCAACAGTATGCCCTTGCTGCCAAGACGGCTAACTGCATATTGGACTGCATTAGTAGAAGCATTGCCAGCAGATAGAGGGAAGTAATTATTCCCCTCTGTTCAGCACTGGTGAGACCACGTCTGGAGTATTGCATCCAGTTTTGGGTCCCCCACTATAGAAAGGATGTGGACAAATTGGACAGAGTCCAGTGGAGGGCAATGAAAATGATCAGGGAGCTGGGGTATGTGACTTATGAGAAGAGGCTCAGCGAACTGGGCTTATTTAGTCTGCAGAAGAGAAGAGTGAGGGGGGATTTGATAGCAGCCTTCAACTACCTGAAGGGGGGTTCCAAAGAGGATGGAACTCGGCTGTTCTCAGTGGTGGCAGATGACAGAACAAGGAGCAATGGTCTCAAGTTGCAACGTGGGTTGTCTAGTTTGGATATTAGGAAAAACTATTTCACTAGGAGGGTGGTGAAGCACTGGAATGCGTTACCTAGGGAGGTGGTGGAATCTCCATCCTTAGAGGTTTTTAAGGCCCGGCTTGACAAAGCCCTGGCTGGGATGATTTAGTTGCAGTTGGTACTGCTTTGAGCAGGGGGTTGGACTAGATGACTTCCTGAGGTCTCTTCTAACCCTAATGTCCTATGATTTTATGATTGGAACAGGATGGGCCCTTTTGTTTCTAAAGTGTAGCCTTCCATACCAGGAGGCACTTGGTTATACATCAACCAATTGCTAGAGAAAAAGTCATGACAAACTATGTATCTTCCAGACATTGAATAATCTACCTTAGATACATCTCTACCTCGATATAACGCTGTCCTCGGGAGCCAAAAAATCTTACTGCATTATAGGTGTTGAACTTGCTTTCATCCACCAGAGTGCGCAGCCCCGCCACCCCGGAGCACTGCTTTACCGTGTTATATCCGAATACGTGTTATATCGGGTCACGTTATATCGAGGTAGAGGTGTAATAAATAAAATGATAGCTTTCAGAATAGTCAATCTATCAAATAAATGTCAATGGGTATATCTGTCCTTCTTATGAAGAACGGTAACCTCACTCCCAGGTGTAACTTCCCAAATTGCCTGCATGAAATAAAGCTGATGACGACGACTAGCTGGACAATTTGGCATGTATAATTTTTTGCCTTTGCCCCTCTCTAGAGGAGAGTTAACATTTGTTGAAAGCAGCCACTTAGCAATATATACAAAAACTGTCTAGATCTCTAACCTATGCCCATGTAACAAGCCTTGCATAACAAGGATTGACTTCAACAAAAGAAACCTATATACCCATAATAAGACTTATACTATATACATTTTCTTTAAGAGAAACCACTCATTTGCCAAATTCACAGCTGTGTACTGTAACCAGCCATAATGCTTTTCACAGAGAGTACCTTTGCAAGGATCTCAAAGCCCTTTATGCACAGTATTATGTACCTCCTATTAAAAAAACAAGATTACTGTAATGGTCCAAAACCAGGGGCTGATTCTGCACACAATCAGGGTACGATTATGCCTCACCCCCGCTTACCTTGAGTATCTCTTTACTCTGAAAGTAGCCCCACTGAAATCAATGAAACAGAGTGAGACACTATTCAGCATGAATAAGGGGCGCACAATCAGGCCCTACAGTTAATGTGGTCTTTTGCAGCTGACTGAAACTAGACACTGGGTCCCAACATCTTATCATCATTGTAGTACTTTCAACCATTAATGGAGAACACTACCAATTTTTTTTTTATAAGGGACTCTGTTGGGTAGTTTTATTACAGCCAAATGTGGAGACTGAGGTACAAAAGTTAATTGATTTGTTCTGGGTCACACAGCAAAACAACAGGACGAGTCCTGATTTGCAATCCCCATCTCTAACAACTAGGCAATACACTCTCTAGGCAAAACCTTTGTGAACATTTTCCTATTGCTGTATATACATTTTCAGTTTACTGTTCAATATGCTTTGGTATACAAGTAAAACTACAACATGGACATTAATATCTTCAATCTCCACTGGCAACTTTTCAATTCCGAAGTACATAGTAAGGTTGAATCAGATTTAAACCTCTCGGGCTTTACAAATGAATATTAAGTGCTTCTTCTGTAATAGTTACAGGGCAATTATGAAGCTAGTAGCAACTTCAATAAGTAACTGTCTTCTACACAATTATTGTAATCTAACAGATAAGGTAATCTCAAATCAATGTAGAAGCCACATCTTTTTGGGGTAGCTGTTTTACCTCTTAGATTAATAGAATAAAAAAGTTGTGTAAAAGGCACATCTTATTGGAAAGGCTGTTAGTTACCTTCACTTGAACTACTGCAGACAGTATACCTCATGTTAATTTGTATAACAGTTAAACCATATTATTGGCAAATCAGTACAAATACTTTTAAGCAAACATATAGGGTCAGAATTTTTAAACTCAGTTTGCTCCCTATCTGTTACTGCAGTTTGCTGGCCCACAGTATTACAGGGGCAGTCGATATATTTTAGTTGCCCGACTACCTCATGTGCAGGCCCCAATCGAATGCTCAGACATCTAAATGACCTCAAAATTGTGGGCAGAAAAAAAGAAAAGGAGGTTGATGCCAGGCAGAAAAATCAAGCCCGTAGGATGCAATTCACCCCTATATGAAGGAGTCATTACAAGGTCTAAGCACCAACTATGGCCTCAAAATAGGGCTTATGTGGGACTCAGCTGGTACATTGGCCTTGTATTGGCCTTCTGTATAGGGGTGAAATTCACCCTGCATCACTGGCCCAGCAGGACATACTTTTGTAGGGTTAAATTCATGCCCGTAGAATGCCCATGCACCACTTAGATCTCGCTCAGACCCTGGCTTGAAGGCTTTAGTGGTGCACAGACTGCATGCTGGCATTCTGCACAGAGGTCAATGTCAGACCGAATAGATGGAAAAAGGAAAGATTTCAAACTGTCCTTGGATAAACAAAGAACTGACAGAACCCAGCTGAATTACAGAGATACCAGTGACTGAAACAGATAATACAGTGATTATGTGATGTCTGTGTCATCTCTGAATAACCACAAAGAACTAAGAGTCAGTCCCTCACCCGGTGTAAATAGGCTATGCCAATTTACCCCTAGCTGAGGATATGGCCCTAACATTGAAATCGATCCGCCCTTTAACAAAACAGGGACGGTTTGAGCATCATGGAGTAATAGAAAATACAGAACAAAATGAGTTAGTGTACAAAGAGAATGAAAACAGCCATTGCGAAGATGCATACTGATATATTGCTGAATGTGAGGGGAATTAGTAAGATATTTGTCTTATACTAGCTGAGCAGTGGTAAAGTATTATAAAATTACTTCAGTTGCCAACAGCATAGTATGAACGTAAAGGAATTACAGAATGATGTGCTACACTCAGCCCCAGGAGAACTAGCAAAAACAGAAGAAAGGACTGGAGTGCAGAGGCATTGCTATATAGATTCACGAGGGAAACTATTTTATGAATCAAAAAATATTATGTATGCACATATACAGCCCTCATCGCTGCAATGTCTGAGTGCCTAGTTAATGGATGGTATCCTCACAACAGCCCAGTGAAGTTGGAAAATACTATCCCAATTTGACAGATGGGGAACTGAGGCCCAGAGTAGAATATGAGACTTGCCCAACATCATACAGAAAGTACACCTCTACCCCGATATAACGTGACCCGATATAACAAGAATTCGGATATAACGCGGTAAAGAAGTGCTCCAGGGGCACTTCTTATTGTTTCACCTATAATGCAGTAAGATTTTTTGGCTCCCGAGGACAGCATTATATCGAGGTAGAGGTGTAGGTGACTGAGCCAGGAATCGAACCTATGTCTTCTGAGTGCTGTAGCCCATAGACCACTCTTCCGTCCATCAAAATAGGCGGCCAGCACCAGGGAAACCCAGCCAAGTAATGCACAAAGACTGTGATACTGAGTCCTGACAAGACAAAAAGGTCACCACTTACAAAGTATGCAATTTACTGTGGTTTTTCCCGAGCCGAGCCACATGTGTGATTAGAATGATCCATGTCCAATGATCTCACTGTCTAAGAGACTAACTTAAGTTAGCAAGAGCCAATGCCATAACTCCTATTTTAAAAGGTACAGTTCCCTGCCTGGATTTTCATATGCAATTACTCTATAAACAGAAGACAAATGCTGGCCATGACAAATACCCAAATAGTTATGTTTTGTCACACACTCTAGAGCAATATTTAGATGTGCGCACATCTTCAAAATGCTTTTAGTAGCCTCCCTCTATCTTAATCCTGAATTCACATGCCCCACTCAACTTATTCACGAATCATCAGGAAAGGAAGTCGTGTTTTTGCTAACAGTGGCCCGGGCTTTACTCCCCTTGGAAATCAACAGCAAAATTCCACTTGGCACAGGATCATCCCATGAAGAAGGATGCTGAAACACTAATACCTCCTAAACGTGATCCAATTACTCATGATCCAATAAACAGAGGTGTTTTTGGCTGGCAAGAACATTGTTCCCGGTATTCATCATGAGGCACTGAATGTCTGCCGGCGAAAGATAATGTTCATGGGAACATTTGGAAAGCGGCCCCTCTGCTTACCCTTGCTCTCAGCTGTTAATCGCACCAGTGCGTGCCTCTGCTCATCCTGGCAGCAGGAGCAACTGAAAATCCTAAGAAATGCCACTATACACATCACTTAATTGCACTTAAACACCAACCTGTCCCGGCACCCTTTTGTTGGGGTCCTGTCCTAGCCATGTCCACCTTTTCTCCTCCCTAGCTGTACTCATATCAGTGCAAGGCACAGAGTTTTGTTCACTTCACATTACTAAGATCTAAGCACATTCCTCTGATGTGGAAGCGTCTCGGTACAGGGACAGAGTATATACCCAGCGAGCAACAACTCCCAGAAATTCTCTCAGCAGCCTGTAAACTCTATTCCTCAGATCCTGCCTGGTCTTTCAAGTCATTCATGGGGGGGGGCGGGACTCTTACTGAATTGCCAAGGTACGTGTGTGAGAAGTGGCTCTGTGTGTCAGGATTGAATTGCATGGGCAGGGCTGAGTGGGGACAACAAAGTACGTGTCTCCACTAATTCTAGTGCTAGACTTGCATGGCCGTTAAAAATGTTACATTCGCCCCACACTCCCTTAAGCGCTGGGACCTCAGATTTTTCTTATTGCTTCTGTTTCCCTTTCAGAAGAACTCATTTCTGAAACATCTCTGCTAACTTCATTGTCTGTTTGCACCTTTCATTTCCATTTGCAGCTCACATGCCATCCATCTCTCACAGCATCCCTCCCCTCCCCCACCAGACACACACTTTTCAATACACAATAATTAATCAGGCTCCTTGTGTCTCCTTTTACCAATTCTCCCTGTGAATACAAACAAGCTGCAGAAATGAACAATGCATTAGAGGACAGAATTTACAAATGGTGTTCTATAACACTTAGTCTGTTTCATTCAGCATGTCAATTTTTTTTTCCTGAAATTCTTAGCATAATTTCCCAGCATTATACATTATGAATGTTTTTGAGCATGTAGTCATACACTGCATATGTCTGAAGAGCCACATTAATTTGGTATTGCTACTGTTTCTTCAGTGGTGTGAACTTACAGGAAAATTCAGGCAACTTACATAATTTATTAAAGCATCACAAAAAATTAAATACAAACAAATACAAACATATTTCAAAATTTTGAAGATGTTTTCATTTTGTGGGATTTGAAACACCAGTGACAATTCTAACGTCTATTTTTTTTCATACAAAAAATTACATTTAGAGGGGAAAAGGCCATTTGTTGGTAAAAAAAAATTAAAAAATCATTAGAAATATGTTGACCAGTTCTGATCATTATGTATGTTATTTAGGTCAGTAAGTTACATTGTGTTGACTTTTCACTTTATCAAGTAGGATTTAAATTCCTAACTCCTGGAATTTACATTAAATAGATTTTATATTGTAGTAACAACATATGTTCATATTGCATAAATTGAGAAAAATTGATTACAATTATGCAATCAAATAATACAATCAAAGTGCTTGGAGCAGGTTATATCTTAATAAAAACAAATTAAAATAGAAATGGACCTAATCCAGAAGTATGATAGACCCAAATACTCCAAAGGAAGTTCAGATTGCATTGTGATCTAGGTTTATCTTGAAAACAGAAATGAAAGGAAAATCATTCTCTTAAAACAAACCAGAAAAATAAATGAGGATAAAGAAAGGCACAGAACATTCAAACACATCACTACCCTCCTTGTACTAATCCACAGCAAAAGGGTGAAAGAGAAACAGGAAGACTAAATTGAACCATACTCAAAATCTCTTACCATGTGAGACTTATACTAGATACGGAGAGACTCTGTGCCGAACAAAAACACAGCTCTGTTTGCACTGTCTTCAGCAATCTCACATGCTCCATGACCAAGTTAAAAGATTACAACCCCCTGTTCCTTTCCAAACTGCCTCCTTGAGGTCACTGGATTCCACGCACACACGCTGATGTCATCACATTCTACGTTCTCTGTCTTTGCGCTGGATTGGCATAGGCATGCTCCAAAAATAAGGGTAAGGCCTGAGCTCAGCAAAGCAAGCAAACCCACTCCTACTCAGCAAGGCACTCAAGCAAGCGCTTACCTTTAAGTGCATTTGAAGTCTAATTTAAGTCAATGGGACTTAAAAAGATGCTTAAATAGGTGCACAAGAGCTTTCCTGAATCAGGACCATGATTAACTCACATTTTTGTATGATTTAGCTATCATTGCTGAGATTTAATATCCATCCAGGGCCTGGTCAAGCACGAACAGAAGTCAAAGTAAAGATGCCCATTGAATTCAGTGTGCATTGGACCATGCCCTGTATGCTCATCATGCATGAACATTAACTTTAGAAGTGTAAACAACATCTATTTGGTCCAGTGTCAGCCCGAGGGAAACCATTGAAAAGTCTGAGCTAAAGAGAGGGTAGGCAGAGATGGCTGGATGTCTTTTTGTCTGGTTCCAGTGAAGCCAGAAAATATCCTAGATCAACTACAACTGGCCAGCACTTTGGGATTGCTCTGTATAACGGGAACAATCCTGGTAAACTGAAGCATCTGGACAACACCTTCCATTTCTGATTGGCAGATCTGTAACCGGCTATAAAGAGCTTCCCATTGGCCATCTTCACACATTCTGCCACAGTTTAATACAGAGAAGGCTTCAGAACATCTCATCTTGGTGACAAAGAAATTAAAATGACTCTGCATATTGTATTTTTCATATGCGCGGCTCTTTGTTCCTTACAACAGGGCCATCTATAAATAATTCATGTCCTGGGGTTTTAATAGCATTATTAATAATATCTAAGCATCTCGACCAAATGCTGAATAAAACAAAACAAAGCCTTGGAATATTCCATAATTCTGATTGATGATGAAGATCTAGGCCTTCAAATAAATTACTGTTTTATTCTGTGGATTCTTTAATATTAATAGCCATTAACCCAAGGGTAAATAACCAGAGGATCTTCTCCTTATGTGACATCTCTATTACTGAAGGTTTGCAGCCATGGTAGCCCATTCTGTATGATCTTCTGCTAATTTCTTTGTAGATGAGCGGTCCTTTTGATCCACCCAGGATACCACATCGTCCATCTAAGACTTCTTTGTCTGCCTAATGTTCTTCTGATATCAACTATCCCTTGCAGTGCCTGTAAACATGCATTGCCCAATGAACTTCTTAAAACATATCCTGCAATTCAAATCTTTCTTTTCATAACATCTCTGACTAGCATTTGCTGAGCTCCAATCATCTCCAATACTTCTTCGTTGGTCATATGGTCTATCCATAATATTTTCAGAATTTTTCTATAAACACCATACTTTGAAGGATTGTAGTTTCTTTATGATCAGTCGTTTGAATGTCCACATTCCACAGCCATAATTTAACACAGACCAAATATAAATTTTTAAGAGTCAGAATTTAGTCTTCAGATTTATGTTCCATCTTATAAGTTGTTTATTCTTCTGGAATGTCTCTTTCGCTCTTGCTATTCTGGTGTTGGCTTCAGTATCTGATATTCCAGCTTCTGTATGAAGCTTCCTAAGTAGCAATAATTTCTCACTTGCTGTACAGCCGTGTCATTCACCGGAATCTCATGTTTTCCCAGGATCTTTGCATACCAACATATTTTTTTTCTTGTCCACTGTCATAACTATAAAGGGAAGGGTAACAGCCCTCCTGTGTACAATACTATAAAATCCCTCCTGGCCAGAGACTCCAAAATCCTTTTACCTGTAAAGGGTTAAGAAGCTCAGGTAACCTGGCTGACACCTGACCCAAAGGACCAATAAGGGGACAAGATACTTTCAAATCTTGGTGAGGGGGAAGGCTTTTGCTTGTGCTCTTTGTTTTGGTGGTTGTTCGCTCTTGGGACTGAGAGGGACCAGACATCAATCCATGCTCTCCAAATCTTTCTGAACAAGTCTCTCATATTTCAAAATTGTAAGTAAACAGCCAGGCAAGGCATGTTAGTTTTATCTTTGTTTTCTCAACTTGTACCTTTTACTAGAGTGTTTACCTCTGTTTACTGTAACTTTGAACCTAAGGCTAGAGGGGGCTCCTCTGGGCTCTTTAAGTTTGATTACCCTGTAAAGTTATTTTCCATCCTGATTTTACAGAGATGATTTTTACCTTTTTCTTTAATTAAAAGCCTTCTTTTTAAGAACCTGATTGATTTTCCCTGTTTTTTAGATCCAAGGGGGTTGGATCTTGATCCACCAGGAGTTGGTGGGAGAGAGGAGGGGAGATGGTTAATTTCTCCTTGTTTTAAGATCCAAGGGGTTTGGACCTGTATTCACCAGGGAATTGGTGAAGAGTCTCTCAAGGCTACCCAGGGAAGGGAATTAGCACATTGGGAGTTGTGGCAGCACTGTGTCATCTGCATAGCGAATGTTATTCATACATTTTTCATTCATATTAATACCGTCTTCTGTTTCTTCAATTCATTTAATCAAACACTTGCTATAAAGTTGAAATCTGGAGACATTATACAACCTTGCCTCACTCCTCTCTTGATCTCTCAGATTACCAGAGTATAGTGTAGTGGAAAGTTGAACAACAAATGTGTTTCGTTCAATATTTCCATTGAAAATCATTGATAAATATAATAAAGCATATAACTACAGTGTGAATTTGCAGACCTGGATATGTTCTCTGGTAGAAAGTGATAGTTAAAGTTGAAAGATAAATATCTCTTTTGATCTGTAAACAAGAGCATTGTTACTTTTAGTCCCACGGGATCAATACTAATCATGCACTACAGCCAACCAAGAACTATTGGTAACAATCAGAAGGCGCTAGATTCAATTCCCCTTTACTGACAGCACTGGGAAGTCAATAGACACTGAAGACACTCTTTAAAAATCTAATTTTTAGACAAGCATATAATAGCAACCCATTTAGGAGTCAGGGTTTTCAGCATACCTGGAGATATAAGCATGGGGCTAGTAAACCTTCACAAGATATTTATCAGTGTCGAATTTTACTTAGCACCGACTCCTGAGAGCTGCTGCCCCGCATAGCTTGTAAGATATGTTATAGCACATGTTTTTGTTTTGTCGACTGTGTGTCTGAGTGTTCATGCTCACATAGGCTAAAAATTTGGTCGATATGGAAACAAGCTGGGGCATGAACAAATAGGGAGCTACCATGTGATTTTTTTTCTGGTCTTCTTCACCAATGATCCTAGGCTAGAAGGAAAACCCATTCTGGGACTGCACCTCCACTACTCTCAAAAAGCATGGCAAAAGCCATAACACCGTTGCTTAATGTGCTTCAAGACCACCATGTGAATGCTTTAAAATGCCTTGGGCCAGGTCCATTCTTGGTGTGTATTGGTATTTCTCCAGGGAAGCCAGCAGCCCTGTACCAGTTTACACCAGCTGAGGATCTGTCTCTTATGTCGACATAAACCATCAGTCAGAGGCACGTTCCGAGCATTGCTTGCAGCAAACAGTTACATAGTGAGGAAACCCCATCACTGGATGAACTGATGTATCTATCATCACATAATATAAATTAGCTCCCAGAAGTGGACACTGGCAATTAGGCACACATTATAGATGTCTGCAGTAAATGATGGGCATTATATAGAAAGAACTGAAAGATTACACAGGCTGATATGTGAGTGCTATGTAATAAGGTCCTTGGAGCACATGCATCAGCCATTTCTTGGAGCAAATTTGGCTGCAGTTACAAGAAGTTCTATACTAGTGTATGATGTTATTCACTTGCTGCAAGTAACAACTACAGTGCTCGCATGATTACAAAATAGCTGAACTACTGTGCTAACTACCTCTATTATTTGGCTTCTAATGTCTACACTAGTGATATTTGGCAAATGATCTATGAGTGAGGAGGTAGGAATTGATGAGGTGAAGCCATGGGGCACACAAATTTTACAAGCTGCATGTATTCTCCACATTTAAGATTTCTGCTTTCACAGACTTCTTAAAGCCCTTCTGGAAAGAGATGATGAAAGGAAGCTGGAGGATGACATTATAAATGCCGATGAATTGCCATTATGAATGCCAATGAATGGCCAGAAAAAGAGAGAGTAAGAATGATTCTAGAGCCTGGAGGTTGGGGCTCTCGCTTTGGATTTGGAAGAACAAAGTTCAAGTCGCTGCTCCAGCAACTGTTTAATTAGTTATATAAAGTGGATCAGCTTCAACAGGGAGCCCGAAGGAGCCCCAGAGCACATTATTGCAGAGCCCAGCGGTTAGGGCAAGCTTCTTTAATGGGGGAGACCCAAGTGTAAATCCCTTCTCCACCTCAAGCAGATAGGGGAATGGAATCTCAGTCTCCCACATCCCAGGTGAGTGAGCTCCCCACTGGGCTGAAAGTTATAAAATGATGACCACCCCCACCTCTACTTTTTCCCATTTTATGACTCTAGACCTCAGGTGGGCAACCTGCGGCCCATCCGGGTAAGAGGCTTGCGGGCCATGACACATTTTGCTGACGTTGACCGTCCGCAGGCACGACCCCCTGCAGCTCCCAGTGGCCGCAGTTTGCCATTCCCGGCCAACGGAAGCTGTGGGGGGCAGTGCTTGCGGACGGTCAACATCAGCAAAATGTCTCGCGGCCTGCAATCAGCTTATCCTGATGGGCCGCATGCGGCACCACTGGTCTAGACCATTAAAAATGCTCAAAAACTGTTGTTGTTTTTTTCAGTTTACCAAAAAAATTCACAATATTTTGATTCATGGCAGGTCAAACTGAATTTTCTTCCAATTTTTGGGAACTACCAGTGAACTGAAAAATGAATTATAAACAGGGCACCAGCTTCCATCTCCTCCTCCGCCTCCTCGTGTAGGGACCAATCTGTTCGGTGTCTTCTGAAAATGGCTAGTGGCTTAGGCACCCCAGCAAGCTAGGTGGGGAATGCCTCTTTTGAGTATCCTACCATGGCTTAGGCACCTGGATGTCAGGACTGAGGCAGCTGTGCGCATATCCAGGAACAGATTTTTATGCACCTAACTTACACAACTAGGGACTTTAGGTGTCTACAGGGCTAGGCAGCGAGTGAGCCAGTGGAATCTAAATTTTGGACTTAGGCACTTGATGTGGCAGTTAGACACCTAAATCCCCATATGAACCTAGCCCTTTGTACCTGAAAGTAATATACATTTTCAGTACATCTGATGAAACTGAAACCATAAGATCAATATGCAAGAAGGCTATGCCAGTTAGCCTCATCAAGCCGATCTGACATAGAGCTTAATTTACTAGAGATCACATATTTTGGGGCACCAAAGGTAAGAAACCAGAGTCCTTATATTGCAGCAATCAGTGCTGGAACTCAATCATGTTGCTGCAGTATTTCCAACTCTATGCATGGAAATCTAATGAGTCGGGACCTAAAAAAATCATGTGATTTGTTTAACATCATGACACTTTTAAAATAACTTTGGGTCTCTATTTATTTGACTTCTGCCTTTGCAGCGTTTAGTGTTTTCAATTTCAAACTTTTTTTCACCATCATGAGAGCTAGAATCTTATTTTAAAAAAATATCCTCCTGAGCTCATATAATCACTTGTCTCCAGGAGCTGGGGATATAAAGGAAAATATCGGGATAAAACCATGAGAGCTGGCAACACTCATATGCCAGAGCAGTAAACAAACCAAAAATATAGTCTCAAAAAGCATGAAGACATCAGAAACAGAGAACAGCATACACCATGTACAGATTAAAATAAAAACCAAAACAGCAGAATAAGGCTCAACAACAATACCTGTAAGTGGGAGAAAACCTGAAAAGCAAATGTGGTCACTGTACAGCACTAAATGCACAAGCCATTAGGCATATGTACACAGCAGTAGGAGCATATCAAACTAGGAGTGACAATGACACCTACAAATATGTACTAGCAGATACTGCACTTCATGATGGAATGACCAGTTTGCATGCTAGACACGAAAAAGACTTTACTCAAATTTTTGAATAATTGACCTGGAGCTGTTATTACAAAATTACGTTCTCTATAATTGCAGTAGGATCATAATACTGAAAAGCAGCGTGCCCAGAATTTCTGACATGCATATGTTATGAGTCATACTGGGAATGAAGCAAAGCAAAATCCCAGTTGTCCTATAATGGAGAAATATGAGCAGTCTTGATGTCTGGGCAGCATTACTTCCCAGCCAGTTAACAAAGTGAACCACTTATGAGGCATGAAATACCTGACCGACCTTGGAGCAAGGTAGCCAAGGATTTATGTACAGTGAGCACTCAAGAATACCTTGTGATGGCTGAATTCTATTCTAACTATTGGGAAATACAGCGGATCCCTTTCAGGCAGTAGCAAACGCTTCTGTTAAATGCCACAAAAATGGTTTGCCCAGCATGGAATTCCAGAGAGAGTAATTATAGAAAATAGACCTCTGCTTGCCTGTCAGTGATTTGCACAGTTTGCTGTGTCAGCAGAGTTTAAACATGCCACATTCCCTCTGCATGAAAGCCAGTTTAATAGCAAAGCAGAAGCAGATGTCAAAATCACCAAGATGATACCGGGATAAGAGACCTGTGGAATGCACTGCAGGCGTAGACAGATAAACCAACAGAAGACATAGTCCAGCACAAAGTTTCATATCATGCGGTGTGTAACCTAAGGGGTGGTTTTCCATATGTTTGACATCGCAGTAGTGGAAAAGGTGTAGGGAAAAACTAAACAGTGGAAATAGCAAGAAGAATATTACCACAATTCAAGGATGTTGATAACTTGGAGAGGGTTCAGAGAAGAACCATGAGAATAATTAATAGACTCAAACAGACCTTATAGAGATAAGATAAATAGATTGAGCTCCTTGAGTCTAACAAAGAGAAGGGGTGATTTGATTACAGTCTACAAGTACCTACATGGGGAACATGATCCAATGGCTGGGAGCTGAAGCTAGAAACATTCAGTCTGGAAATAAGAGATAAGTTTTTAACAGTGAACATAATTACTCATTCAAACAATTTACCAAGGGTCGTGGTAGATTCTCCATCACTGACAATTTTTAAATCAAGATTAGACAGTTTCCTAAAAGATCTGCTCTAAGAATTATTTAGGGGAAGTTCTATGAACTGTGCTCCAGTGGAGTCAGAATGGATGATCACAATGGTCCCTTCTGGCCTTGGAATCTATGAATACTACCAAGATGTAATGACAAAACAAGAGATGTACTTCACCTGTATATGAACCCGTACTAGTATGGTTTATGACCGTCTCGTGTACTTCTGCTGTATACGACCTTGGCACTACCTTTTGTGTACTAGGATAATTCTATTGCCACAACTATCATTTCCTATAAACTCCCAGGAAACAGATGTTGCAAACAAATCCCACCCTCACATCTCCAGATCCAGAGAGTCTAACAGAAATAGGCAATGATTCCAAACAAGACCGGTTGACACAGGGAATGTCAGTAAAACAACCAGCACAGTCAGTGAAATCCCTTTGAGGCTGTACCTCCAGAAAGAAAGGCCAGAAAACAAAACCACATGAAGTGAAAGAGTAGGAAAGTTATCTAGCAATTTCAAAGACATTTTTACTGCTATCTAAAAAACAAACTTTTGAACTATTCAATTCTGCAACAAGAAGATATATGAGAGATCTATACAAAAATCCATATATGCATCTCTGATAGGCATGTATATAGCCCATTAAAAATAGAGCCATCTATTGACATAATGGAATATCTAGTTTTGTTATGTTTGTAAATTCAATAAAGCTGTTATTGCTACATTGCAAGGAGCTTCCGGACCATTGCATTTAGAAGCATAGGCTTGGGAGGAGAGTGTATTTATTTAAAGTTTGAGAGCCAGTGATACAGGGTGATGTGACTGTTACTGATAGTGATTTCCAGGTGGAGGCGAAGGATGGAAGTCTTTCAATACTCTGAGGTGAGCAAAATGATGACTGGATCATGAAACCCAGAAATGCTGCTTTTTCTGCTGCAGTGCTTAGGTTTGGATTATTTACCCTGTACCACATGACTTAATTAACAGAACATTTGTAAACCCTTTGCCATGCTTAATGTGTGACCGTAAAATAATGTATTTAATTTACTCTTATAACTTTCCTCTCTTATTTAATAGAATAGCGATGGAAAATATTTGGTGCCCTACACCACCCTGCTGTCAGAGTAGGATTGTACCTGACGCTATATTCCCGAGTTCACTGTCCAGTCCAATTTTAAATTTCTTTTTCTTGTTGATCTTCTGGGAATGTCTAAAGACAATGAGATTTTGGAACAGCGAATCAGAACATGGAACAATTTCAACGCACAAATTCTTTCTGGTGAGAATGATGTTGAGATTCCAGCGCGATAAAGTGATAGGAAGAACTGAAATTTGGAACAAGCTGTTCCCTCTAATATGCTTCCACATCAATAGCATATTGACATATTATACACAATACCACGCAGAGCTGCCAGACAACCAGATTGCTAAATAGCTGACAAGATAAAGAAACCAGAACCTCAGCCATTCAGAGTCCTGCCCAGTCATAAAATAGGGTGCAAATTTTAAAAACTCCTTTTGGGTGACGTAGTTTATGATCAGATGATGCAAACAGCCCAACTAAAGTCAAAGCCAAAAATGAAACAGGACAGTGGCAGCGTGGTGTACCAGCCTCACGAGGCAACATTACCTTAATATATCGTGTTTGTAAAGCACTTTGAAGTTGTAAAAACAGATACTGAAAATGCTATTATTTTATTGACTCGACATCTGTTGTGTTTAGTAATGATAGATATAGCCATGGTCATAAAACAGGATAGTAGGATCCATGGTGCATGCTTTAAAACATAATCACCAGCTCCATGTCAATAACCGTTTTCTACAAATGCCGGAGCGACTGTAGCAATGGGAGCTCGCTGGGCTTCAGTAAAGTTCTATTTTTGTTGTACTGTGTTGGGAAGAGAAATTACAACACAGAGCACTTGCTGGTGCCTTCCCATTGCTGCATTTACTCAAGCCCTTCTGTAAGCAAGCTCTGATAGGTCAGAACTTAGCATGAGCAGCAGGACGCAACTTAGCTCATGTACCTCTTGCTCAGCTCTGCTGATCATTGATAGGCTCTCTCTTGAGTAAGGGGGTTTTGATGGGCTGGGAGGATGCACTCTTAAATAAGTGGAGTGAACCAGATTTGATTATAGGACCAGCAGTCAGTGGGAGTTGCGGGTGCTCTGCATCTTTGAGAATCAGCCCAATAATTTAGGCCCAGAACTTTAGACTCAAGTACCTGATTTTCAGAGACGCTGAGCCCCACCTGCTGCTTCTGTCGAAGTCAATGGAAGTTGTGGGTACTCAGCAAATCTCTGAAACCTCTGAAAATCAGTTCCCAAGAGTACAAGCGTTGGCTTTAACTGGTCTGTGCCTCAACCCAATCCCAAGGGCATAGGCATCCATAGCACAACTCACATCCTTATTTCATTTTTCTTCATAATTGTAGCATAGCGACTGCAAACAGAATTTACCTATAGTCCTCCCCCCAACAACAAAACCCCCCAATGTGAGACTGGGGAAGTATAAGGCGTTCAAATGGCTTTTGTAATGTGCCAGATACACTTTTGGGACAATAAGTGTTAAGTGGATTTCCTGGGGAATCCTTGGGCAATAGCTAATGCAAATTCCACAACCCCGCTTATGCAGAAACCCAGCCTTTTGACGGTGCACCCTGAAGAGAGGGACATTAAGAGTCTACACTGCAGCTAGACACCTGTAGTTGCTCCGTGCCAGCTAACTCGGGCTAACAGGCTAAGGCTAAGCAGCTGTTTAATTGTGGTGTAGATGTTTGGGCTCACAGCATCCTAGAGCCCAGGCTCCAGCCCAAACGTCAACATCACAATTAAACAGCCCACTAGCCTGAGCTCCGTGAGCCCAAGGCAGCTGGCACAGGCCAGCCATGGGTTTTTAATTGCAATGTAGACATATCCTAACTGGGGATTACCTGTTCCAGGAGACTGGAGATCAAAGACCCAAACTGTTTAAAGAAACAGCTGAACTGTCACGGTTCCTGTTCTAAAAACTGACATGGATTGTAACCCAGGGGGCAAACCCAGGTGTCAAGTATGAAAGACTAACGCCCACCAGAGCACCTAGACTGGAGCTGGAGCTGACCTCTGGTAAGCTTTTAGCATGTGTGTAGGTTCTTCTATTGTTTTGTATAGGTTTTCTCTGTAGTGCTTTTACAGTAAGAAAAAAGATACTTGCTTAGGAAGATCTGTGTGGTAATGTATACCTGCTGGCTATATACTATTCATTGCCTTCGGAGAGACAGCAAAATGCAGGTGCTGGCCTTTAGACGCACTGGCTTGCTGGGGATATTGCTGTGTATGTCAGGGGGCTGTGCAACATTAAAACCCTGATCAGAAGAGAGGGAAAGATCCACATCTCCACCCAAGAGAGGTGACAGCTGGGATCTGGAAGCCTTAAGTGGTGCCCTCAAGGGAGGGGATACAGGTGAAAGTGTGACACTCCTCCTCCTCCAAACCCTAAGCTACCAAGATGCAGACATAAAAACCCAAGCAACAGCATAGGTTTTTGCTTCCTTCCGCTCCTATCTCCCTTTTGTCTATTTACTGTAGTGATAGTGGCCATATCAGTCCCTAGCTAGATAAGTTATAAACACTGGGGAAGGGGCTTTATCTCTTATTTGTTCTGTGGGCATGTAAAACCCAGGAGAGGTATTAACGCAAGCGTGCATTAGTGCTTGGCATTGGGAGAGATGAGGAAGGATGCTAGGCATATGGCATTATGTGTGTCCTTGATCTTCCTTATCATAGCCAGTCTCAGCAGAGACCCCAAGGGACTCAGGTCCGGATTTTGAGCCTAACTTCTAGTCAGTACAAATGCTTTCCATCAGGTAAATAGTCAAATGCTGATGCCATGTTGTGGTTGCTTTGCTGAGTGATATCAGAATCAGCCATAGCCCTGTTTACCAGTTTTAATTTTTTCCTACCTTTCTAGCAGCAGAGAGTGAATGCTGTCTAAGGTGACTTGCGTGTAATAGCCCAAGAAAAGCATGCGACACATGAATGACTCAGGCCTTATGATGTGCGGAAAAATCCAGGCCATCTATAATTAATGGCTGTTCATTACAAATTTCACAGTGTTGGTACCTAAGACCTCATGAAGCAGAGGTCCATGACAAGTTTGCAAGTATGATAGATAGGCAGTTCTTGGCAGGAATTGATTTTCCTAGAGTTGACTAAGAAGCACAATATGAAGTTAAAGGTACAGGAAAGTTTTCTGTTGGGTCATTTATATCCTTATTAGTAGCTCTAAAAAACTCAACAATCTTGCACAGAAAAAATAAACAGAGATAGTGTTACATATTAATCACAGATATTTACAGGGAGCTAAGGACATCTACATGCTGATCACGCCAGCAGTTGCCATCACATTATCATTGGAAATATCAGGTTTATTATTACTTTATTTAATTATGTTATTATTGCAACCACAGAAGTGAAATCTAAGTGCTTCATTGGTCAAACAGAGGAAATTGTTTTTACAAAAAGATCACATGCACTTTTATCTATGGAGAATGTTGCTGATTTAAAAAAAAAAGAAAAGGTGGAACTCAACTAGAATCCGTTAGGTTGGAATGTAATCATTAATTAATGTCCGAGCAGCACTTTGAAGACATAAAGCACTATAGAAGTGTGAGGTGTGAACATTATTGTCTCATCCAGGCTCAGACAGTTCTGCTGAAAGGGAAGACAGCTTGTAAGTGAAAAAACATGTCAGGAAGGTCCTGATTTAGAGCTGTAATCTGTCTGCCCCAGCATGGGTGTGCTGAGAGAGAGAGAAGAGTTCAGGGAGCATTTCCCCTCAAAGTACTTATGCACAGCTGAAAAGGGTCTAGGAAGAAAACTGACCTTACACCTCATGAGTACTAGGGTGTCTAACATCCCCAGCCCTCTTCTGTAGCCTCCGTTCTGAAAGTGGTCGGCAAGAGAGCTACATCTGTATACATATTACATATATATGTAGGACAGTTAGGGCACCATCCCCTGGTACATTAGAACATGTAGCATTATCTGTAAGTTAGTAGGTTCAATCACGTTGCTATTGTGTACTGCAAATGTTTCCCAGCATGCAGCTTCTAACAGCCCCAAGGAGTTTTGGTTATCTGTGTAGGCGATACAGCCAGGGCACTGCCTCCATCCTGGTTCTTGTACCAGTAGGAGGTCTTTTCTGATGCAGCAGTAAAGGTCACACTTGAATGCGTTCCCCACATGCTGCAATTAGTTATTCAGTCTCTGTCGTCCTGTTTAGAGAACCTCTGCTCAGCTGCTACAGCTCCTCTCTCCCCTCTGAGAAGAACAGCCAAAAACTTGGCCCTGATCCTGCATCATTTTTTACCCTAGTCTCACCTCCCAACTCTAGATAGAAGGCCTGATTCTGCTCACCATTATACTAGCGTAAATCTGGGGTAATGCTACTGAAATCCACAGAATTACAGAAGCGGAAAACTGATGGAAACAAGAGCAGAATGGTCCTGGAATCCACAGAAGTTTTAGCAAAGGAAGAAAGAAAGAAAAAGAAAAAGCAACTAAGAAATGGAGCTTCCCTTTGAAGCAGTTGTGTAAAAGTCACAGAAAATTCTTGAGAGAGAGAGAGAGAGTCATAATGAACAAAGAGAGATCTTCAACTGACTTACTAGAATACTCCCTACATCAAAATATCACCCATACACTTCAAGATAGTTCTTTGCCTTGAACCTGTATAGCTTACTACAAGATTAAAGAAAAACAGTATATTCTTCAGACTTCCAGTGCACGTATTGGGTAATCATACCAAGATATCAATCACGATGTTTCTTCATGGGTGCAAAGCGCCACAATGACATTAAAATATTCATACTCTTTAACCAGTAGATTCTCCTGTCCTTGAGCTCTTGACTTTATTCAGTGAGTCAGCCCCTTATTTTAATTGATACATAAACAGCAAGTGAAGGGGAAACGTAGCATAAGCCACAACATGAATCGTGGAGAGAAAGCCCAAAATATGTAAACAGGGAAGAATGACAGTCACACACAACATGAAAGGATGACCTTGGCAACAACATGGTAGATCATTCTCTCTGATACGTGGAAGATCTGGGAGATACTGGTCAAAGAATGTTTGCTGGTACACAGGACTGATGGTTGCAGGACAGTTCTGCTGAGTTAATAAAGCACATCACCACTGGAAGATCTAAGCTAGCTTTCAGTGAGCTAATCAAATCTTCATGGATCCCCAGCAGCTTAGTAACCATCTGCAAGGATTGAATATTACTTATACTGAGTTTCCTAATGGTAGATCATCCATAACCAGGTCATTTGGATGAGACCACATTATTAATATTACGTGGATGGTTGAACTGTTTGGGGCAAACAAAACTGGCCTGAGCCGTCACCCATTCCCTAAAATGAATCAGATACAAACGTTCCATGAACACGTCCTTAAAGCTAGATGAAGCAGTCCTGAGGCTCCCAGCCAGATTTGCTTCCTGGGCAAGCCTGGTTTCAGGGTGTGGAAGGAAAAGTCCCCTCTATGGGGTTTCAAGACAGTCTTCAGAATGCAGCCAAGCAATCTGCTCCTCCTCTCCCATGTACATCATTTCCACCTGGCAGTGCAGAAGTTGTAGCTGGCTCCTCCCTCTCTGGAATATGTCACTCTTCGGGGAATAGCCGAGCAGTTCTCAATCACCTCCACTCCTATGGCAGGAGCAGCTGGATAGAGGGACTGTTGGATTTTATTAGTGACTGCATTTTGGGTATCTGCAGGTGAGGGGCAGGCAGGGTGAGTTGGATGTGTATGGACAGAGAGACAGAGTCTGGATGACTGCTACAGGAGTGTGGGAAAGGGAACTATGATGTTCATCTATTAAAATAAGTGTCGAAAGAAGATCTGAACAGGAGGTCCAGTTCTGAATGTCTCTTTATAATTAAGAGGGGATTAACCTACGTGAATGAATCAGAAATGACCCACATCGTTGTCCAAAACTTTACATGAACCAGAAATCAAGCTTTTACTAATTATTTTTTCAAGGCCTGTACACTTCCTGTGTTTGGATGGAAACGGAGGTATTGTGCAAGAGATTATCCTTGCAGTTCTCCTGGCCCAGCCCAAAACAGAGATTACTCCAAGTGCCTTGAAGTTTGCATGAAAAAGCATCTGAACTTTTGAGGTCTTTTCTGAACTAAACTGCAGAACTATCAGGTAATTTGCTCCTGGGCACTTCAGCATTATCAGGATTCCTGCACTCACTCTAATGCATCTGACAATGCCAGGGGTACAATCTAGCATTCACTATTGCACAGTGTAGCTATTACCTTGAAGCCTACACTGTAGGATATGACAGATTTGTTGATCTGGCCAACTCTGTTAGTCTTTCACTGTTTTTGTTCTGTTTATTGATTTTCTGAATGTCATTTATTATTTTTGACATTTCTTATCCAAAATGGACTAAACACCTGTTTTATTACAGACCATATATTTTACTTAAGTATCATACTAACCCAAAAGAACTGAAAATACCTTTGTCATCAGTGTCTATTTTTTCCCCATGCATAGCATTCCAAAATCAAAATCAGACCACATCAGCATCTGCATCGCTCTTCCCTAAATGCATCCAAGTGTTCGTTAAAGAATAATAAACTGCATAGTTCAAACAATTAACATGCCAAGAAATAAAAAGCCAGGAAACTGATGTGAAAACTGAGACAGGATGAGCCACAAGAGACATTGGGCCAGACAGTGATCTCATTACTTCAATGTAAAACTTTTGATTTACCTTGATGAAAGTGAGGTCAAGTGTGTTCAAGTTCCAAAGATGACAAACACTAAACCCTCTCCTCCCAGAAGTCTCATTGGTTAGATTTATCATTAATCCCTCTTATCTGAATTAGCAGATGGGACTCTGAGAACATGACCATAAGCAGCACAGTGGTTGACGTTAACCACCTTAGATATTTTTGGCATCCCATATATAGCATATGGAGGGCACCGGTCCAGATCAATGAACCACCAAAGGTTGAAGTCAGAGGGGAGATTGTGGTGCATCATGGGAGATGAAGTCCAGATAAGGAGCACAGCCCATAGGAGAGTATGAGAGCATGAACCGCTCAAACTTCAATTCCTCTGAGGCACCGCTGTACGTTAAGCAAATGCAGTTTAATGTCACACTGACTCAAAATGAGAAATAGCATGGCTGCTCCACAAACCAAAAATGTTTCATTTATGGTCAAACTGACCCCCCCAAGAATATTTTGTTTTGATTTTCCTGACAAAAATAAAATAAAATAAAATAAAACCTTTCCACAAAATCAAAATTTTCTGCAGTGAAATTTTGATTTAACTATGTTTTCCATCAAAAAAACCATTTTGATGGAAAATGCCCAACCAGCTCTCGCACGTGAAATTTAAAATCAGCAGGACATAAGTTAGTATGTGCTTAATTGGCACCTTAATAACTATGGTCTTATAAGGTGTACAGGAAGTTAATTTGAAGCTGTATTAATGTTAGATGAGGTTATGAGCCCTTAAAGAATGTAGAGGAATGATATTCACCCATAGCAGGTGCCATCTGTGAATCTTTTAAAGTCTTCTCCCCAAGTGAGACAATTTGCAAATGGAGGTCTCAATCCTGCAGTGATGCACCCAAATAAATTTACTCACCTGATTAGTTCTATTGAAGCCAATGGGACTACTCATCTTTGTCAAGTTATTCACACACATAACTATTTGCAGGATCAGGCTCGTTAGGACAAATTCTTTTCTCAAGTACATAGGTCTCAATCCAAAATAACTAGCGACTTCAGTGGACTTGCTTCATATTGACCCCAGTGTAACTGAGACCAGATTTTAGCCCTTATCAGAGAAGAAACAGTGGAAGGCACAGGGTCAAAAAATGTTCCCCTTCATTGCTTGTCTATCACGCCAAATGAAGTCAAGAAGTGGTGTACTCAAAACAGTCAAAGTTAGAATTTGGCTGCACAGAGAAATGAGGAGGAAAAAAATCTGGATTCGGTAGCTCTCTGTACTATATCCTGATTATGAGGAAGGCTACATATTAAAGGTTTCCAAAGCATAGTTAACACTAGTAACGCCGACATAACAGGAAAGCGTCAATCAAGAGTCAAACTGCTATTCACTGAGTTTATCCAAGTGTAAAAATCATATCACCAGCAGATATTACACCTCACTCCAGGGAATATAACGTAACACCTAGTTTTTCGGAATCCCATAAATCTTTGAAGCTTCTGCTGACCACGGCTGTAATGATGCTGAAATATTCCTCCTTTGTTCTGTTACATCCCCAAGCGCCACAAGAAGAAAAAAGAGAAAGGAAGTCTGCATGTCATGAACTCTCCAAAAAAAGCTGTTCCAAAAGGAAATATTCCGCCTGAGCCCATCAGAGATCTTTAAGGTCCTTTGTCATATCTGACCCCTGTGTTTTAGAATGTAATCAATCAGGATGAGCCAGATCCTCAGCCTAGCTCTAATGATTATTATGGCCAATGAGCTAGGCTGATTTACACCAGCTGATTATATTACCCAGGGTCCTAAGAGAAAGAGCATTATGTGTTCCTCCACAGGAAATGAAGTGAATGAAGTATTGTTTTAAAAAAATAGAGAGAGAACCAGTTGACACCATTTAATGCCATCAAAGAATTTCCATGGCATGTTCTCTTTCAGAGAGGGTACCACAATGCATTTTTAAAAAATAAAAACAGAAAACATTTCCTGAATCAAACAAGGATTTAGCTTCCAGCCAACATCTGTCTGTCCGCATCACTGCATCAAACCGGAGTCACTAAACAACTTTTTGGTTACACAAAAAATATATATTTCATTTTACCTTGGCACTGGCCTCGTGCTTCTGTGTCCAGGTGAGGAGAAGGAGAAGAGGATAAAAAGCTCCTGGTAAGTGTCTTCCAAACGGATTAAACCACCAGCCTCCAGCCACCTTCCATCTGGCAATAAGACAGCAGCTCTGGGCTGCCAAACTGGAGACAGAAGAAAGGGAGGATTTTAAATTTTCAAAAGGTGTCGCCTGATTTTCAAAAGTGGCATCTAATTTGGGTGCCCAAATACTTCCTCTCTCCTCCTTTAATAGTATTAGACACTTGGGCCCGTGTATATTTGCACACCTGACCTGGGTACACAAACCCAGATGCACAAATGAATGTCAGAGTTGTGCATGTGCCTATTCTTGGGTACACAGGAAATCTCCTCTTGCTTGTGCATATTAGAGGGTTTGCTTATGTAATTCATGCATGTGCCCTTTTAAAAAGAAGGCCTTGATGTTCAGCCTATCCTGTCCTGCCCCTTTGCGTTTGCTGTGCCATGTTGCCGGCATTTGCGGCAAAGTTATAGATGAACTTATTTAGTTTAAAAAAAAAAAAACTCTACTCTCTAAAAGCAGCCACTAGCGGCATTCAATACTGGCTCCCACCACATCATAGGGATACACCCTTTTGTAATCCTGACCGATGGCACACAATTGGGAGCAGGATAAAAAGATCAGTCCCTTGTTAGAACTTTTGTGCAGCACAGGGCTTGTCTACTCTGGCCTGCTAAATCGGCACCGCTGCGATCGATGCAGTGGCGTCAATTCACCGGGTCTGGTGAAGACATAATAAGTCAATGACAGAGCGCTCTCATGTCAACTTCAGTGCTCCACCTCCCTGAGAGGCAGAAGCTAAGTCAACAGAAGAGAATCTCCCCCCAATATAGCGCGGTGTAGACACCACATTAGGTCAATGTAAGCTACATCGCTCAGGGGGGTGATTTTTTCATACCCCTGAGCGATGTAACTTACATTGACTTAAGTGGCAGTGTAGACAAGGCCACACCCTTGTTATGTGGCATCAGAAGAAACATGACTGGCTCAAGTGGAGCCATCTGAATCCGTGAGTCTGGAAAGGAACCTGGCAGAAGAATTAACGGAGGTAGTTGCAGTAGTTCTAAACTGTTCTGGAAGCAAGCGAATGGGAAATCTGAAGCCTTGTCTACACTAATGCTGTAAGTCGATCTAAATTACACTAGTTACGTTACATAAGTCACGTAACTTAAGTCGACGTAACTTACATCAACTTAAAGCAGTGTCTACATCGTGCTATGTTAACAGGAGAGCGCTCTCCCATCGACTTAGCACATCTTCACCAGACCTGCTAAATCGATGCCGCAGCATCAATGTCAGCGGTGCCAATTTAGCTACGTAGCAAAGACCTGCCCTGATAGAGTGAAATCATCTGCACTGCCGTACCTTGCAGGCCCAGAAGCAACAATACAGTCTACAGTGTGAGTGTGCAAAGGAATGCCATCAAATGATGCAATATTTATGGAAACATCTCTAGAATTGTATTCGCCTACATTATCCCACTATACAAGAAATTAACACAAGTATACAAGGAGCTGCAACACTGCAAAGCCAACTTTAATTTTGAACATGTTGCTTACAGGTAAGATTTTCAAAAGCACTTAAGTGACTTTGGTGAGTCTCATGGACTTTCAATGGTATTGTGCTCGTAAATCACCTAAGCTCTTTTGAAATCCCACCCCATACTCCCTAAACCACCCAGACGCTTTGGAAAATCCCAGCCTAAGTAGACAGATATTTGCGTCGACTTCTGCATTAGGTGATTTTTCTCATCCCTGCTTCATTTTTTACTATGTAATTTTATCCATTTCACCTTCAAAGTTTGCTGCTAACCAGTCATGCCACTTTACTCTGTAATTTTTAATATACATGCTCTCCTGTGTGCCATTAAAATCATCATTTTCTAGTACCTCACCCACATGCAGTCATGTGAAAACACCACAGATGTTTGAAAACACAGCACACAACGGCTTGATTCTGGTCTCACATCAGATGTACTTTATTTAAATTAAATCTACTGACTTTAGTGAAGTGTTACTCCAGATTCACAGTGAGGAAAGAGAGCAAAATGAGGCCTGTTACGTTAGGCTTCTTGCTGAATTAGTCATCCTGTGTTCCTAACACAAGAAATTTTTTAAACTATTAAATCCCATGGCAAATTAAAAACAACTCATCATAACACATTCAAGTTGGAAAGACATCAAGTGTTGATGGACAACTTCTTATCCTTAACAACAAAGGCTTTCCTTCCAGTAGGACACCTTCCTTGAGTGCTGAAATAGTACCAGACTAGTAAAGAGCCTGAACAATAAAAGACTGTCTCCCTTTTTAAATATTAAATATGATAGCAATTGAAATTAAGCACTGTTCTCTTGAAAGGTTTGACTCTTTATGGCAGACTATATGCAATGTCCCTGATCTTCTGCCATTGCAGAAGTTTGCTCAGAATTAAGATGTTGCTGCAAAATTCACTAGGTTGTATTTTAAAGGTCAGCTCCTTAGCTGGCGTAAATCAGCAAGACCCTATTGACTTTAATGGTGCACGGTTGGCCATATCCGTTCTTCTTGCTCTTCAGTTGCTTGCTTGTGTGTATAAAGGAATGAAGATACAGAACCAGAACCAGATCCCCAGCTGGTGTAAATCAGCATCACTCCACTGATGTATTTTCCTGATCCGTTGACATCAGTGGCAAGACTCACATTGATTTTAATGCAGCAGGTTCAGGCTCACTACATACTAAGATCCCTCCCTTCCCCTGCGCGAGAATTCTGTTAACACCTGTGTATTCTGAGAGGTATTTTGTTTACAACAATACATCAGTGTTAGTTTGTACTGTACTTCCTCCACCGGCCAATCACACAAGGGGAGGGGATATTCCTCAATATTCCATTGTCTCAATAAAAGCTCCCACAGGGTCCCTTGAATTTCTGGGCATGCAACCACTTAGCAGCTGCAGGGGAGCATCTACCTGCATGCACACCCCATCCCCCACCATGGATTGCAACCTGAAATGCCCCCTCAATATTATTGGTGAAAAGAAATCAGGACTGGATCATGCAATTTGAGCCCTTTTGTTTTCTTTTACAGACCTAAAGGCGCTGGAATTTGATGAATTCAAGGTGGTGGGATGAGCAGTGGCTAGAGGATTCCATAATTCTTGCTACAGAATCTAACCGTAAAAATACGAGAAGGCTAGGGCCCTTGTATAAGATTTTCAGAAGACACCAGTGATATTGTGCACCCAACTTGAGACAAGTTAGAGGGGAGCTGATTTTCAGAAGGTGGGTGGTCTCAGCACAGTCTGAAAACCAGGCCACTCCAAGGTGTCAAATTGAGCACCCCAAAATTAAGCCACCTAAAATTACTAGTCACTTGAAAATGTTGGCACTAGACTATTAAGTAATACAGAAGTTACAGTAAAAGTGGGGACACTTATCTTGGTACTATTTGATCTTCAGATTAAAAAGCAAGAGCACAGCAGCATTTACATATTCATCTTTTAAACAAAATTTTAAAAATAGGCCACAGCTAGGCATCAAGCAGTAATAAATTCTCGTTAGTCGGCCATGCTAGAGTCCATGCCCCAAAACAGTCTATTTTACTTCTATCCCCACTTCACCCCCAAAAAGCCAATATGATTAATTGAAAAGGCATGGCATGTTCAAAGGAACAAACTTATGAATACCACATCCCTGCGTTTGGTATCATTATACTGCACGGTAATTGCTGGGTTTGATTTACATCTATCTATCTATGTGTACCCAACAGTGTGGGAACTAAACCAAATGCTGCTTGCTCTAATTTAGGTACAGAATGTGGTTTTCCCTCACTACTTCATTTTCTCCTCTTTTTTGACATAATACTACAAACTAATAGTCACTGCACTCCCATTTGAATTGATTTACACATAAAACCAAAATGATGGGAATCATTTAAGTAAACATGGAATGGGTAAAAATAAAAGCCATCTGTTATCACGATTTTTACAGAAAAACTCTAGTAAATATACACAGTGGTCTCTATTAAAAAGTCAGCATTTGCCAACTGTTGGTGCACATCAGTCCTGGAGATAACACAGTTGTTCCACTATAACTGGAGTTGGAAATAACAGCTGTATCTTGGTTTTCCATGTGCTGTAATGGTCAGTAAAGGACAACTTCAGGGGTGGGCACTGTACTAGTCCACTCACTGATGATGTAAAGTAAACAAAATATTCTGTAGTATCATCTTTATGAAGATACCAAACCCTTTGCAACAGTGCTGTATCTTTCATTCACTGCTTCAGTTGAGCAATTCTTCACTGTAATTGGCAGGTGAAGGCTCTAATGGCCACAAATCAAAGAGGATTTTCATATACATTTTTGGAGTGAACTGTAGTGTCTAGGGTTGTCAATTAAGCATGTTTCATATGAACAAAAAGTCCCCTATTGAATCACAGAATAGGTACTGCACAGACAGGATCAGAGCAAGTCCCACTGTGCCAATAATGCCTGGTCACGTTTCTAAACCCTAATTTAGAGGAATCGTTTAAGGATAGCAGGGTATTTACTTCTCCATCACCTCCCTGTTCAGATATGCAGCATGGTTCCCTATTAGCACCTGGAGTTTTTGTAACCTGGGCAACTGTCCATGTGGAAATGGTTTTAATTCATCAGCTCATTGCTGAAAGACCAATGCACAGGCATCAGAGAGTAACAATATCCAGTCATTAGTGACTGGGCTGGCTTTGAACCAATAATCTAGATACAAAATATTCTACACCCATTACCAATTCCAGTGCCATCCAATTCCACTAGGTGAAACTGTTACCAAGGGAGAGAAGCTGTTTTCTACCTGCAGTCTAAATGATAGACCCATTGAAATAAAAGATCGAAAGAGAGATTGGTCAGATTACTGAATCCATCTCTTTGCCATACATCGTCCCCATATAGTGGGCATGTTTGAAACATTCCCTCATCATCAAGATAGCTATTTCACTTGGTTTCCTAATGGCTAATGTCCACAGGACACAACTATGTAACTCCTTATGGACCTAATAATCAACGTACACTGGCACTGCGGGAGACTGACATCTTCTGGAATCGAGTTGTTCCATATGACCATCCCCACTACCACTGCCATGCCTCTTAACAAATTATCCGTTTTTTCCCCCACTTCCTTGGCCTCACCCAGGTGATCTCCATGCCAACATGCTTCCATGGATACTTACTTGAATGGGTGAGTGAACGTCAATCAAAGTTTAGCAAGGCTAGTAAGAGAGGAGAGCAATCAACAGAACATGTGGGGAGAAAGTGCCACAAAGGGAATCTCAAAGAAGTAGTCTCCTTTATCCACCTCCCATAGGATTCTTCATGGGAAGGGGCGATTGGGCTCATTTGCTGGCTTATTTTGGCTGTGGTTCCATTTTCCACCTGTGCTCATTAAAATGGCACCCTGGTATGTCTAATAATATCTTCACTGCAACACATGTATTCTTGGTAAGGTCTGAGGAATCTCATTTAACCTGAGCCAGTGCAATCTAATACCTCTCTCAAGGAAGTGAGTTCGTTTGGGTTGGGTGTGTGTGTGTGTGTTTGTGTGTGTGTGTGTGTGTGTGTGTGATTAGAGCTATGGGCTTTTTTCCCTCAACCTTCCCAGTTATTTAAAGTTACATATGGGGAATGAGGGAGGAGGTGCAGGGGGAGGTATATGACAACGTTAAGCATTTAAGAAAAGTTGCCAATACATTTTTGCATTATTGATCTCCAGGGCTGTTATTGCTACAAATGCTTTCATAAAGCTCTGAAAGAGACCAGTGGTACCATCTTGTACAGCAATATGATCTGTGCTAAAATGACTCATCTATGCTACACAGGAGGGTGAAGTACTGTATATAAAAAAGCAAATCAGAGTTTACTGAAAGGATTGACATTTAAGCCCCAATATAGCAAAGCATTTAAGCACTTGTTTAAGTGCTTTGTTGAGTAGGGATGGACTACTGAATCAGGACTCAAAACACCAGTAAGCTTTTTGGCACATTATACAGCTGGGTCTTTTCCCCATTCTACTAATGAAGAACTGAATTTACAATGTAGATAAATGTAATTACAGATGATACAAAATGTTATCTGTTTAAATCCCTTAGAAACAGCCTCATATATTTGCTCTGTCTTGCTGTTTCTTGCATGGGAAAGAACGTTCCTTTTAAAGAGCATATGAGGAAGAATGGTCTAGTGGTTAGAGCACCACCCTCTAGGACTTGGGAGCCCTGGGGTAAACTTCTTGTGTGACCTGAGGCAAGTCATTCATCCTCTGTGTGCCCCAATTCCTCATCTATAAAACGGGGATCGCAGCACTGTCCTACCTCACAAAGGTAATGAGGGCCACATATGTACTATAGATAGAAAAATGCCCCTGAGCCAGGCCATAATCAGGCCAGGTAAGCGGGGCAGCTGCCCAGGGTGCAAAGCTGCGGGGACAGAAAAATGACCAAAAAACTGCAAGGGGGCGCAAATATGCTTGCTCTCCCCAGGCGCTAAAATGCCTTATTACAGCTCTGCCCTTGAGATTCATGTATTGTCTGACTGCAGTGAAACGGTTAACACCCTGCCAAAATTACACTAAGATCTTGCAAAAAACAAACAAAAAAATCCTTTGTTACTGAGCTCTTACATATGGAACTTGCTAGCAAAAGGTTTCACAGCGATATTCCAGGCTTTGCAGATCGATGGGAATGCACTGTAAACCAAAGGAAATGCCACCTGAATAGCAGGGAGGCAATGATGGTCGAAGCCAACCGCGCTTGGAATCTGAATGACTGGTTGCACACACTCAAATGCAGTATTCAACCTTATCGAGTAAGAGTCTGTACATTTGTTAAGAGCTCATACCAGCGAGTGGACATAAGATGTAAAAGCAGCTGCTTCATTGACCCTGTTAAATTTTATTGTGCCCCCAAGGTCTCTATTCTTGTCACATGGTGACTCAAAGAGTTTTAGTTTTAAGCTCCAAAACTGCGTGTTTGATCCTGCAAAACATGACGAGGACTCTGTCCCCAGTACAGCACATGCTTAATTTAAGCACAGGAATAACCCCCAGGTACAAAGCACCATGCAGGATCAAGCCATGCTGTGGCAAGAACATGGAAATCCAAGTATATTTATTAACGGGGTAATTCAACAGTGGGTGTTACGAAATCCCTTATTGAGTTATCAGGAAAGGCTCAAAAGGAGTCCCCCAGCTGCAGAGCTGGCTGGTACCTTAAAAAGCAGAGACTAACATTCTTACCTGAGACAACATTTTTTCCCAATGCATCTTCTCTGGAAGCAGGAGATGCCATAGTGCAGGCCTGCACAACTTGTAAAGCGGCGAGGGCCATATTACTCCAGCTGAGGGCCAACGCCCCCCCTGCCCTGCCGAACCCCCCCCCCAGCACCACCCAGGCCCCCTGAAACACAACACCCCCCCCCAGCGCCACCCACCCTGTGGAAACAACCCCCCAGGGCCGCCCAGCCCCCCAAAACAACCCCCCCAGCGCCGCCCGCCCCGCGGAAACAAGCCCTCCTTCCCTATCGCCGCCCCACTGAAACAGCAGTATTGAACCTTGGCAATATGTTATAGCGGGCCCCTAAGGTAGTATAATTAAGGTAAAGGAAAACTGTCTTTTTGCTAGAAGTAGAATAAGATCTTCCCCCCACTTTGTAATCAATTGCCCTGTTGAATGAATGAGGTGTGAATGAGGAAGACCTGGAAGGCAAGCACCTCCAGACAGCTGCAACCCTTGGAGAGGGGATGGGAGCCAGACCAGATCAGTAGAACAGGTCAGCCACCGACTCACCACTCACCTCCTCAGCTCCCCTCCCTCACCGCCGGCTCACCTGCCCCCCCCGCTATTGCCCGCCTGCTCACCTCCTCAGCGCCATCCCACCCCGCCTACTCACCCCCTGCCACTGCCCGCCTGCTCGCCTCCTCAGCCGCCTCCTCCCCCGCCACCGACTCACCTGCCCCCCCCCCCGCCACTGCCCACCTGTTCACCTCCTCAGTCCCCTGGCTCGCCTACTCACCCCCCGCCACTGCCCACCTGCTTGCCTCCTCAGCCCGCTCCCCCCCCCGCCCTCCGCCGGCTCACCTGCCCCACCACCACTTCCCGCCCGCCTCCTCATCCCCGCAGGCAGCCCCCGGGCCGCATGTTGTGCAGGCCTGCCATAGCGTTTGTTGATACCTACTGGACTCCATTTTAAGGGTCGTGTTGTAAGAGCTTCTTTTTATATCTTTACAGAGCACACTGGTGGTAGGAATGAACTACTTTCAGGGAAGAGTGGAGAATTGCTAAATATTGGTTGGATGGTTTTAATTCTGGTTTCTCAGTGGTGGCAGAGGAAGTATGTGGAGCAATATATCTTTGGTGTCAGTTGGGAAGCCTATGGCATCGAAACTGCTATATACAATATATAGCAGGCTAGATTCTTATTCACCATCAGCTTATTCAGTCATACACCATGGTGCAATGTCCTGGTGACAGAAACTCTGCAAGGGAGGGCTCCATGCTGTGTTGACAGGCTACCGCTGTAACTTCGCTGATAGGAAATAGGGTACTAGAGGGGTGTGAGAGTCACAAAATGGATGTTGGGAGGGTTTACTGGACAGTGGAATGATTCAGTGACTCCTGTCAGAGGCTCCTAGTGGTGAATGCCCTGTAAATCGTTAGTGGGAATTTAAGCTCCTCCTCTGAGGAACCCTCCTGGGGTCAGTGGCAGGCAGATTTCCAGCTCTTCAAAAAGTCTCTCTCTGTGAAGGCACTTAATGTGCCCATCACTGCAATATTTGAGCAACTCACAAGCAAATTACCTGATACTAACAATACCCCTCCAAGGCAGGGATGTTTATCTGCACTTTACACATGGGAAACGGAAGCACAGAAAGGTGGTGGGATAACTCACATGACTGGAGTACTGTCATGGATGGATATAAACTGTTCAGGAAGGACAGGCAGGGCAGAAAAGGTGGGGGAGTTGCGTTGTATGTAAGAGAGGAGTATGACTGCTCAGAGCTCCGGTATGAAACTGCAGAAAAACCTGAGAGTCTCTGGATAAAGTTGAGAAGTGTGAGCAACAAGGGTGATGTCGTGGTTGGAGTCTGCTATAGACCACCAGACCAGGGGGATGAGGTGGACGAGGCTTTCTTCTGGCAACTAGCAGAAGTTGCTAGATCGCAGGCCCTGGTTCTCGTGGGAGACTTTAATCACCCTGATATCTGCTGGGAGAGCAATACAGCGGTGCACAGGCAATCCAGGAAATTTTTGGATAGTGTAGGGGACAATTTCCTGGTGCAAGTGCTGGAGGAACCAACTAGGGGCAAAACTTTTCTTGACCTGCTACTCACAAACAGGGAAGAACTAGTAGGGGAAGCAAAAGTGGATGGGAACCTGGGAGGCAGTGACCATGAGATGGTCGAGTTCAGGATCCTGACACAAGGAAGAAAGGAGAGCAGCAGAATACGGACCCTGGACTTCAGAAAAGCAGACTTTGGTTCCCTCAGGGAACAGATGGGCAGGATCCCCTGGGAGAATAACATGAAGGGCAAAGGGGTCCAGGAGAGCTGGCTGTATTTTAAAGAATCCTTATTGAGGTTGCAGGAACAAACCATCCCGATGTGTAGAAAGAATAGTAAATATGGCAGGCGACCAGCTTGGCTAAACAGTGAATTCCTTGCTGATCTTAAACGCAAAAAAGAAGCTTACAAGAAGTGGAAGATTGGACAAATGACCAGGGAGGAGTATAAAAATATTGCTCAGGCGTGCAGGAGTGAAATCAGGAAGGCCAAATCACACTTGGAGTTGCAGTTAGCAAGAGATGTTAAGAGTAACAAGAAGGGTTTCTTCAGGTATGTTAGCAACAAGAAAAAAATCAAGGAAAGTGTGGGCCCCTTACTGAATGAGGGAGACAACCTAGTGACCGAGGATGTGGAAAAAACTAATGTACTCAATGATTTTTTTGCCTCTGTCTTCACGCACAAGGTCAGCTCCCAGATTGCTGCACTGGGCAGTACAGCATGGGGAGAAGGTGACCAACCCTCTGTGGAGAAAGAAGTGGTTCGGGACTATTTAGAAAAACTGGACGTGCACAAGTCCATGGGGCCGGGTGCGCTGCATCCGAGGGTGCTAAAGGAGTTGGCGGGTGAGATTGCAGAGCCATTAGCCATTATTTTTGAAAACTCATGGCGATCGGGGGAGGTCCCAGATGACTGGAAAAAGGCTAATGTAGTGCCCATCTTTAAAAAAGGGAAGGAGGAGGATCCGGGGAACTACAGGCCAGTCAGCCTCACCTCAGTCCCTGGAAAAATCATGGAGCAGGTCCTCAAGGAATCAATTATGAAACATTTAGAGGAGAGGAAAGTGATCAGGAACAGTCAGCATGGATTCACGAAGGGGAAGTCGTGCCTGACTAACCTAATTGCCTTCTATGATGAGATAACTGGCTCTGTGGATGAGGGGAAAGCAGTGGATGTGTTATTCCTTGACTTTAGCAAAGCTTTTGATACGGTCTCCCACAGTATTCTTGCCGCCAAGTTAAAGAAGTATGGGCTGGATGAATGGACTGTAAGGTGGATAGAAAGCTGGCTAGATCGTCGGGCTCAACGGGTAGTGGTCAATGGCTCCATGTCTAGTTGGCAGCCGGTTTCAAGCGGAGTGCCCCAAGGGTCGGTCCTGGGGCCGGTTTTGTTTAATATCTTTATTAATGATCTGGAGGATGGTGTGGACTGCACTCTCAGCAAGTTTGCAGATGACACTAAACTAGGAGGCGTGGTAGATACACTAGAGGGTAGGGATCGGATACAGAGGCCGAAAAAAACCTGATGAGGTTCAACAAGGACAAGTGCAGAGTCCTGCACTTAGGACGGAAGAATCCCATGCACTGCTACAGACTAGGGACCGAATGGCTAGGTAGCAGTTCTGCAGAAAAGGACCTAGGGGTCACAGTGGATGAGAAGCTGGATATGAGTCAACAGTGTGCTCTTGTTGCCAAGAAGGCTAACGGCATTTTGGGCTGTGTAAGTAGGGGCATTGCCAGCAGATCGAGGGACGTGATCGTTCCCCTTTATTCGACATTGGTGAGGCCTCATCTGGAATACTGTGTCCAGTTTTGGGCCCCACACTACAAGAAGGATGTGGAAAAATTGAAAAGAGTCCAGCAGAGGGCAACAAAAATGATTAGGGGTCTGGAGCACATGACTTATGAGGAGAGGCTGAGGGAACTGGGATTGTTTAGTCTCCAGAAGAGAAGAATGAGGGGGGATTTGATAGCAGCCTTCAACTACCTGAAGGGGGGTTCCAAAGAGGATGGAGCTCGGCTGTTCTCAGTGGTGGCAGATGACAGAACAAGGAGCAATGGTCTCAAGTTGCAGTGGGGGAGGTCCAGGTTGGATATCAGGAAAAACTATTTCACTAGGAGGCTGGTGAAACACTGGAATGCGTTACCTAGGGAGGTGGTGGAGTCTCCTTCCTTGGAGGTTTTTAAGGCCCGGCTTGACAAAGCCCTGGCTGGGATGATTTAGCTGGGAATTGGTCCTGCTTTGAGCAGGGGGTTGGACTAGATGACCTCTTGAGGTCCCTTCCAACTCTGATATTCTATGATTCTATGACTTGCCTAAGGTCAGACAGGAAGTTTGCATCAGAACCCAGACTCAAACTGAGGTCTCCTACAGCCCAGTCCAGTGTCTTAACACATGACCAGTCTTTCCCCTTGGCCTCATCAGGGTTAGCTGATGCAAGGTATTCAACACCTGAACTTGCATGTGCTAAAAGCAAACAATCCCTGGTGGACTGGGTAAGTTGTAGATCAAAAAATACTTTGAAACTTTCCTGGCAGAAGATAGGGTATGGTATATTTTAGTGGATAAAATAGGTGATGTTTGCATCTCTGGGTCTGTCAAACCAGTGGAGATCAAATCAATTTGGTGATATATGTGCATTTCCTAAAGTTTAGCCATTTTGTGTGCTACATTTTACCATAGCCCATATACGCCTCTACCTCGATATAAAGCTGTCCTCAGGAGCCAAAAAATCTTACCGCATTATAGGTGAAACTGCATTATATTGAACTTGCTTTGTTCCACCGGAGTGCGCAGCCCTGCCCCCTCGGAGCACCGCTTTACCGCGCTATATCCGAATTCGTGTTATATCGGGTGGCGTTATATCGAGGTAGAGGTTATATTATATATATATATATATATATATACACACACACACACATACACACACACACACACTGTCATAAGATCTCGTTGTTATTAAGTTTATGGATCTGCTGCTGGGAAGAAGGAAAGGAGTTCTGTCTAATAAGGGGATAGTCTCCTAGCTTTTTGATGATAGTCCAAACTGAGGGCATGATTCTGATCTCAGGCTGTTTTTATATAGTTGGAACTCAATTGTTCCCAATTAAGTTACTGTCATTGGTGTAGCTCAGAGGAGACGCCGTCCTAGGAATTCCAAACCTCTTTTGGGTCATCCACTTCCAATAGATCACACTTAGAACTCAAATGTTCAGAAAGAATTGTAATTCCAATATTTCAGCAAAGTGTCTCCCAAACTAACCAGATTTACTATTCCATTATAAGGCCACATGCAGAGAAATTATGTAACTATACATCCCATAGCCAGAAAGCTGACAATGTAGTTTATTCATTTCAATTGCAAAAGTCATAAATATAGCAGGAAGGTGAAACAGAGGTTACAGTTTTACTACTTATAATTTTGCTCCTCTCTTCAGATCAGATGGCGAAGCTGAAAGAATTAAAGCCCATCAGACCTGGTATTCGGGGGGGTGGGGAGGGTTTCAAAATGTTCAACAAAGAGAATATCCAGTACACTGAAAAGTCAAATATTTAAAGGGAAAGTATTGTAGGGTAGCATTATTTAATAAATATTTTATTAATAAGAGGAGGTTACTTACCTGTAATTGAAGGTTCTTTGAGATGTGTGGTCCCTATCTGTATTTCACACGTGGCAGTAAGGGGGAACTGGAGAGATGTCATCTCACACTACCTATTATACCCTAGGCTGGGAGCCCGAGGGGACACACTATGACTAATAAGCACATTGCTAATAAACACTTTCAGACTCAGGTACATGGTGCACATGCGCACCCCACATAGGGACCATCACTCGAAGAAGGAACAGTAGTTCTACCAACAATAACAACAAATAACACTGTACATTTCCATATCACCTTTCATTCAGAGATCACAAAGTGCTTTACAATTATTAAGTAAGGCTCACAATCCCCGACTGAAGCAGATCTACTGCGTAAATTGTGCATAGATCAATAGCCTAACCCAGGGGTAGGCAACCTATGGCATGCGTGCCAAAGGCAGCACATGAGCTGATTTTCAGTGGCACTCACACTGCCCGGGATCTGACCACCAGTCCGAGGGGCTCTGCGTTTTAATTTAATTTTAAATGAAGCTTCTTAAACATTTTAAAAACCTTATTTACTTTACATACAACAATAGTTTAGTTATATATTGTAGACTTATAGAAAGAGACCTTCTAAAAATATTTAAATATATTACTGGCACACGAAACCTTAAATTAGAGTGAATAAATGAAGACTCAGCACACCACGTATGAAAGGTTGCCGATCCCTGACCTAACCTCTGCCCCCTTATACATACATAGGCTCCGATCCTGCAAACTCTCTCGTTCTTAGCTTACTGTTCATAGTCCCATTGAAATCAGTGGTAGTAAAATTAAGCATATGGGTGTTTGCAGGATCAGAGCAATAGTCTATAACTTTTGGATCACAGGTTATTTGGGTTACATGTGTAAACAAATTTGCAGAATAAAAATATACATGCATTTCTTGATCCTACAATTAAAGTTTGTTTATAATGCACATAGCTAAGGAGCAGAGTTAAAGATGCACATTCAACCTTCAACTTTTCCATTTCCTCATTTGAATGCTTAACGGTGCCACTTTAACACTGTATTTGCATAGGGTTACGTTGGAGAACTTGGGACATTTCATTTTACCGATCTAGGTTCTCTTATTTGCAACAATAAATTTGCAGGCTGGGGGGGAGGGATAAAAAAATAAAAGAGCCCAAGCCACATCCAGTGCTGCAATAGCCACACTGCTATTTTTAGCACGCCATCTCAAGCTGAGCTAGTCTGAGTCTGCCTTCCCATGATAGGAATCATACCTCCCAGCTCCAGTGTAGACATACCTCATTAGGCACCAAGGATGGAATTCTGGCTTCACAGAAGTCAATGGCAAAACTGCCATTGACTTCAGCGTGGCCAGGGTTTCACCCCAAGTCTCTGAGAAGTCCTTCTGGTATAGTTGCCAGCCTGCAGGTTGGAATTTAAAGGTGATATGCAAACAGGGCAGCGGGGGCGGGGAGAGAAGTGGACTAGTTCCCTTTTTTGCTTCTAGATAATGCATACAGATGGCCAAATAGGAAAACTGAACTGTTTTTGTTTGTGTTTAACTTCAGTGATTAATTAATATTCTAACCACCCTCTTCCCATGATGCCGATAATCATTGTCTGATATCACTGCTCTACAGCCAAAATGCTTCTGAAATAAATGTAGTCAAACTCTACTAATTCTGGGTCACTGAGAACGAAAGTGATGCTTAAAATTGTTGATTGGCTCTAGTTTTCAAGATATGCTATTGGGTCAGTATATACGACCCTTGACTTGGGAATGGCGGAGGATAAGTGAGTTATAAAGAGAAGGGATCTCAATTTAAACCAGAAATGACTAAAATACATCTTTGACTGGATCTATGAATAAATCTATGACTGGGTTTGGACACTACTTGCTTTTTAGGCAAAACTATGAATGATGCAATCTGAAGCTGGTATTTCATCACACATGATATGAATTGCATCATGTTATTCCTAGAAGTCATGGATGATGCAATCATAACAAAGCTTACATCACTCTGCTGAACAAATTGCCCTATATCAGCTCTAGAAATCATACAGTGTCGTGCTCTCTCATTTGTCAGTGTTTGATTTTGCAAAGGGACGCATTTCTGTTTAGCCAAAGTGAGCAGAGATGCCTCGTACTTGTGTGAACAGTGCAGAGAACTTCTGCTATGTTTGTGGTGAAGTGACTTTTGCATCACAAAAGCGCAGTATAACCACTATGGTTAAGAAAGCCTATCACCTTTATTTTGGCTGCAAAATTGGAGATCAGGACAAGAGGTGGGCCCCACACATATGCTACAACACTTGTGCAACAAATCTTCGCCAGTGGTTGAACAGGAAAAAGAAATCTATGCCTTTTGCAGTGCCAATGATTTGGAGAGAGCCAACAGATCATACCAGCAATTGTTACTTCTGCATGGTGCCTCCAGTTGGGAAAGGTGTGTCAAAGAAGAAAAAGTGGACTGTGCATTATCCAAACATTCCATCAGCTATTCGCCCAGTACCCCGGAGAAGGGCTGCCGGTTCCTGATGCACCAGAATCATTCTCACTTGAGTCAGAAGAGGAAGAGGAAGAGGATGAAACTTCTTGTCCTGAACCATCAATGCCACAGGACCCACATTTTCTCCCATCCTCCTCCTCTGAACCACACCTCATAACACAAGGTGAACTGAATGACTTTGTCAGGGATTTGGAACTACCCAAGAGTAAGGCAGAGCTGTTGGGCTCCAGACTACAGCAGTGGAATCTCCTGGCAGGTGATGTTAGGGTTTCCATGTTCCGTGACCCTCAAAAGGATCTTGTCCCATTCTTCTTCATGGAAGGTGATCTTGTAGCCTGCAACCACATCAATGGTGTGATGGCAGCCCTCAACACCGTTCACGATCCAGATGAGTGTTCATTGTTCATTGATTCATCGAAGACGAGTCTTAAAGCTGTTTTACTGCATAATGGCAATGTTTTGCCATCAATTCCAGTTGGTCATGCAGTCCATATGAAGGAAACCTATGACAACATGAAACAACTTTTGAGGTGCATAAACTATGACCAACATCAGCAGCAGCTTTGTGGCAATTTGAAGGTTGTTGCTCTCTTGCTTGGTCTGCAAACTGGATACACAAAGTACTGCTGTTTTCTCTGCGAATGGGATAGTCGTGCAAGAGATTCCCACTACATCAAGAAAGACTGGCCACTCCGACAGTCATTGGAGCCTGGGAGGAAAAGTGTTCAGCATCCACCACTTGTTGAATCAAGGAAGATTTTCTTACCACCCTTACACATCAAGCTGGGTCTGATGAAGAACTTTGTCAAGGCCATTGACAAAACACAAGCAGCTTTCAAGTACCTCCGTGAAAAATTTCCAAGGCTAAGTGAAGCTAAGATAAAGGAAGGTGTCTTTGTTGGTCTTCAGATTCGTGAACTTCTTCAAGATGATGCATTTGACCATGCACTGCGTGGCAAGGAAAAGACGGCATGGAAAGCCTTCCAGTTAGTGGCAATAAATTTTCTCGGAAACAACAAGGCAGACAACTACAGGTTGTTGGTGGAAAACCTCCTCAAGACATACAAAAGCCTTGGTTGCAACATGTCACTAAAGATACATGTTTTGCACTCTCGTCTAGATTTTTTTCCACTGAACTGTGGAGCAGTGAGCGACGAGCACGGCGAGCGACTTCACCAGGACATTGCAACAATGGAGAAACGCTATCAGTGCAAATGGAGCCCATCAATGCTTGCAGACTATTGCTGGACAGTGACAAGAGATGCTCCATTTAATGAATACAAGAGACAAGCCAAGAAGCGCCGAGTAGACACTGAATAGGACTAAACTATGTACATAACAGTTTTTTGCCTTTTGTTTCATAATAAATTTTATTTATATACCCCTTTTGCTGATTTTTAAAGTGTTACATAAACAGGACAGGTGAAATATTATCATGTAAAGCAACCATAAACACATGAAAAGACCTAGGTTTACAATTTATGATTAAAACTCTACTATCTACACAATATACATAGACAGATATAAAATGTAAAAACTTAAATATCTTAGAAACAGTAGCCAATCAGTTGTTTTAATTGTCATATATGAATTCAGCACATCAAAATACATACTAAATAGCACATTTTATCTCTGAAGCAGACGACTTCTCAAAAATTGTAGACCAGTGTATTAGTTAGGCAAGTGGTAAGCTGAGACTTCTGCTTTTAATGCTAAACTCTGTTTTGCAACTTCATCGTCCCACCCATCCACCCACCCATCCCCCATTTGCCTGTTTTGTCTAGCTGGGGTGTCTTGCCTGACACCAAATCTACTGCTGAGGAGATGGTCCCAAAACAGTAAGATCTCTTGGGGCAGGGACTGTCTGCTGTGTAACTTGTCTGCGCAATGCCTAGCACAGTGAGGCTGTGATCCTTGACAGAGGTTCCTTGGCACGAATTATAATAAAAAATACCTAGCTCTTATCTAGTGCTTTTCACCAGTATATCTCAAAGGACTTTACAAGAACTATCCCCACCGTACAAATGGTTGAAACGGAGGCAATGTGAATATTTACTGTATGTGCTAATCATTTCTCTCTCTTTCTCATTACGTGTCTTTTTTGCTTCTCTATGTTCTATTTCCCGTGAAGAAGAATGGGCCTGTGGTTAAGGCACTGGACAGGGACTGAGGAGACCTCAGATATTCGATTCCTGGCCCTGCCACAGACTTTCTATGGGATTTTGGGTAAGTCACTAATCTCTCAGTGCCTCAGTTCTCCCTCTCTAAAACGGGGACAGTAATTCCTTTCTCTCATACATTTTGCCTCTTACCTATTTAAGATTTTAAGCTCTTCAGATGAGGGTCTCTCTCTCTTACTATGTGTTTGTACAGCACCTGGCAAAATGGAGCTCTAACAGTGTCTGAACCTCCAAGCATCTTATAATGTAAATACTATTGGATAACGGAAGTCTGTTAAAGAATTAAGACACTCGTTTCTTTCAATTCAGATATTAAGAGCTCACAGTAATCAACCCTGAAACCTCTCCGAAATTCTCCAGCAAATCCAATGAAGACATGACTTGACATTCCAGCTATATATAAAGTGAAGAAATGAAAAACCCACACCCCTTCTTAACCCATCATAAAGAACTAAAAAGGACAGCCCAATATTTTTTGTTATGCTTCTTTGCAGATCACCTTTAAATCTGCATTCTAGCTCTGTATTACAGTTAATGGAGACTTTATTAAAGTATTTATGATGAAGGGCATAGTATAAAAACATTCAATCTCTCTTTTTTTGTATTGGCTCGTAATATGAGAGCAAGAGTTCATGCAATGAAATTAATAGCATGTGAGTGTCAAATTAAAAGAGCTACTTCACACAGCACGTAGTCGGCTTATGGAAATCAGTATCACAGGATGTCTAAATGTCAAATATCCTTGGAATTTAGCATGAACCATAATAAAATTGCACAAGCGTGGAGATGCCTTCAATACCATGGTATTTGTGAGCTATTTTTCTGCATGTGAAAATGTGGCTATGTGACACACTCCAGGGTTGTGAGGCACCTGGCTACAACCTGCCCTTATTGTGCCAGCTGCAGATCAGCTCCCTGAAACCACCAGCTGCACAAGCACTGCCTTCCAGACCCCCGCAGATGTCGCTCTCTCTGTACAGGTAACAGGAACACGCCAACCCCCAAGTTCTCCGAGCATCCCCCTTGGAGTACCCACCCCCTGTTCCACTGAACACTCAGATTCACTACTCCCAAAAGGAGTAATAGACACCCGCTGACAAGATTCAACTCAGGGTCATCGCTTCACTCAACCCACGGCACTTAGGTATATTTATAGTGAAAAACAAGAATACGTTTATTATCAAAGAACAGAGATTCAAATGATAGAATATTACACATAAAACTAAATCATAACACTTTCTAGAGCCTTAACGCACAAGACATTTTTTGTCTCCTAGAGGATAACTTACCCCAACTCCTTTTCCCAGCAAGGTTGGCTGAGATCCCTCTTCACAAGATCAAGCCCACTGACAGCTTCTCCTCACAGACTGAAGGATGCCAGAGCATCTCTCTGCACCCCAAATATACCAGAACAGACCTTTGTTGTTCACCTGAAAATAGAGTTGTCCCCCTCCTGTTTACCTCTTCTTGTTAATTTCCTTCTGATATCTCCTTAAATTCTTCATTAGCATTGGACTCTATATGTTATAATACACTTCTGTCCCAAGAGAGACAATGCAAAATGGTCTACCCAGGAGATAACTGTCACCCACCTCCTGTCTGGAGAAGTTTGTTTCAAGACTCGTTGCCTTTATCTAAAAGACCTAGAGAACCTAATTTTCAGCATCTATCCATAACTCCTCACACATTTTCCATACATATATCTTGCAATGATTCTGACCACCAGTGTGACACAGGCTTCATTAGACACGTTACATGACCCCTTTTGGAACCCAGGGGATCCCTGTATCCTTACATACCCCTATGTCCTCTGCCAGTTGGCATCAAGAGGTCCTTGGGTCAAAGAACAACTCCTACCATAAGTTTCAGTGGCCATCAGTCTATAAAAACGGGAAGAAAGTTACTTGAGTTTGAAGTGGAATTATTTTCACCTGTGTGCAATTTCCCAGCTGATCATTTCCAAGATGCAAAATTGGCCTTTTTTGGCATCATTCCCGAGTGTTAGTCTTTAAATCATAATTACACTAAGTTTTATAGACAATATTATTGCTACTCTATACAGCATAGCTGTATATCACTAGGTAATGGGCAACAGATGTGCTTTCAAATCTGGAATAAATGATCCTTTTTTTTATCTTTAAGCTTAATATACTTCACAAAGACAAATGTGACCCACAAATACTGTATATGACACATCTCAAGTATGTTCCCTGCAACTTTTACAAGAAAGTATATATTTTCATTTCATGGGAATAATTTGCAGTAAGTATGTTGCAGCTACACTACCATAAACTGGGATCTTACCAGATCCCAGTAGATAAAGGTCAGGCTTTGTAAGTAATGGAGGGTATGTCTACACTGCAATTTTACAGCCCCCTGACTGAGCCTTGGAATCCCAAGTCAGCTGACAGGGGCAAGCTGCAGGTGTTTAATTGCAGTGTAGACGTTCCTTCAATGGCAGACATCCAGGGTCTGAACATGCACCCACTAAAGTAAATGGCAAAGCTCCCATCATCTTAAGAGATACAGAATTGGAGTCTTAATGAAAACCGCAGTGCTGCAGGACTGTTGGGGTGATTCTATAGGTAACACTCTTGTCACTGAGCCACTGACACTTCCCGTAGGGTGGCTGAAGGCATCATCTTCTCGGAGTTGCCTCGCTTTGTATGAGATGTAAAAGTGAGATCCTACCTAGTTCATTTTCCACTGTACCTTTGATTCTACATGGCATTCTTCACTTCCTGTCCTAAACAGTTGTCAAAAGTCACTCTGTAGTATTAAAGAGTTGTCATGTTTCATTACAGAGGTTGCTGCACCATAGGGAAAGTGGAGTGAAGCATGGAAACCACACTCGAATCTAGCTAGATGATGGATGCTAATAAATGAAACATCATTATCATTGTACAAAGTTCCTCAACTACTCTTCTCCCAAGGGGTCAGGCTGCAGATAACAGGCTAAGATATTGCCCCTCTAAAGTACCACTTTAAATAGTAATGTACTCTTTACGGTAGTTTACATTTGTAATTCACCATGACAACAAGACTCACATGGATAAACACATACAAGGAACCAAGGGCAGGGACTGGGGAAAATAATCCTAACATTTGTCCTGTGACCCATATCTAATAGGAACTAATAAAATAAGAAGCATTTGATCAGATGAAAAATGTAATTTCAATCAATAGTCACATAAAGAATCATGCACTGGTTGCACTATGAATAAAAGATGGTGGGTGTGACAGGTTGGACCTCCCCTTCTAGGATGCCACCTGATGTGATGGGATCCCACTCAGCCCTCCAACCCTACCAGCCTTGGTTTCCCTTGCACTGGGTTGCTGTGCCAGGCTCTCAAGCCCCTTGCCAGCACACACCCAGGCAAGACCACACCCAGACACAGACAGCAGTCAGATCTGTGTGAGAGGATTCACCCAGCACTCACATGCACACTCTCTGTGGAGAGGTAAACCCCGGATAATATTGTCTTGTGCTGTATAGAAAGATCTGCACAGTGCAAGCTCATAAAAAAAATCACCCTCTCCCTCAGTGAGGAGAGAGATATGTACAACCTTCTGCCCCTCCCCGCTTAGAAATTGCACAAACTGTATTTAATAATAAACAAAAACAAGTTTATTATCTCTAAAAAGCAGATTTTTAGTGATTATAAGGGATAGCAAACAGAACAAGGCAGATTACTAAGCAAATAAAACAAAACATGCATACTAAGCTTAAGATCTTAAAGCGACTGGTTTCGAGAAATAATTTCTCACTCTTAATGTTTTTTTAGGCAAGTTACCGAGTTTCTGTAGCTTAGAGTTCCAAGTATTTCTCTTTACAGACTAGACTCCTCTGTCTCAGTCTGGACTCAGCCTTTGCCTTTCCCACAGCTCAGCTCCTTTGTCTCTTCAGATACTTTCAGCAGTCTTTCTTCTTGGGCAGGAAGGCAATGGAGAAGAGTCCTGTTTGCCTTACTCCCCAGCCTTAAATAAGATTTACATAAGACGGGAATCTTTTGTTTCCCAGTCTTGACCACCCTCTCCTTTTAGTAGAAAATTACCACAAGCTATTCACGTAGCTGAAGTCGAAGTATCTTAGTTTGACTTACCTGGCCATCCTCACGGCAGTGAGTCAACCACCGCGGCTTCCCTGTGGACTCCGCTTACTCCTCCTGCTGAGGTGGAGTGCTGGCGTTGATTTGGGGATAGATTTATCGTGTCTAGACGAGACACGATAAATCGATCCCCGATACATCGAACACTACCCGCCGATCTGGCGGGTAGTATAGATGTACCCCAAGATAGTGTTTAGTATCAGGTGACAGGACCACCTGACCTAGTAGTGTCACAGCTAGGTACCAGGATGCCTCTCAGGAAGGTGAGAGATTGTTATCTTTAAAGTCTTATTGTTCCTTCCCAATGGCCCACCAAAGCTGATGGCCTGTTGTCTGGTGGGTGTCTCCCAAATACACACCCAGTTGTAATTGTTGCATAGTCAATATTCCTAACTTTAGATACAGAAATGATACATGCATACAAATTGGATAATCAAATTCTGTAAATCAGAACCTTTCCAGTGATACCTTACAAGTCCCATCTTGCATAAAATGTATCTTAGTTAGGCCATATTCATATCATAACCATATTTCTATGAAGTATATGGGGTATAACATCACAGTGGGTTGATGTGCTTCAAACCAACAGAATGTGTTCCACTTCCAATAACTCTGTACTCTGCAGTATGGCTGCTACCCATTTGTTCCACTAGTTTGCAGCTAACTGTGGAAGCAATGTCACTGGGGACAAGATCCATCTACAATGCTTACACTGATCAGAACACATCCTGAATTCTCACGGCCACCACACAGACTTTGAGTTTAGGAAGAAAATCTGAATTACCTTGACATAACAGAATTTCGTTCAGAAAGGCCAACATTCATGATGTTTCAGAGTAGCAGCCGTGTTAGTCTGTATCCGCAAAAAGAAGAACAGGAGGACTTGTGGCACCTTAGAGACTAACAAATTTATTAGAGCATAAGCTTTCGTGGACTACAGCCCACTTCTTCGGATGCATGTTCCATTCTATATAAGAAGTGGGCTGTAGTCCACGAAAGCTTATGCTCTAATAAATTTGTTAGTCTCTAAGGTGCCACAAGTCCTCCTGTTCTTCTATTCATGATGTTTTAATTACAACACTTTTTGCTTTCACTATGTGTCATTTTACATCCCTTGCATCATTTGCATTATTAACATACATTTACATATCATGAAGATTACATAACTGTCACTATGCAAAGCGAACACACAGCAAACTTTAGAAGAGTGAAATCAACACATATTGAATTGGATTTGCATTCAATGCACAGCTAGAAAGAGGGGCAAATTCTGAAACTGAAACTTTTCCTATTTACCCAGTCTAATTGCTTCAAGGTTCCTTGCAAGTACATTCAGTGAGACACTGGTTTTACTTCACTAAGTTGTCAGCCTCCCCTCTCCAAACTAGACAAGCTCTGTGACAGTAGACAAATAAAACAGACAGGAGAAGACATTCTTAAAGGTCGAGACTTTCAGAATACTTGAACAAGTACTTTACCTTTCATAGAAAATAAACCAGAATTCTGAAACATAATCTATGTTTCTCTGAATAATTATGAATGTATTGGTACATATTTATGGTTCACAAGGCTAATTATTTTAATAAACACCAGAGCTGATTGAAACGTTATCATCAAAAGTCATTTGACTTTGAAAGTTTTGCAGAAAAGAGTCATCCAAATTTTTCAATGAAAACCTGACGATCAACAAGTTTTCAATAAAAATGGTTGGGTTTCTTTAAACCAAGGTATTTATCATAAATTAATATGATCACTGAACTTTGTGGGGAGATGTCAAAACACCTTTGAAACTAAGTGCTACAGTAATACAATCCATAGCAATAGTGGTGTGTTGACATCAGCACAGGGGGAAATTGCTACTTGGCCTGTTGTCATTCAGTCAGAATTCGGAAGTGCATTTTGGAGTCAGGGTATGTTTACACAGCAAAAGCTGTGCACGAGGTAGCCTACCTGAGCTAGTTTGAATCCAGCCTGCACGGGTAACGCCATCAGTGATGACAGAGCAGCACAGGTTTCATCACAGGCTAGCCAGCCAAGTATTTACCCAAGGTGTGTGCTGAGTTTGTGCTATTTGCACTGAAGGCCATGCGACGCTGTCTTCACTGCAGTAGTGTAGTCGAGGGAAAACTCAGGTTTACCCACTTCTCAGTTGGGAAATATGCAGTTTGGTTTAGTGTAGATATATCCTTAGAAGGAAGGATAGAATGAGTGACGTCTGTTTGGCTCTCCCCTGGAGCCACTCAGGAAAACAATAAAACCAAGTTTGAAAGTCCACATAGCCCACTAAATCATAAATTCCGACCCAAAGCCCACTGAACTCAGCAGGATTCTTTCCATTGACTTCCTTAGTCTGTTGTGGCTTTTAAGATTTGAAGTGCGTAAGAGCTACCCTGTTCTTGTTTGCTGTTTCGCTCAGCAGGGAGATGATTTATTTATTCTCTCAAAAACCTTCTTCGGTTGTTTAATACAAGCAATTTATCATCTTATTGGGCAACCCACTGTAGGCAACAACACAAGAGGGAAACAGTGCCTGTGTTTGCTGTTGAGACTACTAATTCTGGTGCAGAGGAAGGCAAGCAGTGAGGGAAGCCTTGTCGTGAGGATATGAAGTTGCAAGGGAGGTCACACTGAAGAGAAGACTGTGTAGGGGAAAAAACTGAGAAACCTAACTGAAGGAGATATGAGATAAGACTGAGGGAGAGAGATAGGGAAAGAGGGAGTAGATAGAGCTCACACAAGTAAATATATTTAAGAGGCTGCATTAAAATGTTTCATGAGCAGTAAAGAGCTTGACAGAGGACTCTGATGGAAACATAGGGACCAGGGCATTCTGGTCATACCATTTGTGCTGGGGTGGCTATTCATTTTTAACAACAGCTGGTGATTCCCCATCTTACTGGTTCTGCCAGTTCTAGGGCAGCTTGGTGTCACAAGAGTGTCACAAAGCTACCTTAATGGGCGCCAGGGATCTGGCCCAATGTACGGTACTAAATTTTTATAGTATAATTATGAATCCCTCTCATGTGCGATTTGGATTTTTCAGTGGATTAAACCATGGATATTCCTAGTGGTATATCTAATTTAATGGATTACATGTCTTTACACTGAAAGACTCAAGAATAGCAGGAAGTTGCTCTTTTTCTACACTGGTAAAGACAAAACTCCGAGGACAAGAATGCTCATAATAGCAACACTTTAGTAAACTTATTTGAGCATGCAAGTTGCATTTGAGGACTGTTCCGTCAGAAGTGCAGCCAACTTATACATTTCAGAAGGGGTTGTTTGTTGTTTCTCCAGAAAGCACATCAGAGACCCACTCCTGCATGGCAGACGTTATTAATGTGGGAGTCTGGGACTAGACTTGTGGTTTTGCTCAGGTCATTCCTGAAGTTTAAATGATAAAAGAGAAAATGGACGTTTAGATCCATTTTTCATAACAGTGTTGCCATAGGAGCTGAAGTCTATTTGCATGCAGAGCAGCCCACATTTTAAGCCTAAGGAATTTATGGCCCAGTCAGAAGAGAGTAAAGTGTTTCCTTGCATTTGCTCTGTGCATTTTACATTTGTGCCTGTGAACTTAGCTACATCTGCCCAGAGAAATACATGGCATTTGTTCCTCACGCTATTGCCCTTCAGGATTCCTCCTGGTGGTTTCGAATTACACTAGTAAATATGTTCCTGTGAGTCTCTGCATCCCCTTCCTAATTAAAACAACTTCTCGCAGCCTTATCAAAGCTGAGACATTAGCATTCTGGGCCAGCTAGCTCTGATTTCTAACAATTCCCTTCATACCCAGGGAATAAAAGTCAAAAAAGTCAGAGAGAGAGACAGGTTGTCTCTCTTAAGGCCCCAAATTAAATCTATTTGAGCAAGTCTCCTCTAAGCCTCTCCTATCCTTGTTGGCCATCACACTATTTTTACAAAGCTGCCGCTGCACGCAAGATTTTTGGCTTCAGGGAGAAAGTGATCAAGATGAAAGAATTACTTACTCCACTTCTACCAACCTAGTGAATCATTCATGATCCTCACCTGAATCAGAGCCAGCTGTATCTGTCATATTCTGGATATGAGCCATGTGCATTATAACATTTACCAATGATCATTCAAAATCTTCTGTTAACACTCCTGAAAATGTATACCATGTGTACTGAGAAATAGAGGAGGAGAAAATAAAAGTTATTGTTCTAGTTAAAGAATGTCTAACTCAAGTGCCATTGTTTTAAATGAAAGCCATTTAACCTTTCTTAGGAGCACAGAGTGGCTTTGTTTGCTAAGTGTCAATGCCCGTATCCTAGGGTATGTCTACACTACGAGAGTAGTTCGATTTTACTTAAATCGAATTTTTGGAATCGATATTGCAAATTCGAACGTGTGTGTCCACACTAAGGACAGTAATTCGACTTTGTGAGTCCACACTAATGGGGAAAGCGTCGACATTGGAAGCGGTGCACTGTGGGCAGCTATCCCACAGTTCCCGCAGTCCTCGCTGCCCATTGGAATTGTGGGTGGAGCCGCCAATGTCTTCTGGGTAAAAAAATGTGTCGAGGGCGCTTTTGGGTAACTGTCGTCATCCGTCCATCACTCCCGCCCTCCCTCCCTGAAAGCGCCGGCGGGAAATCAGTTCACGCACTTTTCTAGTCAGTGACAGCGCGGACGCCACAGCACTGCGAGCATGGAGCCTGCTGCGACCATCGCTGCAGTTGTGGCCGTTCTCAACGCCTCGCAGCTTATCATCCACCTTTCCCAGAGGCAGATGCAGATAAGTCAGGCGAGGAGGCTACGGCACCGCGGTGAGGGCCTGAAGTCTGAGAGTAGCACAGACCTGTCAGAAAGCACGGGACCCAGCGCCGAGGACATCACAGTGGCAATGGGTCATGTGGATGTTGTGGAACGGCGATTCTGGGCCCGGGAAACAAGCACTGACTGGTGGGACCGCATAGTGCTGCAGGTCTGGGATGAATCCCAGTGGCTGCGAAACTTTCGCATGCGGAAGGGAACTTTCCTTGAACTTTGTGAGTTGCTGTCCCCTGCCCTGAAGCACAATGACACCCGGATGCGAGCAGCCCTGACTGTCCAGAAGCGAGTGGCCATAGCCCTCTGGAAGCTTGCAACGCCAGACAGCTACCGGTCAGTCGCGAACCCACTTTTGCGTGGGCAAATCTACACTGGGGGTTGTTGTGATGCAAGTAGCCAAGGCAATCGTTGATGTACTGCTGTCAAAGGTAGTGACCCTGGGAAACGTGGAGGTGATCATAGATGGCTTCGCAGCGATGGGATTCCCAAACTGCGGTGGGGCCATAGATGGAACTCACATCCCTATCCTGGCACCGGAGCACCAGGCCAGCCAGTACATTAACAGAAAGGGCTACTTTTCCATGGTGCTGCAAGCACTGGTGGACCACAGGGGACGTTTTACGAACATCTACGTCGGATGGCCGGGCAAGGTTCATGACGCTCGTGTTTTCAGGAACTCTGGTCTGTTTAGACGGCTGCAGGAAGGTATTTACTTCCCAGACCACAAAATAACTGTTGGGGATGTGGAGATGCCTATAGTCATCCTCGGGGACCCAGCCTACCCGCTAATGCCCTGGTTCATGAAGCCCTATACTGGCGCCCTGGACAGTGAAAAAGAACTCTTCAACTACCAGCTGAGCAAGTGCAGAATGGTGGTGGAGTGTGCTTTTGGCCGTCTTAAGGGGAGATGGAGAAGCTTACTGACTCGCTGTGATCTCAGCGAAACCAATATCCCCATTGTTATCATAGAATCATAGAATCATAGAATATCAGAGTTGGAAGGGACCTCAAGAGGTCATCTAGTCCAACCCCCTGCTCAAAGCAGGACCAATTCCCAGCTAAATCATCCCAGCCAGTTTGCTGTGTGCTCCACAATCTCTGTGAGAGCAAGGGGGAGACCTTTATGGCGGGGTGGGAGGTTGAGGCAAATAGCCTGGCTTCTGATTACGCCCAGCCAGACAGCTGGGTGATTAGAAGAGCCCAGCGGGATGTGCTGTGCATCCGGGAGGCTTTGAAAGCTAGGTTCCTGAGTGAGCAGGGTAACCTGTGACTTTTAAGTTTGTGTACAGAGAAGCTGAACCTGCCCCCGTTTCTTTACCCAGTTAATGTTGACGATCCTCTCCAGTTACATACCCCCTTCACCCCCTTCCAACACAAGTTTAGAAATAAAATCACTTCTACTTTGTTAATGAACACCGTTTTTTTTATCACTGTTTTCGCGGGAATGTTTTAAACCTGGGACGCAGACTGTGGTGGGGAGCGGGTGTAGTGTAGTGACGCAAATGACGCTTCTAAACTCCAGGATTGACAGGCTCCGCTGTGGTGGACTGGTTGTTTCAACGGAGCCTGTCACCCCTCCTGATCGGGACTGTGTGTATGGGGGGGCTATGTGACTTTGTGGCAGGGGGAGGACGGTTACAGATCCCCTGCTGTGTGGCTCTGTGATCCAGGATAAGGACCGCCGCATAAGATCTGTAACTGCCCTCCCCCGCCACAAAGTCACAGAGCAACCCACCCCCCACCACAGAACATGAAAACCATCTCCCAGACTGACCAGGGTAACTAGTGACTGCACTGTGTATGTGCCCTGCTGCTGGACCTGCCCCCGCCTATGTACCCTGCTAAAGGTGACTGTCCTGTCCAATTACCAACCCCTTTCCCCCCTCCTCCAAAAGAACATGATGGAAACAGTAATTAACAGAAACTTTTTTTTTATTAGCAACTACACATGAAACTGGGAGTTGAAACTTGGACGGGGGCTTGTGTGAGGCGGGAAGGAAAGAACTTGTCAAATTTTGGGGAATGAGAGCCTTCTACTACTAGAGCTGTCTGCAGGGGTGGAGTGAGAGTTTGCATGGACTCTGCCGCCCCTCCTTCTTTGCACTTTGGGTGAGGGGGGTATGGGACTTGGTGGCGGGGGAGGGCGGTTACAGATAGACTGCAGCGGGGCTCTGTCCTCCTGCCTCCGTTCCTGCAGAACATCCACAAGGCACCGGAGCGTGTCCGTTTGCTCCCTCATTAGTCCAAGCAGCGTTTGAGTCGCCTGCTGGTCTTCCTGCCGCCACCTCTCCTCCCGTTCCATGTGTGCTTGGTGCATTTGGGACAAGTTCTCCCGCCACTGGGTCTGCTGTGCTGCCTGGGCTCGGGAGCAGCCCATAAGTTCCGAGAACATGTCCTCCCGTGTCCTCTTCTTCCTATGCCCAGAGCCGGCTTTAGAAAGTGCGGGGCCCAATTCTAACATTTTCGGCGGGGCCCAGCAGGGATGACTTAAAAAAAAACGTAAAAAAAAGACTTTCATTTCTTAGCAACCGGTTCCCTATAAAAAATTCTGATTTAAGGGATGTGCCACAGTATGTATTTTTTTGTACCAATAGGGTTACCATACGCGAGTATTTTCCCAGGAGGAATTTTCCCGGACGGCGATTTAAGAACCAAAAAGCCTGACATGTCCGGGAAAATACAGATGTATGTTAACCCTACCTAAAGTTCTTTCTAAAAAGATGGCCCTGAACTAGAAATGAGCTCCGTTTCACATGTGTGGGTCCCCCCCACTTCCTGGGGGTGTGCAAGGGTGACCAGATGTCCCAATTTTATAGGGACAGTCCGGATTTTGGAGTCTTTTTCTTATATAGGATCCTATTACCCCCACCCGCTGTCCCGATTTTTCACACTTGCTGTCTGGTCACCCTAGGGTGTGCACATATGTGGGTCCCAGCTGCTCCCTACCCTCCTCATTGAAGCAGGTGTGCAGGGTTACTGCCCTGGGAACTGCAGGGCACCACTGGACATGGGGCTGGCTGGCTGGAGGTAGGGTCTGGCTGCCGGCAGGGCAAGGGGTGCGGGGCTGGTTGGAGACAGGGGTGTGTGGGGTGGGCTGGCTGGCTTCAGGCAGGGCCGCAGGGGGGTGCGGCATGGGTTGGCAGGGCTGGAGACAGAGGAGTGCAGGACTTGCTGGCTTCAGGCAGGGGGGTGCAGCAGGGGTTGGCTGGAGACAGGGCAGGAGGTGCGGGGCTGGCTACAGGCAGGGCAGAGGGTGCAGGGCTGGTGCGGGCAGGGGGAATCTGGGGGTGGCTGGCTTCAGGCAGGTCCTCAGAGGGGTTCGGCAGGGGTTGGCTGGAGACAGGGCTGGGGGTGCAGCAGGGGCTGGCTGTGGGCAGGGGGTGCAGGGCTGGTGTGGGCAGGGCAGGGGGTGCAGGGCTGGTGCGGGCAGGAGGAGTCTGGGGGTGGCTGCGGGCAGGGGGTGTGGGGCTGGCTGCAGGCAGGTCAGGGGGTGCGGGGCTGGTGCGGGTACAGCCCACCCTGTACGGTAAGTGCCTCCTCCTCCTCCTCCCCCACTGGGGTAGCAGCAGCAGCCCAGGGCTCAGGGGCTATTTAAAGGGCCCGGGGCTCCCCTGCTTCCACTGCCCCGGCTCTTTAAATAGCCGCAGGAGCCCTGGGGAAGCGGTGGGGCTCCCGCGGCTATTTAAAGGGCCGGGGCGGTAGAAGCAACGGGAGCCCTGGACTTTTTAAATAGCCCCCAGAGCCCCACAGTCCTACCCCAGGGCTCCAGCAGTGGGGCTCTGGTGGCAATTTAAAGGGCCTGGGGCTCCAGCCCCCTGGGGAAGCCAGGCCACCCGGGTACAGCACACCGTCTCTTGCCGGTACACCGTACCGGGGCTTGGGCGCGGGGCCCTCTTAGGGGCGGGGCCCGATTCAGGGGAATTGGTTGAATTGGCCTAAAGCTGGCCCTGCCTACGCCTAATCTGCGCTAGCCTCTGGGAGTGTGATGCCAGGCTAGGTTGTGAGACAGTCGCAGATGTGGCTGTGGGAATGGGAAAAAGGGAGTGAATTCCTCAGAAAGATAAATGTAGTTGTGAACAAAGAACATAGTCTTTCTCTGTGAACAAGACCATGCACAGCACCTATCACATGCGCACTCAGGACAAGGTTGAATTCTCGGCCTTCGCATTCACTGCCTGGGGTCTTGCACTGCAGATCTGAGAAGCGGGGCAGGACACCGGAATTTGTGTAGCAGGCAGACATGGTAAGCCATAGACTTGTGGCAGCTTAAAACTTTAATAGTAGCACTGGCCTCCTTTCACATTGAAAGCAATGTCAGTCCCTGCTGCCAGCAATCCGGCAAGCAGGAACTCTGCCCCTGTCCCACCCCCTCGCGGCTGTCCCCGGGAAAGATCCCTGTATGCTGCCCCCTCCCGCCTCCACCGCATGGCTGCAAACCAGCGGTTACAGTTCTGTAAAGGAACGGGCAAGCAGTCCCAACACTAACATTCCTCTACCTAATTCAAAGCAGGTCACCATGAGCGACATCACCCTGATGAGGATCTCAGACAGTGAGAAAGAAAGAATGCTTCGGGAAAGCCTCCAAAGACCAGGGCCGTATGCCGCCCTGCTCTGCAGGGCAATGATCCCTGAGTACTTGATTGTCTCGTGGCGTGGAAACGTGTCATACTACGGAGGACCCAATAAGGCCGCTCTCCCCAGGAACCTGATGCAACGGCTTTCCAATTACCTCCAGGAGAGCTTCCTCGAGATGTCCCAGGAGGATTTCTGCTCTATCCCCGGACATATAGACCGCATTTTACTGTAGCTGCACTGGCAGGGACTAAACAGTAGAGCGGCTTGTGCAGAACAATCATGCTAAACCGGACATTGTTAGATTTTTTTTCAATAGTTGCACTGCCCAGGACTGAAACGTTAAGCGCCTAGGGCAAACTAATCATGAGAAACCCATTGTTGTTATTCTTAATATTCCTGTTCTGTTAAAAATAAATGTTTAGATGTTTAAAACACTTACTGGCTGATCCTTCCCCAGATTCTGTGTCCGGGTTAACGGCTGGGGACGGTTGGTAGGGGATCTCTGTAAGGGTGATGAAGGGATCCTGGCTGTTGGGGAAATCAGCGTTGTAAGCGCTGTCGACTGCCTCGTCCTCCTCATCTCCTTCCTCATCTTCCCCGTCCGCTAACATGTCCGAGGAACCGGCCGTGGACAATATCCCATCCTCAGAGTCCACGGTCAGTGGTGGGGTAGTGGTGGCGGCCGCACCTAGGATGGAATGCAGTGCCTCGTAGAAACGGGATGTCTGGGGATGGGATCCGGAGCGTCCGTTTGCCTCTTTGGTCTTCTGGTAGCCTTGTCGCAGCTCCATGATTTTCACGCGGCACTGCGTTGCATCCTGGCTGTATCCTCTCTCTGACATGTCTTTAGAGATCTTCTCGTAGATCTTTGCATTCCGTCTTTTGGATCGCAGCTCAGAAAGCACAGACTCATCGCCCCACACAGCGATCAGATCCAAGACTTCCCGATCAGTCCATGCTGGGGCCCTCTTTCTATTCTGAGATTGCACGGCCATCACTGCTGGAGAGCTCTGCATCGTTGCCAGTGCTGCTGAGCTCGCCACGATGTCCAGACAGGAAATAAGATTCAAACTGCCCAGACAGGAAAAGGAATTCAAATTTTCCCGGGGCTTTTCCTGTGTGGCTGGTCAGAGCATCCGAGCTCGGACTGCTGTCCAGAGCATCAACAGAGTGGTGCACTCTGGGATAGCTCCCGGAGCTATTAGCGTCAATTTCCATCCACACCTAGCCTAATTCGACATGGCCATGTCGAATTTAGCGCTACTCCCCTTGTCGGGGAGGAGTACAGAAGTCGAATTTAAGAGACCTCTATGTCGAACTAAATAGCTTCGCGGTGTGGACGGGTACAGGGTTAATTCGATGTAACGGCGCTAACTTCGACATAAACCCCTAGTGTAGACCAGGCCCTAGTTATCAGATCCTAGTTTCATTCTGGTTCCTATTGCTAGCTTATTTCAGATTAACAGTTAACAGGCACTAAAGCTCAACAACGGAAAGTGTAATCATGCTTTTGATGTCACACTAGAAATTTTATGGCTCTTTGCTGCATCAGATCATATTTTGTTTGTGGCTTTACTAGAAACAGCCTAGTATATCCATATTATCATAGTTACAAATTACATTATATAGCTTATTGACACTGGCTACTATAACATGTATTGGGCTAAATTTTTATGCCCATTCTTACCGTGAGTAGATTTTTATGCCCATACTGACTCCTTTAGTACCCTAGCTTTCATTGGAACTGTGTGTGTAGAAAGGTGCTACTCAATGTCAGTGTATCAGAATTGGGTCCTCAGTTAAGTTATTTAAATCGTACCATGAGTTTATCTTGCAATAGGCTCAGAATAACAGGAGGAAAAAATTGCCAGTGGACTGCTTAGGTACAAGCAATTAATAATAACAAAGGGCTTGATCCAAAGCTCACTGAAGTAGTCCTATTGCACCTTACCAGTGATTGGGCTAAATACATGAGTAATGGGTGACAGTCTATGATTTGTATCATATTAGATATCTAATACTCCCATCTGGCCTTAAAATCCACGAATCCCTAAATTCCACAAAGCTCAAAGCTAATGTAGTAAACACCAGGCCAGTGTAAGTCAATTTCTAGCCAGTAACAGAGAATTATCCATTACACTTTGTAGCTCACTCCTTCTTAATGTTTACTTGGCACATCCCTATGGTCTAGCCGAAGGGATTTTGGATATGTTTTTAATTCCTTTGTAATATTTTTTTCTACTGACCAGGGTGACACAAACCCCTGCTAAATCATTTCTGGCACGATCAATACCGATGCCTCTTGCCAGGCATATTTATAAGTGTGCTGGCTCAGCACATTTGAATAGTTATTCACTTATTCCCTTTGCTGGCTAAGTGTACAAACTGTTAAAATGCTCCAGTAGTCATCCTCTACCGAGCTTGCCGTCTGCATGCCCTCCACGTCCTACTGCAAACTGTAGCATGTAAGGAACTTCTCATTGTCAAGTGGTAGGAAAGCACTTGTACAAGTAAGTAGGGGGGATTGGTCCTGCTTTGAGCAGGGGGTTGGACTAGATGACCTCCTGAGGTCCCTTCCAACCCTGATATTCTATGATTCTATGTTCTGCATAAACTGCTCTGAACTATAAGAGGGAAAAGAAACAAGACAAGCAAGGACTAGTATAGCTAGCTGCAGTCTATGACAGCAAAATGAGTTCTGCCTCCATAGCTGTCCCACCTTACCAAATTACATTAATTAATTCAACAGAAGCACTCTTCTGTTCATATATTTCGTCTTACACCAGAGGTTTCGCAGGCATAGCTATATCAGTTTGGGCGGGGGGGGGGGATTTTTTTCACACTCCTAGCCAACATAGCAATGCCAGAAAAACGCTGTAGCTTCGACCATATCCCAGCAGTGTTAGGGTTCCCAGCCGCCTACGAGGCCCTGTTAAGAACTAATTGAATGAAACTCCGTGTGTTAGTTCACCCTGAAATTGCATTCCTCGTTGCCTCAGTTAAGTGGGAGCTATTAAAAACACACCACTTCCCGCAGCTCCCATTGGCTGGGAACGGTGAACCACGGCCACAGGGAGCTGAGGGGCTCCATGCCTGCAGACGCTCCAGGTAAACAAAACAACAATGTATTAGATATTCAATTCAATGATTCCATAGAGTTTAAAATCATCATATTTTGGTGTAGACCCGTTTATAAGCCGATCCCCGCTCTTTGATACGTTATTTTTTTTTACGAAAAATATTTGGCTTATGAACGAGTATATAAGGTATTTTGATTTCAGTTACAACACAGAATACAAAGTGTACACCGCTCACTTTATATTATTATTTTTAGTACAAATATTTGCACTGTAAAAATGATAAAAGAAATAGTATTGTTCAGTTCACCTCATACAAGTACTGTAGTGCAATCTTTTTATCATGAAAATTCAACTTACAAATGTAGAAAAATCTACATTTGTAAGTTCAACTTTCACAATAAAGAGATTGCACTATATTATTTGTATGAGGTGAACTGAATAATACTATTTCTTTTGTTTTTTTACAGTGCAAATATTTGTAATCAAAAATAAATATAAAGTGAGCACTGTACATTTTGTATTCTGTGTTGTAATTGAAATCAATATATTTAAAATCTTAGAAAACATCCAAAAATATTTAAATAAATAGTATTATATTATTGTTTAACAGTGCTATTAATCATGCAATTAATCACGATTAATTTGTTTAATATCTTGACAGCCCTAGTTAATGTGCAATATTCCACCCAGCCTGTGGGCACCAGATTACATGGCCACCGTCAATAGTCAATTTGATTTTCACAGGAATGCAGCATTGGTAACAACTCAGGACCTTCAATTAAAAAAAACAGGTGCCTCTACTACTTCAGTTAAAGGAGAACATCCTTTAGAAGAGTTGGTTGAAATTTTATGCACAAAGAGTTTTTCCATGGACAAGTGTCCTTTTAAAAAATCATGAAAAAATAATCAACGTTATCAAAATACTCATTTTGGTGAAATTGTCTGCAATATATTTTATACTGCCCTTTTAATTGAAACTTTTAGCAAAATCACTTGCCAAATAGGGTTTAATAAATCAAAAATTATGAAAACTGATTTTTAGTCAGAAATCCTAGTTTTCAGTAAATGTGAAATTTCAGATAACCCATATCGGAGAAATTTTCATTAAAAAATAGAAAATGGGTCTATTTCAAAGTCAAACCTGTCAAACTTGGAATTATTTTTTTTGCAACATCTTTTTCCTAGCTTTTGCCCAGCTCCATTCATTAGATGTGGTATTAGTAGTAAGGTTAATTGAAGATTTTCTGTCAAAACAGTTTTTCAATAGAAAATTCAGCTTTCTGACTAAACAATATTTTTCACAAAATGTCATAGAATTTAAGGCCAGAAGGGCCCATAAAATCATTTAATCTGACCTCCTGTAAATCACAAGCCACCAACACCACCTGCACACTAAACCCAACAACCAAACAACTGTTGAAAACCTAAATGTCCAAAACCAAAATATTTAGATTCTGCAATGCCACCATATTTCCCCATGGGAGTAGTAGTAGGAGTTCTCATGCTCCCATTTCCTTCCATGGGCCAGGATCCCCATCAGACTTCATCTCCCATAATGCACCCCAACTGTGTAACTACCATGATCTCTGACATCTCCTCACCCAAAGGGAAGAAAGAGATGCCTCGTGGGAGACGTAATCCTACTAGGGGGCCTTGCCTATAGAGAAGAAGAAGATTATGAAGTGCCTGAACTACAACTCCCATGGGGCACTGCAGCAACATTTCAGAATAAAAATATTATAGTTTTTGATTTTTTGTTGAAAAATCAAAATTTTCATGGGGAAAAACCCCCACTTTCTGACCAGCTCTAATTAGTAGGTCTTATTTCCACAAAAAAATGGGCAGTACTACACATATACATTAACTAATACATTACTCCAGGGGTGGCCAACCTGAGCCTGAGAAGGAGCCCAGCCTGGGGCTCCAGTGTCTTAGGGTTGCCATATTTAAACAGTGAAAAAAGGGGACACTTCACGGGGGCCCTGCCCCAACTCCGCCCCTTCCCGCCACTGGCCCCGCCCCAACTCCGTCCCTTCCCCATCCCTGCTCCAACTCCACCCCTTCCCCGCCCCCATTACAACCCCTTCCCCAAAGTCCCCGCCCCAACTCCAGCCTCTCCCCTGAGCACCCCATATTCCCCCTCCTCCCTCCGACCCCCTGGGCTCCGGCTGCTGCTGCGCTGGGGAAGTTACTTCGACCCCCGCCGCAGTGGAGAGCGGCGGGAGCTGGGAAAGTTGGAGCCCGGGGAGGAGGCGGCTGCGCGCTCAGATGCCGCCGTCGCCTCCCTGCCCCGGCAGATCGGGGGAGTTGTTAGTTTTGGCTTTGCTGCAGCCACTCGCACTCGGGGTCCCCTTACCATGCCTTCCTATTTTCCCCAGACATGTTCGGCTTTTTGGAAATTCCTCCCAGATGGGGATTTGAGGACCAAAAAGCTGGACATGTCTGGGAAAATCCAGACGTATGGTAACCCTACAGTGTCTATACTGCATTAAGCACCCATATCCCCGACTTCCTAGCACCCCAAACATGTGGCCACTCTCACCCTTTGTTCATGGTGCAGCGTGGAAAACCTTGCCTGTCCACCAACCTTGACTGTCCAGAGGGCAAAGAAAGTTGGCCTGTGGGATTCTTTTGGTAGACTCCCAGAGCATGGGTCCAATGGAGTTGTGGCGACACTGCAAAGCAGTAGGGCCTGAACCCTGACTCAAGCTCGGATCTTTCACTCTTGTGGGGTTCTGGGACCCTGGGTTGAGCCCTGGATTAGTGTGATTTGTGTGTAGACGGAAAGGGGGTTAGGCTTGAGCCTGAGTTTGAACCCTGGGCTTAGCACAGCTGTCTACACTGCAGTGTAACACTCCATACTGCACTACACAGACCTTCTGACTCGCTCTGCGGCTTGACCTGCGATCACACTGCAAAATAATAGGGCTTGGCCCAGAGTCTTGGTGGGACTTGGGCTCTGACCCATCCCCCTTGCAGGATCCTAGGACCCAGGTCCTGAGTGCTCGCTGACCCAATTCAGACTCATGTGTGTCTGGATGGAAGTGGAGCCTGTGCTCCCCTGTGCATCAGGCAGCCCACAGATCCTGCTAAAGAGTGCACCTCCACCTTGCTCCCAACCCAGATCTGTGCCCATAAGGCACAGCTGAGCCCTCGGGTTTTAATATTAATGAGGGATTATCCTTTCAAGATCCGTTTTAAAAATCCAGGGCTGATAGAAGGGTTTGGTGCAAAGAGGGTTAGCCAGGCTTTTTGTTCGTGAACTTTCATCTTGTCAAGCTAATGAGATTACAGCGAGCGATGGCTCAAAATGAAATAAAGCACAAAGTTAAAGCCATCAAAGACAGTTGCTTTGCTGTCAGACTATTCATTTTCTGCCATAATATTCTTAAAGCTGATTCTCAAAAGTCCATTTGTGTGTAGCTGAAACACCCTTCTGTCAGATGCAGTCATAAACGAGAGTCTGGCAACAGCAACGCTGTCCTCTCCTGTTTATAGTTCGAGAAGTGGCAAGGAACGGCAGCCTCAGACTCTGACAGTGCCAGCTAACAGCACAGCTTGGTGGATGTTTATACGGCCATGGAAGCAATTACATTTTAAATGGGTTGATGTTACATTGATAGAGTGCACTCCCGCCCAAGTCTCGGTTCTTTTCACCCATTAAAAAAAATAATAATCTGAATAGAGAGACGAAATCATTGTGCGCTTGCTACATGTGGCCACGGGAACATACCAAAGCAGCAGGCCCGAAGTAAATGCATTAAATTTGGCAAGTTCACTTTGTCAGGGAAAGAATAAACATATCAAATTACAGGGTAGGCATAATGTAGTTTTCCATTAGTTGCATAAACCACCCTCATGCATCAGTAAGGGCTAAATCCCAATCAAGTCCATGAGAATTTTGCTATTGATGTCAGTAAGAGCAGGCTTTAGAACTGTATATATATATATATGCTATTTAGCAAGACTTAATTAGCCATTACATATCATATAAAGTTCTTTCCGTACCCAACAGGAGTTTAATTGGTGAAGTGCCAGGTACCATAGGAAACACTCAGATGACCTGGGTAAGGTTTGTACATGGCTACATTATCTGAGCACCTCACAGTCTTTAACATATTTATACTCAACACCCCTGTGAGGTAAGGAAGTACGATTATCCCCATTTTAGAGATAGGGCACTGAGATGCTAAGTGACTGCCCATGCTCACACAGGAAGTCTATAGTATAGCAGGGAATCGAACCCAGGTCTGTCAAGTCTCAGATTAGATCCCCTAACCATGGAAACATCCTCTCTCTCAATTAAACAGCCACTTCCACTCAGTGGACCCAATTCTGATCTCACACTGACGTAATGCCAATGACTTCAACAGCATTATTCCTGATTTACATCATTGTAACTGAGATGAGAGTAAGGTCCTGTGATTTAGATATAATCACCACTGGAGGGCAGCCCAGATGCCATAAAAATCAATGTACTTTCTTGAAGCAAAATGTAGCTGAAGAGTCTAAGATTAGTCTATGTAAAAATACGGAAAGACCTGTATACCAAAGGGAAGATCCTCAGCTCATGTAACTTGTGATACCTCCAGTGACTTCAGTGTGGCTAAGCACTTCAGATGTCAGAGAACAGTGGAATACAATATACAGTAATTCTGTGGAGAAAGTACAATACAGAAGCCTTGCAAAAATTCAGCTCCCCCACTTGCTTAGAGTAAATTCTTTCCTTGTGAGTCAGTTAATAGCTTTCTCCCTGTTCAAAGCTATTACCATTCTGGTAAAGGCAAGAGTAGATTTTTGTGCCTGTACTGGTTAATTTTCATGATTATTTTGCAAGCCATCTGGTTTTATCACTGAGGTATCTGTGCATTCATTGTACCGCAGTGAGGCCAGCAATGAATGAATGTATGAAGTTACAAGATTCTAGCTCAAAGGGAACATAGAAATTGTGTCAGTGAGTCAGTCACCTGTAAGAAGCTTCTGGTTATGTGAGATGATAGGAAAAAAAGAAAAGAAAAAAAAGAAAGAGAGAGAAGATATTAAAAAAAAATGCTGCTATGTTCCTGAAATGGAAAAAGGCAAAGGATAACCACTAAAGTATTCACTTTGGATGTGTGTGTGTCCAACACACACACACAGTTAAACCCCATCTCCCAAAAATAAATCCAAATCGCAAGCATAAAGCCAATTCCTGTAACTCTAGGGATTTTTGACATAGCTTGTCATGTCCAGCATGTAATGGAATCAATGCTATAATCCAATACCCATAAAATCTTTTCAAATGCTGTACATCAGGAGGGGTTCTGGTTTCCAAACAACTTTTGCATTTGGTTGGTGAAATGGTTGGGTTAGAAATACATTTAGAGCTAATAGACAGGCCTTTGCCACTAATGAATTTTGTTAGCAGACAGATTTTAATAGGGCCAGGAAGGAAAATAAAGTTTGCTAATATCATCCATCCTACATAATACTTCACTGCCGGGAGGAGGAAACTAGTACAAAAATGACAAAAACCTACTCATTTCATTACATAAATTTTATATTTTCACTTTTCATCTCACTCTCAGATGTACATGAATTTTAGGCATGGAGAGATCAGATTAGAACAGCCTACCATTTTTACAGCACCCGTAAAATAACTTTGCCATGGCCCCAGAAGGAATGCAGAATGTCAGATGGACCCTTTTCATTTTTTAAAGAACATTTTTAAATGGTTCCTCATTCTAAAAATGGAACTGAAATATTCCCTCCATTTAAAGATACCCTCGCCATATTCTCCAGGACATTTGGGTTCTTATTGCCATATTATGAATTTGGACTATTACACAGTTGAAGTCATCTGTGAAACTTGCAAATGAATTCTGAACAGCCGCTGTGAGGTGCTGAGTGCCTCTGGGAGGGTGCTGAAGCTCTACAATCCAGCTGAGTCAGTGGGAATTCAGATTCTGACAGATTTTGGGCCTATATGAGCGTTCCTTAGAGATTCAGAAGGCTCTTCTCTGCCCGCATGGTCCTGACCACCACCATCACTGACGCCTGAATGTGGGGATTTTAGTTTAGATTCCTGAGATACGAGTCAGCTATAGAGCTGGACTCTAAACACCCTGAACATTTGGATCTGTGGCCTTGGTTCAGGCCCAAGAAGTAAAACCACAAATCTCTTCAGTTATGAAAACAATTCTCTACTAGACACAGCCAGGTTTCAGCATCAGAGGCGTTGTACACCACAGTTACAGTGCTGTTGGGCTGTTTTTTTTTTTTTTTGCCAATTAGCTGGCTTCTAAAGATAATGAAGTTATCTTCAATAAACTAAAAAGCTCTACGGCTTCTAAGCAAGGCCACAATGTGGCATGCGACAGTCACCAACTGTTCCTTGGCCAATCGATGAACAGTATAAGGCTCCGTGCCAATATTTATTGTTCACTTCCTGCGGCCTGGCTTCTGGGAGTTTCACTCACCAGACTCCCAGCACATAAACACTCTGCCTGCAGACTCTCACAGATTGTCAACACAGTTAATTGCCAGGAGGAGCGGCAGCTTTATTAAGAGAGCAGGTCTCATAATAAAATCCTCACACCCGTTAGCATGAGTCACAAAAACCCTGTGTGGAATCAAAAGCTAGAGATGAACCGTGAACTGTGTTCAAACCACTAGCGGTTGTTCTCCAGATGCGGGAAAAAATCTGCTAAATACCAAAATAATCAACTTTTTCCCTCCCAGTGCAGTGCAAAGAGCAGACATCAAAGCAGCCATCTTTGTAAAACAAAATAAAGACATTCTTTGAAATCTCAACTATTCCAGGTTTCTCTATTATGGCCAGCTGCATTCAAACTCTACTTCAGGAAACAGAACGACCATCTAGTTACTGAAAACTGTGCTACGCATCTCTCTCTACATTACACAACTCCTAAATACAGAGTGAATTTTCCTTCCCCTCCCACTGTGGTAACTCCATTGACTTCAGTGAAGCTACTCCCCACCACACCACAATCCTTATTCTCTCTTAGACTTGCAAATCTATATTTCCGAAAACTGACTTACCCGAGATTTGCTGTGAACTATGATGTTTAATTTGTTATTTACTGGATTCTCAAACACAGAGTTCAATACCAGATCAACAGGCCTGATTCTCAACCGTTCTGCACATTGTGTAGTTATTTACAGCCATGCAAAGTGGGTATAGAATGCTACAGTGTCAGAATGGCAGCATTTAATTATCCACTCACTTCTAGAACTATCCCCCAGGCCCATTCAAACCCGAAGCACAACAGTCCACCACCCAAGGTTCTTCTAAGCTCCTGTCTGATACAGACTTGCCCCATTTTATTGTGGACCTCATTATGGCAGATAAAGATGAATTGATCACTGGACTGGAAGTTGGTGGTTGTCTAGGGTCTACTGATCATCACCTGACTACATTCAACATGGGCAAAGAGGACAGTACAATTAGTAATAGATCTCTCTAGGGATGAATCAGGGAGACTATTTTCTGTAGGTCTATAGCACTCCTGTGTCTTTGTCAGATGTGTCTGTCTCTGTACTTCAGCTCCCGTTCTGTAAAACTGAAATAATATCATCCCCTCACCTCACAGGAATGTTGTGAAGATTAATTAATTAATGTATATGAAGCATTCAGATACTACAGTGATGAGCACCACAGTAAAGCCCAGGGGGAAATTAATAATTCCATCTTCAAAGCAAGGTTTGAATACTGTGCAGTAAATAAGACATGGGGGCCACAGATTGAAAAGCAAGAAAAAAGCAAAGGATTGAATAGAGGCTCATTAATTGAGCACCATCCATTTCGTGCACTGAATGAGGCAGGGGTCCTGTGGAAAAAAATAGTATGGGATCACGTAATTATAGGCTGTATCATAATGGATATGGACAAGGGAGACAAATTAAAGTTACACAGGCAACCTCGATTCTGACATTTCCTAACTATTGAGTGCTTGACTTTGCAACCTCAATAACGTTTTTAAGTTGCCTTTGTGTTTTTTATATTATATATAAATACAAAGGGAAGCGTTTATGAGCAAGGTAGTAAGTCAATAACAGTACTGGTATGTTTCAGTCTTTCTAAGGGCAAATATTCCCCTTCTAGAGTGAAGCCAACAAGCTAAGAGAAATTGCTCAAACCCGATTCTCCCCCAGGGAGAGGGGTATGTGTATATGGGGAGATCCTGGCAAACCAGTCAAATGCCCGAACCACTACTGCTTATTGCTAAAGTGGGCCAAGCTGCCTTAGCATGACCGAGTCAGGAGGGGAGGGGGTTTGGCTGACACAGAAAGGGCAACTTGACCCCGCGTCCTTCCTGATGAGATCTCTCTCGAATTCGCTGAGATATGCATTTTAGGAAAACGGGTAACTTGTCTTTGTGTGCCCTCAGGGATGTGTTTGTCAGGGCCTGAAGGCATGAAAACTCTGACAACACACACCTGGCTAATTGATGGTCAGAAGGAAACCTCTTGCTTAACCTTTGAAATTGCTTGCTTAACAAGTTTTCTTTGAGTGACGTGTTCCTGTGATACTAATGAATAAATAAGGGAAGAAAGTTTGGGGTATTTGGACTCTCCCTCTGGGCACATCTTGTGGTGCCCACTGGCAGATGGAAGATTGGCCATCGGAAGACTACTACTGTGCCACTTGAGAGCCACACCCAACTTCGGTAATTGATGGTTGTGGGTGTTTCACTGACCTATTGTGGACGTGCATAAGTGCTTGAGACTAAGTAAAGTTTAGCTTTAAGTGAAAGCACTCTTATGCTGTCCTGTTTGTGCCAACCATCTATTGGTCGGACGGCCGTGTTTCCCTTGATATATTTCCTGATCCCACCTCGCCCAGAGTAAAGTTTCCAACAGCTTTGGGTTGAAAGAACCCCGGGTAACAGATTTTGGAGGCCCCAGTGAGGATTGGTAAAGAGGAAGGAGATGGATGGTACAAACAGTTTGTAGTTTGTCCATTGCAATAGGAGGTAAAAGACAGCAGGATGGGGTTGCTCCCTACAAATACCCCGTTGCAGTTCACAAGTCAATCTACAGATAAATTCCGTTACTGGGACTCAGACGTCAGGCTGATTGACTGCTCAAGTGAAGAGTTATGTCCGGGGACAAGGAAACAACCAGAAAGAGAGAACAGTTGCAAATGATGTTGGGAAACAGCTTGATGGATTTTGTACAGCAGTATGGGGGAAACGGACCTGGAATCTGGCACCTTCACTAGCCCCAGAGTCTTCCTGCAGCTCCGCAAGCAATGGGATGTCCGAGTTAGTGGAGGAAAGTGGGGAGGTCCAAATGTTAGGGCCGAGAAGAGGTCTGCCTTGCACGGGTTGTGGATGATTGTGACGACACTGGATCAGGAGATAGATCAGTTAAAAGTCAGGGTGCAGGAATTGGGAAGAATCAGAGCTGAAAAGTAAAAAGTGAAGTGATTAATCTGAAGGCAGAATCGGATGCTCTCAGAGCTACGTCTCTGGCACAAGCAGCACAGATTGTAGGAATGCAGAAGCAAGTGTGTGACAGTGAAAGGGTCAATGGCAAGATGCAGAAGGAAGTGTCTGAGTTGAAACAGCAGACAACAGAGAGCGAAGCTGCAGTGAGAGCCCCTTTAAAAGGCTCACAAAGCAGAACCCAGGCAGACCACAGGGAATGCCGGGAGACAAATTTGTGCCCTTAAGGCTCAGCTGGGGGAGCAGAGGGGGATTGTGGCAGCGATCAGACAGAATCATAGATGGGAGGAAGACAGAGGAATATCCCGATTCATACCCCCCTTGTTGCAATTATGAAAGGAAGGACCCTGATAGTTTCCCCCAGGATCCTATTGGACAGTTTCCATAAAGTCTCCTACAGAGTTCACTGGAAGAGCTACAAAGACCCCCTCCAATAGCCCCCATAGTCAATACCTCTGTCACAAAGGGAGGAACAGAGGAACGGGTGGAAACTAGACCCTTCTCCCCTGACCAGGTTAGGGCAGTAAGGAAATCAGTTGGCCTGCTAAATCGGAAGGTGGATGGTAAGAGTATCTGGCATGGCTGCATTCACTCTGGCTGATGTGGCAGCTATGTGCAGGGAGTGTATGACCCCCGATTTTGCAGGGCTCCCTTATGATATCCAAATGGGGGCATCCCTTAGAGCGGATGATACAGAGAAGCACATAAATGTACAGAAGAAAGTAATACATACCCTCTTCCCAGGAGAAAGCCCCACAGTTATATTTCACATAGGGCTGGTCTACACTGGGGGGAGGGGAAATCGATCTAAGATATGCAACTTCAGCTATGAGAATAGCATAGCTGAAGTTGACGTATCTTTGATCGATTTACCTCGGGTCCTCACGGCGCGGGATCGATGGCCGTGGCTCCCCCGTCGACTCCGCTTCCTCCTCTCACTCTGCTGGAGTGCCGGAGTCGACGGGGAGCACATTCGAGGATCGATTTATCGTGTCTAGACGAGACACGATAAATCGATCCCTGATAGATCGATTACTACCCACCAATCCGGCGGCTAGTGAAGACGTACCCCAAGAGAAGCAGCAGGCCGGGAAGAGAGCAGAAAGTTATATAGCCAGAAAGAAACTGTCATGGAGACATTCTGGGCTACAAATGTCATTAACCCAGACTGTGCAGCCCTCCCTTTCAAACAAGCTTTAATCCAAAGATTTCTCCCTTTGATTTGTATGGCCTTGGTGGATATGGATCTGGCAGCAGTTCTAACAAGAGATATTGAAGATAGAGCAAAGCAGGCTATTGAGGTCCAAAAGGATATCCACCCTCCTAAAAGAAAATCTGATAAGGTGACCGCCATAGCCCCTCTGAGTAACACCCAGGGAAAGGAGAGGGGAGACAGACACCATAAGGGTCAAGGCAGGACCCCAACGCATGGCGTGGGGAAATTTGGAAGCAGCTCTTAAAATAGGAGCCAAAGGAAACAAGAGACCAACTGCCCACCGCTGAACTCCTAACAAACTTGGCAGAACCTGAACTGGCCGAGCATAGAGGAAAAAGCGCCAGTGCACCACCAGTTGCCAATCTATAGGGAGGCCAGGCGCCCCAGGAACTCCCAATTATGGCATGATTAAACACCAATAAGTGGGGAAGGTTAATGGTTCATGTGAAATTTGCAGAAGAAGCATTCGGACAAAAATTATTAGTAGAGTCAGGTGCCACCTACTCCCTAATTAGTACCCAAAACAAGAACCTGTTTGGACCTCCGGTTGGAGTTAAAACCTTGAGAGATTTAGTGAGATACAAAGCATTGTCCCCTTTTGTAAAAAAAAAAAATCCCATATAGCTTGGGGACAAAGAAAAGTCAAGGGCAATTTGGCTTGATGGATTTGGGGGAAGAAGGTATTCTAGGAATAGATGCTTTGAGGGAATTAAAAATGTTTAACTAGCCTGTTGCAGATGTGAGTAAGTGCTTGAGACTAAGTAAAGTTTAGCTTTAAGTGAAAGCACTCTTGTGTTGTCCTGTTTGTGCCAGCCATCTATCGGTCGGTCGGCCGTGTCTCTCTTGATTTATTTCCTGACACCATCTCTCACAGAGTAAAGTTACCAAGAGCTTTGGGTTAAAAGAACCCCGGGTAACATGTGGAGGTGTGTCTTGGGGGCAACAACGATCATGTGAGTCAGTGGGTACTGAAGGAAGAGGTTGGAATCCCCCTGATACAGACATGGAGTAAGGGTCTGACACACAGGACTGCTGGTATGACCCAAACAAATGAACATGTTATTTCCTGGCCTTTCACATGATCTGGATCAAGTCACCGAAGAGACATACCCATGTCACATGACAAGGGTCAGTTTCTCATGGTTTCCATTACACAAGGCTTGATGACCGGTCGTAAACCATTCACCTCTCCTATTCATCCTGGGCAACTACATGCTATGTTTGCGCTTATGTTGCTATTCCCTACACCCCCAAAGACCAGTGGGTGCTCAAGGAATGTGTTGCTAGTGGCTTCTCCCTTAAGCAAGATGAGCTTTTATGCAAAGTTGTCCTCTTCCTTGATTGTGGAATGTGTTCTGTTTGCCCATCTGGCAAACTTCTTAAACAACTCTCACTTTTCATTCACATTTTCTGGCTAATTTTTTTCTCCCAAACAATGTTAGTCATAATTTTCCTCTTCTTTGGGAAAGTTGATGCTTCAAAAGGACTAAGTATAAATGTTACTGACTGTCACTGTCCTCTGTTTGCTTGTGATGAACATAATTAAGGTCACGATCACTGGTCCCTAAGCAAACTTCAAGTCCAGTGATCAATTCATCTTTGTCCATCATAAAGAGGTCCAAAACCATTACTTTGTGTTGGGTGCAACACCAGTTGTGCTGGAAAATTATCTGTAATTTTTAGAAACTCTAATGTTGTTCAACTAGGGGCTGCATAAGACCACCTGTGTATGGCTCCCAAATTGAAGTCCCCCACGAAAACACCATTTTCTTTCCACACATTACAGACAGGTGCTTAAAGAGCAACTCTTCTTGCTCTCTGGTTTGATTCCGGCATCTGTAAGAGACCCCTATTAGTTTCCCTCCTGAACTTTGTTACTTAGTGCCTTGATCAATATGCATTCGAGAGCCTCTGGTTCTGAATTACTGATCATTACCGGTTTTAGAGTTATGTCTTTAACATACCTTCCCCTACTCTTTCACCCACTCTCTCCTTTCTAATAGGTTGTAACCAGGGATTTTAACATTCCAATCAAGCCCAGGCCCAGTGCAAGGGGCTGCAGGGGGCTGTGCTTGGAAATCAAGTCTCATCTGGGGGAGCAGTTTCTCCCCCATTTCTGCCTCTCCTCAGACAGAAAGGGACAGCCACTAGCGAAATGGTGAATGGAAGATGCTCCAGAAGATGGAGCACTGAGGCAGCTGTTCTGAGTCATCACCTGCCCCTCTCCCTCCTCCTCACTCTCCTGGAGGGGGCACTGCTCTGGGGCATTACACTGCCCAGCTGGCAGGGAAGGGTGCAGATCCTAGAAAAACGACCATGTCTCTAAAAACAAGAGCAGGCCTTATTGCCAAGAGATGGGTAAACTTTGGCCTGCTGCTGGCAGGGGCCCAGAACACTGATCTAATGTGGTGGAGGGGTTATACTTCCCATCTCATGAAGCTTCCCAACCCCTGGGCTGTAAGGATTGGGACCCGCCCCTCTGATGGAGAACTGTGGCCTGGGCAGGGGAAGCCACAGTCTCACATGAAATGTCAGCGACGGAACCCAGAAGTCCTTATTCCCAGGGCCCTACACTAAACACTACAGCACGCTCCCTCTCAGCACTGGGAATTGCAACCAGGATCTAGTTCCTGTTTCTCAACGCCAGGAAGAATGGGGGCATCGGGGGATTGGGAGTCAGGACTCCTGGATTCTATTGCTGGTTTATTATAGACTTGTGGGATCTTGGGCAAGTCACTCCCCCTGACTGCGGCTCAGCACCCATCAATAAGATGGGGATCTAATACATACCTGCTACTGTAAAGGGCAGTGAGATTTACCCAGGAAAAGCTGCTCCGTACGTGCTAAGTGGCACTTATGATCATGAAGGTCAAACCCAAATTCCCGGAGTGTCGAGCGTTTCGATTTGGGGTTTCAGTTCAGCCCAGTATGGAGAAAGGGCTCAGCCATGGAGTTTGAATCAAGGAGGATCAGCCCGTACTGTGTGTGGTGATGAGCTAACAGGTCTTTCCCCCTCAAGTGCCTGTGATTTTGGGCCTACGAGGCCAGAGAGACATTCCTCACCTAGACAACCAATGGCCAGCAACCCAGTAGAACTTCCAGTCCTGTTAACATCCAAGCATTCAACCCAAAGAGACAGTGGGAAGCAGCAGGGGACAGAGGGTGACAGGGAATTACAAGCCCTGGATTCCATGACAGAAGATATGTTATTATTGACTTTGGATGGTGACCAGCAGGAAACCAAAAGGGATTCTTGCCCCCAAACAACAATCATGTATTGTCCTTCTGAGCTCAGAAAGTTTACCACTTATTATCTGATCAAGATTCACTACTGCCAAGGATTAGGGACGTGTCTATATCCCCACTGGACAAATGAGGGAACTGAAGTACAGAGAAGGGAACTGACCTGCCCATGGTCACACAGCGAGGCAGTGGTAGACCCAGAGAGAGAAATCAATAGTCCTGATTCCTTCTTTGACCCATAAACACATCCCCTGAAGGCAGAAATAGAACCCAGGCATCCTGACTCCCAACGCCCTGTGCTAATCACTACACCTTACCCCTTCACAAGCAGAGAAAAATCCAGTCTCCCCCCGCAAGACCATCCAATCTAGGCTTTCAGTTTTGCGGTAGCCCATTGCACTTCTTATGGGCAGGGCATATTCCAGTGTCTGCGCAGACACTCTCAAATGGATCCTCACAGCCCCCAATGAGGTAGATAATGGATGATCATGGTCCCCCAGTTTGAAGAAACTAAAGTAGAGGAAAATGAAGTGATTTCTAAGGACACCTAGCCAGTCAGTGTCAGAGTTGGGAATAGAACCCAGGAGTCCTGCCTATCCCCAGCCTCTAGAAGGAATAGTTCTTATAGTCCTGACTTTCAAACTACCCTACTGCTGGAATTTCATACTGGAAATGCTCTCAGTAAAGTGGTCTCAAAGGAGCTACAAGAATTTTTCATAGAAATTATTTAACAAGTATTTTGGAAGAACTAATACACTCAGGAGAATCCAAAACTACTTTAAGACAATTATTGGAGAGAAGATTGCAAAATGTATCAAATAGATTGATTTGTTATTAAACTGTACCTTAGTTTTAAAGGGGAATAAGTAGAAGGTTGCATACTTCATTGCTAACAAAACCAAGCTAGCAAGTGGTGGAAGGGGTAAGAATTCAGTCTCCTGGACCTGTAGCAATTTTTATCTGAGCAAAGTGAGGCCTAATACTCAACTCAATGCTGTTTCCCTGTCTGTAATGTAATAACTCGTGAAAACAACGTGTGATCAATTCCAACCTTTCAGGGAATGTTCTAGGCATCAGTGGGAAGAACGTTATCTAGTTTGGTGAAAACTAGGACACCAGAAAAACCTGATTTCCACATAGTGGTTCTTGGTGCTGTGGCAGAGGAACACTGATATCAGAGGTAACTCAGCCAATCACCATTCCCTCCCTCCAGTTCATTTGTATACTTCACTCTCATTGATTGACATGAGAAAATTAAACGGCAGGTCAGGACTTAAGTACTTAGAGTGTGAGGCTGGGAGGTTCAGGACTAGACTAGCAGGAGCTGTATTGGGACTGTCAGAGACTATTCCAGTCCCACCTCTGTGACAGCATCCCCCACTGAGAGCTAATGAGCAGCCCCTCCCTTCTCATGGGGGAAGGGGAGAAGGGAAAAGAAAAAAAAAGAAAGGAGGGAGGGAGGGAAAAGGGGAGCCAAAAAGTAGGACAAAGTCAAAGGGCCCCAATGATTCTAAGGGGCAGAATTGTGGGAGGGAAACTTCTATCTTCTTAACCTTATGTTTTCAGTGCCTAGAGCTTGGCCGGTGATAGATGGATCAGACTGAACAGGTTCCACACATCAAGGAGGCTTTTAAACCAGAGATCTCTGTTTTCTGTCAGAATCCGCAGCCGAAGAGGAGAAAGCCCCGAAGAGGCTCCTTCCTTGCACTCAGGTAAGAATCCTTGCCTCCAGCCCAAGAAGAGAGACCCAAGAAGAATATTTGCTGCAGCAAGGACACAGGTTCCCTGAGGTTGCCGCTGTCCTGCACAGCTGATGTCAGGTGTCTGAGAGGTTACTTTCTCCCCACCACCTTCGCCCAATATGCTGAGGTCCTGCCAAAGGCTCCTGTGAAGTCACTGCCAGGCCCAACCCTCCCCTGCAGGGCTGATGGCCTGACCCTGTCGAGACATTCTGGATGTGTGAGCAGCTCCCTCTGTATCCCCTGGATAGCCCCACTCACTCAGTGGTGATTCTGGGGAGCAAGCAGGCTACACAATAAAACAGCGGTGGATGCTCCCCGTAGAACACTGAGTTTTTCAGAGTCACAGGTTTTAAGGCTACAGGAAACCATTAGATCATCTAGTCAGACCTCCAGTATAACACAGGCCATTAAATGTCTCTGAATTACCCCTTTATTTAGCCCAATACCTTGAGTTTCACTAAAGCATACCTTCCAGAAATGCATCCAGTCTTGATATGGAGACTTCACCACAGTAGTTTATTCCACTGATTAATCACCGTCACTGTTAAAAACTTGTGTCTTATTTGACTTTGTCTGGTTTTAGCTACCAGCTATTGGTTCTTGTTCGGTCTCTCTCTGCTAGATTAAAGAGCCCCTTTAGTACCCGGTATTTTCTCTCCATGAAAGTATTTACACATCGTAATCAAAGTCATCTCTCAATCTTCTTTTTGATAAAGTAACAGATTGAGCCCTCCAATTCTCTCACTGCATGGCATTTTCTCCTGTCCTCAGACTGTTTCTATGGCTCGTTAGTGCACCCTCTCCAATTTTTCAATATCCTTTATAAAATGTGGACAGCTGAACTGTACACAGTGTCCCAAAATCATCTCACAAACACCACATACAGAACCAAAATCACCTCCCTACTTCCTCAATCCAAAATTATTTCCCCCCCATATCACTGAGGAAAAAAAATTGTCTTTGGGGGGCAGCCCAAAAGAGTTTTTTAAACCTTTTTTTGTTTTGTTTGGCCACTCTTCTGTGTTTGGAATGAAGCAGGATTAAGTGTTCATATTTCATGAGTCCATTCATTATAGTCCATTAGTAACTAAGGAGGATGTTAAACCTCAATTTCTAGGGCAGTGGTTCTCAAACTAGGGCCGCTGCTTGTTCAGGGAAAGCCCCTGGCGGGCTGGGCCGGTTTGTGTACCTGCCGTGTCCGCAGGTTCAGCCAATCGCGGCTCCCATTGGCCGCGGTTCGCTGCTCCAGGCCAATGGGGACTGCAGGAAGCGGTGCGGGCCTAGGGACATGCTGGCCGCCCTTCCTGCAGCCCCCATTGGCCTGGAGCAGCGAACCGCAGCCAGTGGGAGCCGCGATCGTCCAAACCTGCGGATGCGGCAGGTAAACAAACCGACCCGGCGCGCCAGGGGCTTTCCCTGAACAAGCAGTGGCCCTAGTTTGAGAAACACTGTTCTAGGGAATCAACTTTTTAAAAATCAGCTGGTCCAGTTAACTTACATCCAAGAGTCCTAAAAGAGCTGCCCAGGGAGATATCTGCCCTGCCCCGCCCCCATGCCCTACCATGTTAATTTGTAATAAACCTTGGCATATCGAGGGAAACTCCAGAAGAGTACTAATGTGCTGAAACTCAAAAAAGGGCAAGCGGGATGATCTGGCAGCCATAGGCCAGTTAACCTGATATCAATCCCAAGCAAAATAATGGAAAAACTGCTGATGGAAAAAATGGCATTCAGGTGATAAAGAATTGAACATTTGGAACGTGACTAATATCAGTCAACTTGGTTATATGGAAAATAAGCCTTGTCAAAACAAACCTCATCTCATTCTTTGATGAGATTACACATGTGATTGATAAAGGTAACTGTAGACAGAATAGACTTTTATAAAGCATCAATTTAATGCTGCTTGACATTCGTATTAAAAAATTAGCATTATACAGTATCAATAAAGCACATGGTAAATGGATGAAGAACTAGCAAACTGACAGGCCTCAAAAAGTAGTCGTCAATGGGGAATCATCACTGAATGGGGTTGCTCATGGTGGGGCTCTGCAGGGATCAGTACTAGACCCTACGCTTTCAACATAGTTTTCAATGAGCTAGCAGTAAATATAAAATCAGTGCTGAAAAAATTAGCGGCTGGCACAAAGATTGGCAGGGTGGTAAATAACAAGGAGGACAGGGCGTCATGCAGAGCCATCTGGACCCTTTGATAAGTTGGGCCCTTCAAACAAAACACATTTTAATACAGCCAAGTGCAAAGGTATACATCTAGGCCGGCGCAAGGAATGCAGGCCACCCCTACAGATGGAGGGACCATATCCTGGGAAGCAGCAACTCTGAAAAGGAACAAGCAACTCAACTTGAGCTCCCACTGTGAAGCTGTGGTAAAAAGGGCTAATGCCAGGCTTGGATATATAAACAGAGGAGTAGTGAATAGGGAGGAGATTTTTCCCCAGTATAAAGCACTGGTGAGACCTATACTGGGATACCGCATCTAGTTTGGCAAATTTACTCCAGAACATTTTTGGGAATACATTTCTTTATCATACTGCTGGATTTAGAGCCACCTTTTCCCTCCCCTTCCACTTTTGCTGGTTCTGTACAATCAACACACCTAACCGTCCACCAATTTTCTTACTAATCAGACATTCCCAACTTAGCTCAACCTCATTGAAGGGTTCGATGTGCATTCTCAGATGACATTTCAACCTGGTCCAGGAAGGTTCCCTCTGAATTAGGTCCAGAGAGCTGCTGGAACAAACAACAATGTACAAGGAGGTGTAGTAATGTTGGGGGATAGCTGAATGGCAGGAAAAGTTAAATATTTAGGTTGGGCTTTATAAAAAGGAGTCCAAGGGTTGAGTGTCCAATTCCCCACTGAGATTCAGTGGGAACTGGCACCTAACTCGTAAATACCGCTGTACCGCAGCCAGGGAGGCTATTTGCAGCTCATGTAGATATACCCATGGTAGCTATAATCTACCTTGGTAAAAATAGGTGTGAGGCTGCACTGGTACGGGCGTTAGCATGGGATGAACAAGCAAGTACATGCCCATGGGGGAGATAGGGGGTCTGGCAGGCTTGTGCAGCCCAAGCTGAAGCCTGCATCACTGTATCCTCAGTGCTATTTTTAATAAGCTCGCTAGAGGACAGCTGGCATGGGGACATTTGCCCAGGCTGCAAATCACACTCCAGCTGCAGTGCCGACATTCCCTTAGGGCTCAGCCTCAATCGAGATTGTATATTTGCTCACTCTGAAGGAATCTTGACATAACAGAGTCATTTCTTTTAAGCAATAAGTGCTGCAGATACTGTATACTTATGGTCATCATCTAGAATACTGGAAAATATGCTACATCATGCACATACTGGTACTTAGCTAGTTATAGTACACAGCTGCAAAATGAGTTCATGGTGGGGGTATATTCACTTTAATGACACTGTAAAATCCATATTCTCCTCCAAAATCTCTAATGAAGGGCACGGAATCCATCTTTGCTATCTCCTATTGGAACTATTTATGCTTTAAAATTCCTGTCTGAAATAAAAGGTACATATGTTAGACTGGATTCTCTACTGGTATAACTTCCATGGAATTATAGTAGTAAGGAATTAGTGATTCTCCCCCCTCCGCCCCCCAATATTCAAAATGTACTGAAACTCACCCTCAAATATCAGAGTAGATTAGTTAACATACCTGGATATTGCATGCCTAATATGCATTTTTAAGGCTATTTGGCTCACTGAGTCACTTGCAAAATCTTTTCCTTTAAAACATGCTGTTATGACTTTCCAGGTAAGCAGTTATTCTATGCATAAAAGTAACATCTGAAAAGGTTTGTTGTCTCAAGTCCTCTCTCTCCTAATTAATAAGCAATTAGTAGAAACTGGCACATCAGCAGAAGATAGTTTGGTAGAGCTGGTTAAAAATAAAACCAGTAAAATGTATGTGTGATTTTTAAGTAAAAAAATGTTGACATTCCATCAAAACTTTTTGATTATTCAAAAACATTGATTGGCTTCAAAGATAGTCAAAAACCTCTAACTATATTCAATGATTTTTCTCCCTGAAAATTTCCTTGGTGGCCAGAGGGAGGAAGATTTAGTTTAAGATCAAGTTTGACAAAAAAATTCATTGAAAACTTGAAATTACCAAAATTCCAACCAGCTCTGCATTTAGGAATATGTACGGGCAGTTAGGCTGCCAGTGCGGGCCCAGAGGCTCAACAGGTATTTATGCACCTGGGTGCCTCAGTGCCTTTGAGAATCTGAGCCTGTGAGACTAAAGAAGCTTGTAGCAGTCATGAATCAATCAGGGGCACAGGAATGGAGGGCGGAGGGGCAAGGGGCCAGGAGAGGAGTGAGTGTGGGGTGGAGTCTTGGGGGGATAGCGGTGGTGTTAGGTCAGAGCCTCAAGGGGTGGCCCAAGAGGCAGCGTGGCAGTTTGGGCACCTGTGACCCCCCCACACACACTTTTAGGGTGCGTCCACCACTCCCGGAATCAATCCAGCCATTTTGTTGATAAACCATTTTAAAAATGACTCACACTTTCCCACAGGTGGCACACCCCTTTCGCAGTGCTCAGACCTAGGTCTGAGATAGCTCCTTACTAATCGTGACCTCCTCAATGGCCTTCTGCTCCCTACCCAGGACGAAAGAACAAGAAAATCCTAATGGTGCTGCAATTTACCACCACCGCTGCACAGCAGTGTTAATAGAAGCACAGTACCGCGTTCATAAGAGAGGATTTCATCTCCTTCATCCAGAAAGTAAAACATAGCCGAGACAAGACCTTCATCTTGAAGGGATCATCTGTATTCTCATTACTTCTAGTACCTTTGCCATACATGGAGAGAACTGAAGAAAAACAGATGGAAGGGAATCTTAAAACCTATGAAATCTATCAGTTTAAACACCACATTCTAGGAGCATGTGATTGCCAGGCCTAGGGAGGGAGCCAAAATGTGACACCTGCCATATCACCCCCTCTCCCAGGACAAGGGCCCTTTACGTCCCATCCCTTTTGTCAAGAAAAATTAAGACTGTCAAATGTATCCATAAAGGATCTTGCTCGTCACAGGTGATAAGGTTCAAATGCTTTCCCTTGATTCTTTCTCCCTCCTTCTGTTTATTTCCCACCCACTCCACATTAGGCTTTCACCAAACAGAGTTACTTAGCTCTTCTTTTCTATCAATTGGTTCAGCTTGTTCCTTGAAGACACTGCTCAGGTTACTGTCAATCGTTCAGTTGGCTCCTGGTTTCCCTCCTTCTTCCAAGAGGTCAGAATGCTGATTGGTGATTAAGTTGACACAGCACAGAACTTTTTCTAGTTCCCACATTTCTTGATGTCCTTTCTTGCAACTCCATAACTCTCCTGTGGTGCCTCTTACAGTTTCTTCCTATATGCTCAGTCTGATTTGTCCTTAGTATTTCTTCAATGACTTCAATGGCGGTGCATGCCTCAGTATTTTTTCCTTCAGAGAGAACAGTACCAGCTTCTGCTCACTCCAAACGTTGCTCCTCTTCCCGCCTACTGCTCAGCTAGCCAATCGTCAGCATACGAAGCAGGAGTTCTCAGTTATCTGCTGCTCTGTAGTGTCCCAAGTGCTTTTCAAACTTACCAATGCTGAAATAGACACAGCTTTCATTGTTTTTATAGACTTCAAAAGTTAACCTCCACTTCCATCCTCCTGTCACGCTTCCAACAATTTGCTTTGAGAAACACAGCACGCATTTGATGATCCATGGAACACACTGCGTTGCAGAACCTACTTGGCATACACCCCTGATTTTTCCCAAGCATGGTTTCTGGGTCCAAGGTGAAAATCTGGTCTAAGGCACTGCAGTAATTTCTAAATTAATGACTCTATGGAATGTCTCCATGCACTGCCAATCCCCCATGACATTGTAGACTGCTACACCAAGTGATAAACGCACAGTGTGAGCTGTAGCTTGGAGGATTTCAGAGCAGATATTTGTCTCACAAGCAGGCTTTAGAAATGTAAACGTATGTAGGAAGAATAGCGCTTCAGGCTTGTTCCTCATAAAACAACTTTTAATTAAATTTTAAAAAAATATACCGCCACAGGCAGCTCTTAAACTGACAAGAAATGCATTCTGTTATTCTTTGCAGAAAGGCACTATACACTGCACTTAATTTAATTAGGTATAGAAAAAAGGCCTGATTTGCTCCTAGGGGCTTTAACAAAGTCCTTTTAAACAGAGGACACTGCGTTTATATCAAACCATTTTAATATGAGACAATGCATATCTACCCAGTAATTTTAAAGTATTACTTGCTATTATTAAATCGTACCTCATTTTAACTCCCTCCTAAGAGAGACTTCTTATTTTACAGAGAAAAATCTCTGTGTAAAATCTTATTCCCACCAAATTGTAATTTACAGATTTTGAAAGTAAAGAATTTAGAGCAAGACACCTTTAGAAAAAAAACAAAACAAAACAACAAACATTCCCTCCCCAAAAAACAAACTATCCACCAATGAGCCTTGAAACTTGTATCACAGTGGATAATATATTTGCTTTTGTTTTCACTTTTTGGAGAAAAAAAATCCTAAGACTTTTTTAAATTTTAAAAGACATACCAGAATTCAGGAGTGGGATATGTCTCATGGTCATTGCTTGTTTTTGCAGGGCCTGCTCTTGTAAACACATGAATAATTGTCCCCACATGAGTAGTTAGGACCACATGTTGAAGTCAGAGAGACTACTTATGTCTTGATCCAAAGCCCAGATAAATAAATGGAAAGAATTCCATTGCCTTCAGTGGATCAGCTCCATAGGGCTATGGTGTATCTCTGCAACTGACCCTGAGTAAAGTATAGTGCATAACTTTACCATCCAAGAAGGAGACCACAGAATGCAATGTGACTTGGTCACATTTTCTCCCTTCCTCCACAGAAGGAGTAAGTTCTACCTAGATATTGATAGGGCCCTGACCACAGTAGTGTCTGAACACCTTAGAATCATTAATGTTTTGACAACAGTTCAAGTGATAGCTGGAGTCAGATCCTTTTTGGGATCAGGGCCTAAAATATCAGTTAGTTACAGGGTGGGGTCTAAGATTGGGAACTATTTGGAAATATTGACTTTCTATGGGACTTCCTTTCACGGTTTCATTAGAGGACTAAACTAATTAGTGGACAGTGGCTTTAAGACAATTTTCCTCATTCTCTCCATTGAAAGTCATGAGAACTCAAACTCATTTGAAGAGAGACCACCTCTTACAAGCGACCACCTTTGTTAACGTCCATGACTGGTCGCTCTTGGCAGGTTTCACTGTATTTTCATTCCCCTTTTTGCTGTTGAGCAATACCACAAAACCTCGGTCACCTTAGACTATTTGGTGTTAGCAGTGTAGGGCCCTGTGAAATCAATGTTAACAAGAGCACGGACAGAATCAAAACATTAACGTGGAATTCTGCTCTCCCCAGCACTAGGACCACAGCGGCAGGCGAGCAAACAGGGCGGGCTGCACGGCTGAGCTAAATGCAGCCACACTTGAGAGTCAAGCTGCTCCAAATTGGGAGCTTCCTGATCTGCTGTGCCACGTAGAGCCGGGAGGGGGGGGGAGAGGAGGTTGATGTTGGGATGTCTCCTTCCCCCCGCCAGTGTATCCGGTCTCTGCTGAGATGGGGTGGGGGGAACAGGAGGGCGCCTGTCTGTGCACCAGCCTCTGGCTCAGGAGTGGTTGCTGCTGGCTGGCGTCTCAATAAGTGGTCAGGCTGGTGAGTGCTCTGCTTAAAGAGACAGCATGCTAACACACACACACACGCTTCTGTGGACTTCTTGTGTAACTGTTCAGCAATATCAGTTTGGTCATATTACCAGGTGCTACTTTAAAAAGTGATTTAAAATGTGTTACTTTTACTGTACACTGTATATCTGCAGGATGTTTGGTTTAAATTGTAGGTTTTTTTGTAAAATCAGTTTTTCCCCATTACAATCCAATTCTGAACATTTTTATGCATTTATAGGGACGCTTCTTAATTGTTGCCAATGTATCAAACAGTGTTGATTACAAAAACCAGAGAGACTGAATTAAATTTGTTTAAAGGAAAAAAAATCAAAATCAGAAAATAAATTTAAAAATCCACAATAATAAAACTGATTTCATAGGGCCCTAGTAGTTGGATTCTTAGGAATGTCTTGGGGAAGAAAGGGAGAAAACATGGACAAGGAACTCATTACATTCCTACCCTTACTACCTTATCCACCCTTTCCACACAGGATCTTGCTAACTTCTTCAGAGGGAATATGGACAAGATCCAAAAGGATCTGAAACAAGAATTTTGCATAAACAGCATAAACTGAGAAGCAGTGAAATAACATGGGATTCCAAGTGAGTTTGTAAGAGATAACAGCCCACAATACACCAGTGGCTCATTTTGGCATTCCCTTTGATATATCTGTTCCAGAAGAGCATATCAAGTCCTTACCATCCACAGTCCAACAGATCAGCAAGAAGAGTCAGTTCAAATGGCAAAGAACTTGATCAAAAAGGTCCTGAATTCATTGGCAAATTCAGATGTCCATTGCATATCAAAGAGTGCAGCAGATCTATTCTAAATGGACACAGCAGAAATGCTCAAATGTTAAATGGATAAGAGGCCTATAGGACTAATGCTCACCTTTCAAAAAGAAAAATGTCCTTCCACTGAACAAACTCCTCTCCCCCAGAGACATGTAAAGCCAGCCACTCTCACCACTATCCATATTAAAGAAAATGGCAACTGCAATCTGCTCCATTTTGCAATAATACAAGTTAAATGCAATACGTGGGTATGTTCTCTCTCCCTGGGGAAGCAATTTCTGACAGTGGAGGACCCTTTAATCTATCAGACAAAGGCCTAATGAGAACCAGTGGCTGGAAACTGAAACCATACAAATTCAGACTAAAAATAAGATACATGTTTTTATCAGTGAAGGTAGCTAATCATTGCAGCAATTTAGCTAGGGATGCAGTGGACTCTCTACCACTTTAAGTCTTTAGCTCAAGATTGGATGTCTTCTTTAAAGATATGCTCATAACAGAAGTTAGGAGCTTGATGTAGGAATTACTGAGCAAAGTGCTTTGTCCTGCATTATACAGGATGGCAGAATAGACTATTATAATGGTCCCTTCAGGCCTTAAATCTATGGAAGCTACACAAATTGATCTGTGGGCCTATGTATCCCTGTATTCACACCCTACACACTACTGCAGAGATATTTGTTCAAAATATGCCATCTGAGGAACCATTTAAAAACTAACACTGCACAGGTCAATAATATTGCTGTGAAATGTATGTGGCAATGCTGGATATGGAATTATTATGCTTTAAAGTTTGTAACTAAAAGGTATTTAAGCCAGGCCTGTCGGACATAGCTGATAAACAGGTTTTCTCCAGACAAGGGAAAGTGACCAACACCTCAAACCAGGCGTGGCCAAATTCAATGGGCTATTCATTTGCATAGAAGGTTGCAGGAAGAGGACATTTACATTGTAAAATTGCAGCAAGAAACATCACATTGGAGCACACCAGGTGACACCTTAATCAAGATGGAGTCGGCCCACCAGAGGAGACAGGTGACTGAACCCCAAGGGATCAATTTGACTTTGGAAACAAAGACAGGCTTTGAGATATAAAGACACACAGAAAGACTTTAAATTATCATGCACCTGAGGAGACAGGAAAACCAGAGTCTTGGACTCTGTGGAGAGCCCAGAAAGGAAGATTGGTAGGAAAGGACCTTGAACCAGACTGTAGCTTGTGAAGCTAAATCTTAGCTATAAGAAAGCATATTTTTATTTGTATATTTAATAACCATTTATCTTTATTCCTTCTACTTGGCATCACGTGACCTAGGTCCCTTTATTAATAAATATTTTATTTTTAATATAAACCAGCGTAGTGCTGTGTTTGAATGGAAGAGTGTATATGCTCCAGTTAAGCTCAAACTGTAATGTATTGATTCTTTAAAAGAGCAACAAACTTAATAACTTCTGCAAATGTACAGTGATAGGGGCTGTGAAATGCAGAGACATCTCTGAGGAGCTCGGGGGCTGGTGTTCATTGGTTGTTCACTGTTCACAAGGTTAAGACTGGTAGAGACTCGAGTTTGCTGATGAGGAACAGACTGGTGTGGCAAGGATCTGACACACAGACTAATCTCCAGCAAAGCTCACTCTCGCTGAGGCAGAGGTAACACTCAGCTCTGGCTATTCCCAGCAGCGTGTTACAGTATCACAGCTGGACAAAGCATAGGTGCCTGATTATAGACTATGCTTCTAAGGAAGCAGTGATGTAATTAAAGAATAATGGCTGGTTTAAAAAGCTTTCGTGAGTAAAAACCTCACTTCTTCGGATGCATGAAGAAGTGAGGTTTTTACTCACAAAAGCTTATGCCCAAATAAATCTGTTAGTCTTTAAGGTGCCACCAGACTCCTTGTTGTTTTTGTAGATACAGACTAACACGGCTACCCCCTGGTTTAAAAATACTACTTCACAATTTACAGCAGGTCATAAGAGACTATAAAAGAGGCAAGATGGTACTCTAGCAAAATTAGATGCTTTCAGGCACTATGCAAGAACAACAAGTAGGGCAAGGACTAGGAGGAACTGAGAAGACTAAAGATGTGAGTTGTAACTATACATATTCTTCATGTCTTTAAAAAAAGAGTGTTGGGATTCAGTTAGAGTAGCGCCTCAGATTTATGAGCACTAGAGTTACGAACCGACTGGTCAACCACACACTTCATTTCGAACGGCAGTATGCAATCAGGCAGCAGCAGAAACAAACAAACAAGCAAGCAAATACAGTACAGTACTCTGCTAAATGTAGACTACTAAAAAATAAAGGGAATGTTTAAAACTGAGGTTCTACTGTATGATGAGGGCAGCTAAAGTGGATATTTCTGTGACAGTACAAAGAAAGTCACTGAACTTGGTCTGCAGATTAAAGAGACGTGAGCTATTAAGAAGACAAGCTTAATACAAACAAACTCATCCCTAAATCGAGTAGTCTAGAGACTGCTTAAGTTAAAAATCTGAGAAAGAAAACTGATCCATTTAATGAATGATGAACTTTAATCGTTAACACCAATTTTACAATAGACTTGAGACATGGATTTATGTATTAGAAAATTAGAGAAAGTAGATGTAACAACAGGATGGACAATAGTTATGGATACAGAGCCAAATACATTTGCTTCTGGATTACCGCTCCAACCCATTGGGTCTAGTTCTCTCTCAGCTGTGCAAGTCCAGAGTAACACCATTAAACTGCAGCCTATCAACACTGTTTGGGCTGGTGGCCTGCATGATATTTTCCCCAACCTTCCAGCTTGAGTTTTAGGTTCACTTGTACATTTCATTTCAATCCTCACTAGCCTGACTTCACTGACTCGGGAAGTGGAAGTCATGTGACCATTTGCCACTAGGCCAAATGCATCAGGTCTGTTATAGGGTCCTGCCCCAGAGTGAGCCCCATGTGTACAGAAGCAACTCACAGACCAGCACCCCTTGTGGCTGAGCACGGGGGTTGCTGGGCCTTCCCTTGGTCACCTCCATCTGGGTCTGCCATAGAATCATAGAATCATAGAATATCAGAGTTGGAAGGGACCTCAAGAGGTCATCTAGTCCAACCCCCTGCTCAAAGCAGGACCAATTCCCAACTAAATCATCCCAGCCAGGGCTTTGTCAAGCCGGGCCTTAAAAACCTCCAAGGAAGGAGACTCCACCACCTCCCTAGGTAACGCATTCCAGTGTTTCACCACCCTCCTAGTGAAATAGTTTTTCCTGATATCCAACCTGGACCTCCCCCACTGCAACTTGAGACCATTGCTCCTTGTTCTGTCATCTGCCACCACTGAGAACAGCCGAGCTCCATCCTCTTTGGAACCCCCTTCAGGTAGTTGAAGGCTGCTATCAAATCCCCCCTCATTCTTCTCTTCTGGAGACTAAACAATCCCAGTTCTCTCAGCCTCTCCTCATAAGTCATGTGCTCCAGACCCCTAATCATTTTTGTTGCCCTCCGCTGGACTCTTTCCAATTTTTCCACATCCTTCTTGTAGTGTGGGGCCCAAAACTGGACACAGTATTCCAGATGAGGCCTCACCAATGTTGAATAAAGGGGAACGATCACGTTCCTCGATCTGCTGGCAATGCCCCTACTTATACAGCCCAAAATGCCGTTAGCCTTCTTGGCAACAAGAGCACACTGTTGACTCATATCCAGCTTCTCGTCCACTGTGACCCCTAGGTCCTTTTCTGCAGAACTGCTACCTAGCCATTCGGTCCCTAGTCTGTAGCAGTGCATGGGATTCTTCTGTCCTAAGTGCAGGACTCTGTACTTGTCCTTGTTGAACCTCATCAGGTTCAACAAGGCCTTGAGCTAGGTCACTGAAAAGTTCAGTCCCCTTCCAGGATACTGAAAGTCCCAAATCAGCGCCACTTTAGACAATAATCCCAAGTTAACATAAAGAAAAGATCTTTCACCCTCCTGGGCTCAACTCACAGCTCTTCTCACTCTTATCAGCATGCTTTTCCTCACCAGGAGTCCAACCACAATGGTCTTGCACCTCCTGGGCTTCTTTTCCATTCCCAGTTCCACATGTGGAACACTGGCCCCAGGACAGACCTCCCTGGAGTCTGTCCCATTGTCCCAAGAGCTTACCACAGGAGATAGCTGAGCTGCAGGAATGGCGCTGTCTAGTGAAAACTCAGCCTGATTGTGATCCTCCACAGCCAGCTCCCAACATCTGGCTCCCACTCTTTTTAAATCCTACATTGGTTAAACAGGATGGGCCAACCCCAGGCCTCTTGACCCTATTTTAGGGGGCTGGCCTGCCTTGTTCTGCACTGGTGTTGAAAACAATTCCAAATTCTGGCAAACACCCCAGTATTAAAGGGCTTTCTAGAGACGGTATGTTTCTATTACTTTTGGAGCATGAATGTTGCCCTAGAAGTCCCCTGAACAGGTCAATGAATTCTGGTACGGATGTCGGACTAGAAGTTTTAGAACTTCATGGCTGTACACGTGAATCAGTCCTGGAAATCTGGAGCCTTGGGGCCCAGTGAAGAGCTATTAGTATAACCCATCTCCTTCCTGTGGCTTTCTACTTTACCCTTTTAAGAGCAGGAAACTCAATTATCTCCTCAGTGTAGGGAAAGTATTGAGAGGGGGAAGGCATGCAGACACAGAGATGGCAGGCAGAATGGTGGGCAAACAAGCCAAGGAACCAGGAGACGAGAGGGAAATAGCCATTGTTAACAGATTTATGTGATGCAGGAAGATTCATGCAGCTTCTTGGCAACCAGTAAGCACTGTGGCCACTTGCCATATAATCACCATACTTCCATCACATAATTATGTACTGGGTCCTGATTACAATGAGCCCCTTCCCCTTCGGGGGTCGAGGATACTGGTTTCTTTGTGAAATACCTACTTGTGCCATGGGAGCTGCAATATGTTCCATCATACAACCTAAAACCACAGCCTGAGCTCCAGGGGCTGTCAGTTAAAATGCTAGCAGCGCCTTCTCTAGCGCCCTAATGGATTTCTAAATGATGTCTCATCACTGAGCTCCTGCTTTCCCTTGTCCCTTGAGGCTATTCCTTATCGCACGTCCTCGTTTATTAGTAGAGTGATCATCATCTGTTTCAATATTGTCTGTGACACCCATTGAGCCCCCCGCTCCTCCCACCTTCTGCCCACATCTGATTTAAAAGTAGATACTGAACCTAAGGGATCATTTCCCTTGCATGGCTTTGATCCATGCTATATGCTGAGCTTACATCTCCCACTGACGAGCATTACCTGACATCAGACTTCTGCAATGTCTTGGAAAGAGATAATAGTAGATGTTATCGAGGACCTCTGCTGAGCCCCTTTGGCTGATACACCACCCATAAACCTGTCACTGCTTCCCAGTGCAACTTATCATTCCTGCTTCGTTCACTCATTTCCTGCATTGCTTTTTAAGGCTCTCACGCTGTTTATGTCATTCATCCATCTTAGTTAATTTCATCTCACTATGCAAAGTGAGTAGTGGAGAGTTTTCCTCTGGTTTATACCCCGTTTGGTTTTTTTTGGAGGGGGGGGCGTGAAATAGAACACAACTTTGTTCAGTCCATCTCCTTCCCTCCATACCCAGCACACAAGCTTTTCTTTGTCAGGTTTGTTGGCCTGTGACTGACAAGCAATTACAATAAGTAATTTCATTTCAGTGGAAGATAATAAAACGTGATACCATAACTACCCACAGAGCTTCAAAAGTATTTATGTTCACTCTAATAACCTGGTGTGATGCTGTTAATCTTGACAAAGACTGCCTAGCAGGTGCCGGGGAGCTGAATCTTCATAGTCTTTCACTGTTTGCTGATCCTTCCACAGGGAAAGCGCCAAGCTGTTAAAATGCAATTGCCCTGCTCTATTTTTTTTAATTACATTTAGTTTATTCGAGGCACTATCAGATGCATAACTAACACTGGAACCTGCCTTGGCTCTCCAAAAGAGAGGCAGGCCTGGAGCATTTCAACATTTGCAGTATAGGGCATAGGGAGCTGTTTTCCACTGAGAGACAGAGAGAGAAGATGTTAAAATGGAATAAGAACACTTGTCGTTTTCAAAAGCATTGATTCCTTATTAATATTTCTTCCTGCCCCCCCTACCCTCTCAATGCAGGTTGCCTTTGTTTTCAGATGCTCTTCATGGAGGCAAGGCAAGCCAAATTCTCTGCTGGGGTAATGTGGCAGAGCTTCCCCGAAGTCACTGGACTTCCTGCCAACTTACTCCAACAGCAAATTGGCCAGTCATCTAGACAAACTGCTCTGTGCTTGATAATCACCCAAACAAGCGCTCTTGAGCTCTCCTGCCAGCAAGCTGTATTACCATTCATCACTGTGCACAGGGAGTTCTACAGCACCTTCCCCCTTTCCCAGGTAAAGCAAAGAGATCTAAGCCAGTAGAGTGAGCTTGTATTTCCCACGGCCTCCATCCATTGCCTTTACTTTCCATTTACTAGAGGACTTACTGCATTAGAGTCCACTAGTCAGAGCAGCAGAAAGAGCTCAAAAGGCGGACACATAGAAGGGTTGGCTATTCTTTCTTCTTACTGCCGTGCTAGGAGCTCGTTAGGAATAGTGCTTAATTTGTAATGAAAGAGGTGCTGGGGCTCAAGGAATTTTTTTTTTACATTCATAACAACAGGCAGCAACCCTAAAGGTGCCAGCACTCAGTCCTGGCAAGCCCTGGCACAAACTGAGCACTGGTTAGAGAATCGTGAACCTAATTCTTAGAGACCAGGAGACTTAAGGAATCCCAAATTAAAGCTATTTAGATTTTCTGCATACCAGCATGACTCTAGCCACATTAAAGAATAACCTTCTACGTAGCAGAGCCTGCCCTGATGCTTTACTGACAGAAATGGCCACATATATCAAGACTTGGATTATTTACCATTCACAAGAATATTTGAGTCCATTTGTCCTCCTATGGCCAGAGAACGAGCGAGCATTGTGCAGGTGGGTATGTGTAAGGAGGTGGAATGTGCATGGAGTCTCACCCTTTCCTATGACAGGTGCTGTCTTTCAGAGAGCACAGGGACTGCTTCCACTGGGATGCATATAATGGTGCAAAGTGGGTGGAGAGCAGCAGAGCAAAGAGACTAGATGCCGCAGACTCCATCCCTATGGGTGAGTGCAGCCTATGCACTTCTCTGCTGGGGAGTTTGCAGAGATGGGAGATTATGCCACCGTGAGGCACAATCCCTCTACAAATCCCCATTGGGGTGGTGCACTTTCCTCCATGCTGAGCACAGGATGCACGTGACTGGCATTATCTAGCCCTCAATCAGGGGAGGAAGAAAATCACTTCCATCCCTACACCCAGAGGTATCAATATTGGAGAAGTGCATGAGGAGAAAACAGAAAGGGAATTAGGCTTTAAATTGACGCATCGGGCATCAGCCATGCTGGCATATAACCTGTCTGTTCCAATATCTTAATGACCTCCCACAGTGGCAATTCCCGAGTTCTTAATCTAAGAGAGGGGAGTTGCATCAGGGGTGAATTTGACTCCGAATGTACAAGTTTTGATGGATAGGGCAATTGTACCATCACCTGGTGGTATGTCTAACACATGTGGTGAATGACCATATCATTTCCAGCTCCTGAGCTAATGCAGTCACGTCCAGTTGCAGTTAAGACACGCATCCTTAGCCTGCCACCAGCAGAACGAGGGACAGGACTAAACTTTAAAAACCTCAGGACAGATGCTTGCAGTGCGGAATGGTATGCAGGCTAGTATGGAATTCTGGATAGCAAATCCACGACTTTGGCCCTCAATCTACCCAAGCCCAAATATTGGACATACGGGGAAATAGTGCAGGGAGTCCGATGTTCTGTGTGACAAATTTCCATTGCATTAATAAAGTTTCTGGCAAATGCACTTCACACAGCATTTCTCTTCCCAAAAACATACAGAAACAAAGGCAAGATAACAGAGGTTGCTTTTGGAGTGATGAGTTGGTACTAAATTGGGGGATGTTTCTTCTAGCGAGGGACCATTGAAACAGCTGCACCAATTTAGGATATGTATTCGTAGATGGTGTGATCAGATTGGTGGTTCGACTCACATTAGGCCTGTGTACTAAGCAATAGCCTTTCCAAAGGATTTCCTGGAGCATCAGCACATACCTGATTCAAATTGGCCTAGATTCTACTTGACATCCTGTTGATCTAGTCAAATCAGCAATCATTGCTCTACACCAGAGGTCCTCAAAGCGTGGGGCACGCCCACCCCCTGGGGACATGTGGAGGACCATCCAGTGGGCATGGCAGGGCCCGGGCCAGCCCCCATGAGGGCAAGGAGGGAGCACCAACCAGCCCCTCCCTGCCCCCCACTCTGATCCAGTCCAGCCCCCATCCTCAGCCGCTGGCCGCGGCTCTGCTCCCGGAGCGGGGCCGAGGCTGGGGTCAAGGCCAGGAGTGGAGGTGCACTTGGCCGTGGCCCAGCTTCCGGCCCCCACCGCAACCCAACTGTGGCTCCACATCCGCCCCCACTCCCGCCCTCAGACCCACCCTCAGCTGTAGCCCCAGCCTCGGCCTCCTTGCCCCTGTCCGCATCCCCCACCCCCCCGCCAGTCGCGGCCCTGCTCCCGGCCCCAGCTCTGGGGGGAGGGGAGGGTGCAGATAGGGGTAAGGGGAGGGGCACAACCCTTAAAAGTTTGGGGACCGCGGCTCTACACATATTACTGGGTACCAGTAAACAGTTTATCCAAACGATCACAAAGTAAATTGGAATAATGCAGAGATCAGACCTCTCTGTGGTAAACATCAGAACATTTGGCATCTTAATCACAAAGGAGGCTTAGAAATATTTTGAGGGAGAAGGCAACATATTATATAATATGACTCGCCAACTTCCAGAGATGCCAGATAGCAGGTAATCTAGTTCCTACCAGCAGATGGAGACAGAAATAAAAGCCAGGCTGTCACCTCTCTATGAAGGGAGCTGTCCATGGTTATCACACCAATGCTTTCCCATCTCTGACAAAGAGATGGCTGGAATAGAATTTTAGTTGTTTTCTCCTTAAAGGAGTCTCTCTCAAACCCTTTTGAATTCCAGGGACACTCAGTACTATTGCTTAAGTGCTCCCCCACATGGGAGCATTCCCCTCTAGGCCACTCTGTGGGGACTGATCCACCCTTCTCATCACCTTAAAGAGTCAGGGTTTATCCTCACAGCCAATGGCATTGGTTTCCCAGTCCCTTGTCTTGTCTCTCCATGGCCAAAGCCTGTGTGTCTGAGAGATATGTCCAAAAGCCAGTATGCCCAGCTCTGCTCTGTATAAACTGGGACCAGGGTAAAGAGAAATGAAGCGTGATAGGCAGGCTACTAAAATAAGTGATATCTTCTCGTATTGCTGGAACTACTGAGACCACAATCACACCAGTCTCTACTGTTACCTTCTCACTTCCCTCTCCCCCATTTGCCTGTTTATTCACCAGCTGTCTATTGTCTAGTCTGGTTCAGAGACTGTCTTTGCATTATTTGTTTGTACAGCTCCTAGCACAATAAGGCCCTTTCCCCTTTTTGGAGGCCCTAGGTGCTACCAAAGTAGAAATAACAAACAAGGGATAACAGCAGAGACAAGGGGTGGAGGGGGAGAAAATGTTTTCAGCTGGGATTAGATGCAGAGACAAAGGACGACTGTTCCATTCAGAAGGAGTGACACAGGGGAAGACTCTTACATTAAACAGAGATTTTCATTCAAAGGCTTCTCCTCACAGCCAGATCAGAAGACATCACTGTGCAGAAGATAGGAGGGATCATGGCCAGGGGATCCCACTGGACCTAGGGATGAGAGAGGGAACACATTGCTCTGGCCATAGACATGTTTTTACAATGCTGATAGTTTTTTGTGGGTTCGATCACTCCTTTAGTGTGTCTGATGGAAAGTATGCACGTCTGTTCAGGGGCTGATGGTTCTGATGCAGTGGTTGTTTTATTTGTCACGAGCAAGTTATAATACTAGGTTAATATTGCAGATAAATACCAGCTTTGGTATTTTTTCCCCTCCATAAAATCTGCCTTAATCTTCTAAAATACAGGATTTGTGGGGGAGGGAAGGATGGGGGGGGGAAATTCCACACCCCCGGTAAAACAAGAAGGGCTAGGAAAAGGGTAAATGGGCAGCCAGGGGAAGGGTGGTCTTGTTAAAAGAAAACTAGTTGATAGGCCTGAGTCTGTAAAGGGAATTTGAATCCTATAACTCATCTCAGGCGCTTTTTCACAGCTTTTGCAATTGCTTCCATAATTTGTGACCTTTGTTGCATGCTTGGCTTTAGCAACAGCAAGCCAGACTCTCTGCTGGTGTAACCCTACTGAATTTCAATGGAAACAAGCCAGTTAACACCAGCAGAGAATACGGCCCTAAATATTGACAACTTTGCTCTTTTTTCCAAAGAGCAGCTTTATTATTTCCACCTTGATCCAGTAAGTTATTTAATTTGAAACAGTTACAAACAATTTTCCCCACGCATTAGCTCCCCATAGTATATGATTCTCGGTATTAACACCACAGGGCAATACCAAATTGCATTTTGTCGAGAACAAAAATATAGCCATTTCACCATAGACACTGATGTTATTTATAGTCTAGCACAGTGTCCGTTTGAAGTGGGGCTGTGGTAGGCGGTAGCGCCAAGAGCCTCCTGTAGGATATTTCTGGAAAATACCTGCCATTTGTGCAATTTAGGTCCATTCTGAAAGCCCAAAAGTTTGCTTTTCAGAAGCATTTTGACCAGCCCCAACGATATATCGTCTCTGCTGGGATTTTTATTATTATTTGTATTACGGTAGCATCTAGGAGCTACAGTCATGGACCAGGGCCCCATTGTGCCAGGCACTGAGCAAACACAGAACAAAGAGACAGTCCCCCCCAGAAAGCTCAGTGTTTAAGTACAAGACAAGAGACAACAGGTGGATACAGACAGACTGATGGAGGAATAATAGGAAACAATGTTGATTTAGCATACCCATAGAAGGGTGAGCTCCACCAGAAGAAAGAAATTACCCCAGCATTCCCTTAGATAGCGGAGTTCCAGCCAGGGGCGAATATTGGACACATCATACTTTACTCATGGGATAAAGAGAGAACCCGTTGCTACACCAGCTCTTTGTGCCTATCCATGCCACACTCCAGCAGTAGAGTGTAGATAGACCCAGGTTTCTCTTAAGGTAATACATACTCACAATAGAGCCCTACAGAACCCGGAGCTGGTTCTAGCTGAATCCTTCAATTCCTCTGTCTAGATCTTATAGTGGCTAAATCTGAGAGGGCTGAGCAATTCCTCTTTTTCACGGACATACAGACACACCGGCCTTGTCTATGCTGGTGGCGGTGCGTAGCGCATATATAGCTACACACTGCAGTGAAAAGTAGGCGGTGTCCACACTGTGGCGTGTAGCTACACATGGCAGTGAAAGACTCTGGTAGCTCCCTATGGTGGGGAAAGGCTCCAGCAGCGTGGAGGCAGCAGGATGCTACACTGGTAAAAATAGCAGTGTAGACATGTCAGTCACCGCTCTGGTGTGTGGAGAGCCATGTGGGGAACGTACCCTAAGGTTCTGGTGTGTCTTTACTCACCTAAGCAATGCTGTGTTGTCTACACTGGTATATGTACCCATGCTAGGGGGCATGCAGTGTATGTACTCTACATGCTGCCACAGGAGAGTATACAGTGTAGACGTAACCAAAGAGAACTCAGTCTCCAAAAGACTATGCTAGTTATACAAATGGCAACATTTGCACCCCTCTATTTTTCAGTGTCTCCTATAGTAGGGGAGGAGGATACTTGAGGTTCTCCAGATCAAGACCTTGGTTCTGCAAACACTTTAGCCCATGTGTATGTTTATTCATGTGAGCAAACAGGGTCTAAGTGGAAGTTCACGAGCTTTATCTAAGAGACAGGAAAAGAGGAGAGCTAGCTGAAAAACGGTAAACATTCAGCAAACGGGGTTTTTTAAATTTTGTTAGGTCTTTTTTTTTTTAATTGAAATTTAAAAATTTTAATGACATTTTTCCAAAAAAATATTGACCAGCTTTAGAACTGGTCAAACTTCCCTAAAGAAAACTAGTCTGAAAAGTTTTGTAGAATTTTTTCAGAGAGGTGTGGGGGGGGTTAATGTAGAAATTTGAATTTTTGATGAAAATTTTCATCAGAAATTAAAATGGTTTAGACCAGGTCTAAGGGGAAAACCCCTGTGTAAATATCTGAAGGAAAGCTCCAGCAGCTGTTTTCATCCTGCTGAAGATAATGCTAGTAAGTTTACTAGATAGGTAGGCATAGTGATGCCACAAATTCTATATTAGGTACTTCAACAGACCCCGCTACCATAGCATCTGAGTGCCTCAATTATCATAATAATAAATAATATATGGATATATCCTATCTCCTAGAACTGGAAGGGACCCTGAAAGGTCATTGAGTCCAGCCCCCTGCCTTCACTAGCAGGACCAAGTACTGATTTTTGCCCCAGATCCCTAAGTAGCCCCCTCAAGGATTGAACTTATAACCCTGTGTTTAGCAGGCCAATGCTCAAACCACTCAGCTATCCCCCCCGTATCAGTACATTTATCTTTACCACACCTCTCTGAGGTAAGGAAGTGCTATTATCACCATTTTACAGAGGGGAAACTGAGGCAGAGATAGACTAAGTGACTGGCACAAGGTCACAGAGTAAGTCTGTGGCCAAATAGGGACTTGCACCCAGCTCCCACATGTCTTCAGTTAATGCCCTAACCACTGGGCCGACCCTGTCATCCTGCATTTTTTGTGACATGTTGTATCTAAGCTTCAAACTATAAGGCTTAAGTTCATGAATCCCTCCTTCCCTTCCTATTTTTCAACAAACTATAGAGCTGGTTGAAGTTTGGATGAGAAAAGGGAACATATTTTGAAAATATGTATCCACTTTTCCCCCTAATTTTTGAGCAGCTCCAAATAGTGATTGGAGAAGGAACTCTATCTCTGCTCTAATATTGCTTGGAAAGCTGAAAATACAATATTGACCTATAACGCTAAAGATATTGCCTTTTTTCCTAAGGATCATATGTAGATTGCAGGATGACAATGGAAAATTTGAAATCATCAGAGGCCAGTACCTGTTATATGTTATTGGGAATCAGGAAAGTAAGTAATCCTGGGCTTTAACCGCTCTCCTGTGAAAAGCCTGGCGCTGTAAGAATATGCCAAATGCAAGAGAAACAACCCACAAGTCTGGGTTCAGAAAGATGGCCCAGGTAAACAAGAAATAAAAGAGCTTCTTGCATAAAATGAAAAGGTCAAGAGTATAAAGATGTGATCCCTATGGGGGAAAAGAGCCAAGGAAATGGTTAGCTATTTAAATAGCTGATTAAACAAAATATAATTAGGGCTAACTTGGCCTGTTTCCCAGAGTTTATAACCCTGCACAAGGGAGCTCTTCCAGGGGTAATATAGCCAGAAGTGTGCTGGATTTAAGTGAGGCCATTTAAATGGCTAACCTTTTTCTATCTTGCTTCTGCTTGTTCTGGCAGCACCGTCGCTTTATGCAGCTAACCTTTTCATAATGCAGCCCGACTGCCTGCGGACATTTTATATGGGGGTTTGTGGGTTTTTTAGTCAGAACAGGAATCACAGGAGTGACTTCAGCCAAGTCAGAAAATGAAGACTAGCACTGCTATCTACAGAACTGGGAATTTGCTGGGAAATCCAAGAGATTAGCCAGGCAATAATGAGCTCTGGAATTTTATTCTGAGGGTGATTTTGCACAGACCTACTCACTCTATCGCTTACCACTCAGCTGTCATGTAGTCCTGTGCCTCAGTTTCCCCGTCGGCATCTGCTGAGAGTTAGCAGCCCACTCTGTCCAGGTAGGCAGTCCCCCTCTCAGTGGTTATTAGATTAGTTCCCACCAAACATAAGAGTCCCTCCATTCTAGGAAAGCTATCTGTCCTCTGCTTGTGCATATGGGTTTTCACAGATACCTCCTCCCCCTTGAAGGTACCTTATTTACAGACATTGGATGCAAGTAGCTAGATCTTAATAACAACTAGAGCAAAGGTTTTGTGTGAGCTCTTCCCCTTAGTTAAATTAATATTTCACTTGTTCTATTGCATTTGTGAACCAAGCTGAGAGCCTTCTGGTAGCTAATGCAACACCTGTAAATTACTATTGCTGGTAAAGAAACACAGGGACTAAATGTATTCCAAAGTTGCAAATTCTAATTCCCAAAGGTTTGGAGGGGGGGTTCAGTTAATATATCTATTCACTGGTTGGTTAGTTAATGTGATCATGGATTAATTAAGTCTCACCAATTCTTAAAGCAAAATGTGCATATCTATGATGTGATCAGAAGTGTTTCACTCATGCCAAATAAATCACACTTGGGGAAGAAGGGAAACTTTACTGCCTGCCCTGCACATTACCAGGAAACAGCTCACTTTGCAAAAGGCCCGATTGGTTCGCTCTCCATTGCAAACCCAGAGGCTCTAGGACAGCGTGTCACAGGGCGCTCAACTCACCGCTAGGATGGTGCCTCCTCCTGGTCACTCTGGAGAACATGTTGCCAGGTCAATGCCCCTTCCTACAGTTGCACGCCATCTCTCTCTATCTGCAGCCCCTCTCTCATGTCAGGAGCTGCTGCCTCTGCGTGACTTAGTCACTCGGCGGTTTCCCCTTCCAGGGTATAGTCCTTCCAAGTCTGTGCCACTCGCACAGTGACCCAGGCAGGCTTCTAGTTCCCTGCCCCGCTGGTGCCACTTCTTCAGTAGCAGGTAGGGGAACCCAGGCCTGCCCTGTACTCCGGGTTCCAGTCCAGGGACCCTACAACACACAGCCAAGGTCTGTTCAGCCCCCACCCTTGCTGTTTACTCCCTGACCTGCTTCCTACTCCGCATCTCACAGGCTCTCTTCCCACCCTGGATATGCCCTTATTTCCAGGCCAGACTCTTCCCCCGGGGTTCCCTCCGACCATCTCTGCTAAACAGAGGGTGACCACAAATTGCCAGCCCACAGTCTCTCCGCTGCCAGCTTCCTGGTTTCCAATAACCCAGCCCAACCCTGCTCAGGTGAGTGTCTCTCCACTCAGCCTCTCTCCCTCTCATTTGCTGCCTAATTGGCTGATTGGGCCCACCTGGCCTAATTCAGCCCTCTCAGTACACCCCATCACACAGTGAGCTTGCAGATCAGTGACCTGAGTCAAGCCAGGCTGTGTCTACACTGCAAAGCAATAGGGCTCAGACTCTGAGTGCCAGCTTAACTCAAGCTCAGACCCTCCAGCCCTGCAGGGTCCTGGAACTGTGGGTCTAAGCCCTGGGTTAGTGCAATTGTAGTGCAGCTACAAGGGGGGTTAGGCTTGAGCCTGGGCTCCAGCGCAGGCTTATGTTGCAATGTAGACATACCCTAGTACAACGATGCTGCCAAAAAGCCACGTGGCAGCCAGTCTCAGAGCCCAGGTCAACTGACTCCGGTTCTCCCTACGGGGCTCAAAATAGCAGTGTAGACGTTCCTGCTCGCGTTGGAGCCCAGGCTCTGAAACCCAGAGAAGGAGGAAGGTCTCCGGGCTGAGCTCCAGCCCAAGTAGAAATGTCTACACTGCTACTTTTACCCCACGAGCCTGAGTCAGTTGGCCCGAGCTCTGAGACTCCCTGCCACAGGGTTGCTGCTGTTGTTTTTTTGCCATGTAGACACACCCCGAGTATCTGATTTAATTCCATATTTAACCTGACATTTAAAGAAGTAATCCACGACATGGCTGTTTTTAGAGGTATTGCCGCTGTAGCCATCCTTTCAATATCCATTCTCACTTTGATGTTATGATGCATGGGAAATGTTTTTGATCAACTTGTTCCAACTCTGCAGTGTCTTTTACAATGAAGGATAGAAGGTAAGAGAGAGGAAGGACATAAAAAAGAAAGAAGTGCAGATGTGTCCTATCTAAGATATACAAGGGCGTGGTTCAAAGCACATTGAAATCAATAGGAGTCTTTCCAATGACTTCAGTGGATCAGGCTTCTACCTGGGTTGGGAAAGGAGTACAGTGATTATCATCAGTTTTTAATCACAGGGCAATAGCAATTCAGTGAACTCCAGAATAGCTGAGACAACCACCTGTAATGCACTGGCATCTGCACCACTGTGAAACATCATGTAGTATATGACAAATAAATCGCTTACTGTCTAGATTCATTAATTTATTTTGATTTTTCCTCTAAGTTTGTTTCCAGGAAAATATCGGTTCAGAAAGTGATCTCTCAGCCATGCTCTTATGGAAAATACATGAATTAAAGAAGTCCAAACGCCACCGCGTCAAACATCACCTCCCAGTTATTTACAATGCTGAACATAAATCCTAATTGCCTGCTTTTAAAAAAAATCTGTATTGATTTCATTTTGAATGGATACAGTCCCACATGTACAGTAGGCAGGGTTTGGATTGTTTCCATAGACAACAGTTTTATATTCCTCTAAGAAACAGTAGTTTCAAACACTTTCAGAAAAGGAAGGAAGACACAGAGCTAAACAAACACACCGATTCATACACAGAATATCTAGTCATTTGCGGAGAGGAGTTTTTCACTTTCATGTCAGAAGCACTGGATGATTTCTACCAGGGATCTTCATCATCCCAGTTACACTGGACAGCACCGATGGACGTACGCATTGGCAAGCCACTGTACATTTATATATATTGTGGAGCTGCCCTGAGGTCAAGGAATAACTCACGGCAGCCTTGCAGACTTGCTGGATTTACAGTTGTCCCCTTCCTCGAAGAATTTCCCTTGAATTGTATCTATTGAATGTCAGGTCTGATACGACCTACCCCAGGAATTGGTTTTCACATGGGTGTATCTGACACCATTACACTTGGCTCAGAGAATTATCGCCACAAAGTGGAAAGCCCAAAATAAAGTTACTTGGAGATTTCGGACCATACATTTAAAACTAAGGAGTAAGATGAAATTCCACCAGCGTTGCATTCTTAAATTCCACCAATGTTGCATTCTTAAATTCCTAGCAGTGAGAGGAAAACTTAAGGATGCATTAGGAGCTGTAAACATTTGCATCTCTTACTTTCATTCAGGATATGTCTAACTGCAATGTAAGCGCAGGGCTAGTGGGACTCAAGTCAGCTGACCCATGTAGGAAACTCTGGGCTTGAGCGTCTACATTGTTTTTTAACCCGAGGTTAAGAATTTTCTGACTCATGCTCAAACCTAGGGCTCTGGTGTCCACACAGCAGTGCACATACCTGAGCCAAAGTAACCATATCCCACAGGCCTGAGCACCCCACTCCCAAAACGTACCCTGGGAATGTGGGAAAACTTTACTGCCTGCCCTGCACGGTACCAGGAAGCAGCTCACTTTGCAAAAGGTTTGATCCGTTCGCTGTCCATTGCAAACCCAGGAGACTTTCTGATAACGTGCTTGCAGGTCAGTGATCAGAAGAGAATGTGTTAATGCTGTTATGTGGCATCAGGTAAGGTTGCTACTGAAACCTTTGTTTATTTTTCTGCCTGTTAACCAGAGCAAATAAAAGAAAGCCCTGGATATTCTAGGAATCAGCATGAGAATGCAGATCTGATCATAGCTTTGCAGCAAGGGTCTCCCATATATGCCTTGGAAATGAACAGCCCCAAATTTTGCAGCTTGGGACCAACTCTAGTTTCCTTAATATCGCTTCCCTGCTGCACTAGAGAGTGAACAAAATCTCTGCTGTTGGATCTCAGAGGGTCAGTGACATGCTCTCTTACTGCCTAGTATAATCCCCATCAAATAAATCATCTACTTGTACATCATACTTGCCTGCTTTCTCACACAGGTGTCATTCCAGTCACTTCAACAGAGTTCCTTCTGAATTATACTGACTGGGAGGAGAATCAGGCCCTAGTATTGTTGGAATTTGCATCTGGATCTAACGTTCTGCAGTTGCTGTATGGCTGGGAATAAGGACATTCTATTGAAACCATTGAGAAGTGAGTATAGGCAATAGGACCTAAAACGGTTCATTTGTACTGTTTATACCAGCTGGGTGTTACATTTCTATACACAAGGTCAAAATATGTGATTTTGTTGTAGTTTATTATACAATGTTGTATTTTGAGATGTGCACAGCATCTCCAAGCAAGGAACCCAGAACAAAAGAGGACCCTAGGAGACCATTCCTAGGCCCTAGAATAGACCCCCTTTACCTTCTCTCTCTATTGAGCTTGGATTTCAATAACTAGAGTTCAGCTGGTTATATGAGAGCATGTAGGCAGCATCACCTAATGTTAACATTGCCCAATACTATCCCTTATAAGACCCTGTTTTCAGTTTATTATACGTGTGCAGCCTGAATAGCATTACTGTTATCATGTCTGCAGAAGAGAAATAATGTGGCTATCCCCTGAGCACTGCAAAATAGACCAAGCCTTGACCCTAGTTATTCTGATCAGCAAACTCATTCCGGAATCCACCGGTTTGAAAAAAGTTCAGTTGTGAAGTTAAGTTTCACCATTGCATGAGTTAATAACCCTCTCCCCACGGAATCATCTTAATGGGACAGTGAAATCAGATTTCTACTTCTGTAGAAATGAGTTTACAAATGGCTTGGCCGTGAGCCCTCCTGCATACCTGCACAAGGGAGTAACGGGGACTGCAGAATTCCCCAATGCCCCTGGACAGGCCACAGGTGGGCAGGGAATGGGCAACTCGTGTCTGCCTCCCTGCAACATACCAGCTCCAAGTTGGTGCAGGAGTAGTGATCTGGCAAAGGGGCTGGCAGAGGTGATTTCCCTGCTGGAGTGAGAGAGAGGCAGGAACTAAATTGCAATTCTTGGAGTGACAGTCTGGTTCCGGCCTTGGTTCTGGGACAGCCCAGCTATGCCCCGCCGGGCCCTTACTCAGGCTGCCTTGTAGGTTTATAGTCCAGCCCTAAATAATTACCATATGCCCTTCATTCTCCAACACACAGAGAGAAATAAATGTACTGTCTTCTCTGAGTCCTCTCCTACATGTTACTTTTAATATTTTTCTCTTGATGCCCAGCCTCTCTCTCCCCATACAGATAAACACGTCACAGTAATGGGAGGTTGAATGGGCCCTAAAAATGCATATTCGGCAAGATTTTGCAGAATGTCCTGACTTCAGCACAACAGAATCCGTCCATGAAGGTGAGTTTCCGATGGCTGAAATCAGTTTATATAAAAGGTGAAGAGAACTTCCTTTGAGTCTTTTCATAAAATTATCTCGGTCACTGGAAGATCTGCAGCGTGGATCGGCCTGATGAATCTACAGGACATGCCATTTCTTGCGGTTTGTTATAAACACCACTTATATAATACTGATTAATCACCGCCGCAGATGCTAATTCATGTATATGTATTTAGTAAAAAGCGTTTCTTAGCATTCCCGGCTTGTTTACTTTGAAGGACTTGATGCCCCCCCGCAGGAAGATGTATTGATCCTAAAGGAGGCCAGTCTCTGAAGAGCACTGGTTCTTGCAATATTTATGGCATCTGAAGCTTCTCCTCTACTGCTGATCTTTTGAAAAGAGATCCCGGAGGAGGGTGATAAAGCAGAAGCAGGGGAACGAAGGGGGGCGGAGTTGCTACAAGAGGAGTCCCTTTGCTCTGAGTGCGCTATTGAAATGTAAACAGGAACATGATCAGGGATGGCACCAATTTCCAAATTAAGCCTTTAAAATGTATGTTGATGAATCAAAGAAAAATAAAATCTAGTAGAATAAACTTTACAAGGAGGCAAACATTTTCATCTCAGCAGCGGCTTTCCAACTCGGCTCTGCTAACTTGGGCCAGCTGGACTGCTACATTAAGGCAAGAGTTACTGCTAACAGACAGCACCATAAAGTAATCTCTTCACAGTCTAGCACTGCCAACCTTTCTAATTACTCCATCTGGGCATATTGATAACTAAAGATGAAATAAATATCAGAAGTTCATACCATGTTTTTTAGCCACAATTGAAATCCAATAAGTGGATGTTGAAAGTGGAAGGAAAGTATCCATTTGCTCCTTACCTGGGGTTCTTCTTGAGAGGACAGTCTAAATTACAACACACGCCTCCCAACATCATAATTCCCAGATTAATATATCCTTTTACTTGTGTAGCAAGGAATAGTGGAGGTAATGTGAGAGGAAGGAAGATCTTGTAGAGAAGATGCCTGATTAGGCTCAGAAGAGCTGGGTGCAAATCATGGATCTACCAGTGTCTTTTTATGTGATGTTAATCAATTACTGTTCTGGGTTCCTCTGTTCCCCATCTGTAAAATGGGTATCATTTCTTCCTTGCACTTTGGGCTGTCTTTAGCTTGTCAATTGGTTGCAGCAAGCACTGCTCTTACTATGTTTCTACAGCACCTGGCATAAGGGGGCCCCAATCCCACCCTAACCCAGAAATAAATGGGCTCTAGAGATGATAAACAAAAACTACCTGAGTTCTGGAGACATGAGGAGAGATGGAACAGATGGGATTGATTAGTTTAAAAAGAGAAAAATCAGAGGGGATATGATAAAGGTATACAAAAAAATAAATGGGATAGAGAAGGAAATCAGATGGTTGTAATACATATAATAATAAGTTAAAAGCAGAGATTGCCTGAGCCGTGTAGTCTGTTTATATATTGTTGCCCCTCAGCCAAGTGGGAGCAAGTATGTGACAGCTTCTGGTTGGCTTCCTAATGGAAGACAAATCAGTGACACAGTCTGGATATGCGCCAAATGTAACTTGTTCTATTGACACATATACACCAGTCCTGGAACAGAGGTGGTCACAAACAGCACAGAAGACAATCCTTTCTTTGAGGAATCTGCACCCAACACCAGTGAGCAGCTCCCAGGAGACAATTCTTCCTCCAAAATTGACTCCAAATCAGAGACCAAGGCAGAGCAAGCTGTCCTGAAGCTCTCACAGCTCCCTCTGCCCAGTGCTTGGTATGACAAAACTAATTCCCACGTCTGAACATTTGCTCATGAACAAAGAACTTGGAAGGCTACTTGAAACAGCGCCTCCTGGCGATGCCTGCCATAACAGTTATAGTAGCAGTACCAAGCAAGTATCAGGATCCTATTGTGATAGATACTGTACAAACACACAGTAAAGAGAAAATCTCTGACCCAAAGAGCAGTGACTCAATTTATCATATGTTGGATACATGTGATACCCAAGAGCCAACTGTAGTTTTATATATATATTTCAGTCATGCTGTTGAACTAAATGCTGCATTGTTAGCAGTCACTCATTCTCCTCCCTTTGCATTCTTCCCTGTTGACATATGCCAGTAGGAAGTGGGGGGAGAAAGGCAAATAGAAAACAATAGTTGTTTCTCCTATTTTCCAGGTGCCACACAAACTCGTCTGCCCAGCAGGTAGTTGAGTCACAGCCATTTGAACAGCTCTGTTGAATGAGCTAAGTCTGTGCAGCAGCCGGGTTTGGGTTTTTTTTTTTTTTTTGGTTGGTTTTTTTTTTTTTGGTTGTTTTTTTTAAGGAGATTTATCTTGCTGAAAGTCAGGAACGTCTATGGATAAGTTTCTGATCTCAAGGCTGAGCCACTACTGAGAAAAGAAGAGGCCAAGGGGGCCAGGGTTATACTTTCAAAGATGCAGCTTTAAACCAGAAATCTTTGTCCGGGCTGGTTAAAAGAATTCAGTGGAAGATTTGATCAAAACAAAGTATTCACGGACTTACAATGATGGAATTACTAACAGAAACAGACTTGGAAGAAAGGATTTTAAAAGGCCTTGGTTTCAAAACAGGTCTAGAAAACCTGATTTCTCTAAGTGATGAGAAAGTAATTGAATTTCCTGCTCTTTGACATAAGAAAGGATGGGGACAGCCCTAGATCACAGGCTGTCACCCTAACCCAGAAATAGATGGGTTCTGCAGATGATAAACAAAACCTACCTGAGTCCTGGAGACACTTCCCATCTCTCCTCATGTGAACAAATGGGATGGATTAGCTTTTAAAAAGAGAAAAAACATCAGAGGGGATATAATAAAGTATACAAAAGAATGAATGGGATAAAGAAGGAACCCGGACAGTGATGTTTATCCCTTCTCCCTACAAGAACAAGAACACATTCAATGAAACTGAAAGGTCACAGATCTGAGGCTGACTAAAGGTAATCTTCCCCCTGCTACACACACACACACACACACACACACACACACACACACACACATCATAGTTAACCTGTGGAACTGATTGCCACAGGCTATCATTATGGCCAAGAGCAGGATTACAAAAAAAAGATTAGGCATTTTTCTGGATATTGAGAACACACACTGATATATTAGCTAGGATTTGAAGAATATGAAGGATGTAAATCCTCATGCTCAAGCTACAAGTCTACCACCAATCATTAAGTGCTAGGATGAAACTCCTTATGGTCAGGCTATTTCATAACTGTCCATGGCAGGGACAGGAATTGTCTTTTCTTTGTGGATGTGTGAGGCAGGAGTGTACATACGCACACAAAGCACCTACCACACTGTAGCCCTGACCCCTGATAAGGACTCCTAGGCATTCCTGCAATGCAAATAATAAGTAATATTCTTGCATAGTGAAGGGTAAACTTTAAAAGGCTTGAATGAGTCCTCCAAAATCTGGGCGGTATCGATACAGGGCCTGACCCAAAGCCCACTGAAGCCTTTGGAAAGACTCACACTGACTTCAGTTGATTTTGGAGCAGGCCCTTCATGAGGAGAGAAGTAGTCACAGCAGAATATTTTTTAAAAGAAGCCCTAGAGAAGCAACGGCACTTTGGTGAGCTGTGAGGAAAGCAGTGTGTATCAAATAGTTCAGTACGAGAGAGAGAGAGAAATGGACTTTCAAACTCATTTCACTACATAATGTTATTAGGTATAGGAAATTAGACTGGCCAATACAGCTTCATAAAATGCACAGTGAATAAGAGAGTATGAGAGAGAGAGGGAAAACACTGGGGAGAGATCACTGTCATTCATAAAAGAGTACCTGGCAGACTAAGAATTAAATTCACTCTTTGGGGCAAGCTAACCCCGGCTGTTATAAATACATTTTAATACCTCTGTCAGCAGGCTGAACGAAAGAGGCAGCCTTCACAAACACAGTGCGTGTCAGGTATTCTCGACAGTTCACAGGGAGTGAGAGAGACGTTTTGATTCCAGTTTTTTGTCACTTTGCCTTTTAGCTCCGCTGGGTAATTTCCTGATCAGTTGGACAGGACAGGTAGGGATCCGGGCGTAACAGAGCACATGAGTTTTCTGATTCAATACGCTCTTCCGCAGCAGGGCAGTTTCACGTTGTAGCCAGAAGCTTACATTCAAACCCTACCTCTCAGAAGGGCAAACGCCTGCTGTGGTTAGAGTGTTGAAGACTCAGTGTAGATATGCAGGGTAAAATGGAACAAGCCTGCAAAGGAATTGCCAATGTCAATTTGCCAAACTGGAGAAATCTGGGAACACTGAAGCCCATCCCAAGATACATTGCCTCTCTCCGTGGGACTCCATAGCCAATTCCCAACCAGTCCTTTATGAGAGGATAGCCATGCTTACACGTGCTGTGTTCCTTCAGACCTAAAGCTGTGGTAGACGACAGAGCCTACTAGTCAGAGTTACAGGTTTCAGAGTAGCAGCCGTGTTAGTCTGTATCCGCAAAAAGAACAGGAGTACTTGTGGCACCTTAGAGACTAACAAATTTATTAGAGCATAAGCTTTCGTATGCATCCGAAGAAGTGGGCTGTAGTCCACGAAAGCTTATGCTCTAATAAATTTGTTAGTCTCTAAGGTGCCACAAGTACTCCTGTTCTTTTTAGTCAGAGTTAGATATTTTTAGCTTCCTTCCCTCATACTCTGCACTGCCAAGGGCTAGCAGGACAACACTAGATCACTGCAGTTAGATCAGTGGAGGAAAAGGAAATATATGCCTGCTTCTGTTGATCCTCAGCTGGTGTAAATCAACATACCTGTATTGAAATCAATTAAGCTATGCCAGAGTGATGTTCAATGCAGGGAGAAACCAGGGCAACATTTTCAAAATAATAAAGGTTTTTTAGCTGTGTTCTCATCTGGTGGCCACATGGTGCTACTTACCCCTTCACGCGCAGCAGTAGTTTCATGTACAATAACACGACACGCTTCAGCAAAACATTCAATTGGCAGAGATTTCACTTAGCCCAGCTGTCCTTAAAGGGAAATTTCAGCTGTCAGATGGGTGCTGAGCACGTGAATTTGGCCAGTTGAGAGAAAGATTTTTCTCAGCTTACCTGTTGCAGTATTACTTTTAAACCAACGTGTGAGCTCCTGTTTCTAGAAGCAAGTGCATGCAGCTTGCAACTTTATAGCTAGCAGCACCAAGACACAAATTACTTAATTCATCTTTTCCTGGGAGGGGAAGACAGCTACTAAGGCACAGTGAGATTTAGTTGGCCGAAGTGTGGCCAATATCTGTTAAAATGTGGACCTCAGCAAATACAAGTAACTCCTCTGTCCAAAACTTCCTCTAGATGCATCCTCAGACCCAAAGGCTTGGAATGCCCCATCTCTCATCACCAGCAATAGACAGGCAAGGGCTTTCATTAGAGTCACTTATCCCAGTAATGGTAAGTATCAATGTTCAAGGCAAGGATGGACAATTAGGCATCGTTTTTCACCACTATGCTACTCCCACCAGTGTAACTCCATCAATTTGAAGGCAGTGGTCATGACTAAGATCACCAAAGTATTCTGCAGAAAAGTGTTTTAGGTTGTGGTTATGGTCTTGTTTGGACCCTGCGGGGAGAACAAAGGAATGCCATTTTGCACAAGGTAATACTGTTCCTGTAGGACAGTTTCTGGCTGTTGGAGATGGCAGTCTTTCCACACTGCAGCCTGTTCTGCTGACTCCATCAGAGCCAGGCTTGGGAGGCCAGTCCCAGAGCAGGTTTTCGGAGGGTGGAGGAGAATATGACTGATGTAGAGGATGTTGGGCGGGGGGGAGAAAAGAGAAAGAAGTTGTAACTCTGCCCGCCCACAATTACAGGCAGGTGCTTTTTCCAGCTTCTTGCTACATTTCCTCTCACGTCAGTGGGAGGGAGAGATTCTAGCACCAGTGTCACTAATCGTCTCTGATGTGCAGTTGGCACGGTTGGCTGAGAGAGTCTTTTTGTGGCACTCTGTGAGACAGAAGCCTTTGAATCTGGGAGTTGGAGAAAGTGTTCCTCCCATTTCATATATAGGTTTACCAAAAATGTAGAGTCAAGCTCCAGGTACCTGTCAAGGCATGCCAAAGAGATAAAATAGCCTTACTACAAAGGACTCTCCCATTCAAGTCATTTTACAACCTTCATAATAAGGGCTTTCTTTTCAGTGGAGCTAAGATGGCTGCCATCAACTATAATATAACAGCATCCCCAGTCATTACAAACTTCTTCTACCTCCACCATAGTATTTATTTTTTTTACCGAGGCTGGAAATTGAGAGGAATTTTCTGAGCATGGCGCATGCTGCATAAACCTCATCAGAAGGTCATAGCAGAAAAATCCTCTAAGCTGAGCAGAGTGATTCCCCATTACTCTGAACTGGCAATTCACAGCCTTTGGAGAACAAGTAAAGCACAGATTCTGGCCTGTTTAGGCAGTCTGGCTTGCTGAGGCTATTACAAGGGAGGCAGGCCCTGTGCAACCTGATCTGTCCGGGATCAGGAGGGAGAGAGACCTCTCTACCCAAGAGAGGTGACGGCTGAGGATCCTGGAACCTAGAGGGAGTGTGCCCTTGCAGGACCACAGAGGGGGAATAAAGGTGCAGTTGCCCTGAATTGTGACAGCAGGTAAGAAAATGACTGCAGGAAAATACAATATGAATCCCGTTCATAGCGCTGACTTCCAAAGGAACATGTGCCCAGCATAAGTGTTATGCTCAAAACCTCTCTAGCCTCCCAGCCCCCAAACTTTTCCCACGAGTTTACATAAGTTCGGGTCTGCGTGATCAGCTTGTTAGAAATACAAGATGCAGGAGTTTGTAAAGGAGAGGGATTCAGGCAGAACCCACAGTTCAATGCTTTAAAATCTTCCTGTCTCTTTCTGCTAGCTGCTGCCCTGGGCTTCTGCCGCCTCCATCACCCCAGGCAAAAAGACAGTATCTCCATGGCATCTCTAATGGCACGCTGATAAAAAAAAAATTACACATCCAAGAGCCTTGCTACAAAACAGTGGCAATTATGGTCCAATGCTGGCCGCCTGCCCAACCACAACAGCAGAGAACACATAATCCATAACAGTTTGGTGTCTTGAGCGACATATGAAAAGAAAATAATAAACTTGCTCCAATGCAGTTGCAACTCAGCAAACCACAAAACTACCCTTAAGGTGGTGATTAGGTTCTGAGCGCTGGACTAGGAGATCTGCCCTGGATGGAGCAAAAAGCACAGCCCTGGGGCAACACTTTAGCTGGGGTAAATTGGTGCCAACGGAACTACACCGGTTTACACCAGCTGACCCTCTGCGTGAACTGACACCGCCGAGGGAAAGAGTGAGCTTCTCTTTGTCAGGAGTTCTTTTTAAAAACACATACTTCTTAGGCAAAAGATGTGTGGAAAGATTAAAACAAAACTCTAGGGTCAAACAGAGAGAAAGAAGGGAAAGCAATGTCATTCTTTAATTGGAGCCATCAAATCCACTGTCATGTTGTGGCTTTTATTTATTATTAACACAACTCCGTTCTTATCCCTCAGGTAATAATAATAATAGAGTTGTTGGATATATGTGCATCCCACAAGGCTCTGTGGTTTGTAAAAGGGGACGTGCCATCCCCGTGCATGCCTTTGCAACTGGGTGCAGCACTGTCCAGGTCTTAACTCCCCACTTGGGCATCATGCGGATCCCTTTAACGGATTGGGGCAAGGAGAATCCAAAGCAGATTAATAAAATAGCATGTCCCCTTTAATAAGGTCTCAGGAACAGTTACAGTAAACAGTTCACAAAGGCCTCACCCCCGGACCCTGGCTCAGAGCTCCCAAACTCAGTCCTACAAAATCATGACTGGTGTGGAGAAAATAAATAAGGAAGTGTTATTTACTCCTTCTCATAACACAAGAACTAGGTGTCACAAAATGAAATTAATAGGCAGCAAGTTTAAACAAACAAACAAACGAAAGTATTTCTTCAGACTACACCCAGTCAACCTGTGGAACTCTTTGCCAGAAGATGTTCTGAAGGCCAAGACTATAACAGGGATCAAAAAGGAACCAGATAAGTTCATGGAGGATAGGTCCATCAATGACATTTAGCCATGATGGGCAGGGATGGTGTCCCTGGCCTCTGTTTGCCAGAAGCTGGGAATGGGCGACATGGGATGGATCACTTGATGATTACCTGTTCCATTCATTCCTTCTGAAGCACCTGGCATTGGCCACTGTTGGAAGACAGGATCAGAGCCGATCCTCGCATACGGCGAATCGGGGCGACCGCTCTGGGCCTTGCGCTTTGGGGTGCCCCGCAGGCCACCGGTGCAATTGGCCGGCGCTGGGCACGGTTGGTCCCAGACGTAACGGATCAGTCCCGGAAGTGATAGATTCGTCATTTCCACCCCAGGCCCCGCACTCCCCTAAGGACATCCCTGGAGAAGATACTGAGCTAGATGGACCTTTGATTTGACCCAGTATGGCCGTTCTTATGTCCTCAAGCAAAAGGCTCTGGGCTGGGTCAGGCTAGTGGTCAAGATCCAGAAAGAAACATCACCACCTCTTGTAACCTCTGTGGGGCTTACTCCCCTATATTCAGCATCTCTGGCTCCATAGACCATTCCCAAGAAATTCCTCCCTGCCATACCCTTTTCCTTCTAAAATCTCTAATACTTAATGACAGCCCGGCTATTTAGGGAACACCAGCGCTCATCAGCTGCCCAGGATTAATGGACACTATGCCCAGGTTGTGGCTCAAGTTTGAGACCAAGCCCCCCTTCCATCCACACACAAATCAGTCTGACTAGGGTCAGCAAGCACTCAGGATCTGGGTCCTAGGACCCTGCTCGGGGGATGGGTCAGAACCCAAATCCCACTGCGACTCAGGTCCAAGCTTTGTCACTTTGCAGTGTGGACGCAGCTCAAGTCAGAGACCCAAGTCAGAAGATCTGCATAGTATGGATGCATTAGCATGGCTGTAAAACCCGAGTCCAGCAACTGTAAACCTGGGGTTTACAATGCAGTTTGGAGACTCATGCGCTGACTTGGAAACGTCAAGTCCGCAGACTCAGCTTCCACAGATCCAGGTTTCCAAGGCAGTGCAGGCATACCTAAGTAGCTTGCCTGAGGTCACATAAGAAGACTGTAGCACTGACCTGAACAGAAATCCAGGTACAGATCTTCAGCTGGTGTTAATTGACTTCAGAATATCTGTGATCATTTACAATGGTTGTGGATCTGGCCCCATGACTCCTGAAGCCCAATCCAGAGCTTCAGTCACTAAACCATCCCTTCCTCAGAGCCTGGGTACCAGATTTGTATAATTTTAGGTGGTGCCCAGAATGGGTCAAAGTCCCACCCCCGACATGGGAGCAGGACCATATCTCTGGGAGGGGCTAGATGGACAGGGGTAAGGGGGCCAAGGCTGGGACCACAGCTGGGGATGGGCGCGAGGCCGGCAGCGGAGCCTCCGGGCGCGGGGCCGGGCCCGGCCAGCAGCAGAGCCCCAAACATTGGTGGAGCCGGGCCCAAGTTCCTAAATATTGGCGGAGCACGGGCACCACAGGCCCATATAACTCCCTGCCTATGCCTCTGAGTACAGATGGAACTCTACTGTAATGTAACAAGATGCCAGGATCCATCTCGAGTACAGCCTCACGACTGACAATGCCAAATTGCTGAAGGACAGGAAAAGCCCAGATTTTGAAAAGTGAAATCTTGTCATTGTCCTGTAATGCTATACAGTGAAAAATGTCCTAACGAAAAATGCTCAGGTGTGACCTGTCTCCCGTTGCTGAACCAAGCCTGGTAACTGGCTCAAAATTATCTCATCACATAAGACAGACGTGCAGTATATGCTGGTTTGATTGTTGAAATAGGTTTCTGAATCTGTTGATGAGAAAAATAGTTTAGAAACCTACCTACAATTTTTCCCAAGCAGTTTTCATCTCTTCCAGATCATTGCTTTTTGGTTTGCTATATACAATTAAGTGATGCTATAGATAGGGTCCCTATATTACGCTGGACACTAAGGCTAAAATGGTGTTGCTTTGAACTCTGCAAAAATAGTCATTAGTTCTGTACAATATACTGCTAATTAACTGACCCAGCCATGAACTCAGACCATGTTCTGGGGGAGGGGAGGGTCACAATTAGTATGGCTCTGAACAATCTGTGAGTTATGTGGGTTTTTCACCAAGGAATTGACACATGTATAAGAACACGTGTGTCTACCGCTTTCCCCAACAAGCAGTGTATCACTTCTTCTACAGTTAATGAGCTATGCGTGGTTCAGCTGGGCATAGATCCACCGTCAATGGAATGAAATTGAATTTCTATAAAAATACTTTGCAAAGCCAAAAAACACCAAACCAAATGTAAGCTGCTGCTTCTTCAGAACATTTTGGCCAAGGAGTCTATAGTCTACACATATGGAAGTGCCCTAAGATCTTTAATGTTCACAAAGAAGACAAGGCTTTGGTTTTTAAGGGCCTGCCCAAAATACTCTCTCCCAGTAAACTGCATGGAACTCACTTTGTCGGTCTTGGGAATGCTGGCATGATTCAAACTGATTGTTCATGGGAATCTAGGCGTGCTTAGCCCACTTAGCCATTACTTCTGGAATGCTTATGAAACATGGGATGGCAGTACTGCATCAGTTCAGAGACTCATGTTGTCCTGGGTAAAACTGAGCAAATCATAGATTTTTTTCGGTTCAGTGGCCAAAATAAAAAATCCAAACAAAAAAATTGTTTTGGGTCAAACAAAATGTTTCACTCAATTCAAAATGAAATTCTCCCCCGCCCATTTTTTAAAACATTTTTAAAAAATGAATCTAGCTAACTTTCAAAACAAAACATCATTTTGAAGTGAAAAGCCTAAACATTTTGTTTATAAAAATGTCAAAATGAAATGTTTCAGCTGTTTTGAAACGTAAAAAGAAAAATTGCAGCAAAACTATTCACTGAATTTGACCTGAATTCAAATTTGGTCAACCCAAATAGTTTATTCTTCAAATAAACTATTTACCCCCCAAAATTCATCCAGCTCTTGTTCAGGATACTGCCTCTGACATTGATTATTAGTGCTCCCAAGGAAAGTATCATTCCCCACACCATATAGCAACTAGCAATCATGGGTTTATATAGTCCAGAGTACCGCTTCTGTCATTGGCTAATACCCATTGCATCAGAGGAAGGTGACACTTCCCACACCATATAGCACCTAGAGATTTGTGCAGAACTGTACTTGGGAGGGGAAAGGAGATGAAAAGAAGTCCATCTTGAGCCACACAGGCAATCATCTTACATTGTGAAGCATGAGGTTTAATTACCCACAGCACTATCTTGGTTTGCTTCAATGGTATTCTTAAAACATACACCAGAAAAGAGTTTCCTGCAATTTCATTACCTCCAAACAAGTCAGAAAAAATAAATGATTCGTTTGCTGGAATTTAAAAAAAAAATACCCGAGAAGCAAACAATCAAAGTAGATGTAGGCAACTTATTCGAAAGGGTGTATTAAGGAGGAATGTTTAAGCTCAGGATGGTGACTTTCCTTAAGACAGCTCTTAATAAATAAGAAATTGCAGGAGCAGCATGAAACAAGCAGTAAAGACTATTTTTAACAAAGATCAATATTTCTGCAAGAGATAACATCAGTGGTGTTCTTGTTTAGGCTGTTTCCAATGCAGTGTGCTTTATGGTCCTTTTAGATATGGAGCAAAACTGTTGGGTCTTTGCAGTGCGGACCTACACTATCAATCAGGATCTCTGATGGTCCTTTACCGCTTTGAGGGGGTTCTGCCGCTGGGAAGTTGCTGCTTATTTCTCTCGGCACTAGTTAGAGTTTCAAATGCACAGCTAAGAATGAAAAATGAATAAATAAATTGGATTTGCCAGGACTCCTCTCGCCAGTCAAGAGAGCAGGGAAGGAGAACAAAGAGGAAAAGTTCGAGTGACCTTGCACCATTGTCAGAACGCTTGCTGGGGACGGAAGGGGCTAAGCTTTCTTTTTATTTCCCAGAGAGGGAGTGAAGTTTAATGCCCATGAACGTGAGAGAGTGGCTGGTGCCAGGCACGGTTTGGACAGGCTCCCCCCACAGTAACGATGTCAGATCTGCCCTTCCTCTCTGGCCTGCCAATGCCCCCTGCTATTTCATGCACTGAGCAGAGAGTACCAGATGGTGCCAAATTAAATTGTGCGGGCTATTGTGCAATCTGGACAGACATTGACTAGGGACGGGAGCGATATGATCAAATTCAGGTCACTTATGACCAAAAGCAGGTTGGAATTCCAGAGCTGATGAGCAAGCAAATTAGTCTTGCGCTGCAAACCTTGCCTCCTTCTATTGGGGGTGATCTTCACACATAGCAGCAACAGAAGAGCCAAAGAAACAAAGTACAGAAGAGAGGGGCTAGATTCTAACTGGGGTAAATCAGCCTCACTCCACTGCCTCCAACGTAGCTACACGGGCTGAGGATCTGCCCCCTAAGCGACAAATGACTTTAAAAATACCTGTGGGATTCTATTTGCTTTCAGAAGCTGCTTCAGCCCACTATAGAAATGAATATCCATTTCCACTCCCCTTCCCCCGTCCAGCCTCACCTCATAAAGCTCTTTTTAAATGCATCTCACAGTGCCAAAAAAAAAAGAAAAGAAAATTAGTGTCTCCTCTCCTCCAAAGAGCAATTAAATCCCATTACCCTTCAGCAGGCCCACTCAGGCACAACGGTCACTGACAGCCTGTGAAATTGTCATCAAGGAATCATCACCAAGGTGGCTCAGAGCTTCTGTCACGGAGCAGCCAGCGCAGCTCAGCCTGGAGCCCTGGCAGCTTGGTGGGAGGAGGGCACCGAGGGAATCCTCATTCCGGAGTTTTCTTAATGGTCAGGCGTTACTTGCACGACGCCCGCTGGGGCTCCCGACAGGACTAGGCACAGTCGTTTTCACACCGTCGCTGGTAACAATAAGAGCCAGCATCAGTGGAGTGTAGAGAAACATGAACACCCAGAAGGAATAAAAGTGTGTTACTGTTATTTACCTAGCACTGGAGATAAAAAAAAACAACACCACAGCAAACAGCTACAATAGAAAATACTGATAGGAGTTGTCCCACTGCATGGCAACACCTGCAGGCATTTTGCTTTCCTTCCATTTGAATTAGTGGAGCTGTGAGGTTAGCCTGCTTGCTTGGGGTCTGGCTTTTGAGTACTGGGTATAATTCACTTTGCTGGCTTTATGAAGTGTTTTCAATGGGTCCAGGAGCCATGTCCTGGTATTAACCCTTAAAATAGTGGCTTTTTCCAGGCTCACTGCCAAATGAATGCTTTTAGGTGGCATGTGTGTTTAACTGTAACATTCAGAGAGTTTAACATGACACTGCCAGGTCTCTGCTTGTCCAGCAGTCTAGAGGTTAGTCTCTGTAACTGCCCCAATCCCAACCCCAACCCCAACATATTACATACCACAGAAGTGGGCAGCTGGGTCTTGGGAGAACAGGAAATTCTACAAGGAAAAGGGAGAGCCGTTCACAGCGGTGACAACCCTCTTTAGAAAAATTCAGCCCAATTATTCTCCGTGTTCTTTCTACAGGCTCAGATGTGGTTTTGGCCCAAGCCCTGAGCTCCGGGGGGGAAGCACCTTCTCTTGCTGCCTCAGACAGACTGAGTCACGTTCGGCTTCCCAGAGATTCAGCATCTGTCTCTTCCTTGCACGTCCCTTCAGGTCTGAGTAGCTTAGCTAGCTGGGGGTGGGGAGGTGAGGGGTGGAGCCATCAAAAACTACCCTGCCCCCCTTTTGTGGGGAGAAGGCATAGCACCCCGTGGCAGCTGTTCTCCCCATTGTGCTGCCATCCATGATCCATGTAGTTAGCATCATGAAGTAAGGCAGCCCCCACCTTATTGAAGCCAGGTGTACATCTAAGGCACCCAACAACTGAGGCACCCAAAATCACTAGTCCCTTTAGAAAAATATTGGCTTATATTTTTGGAAGGAAACTCCCTTCTTTGGAATTTCCTGCAAAAAAATATTCCCTGTTAATCCTCTTTGTTCCTCATTTATTGTTGTGATGAAAAGAAGAAGAGTTCTCAATTGCTCCACCTTTCATCTTAGTTGTCTTTGTCCAGAAAAGGGGTCCCATCAGAACAAACAAACTGGAAACAAAGGAGAACAAGATCCAATGTAATAACACGGGGGCTAGACCAGGACACCCTTCTTCACCATGAGTAATACATTACTCCACACTAGGGTGGCCAGGTGCCCAGTTTTCAACTGAAAAGTCCGGTCAAAAAGGGGACCAAACAGTGTCCAGTCAGAGCTACTGATCGGACACCCACCCAATATCTGGTTACTGAAGGTGGGGGAAGCAGGGAGGCTCTGGGTCATCACACATTCCAGCCCCTACTCTGCCGGGGCCATCTCCTACCTGTGTCAGGCGACTGCAGCTCCCAGCCATGGCTCTGCAGGCGAGACCCTCTTGACTGGGTGAGGTGGAGTGGGAAGGGAAAAGCAGCAAGTGACAGGAGGGAAAGGGGAAGAGGAGTGGATGGAGGCGGGGCCTCGGGGGAAAGAGGTGGGGCCTCGGGATAAGAGGCAGGGCAGGAGAGGTTCTGGCACTCCTGCTGGCGTGTCCATTTTTAAAATATTACCAAGTTGGCAACCCTACTCCACACACAGTTGACATTGACTTGAATAGGGCTACTCCTGGTGTAAGGTGCTATTCAACGTGAGCAAGGCTAGCAGTCTGGCCCACAGAGGAGACTCTTCCACCCCGTCCACAGTATGCAAGCTGAAGTTGGAGAAGAGAGAGTCACTAACTGTTAGTGTTATATAAACATTACATTCTAATACATAAACCATGGCAGGAAAGAGCAGCCAGGCTGCTTTTCCCACCCATTTAATGGCCATTTCCTGAAGGCTGCTTAAATGAAGGCCTGGGTCAGAAGAGATTATTGAAGGGAAGCTATTTCCCAGCTCAGCATCAATTATTTACCATCGTGATTAATCATTTACATAGCACTTTCCATTTTACAGTATTTAACAGAACACAGTTGGTTATAGGCCATTTCGCTTAGAGCCAGAGCTGGAATACCCAGCCTGAGCAGGAGTGACCAAATGGATTGTGCCTGTATGAGACAGAAGCCATTCTCATGCCACCAGGAGGGATGGGAGAGACCAGTCACTGCCTGTCCTTGCTACACCTATAAAAATAGTCCCACCAGATACTCAGCTATACTCAAAACACAAGGGGTGAAATCCTGGCACTACTGAAGTCCCCCTATTTATCTCCTTGCTTTAGAGGACCTGGGGAGAACCCGATTGTCTGCCTTGTCCTCAACATGTTCATAACACCTGCAATTCTGCATTGAGACAATCACTATAATCAAACCTCATACTCCAGCTGATCACCTGCAAGGGTCAGGAAGGAATATTTTTCTTTTTTCGCCTTCCTCAGAGATTGGCCACAGTTGGAGACAGGGCACTGGCTGGGAGGGACTTAAGCACGTTAGTTAAGTGCTTTGCTGAGCCAGGGTCATGGTGTTAACTCAGAGCCTGACTCGGCCTGCCCTACTCATGTTATGCAAGTACTCTCATGGGGCCTGACTCTGATCTCATTTACCCTGGTTGTAGATTGGGGCGGTGCCATTGCCTTCAACAGAATTATTGATTTACACCAGTGTGAGATCGGAATCTGGCCCACTGACTTCAGGTGTGAATGTGCCTAGAACCAGGCTCGTCTCTTAGAATCCTCAGTCAAAAGGAAAAAAAAAGTTACCCAAGTTCCCTCAAAACAGTGAAATTCCCGTGGCCATTTAAGGAAACTTTATGTTTTCTAATTATACAACAATTTTCATGTTGAGCCTTGTGGTTCAGTTAAACTCTTCTCTGTAAAATCAAGCTTGTGTTTACACTCGGCATTCAGAACACTGCTGTTTCCTCTTGTTCTGCGTTGACCACAGAACTATTCATTTGGGGCCAAATCCTGAAATCGTGATTGTTTTTTACTCCCACTGCACTAGATTCTGGTCTTGGTAATATCTCTGCATACATCCCGAGTGATCCCAGCGAAGCCAATGGAGATGCAATGTTACAATGAATTTACGCCGGTGTAACTGAGACCAGAAACTGGCCCACTGATTTCAAGGGGAGTTTGGCCTGAGCAAAACCTTTGGACCTGATCTCACTTCCACACACAGCACAGTGGTTCCAGGGCTTCACTGGAGTCAATCCTGATTAACCTGATGCAACTGAGAGCAGAATCAGGCTCTTTGGAACAAGTCCTGCATTCTTTACAATGTCATAAAACTTGACATAAAAGTTGTACAAGTGACCCAGCTAATTATTTCCTGACACAGTCTCACCCTGAACCCCCAGAAGGCCAGTACTAATTTGGAGCCTTATGCCAATACATTCTGGACCATTTAAAGTGATCTATTTCATGTTTTACTACATTTTTTTAAAAAATGCATTATCAGCTAATCTCATGGAACATTAAAGACAAAAGGAATTTATAAATATTCCACATTAAAGTTTAAAGTTTGCTGCTAACTGTCTGCAAACTTGCTGCTCTAGCATAATGCATTCGATGGTTCACTTAGTCGCTGAATATTGGATTTGGGACCTAGCCAATAAACTTTTGTCATGTTATTAGATCGTGAGATCTTTAGGGCAGAAACCATCTTTTCCTTCTGGGTATGTGCAATGCCTAGCACAACAGGGTCCAGACCTGGAGCTCCTAGATGCTACAGCATTGGAAATCTTGAAGGGTTGTGTCACGGGATCCACTCAGTGCAAGTGGTGCCTCCTCCTGGGTCACTCTGGGGATTAGCTCTGGCCAGGCAGTGAACCCTCCTCTGGTGGTGTCTTCACCCATCCTCTCTCACCCTGCAGCCCCTCTCGCTCCAGGAACTGCAGATTCCTATTCATGACTGGGCCCTCCAGCCAGGTCATCATAGGTGTTCCCCCCTTCTGAGGTATCAAAGTCCTTCTTGATAAATGGGCTTAGGCAATCTTCCTGCTCACTGGCCCACCGGTGTCACTTCCTCGGCGGCTGGTAGGGGGACCTGGGCCCACCCTCTATGCTGCGTCCTGGCTCAGGAGCCCTCTCACTGGCAGCTAAGGTTTGACCAACCCGGTATCTGGCTGCTCTTTCCCCGGAGCCTTGCCTACCTCTCTAGCTCTCCTCCTTCTCTAGGTTTGCCAGTCCTAACCCTCCCCTCCCAGGGAGAGGATGACTTGCCTCTAGCTACTAACCTCCCATGTCCCAGGGAGTGACTTCAAATTCCATCCCCGCAACCCCCTTCTGTTGCCAGCTTCCTGGCTTACATAGCCCTGCCTCTCCCTTCCAAGCTGAGCCTCATGTCTAATTAATCAATCCCTACTCCCTGGCTCCTCCTCCAGGTGCAGCTTTGGCAGTTAATTAGGCCTAATTTACCCTCTCAAGGCCAGTGTGGTTTGTACACCCCATCACAGGTTGGAAGAGAAATATGAAGCCATAATTATATGTTTATAAAAATATTCCCTCTTGCATAGTTCGGTGCTAATGGCGAGGCAAGGATAACTAAAGCAAGGATGGATCTAGCCATGCTCCAGCAAAGTTGAATCCAAGCCAATGGCACCATTGGGAAGTGATGGAATCTGCCCCCCAGGTTCGGCAGGGCATTGGGGCCAGGCGCAGCGCTGCACAGCTTCTACTCCCAGCCTATGAATCATTACCATAGGCCAAGATTTTCAACAATGACTAATGACTTGGGGTTCCTCTAATTTTTGGCTCCCAGCTTGAGACACCTTCAAGAGACCTGACTTTCAGAATGTGCTGGGAACCCAGCCTGTGAAAAAAATCAGGCCTGCTCAAGGTGTCTCATGATGAGCTCCCAAAATCCATTGGTGACTTGGTAAAAGGTTTGAAAATCCACCACCTATTCCCCACCCAGCCCTGCCTCTCCCCAGCCCTGCACAAGGCAAGAACAATACCGTCACACACTCCCTCCTCATTGGCTACACCCGAGTCCTTTCTGCCAGGCCTTTTCCCAGCTACTCCAACCTCCCATCTCTTTCACTTAGCTCTGCACCTAAGGTGGGACACACGGACATTGCAGATCACTCAAGAGTCTCTGCTGTTGTCTTCTTCCACATTCCTGAGACATCCCCCGCCCTCTGTGCTACCGGGCTCAGGTACCCTGCCAGAGAGTGGCTACAAAAACACCCTCTGTGCTGCCGCACTCAAGAAGAGATCAGGAATAGAGTCAACCCCCACACACAAACACACACAAGGAACAGCACACCCACCAAGGCAGAAAGGTGACCAGCTCCTTGGTCTCACTACAGCATGTGCCCCAGCTTGACAGGCCATGACAGGCATGCTGCCCACATGGCTGTTGCATGCTTTCCCCCAGTCCCGCTGCACACTCTATCTGCAGAGGTATATTATGAGAACCCACCACTTTCAAAAATAAAGTCGATGGAAATTGCAAATTCTGTGACAAACAATCCAACCTAACCCTCACCACTTGTTCCTAGATGAGAACATATACTACTTGCAGCTGGGCACAGGCACATGGAGAACGCTGATGGGCTACTCCCAGTGATGTCATCCTCTCTCTGCCTGCCCTGACTCCTACCCCTCGGAGAAAATGGGTTCAGCATTGCTTCTCATTCCTTGGCATTCTACCCCAGCCTTGCTTGCCTCCCGCCACTACCACTGCAAAACCCACCAGTCCCCACCTGCTTCTCTCTCAAATCTCCATGTGTACCCTGCCTCTTTTGAACTGGGGCAGCCAACAGAGGGCTGGGTGGTGACCATCTCTCCTTGTACCTCCTAGCTTGTGTCTGCCAAAGCCATACTTAGCTTCCATGGGCCTAAGTCAGTAGTCCCCAAATTTTTCAGGGTCGCACCCCAGCCTTGCCCCTATCTGTGCCCCCCATCCCTCAGTAGCCGGGGCTGAGAGTAGGGCCACAGCTCCAGGGCAGGGACATGGACAGGGGTAAGGGGGCCGAGGCCGGGGCCACAGCTGGGGCTGGGAGCGGAGCCCTGGCCAGGAGCCGAGGCAGGGTGCAGGGCCAGAGCAGGGCTGGGGCCAGAGCAGGGCTGGGTGGCGCTCCCTCCCGTGAGGTCTGGCTTGGGCCCCGCTGTGCCCCCCCAACGTTCTTCCATGCCCTCCCCCAGGGGGGCATGCCCCACAGTTTGGGGACCTCTGGCCTAAGGGGACCCCAAGCAATTTTTAAAAAAATAGCTAGTGTGTGCCTAAACCAAGGCCACACCCACGACTCTGCCCATTTCATTGCACACAATGACCACAATGGAAAATCCTGTGTGTGTGCGCACTTCCTGCTCACATTTTAAAGTTGCACGTAGTGCCCGTCCCGCCCCCCATGAAACCTGATCAAAATGTGGCCCTCAGTGTTTGTGAGAAAGCTGAAACACTGGCATCTCTTCCTCTGATGAGAAGTTTCTCTCTCAACTTCACTAAAAGGAAATGTAAAATGCAGAGATAGGACTAAACCAAAAACCTGGACACAAGCACCTTCAGAGACTGGGAATGTTCCAATTCAGATTTTGTTTCACAACCATCTGTACTACTATAATAGCAGGGCAGTGTTTGGCTCTGTGGTAGAATCAGATGCACTTGGCAGAAATAGGGAAAGAGCTATAATTGTGTTCCACTGGGGAAAGTGATCATTAGAGAATATTATCTGGATAGTGGTTATCTAAAACTGGCTGAATGGGCTCGATTTGCAGTGAGAAAATTTGCCAGAAAGAAATCAAAACATATGTATCTCGATGAAAACACCGTACTTCAGCAACATGAAAAGCCAATAATCTGGGAGGAAGTGAAGGCTGGATGGCTAGGAATTTTAATTAATGATGATCAAGCTGCATCTGAGGTGGATTTCAAATCTAGTCAGATCATCCAAGATTCCAAATCTTTTCTGAATTTTGGAGTAACAAAAGGCTGCAAGCAAAAATCTGGACTGATTTATATCCCATTGATTTCAATAAGGTATCACAGGGTTTACATCAGCACAAGAATTTGGCCCCGCTACTGTGATATGCAGTAAATACTAGAGGCTAAATTCTATTGTCGTGTACTGTATCTGCATGTAGCTCCCACTGACTTACAAAGGAGGTCACACCTGTGTTTGAAGGAAGAGTGTGGTCCTTTACTGCACCAAAGTAAACCTCAAAATCTTCCACATCGCATGTATCAGTAACTCCAGTCAAATTCCCTGTGTGATCACCCTACTCACAGGGTAGATTTTTATTTTATCTTTGTGAAGTTGTAATCATGGGCAAAAGCCTGCAACCCCTAGCCTAGCAAAATAATCACATTTAAACCTACAGGTTTGGGCCCATATATGATGCATACTGAAGCAGAAAAGCTAGGGACGGGGGGAATTCTAGGCAGGTCTGGAGCAGAGTAACTCCACTGAGCCAGTAGTGAGAGCAGAATCTGATTCCCCTAATAGTCCTTTGGTTCTACATCCACCACGCTGTGTCTGGATCAAAACCAGCAAGGGTTAGCTAGACTTCATTCCACATATGGCAGCCCAACCAGACAAAGAACCTGATTCTGAATATTGAACTCAATGGGATTTTCACCATTGATTTCAATGTAGGCTGGATGAGACCTGAACACAAGCCTTGGAATTCACTACAACATAGTTTCTCAGCCATAGTCCTTACCTTCCATTTGTGGATACATCTGAGGAAGTTGTGACCATCCTTCTTTTCTTTATGACTAGATATGAAGGGGGTCCTGGAACTATGAGTGATGTTTCCCAGACCTTTCCCCCCGCATTAACATGGTGTCACATTATGGAAAAGTTTGAGACCTATTTCATTACATCATGCAGAAAGGTGTTTTTATCTAGCTACATGATATGTTAGAGTGCTTGGAACTCTCCAATTAAATATTTTGTTTTGTCTAAAACTTTTATGGTCCTTAATTTCAAAGTCAGACAAAGCCACCTCTTTGTAGATCAGACCATATGTCCCTCTCCCATGGCATGGGAGCCACCTGTAATTTCTCACACAGCATATGGAGGGAGTTAGAGCTGTATTTGTGAGAGTCTCATTCATTCTGCATGATTAGTCCTAAATCTTCCAGTACAGATGTTAACACATATGGCCACCATCATCACCACACTAATCACACAAGGAAGACAAACTTTTCCCTTAACTTTGAGATTCAGATTGACAGAAGTGGGCTCTAATTATCCCTGTTCAGTGTTTGCCTTCTCTGTTCAGCTGACTAAATTAATACGCCACTCCATAAACAACAACAAAAGTTGCAGAGCTTGTTTGTTTGGAAATGGGGGCTCATAAAATGTATAAGAAAGATGGGTAGGACTGCATAGTATTGTTTCCTATTGCTAAACATTTGAATTCAGTGAAATCTTGCATGCCTCCTGCAGGCATATTGTCTCATGCTGATCTTGTAAGTTAAGGAGGGTCGGATTTGGTGAACACTTGAATAGGAGACCTCTAAAGAAAGTCCAGAATTCAATGGTTTAATAACATGGTACTTTCCCTTCAAAGTCAACACTCAACCAATATCCCAGCATGATGTTGGGAGGGGGGGGTATTGTTCTCTCTAAGCCCGTCAGTGGAAGGTTCCTTAGGGCCAGATCGCCTTTCGCCATTAAAGAGCCCATGGCTAGAGCATGGATGCCATCTTCACAGAGAGAACGTCTCATGGACACGTCTCCTTCCCTTCATGGATGCGAGGGGTGATGTGCTTCATAATCAGATCACATCCCTGGGGCAGCTACAGCCTTTGCCTACCAGTCAAATTCAGCACCCATCAAAGTGAATGGAAAGACTCAACTGAATTGAATGGGTTTTGTGGCAGGACTCCATCATCATCATCATCGTATCTGAATGCATCACAGCTGTTAATGGACTTATCCTTACAAGGGAAGAGTTATTTTTCTTTTACTTGTGGGGAGCTGAGGTAAAGAGAGATTAAGGGCCAGACTTTTAAAGGGATCCAGGTGCCTAAAAATGCAGATAGTTGGTTTTACAACAGCACCTAGGTATTTAATTCACATTGACCTTGTGTCCTCAGGCACCTAAATACAAGAGGTGTGCAAATAATTGAGTGTTTTGGTTCACTGGCAATTCTGAAAAATGGGAGGAAATATTCAGCAAGTTGACCAGTAACAAAAAAAAATAATTTTGGGTCAACCCAAAATGTTTCATTTCAATTTTGACCAGTTTATTAAAGTTATATATTTGTATATCATCTCAATCTCTATATTATATATATAGCAGTCTTTTTAAATAATGAAGGACATTTCTAAACAGTCATTTTGAATCAAAACAATCAAAACATTCTGAGTTTTCCAAATGCTATGTATTTATTTTTAAACACAAGCAATTTGGTGAAACAAGTACCCATGCCAGTGCCACCAAATCTGTGTTTTTTTGATGAAAAAAATTTTGGCTCAAATATTTCATCCATCTCCACTAAATCCCTTTAAAAATCTGGCCCCTTGTGACCTGAACTCAAAATATTCCCTTCTTTCTATAGTGAAAAAAACAGGTTATTTCTTCTTGCTGTTAGCACTGGAGAGCTGACATAGCTGACAGCAATATAGCTTCTGCTCCTTCGTAAGCATCTCCCCCAGAATTGTTTACTAAGCGCCAATCAGTTACACCTGTGTACATTGACTGAAGACAATGGGTTTGCACAGGTGCCACTGTGAGCATCATTTGCCGGCAGAACATTTATTACTGGTGATTATGCATAAAAAGTAAAGAACCCAGCATGACTCGAGCAGTTAAGACTGAGTTTGTAAGGCTAGTAGATAGGAGCGCATTTTTACTTGTCAGCTGAGCACATCTGAATTAGCATCATTAAAGAGATAATGCACATGGAGACAAAGACAACATGAATGGAAGCACTAGGGCATTTTTTACAGTGTCTATTGTCCCCTAATTCCGAGATCAAACTTAGTAGAAAATTAACTTGTCATTACGGCGATTCCAGTACAGCTACCATTATAGTAGAGAATGTAAGGCTATCAACATCTGAAGACAGCACAACCTCCATCCAAGCCCTGGTAACCAACACGTCCAGAGACTGTACCGTTAATATCATTTGCTGGAAGCAGCATGGGAGACAGCTCTGATTTATAGCATAAACGATTATATCCCAGTTCACGCATAACGACATGGAAGCTAAGACATACAGGAAACTTATAAAAGGCCAGTCCGGGAAAAACAGGATCTAGCATAAAGCTGTTAGCACGGAACTCAGAAGAGATGGATTCCAGCCTTGACTGATTTTCTGTGTAACCTTGAGCAGCTCACTTCTCCTCCCTGGCCCTGTCTTGGCTTTAGATTAACGCTTCAGGGCAGGACTGTCTCTCGCTATGTGTGTACGCAGCACCTGGATATCAGTTTGGCCTCTAGGGGCTACCATAATACAGCAAATAACCATCAAAATAAGAAACTCAGAGACAAAGAGAAGCCAAAGTACATGGGAAAGAGGGCAGGGGGAGAAGTAGTAAATCAGCACTGTGGACTTGATGTATGCACCCGTATCCAAGCGAGCCTCATAACCTCAGAGGCCAGCCATGTTCTGAACAGAACAGAGAGAGAGAGAAAAAAAATCAAGCATATGCGTTCTTGTCGTGATCACAAACAGCTGTGAATCATCAGCATTACCAATCTGCTTTAAACAAGCAACAAACGACTGAACGAGGCCAATATTGTAATGGCTTCAACAGCTAAAAATACCTGCTGCCAAGCAGTTATTTGCTATCTGAATATAAATCTTGACTTGACATATGCATGCATTATGTTTTCCAGGTTTCTGGCTCTCTTTCCATTGTTTTGTAGTCCCAGAGAGATCATAATTAAGGAACACTACCCCATCAAAATGCCTATCAGTGCACTAGCCTGTAAATACTTCTAATAAGTCTGGCTAATAAAATCCAATTTATTAGCCACCCTTGTACAGTATTTTTGCAGCCATTTCCACTCATCACTGATGAAAATAAATCTTTCACAGCTGTGCTGGGCTTGGCATCACTGCCAGTCTCATTCAGGCTCACCTGTAATGTGGCAAGTAATTAAAGCCCTTATATGAACAGCGGGGCTTTGATTGCTTGCCAAAATTCCATCCTCTGCGCTTCTGTCTGAGTCAGGGAGATAATGTCACAAACACCATTTCCAAAATAGCTCAGCAATTAAGCCACCTTTTATTATTGTGACCTGATGGGAGAATTTAGGAGCTACCTCCTCAGCTGTTGTCAATCTTCATGTCCTGTCCCAGGGTGCACTGGATTCAGGGCAAGGTCTGTGGGCAGACACCAGTTTGGCTGGTCAGGAACGTGAAAGAGCTACTACCACCAGGCCCCTGCAGGTAGAAGGGCAAAAGAAGTGCTTACTTAGAATAATGAAAAAGTGTTTGCTCCATAAAACTTCCCAGCAAATTGGTTTGGGGTGGCATTTGATGAGCCATAATTTGTTTGGATTAAGGATGGACATAAACTTTGTGTTTTATTTACATCATGACCTTACTCAGCAGCTGGCTGGTCAAATGAACCACAGAACAGGAAAGTCATTAAAATCTTAAAATAGTGATTGCTAGAGGGTGTTACTTAATGAGTGCAAAGACTGTACACATCACATTCTCTTAAAGAAATGACAGAGTATATTTCAGATGCTGTTTTATAGGAGAGGCCTCTTTTCTGGGCAGTCGATAGAGTCAGTTGTGTTATATATAGTTCTTTTCCGTGAGATAAAGATAGATCCAAATGCATCTTAGGAAACATACACTTCCCTAATGTTTCCTCCACTTCTCTCAATCCTTTTCTCTCTTTTATTACATCATTCAGCAGGATACATTTGTATTTTATTGAAAAATGAATTGTAAAGTTTGCTAAAGGGAGAACATTAACTTAAAATTTTAACCAAAAATTGGCAGTTTTCACAGATCCAATTTTTTTAACTAAGAAAAACAAACAATGCTTATGAAGTATCAGAGGGGTAGCCGTGTTAGTCTGAATCTGTAAAAAGCAACAGAGGGTCCTGTGGCACCTTTAAGACTAACAGAAGTATTGGAACATAAGCTTTCGTGGGTGAATGCCCATTTCATCAGATGCAAGTAATGGAAATTTCCAGAGGCAGGTATAAACCAGTATGGAGATAACGAAGTTAGTTCAATCAGGGAGGGTGAGATGCTCTGCTAGCAGTTGAGGTGTGAACACCAAGGGAGGAGAAACTGCTTCTGTAGTTCACAGTCTTTGTTTAATCCTGATCTGATGGTGTCAAATTTGCAAATGAACTGGAGCTCAGCAGTTTCTCTTTGGAGTCTGGTCCTGAAGTTTTTTTTGCTGTAAGATGGCTACCTTTACATCTGCTATTGTGTGGCCAGGGAGGTTGAAGTGTTCTCCTACAGGTTTTTGTACATTGCCATTCCTGATATCTGAATGCTTATGAAAAATGGGATTAGAAAAAAATCAGTTTGGGTGTTTGGTTGAAAATTGTTTTTTAAAAAAATGTTTGGAAATTATAAAAAGTTATTAAAATCTCCCCTCCGCCCCCCAAATTAACTGGCATTTTTGCCCAGCTCTAATCACTGGTATTAATATTGATCATTGTTTGTGGTGATAATTACTTTTTCTGAGAAGAAAATCAACTTGTCTTCAGTTTTGGTTTCCAGTATTCTTACTTTTACATCTGCAGTGTAATTCAAGAAAGCATTGCAGGTTGGATAGTCTGAACACAAACAGGGAATGAAGAAAAACAAGAAAGCTGGAGGAGGAGGAAAAGTCTCATCTGCCAGCCATCAGACCCCGCAAAAAGAACGGTTACTTACCTTCTGTAACTGTTGTTCTTCGAGATGTGTTGTTCACGTCCATTACAGATTAGGTGTACGCGCGCCGCGTGCACGGACGTCGGAAACTTTTTCCCTTAGCGGCTCCCGTCGGGCCGGCAGGGCCCCCTCCTTCCCGCCAGAGCGGCGCCCCGCTCCAGGGTATATATATATCCCTGCCGACCCGACCCCTCCGGTTCCTTCTTGCCGGAGACTCCGACAGAGGGGAAGGAGGGTGGGAAGTGTAATGGACGTGAACAACACATCTCGAAGAACAACAGTTACAGAAGGTAAGTAACCGTTCTTTCTTCTTCGAGTGATTGTTCACGTCCATTACACATTAGGTGATTCCCAAGCTTACCATTGGAGGTGGGTAGGAGTCAAGGTACAATTGACTGTAGCACAGCCCGACCGACCATCGCGTCCTCTCTGGTCTGATGATGGATCGCGTAGTGGGCTGTGAACGTATGAACGGACGACCAGGTGGCCGCCTTACAGATCTCCTGGACAGGGACCTGCGCCAAGAAGGCCGTTGAGGACGCTTGGGCCCTAGTCGAGTGGGCCCGGATCTCCGGGGCCGGAACATTGGCGAGCTCATAACAGGTGCGTATACAATGCACAATTCATGCCGACAAGCACTGTGTCGAGATAGGCAAGCCTTTCATACGTTCCGCAATAGCAATGAACAGCTGAGGTGTTCTGCGGAACGACCTGGTCCGTTCCAGGTAGAATGCCAACGCCCTTCGGACATCCAGGGTATGTAGGCTGCGGTGGTAAGGGTACGTATGGGGTTTAGGAAAGAACACCGGTAGGCAAATGTCCTGCCCCATGTGAAACTGCGATACCACCTTTGGAAGGAATTTGGGGTGCGGCCTCAGCTGCACCTTATCCTTATGGAACACTGTATAGGGTGGTTCCGAAGTGAGGGCCCTCAATTCCGATACCCTTCTGGCCGACGTGATGGCCACGAGAAACGCCACCTTCCACGAGAGGTGCGTGAGGGAGCAAGTGGCTAGGGGCTCAAAGGGGGGACTCATGAGTCTTGTTAGGACTAGGTTCAGACTCCACGCCGGGACAGGCGGGCACGAGTAGGGAAACACCCTTTCCAGCCCCTTGAGGAATCGGGCCACTGTGGGGTTGGAGAACACTGACACTCCCAACTCTCCCGGATGGAAAGCCGAAATGGCGGCTAAGTGCACTCTAATTGAGGCGGGCGCAAGCCCTTGATTCTTGAGGTGCAGTAGGTAGTCCAAGATCGATGGAACTGAGGCTTGTAAAGGCTGTATGCGTTGAGGCTCACACCAGTGGGAGAACCTTTTCCATTTTGCCAGGTAGGTCGCTCTTGTAGAGGGCTTCCTACTATTAAGGAGGATTTGTTGAACTTGGTGAGAACACCTGTGTTCTGCATCATTCAGCCAGAGAGATAACATGCCGTGAGATGTAGCGAAGACAGGTTCGGGTGGAGTAGGCGACCTTTGTCTTGCGTGACTAGGTTGCAATGGAGGGGGAGGGTGATTGGATCGGCTATGGACAGTTCCAGCAGGGACGTGAACCAATGCTGGCGTGGCCAGGCCGGGGCGATAAGTATGATCGTCGCCCTGTCCCTGCGGGTCTTGAGGAGAACCTTGTGTATGAGTGGGAACGGAGGGAAGGCATATCTCAGGCTCCCTCCCCATGGGATCATGAAGGCATCTGCTAATGATCCCCGGCTGAGGTTCTGGAACGAGCAGAACTGAGGGCATTGACTGTTGTCCCTGGTGGCGAATAGATCCACCCGGGGAAAGCCCCACCTCCGGAAGATCGAATGCAGGACGTCTCGCTTCAACGTCCATTTGTGCATTCGGTAGGAGCGGCTGAGGCGGTCTGCTAAGCCGTTTTGAATCCCCGGAAGATACGTCGCGATGAGGTGTATCGCATGGGCTATACAGAAGTCCCATAATTGGAGTGCCTCGCGACAGAGGGGAGAAGACCGGGACCCGCCCTGCTTGTTTATATAGAACATGGCGGTAGTGTTGTCCGTCAGGACTGCCACGCTGTGACCTTTTATGGTGGCGCGGAAGGTCTGACAGGCGAGGCGAACCGCTCTTAGCTCCTTCAGATTGATGTGAAGCAGCTTGTCTTCTCTGGACCACAGTCCTTGGGTCCGCAGTTCCCCCAGGTGCGCCCCCCAACCCAGGTCCAATGCATCTGTTACCAACGTCAGAGTGGGCTGTGGGGCAGCGAAGGGGATCCCTTCGCATACCTGTTGGTGATTGAGCCACCAGCGTAGCGAGCTCAGCACCTGGTTTGGGATCGTGACTACTTGATCCAATGGGTCTCTGTTGGGGCGATGCGTGCGGGCGAACCACAACTGTAAAGGCCGGAGCCTCAGGCGAGCATGTCTGACCACGTGTGTGCAAGCTGCCATATGCCCCAGAAGCTGCATGCAACACCTTGCCGTTGTCGTGGGGAATTTTTGGACCGAGCTTACGGCTCTCTGAATTGACATGAACCGTGCCTCTGGTAGGCTTGCCTGTGCGGCTACCGAGTCCAGGGTCGCACCTATGAAGTCCAGTCTCTGTGTGGGGACTAACGTGGACTTGGGCACATTGACCCAGAGGCCGAGCTCGTCGAACGTCTGCAAGGCCAGCGTCACGTGAGAACGGACCTCGGCCTCCGACCTGCCCGCGAGAAGCCAATCGTCCAGGTACGGGAACACAGGCATCCTTCTTTTTCGAAGGAAGGCTGCTACCACGGACATGCACTTCGTAAACACTCGTGGTGCTGACGCCAGGCCGAAGGGCAGGACCGTAAATTGGAAATGGCGCTGGTTGACAACGAAGCGCAGAAACCGTCTGTGGGCCGGATTGATTGCGATGTGAAAATAGGCATCTTTCATATCGAGGGCAGCATACCAATCCCCCGGATCCAGGGATGGGATAATAGTTCCAAGGGAGACCATACGGAAGCGCGCTTTGATCAGAAACTTGTTTAGATCGCGCAGGTCCAAAATAGGACGGAGGCCCCCTTTCGCCTTGGGGATCAGGAAGTATCTGGAATAGAATCCTTTTCCCCTTAGGTCTAGTGGGACCGCTTCTACTGCTCCTGCAGCGAGAAGGGTCTGTACCTCCTGTATGAGGAGTTGCTCGTGAGAAGGGTCCCTGAAGAGGGACGGGGAAGGGGGATGGCAGGGAGGGGGCGAGGAAAACTGGAGGGTATAGCCCGCCTTCACTGTGCGCAGGACCCAGCGGTCCGATGTTATGCGCAACCAGGCCCGGTAGAAATGGGACAGGCGGTCCTTGAAACCCAGAGGAGGATCCGGTATAGGAAGTGGTACGCTGTCCTCGGGCGTAGCTTCAAAAGCCTGGTTTATTCCCTGGCTGCGGCTTGCCCTGGCCGTGACTCTGGCCTTGGTTAGGCGTATTGTTACGCCTCCGCCTGTTATCCCTGCCTCGACGGCGGTAAGGCTCGTGCCGGGGGCGAGGGTGGTATTGCCTCTGCGGTGGCTGGGGTTTAAAGGGCTTACGCTGCGTTACCGGGGTGTGCATACCCAACAACTTAAGGGTCGCACGCGAGTCCTTAAGGCTATGCAGCCTGGCGTCCGTTTGGTCGGAGAACAAGCCCGAACCTTCAAACGGGAGGTCCTGCAGTGTGGTTTGCACCTCTGGTGGAAGACCTGAAGCCTGTAACCACGCCGAACGCCTCATCACGACTCCTGACGCGATTGTTCTAGCCGCAGCATTGGCTGAGTCGAGGGAGGCCTGCAATGAGGTCTTGGCCACCGCCATCCCCTCGTCCACCAGGGCCGTGAACTCCTGATGCGCGTCAGGTGGGAGGGAGTCCTTAAACTTGGCGACTGAAGCCCAAGAGTTAAAATTGTGCCTGTTCAGAATCGCCTGCTGATTGGCGATCCTCAGTTGAAGGCCCCCAGAGGAATAGACTTTCCTCCCGAACAAGTCCAGTCGCTTAGCTTCCTTGCCCTTGGGGGCCGGAGCTTGCTGGCCATGACGCTCTCTCTCGTTGACCGCCGAGACCACTAGCGAACAAGGGGACAGGTGTAAAAAGAGGAAGTCGAACCCTCTAGATGGGGCGAAGTATTTCCTCTCCACGCCTCTTGCAGTCGGTGCACTGGAGGCCGGCGTCTGCCACACCGTCTTATAGTTGGACTGTACTGTCCGTATGATAGGGAGAGCGACTCTGGAGGGGCCCTCTGGGCTCAGGATATCGACCATGGGGTCTTCCTGTTCTACGGTCTCCTCCGCTTGCAAGCCCAGATTGAGGGCTACCCTGCGAAGCAGGTCTTGGTGTGCCCGATGGTCAATCAGGGGAGGGCCGGACACCATGGTGCCCGCTACTGCCTCATCTGGCGAGGAGGAAGAGGTCGGAGCCTTCTGCCCCTCCTCAGTGTCCTGCAACCCGGCATCGACCAGTTGCTCCTCGGGGGCCTGACCCGCAGTGTGGGACTGGGACGGTACCGTACTCGGTGCCGAGTCCACACCTTCCCGCTCCGGAGGTCTAGAGACCGTTGCCTCCTTATGCGATGGCGGGCGGTGCCGTGGGGAGCGGGATCGGTACCCCGGTGGCCCGGATCTCAAGGCCCTCGATGGGGGCCCTTGCTGGTGGTAGGCCCAGGGTGTCCAGAATGGCCATTGGCTCGGCTGGCCCCATTGAGAATGGCCATAGTCCCTGCTGGCCTGCGACCTATGGCCATATCCGCCGTACCGGTCCGAGTCAGTCCCCGAGACCACGGACGGTGACCTGGAAGGCCACGGCGGAGCCGTAGGATGGTGCCGGTCCGGGTTTGGGGAGTAGCGCCTCCGCGACCAGGATCTGGAATAGTGTCTCGCCGATCTGGACCTGGAACGGTACCGGCGGTCGCGGGACCGGGAACGGCTACGGCTGGTCGGCCTCGGGTAACGTACCGCCGACATTTCGTGGTGCCTACTCGTGTTGTGTTGCTGAGTCGGTGCCGACCGCTTGTTGAAGCCCGACTGCTGCGGTGCTTCCTGCGCTGAGGGTAACCGGGAGTCCACCGAAGCTGAGCTCAACCGGGACCGGTTCCCGAAACGGTGCCGAGACGGCGATCGTGACGGGTGCACCATCGCCGGCTTGCCTCTGTGCGGCAGCTTCGGCGGAGCATCCTCAGCGCGTGCCGGGGCCTCGACGGACAATGCGATGAGGTCCTTAGCTGCCTCAAACGTGTCCGGAGTGGAGGGCTGTTCCAAGAGCTCCTCCAGCTCTTCATCTTCACTCGACGCGCCCATCCCGGGCCTCGACGGGCCTTTCGGCGCCGGAGCCACTACCGGGGTCTGTGCCGGGGCCGTACCGGCCTTAGGGGCACTTGAGGTCTTCACCGGTGCCGCCCTCTTGTGCGGGGAGCGTCCTCGGGCCTTAGGTTGGCCCTTCGCTTTTGCCGGCGAAGACGACCGGCGTCGTATATGACCCCGTTGGGTCGGTGCCGTGGGCTTCATGTGACCCGTCGGCGCCGGTTCCCGCACCGATGCCGGGGCGCTCCGCACGGAGGCAGATGGTGCCGCCGAAGTGGAGGGCTGTAATGCCGTCTCCATGAGCAGCTGCTTAAGGCGAAAGTCTCTTTCTTTCTTGGTTCTGGGCTTAAAGCCCTTGCAGATCTTGCAGCGCTCTTTCTGGTGAGCCTCCCCCAGGCAACGGAGACACGAGGCGTGGGGGTCGCTCAATGGCATAGGCCTGCGGCACGTGGCACAAGCCTTGAAGCCTTGGGCGTGCGGCATGCCCCGCCGCCCAGGGCCGGTGCCGGGGTTGAACAACAACCACAGCAGGAACTTTAAGTACCCTAATGAGCTGTTAACTACTGCTCAACACTACTACAAACTAACTGATAACTGCTAGATAACACTAATGACTATTACTAAGGGACACTCTCAGACGAGAGACAGAGTTGTTCCAATGCCGCCACGGACGGTAAGAAGGAACTGGAGGGGTCGGGTCGGCAGGGATATATATATACCCTGGAGCGGGGCGCCGCTCTGGCGGGAAGGAGGGGGCCCTGCCGGCCCGACGGGAGCCGCTAAGGGAAAAAGTTTCCGACGTCCGTGCACGCGGCGCGCGTACACCTAATGTTTAATGGACGTGAACAATCACTCAAAGAAGAATCATAGCAACCTGTTACAACAGGTGGACCTAGTCCTGCAATGATCTCTGCATGCACTCAGGGGGACCTTATGGTAGAATCTGGAGCTATGACTTTAAGAAAAGGTTATTACTGAACAACAAATGACAGTGATTTCACTCCAAAAGTTAGTTTTGAGAGGGGAAAAAAGGGAAAGAAAAAGGAAAAAAGAAACAATCTTGATGGGGCAAAATGTTTAAAAAAAAAATTAGGCTGAGTTGAGTTGGTCAAGGTAGACTAATTGCCATGATTAAGTGAGACACAAGGTGGGTGAGGTAATATCTTTTATTGAACTAACTGCCTTGTCTCTAATATCTTAGGACTGACATGGCTACAACAACACTGCAGACATGATTCATTGAGGTCTACTGTTGGCCTCTAAGTGGAATTTTCCCAAAATACTTAAAATGAAAGAGGGTGGAGGAGGAAACTTATTTGGGAGGTGTCACGGGATCCACACACCTCTGGTGGTGCCTCCTCTTGGCCCTCCTGGGGATAAGCTCCAGCCAGGCATTGCACCCTCCCCCGGCTATCTCTTCCCCACTGTCCTCTCATTCTGCAGACCCCTTTCACGCGAGGAACCGCAGCTTCCTCTTCAGGAGTTAGCCCTCCAGCCAGGTCACTCCATGGTTCCCCCTTCCAGGGTAAACATAACCATGTCTTTCCAGAACAAACCATCCCAGACATCCACTGTCCTCTGCCTGGCCTGTGCCATGTTCCCAATAGCTAGTAGGGGAACCCAGGCCCACCCACTACCCTAGGTTCCAGTTCAGGGACCCTCAACCCAGCCGTTCTGAGCTTTACTCTCCCAGCCCTCACTGCTCCTTCCCTGGACCACTTCCTATTCTTCTGGTTCCTCCCCTTTCTCTGGGTGTACCAGCTCCACCTGCCTCTTCCCAGGGAGTGGCTGCAGCCTTTCCCAGCAGCACCAGTCTGTTGCCAGGACTCTCCTGCTCAGATGAACCTGCTTTCAATCAATTCCCTGCTCTCCCTACAGGTGCAGCCTACGGATTTAATTGGCCCTCAGCACCATCTTAACTCCTTCCAATCTTGTGAGAGGTGGACACCCCATCACAGGAGGCAAATGGAAGAAGGATAGATGTGATTGCTCCACGTTAGTGAAGAGGCAAATGATTTTGTGATTTTATATATATATATAGAGAGAGAGAGAGGCAAGAGCACGAAAGCTTGAATTTGAGTGCAGAATACCCGAGCCTCCCTCAAAACTCCCTTATTTAGAGACAGATCCCTCATTTTAGTCCCATCCGTTATTTGCAATCCCTAAAAAGGAAAAATAGGAAGAGAAAGGGATAAAAACAAAAACAAACAAAAAACCTCACAGAAACTGAAAACTTATTTCAATTCAATTTGATGTGAATCAAAAATGTATCATTTTGAATGGTTTTGTATGTGTGTGTGTGGGGGGGGGGGAGAGAATATGCCTGAAATGTTTCAAATGAAACAATTTCAAGGGAAGCAAAACATTTTCATCTCATTTGACATTCTTTATGGAACATTTTCCCTGTTTTATGACCAGCCCTCATACAGACTCAGGGCTCTGAGGGTAAAGGGAGAGCCATTTACATGTGAGGAATGGCCTCCACAGTAACAGATACAGAAAAGGGCTACTAGGCTGACCAGAGGAATGGAGAGCCTACCCTATGAGGGAAGACTAAAGGAGCTTGACTTCTTGTAGCCTTGCAAAATGAAGGCTGAGAGGGGATTTGAGGGCTCTCTAGAAACAGAGCCAGCTCTGTGAAGGGTAAACTCCCAGAAAGGAGAAGAACTATTTAGGCTCAAGGACAATGTTGGCGCAAAAACAATTGGGTATAAACTGGCTATGAATAAGTTTAGCCTGGAAATCAGAAGATTTCTAGCCATCAGAACAGTGACGCTCTGGAATAGTCTTCCAGTAGGAGTAGTGGGGGCAAGAAACCTAACCGGTTTCAACATAGAGCTTGATAAATTAGTGGGATCATAGGATGGGGTTGGTTGAAATAGCAGGGGACTGGACGCTATGACCCAGGAGGTCCCTTCCCTATGTTCCCACGGATTTTTAGCTTCCTGCTAGGGTCATTTTTCTGGGCCTGCTCATCATGGGTCTGTGCCCGACACCACATCAGGTAGCTGGACCATGGCAGGTTGAGAGGCATGTTGAAGCAAACATGTCAGTTGGAGGCAGTGGGGAAAGCACTGAAGGCATAAATCAGGGTAGAATATTTAAGGAAATAAGTAGTGGCAGCTTGGAGTCAGGTGGGAACGGAAGAAATGTTGGTGATGTAACCATGGGGGAGCAGAGGCTAACCAGAGATTGGCCCCTGTATCACAACAAGTCATAGTAGTAATGCGTTTAGTGAGTTGCCAAAAACTAATGCCACTAATGAAGGTGTCGGCCTAAAGGAGACGTCTTTTGCACAAGCCTGGATTTCTATGTACATTGACAATCTTAATATCAGCAGCGAATCTGTACAGCCGTGTATATGGTGCAATAGAAACCTCTCTCAAAAAGCCACTTGTATATGCTTAGCTGCTCACAAAGAGGCCATCTCTAGAGATGGGCACATGCCACAAGATGTGCCTCTGGAACGCAAAGGTTTCCAGAGGGGTGAAGGGGGGAAGTTAGTCGCTGGTGTTTGGTTTGGGGTATTGGAATGATAGGAGCCATTCTCCAATCTCAACTCTGGCTCCGGGTTTGGCTTTTGAATCCTCCCCCTTCACACCCCCTGTCTAGGGCCATTTTGGCCTGTCTAGCTCTTGCCAATGTCAGACTCAAGCTTGCAAGGCGGGGGAGGAAGCACTATAATGACACTCCTGTAATGGCGGGGGAGACTCAGCAATCGTGGCAGTGATGGGAAATGTACTGCAGACTCTACTTCCCCTCGCTAACCGTTTGTCAGGGCCAGATCAGCTACCAGCCTGCTCCCTGGCTGACTTCGCTGCTAGCAACCAATGAGCCCAGCTGCTCTGCCTTGGAACTGACAGAGTGGCCTGACTGGCTGCTGGTTTAGCAGCCCTGCTTATAAGCCCAGCTGTAGGGGCCGATCAACCCATACCCTGCATTCAGCTGCACTTTCCTTTCCTTTCCTCCAGTCCCTGCTCCTACTCTGCTCCCCTCCAGCTTCAGACTTCGAACCCCTGCTCTGCCTCTTGCTTGTGACTCGGGTTGACCCTCTGGTTCTGGCTCTCCAATACGGATCCCTGGCTCTGCCTTACAACTCCAGTTCACCCTCCAGATCTGGCAATTGGCTTCTATCCTTCCGGCTTGCTGGACTCTGCCCACACTGGATCCAGCTCTAGCAGGCTTAACTCTCACATCCATCACTAGGCCTGACCACCCACTGCCTGGCTGGCTACACCATTGCCGCTGGTGGCACCTATCTGTGGTTACTTTGCACTGCAGCTCACTAGCCGTGGGAGCACATGGCCCTAAGTGAATGTCATTGGCAATGAACATGTTGTTTAAGTGTCTGCGGTGTTACAGATCAGGCAATGTTACCATTACAGTATAATATTCATAGAAAACTCTTGTCTCCTGATACTGGGAGGGCACAATCTAAAGGGGAGGACATGTGACTACCCCACCCTCCTCAGCCAAATGCCTCCCCCCCCCAACACTGTGCCCAGCCCAGGGCCACCACCTTCTCCCCACCCTGCCAAAGTTACCTGTGGCGGGGGTAGCAGGGGAGGAGCTCTGACCTTCTCCCACTGCACCTCCCACCCCAGCACCTTCAGCTGCAATCCCTGGCAGCCGAACCTAGGCAGGGAGCGGGATGGAGCTGCTTCTCCCACAGGCTGAAGCCGGCCGCTCCCTGTCACTGCTCTGTGCAGCACAGCAGCTGCCTGAGAGCCCAGCTGCACAGAGCAGCGACCTGGAGCGGCCAGTGTGAGAAGTGGCTCTGCTCCCTGCCTGGACCCAGATGCCAGGGACAGGGGCTGAGCATGTAACCCAGATGTCCCCACTACATGTTGCCTATGAATATATCCCGTGGGCTGACTTTTCAGTCCTCTTACAGAGATCCAAAGTTATATTTCTGCCAGACATTTATCTAAAATATCTTTCTGTATGAAGTCCAAAAAGGGGAAATCTGTTCAAGTCCTGTCTATTAATTTTTCCCCTGTAGGATAATACCTCTTGATCCTTGTAAGTCTTTCTAACCCAGTGGTTCCCAAACTTTAACAACCTGTGAACCCCTTTCATTAAAATGTCAAGTCTCGTAAACCTCCTCCTAAAAATGAATATTTCCAGAGATTTTCTCCTTTACCTGAGTATAAATTATAAAAGCAGTGATCTTGGAAACATAAAATTTGTTTTTATGACATGCTTATTACACACTATTTATTATTAATTATTATTTATCATTTTGGTATTTTTATTACATTATGAAAATGGCAACACTCTTCCAAGATCTTACTTTCAAAACTTGTATCACTTTGAATAAGCCTGTTCTAAGACAAGGCTCCTATGTTTCATCAAGGAGTATCAGAGGTGAAACAGCATGAAGATATCTAAGAAGCCAATTCAAAGGGTTCCTCCTACACAAGCATTCAGGTCTTGAGCAGTCCCGGCAAACAACGCACGTTACAACAAAGCTTAAACTTGTTTTTTGTAATTTTAAAAACAATACTAGCTGCCTATTTAATTTTAAAACCAGGAAAAATATCCACCTCCCTTTTTCATTTCTTATAAGGAGTCTTGAAATTTAAATCTGCTTAGCTCTATAAAGTCCAGGGGCTCCGGGCTGCCTGGGGTCTGTAGGGACAGCTTTGTCCACCATCAAGGAATTTTTTCCCCAAGAATCCCCTGTAACATTTCACGACCCCCAGGGGTTCACAAACCCCAGTTTGGGAACCACTGTTCTAACCCAAACCCCTAAAGACAGGCCAGTAGCTGAATTGAATGATTCCAGGCATTCCTGCTGTAATGGATACCTTTTAATTTAATTAATTGTTTTTAGTTGAGGTTCTCATGTACCCAAAATTGTCCAGCTGGACTGGAAACTGTTCAGACAAATCTCCTCTGAATATCCTGCTTAGACAATAATGTTTATAGCCACGCTGAGAAATTCACCCCAGCTTCCAACTATGGAGAAGTTAATAGACAATGGTAACTCTTCTTTAGAAGAGAATTCTCTAATAAATTATGTTAGTCCCAACAAATTTATACAAAAAAATGTGATTCTCTATACAATTCTATAGGTTTTTAGAGCAATTTCTATAAAACCTTAGTTAATTTCTAGAGAAACCTAGTGTATAAAAATCCTAAAAGCCTTTTCCATAAGAGGTTACATCCTGTTTTCACAGAAAAGATTATTTGCATTGCAGTAGTACCTCTGTTTCCTGCACATATGAGCTTGCTGCCTCCTTGGACCACTTCCTGCCTGGCCCTGTCTTGGGTCTTTGCCTCTTCCCAGCCCCCCTCTCCGTGTTTCAGCTCTGCTTTCTCTAAGCCTCTTCCCTGGGCTCCCTGCAGAGATTCTCAGCACTGCCTGCCACCTGGCTGGTTCTGCTGCAGGGGAGTTTTCTCTATGCCCTTAGCAGGGCAGTCCCTGACCCAGCTGGAGTCTCGCTGCTCCCTGAACCCCTCCACAAGCACAGAGAATCCTGGGTGCACTCACTTCCCCCAGATTTCCTTCACCACTGCCTTGGGTTTCCTAAGGCAGCCCCACCTTCCTCCCAGAAGGCTCAGTCTGCCAGCAGTTCCAGTCCCACTCCCATTCAGCAGGCTTTTCTCCCTGAGTCAGGAGCCAGAGATCTGCTCTCCTTCCTGGTCATCCCCCACTTGAGCCAGGTTCAGCCTTTTTAACTCCTCCATCTAGGAGTGACACCTTCTACAGCTGTAGCAGGCCAGGGCTGATTGCACCCACAGCCTCTTCTTAACTCCTTCAGGCCCAGTGTGGCTTTCTCCATGGTTTGGTGGCCATGGACTAATAGCACCACAAGCCCGTTGTAGAGGCATGCCCCAGGCACAGTTCTTGTGTGTGGTATTTTAAAAATCTAGTCCTTTTTGCTTTCCGTTTCCCTTTCCCCATTTATATTTCTGGTGAAGCACTTGGAGAAGTCATTTTGTTTAGTTAATTCCTATCTGTTGAGGAAGATACATTAAATCAACACATGTCACTTTTTAGTAATTCCGTAGGGTGAACAGGCTTTGCAATGGATTTGCCTTGGCAGGCAACATAATGCTAAGGGATTGTGGTAAATGAATGAATTCTGCAAAAAAGCCATCTTCCTATTTAAAGGAGATAATAAGCACCAGAGCTAGCATGGAGGCAATTAATCCTAATCACTTATAAGACAATAAAATTTTAATTATGGGTTCTTTGAAAACTAAAAACCCAACAATTATTGTTAATAGGCTTTTCTTGATCACAGATAGTGAGCGGAATTTGTTGAGGCTATTTTTCCTACAGTTAATTAAAAAAAATCCAGCTTTTAGTTAGGGACGCCTTGGTTGAACACAAGCTTACGCTAATGCACGAAATGGGTCTACAGGCCTAAGTTTTGATCCTGTAGGATGGAAGTGCAGTTGGCAACTGAATTCTTGGCAGTGCCGTAGACTAATTGGCATTCTCCACTCTACAGAGGCCTCAGATCTTTATTATCTGTTTATGGAAATAGTTTTCTCTCATCTCAGAACAGCTGGGCATTGCTACCCTCATTTCAGGTATGTTAATGCTGGAAAATGCAAACGCCGCAAATCATTACTTTGACTTGTGTTTATTTTAAAGTTTTCTGCATGGTTTGGTGCTCATCAAAGTCCAGGATTAATAGCACCAGTAGCTAACACGCAGGCAGTGACTGAGTACATCTCCCTATTCAAATGACCATGGGCCCAATTTATTGTTGCCTCTGCCCTGCATAGTTATGCACACCAGTGAAAAGCGGGTGTAAAATGCAACCATTCTGATCTGGCAGAGTTTTATATCCACCTTGCCCAGGTGCTAATGATTGCACAAGGCCCAGGCAATGATGAACTGGGCTCCTTGCCACATTGCCCTAAGCCCTCTGCACACAGCCACTCCTGCCACCTAGAGCTGGGCAAATAAATGATTATTAGGTTCAGTGGCTGAACTGAAAAAATTGAAAAAAATGTTCATTTCAAGTCGACCGAAATGTCGACACAAAACGAAATCTTTTGTGTTGATTTTGAGGCTTTTATAAAGGTTTTTAAATTGTTTCTAAAATAAAATTAAATGAAATTCTAAACCAAAACATTTTTCCAAAAGAAAACGTTTAGGTTCAGAAACACTGAAACGAACCATTTCAATATTTGATTGTTTTCAGTAAAAAAAAAAAAATCAAACAAAGGGAAAAAAACGTCATTGAAATTGGCCCAACGTGTTTCGATCAACCCGAATCTGCATTTTTCAGTGGGAAAAAAAAAGTTTTGCATTAAAAAGTTTGCCCCGCTCCACTAGCCACCTTGATGCTTCCCTTGTCTGTTTCTCTGACAACCACCTATCAGGAATGAGGATTTGCAGCAGGGCCTGCCCCGTCTCTGGGCAGAACAGAGCTGAGCCAAAGGCAGATTGACCACTCTGCCTGACCGGCTGAGGAATCAGCAAATCTGCTCCTACGCCCAACAGCAACACCTGATCTCTGGCTGCTCATCACTTATGCCTGCAGCTGGGGTAACGCCTGTGGCTGTCTTGTTTGTTTACTCCTGATTCTGACACCTCACTTCTGCTCCAACTACTAAACCTGAGCACCCACACCCCATTCATGACATCTCCACGGTATCTCCCACGCCATACCTGACACTCAAAGTCCTTCAGGGGCTCACCATTACTCTCCCCACCCTCCAAACCTTTCACGACACCCACCCCTGCTATGCTGCTACAAGCAATGATTCAAAAACACCCATTTTAAAAAATGGCCCTACAACGCTCTGATCATGTATATGTTGTATCCCTCTCCCCACCCTTCATCTACTGTTGTGTGGATTTTTTCTTTGGTCCAAAAAAACCCTGTCATCTCTTCAGGGCTGGTACTGTGCTATATGTTTGTGCCATGCCTATCCCATTTTGGACACTAGTTTATTGGAAATAAATAATAACTATTATTAACCCCCACTGTTCTCCCAGTGTACCCCAGATCTAAAACACAGCCCCTTCTGCCCAGATATTTCAGCCCTCTCTGTACTCAATTGTGTGATGGTTTTGTAGCATGGACAGATATCTATAATATTGAGATATACCTATCTCATAGAGCTGGAAGGGACCCTGAAAGGTCATCAAGTCCAGCCCCCTGCCTTCACTAGCAGGACCAAGTACTGATTTTGCCCCAGATGGCCCCCTCAGGGGTTGAACTCATAACCCTGGGTTTAGCAGACCAATGCGCAAACCATTGAGCTACCCCTCCCCCCAAGGACCAGGGTGAGACTATTGAACCTGGGGTGGGAGGGGGCTATGTCAAGATTTGACAACACCCTGCCCTGCTGACAACAACCGTGGGTAAATGTCTGGTGTTGTTAGCGTGATTTCAATGAAATACAACCTGTGGTGTCCATGTGTTTGTGCACTCACTAAGCTGTCTGTAGACTAGATGTACAATGTTAAGTTGCCAAGACTTTCCTTTCATAGTCAGCCATTTGTGCCCATGTGGAAAATAGCGTGTGTGTTCCGAACTCTTATGAGGGCCCTTTAACTGATACCTCATCACCTACGTTCAAGAACGCATATACAGTAAGCACTTGGAATCTTGTCTGTAACAAACAGAAACTAGTCGTTTGGTGTGCAGTCTGTCACATCTGTGCATTCAAGATTGGGAAGATATTAGATTTGACCTGAAAACAGTTCAGATTTGAGCTCTGATCTTGACCAAGGGTTGAAGCTCATGCCAAAAGACAATTTGAAATATTATTATTTCCCATCTTCCACCACACTATTCCCTCTGATCCACCCCACAGGTCGGAGAAGATGGCAAGTAGTGCATTTCCTGGCACTTGATGTTCAGTCACACCACCTGAGCAAGCAAGTTGCACCTATTCGACTTCATTCATATTTATCTGTCTCCAAGATGGAGAACGCTGGAGAGCCATTTTACATTGCTGCCAGTAGGCAAGAGCTTAGCGGGATTCAGAAAACGATGGGCCACTTTATATGGACAACAAGAATAGCCAGAACTATAATTAGTCGATGTTTTCTTAAAATGGGTGTGATTCTCCATTGCCTGCACTGTATGTAATCATTTATTCCAGTGCAAAGTGAGTGTAGAACTGGTGTAAAAGCAGAATGGTAGAACTGTACTCACTCTGTACTGGGTTAAATGATAAGAGTTTTGGAAGGGATATAAACCTCCATGCTTCAGGGCAAAAACTGACCTCTAATAGTTGGGCATCAGGAGGAAATTTTCCTTGGGGGTGAACTATCCCATAACTGCCTACTGCAGGGTTTCTTTGCACCTTCCCCTAAAACAGCAGATACTTGTTACTATTGTAAACAGGACACTGGCTTAGGTAGACCACAGGTCTGATCCAGTCGGAAGGGTCCTATATTCCCAAGAACAGCATATATCCCTTAGTGAATATTAATTTCTTAAGTGTATTTTAATGAATCTTGAACATAATTTGTATCAAACGCTTCTCTCTCTGTTTAATCTTTGCAAACTTCCCTAAATTAAAAGAGTTCATCTAAACTGATCATCATTCTGCAGCTTTCAATATATTTTAATTATGCGTTTGAATGAGAGTTTATCCCACCTAGTTAATGACAAAACATCATGTTCTCAATTTAATTAGAGCCCATTAGAAAGCTTCATATTCACATCCTCTTGAATGGTAAGATTGAAACAAATGTTACAATGTAACTGAATTATTCCCCATAAATTACATTATGCAGTGTTCTATATTTAAATGGGGATGGAGCTGAAACAGAGGCTCTGGGTATTGTTTGGCAGCAGAAGGCTATAGCTTCACATGGCATGGCAGTGCCGCCTGTCCTTGCACAGGCAGCCAGAGCACTAATATGAAAGCTCCCCATGGCCCAGAGATGTTCTGATTCCAAGCTGGTGTTACGAATGCTTTCCCGGAAAGATGCCAACGTCCACTCCTCATTCTACCATTGCAGCTCAGTGTCTGCTACATCCCAGCTCTCGCTCGTTGCTGTTTGCTTAAGATTGTTCTGTCAATAACCTTCTGCTTCAAGGAGCACTGTGTCAAGCACGTCCTAAGACTTTCCAGTGCTGCCTCTCTACTACAGAGCCTTGCTGCGTCAGGATGCCGGTGGCTTAGCAGCCTGAACGTCTGAGAACATGTTCTCTATTACTGCCGACGAGGTGCTCTCCTGTTTCCTCAAGACTCTTAACTCTGCTTCTTGTGCTGATCAAAAGCTCCATTTCATGTCATCTCTTTTCTTGTGCATCTGGGTTGTTTATTCCCTCCCCCTCCCACCCACCCCCCCGGTCGGTTGTTTAATCAATGAAAAAGAATAAAGTGATCTGACCGTTCATAGAGTAGCAAATGGGCAGTTGCAACTCTGAAGAGTGTCTCATTTTGGTTTTGTCAGTGTCAACGTTCCCAAGATCAATGAGGAAAAGCCATTGACACGTCAACAATAGTTCATGGCAGGAAAAGAGCGTGGGACAAAGGATACTAATTGTAGCATGGTTGTGTTTTTCCACATCTGCATTGATCCCAACAGCTGTAGATACTTCAAGTCTTTTTTCCACAGTGTTTGCACCCTTCGTTACACAAAAGAGAAGAGGAAGCTGGAAAATAAATACAATCAATTTTGCTCACAGGACGTGGGAGAGGAGGGAAGGGGAAGATTCTGAAGCTCAATACCTGCTTCTTTTCTGGTCGGGACAGAAGAAACAGCCGTTCATCCTGTATCATTCAGCTGACAAAGAGAGAACGAACTGGGTTTTGTCCCCAGCAAAAACAAAGGAGGGGAGAAAAGGTGATGGCGAGAGACAGGAGTGCTTTTGCTGTCTGAAGGCCTTTGGAACGACATGTAATTAAATGGGCCTGATTGTGTGTGGATTGGTGGCACCTGTGCCTGTGGGGTGTTTGGCAGCAGCAGCAAAATGGTAAGGCTGGTGTGTAATTACAGAGCACTTAGCATGCATTCAGCCCTGGTGTGTTCCTCTGCTAATTTCCACTTTCATTGTACAAGCGGCTATGGACACTGCAGAAGCTGCAGTTCAAGTACCTGCAGCTGGTGAGACAAATGAACGTGATGGCTATAAAGTTTGCTGAGGGCGGGAGCCCTGTTGAAGAAGAAAGTTAAGCTATTTCTCTCCGTGCTGCCTAAAGGATGAGATCTGAATGCCGGGTTACTTCTTTGTTTCCATTATCTAGACACTCATTAAACAGAGCCTTCGTTAGATCATTAGACTCCTTGTTTGCAGCTGACATGTCTCCAGTAGTCAATGGGGTCCCGGTCCCTTTCTAGTATCATCTTCTGTGTTTTTAACATTTCTAGGTGGAGGGAGGGATAGCTCAGTGGTTTGAGCATTGGCCTGCTAAACCCAGGGTTGTGAGCTCAATCCTTGAGGGGGCCATTTAGGGAACTGGGGTAAAAATCTACCTGGGGATTGGTCCTGCTTTGAGCAGGGGGTTGGACTAGATGACCTCCTGAGGTCCCTTCTAACCCTGATATTCTATGATGGGCTCTGGGTTCTGTCTTACTGCTCTTTCCCCACTGCTGCCTTCTCTGTGATGTACAGAACTTTACATTTCAAACATTTGGTAAATTGTTTCAATCAAGAATGACAGCTTCCCACTGGGGCTCAGGCCATCAAACCTTCCCACAAAAAGCTGAGTCCTTATTTAAAAAGTCTTTACCCAAGTCAAGTCACGCCTCACTCCACAATATCCCATTTGTTTCAAATGGGGCTAGTCACAGATGAAGGTACTACTCCATGCATGTGAGAGTGGCAGAACCTGGCCCACGTGTAGTATTTGAGAATGAATTGGGTGTGATATGCTGGGGGGGTTCGGGAACATGGTGACAGAAGCAAAATAGAGAAGGAAAGAAAGACTGCACATGGAAATTTCCAGCCATTACATTGTTAATTGCCAGAGGGAGGGAATGAGACAGAACCAGTTGCTGGCTGGATTTTTGCCACTGAAGACATGTAGGGTATATTTGGAAAGCGCTGCTCAGTTAACTACTATAATTCATCTAATTTCACTACTGAATGGGCGAACAGTCTGTTGCTCTGCGCGCGTTTTGACCTGAATTTAAAAAAGAAAAGAAAGAAAAAAGGAAAGGCATCACCATTCTGAAGAGTGCAAAAACTTCACACAATAAGAAGCCGGAAGGATTTTGTTCACCATAAAAGTTAATATCTGAAAGGAATACCAATGATAGGAACATAGCAGTCGCCGGACGGGATCAGACCTTAGTCCATCCAGTCCAGTGTCCTGTCTCTGACAGTGACCCACACTAAGTGCTTTGGAAGAAGGTGCACGAAACCTCACAGTAGGTCAATGTCGCATGATATGACCCCAAGGTCTAATCCTAAACCCTAATAGTTAGAGATTGGCCTAAACCCTGAAGCGTGAGCATTAATAATTTGTTGGTATTAACTATAACAACTCTGGAGGTTTTTGTTGTCCATTCAAGTGTCCAATGCTTCTTTGACTCCTCCTAAGGCTGGGCACTGCATGTATACGTTAAGAGAGAGCACAGTTTGTTACCAAAATAAGCAAGAGCGAGATGGACAAAAAGAACTTAGATTATAAACTCTATGGGTCAGAGCCAACCTTTTTATTGTGTGGGTGTGAACTGTGCCTACCACAACGGCCACTGCTCCTTGACTGGAGCCTGGAAACGCTGCTGCACCAGACACAACAAAAATTGCATTAGCACAATAGGATCTTGGGCCATGACTGGAGCTCCTCAAAACAAATATACACATCGAGCAGGGATGGCATCCAGAAAGGAAACATTGGGTGAGAGGCAAAGAGAGAGTAATTTCATCAGAATGAGCTAAGAACTGTGACACTCAGATCTCATGTTGAAAGTATTCCAGTTTAATGTTCACAATCATAATCCAAAATGTTTGAGAGCAGGGTGGCATTTTGGGAGTATCCTCCTTTGAAGCAATATATTAGCTTGAGAAAGAACCCTGTGATGCGCTGGTAGCGGTCCGGGATTCGTATAATAAACCAAATTCAAAAACTAAGGACTGAACAGAATTCAGAAGTGGTTCCAGCACAACCCCCCATCAAATCTGCAGACTGGAAAAGATGACACTCTGCCAGGATTAAAACAAACACACAAACAAAAAGTAGCTGCATGCCCAGCATTTGTTGTCGGAGAATAACAGTGAATTCTTGTGTTTTAACTTTAAAGAGCTCCTGGCACACTCAACATATTCAGCTGCTCTGTACTATGGCAGGCAACTGCAATACATCAGGTTTGATTATTATAAAGGAGAAAGTCGCAAAGATTTTGATAGTCAACAGTAGGAAACAGACAAAAACTACATGACAGTTCCATGGGGCGGGGTGTAGCACTTGCACCTGAGTGTGGCAGGGGCTGTCTAAGGAGAACACAGAAAGAACCTTCAAGGAATTATTATAAAAAGACAGAATTAACCACCGCTGTGTAGGACCATATACTTTTTCTTCTGTCTCCTCCAGCATAGTAGGGTCTGGATCTACCAATCTACCAGCTAGTGAATATTAGCTGCAAACAGGGAAGGAATAGATAATGTTTTCCAACAAACATCTTGAGGGGGAAGGCTGACTGGGAATTGTTAGTATAGAGTTACTGTGTCTCCTTCGTAAGTTACAAAGATAAAAATGTCAGATCCTAGGAAATAAATGTAAATAACCAAATATGGGCTGGACAGATGGTCTCAGCAACCAGGACTGGGATTCCTCCTTTATCCTGGTGTGAGAAGACTTGGATTTCACGCTGGTGGCGCCTCTTCTATGGTGGATTGCTGGTATTTAATTTTCTGTAGTGGAAAAGACTCTTAGCGTCCACTTTCCCAGAGTATTTGATGGCTTCAGCAAAAAGCTTTGTCACCTGGAAATATAAAGCAGAGGAGACTGATCATTTTGCAGCCTTTTCCAGGGGGCCTGATTAATAAGACCAGTTCTTCATCCTGATCCTGCCCACTTCTCCATGCCAGGTAACCCCAGGGCCTATCCTGAGCAACGGACAGCCAACCCTGCAAGCCTATAAAAGCTTTTGGATTCTTTAGGAGGAAGGCTTGATATAAATGCAAGATATTATTTTCTCCTTCATCCCAGACTTTATAGAGAAAATAGGGTTATTTCCTCCCTTTAGGGATTAAAACTCTACTATAAAAGAGCTGAACACAATTTGTTGGCAGGTCGGTTACTGAATCTTGAAGGGGGATCTTCTTTCTGGTTGGCAGTCAGTATTTTTCAGACAGGTAGAGAGTGCTCTGCTGCGTCCCATGCAGACTTGGCATCCTCATGTCTATGACGATGCAGCTTGGCATTGTGGTTGTTTTTTATTTGCTCAAATCATAGCACAGGTTTCTGCACTCCAATCCCTAGCTCCAGCCCATGTCTTTTGGGTCTGACCTTGCTCCCACTGAAGTCAACAGAAATTTGGTCACTGGGAGTAGGATGGGCCCTTAATGATTGTTAGAGATAATTGCAGAGACGGTCTATGTTCTGCTGGGAAGCAGAGTCCAGCTGTCTCCTATCAGAGGTAGGTTGGAATTAATAGATTTCAAACAGAAGGCCAGTGTCCCTACCTTTATCAATACCTGAAATGTAGTTCGCCAGGAACGCCAGACAGCTAACAGATGAAGCTTTGTTATCAATTAGGAAGCTGCCCCAGTAAGTATCAAATTCATTTGGACTGACATATTGCAATAGTACCGGATTTGCTTTGAGATTTTTAAAGAGGGGGCAACTTCTTGTTCAGAGCTTCGACAGCTATGATAGAAAGCTGCTACCAAGCATGTTTTACCGATGTTATAATGAGCCTGTACTGGAGAATTTGCTCTAAAGATGGAATTGAGACATCAGTGGCCCTAGGCAGTGACATAGGATCCAGCCTATGCATTTTTTTAAATCTTGTTCTGCAGCACACAGTAAAGAAAATGTATTCAGGCAACCACTTTCCTGCAATTTCAGGTACATCATCATTTGTCGAACATTAACAGGGGTCTGGAAATATTGGATCTGAAGCTCAAAATAGCCCCTGCACTTTCGACACCACCGTGACTAAGAGAAGAAAGACCGGCGAAGGAGATACCTGGAAGTTAGTGAGAAGAGCAATCCCGCTGTCAACAGCCGTCCTGCGGATCACATAATTATCATGGACAAACTTGGTGTTGCTGTTGGGGAGGTTAATCACCAGGTCTATGTTCCCATCTTTTATCAATCTGAAAAGACAATCCCGAAGACACTAAGGGATACTTTGCTTACTGAAAATCTTCATTGAATGTATGTGTGTTCAGCTGAATAGCACTGGCATTTTTAATTCACTTTAAAATTTAATTTTTATTGACTATTACATCCTGAGGAAGGATGGGCTAGAGGATAAGGCATTGCACGGGGACTCAGGAGCTCGGGTTCACTTGCTGGATTTGCCTGTGTGACCCTGACATGGGGCTAAATTCAGCCTTCATGTAACTAGGTGCAACTCCATTAAGGGCCTGATTCTGGGAACTGCTGAGCCCCTGCAGTGCCCCTTCACGTTTGCAGGAGGTGCTCAGCACCTCTAAAGGTTCAGATCCCAAATGTCCTCATTTAAAACTACGACATACAGTGCTGCATATGCTAGAAGTTAATCATATATTGGTGCCTTGGTGAGGTATGAACCCCAATGAGGCGCAAGGAGCCTAGGAAAGACTTGGAGTAAAATTGCTCCAATACTATAAGAAATGGGTGCTATTAATTACATACTTCTTGATTAAACAGAGGTAAATTTCCTTCTCATAACAATTACAGGCAGATTTGAATACGTCTTTCCGCAGCAGAACGGTGACCCATAAAGCCCTGGAGTGAAACCCTGGCCCTGAAGAAGTCAATGTGAGTTCTGCCACTGACTTCAGTGGGGCCAAGATTCTCCCTCCCCTCTCCCCCCTCCCCCCCCCCTCCCCCGCCAACTTCACTTTTGCCGAAGACTCCCATAGTCTCCACAAACTGGGCTAAGCTCTTACCTCCTGATTGCGGGGAGGTTGGAAGTGTGGCTTTCCTGGGATGGCCAGGCCACGGGAGTTGTAGGTACGCTGTTGGCATTGAGCCAGTTGGAAGTTGCTTCTGTGGCGTAAAGCTGCATTGAGGGGGAAAATATATTATTGCCTACTTCATAACACAAATGCTTGTAATGTAACCATGCATTGTACTGTCTGGGTCTGATCAAATTAAATCAATAGAAAGACTCCTATAGATTTCAGTGGGCATTGGATTAGGCCCCATTTTGTGAGAGACCCACCCGCAGAAGCATAACTTTCCCATTGTTTATGTTATCAATGATCTTCTGACCGATGAGTGATAGTAAACAGCAGATAATATTGCCAAAAATACTTAGGAGTCTAAGTACCATTGACTTTCAACAGGACTTAGGTTCCTAAATCACTACTGTGAATGGTGCCATATAGAAAACAGATCAATACATCTAATATTTCCATCAATACCCTGCGGCTGCCTGCCAGTTCTCCTTAAGGGCTTTCTATTAAATACGGTATAATGTTTTACAGTCATGATGTTAATATTCTCTAGTGATGATGACCCAGAAAACAGGTTCTACATTGGACACATACTTGTCTAATTAAAAGTGAATTGAAAGACAATACAAGTTTGTACACCCTTAGATGCGCCTTTGTAGTATATTAAAGGCCCCATATAGATTTTTCACCATAAAAGGGGTTTTTTTCCTTCCCCTTTTTGTGTTTAAAAATATGACTTGCTTCTTTTTCTTGGAGAACTCTGCAAGCCTCTGGAGGACCTGCAATGTGACATCACCGCTGCAGGCTGAAAATGGAGCCGCAGTTCTTCCAGCCTTGAAAGTAAAACCCCCTGGCTCTAGCACATTAATCCTGTTTGTTCAATTTAATAATTGTACAGTGTTTTAGTTGTGGAACTCTCATTGACTTTAACAGGAGCAATTCAGCTAAAAGTCCTTACTGTGCTTTGAAAATGTAGGTGGTATGTCTCTCTTGTTTTTCTTTGTCCTCGTCTCAACTCGGAGGATCTCAAAAAGTCATTCTGCTGCCCCTTGACCAGATTTCACATCAAAACCCAGCTTTAAAATCCAAAGCAACGTACCTTGAAACCTTCTTCATGCAGCTGCTCTGCTACACCAAGGAATTTGGGACGGAAGGAATGCTGAAAAGGAAATGCAAAAGAGAACATCAAAGCTATGATCTAGCAACAGGGCACTTTCCCCTTCACTGGACATCATGGGGCTTTTTCAGAATATGTTAAGAGGGAGATATATTTCTTTGTTTGGCCGTGTGTGTGTGTGTCCATTTTTTCCCTTCTCACTAGATGGCTTTCTGTGTCATTCTCCTTTATGAAGACACTTGAGGACATGTGCAGTATTGTGACATTAGAAATTAATTGTTTGGTATGAGACTGAAGCCCAAATCCCACTATCAGCCAAGATACCTCGATATGCTAACACAATACACCCCCCCCCAGAGTGTTTAACTGCAATTATTAAATGGCCCTGCAAAATAAATGTCGGGACAACCGGACTTTTATAACATACTTTACAAGTCTCCTCCTATGGTTTTAGCTACCATTCTTTTTAAGGCTGCTCTATAACACTTGGTTTCAAAGCCAGCTACCGCAGTGCCTGGTCTCAAACCCGGGAGAACTATCCATTATATGACAATATCCAGGGAAGTCTCTGTTTGTGTGCACATTTTTCACATACACACACCACCAGCCCGCCTAAGGGATTTAGGCACCCACTTCCATTAGAAACTAAGGACATTGGGTGTCCAGATCCCCTTGGCACCTTTGAACGTCTCTCTCATAATGCACTTGCAAACGCAGCAACCATAGAGAAGAAATGAAGGTGTAACATCTTTTATACATGTGCGTTTGACTTTACGTTCATCAGGCATTTTAGGGCAACATGGAAATAACATTCTAGTAAGAACATATGCTGCCTCCGTACTTTGGGAGTTTAAGTAGTGCAGAGATCAAAAGCAATGTGTGACCTTTTCACTGTAAAGTCATCCTGAATCTCAGCTGTAACGTGACTCTGACCAGTAAAGAAGCAGGATTATGCAAAACACTTTCCACACTGGAACTGCTGATGCTCTAACCCTCGCAGAGGTCATGAAGGGCAGAGTAAGAATATTTTCTAAGAAAGAAAGTGAGTCAACAAGTCCTTTGAGCTCTACAGACCCTGGCAAGAACCTCATCATAAAGTCATTTCTGCTCTGTTCACTAACTGGAGAATACAAATATACAACGTGACGTGATTGGCAGCTTCCCAGCCAGAGAACTGCTCTGCCTTCTGGTCAGAGGTGTTGGCTTTCACAACAATCTTATAAACTTCTATCAAACCTGTACTGAACACTTGTGACACATAAAACAGCCTCTCCACAAAAAGAAATTACATCTGTCAGCTTGCATCTGAGCAGCCCCAGATATAAAAGCTGTCTGAAAGTACCTGTGTAAGAAACCATGAGTATCTAACGAACAAGCAGATTTAGTTACTGGAAGATATTTATTGCAGGAGGGGGACGCTTATTTCTTTTCTTTAAAGGAAAAGTTTTATATCCTATAATATCCGTCTTGCACTGCTGGGACATCTGGCTAGTGGTAAAGGGCCAGATCTTCAACTGGTGTAAATCAGGGACTTCAATAGAGTTACCTCAATTTACACCAACAGCTGGCTCAGTATGCAACTACATAATCTTGATTCTGATGCTTTGATCGTGAGCTTTGCCCTTAAGTCCAATGTGCGGCAGACAGCATTTTTTGCTCCTAAAGATCTAGGATGGTAGCTATGATATAGGGTTACACTGAAACTACAGGCTCAGAGAGTTGGGATTTAAAAATAAAACACTCCTTTAGTGTTCTCAGCATTTCATGGCTATCAGCACAGATGTAAGACAGATGCAGTCCATCCTATAGGCATCACTGAATAGCCCAATCAGGAAGGAAAATGAAAAGAGCTTTTCAACTATTCTTGTATCAAATATTTAATGGCAAATATAGGATTCTAGCCACCCCCATGTTCCACAAGATTCTCCATTATTAAAAAATGGAGTAGATCCTCAGCTGCTATGAACGGGAATAGCTCCATTAAACTTCAGTGGAGCTCCACTGATTTAGACCAGCTGAAGGTCTGACCCGTAAAGTTTTGTGGAACACCAGATTACACTGTGTTCTACAACACAAATGATTATGATCTGTAACCTGACTCGGCTGACAACCCATCCTGCATTTTGTTGCAATTAAAATGAGAAGTAATGCCGCTTTGCTAGTTTTAAGGTGGCTACTCCATTAGCAGCCCTTCGGAACGGACATTGTCTACTGGCCTCTCTAAAAGGGCTGCCAGCACTAGAAAGAGATACTAGGACCAAGCAATTGTAATTTCTCAAAGATGCTGTGTGTCATTAATTACAAAGCTTTGGTTCCATTGATAATGTTTGATCAAGAACTTAGCTGAGCATTTGAGCCTTTAGTGGGAACAATATATGCCAGAAGGATACAACTTTGAGGACCATTAAAGATATCCCTTTTAATTCTGGTTTTGTTTCTCCATTCTATGAGGGATATACTCTCCTCGTCTCTGGATAGTTAATACAAATGAGACAAAGCCGCATTAGAGTGAAGAAACTCAATATGCTAAGCAAGGGTCCCCTAGTCCCATTCAGGGAAGCTAACTTTGCCACCATTTTGGCTTCTTTTTTCTACCTTATATTCTGATGGCTCTGCAGGACCTAAAAGTCCAGCCTGGAAAGCAAATGAAGCAGTTAATCACTGAGCACTGAAATGTCCAAAAGGGAATGTTTATGTGCAACTCAGCTGGCCTAACATTCCCTGCAGATCAAATGTACCACCTGTGTAATAGTGTAATGAACCGGTGATTGTCCCAGTGCCCTCTCCGGGATGGAATCAGCTGCTCAACTGAGTGCATCACAACAGCTAAGAGAGATCATCCTGTAGGTGAAGAGCCAGGGGCCTGTGTTTTGGGAACTCTACCCTGCTATGAAGTTCTGAATGATCATGGTGTGTATCACAGAGAAGTCCTTGGTAGCTACGCATACTATTCAGTTTGTTTCTGAATCTGTATTTTCTACGTGAGCATACGCTGCCACCGTGTCAGTTTGAGTTATCTGTTCTAATGTATGTGAATGAAATAAGAATAGCATTTCCTATTGTTATAAACCACCTCCACCCTCTCATGGCTCATTATTTACAGAGACGGAGGTTCCTTTTCTCCTGCCTGTTCATAATGGGGTCTACTCATGCCACTATACTTCATATATATATATAGATCTATATATATATATCATTGTTTCAAACACACATCACTGTGCAGTTTAGTTATCTAAGAAGCACGCTGTTCCGAAGCACTGGGAGAAGGCTGTATTCCCCTGATTTGTTGTTTTCTTTTCCAACTGCACAGTACTCATAGAAAAGGACAGCACTTTGTGTGCTCTTTAAAGTTTGTTTGGGTTTTTTTTTTCTTCTTTTTTTGAAAGACCTTTGTCCCAAGCACCATTTGGCTCAGATTAACAGGTGCTGGTGCAGACACCACATTAATCCTTTATATAACTCAAATCACTGCCCGCTCCCTATTTCCCCTGGAGCACTGGCACCAGGCACACAGGCTCAAATTGTATACATCAGTGCTTTCTGGAGCTGGTGTTTCAAAATGTTAGCCCTACAATGATTAGCTGTGAAGATACCAACTGCAGGGCATGCTCTCCATGGGCAGAGCCCAGGGTCTGACATTAAACTATCTCTGGATGTCAAGCAAGCACTTTAATGCATGTTTGTAGTAATTAGCAGCTGTGGTTTAAATCCATTTATCATTCCAATGAGTCTAAGAAGGAGGTTGGGCTCGATGCTGCGTTCTCACTAGTGCTGTTGATTTACATGTTGCTTTGTTATCAGTCATCCCCTAGGCACCCTCCGCTGGCAGACGAAGAGACTTTCCCCTACAACCCTTTCAAACTCCCCAAGGACTCACTTCTACCATTGAACCCTGGGGCCCAATTCACTTTTACTGGGGTAGTGTCTGTAATAATCACCTACTGGCTGGAGAACCAGTGCTGTTTTAATTATTTTTTTATTGACTTTGTGCAACCATGTAGGATGCAAGCTTATTACAAGCACAGCAGGGGTATGGCACAGGTCCATCAATTGTTTTTATGGGACCCTAGAATTTTCCAGTCTCGGATGATGTGATTGATCATCGGTGGGACATACAAGACCTTGAGGAGATTTATGAGCATATTTGATTTCAGTATCTCCTGCAGATGGTAATTACCCCAGTGTAGAGAAACTGTACTTGGGTGTTGTTTTTTTCCTGGCTACCTTCTTTTATCCTGAGATACATATTCTCATTACAGATCCAGAACTGTAAATGGACCAGGGCAAATATCTCCTTAGCTCCCTCTGCAAAAGCCCTTGCACTGAAGGACTTCCCCAATGACATCATTTAAACTTGCTGCCACTTCCAGTGACTTTGGGGAAATGCTGACAGTAAGGGGTGCATCCATAGATTCAGGGCCCAAACTGGAAAAGAGCCATTAAACCCAGAAAAGATTAATTTGAGATTCCACGAGGGGGCTCTACAGGCAGAGAGCGCTGTGGTCTACCGTGGGTTCTGGGGATATAGTCTATAGGATGGTTTGGGTTAAGAAATAAGTAGAAGTTAGGTTTGGGGCTTAAGTTAGCCTACGTGTAGAGGAGTGTGGGAAAGTGATAAGTTGGAAACAGAGTGTTATGGGAAAGTAAGAGTTAGCAAGGATATAACCCAGGGTTATGTTATCTTTATGTTTTGGTTATAGCTGGTCTGAGCAAGGTTTTAAGGAGTGTTTTTGAGAACTGTGAATGTTTTATTAAAATGCTATCTATACTAATAGTATGGGAAGGACAGTGGTGCAGACATTAATTTAAATAATGTGTAACATCAAGAGCCAATAAGAAGGTGGCAGACATCTAATTGTGGTAAAGGGCTGTTTAATGTTAAGTAGCATTATAATGGAGAATAAAATGAGTGGTTTTGCTCAATTGCAAGAGAGCTCCAATTAACATCTAAAGGTACCGTTAGGTTCCAGGGTGATACGGCTTACTTTACTCTGTTGTCAGTGGACTGATCACCCATTGATACATCACTTCATCTTTGCCTATGAGTATAACAGTAGCATTTGTGTAAGTAGTAACTGCATGCCTGTTTGCTTAACTGATCATTTTGCTTTTGCATGAAGTTTGGTTGTATCATTCCAAGTGTCACCTAGTGGTCCTCTACTAAATAAATCTTCTGTAACGAACCTAGAGGCTTGAACCTGAAAACTAAGTTGGGTTTTACTGCACCTTTATCTTTTAACAGCGTAGTATTAATTGGGAGTATTTCAACATCAAGGTTACAGGGAGCACAAAGGAGCAAGACTGGGAGCATCACAGCACTGCTTTGAATTGATCCCACTCCCGTTTCACAGCTTCCCCCTGTAGGTGCCCGGTGCTGCATGCTTCCAGCTGGCTGACAGAGTGCTGGCTGCAGACCCCAGCAGGCCGGAGAGGAAGTAGCCATGCATACTGATCTCCGACCCTACCAGCTAATTGGTGCCACCCTTTCACTCCCATTGGGCAGCCAAGAGAGCAGCCCTCAGCCTGAGGAGATTCCTGCCCCTCACATATACTGAACTGTAATGTACTTTGCAAAAATAACACATCTTTCGTCCTAGGAGACTCTGCTACAGCTGTCTGGCCATGCAATCTTGGTGGAGACGGAGGGACAGAGACGGCCATTTTCTGTACAGATTATTAAGTGTGCAGGTTAGCAGAGTTCCACTTGATGGGCTTGCAGGATGCCTGCCTGATGGGCTTCTACAGCAGTGTGGCCAGGGCCAGCTCTACTATTTTTGCCGCCCCAAGCAAAAAAAAAGAAAAAGCCACCCGGACTGTGCCGCCCCAAGAATGGATGGAATGGAATGCCACCCCTTAGCATGTGCCGCCCCAGGCATGTGCTTCCTCCGCTGGTGCCTGGAGCCAGCCCTGAGTGTGGCTGTGATCTGACAGAAAGCTCAGGATCAGAGAGAAATGCCTGAGAGTCATGAGCACTTTGTGGGGATAGGGGGCAGATTCTGATTTCTTGTTGGGGGTGGATCTTTGGTTGGATATGATCTGGGCTTCATCCACCACAGTGAGGCAACTCAGACCCATCTCCGCCCCAGTCTCCCAGTGCAGGGGTCCATGGTCTCAACTCTGCCCACAGAAATACCCCCCTACAGCTCCCATGAAAGCCAATGGACGCTACGTGTGCATAGGTGAGGGAGAAATCGGGCCCACTGTGTGGAATCCAGTAAAAATCCTCCTCTAGCATGAGAGTACACAGTTTTACTGCTCATTCCCGCTAAATACTCACACACCACTGTCTGTTGTGGCTGCAGAAAGACCCTCATGCAGAGAGCTTCCATTTAAAGCCAGTGAATGGAAAGTGAAGTGCCAGTTACCCTGTCTCCGTATCGTCTGCCCTTTTTTGCTCTGATTTCCAAACTCTTGGTGCTCACCTGGATTCCAACCAGAATGCCCTTCTGTGGAAACTTAAATCCTGTAGAGAGCATTGCCTTCAGGAAAGCAGAATGGATGCTCTCCCCGAAGCAAGCAACCTGGGAGGGAAGAACAAGGCAGAGGAGTGAGAAAAAACAACAACAACTAAAAAACCACTTTGCAATATTTTGTTTAAAGCGTGCTCGTTTCCCATTTCTGTAACACCCGGCTTGACTTCGTTTGCGCCAACAGAGTAAAAAGCAGATCAGCACAGATGAATCTTACGTTTTTAATTAAGCAATAATGAAGGACTAAACAATGCTTTACTCTCAAGCAGCACACCATGGAGCAACATAAATGGATTCTGCCCTGAGTTATTTGGACACCAAAACACAGCGTCTGGTTCACAGTATGTGAGCTTGTAACAAAATGTTTAATATGACTTAATGCTTAAATAACAGTGAATATTAGACATGCAACTGTGCGCTTGTGCATGAATGCAAAGTTTGCCGCAGGAAACAGAAGTTCTTCGAGATATGTGGTCCCTATCTGTATTCCACACATGGGTGTACATGCGTGCCTGAGTCCAGAAATTCTAATAAGCCGTCAGCAGTGTGCACTGGCCCACATATCCACAGTAGGTCTCCTCATGCTCCCGACCAAGGACATAAGAGGCAGTGAGGGTTGACGCCTCTCTAGTTCCTCTTCTTACCGCGGATTCAACAGGATCCATAGCAGAGTGGAAAAGGGCAGGTGGTGGACCACAGATAGAGACCACACGTCTCAAAGAACCTCCTTTTCCAGGTAAGCAACCTCCATTTCGTCTTTGAGAGCTGGTCCCTATGTGTATTCCACATGTGGATGACTGACAAGCAGTGCTCAGACTGGAGGGGGGTGTGAGGAAGCCAGCAGCACAGATGATTGCCTTACTGCAGTTCCCACTGCTGCATCCACAGCAGAGGCCTGAATTAGCGTGAATGTCTTGCCACCGTGTGGCTGCTCTGCATAAGTCTAGTATTGGAATGTCCTGCGGGGATGCTAGAGAGGCAGCTTGTGCCCTCATGGAGTGTGCCGTGAATCCATCAGAAAGAGGCATGCCTGCTCACCTGTAGCACTCCAAGATGCACCCAGGAATCCACTGAGAGATTCTCTGAGAGGATATGGTTTGAGCTCATGATCTTTCTGATATGGCAAGAAAAAGTCTGGGTAATTTTCTGATAGGTTTGGTCCTTTGCAGACAGAACATAAGGGACATCCCTCTGACGTCGAGGGAATGAAGTCTTGTCTCTTTGGCAGAAGCACGGAGTTTCAGGAAAGGGACAGGTAAGTGGATACTTTGGTTGACGTGGAATTCAGAAGTAACTTTGGGAAGGAACTTAGGATGGAGTCAAAGGGATACCTTTTCCCTGTGAAAAATAGTATAAGGAGGGTCTGCCATGAGCGCTCCCAGCTCACTCACCCTCCCGGATGAAGTGATAGCAACTAAAAATGCAACTTTCATGGACAGGTGCGACATGGAGCATGTCGTTAAGGGATTGGACGGTGGTCTGGTGAGTGTTGACAGTACAAGACTGAGGTCCTATTGAGCTATAGGTTTGCTCACTGGCTGGTACCGATGATGAGTCCAGAACCATGTTCCTAGATGGAACCAGAGGATGATAGTCCTTGTGTTTTGGAGCTGGGGTCACCATTGGAACCAGTGGATCTTTCTTCTTGCACACTTTACCCCCCAGCCTGGGGGCTTTCAGTGGTACTGGTCCTTTAGGACCTGTGAGCGAGGGCTCACCCATCCTTGATGGGCTTGAGGAGGGATTGCATCTCTCGTGGACAGTCCTGAATAGGGACCTGTCCTTGTGATGATGAGAGTGCACCCTACTCTCATCAGAAGTCCTGGAGGAAGTGTCATTTTTGGCTTAGGAGCTGCCGACTCCACTCCTAAGCAAGAGCTTAGATGGGCACTGCTCATCTATTGGGGCCGACATACAGGGGGTCTCCCTGGCCCAGATCGGAGTGGGGCCTCACAGCCTTCTCCATAAGATGCTTCCTTGGACAAAGCTCACAAGCTTCGAGTGTTCTTGGTGGAAATGAGCGACAAATACGGCATTTTGCACAGATATGTATTTCACCCAAGCACTAGAGACAGTGTTGGTGATTGCGGCTCAAGGAGTCCCCAGTAGAAGGAAAAACAGTAACTATACTATAAAGCTCCAACTATACTAATACAAGAGCTGTGAAGAATAAAACTATTTACAAACCTATTTACAAGTTCTATCAAGAGAGAAAGCTGGAGACATCTGTGAACACAGGGATTCTGACTCAGGCCGCGCAGTGTTAAAAAGCATCTGGAGAAGCATTGGCCTGCACTGTCTCTTATGCTCTTGGACCGGGAGCATGAGGAGATCTACTGCACATGTGCGGGCCAACGGATGCTACTTTTTAGAATTTCCAGAGTCAGGCGTATGGCACGCACGTGTGCCCACATATGGACGACACATAGAGACCAACTCTCAAAGACGAATGAACAGTTGCTTGTCACATGGCTCTAAGGATTTATTTATGGAAAGAGTTCCGAGAATTTAAATAAATAGAGAATATCTTGCTCTTATATAGCGCTTTTCATCGGTAGAGCTCAAAGTGCTTTACAAAGGAAGTCAGGATCATTAAGTAACATGGTGTTCCAATGAAAGCTCAAAGAGTCCATTTAGTGTAGATGGTAATTTTAGGTTGTACCAAAAAACCCACAGACAATAAAGAGACAGCTTGGGAAATAAATGCTACTGAAACTCCTGGATGATGGATCAATGATAGCCTTTAAAAAGTCAGCATTTGGTAATAGCTATCACACGGTTACTTCCTTTTCCAAGAGGAAGTCTGGTTTCTGGGGGTACATCTACACTACAGGGGGGAGTCGATTTAAGATACGCAAATTCAGCTATGTGAATAGCGTAGCTGAATTCGACGTATCGCAGCCGACTTACCCCGCTGTGAGGACAGCGGCAAAATCGACTTCTGCGGCTTTCTGTCGGCGGCGCTTACTCCCACCTCCGCTGGTGGAGTAAGAGCGCCGATTCGGGGATCGATTGTCGCGTCCCGTCGGGACGCGATAAATCGATCCCCGAGAGGTCGATTTCTTCCCGCCGATTCAGGCGGGTAGTGTAGACCTAGCCTCAGATGCCGCTGTTTGGGTAGCCGTTAGACTCTTCGGTAACATAGTGACTCCTGTATAGCTCTTTGTCCTGTATGCAGTATTTTAGATTGCTAACAGGCACTATTTTCTAGGGCTGGTCAAACATTTTCAAAATATGCAATTTTGTTGAGAATTTTCATCACAATTTTGAATCTTGACATAAAAGGGTCTATTGATATTTCTGAGAGTTCTCACAAACATTTTATCTCTTTCTTTTAAATCATTTCTACGGGTGGTTGGAAAAGTGGGAATCATGCAAAAGACCTTCATTGAAATGTTGAGTTCAGAGAAAAAAAAACGGGGATGAAATCTTTGTCTCACTTTTTGACCAACTCTATCATTGTCCTTTCCAGTGAAACACATCACTGTGTGGCTGGTCACCTAAAGATTCATCATGAAGGTATGGAGAAGGCAGAGTAGAACACCAGCCAGGCCCGTCGAGAGAAATTTGGAGCCCTGGTACATTTTATTCACTGGGGCCTCACCCCACAGGCTGACAGTGTCTTTTTGCTTATATTTAGCTTATAATTCAGCCTTGATTTCATACAATTTATTTGTTTCTGGAGATACTGGTACTTTATTCACACAGATGTTACAAACATTTTGGGGGGGGCTTGAGTTTGGAGCCTGGAGTCCCATCTTACCCCCACTCTTGTTAATCCTGGTACCAGACTCCAAAATCAAAAGCGCCAATACTGATGGCACTTTTGCTAATGGTTGGGAACTGCTACTTAAGGCAAAATACGGTCTGTGCCTTCATTAGGACACTTGGTGGATTGAAGCCCAACACACGTCCTGTGTGTGTTAAAATGTCTTTGTAGCATAACTGAGCATTTTACCAGTAGAAAGTTATTTTCCTTACTTCATATGTAAGAAAGACCTTCATAACGATCATGTTTCATGGCATTTATGAATATGGATCTTTCCAACTCGTAAAAATTAATAATCTCTCCTTTATGACTAAAATATTCTCTACCTCCATCTAAAGCGCAAGAAAAGTAATTCTCACTCCTTGGCTACATTTCTGTTCTTTTCTCCCCTTCCCTCCCCACCCCCATGGAGTCAATTCCCTTCTGGAAGTAGGAAGGACACATGTGTGGGGGGGTTTTTTTGTCCATTAATTACAATGAAAGCAAATCAGCTGCTGAATGGATTTCACACGCAATATGAAGTGCAGGCTAAAACCGTACCAGAGAGAAGCAGGAAACATGAGGTTATTTCAACCCTACATGTAGGCCTGATTCTTATTTATAATAAGATTCCTTTACATGACTCTGACAATGGGCTGTGTTCCTGTTATTGCCTATGCCAGCACATGATCGCTGGAATGGGTTTCAGAAATTCATCAGAAAGTTGTAGTGTGTCCATAGCAAGGTTGGAAAAGACAGCCAAACCCCAACAGTCATACCTGGAGTTAATACTTCAGCTGCTACACTTTATTCACACTTGCTCTCTCTCTCATTTTGCTCCCTGGCACACATCTCGCTGGTTACCAGGCAACCATAAAAATATCACCACACATATTTGTTGCTAGTAAGTAACCTGTGCATTCTGAGACCAAATACTCATGACCTGGAGTCTGCTGTTGCCATTCTGACGTGCATTGATTGGGATTCTGAAGGCTGTATATACGTGTCTGTCAGGAATTAGGCGATTCATAAAATGTACTGACACACTGAGAACTTTCCAGAACCTGACAGCTCTCTTTGAGAAACACATTTCATGCTTCCATTGAATCCCTTGCTGACTGATGGAATTGAGGCACAGGTGAAGAGGGACATCCAGTGGCCAAATAAATTTAATTCTTCAAGGGAATGCCTTTGTGGGTTTTTTCTAGAGACAAGGCAGGTATCTGTGTGTTGGGGGAGGGAAAGACGTCCCAATTTTATTTTTTTTTAAAGACTTTGGTTCTTTTCAATTCAGCATACAGATTCCATCCGGATACTTGCACTTATAAGATCATTAACAGTATCTGTTAAAGAAAGCTTAGTAAAAAATGTGAACGGTACCTCCCCAGTGGAAGCCATCTCACATCGGAGAATAGGGTCAGCATCTCTCAGTCGGGGCCAGGAGAACATTGGAGCCTGGCAAAAGGAAGGAAAAGAATATAAGGGAGAGGGAGTATTAAATGAATTAGAATTCAGGTGTATGGATTACGGAAGTGAGAGATATACAGGTCCAGGTTACGTACAAAGTGCATAAGTGTAAGAGAAACATTGGTCTAGGTTGATGATCAGAATGAATACTAGGCAAATGGATTTCAAGTATTCCTAGAGCCTCGGTCAGGGAATGGGATAAATGTTCATGGATTTGACCAGCAAAATGCCCCTGTGAGTAACCCGAGGCAGGATTTCTAATAAGTTGTGGTACACTGTGATTTTTAAGAGGCTATTTAACACAGACTGGCTGTTGGATGTCTGATTCCTGAAAGAGACAGATGCGCTGATGTCTGAGACACACTAAGTGGCACTGGTCAGATATTTTTGCGACGGTGCATTCTTCTGTCAGGAAATACCGTTTCATTCAAATAAAGACTTTCTGTGGGATTGTGTCAATTTAGACTAAACTTTCCATGGAAAGCTGCCTTGGTTCCTGCCAGCTCACTCAGCCACCTCCCTGGCTCCAGGCTCCTCACCACCCAATTGGGCTCTCCTGGGCTTCCAGCTTCCCTGGCTTCACAGCAGCTTGCCTGGGTGTCCCACCTGAGCAGCCAGTTCCAGACGTTGGGCAGTCCAAATAACCACCTGTCCAGAGAGTTGGGCAGCCCAAGCAGCTGGCTCCCTGGAAGGCAGCACTCTGGACTGCTCAGCTCCCCTGCCAGGTAGCGTCCTGGGCTGCTAAATCCTTGTTGCTCTTATAGCTGTGCTGGCTCCGCAGTGAAACACAGCACAAATATATGTCAGTCACCCAAATCAAGAAGCTATGGCTCTGAATACATCAGGGAGCAGATCTATTGAGAAAGAAGGTAACATTTTTGCAGTCTTTTTTTCAGAGCTTTTAAGAGCAATTTAAGAAGCAAAATCCCATTTTCATGCAAATGTTCCTAGAAATAAAAACGTGGCAGAGGCATACGGAAAATACAGGTGTGTATAAGGAGTATTGTGTCTCTATGGAATATTTTTCAAAGTTCAAAATGTTTCAATCTATTAGCAAGTCTTTAAATTTAACAATACCAAACAAACACAGCACATCAGCAATGCAAGAGCTTCCCAGTGAAATCTCCAGGAACAAATCTGGGAGAGCTCTTGAAAGAGATGTAACCCTGGACAGTTTCATTAACAACACTGCAGGATCCATGGGATAAACTATTAAAACCCCAAATCATCAATTTCAGAAAACTTGACCACAGATATAAAACAAAATTTGAAGCTTCTTCATGGCATGGCAGTTTGGTGGCTACTTGCCTAATCGAAGTCAGCCATCGACCTCTGTTATATTCTAGTAGGATAGCGCAGTTTGTTTTGGACATTAGATTAGTAGAAGGAAGTTGCATTCACTCCCTGTATATCTAAGCATATACAAGATATGCTCTTAATAAATGTAAAGTCTTGCTAACAGTTCTGAAAATTCTGAACTTTGAAAAATATTCTATTTAGACACATTTCTACTTATACATCCAGCAGATTGTCTGCACTTCTCTTCCACATTATACTAGAATTTTATTTCTGTGTGTGCTGAAAATGTCTAGCGTACCTATCATTTATGTATGTGTACAGGCGTAGACTTAAGTAGGGTGAAATCTTGGCCCCATTTAAGTCAAGGAGTTTTTTTGCCATTGACTTCAATGGGGCCAGGATTTCACCCATAGTGTATTAGTCATATTTTCAAATGGAGACGCCCCCCCCCCCTTTTTTTTTTTTTTTTAAACAGACAAAACTCCATTCCTAAATCCTTGGGCATGCAGTTTTGGGACACTGAGAACGCAGATTTGTGCACACTCATCAGACAGCACTAGCAAGAGGTTTAAATGTGAGCGATACAATTTTGGATATTCACATTTAGAGCCCAGGTTGAAGCTAATCTGAAAGATGGCTCATGATAGTCAAACCTCACAAATGTCTACGAGACCATTGTGTCAATGAATAACATTTTCTTTCCTTCTTCTCATACTGTATCATTTCCACCCACCGCCATTGTTGTAATAAAAGATTGAAAAGATCTATTGCATTCCCATTTCCGTTCCTGGGCAGGATTGTTCCCTATTAATTTAAAGGTAGTGAAGGGATGGACTCTTAACGTCAGCCCTATTAACAGGAGCCCTCCCCCCCCCCCAGTGCAAATTTCTCTGCTTCTTCCTTAATCCCATTGTTTTTTTTAAAGCCATACCTTAATGCCAACATATTCAGAAGGGATAATGGGCCGTTCCAGTGTAGGCAGGGATGATTCATCGATCTTTTCTCCAATCATCACCTTTGTGGCCACATCAATGAAGTCCACGCCAATAGTCTTGGACACAAAGGGGAAGGAGCGTGAAGCCCGCAGGTTGCACTCTATCACCTGAGGAGGTAAAGAGTAGATACTTCAGTGCCACAGATTTGTTAAGCAAAGAGATAAAGCCCCTTCTTGGAATACTAATTCACAAGCGTAAGCATGCTCTGGAGGTTTCTGGAAGCTAGTCCCCAGTGTTGCTGGGGTAGCATTCACAGTAGCTGGTGAGAAATCTCTCCAGATTCCCATCTAAGAGGCAAACGCGGGCATGGGAATTGTGGTTAAAGATTCTGAGTGTTGGGAGCACACTTGATTTGTCTTAAAGGAGCCTGATTTTCAGAAGGCGGGTACTCGGCACTGTCCAGTTGGACACCCAAGAATGGAGGCACCCAAAATCACCAGTCACCTTTGAAAATTTGGCTTGTGTTCTCCACACTGTAGCCTTGGTTTCAAATACATCAGTGCCCAGACTAGAGCCGGGGGAAGGGAGGAACCACCATTAGCTAGTTACAAACACTAAAGCCCATTTTGCTCTTTCTATGGTCACACACTCCTTCTTTTGTGAGTGAAGGTGTGTTCAGGTAAGCATCTGGGAAAATGGACATCTGGGCCCGTAGCTGGAATTTGTTTAGTGACAAAAGCTAGGAACAAAGATGGGCCGTGCCCATCACAGAATCTAACATGGGGTTTGAGGGTAGAGGAGGAATCAGGGTACACGAGAGACAGCGAGAATGAACTGGGGCGAGAAAGAAAGAGAAAAGATGGGTGGAAAAGAGAAGGAGATCACAAGAGAAGAGGAAAGAGAACAAGGTGAGACAGGGCTGGGAAGATCCACTCCCCAACTAGTAGTTCAACCAAATCTTGTGCAGACCAACAACACTCTAATCTAGTAAAATCTCCCATGCTATGCCACAGCTCCCAGCTGCCCTTTCAGTCACAAGCCTCCCCCTTACACACATGGCCAGTACTCACTTGATTTTCCCCATTAGTGACAGCAAGCAAAGCACCCATTAATGATGGTCACAAAAGGTCAGACATTTGCAGTACGTCTGTCATTAATAGCTAGTAATATCACACTCTTTAAAGATAACCTTTTAGTAGCCAACAAACTTGTTTTGTCCCTTTCACATCCACTCATATTGTCCTTTTAGCTTTTTAGCATGCTGCCAGAAAGATCCGGACTACTGAAAGATCAGTGGGTGTAGGATAAAGTCTAGATTGCGCTCAGTTGATAACATGAGGCATGAGTCACATTCCTATAAATCACATTTGGAAATGATCCTTTTGGGTAGGATTTGAGCACAGTCTCACACGAACATTTGCTGACAGACAACAATTTCAGAGCTTGCTTCACCTGCAAATTACAACATTGTGAAGGCAGATGGAGCTCTTTTCTCACACCGGACCACAGAGTGCTTTACAAAGCAGTGAATGACATATCAATGGCACGGAGATCCGTACGCCGTCAAACAAGGCAGGTATTACGTGCACAGCTCCACCCGTGCACTACAGCATGCTGTTGCAATTGGCTTAGCCCCTCTGCTTTGGGGCGAGCACAGAGAAAGGGAGCACTGGTGGGACACAAACTGAAACCGCTTTGAATATTCTCCTCCTAAACAGCGGTGGGAGTTCTTACCAAGACATCGTTTCCTCTGACCAGGAACTGAACATTGAATGGGCCAGAGATGGAAAAGGCACGTGCAATCTTTTTGGTGATAATTTTCACCTACAAAAAATAGACAGCATAATGTTATTTATTACAAACAGATCAGCTCAAATGTGGCTTTCCTAACCCTTTGAGTTACTCAACCATATCTTCTTTTCCATCATCCTCACAACCAGTAACATCTTTTGGAGATTATTTCTGTCCTATTTGCCTGAGGAATCCAGAGCCAGAATGTCCCCTCCAGGTGATGGGAATGAAAATGGAGTCTCCCACATTTAATCTCTACATGTTGGATGGTGACTCCCTGAACGTTACAACCTACAGCGTAGGAAGGGGTGGTTCACATTTCTTATCAACTGAAGATAACTGCCCACGTTATAATGGGTTTCAATAGTGAGTATGTTACAGTTTGAAAGAAGTGCTTTGCTCTGAGGTTTTCCCAAAAGCCATTTAGCAATATACTTGTGTTATCACAGATCAACAGTATCTGTACCAATAGTACACTGGAATAAACTGGTAAAAGAGCCACCATCTCATGTCCTAGCCTAATACACAATGTCCCACAAGTTTAATAAAGGGGTTTATATACCTCAGCTCCATATTATGGACCATTGTGAGGAGCAAGTTTCTGGAAATGTTTGTAATTTAAGTACCATTACTTGCTTAAATGTTCCTGAATATATAAGTATCTTCTAAGGAAGAGGAAATGTGATTCTGGGTCTTTACTTTCTGATCTGCCTATTCAATGTTAGTGACACACTCACTTTCTCCAAGGCTCCTTGACTAATAGTCTGCGTGGGCAACATCAGGGTGGCATCTCCAGAGTGAACTCCCGCATCCTCCACATGCTCAGAGATAGCATGTGAGACGACCTGTGCAAAGAAAAAGAGTCATTGATCATCCAGTCTAACATGCCCAGATACATACTCACCTCTAGGTCCACTACAAAGAAGAGTCCTGCACAAGCCCATGGGGAGAGATTAAAAGAGACGGGGAAACAAAACAAAAATGGAATTTTCCAGGCACTTAAAGCGAATTTAGCAGGAGTGATTACTGATGCAGGACATCAAAAAGGACAGTGGATGAAAATATGGCCATTACTAACTTCTGTACTATAGCGCTGCAAGCTACAGTAATGTTAAGGAAAAGCAAATCTCCTGCTTCAGGATATCATCTGCTTGTCTGTGTTGTCCGGAGGAGGCAATTCCCTCCTACCCCTCCCCATGTGCATCATTTCTACACAGGGGTGGCTGTGTTCTGGATTTGTTTCACTTCCTTCTGAAGCAGCATGTATTGATCATTGCTGGAGGGAGGATAATGGACTTAATGGACCAATGGTCTGATCTGTCACAGTAAATCCAATGTTCCTGTTTTAGGTCCCAATCTAAAGCCCCAAAGGAGTTCGTTTATTGACTCCAGCGGACACTGGATCAGGCCTTGCGAGAAGCATTGTCGCTTTTGAATACTGAGTGCCAGACCGAGGGAAATGCTAAAGAAGCCCATAGAGAAAAGCAAAGGCCTTGAATAGGAAATGTGTGTCATCTAATGCTGGATATATTCACTCTCACTCTTTCACCGTACGAGGAAGACTAAAGGCACAGAGAAAAGGAAGAACGGCAAAGCTTAAAACAGAAACTGCAGACAAAAGAACTACCAATGGTAGCCATCTTCGCGAGGCAGAAGAGCAAGAAAATCTCCGGAGACTGGATATCCATGAAAAATCAGTTTTGTTTTCAGTTCATCCCTATTCAGCTCAGTTACAAAGCATCTCTATACACCACTGCACAAAAACCACATCTTTTACCAAGGCGTTAATCAAACCCAGGTGGCTCACGCTTTGCACGCCCCCGGGTAAAAACTAAATAAAATAAAACAAAAAATAGGAGAAATTACACATAAGGAACAAAACAAAACTCTTACTTTTCCAGCCTTGGCAACAGCATCCATTTCCACCTCTCTGGCTCCCTCGATGAATTTCGTGAGAACAACTGGGTGCTCCTGTCACCAGGACAAGACAGAAAATAAAACTTTGATGTGAAAGCATTTTTGGTCCCGAGGGAGTGATCTGCCTTTGGCCATTGGAAACATATTGGGTGCACCACACCGTGAGGGAAGTATTAATATCCTAATTTCAGAAGTGAACAAACTGAGGCCCAGAGAGCTGAAGAAGCCAGCCGTGCACAGGCTGAATGTCTCTTGATAAGTGCTGCACAAGAGGTGCAGAGCCCTTTCAGGATTGGGCCCTGCGTGACTCACCACAGTGAAAGCGCAAGTTTGTGGCAGAAAGATAAATACAGCCCAGAGATGAATTCCTGACCCAATGAAGTTGTTGGCAACACTCCCATCCAGTGCACCCAGGATTTCACCCCCAGGGTCTTGACACCCAAACCTGCGTCTTAACTACAAGGCTAACGTTCCTCTTCTGAGAGCATCATAACCTCCTCCTGGTTTGGGTTACTGGTCCATAGGGTTACTGGGTATCTGCACAACTGAGGACTTTGCACTACTGATTGTTTGCTCACTCAGTTAAGTTACATATTTCAATTAATTCCCATCCCATGGCTGAATCCACTGCACTGCCTAACTCCCAGCTTTCCCCACTGATGATCTGCCACTAAACATGGGCCGCCATTACTCATCCATGGCTCTCACCATAGCCCCTTGCCTGTATCAGTCACTTTCTTCTTCTTCCTGGCCCCCTGCACTCTCTGGCACACCTGCTCCATATGAGACAGCTCACCCCCTTCCACCGCCTCCCTGCCTCCTCACACGCACAAAGCCCGGGTCCCGCTGCTGACGCCACCACCCTCCATGTCACTCCCATACACGAACACGGGTGTTATCTTTGACTCTGCCCTTTCTCTTGCCCACACATCCAAGCTGCTCCTTGTGTCACAGCATTGCCAAGATCTCGCTTTTCCTCGCAGTCCATATAGCAACACTATCGTCTAGGCTGCCACCACCTCTACTCTCGGCCACTGTAGCTTCTCCCAGCGCTCCTCGAAACCCACACATCGCCCCCTCATGTCCATTCAAAACTGAGCTGCTAAGATTATCTCCTCTGCCTGTCACGTCGCCATGTCATTCCCCTCCCTGCATCCCTTCACTGGCTCCCCCTACTCTAATGAATTGAATTCAAGTGTCTTGTCCTTACTTTTAAGGCCTTTCACGGCTTTTTCCCTCCTTACCTAGCCATTCTTTCATCCGACTGGTTCAGTTCCACAGCTCCACTCCTCCCACACTGGACCTCCCATTTCTTCCACAAGCATCTCCACAACTTTCTTCCATGCCACCTGCTACACGTACCATCCCCTCCCTGGATCAGTCCATAATCCAACCCGCCCAGCTGAATTTTACTGTGATGATTATGGCAAATTGCCAACTGTTCATGGCCTGGTACATGGACAGTGGGAAATACTGATAACTATTCTAGTTCTGTGTTTAACCATATCTTATAGAATAGAATCATAGAATATCAGGGTTGGAAGGGACCTCAGGAGGTCATCTAGTCCAACCCCCTGCTCAAAGCAGGACCAATCCCCAAGTAAATCATCCCAGCCAGGGCTTTGTCAAGCCTGACCATAAAAACCTCCAAGGAAGGAGATTCCACCACTTCCCTAATAGAATCATTGAAAATAAAATCATACAGAACCATCAAGTGATGCATGCAGCTGGTCTGCATAACTAAGTGTTGCTATCCGTGATACCCTCGTTCTCCATCTCCCATTTCCTCTTTTTGTTTTACCAGCCTTAGTTTTCCATCAGCAGTCTGGGGCAGGGAGCATGTAGGACAGAGAGGAAGGACGGGCCAGTGATTAGGATACTAGCCTCGGTCTTGGGAGGAGTGGCTCCAAGTCCCTGCTCTGCTATAGACTTCCTGTGTGAGCTTGGGCAAGCCACTGAATTCTCCATCTGTGAAATGGGGATAATGGCACAGCTCTACCTCCCAGGGGTGTTCAGAGGATAAACACCCCTCTTAGGCTGGGAGGGGTTTAGATACACGCCCAAAATAGATTAACTGAAGTCTTTCTAGCTGTCTGTACCCCATGTCTCCTAATGTTGCCTCAATCCTGATGAGAGCCTCCAGTGTTACTGTAAAGTGAAGGGTAAATAATAATAATCCACATAAAGGTGACAGCCCAGCCCAGTGGCTTTGCATATAAACAGGACAGGGGTGTGGTAACAGAACAGAGCAAACTGCAGACTAGCTAAGGAAGAGCCCCCCACACCTGTGCTGTACACACTGACAGCGGATCACCTTTTCAGCGTAAATCGAACTGTTGGCTTTGATTGATAAAGGCACCTCCCCTGTTCCTCCCTAAGCCCGGCTCTTTCCAGCTCCTGCTGCAGCGGATCATTTGGGCCACCTTTACGTCTCAACATTTTACCTGTCCCACCCACTATTAACTGCCTGTTATTTATTAGAGAATAAAATGCAATAAATGAGATCCTGTGGATGCTCAAAAGGCTCCTCTGGGGACAAAAATATAGCAGGTCCAAACGTTACAAAATACAATCCCTTATATTTATTGGAGTGAGAGTAAATTCCCAGGAAAGGACAATGCCACCAGCTACAGTGCTTCATAAATTTAGAAGATTGTATCGTGTGGCTTTTGGTCTTGATGTCATTTTTCATCAGCGCTTCTAAGTGTGCACAGGACCTACTTTATTCCAGTTCCCCTCACGGCTTCTGAGGAGGATGGAAGTTTACTCGTAGAACTTTACTGATACGCTAAGTGCCTGATGAGGCTCTTCTATGGAAAAACTGATGCAAGAAGTAAAAACCGCACAGAAAGTGATGTGGATAAACATCAGAACAAGCTGTGATGCTGGTTGGCCACATACCTGTTTGGAAAGGTTTTGTTGGATAGTGTGTGGTATCAGGACAACTCCCGGTGTGTAAAGTCAATCATGTGTGTCCTTGTCTACGCTAGAAAGGCTTTGATGGTCTAGCTATACCAACAAACCCTTTCAGTGCAGATGCAGCTTATACCATTTCCCTGAATGAAATAAGGCCCTCAGTGATGTTATGATACCATTCAAAGTTTCCAGCGTAGGGCTAGCCTAGGTCTTTGCAGGATGAGGGCCATAGGGCTCAAACACTGGAGATATATCACAGTAGCCCAACCAGCAGTGACTACAGCAAGTACCACTGTAGCATTGTGCAGGGACACCTCTCAATCACAACCACAGGGGACTGCATAAGAACCCCCACCCTTGTCCCCATGAATATAATACAATAAGCACGGCCAAGATTCTTCAGCCCCAGCTCCCAAAAGAATCTCTGTGTACTAAGGAGCAGATCCTCAGTGGGTGCCAAGTATCATAACTCCATTGATCGGCAATGAAATTTTGGCTCCTAATTGCCTAAATCTTCTCTTTTGAAAATGAGATTTTGGCTCCTAAACAAGTTAGGTGTTACAAAGCTCAGCACTCCAAATGTCTATATACCTTTAAAAAGCTGGGCCTTCGGCTCCATTCTCAAAGGTGCTTGGCATGTTGAAAATCTGTCTCCTGTGGGTGCGGGCCCTTAGCTCTTCAGAATAGCTGGTGCTGAATTTCTCATTTCTCTAAAGGAGCTAGTCATATTCATCCTGCTTTGTAAGGTGATTTGAGATCTACAGATGAACATGTACTAGGTATTCTTATTATGTATTGTTGTATTGACTTTTCTTCTTTAAAGGTATTACCACCAGCAATGTCTTATTACTTGTCTCATCTCACCTTGCTGGAGGCCTAACCCCATCGCTCTTAAAGACATCTAACTTTGTCAAAACGCAATGAGCTTTGTCTGTGCCAGAATCCTGCATAACTGAAGAGTTACTGCCGGGTTTTTTTACCCCCAGTTATTTGTGATGTAAGTGTTTATTGCATGGCAGGTTTGCTCAGATCAGAGGAAATAACACACAGTAACATAGGAAAAGAGTCAGGACCAAACCTAGAGACTGTTACTGGGGCGGCCTACCATACAGTGATGACCTTTGGATATTTCACAGGTGTTTAATGTTCCTATCCTTCCCCTTACTCAGCCTCCCAAATATCTATTGTATATTAACACTGATGATGTCAGGCACGCAGAAAGTCAGCTGAACAAATAACTGAGCAGAACAAGCAGAGCTCTTGGATTTTGTTTGCTAGATCCTGCTGTATGCTGCTCATTCCTCTTGGAAATAACTCCCATTTCACTTTTCTGCTCCCTCTAAATTTCACTGGCATGAGATCAAACTCTTCCCTGTATTAAAAAACAATTACCCCAAACTAACTTTTGAAAGCATTTAAAAGGAAAAAAAAACAGCTTTCATCTTCTGCATTGTAAGCCCTATGGATCGATGATCCCAAAGGATAAATATATTAAGCAGAGAGCAGCATTCGCCTTGTGCCACAAGAAAAGAATACACAACATGAGATGGGAAGACGTTAAATGTCACCATGAAACTTTACAAAGTTTTATGCATTTAAAGGAATGGAGTGGGGGAAAAAAATCAATAGTAGATGAGATGTCAGTTAAAAATCCAAGTTGTGGACAGATGCCAAGTGACAGGATTTAGATATTAAAAAGAAAAAGATAAGATCAAAATTGCAGCCACCTCTCACTAATAACTACCTTGGATGGGATAGCCGGAGAGGTACCAGCCCTGATATATTATGCTCAGCATATGTAACAAAGGCACGCCTCTAAATAATGGCTCCTTATGCACCAACCATAAATGGCTATTTGCACTTGACCTTGGTGCCCAATCTCCATAAGGGCCAGATCCCTATTCATGTGGAGTAGCACCGTATTCCACGAATGGCCTCACGGACATCAGTGAGGCTGCTGGCAGAGTAAGTTACTATTCAATCTACGGATGTTCAGAATCTGCACCTTAGGGAAGAGAACAAAGGGGCAAGTGCCTTCAACTATGTTTAAATTGCCTCATCTGCAAAGGAGAAAGCAAACAGCTGGGAAGAGGCTGCATGGGAAGAGACAGGGAAGAAGGAAGTACAAATGAAATGAGCATAATGAATGAAAAGAGACATGAAGGCACAGATAGGGCAAAGGCTGGTACCTGGGAGACTCTGGTGGCTTCTGCTAAGAACTTCTTCATCTCCTCTTCTGTGAATACCACGTTCATTGCAGACCCGCTGAGAGAAAGGAGATCAAATAAAACGGAACAGGTCAGCTTCCTTTGTGGTTCAAAGCAGCCAAGCAAGCTAGACATCAGAGTGCTCGCTCTCAGAATACCTGACTCTAACAGACTATCCAAGCATAGCCCTGACTCAAACCACTTGCTCCCCTTTTGGCTGGAGGAAAGGAGGAGTTGGTCTCCAAAGCAAATCTCTATTGTACTTACCCAACAAGCTGAATGACCTCAAGAAAACACTGGAGGAAAAACAGTGCTTGAGTGGAGAATCAAAAAAGAAGTGTGGTTGTATAGCATAACCCTCCCCAAAGATCCCCTTTCTGATACAATGTTTTAAAGGGTTGGCAAAACTCTTTTTATGTCCTAGGAGATGCCTATTCAGCAACTGCTTTCCACTCAGGACCAAGCCTCTCTCACCTCAGCTCACCACTAGCTTCTGATCTTTTTCCGTGTGTGCATGTTAGCTATGCGTTCGCTATCAAAAGGGATACTTCTAAACCGATTGCCTGCCACAATGTCACATGGAGCCCGAATTGCATAGGCTGGTGATGTTTATGACAGCAGGAGTGCACCAAAAATGTGCTGTGCTTTGCTGAGAATTGTTTCGCTGTGTCTTTTCCCCGAATGCTTATCAGGGAATGAATACTTTCTCTGACAATCATTTTCTTTGAAATCTCACCATCCGTAGTACAGTACGGGGGGTTGGGGGAGGGGACTGGAAGAAAGGAGAAGTTATTTGCCTCCCTTTCAAACAATTGTTTAAACTTTAAAGAATTGTAAAGTTTTTATGCTTGGGAGTTTTCTATGTTGCACGCTCAGTAATTCTCAGTCTCCCCTTCACTTTAGTGTATAATCCTCAAGGAAGTTTGGAGAAGAGGCGTTTTAAGGCTATTTTGTAAAAAAATCCTTATAATTTGAGTTGCAATGCTGGCTCTTAAAAGTCTGTCAGTTTTACCTAAGATAAATAGATAAAATGACCTCAGTATCCGCAGTATTGTCTTGTTTTCTCCTATTCTTACTGGGTTAGATTCTCAGCTGCTGTAATTGGGGTAGATTCATAGATTTCAATGGAGTTATTCTGATGTAAACCAGCTGAGGATCTGGCCCACTGTGTATAAGGCAAATACTGAAGTAAGCTAAAGGTTAAATATTTCGTTTTCCAAGTCAATAGGCAAATCTTAAGATCCTTGTTTGTATTTAATTGAGCAACTGAGGAATATAATCAAGGGAACAACAATATGTGCCAGTAGATCTTTTCTATATTGAATTTCTCCATGCCTATCCATTCTACTGTTGCTCTATACTCATATGAGTTGCGTGTGTGTGTATACTGCACGTACTGCAACTACCCTAATGGAAAAGTTCTACTGAATTTAATAGGGATGAAACCAATAGGATATATAGAATTTACTCAAAAACCCAGAGAATTTAACAGAGAATGAGATCCTTTCTGTAGGATTTAACCATTCTACAGAATTTACCAGAGAATTCTATCCCAGCAATAGATAGAATGATGTAAGTTCTATACAAAGATCATTCTGTATTAAATTCTAAAGGACACTTCTATAAGGATACAGTGAACATGAAATCTCATTTTTTTTAATAAAAAGATTTTTTTGTTCCATTCAAAGTGAATATTGTGCCCCTTTATCTTGATATTTATCTCTTTTTATTATGAAAAGGAGCCCATCTCCCATTCCATTCAGACTTGCAAATTGTGCCCAGCAAATTACTTCTCTTTCCTATCCACTCAGGAGTGAAGAAGCTCCTTGCAGCGTTCACCTCCAAAGAGTGATCACTCAGAACTTCTATGTGTGCTGACGCAACTTGTTTCAAAGTTTAGCTGTTGGAAACGCTTGGTGTTGTAAAATATCTATTTACAGACAAGCAGCTGCCAAAATACAGGGACATAAAAACATGACCATGCACAAATGAGCTTTTGCAAGCAAGAAGCTGCATCCCAGAGGTGCTAATCGTATACAAGGATAGGCTGTCATTTCTGGCAGGATACATGTTCCCTAATCCTAACCCTAACCCTTTTCCAGATGCCAAACCACTTCTTTCTCCACCATAAGGACACGCCCCACAGAATGCTCCCAAGGATCCCCAGGAATATCAGAGGGAATATCACAGATGACTCGCGCTTTTGGCCCCGAGGCATAAAGACAAGTATTAAAGCAAACAGATGTTATTAGGATTGTGTCCTGCCTCTGATCCGTGCCCAAGGGGTTTAGTGTTTTTGGATTCTTTTGTTATCCTGGCAGGTGCTCTACTTGTTAAGCCTGAAAGCTCTCTGATGGCTGCACTCAGCACAGTGGTTTCTGTCTGTCTCCTGGAATGCTAGCCTACCTCTCACCTTTCTCAAAGAGGATTTGCGGATAGCATATGCAACTTGATTTGCACTGAGAGACAAGCTTTACCTCAAAACGTAAGAAGGTCTCAGCAAACATGGGTAACCCACGGAGTTTGCAAATTCAACAGCATCTTTCTAAAGGGTTGGAGGGGGAAAAAAACATACTGTGAATATTTAAAAAAAAATACCTGCAATGGCAAATAGTAAAAACTCAGATATGAGTCTACAGCCTGCATTGAATTGTTGTTCTTTGGTTCTACTTCTTCAGATCTTCCCAATCTAACTCAGATACACCATTGTGAGAAAATCTGATTGCATCCCACCGTAGGCTGAGAAGAAACCATCCAGATAAACTACAGGGCTGGATCCTCTGCTCTGCTTTGGATTCTTCATGTTGCTCCGGCGATGCAGCAATCCTCAATTGCTTTGGAGCTGCCATAGCATCTGCTATGTCACCCCTCCAGCTCTCAGTGAAGAAAGTGTGTCCAGGGAAAAGGGGCATTGTTGAGAAGTCCCTATTCCCCGGCAACCCTCAGTTGCTTTAACAACATTTGGGGGGGGGGGCATAGACAGCTCAGGGTAAGACAGAGCAGCCCTGTGGTTGCTCTAATTTATGCCAGGGAGTTGACCCTGGCCTCAGGATCAGGGACATATAAAGGTGGTTTAAAGTCACCTTCCCCGCTCATCTCCAACAACATCCTCCCATCTTCCACGGGGCACTGCTTGGCCAGACCAGGGCTGCAGTATAAGAATTCATCCAACAGCACAGCAGAAAGTGGGGATGAAGCAGTTCATAAATGCTGGCTGTAGGGTGCTTACTGAACCCAGATGCAATGCCTGCTAAAGCACTCGAAAGTAACCTGTAAGCTATGCCAATCGAGGAGAAAGTCCTAAAAAACCCATCCCTTGCACGCTCCCCGCCCCAACGTACCAACGTGCTAACTGCCTTCCAGGGTGCCTGAGCCACATTCAGCTCATCCAGAACAGCTGAGAATACGGAGCGGTCTTCTGCTCGGTCAATCTGCATAGGGTTAGTGCCCATGATCTTAACTCCGTTCTTGTACAATGGCACTGCCAGGTTATTGGGGATTTGCCCTCCGACAGAGATAATGCAGCCAGCACATTCCTGAGGGCAGAGAGAGGGAAAGGGTGGTCAGAGATAAAGCCATTTGTTACCTGTTGTTGATATTTAAGGTCCATTAAGAGGCTACTTTAGAATCTGCCCTGCGCAAGGGACTGTGCATATCTGGGCTGATCCAGGAGCACCTCAGTAAGAAGACTACAATTCGGAGTGCCTCTTCCCGAAGAAAAAAGGCATGTTCTTACCTCGTGTTCACCAACAGGTGGTCACTAACATGAATTCAAATCCCAGTGAAGACAAGGCAGTTTTGTAGCTTTCAGATGTGTTAGCAGGTCAAGGCAAAGACTACGGTGGAGCTGAGAGATTAACTCAACCTGCTCACTCATTTTAAAACGACAAACTGCCTTATCTTCACTAGGATTTAACCTCATGTTAGTTACCATGTCTTAGCTAACAGGAGAGAAGAACACGCCATTTTTCCTCGTGAAGACAAGCACAGAGTCACAGTCTGCTCTGAGCTTCCTCCCTGCTCTGGAGAAGAAGTAAACTGCGTCACCCCTAAACCTGGCACAGTTTATATAATAAGAACATAAGAACGGCCATACTAGGTCAGACCAAAGGTCCATCTACCCCAGTATCCTGTCTACTGACAGCGGCCAGAGCCAGAAGCTTCAGGGGGAATGAACTGAACAGGGCAATTATCAAGTGATACATCCCCTGTCATCCAGTCCCAGCTTCTGGCAGTCAGAGGCATAGAACACCCAGGCTGTGGGGTTGTGTCCCTGACCATCACAGCTAATAGCCATTTATGGACGTATTCTCCATGAACTTATCTAATTCTTCTTTGAACCCTGTTATACTTTTGGCCTCCACGACATTCCCTGGCAAAGAGTTCCACAGGTTGACTGTGCGTTGTGTGAAGAAATACTTCCTTTTGTTTGTTTTAAACCTGCTGCCTATTAATTCCATCGGGTGAGCCTTGGTTCTTGTGTTATGTGAAGGAGTAAATAACAATTCATTATTCACTTTCCTCCACACCATTCATGATTTTATAGAGCTCTATCATATCCCTCCTTAGTTGTCTCTTTTCTAAGCTGAACAGTCCCAGTCTATTTAACCTCTCCCCATATGGAAGCAGTTTCATACCCCTCATGATTTTTGTTGCCTTTCTCTATATCTTTTCCACTTCTGTTCTATCTTTTTTGAGATGGGGAGACCAGAACTTCATGCAGTATTCAAGGTGTAGGCCTTCAGCCCCTGAACCCCACACCCCGGACCCCCACTCCCTAGCTCCCTGTTTCCCCCCGTACCCGCTGTTCTTCTACCTCAGCCTGCCTGCTGCTGCAGTCCTAGCGCCAGGGAGCCTGCTCAAGCCGGGGTCCCAAGACCCGCGATCTCACAGAGTGGGAGGGCACTGAGCACCCTGGCCTCCTGTCGATGCTGCTGGGCCTGATCCTGCTGCGGGGGCTGATGCCGCTGGGCCCGATCATGCACCACCCCATTTTTGCACCCCCACACCCACCAGCTCTGCATCTGAGACAGGTGCCCCTCCCGCCCTGCCCTAGTTATGACCCTGAGGATGTCACATGGGCCGCAGCTGGGTGAGGATTGGGCCACAGGTGGCCGCTGGCCGCGGGTTGAGAAGCACGGATCTAACCTCTCATAAGTGCTAGCAGCATGCTCAGTGCTTGACAACACAAATGATAACACAGTCTATCTAACTAGCCAGTAGAATCAATCAAAGTATCTGATGTGGTTAAATTATTTGGATAAATTTAGCCTTTTTTTCCCCATTCACAAATCATTAGTGAGTGAATCCTGATTCCTGCTAATGCATTCAATATTCACGAATACTCAACACATGAAAATTTCAGACTACTGGGCATTCGCAAACTCTGTACTTTGACTCTTCGTTATTCACTGTTGGTTACAACAGGAAATCCCCACTGTATTTTTTTGTTTCCTCATTGGATGACCTGAACTTTTTAAACAGGAGAATAATAAATGACAAATAATGAATAATGAATATGCTTATTTGCATATAAATATCCTTTTTCACATGCAGATGTGGGTTTCTGTACATAGAACAGACATTATCCTAAAAAACGGGAACAAAAAATGTTTGTGAAAATATTCACAATAATAATGGGCCTGAAATTGCACTTAAAATTGTGTCGGTGCAAATTAAATTTACCTAATGTAATAGTGAGGGATCATTAAATACATTTAGGCCTAATTTAAAGCTGTTTACACTGCCAGAGTTTTGTAAAGCGGCTCAGCATTAAGGAGACTCAAGCCTAAAATATGGCTGAATCCACAAGTGTTTAGAATCAAGTGCGCATTTGCAAACGCCATTTTGCAATATTTGACCCCCCTCTATCAGACAGAGAGAACAAATCAAACACACAACGCACAGGATGATCCGGAGGTTGGCTCTGGCTCTGAGAGTATCAAATCTGTTTTAATTGGCGAGTGCATTTTCACTGACATGACTGAGCGTTGACGGGCTTTGCCGAAGAACTACGTTTTAATGAGGGATTTAAAGGAAAAGAGGATGGAAGCCTTGTATGCCAAGTGTGGAAGGGGCTCTGAAAACAAATCAGTAATAAAATGCCAGTGGAATTTTAATAATACAACCCCTGCTTATATCTGCTTAATTGCAATGTGGTTATTTCCTCCCCTAATATAGATTCATTATATAGCACCTTTACCCAGCACCTTTCAACTCAAAGGGCACGAGAGCTTTTTACAATCCGCGTGGTGAAATATGCAAACTAAATACAGAGATCACGTCATCCATTGCTGACATGCAGCCACTTCTGGGATCAAAGGTTTTTGAAACCGACACACACAAATTTAAGACGGCGCGAAACCCAGCTCCAGGGAAAGTTAGGTTGAAAGGATATAATTATCTAACTTGAGGTTTCGCAAGCCATTGGAGCTCATCACCCCCATGCTTATGAAAAGTCCCATGGGGTTTGTAATGTCCAGCAGTGATAAGGCCCTTGGTTATATGTCTCATCCAAAAGAAAGCACCTCCAGCTTCACAGCAGTCCCTTTCCATCATACTATGATATTGGATCAATATTTCCCCTGTTCGTCGCCCAGCCAAACCATGCTTACACTGCATGATCAAAACACACATTCATTAATCCTAAATTTGTTTTAACATCCAGCCTTCCATCAAACCTTCTCTTTTTGGTTTCTTTTCTGTCTCTCCGTACAACAGCCTCAGGGCATGCCTACACCAGCACTTACTCTGCAGCAAGCTGAGCTATAAATCTATAGCACTTCAGCAGGCCATGTACTAGACATCCGTGGGGACTCTGCTGATATGCACTAAAAGTTTCCTGGTGTGCCCTGACGTAAGGGGCATCAGCGGGGTCCATATGCACACTTAGTGCACTGTATGCTGGAGCATAGTAGATTTACACCACAGCTTGCCTCGCATAAGTGCTCATGTACATATGCCCTCACTCAGCATATCTCCATTTGCGGCTAGTGGACTGGCATACACATCTCATCTATAAAAACACAACACTGCAATACTGCATATATGGGACGGTATCTTGGACTCCAAGAGCGGTGGAGAAGATGGGCTGTCCAAGCAGCTGGCAGAGGTCATAGGAGTTCCAACCCCGTAAGGAGTATGAGCTGGGAGTTAACCCTCAGTGATAAGCCACTGAGAACACTGTTGTATGTTACGAGGGCTATGCCCACTAAAAGAATATTGCACTGACCAGCTAAGAATAACACTGTACTGCAGACCAACGCGAGTGAAGGGCAAGGGGCTTTGTTACATACCAATTTATCATCAGTGATACAGGCGAGTCTCATCTTATGCGGGGGTTCCATTCCGCGGTTAGCGCGTAAAGCGAAAACCGCATATAGTCAAAATTACATTGAGTTCAATGGCGGGCGGAATCGCCCGCACTACAAGTACAGTATTAAAATTGTTATTTTTCTCTCTTTTTTTGTTTTTTGTTTTTGCCGACGGCGTAAAGCTGAAATCGCGCATGTTAAATGTGCATAAGATGTGACAGACCTGTATTTTAATTCTAAAGTGAACTGACTAAGAACTTGGATAGTACATATTTTAAAGGTACGTGCTCATTCCATAATTTCATGAACATTTTATCCTGTTTATAATAAAATCTCTTTTCACTTCCTCCTTGTTTTTAACGCCATTAGTAACAAGAGTTGGGTTTTCTTTTTCACGGAGCTTGAAAACAAATTTAGACCATTAAAACTGAACCAAAGAGCCTCCTTTAGTTTTATGAATTGCTTTGGAATAATCTGAAATATGGAATAATGAACTGAAAAAGGATAGGAAGAGCCAGGTATTAAACAGCCAGGTATTAAAAAGAGGTAGAAGCTCTGCTGGAAACGAGAACCCAATAAATCTGGGGCAGGAATATTTGTTCTAAATCATTGTCTGCCATCTAAACATTCAATAGAAAATCCCATACATTCATGGTTAATTACAGTACTCCAAACGTAACGGTTAGGGTATGTCTCCGCGGCAGTCATGGGGTGTGACTGCAGGTCATGGAGACATATCTGAGCTAGCTTTAATCTAGCTTGCTCGGGGACTGGAGCAGCGAAGCTGTGGTAGCACAGACTCTAGCGATTGGACGAGCCCACCTGGAACTCGCCTGGCTGGGACACACTGAAGTGCACACTGCCAGAGCTTCACCGTCCTGTGGCTGCAGTGTAGATACTCCCTTAGTCCTACAGCGCTCTCCCTCTTTCATCCCTTCCTTTAGTTTAGCAGAAAGAGTAGACTGAATCCTGAGATGCCATTAAAGTCAGTGGGACTACCTATCCGAGCAGGCATACTAGCACTCAGGGTAAGGCCTCAGTCTTACAAACACATTGGCATGTGCTTAACTCAGAGCACCTGGGTCCAGGATTCATGAAACCATCCCTATTCAGGACAGCACATGTAAGTGAAGTCCATGGGATGTGAGCACACGCTTAAGTGTTTTCTTGCACTGGGGCCATGAATTGTCCCATTGAAATTGCTCACTGTGCTCAAAGGTCCGGAAAACTGGGTGGAGCAGAGTTCAGAGTTGTCTCCAAAGACTATAAGGATTGGCAGGACTTAAATCCAAGCCTGCAGAGCTACCAGGCAACCAACATCCCCACGCTACTGCCTGGAAGCAGCTGTAACCTGGCCTTTCCATGCAACCCACAATCCACAGAGGTTGCATGCCACGGGAAGTTTTCCCTCTAGTGATATGACTGAGTGATCCTTGACTGACTGAGTGATCTGGCTCCTTGATCCAATAGAATACCATGGGGCATACCAAGAAGTGTCCAGGCAACTATGCAGATCTCTAGCTAGCTGCCACAACTGCCCTGCTTCTCTGTTTCCAAGCTCCCAGTACTGACCTGGGCTCTGACTTGCATTCTGACTCCTGATCAACCCCTAAAACCCCAACATGGCCCCGGATAACTGGTATTGACCCTCAGCCAGATCCCTGACTCTGTCTCCAGCTCTGACCCTTGGCTTGACTCCTGACTCCAACTCTGCCTTGACCCTCAGCTTGACTCTTGACGCTGATACTGGCTCTGACCCCTGGCTACAGGTCTTGGCTCCCAAGCTTCTGCCACTAGTCCTGCCGACCTTTGCCCAGGATCCTGACAGAAGACAATGGAACCATTCCTGTACTTTAAGTTAAGTACGAGGGTGAGTATTTGCAGGATCAGTTAGGTTTGGTGTAGCAAAATTACTCCCTCATTTTTATTTAATCTTTCCTCAGGCATTGACTTTAATGGGCATTTGCAAGCATTTGGCCCATTGCTTTTTAAAATAATATAATGTAGCAAATGGTATATGTTAAACTATGCATTACAGGAGACCTGGGTTCAATTCCACTATCTGTCACTGCCCTGGTGGGAGGCGATGGGAAAGGCACTTCACCACTCTGGGCCTAAGTTTCCCCATCTATAAAATGAGGATAATGACTCTGCCCTCCTTTGTGAAGAAGGTTGAGGTCTACTGGGGAAAAGCACTAGAGAAGAGCTAAGGCTCAATCATCATCATTGTTAGGATACGTTCAATAACATAATCGGACATTTGCCTATTATCCTGAATGGTTTTAACATCTCCCTAGCAAACATCAAACAGCCCATGTTGATATTGCAAGGAACCCAATCTAAAGTCTGTACAGTAGACTCTAAACCAGCAAGCAATTTAAAATCTGTAGAGACAATTATACAGAGCAAATGAGGGTTACCCAGCTGGATACTTCAGCATCGTGCTCTACAGGTGCCCGCAGGGGTCTGACTTCAACTCATGAAAGAAATAAGTCTAATAAGTAAATCCTTTACCTACCTCATTTTAACTGCCTCTCATGTCTCCCCAAAATCCATTAATCCCTCTTTCACTTAATTACAGTCACTTCATTAGGATGAGAGTGACAACAAGGAAATATGGTAATGACCGAATAATGAAGTCAGAGCAGTGAAGCGGTCTGAGTTTTACACAATACATCCAGCCCCACCTCATGCTTCGGTTCAGACTACAGCTTCAACACCAGCAGGTGCCACCGAATGTCCCAGATCATACAGGGACAGACACCACACCTGTCAGCGTAACCCGGGTCAGAATCTGGACCAAGAAATATAAATTCAGACCCACAAAGGAGAACTATCCTGTTGGGGGGAATTTATAGATAAACCAGACTTCAATATAAATCCATTATTCTCTGCATGTGCATTTTCTTACCTTAGTTGCTAATTACCAAAGCTATTTGTGTTTAAACGAGCATTTTCTCCCTCATCACCCATCTCTACCTTCTCTTTGATCCTGCCGTTAATATGTGCTGTGTTTCATCAGCATTATTTCTCTGACAGACTGTCAGACTAATTTTTCCCACACCCAAGGTTCAGAGCTTCAGTTTTGGTTAAGCAACTGAGAGTTTAGATGCTTATTTAGATTAACCACATGCAAACTTTTCAAGTGAGCAGAACTGGGCTGACAGTCTGATGAGCAGAATCACAATTTGCAACAGTCTATCCAGAATCTATGCTTTTCAACTACTGTCTGTGTTTTTACCAACACGTTATAGGAAGTAGAAAGGAGCGAGAAGGTAAATGGATCCGTCCTTGCCAGGAAAAGCCATTCTGAAGATGGACACAGATTGCATTTTCAAGAATGGCTTCCAAGAACAAGTAAACAGGATTATCGGTCTGATTGGCTTTTTTCTTGCTTTTAATGTGGTACCATCAGAAAATGCCCAAGCTACAATAATATCCTTAGAAACCTGCTTCCATTTGCAAAACAACAGATGAGATCAACTCGTTACATATTGAAAAGAGAGTCAGGAAAATGTCAAAATAAACCACAGCCATCGCCTAGGCTGGGGTTCGCAAAGTTGCTCAAGGGAGTTAGGCAGCCAACCCCCACCAAATTTCAACAAGGCTTCAATGCATAATTCCCCTGGGCTCATATGAAAATCTCAACCATGAAGTCCACCTCTGTCGAATATAAACACTATGCTCGTGGCTCTCAAGCTTTTCCATACTGGGACTGAGACTGACTCCCCTTTTCCAGACCTTCTCCATCCTGCCAAATCCCTCCCCCATCTAGTCATGACCCCACTGCAAAATGGACTCCCTCCCCTCTATTTAGTAATATGGGAAGGGCAGGGTGGTTGCAACCTCCCGACACATGTTTGTGACTCCCAGGTTAGGACCCCCTGCACTATATTATTTGCCCAACTCTCACTGCACACGTGACAGTCATTTGCATTCCCTACCTCCTTCGTCACTGCCTAACTGCCTGCCACCCGCCAGCCCCACCCTTTGGAAATCATCCAGCATGTAACCACTACACTATAAGGTCTGACCCTGCAAGCACTTCAGTTCACTTTAGCTGTAAGCATGTGAGTCGTTCCACGTGCTTCAAGTTAAGCATGTGCCCAAGTGCTTGCAGACTTGGGAACTAAGACTCAGAACGGCAAGAGCAGAAAAATGTGGGCAATAAATTGTGCAACAAATTAAATCTGCTTGTAAATATTGCACCGTATGTCACCTTTGCAAAATTACTTAATATGTATTTGGCGTTATGCTAGGAACAGCAATGGTGTGTAAAATGGGTCTCAAAGCGCCCCAGCCAAAGCAGCCCGGGAGGTGAATTTTGAGAAGTTTGGTCTGCATTAGGGGCTTTTGTTGCTGCTGCTTAGATTTCTTTTTCTTTACCTCGTGTTGGTAGATGTCCAGGATCCTCTCCAATGACAACTCCTCGAAGTACAGTCTGTCACATTCATCAAAATCTGTGCTCACTGTCTCCGGGTTGCAATTCACCACAACAGTCTTGTGGCCCAGCTGACGCAGCGTGCGGATGCTGGAGACAGCGCACCAATCAAACTCCACACTGCTGCCTGTCAGGAGGAAGAGGCAGAGGAGTAAAGGGGAGAAGGAAGCAGTAACAGCAGGGAGCACAGACAAACACTTATAGCAGCCATGCTTAAAGGAAAAGAACAGCATCACTTGTCAGGTCAGGCCAAGAAATCTAATTGCCTTTGCATGGTAAGGGTAAGAACCCTTAAATATAGGTTCTCAAGCATAACGTGCATTGGCTCAGCTGCTCAGGGAAGACAGGCCTCCATCATGTCTGTCTGACAGCGTGCATGCAGATACACTTGTCTGTCTTAACCAGCCAACTGCTGCTGCTTTCCAATACGCGCACTTTGTCTGGAGAGCATTTAAGCCAAGAGGCATAAGCTCAGAGGTCCTTAACTTCACTGGACGGTATTAGTTGTGATTTATCATTTATTCCATAAAGTACAGAAGTGCTATAAAGAGGAGGAAAAACTTATATCTACAGAGATACTGTTTGAAAGAAAAGCAAAATGATAAGACGAGTGTGTGTTTGTTTCTTACCTTCTAGGGCAATGGTTTGCAATCTTTTTTTCATTTGTGGACCCCTGAAACATTTCTAATGGAGGTGCAGACCCCTTTGGAAATCTTAAACATAGTCTGCAGACCCTCCTAGGGGTCCACGGACCACAGGTTGAAAACCACTGGTCTAGAGAGCAGAACACTTTTAGTTTACACGTTGTTTAGTTAACAGACAGTAGGTCTGATTTTCCATTGGCTTGCACCTTATGTAGTCAAATTAGAATGGGAACATTTTACAGCAACTCTGCCCTATGGCGCTAATGACTAAATAAGACGGAGGTCAATGAAGAAGCATGCCTATGGTACATACATTTCTGAGCTACAACGTGTAAGTGGATTATCATAAACAGAGAAAGATGTGTCTTCAAATGAAAGGAACATCGTTAGATTGTTATGCTTATGATCTATTCAAAAAGAGCTTGAACTCAACCTGAGTTACATGATTGTTAACTATCTGTACGGTTATTTTATATATATATAATTGTGTTACAAGTTCTGTACGAAATTCAAACAGCACAGAATTGCTCTTTCCACAATATCTAGTAACATACAGGGTCACTCACTGACTGACACACAATTAATTTCCACATTCCTCTCGAGCTAGAATCTTGAGTGTACTACATGTTTCATTCATTCATTATGGGCTTCTGAGTATAGAAAAAATCCCATAATTGGAACTGGACCTTTCCAGCAGAGGTCACCCAAAATGTCATCAGCCATTTTAATTGAATTTCAATTATTCAAGTGTCCTTACATGTACAGGAAGCCCAATTTTGAGACATGAACGTCATTTGTGGGCAGCATTTCACTGTATTGGATTTAAGCCTGGAAAATCGCAGAATGTGGGCACGTATATTCCAGGCACATCCAGTAATTGCCCTGTCCAGCTGCAGAGGGCCTGCAGCCAATTAGTAATACTGATAATCACCCGTGAAGAGGTACACTAGTATAAGCAGACAGTCTCCTGTGAAGTCAATGTATTTGTGCCAGTTTACATCATATCTTAATTTGGTACCTTATATTTATCAAAATGACAACAAGACAAACCAAAAGTACAGCCCAGTTTAGGAGCATGGGGTACTGTTTAAAAATATACACTATAACCTAGTAGTTTTTAATTAATCTTGAATTGTGCATGTTGTCACAATTATCTTGCACAAAACAGGTCCACAGTTTCTAAACAGAAAGTTTTTCCCATCAAAAATGGCCTTTATTTTAAAACAAACTTCTCGTGTAAAACTGTTGACATTATCAATATTTTGTTGGGTTTTTTCCACAAAATTTTCTGAGAAATGTTTCCCAATATTTTGATACAAAAATGTACTGAAATCATCATTGACATTTCTGGTTTACCTAAAAACCAGCGGTCGGTAAGAAAATGTGGGTTTTGGGAACATTTTTAAACGATTTTTACAAAAGTTTTTATTTGAAATTTCAATTTCAAATGTTGTAGAACTGTTAGTGAAAAAAAACAGGAGATCGGTCCGTTTTGAATCAAGAGAAATGGAAACAATTCTGAAATTTTCACAAACATGGTCTTCCCATTTTTTGACCAGTTCTAGTCCTGCAAATACAAGAATGTGGAGAAAGCTAGATGGACCTCGCTGAATTACAGCTTCTCTTTGATTTTACGAGGGACAGCATATGAAACTGCAAAACTGCCTTCCAAGGATTAATAAACAACCACCTCAGTCATTGCACTAGGAAAAGGTATTCAGAAGTGCAAGTAATCATTCCCTGCACCCCCCACACTTTAAGCTTCCTTTGCTTTTACTGGAAACGGCAAGGCTTTTCTCTAAATGACAAAATATACAGGATCAAGGTCAGACCCATGCTCTTTATCCAAAATAATTACTAGTGCTAGGTGAATACTGCAAAATACTTTCCTCAAATATTTGCTTGAATTGTTCAACAACATTGCAGCCCTTTTGTGTTTACTTTCTGCTAATATGTTGACTGGCAGGACTGCTCACAGATACAGCAAATAAAAGAGAATATTCCTGGGGAATTAATTCTGATTTCATTCATCTGAATATTCACATTGCAAATCTGATTTGAAGAGCTATGATCCTTGAATCAGAGACCTGAAACATACCATGTGACTTGCATGTCTGAACAAAACTAATCAACATAGTCTAAATTTCAGATATTGACAACTTTCAGCAAACTTCTTGGGAATGACTTATAGACCAGACATTGCACAGCAAATATTTTGGAATAGTGAATAAGTGTTAATATTTGCAAGCTGTTTGGGGACGATTCATCAACAGAAGAAGTGGTGAAAATTACCAGATTACTCACTGCAAGCTATTGGCCCAGCTCAAAGAATTACAAAAAACAAGTATTTTCCTATTATTATCACAGTGGTCAATTGAAACAGCACACTTAATCCTCTAAGCAAGAGGGGGCTGAATATAACCATATGCTATCATCAACGTAAATAAGGATTTATCAGCTGGCGCACATGCATTCAAACTATCCTACGTGTAACAGCAATGAATCTGGATACAAGATACTAAATTTCAAGAGCCTTAATGTTAGCTGCAAATAAGAAATAAAAAAACATCTCCATGGAAATCACTGATAGGTGTTATGATCTGGTTTCAGCTGAACAGTAACAAGAAGGCTCCTTTTTTATTTCCAGGGCATGAAATGAAGTCCCCAAGCAAATGGAAAAGGCAAGTTCTGTATTTGGAATTCACATGCTATATACTGTGTCCTTGCAAGTTTTGTTACCATGTGAAAAGAGAATCAAATAAACCACAAGAATTCCCAGGACGGCTTTAGGGTGGAAGGAGGACAGATTTACCTATGTGATACGGTCCACAGCCCAACACCATCATTCCATGGTCATCAAATTTTACATCATTCTCCTAAGGAGGAAGGGAGAGAAGTCATGAGGTGCTATCCCCAGCAGCCCTTACTCTGTGTTTATGAGAACAAACCATTTCTAATGCTCAGCCCATATCCAAAAGCAAGACACCCAGGGCTCAAGTCTGATCTCATTTACTGCAGTGTAAATCAGGCAAAACTCCATTCAAGTCAATGGAGTTATACCTCAGTGGGACGAGGCCCTCAGATTCTACTGGCCTTAAGTATTATGGTTGCTGTGGACTATACAGTTTCGGAAGAACAAATGCCAGTCCCATTACTTAGTGTAGGATTCTTTCTTAAATTATAATGATTTGCTGCTAACAACCTGAAAAGGTGACTCAGGAGTGCAGGAAGAAGCCCCACAGGAGGCCCCATACAACAAAATAACAGTAAGAGCCTTCCTATCCTGGCCAGCCCAGAACACCTGTGGTTAGCACTTAATGCTACAGCTCAAGAGACTCAAGTTTATGTCTGTGCCTGGCCTTTCACTCCAGGAAGCTGGCTACAAGGAGGAAACTTGAGGAAGAAGGAGGAAGAGGGGGCGCAAGGGGATAAAGTCTTCGGTGGAAGATGAGGAAGTGAAAAATAAGACAGTTAATGAGGAAAGGGTTATGCCGGTTTGACAGAATGACTTGATGTATTCTATTTGTCTGGAAGCATTCACAGCACATTGCAGTCACAGTCCAGACTAGTAGGGAGCTAAAGTTTCCTTTGGTATTTCCTAACAGTTACATGACCGAGTAAAGCCAGGGTAGCTATGAATAGCTCGTAGTTTTCATAAAGAGTTCCATCATGCAGGATATTCAGTGGCCAATGGATGGGTGGGCCTAATTTCTAGGGGATGGGTTGTGTGCATCATAAAACAGCCAGCGACATGGCCCCTGATGGCCCCCGGGTTGGCAGAGTCAGCAGAGAAGCCTAAGATTGAATAGCCCCTGGATAATAAGATACGGTATCCACTCACCCATAGAGGGTCTAAGGTTTGAGGTACATTGGTGGGGCATTTTGGGGAAGCTGACACTGTTGGGGCACATGCTACGCCCGTTCTGCAGTGAGAGGGTTCAAGTGCGGTCAGTAGAGGACCTTCCAATAAATGCACCGAGTAAATGTTTAGGAAGAATGTTCCAGCCCTCCTCAAAAGGGACTGTGCATAACGCCATCTGAAACAATTACCAGCTACAGAAAATGAGAATTAACTGAAAGGTCTCTAGAGTCTAATCATGGAAGAGGGAGAGACATTAGACTAGGCTGTAGCTAGACTGTAGCATTTCACAGCACCTACCTGCCCGTTGTATGTGACGTAGAGGTAGTTCGTTACTGCAGGGTATTCTGCTGCCAGCGTGTCAATCTGTAAAGGGGGGAAATTATGAATCAACAGGTGCAAGGGTTTTTTTTTTCTTTTTTCTCATTTTGCATTTCTATCCAGCCACTCCCTCGCTGCTTTCCGGCCACTCCCTCACAGAAAGAGAAGGTAATCTAGCAGCTCTGAAGCCCTTCTTTCACTGTCTGACCTCCTTCCTTCATGTCCCTAGCCTTTCAAGCCAATCCTCTCCTTCACATGAGACTCCTTTGTCTCCCTCTCATACTGCTCCCTCCAAGTTCCAGCTTAAGCTCTCCTCCCACGCTACCGATGCATGCATGCTGCCAAGCTCCTTTAGGGAAAGGCATCATGGTCCAGAGACACTTTCCATGGTAAATCCATCCTCTCTTCCGTCCGCACGCCCCTCTCCTTCTAACTTTCTTTACTTCTCCTCCGTGGGTGAATCTTGTGCTGCCATCTATTTCATTAGCACAGACTGAAGCTAAATGCAGGTTAAGTGGGACACTTCATTAAACCCTGCGCATTGCATCCAGCATAACTCCTCTTCCTGTTCCACTGGTGTCCTATTGACAACAACCCCCCACAGAACATTGGCCCCCTGACCCCAGTTCCCCTTATCCTGACACACCCTCCACTAGTAGTTCTTTTCCATCTTTGAGGCGCAAACTGCCCTCACCAAGTTCACCGGGGACCTTGGGGCTTTTCTGTTCTTACTGCTGATCTGCCAGCTGCCTCTGAAAGAATTAGTCACTCTCACTTCCACAGTGAGCACAAACACCCTGTTCTTGAGGATCATCATGACTACAGATGGTAGAAATATTCACTAGCAGTTGTTATAATGTAGCCCCTCCTTTGGTTAGTGAATGGTATATGAACCATACTGATTGTCTTCCAATGTATTTCTTGCATGTAGATATTCATCAGACAGCCTGAAGGAATGATTTTCAGACTGTGGGTGGTTCACAAACTATTTCCATCAACTGTTTCCCTCTCATTCTACATAGCATATGGTTGGCCCTCCATAAGTCACGTGCTGTCGTTACAGCTCCCAGAATGGATAGCTGAAACAGGAGCACAATGAACAGGGAATACCAGTAAAGCACTGCTGGTATGAATTTTCCATGCTAAAACTCAAGAAACTTTCTGGATTATCAAACATTTTCATGAAAACCCATCAGCTGCCCAAACACTATTGAGGAATGAATAATATGACTGTATGGTATTAGCACCATATAAGTGTCTGCCATTTGTTACTATTATTATGGAATGTTTTGCAAGGCTTGGCAAGTTTGCACAGGCCAGGTGAGGACAAGAAAGGAAAACACCAGCTGGGGAGCAAAAGGATATTTGGCATCTGGAATTGGGCCTACGGATACAGATGGGCCCTCCAAGCACTTTCAAGAGCATTCAATGATTTTTTTCCTAAGGACAAAAACCAGCTGCTAGCACTTCAATATCAGCATCCCTTAAACGAAAGGCAAAATGACAATGGAACACCTATGAAAGCACTTATGACATCGTCATGAATATCAGATGAGCTCATTATACTCAGTGCCATCACAATGAATACCAAATGAATCCAGAATGATGGGACACTTAAAATAAAGCATTACCCTCTAAAAAGTCACTACCGAGAGCGAACAAGCTAGCTATACTTTTCGCGGTCACAAGGCGGTGGGTTAGCATTGGTGCTTTCAGCCTTTCACATTTCACTGAAGCTATCTGGCAAGGTTTCAATCCAGGCCACTCAGAAGAAGTGTCTCTCTCTTTGGGGGCTGAGAAAGGAAGTGCATTCTCACTTTCCTTCCACTGTTGCAGAACAGGACTAAGAGCTGTGGGGAAACAAGATAGAAAGGTAAAATCTTGGTTCCATTAAAGTCAATGCCAAAACTCCTCTTGACTTCAAATGGAGCTTGCTTTCCAACAGCCCATTAACCGCATGTCTCCTCCATCATCACAGGTCCCCAGACCCCAACCCAACAGCAGTGCTGCCATGGCAGACATGCTTCGTACTGTACCTGTTTCACTGAAGGTATTATGTTCTTCTTCAGCCTCAGCTCCCGGGTCTGCGCCTCAGTCACTCCAAGGCATTTCCCAATCTGCTTATCCGAGAAGCCGATCTGTTTGGCCCTCCTCATTGTTTCTTCTGGAATTGACTCACTGGGGTTAAATATAAGACATATACAGTCCATTACGGTAATAGATGAGCATGTGTGAATCTGTGTCTGCCATATGGTACCCGGAGATGGCCGCTGTCAGAGCATGTGTGTTTACAGGGAAGAAGGAGGAGAAGAGATGGGCTTAGCTAACCCTAAGCCATCAAATGCTTGTCCTACACACAAGAGACTACCTCTGTATGTCCTCTGCAGACAACTACTCAATAAAGCATATACACACATCTGGGGCGCTGGGATTCAAACCCTTTTCTTTCAGCTGCAAAATCACCATTCTGAGCTAAAGGACAGCTCCCCTAGCTTCTCCTAATAGGCCTCATCCTCTCAGCAGGCAAGCCACTAGAGGCCCACATCATACTCAGACAACACAAATCCAGTCCAGCACAATATTAACTGAACAGATATCTCACAGGTGCCTGTTCCCCATCTTCAGGTTCAGGGGATCCAAACTTTCCCACCCACACCCCATTCTACCCCCAACTTCACTTTGTTATTCTTTTTTCTCTCATTGTAAATTTAAAAACATAAGTATTGCCAGACTGCATCAGACCCAAAGTCTGTCTAGCCCAGAGTCCTGTCTCTGACAGTGGTCAGCACCCTGATGATCGAGAAGAACATTCAAGCACCTTGAAGGAGGCAGTTATGGTATAACCTACTCACCAGTGGAATTTTCTCCTAACCCCATCAGTCCATGGTTGATTTATATCCTGAAGCATGACAGACTATATAACTTTAAACAATCACTGATCCTATATAAATGGTGAGTACTTAGCTAAACAGTTAGCCTCCATGCTGTCAAGTGGCAATTAGTTCCACGGGCTAATATCCTGAGGTAAACATTTTCTTCTATCAATTTCAAATGTGTTCTCTTTCACTGAACTTCCCTTCCTTCTTGCATGATGAAAGATGATAAACAGGCACACCCAATTTACCTTCTCTATCCCATTCATTATTTTATATTTAATTTCAACATGATTTCTCCAAGATTTCTCAGCAGCCCCTAGGCTTAATTCTTTTCTTTCCATTTCTTCTCTTTTCAGATATCACATATTTTGGTACCTTCACCAAGTCCCCTATGCTCTGGCCACCTCTGCACATCCCCAGCTGAACTGAATGTCTCTTGCCAGCTCTCTTTTTCCATTTTCAATCTCCATTCCCATTTTTCCCCTCCTCTATCAGCTTATGTTTCTTTCTTTGCCTCTACCTATTGCTGTGGTAAAGTTTCTGTCTCTCTCTCTGGTTTCTAAGCTACCTTTTCTAAGCTAAGCTTTTGCAAACCATAAAAAAGCCTACATACTTTTATCAGCACTTCTGTTTCCATCTTCATTGCCAAGAGCATCCTTGCTTGCCCAATAAATCAATATTTTATATGCAAGCAAGCACTGAATCAGGAAAGAGGAAATGATTAACAAATAAGCTATTTTCCTAAATCAGAGCTTTTGAATTATGTCCTTGGCTTTGTGGTATTTTTAAATAAATATCACTGTGTTATCTGAGGGGGAAGAGAGGGGGGAAGTCTCATTTATTGGAATGCTTCAGAAAGCAGAAAGGCATTGGGCTGGATTTGTCACTCACACCGGTTTAAATAACAAGCCGCTCAATCCACTCCATTGGAGTTTGACTGATAAAAAACAGGTGCAAGTCACATGAGAGTCAAGGCCCATGGTTTGGATTCTAATCCCTGATCAGACACTTAAGTATTTCAATGAGAGCTTGGCAGCTATGTTCCTTTGAAGATCTGGGCCTTACTCCCTTTGTGACTTGCCCAAAGCCACATCTCACTTCCTCAGTTTCCCCATCTGCAATGTGGTGATAATATGACATACCTGTCTCATAAGGGAGTTGGGATTGGCTAGTTAGTGTTTGTAAAAGATGAAATGTATGGTATGAAAGCTACACTTTAGCGTTACAGTGAGAAATTCATTCCATAGTGAAAGTAGAGCTTGGGGGCTCTGTCTTGCTGGCAAAGGGCTGACCGCAAGAATAACACCTTATATCCTTCAAAGTCTGCTAATACTCCTCTCCTTAATTCTCACTGCTGTCTCCTAGTCGAGAGAGAAAGGGCCTGGTCCAACACCCACTGATGTTAATGCAAAGACTCCCATTGACTTTACTGGGTTTGGATTTGGTCCCATATGCACAGATAATTCCCAGGGAATGACCCACCACTGCAGCATCTCAGTGGATTTATTAAGGTCCGATTTCCCCTCCATTATCTTCCCTCTCCAGGGCAATACTCATCGGCTCACTCTGGGCTAGTTCCATTTTCTAAGCATCCCCATTGCTTTCAGCGGAAGGGCAAGCCATACGGCGAGATCTGCATATGCCACTGCTGGATGCCGGCTTGAAGCCCATTTGTGTGTATGCAAACAGAAATTCTTGGGGCAGTAGCTTAATATTTCATGTGCCCATGAAGCAGTACAGACATGCAAAGCTCTAATGCTTTCCCAGAAGGGAAGAGGGCCAACAACGCCTGTCTCTTCTCTGGCAAAACAGACGCCAAGCCTCACTAGCAATTAGCGAGGACACAGCTGAGTTTGATTCATCTCTTAAATTCTGTGTTACCTAAGTATGAGTGAGTGGACCTGACCCCAAGAAAATGAGCTGGTTGCTGCGTGCTCTCTCTGCTGTCTCCAGAAGACACGGGGCTGGCTGCCATTTGATTACTGACAGAGAAAGAAAATTGCCTTCATTTGCAGCTTGCTTCAATTCAGCTTTTTTTATATCTCATCATAATTATACCCCCAAAAAAGCCTGTAAATCTGAAGACATGACTCATTAGCCCTGGGCAAGTGACTTAGACAAGGTTTGAACTCTTAGTCGTCAAACAAGAAGATGACTAATTTTGCACGGGATGACATGAGTGAATAGCTAATTTACCGTACCTGTGGGGAATGAAATAGTATCTTTTCTTATCATCTTTAGAGCACCATTTTGGGGTGCTATGAAGAGGTAGCACTGCCAAGGGAGTAGCAATGAAAAGGGATTTCAGTGTCGTTAATACGCAAGATGACTTGGGAGCCTTATATCAGACAGAAAGGTGTTCCACAAGGCAGAATGAATGTAGTGGTTTCTCATGTCTTCATGCTTTATTGAGTGTATGTAGTATACAAAGGAGAGTATGTGCAGTAAGTGCATACAGAGAGAGATGGGTGAAATCCTCACACCATTCAAGTTAATAGAAGTTTTGCCACTGACTTCAATGGGGCCAAAATTTTACCCTAAAAATGGGCATGAGCTAATACCCTGAGTTAAAACACCCTCCCCCCCAAATATTGGGAGGTGTTTGAAATTTGGGTCCAGATGAGAACTTTGCAAACAGCCCCTAAGCCAGATTCTGTCACACCAGCTGAGGATCTAGCCCACTGTCTTTAAAATAGGTTGAACTAGACCCTGAATCCAAACTGCTCAGAACTTTAGGTGTTTGGAAACCCAGATCTGGATGCACATTTTGCAGATTGTATTCATCTCTAAGCCAGCCAGACACAGTTATGTTTAGATAGATTATGTTTTCATAAAACTAATGCTGAGCACTTGTAAATGAAATTTCATTTGAGGATTTCAAAGAGCTTGGCAGAGATGGGTTAGTCATATCATACCCATATAACAGATGGTGACACTGAGGCTCAGACAGATTAAGGATGTGGTTTTCCAAAGTGCTCAACATTCACCTTACTCTCCTCCCAGTCCCTACCTGAGAAACTCTAGCCTGCACTCTCCAATCACTGACTGACGTCAATGGGAGCAGAGTTAAGCCAATGCTGAGCACTTTGGAAAACCCCAAGTGATTTGGCAAAGACCCTACAGTGAGTTAAAACCAGAAGAAGATAGAAAATGCAGGTTGGTTGCTGACTCCCAATCTGGTCACCCACCAATGGGATTTCCTGGCCTCCCTTTTTACCTAGAGGTTTTCCTTTTCCCATAGATCAAGGGCAAAAAAATCTTCCAAAGATTAAACGTCCTCACCATTTTGTAACCAAGCCCGAAACAACAAAAGATAAAGTGGCAGCGATTCTAGCCTTTTATAACATTCTCATTCCCAGTAGTTTCTTTCACCAAACGATAGTTTGAAGTTTTAGAGCTTCATACCAGACAATCAGACTTTTTACACACTGCCATAATCATTTAATGGTTAGGCAGCACAGCTCTCTTCCCACAAAGCTAAATCTCCTGTGTATTTTGCAGTTTATAAACTATATAAGCCTTTGTCCATTCTCTCTCTCGCTCTCTCTCTTTTCAGCTTCCAGTGTGAATTTTCTGTTGTTGTTTTTGTTTAAAATTCTATCCTGTCATCTTTGAAACGCCATCCACTCACACTTCGTCTTCAATAATAAATGATAAAAGGAAATGGAATAAATTCCCCTTAATGGGAAATTTTCACCTGGCACAGAGAAACTGGGGAAATCTATTAACTGACTCGAGCAATGCCTGCAGAATTGCAATTACCCAGGGAGTCTGCATGCTTCAGTACAGTCCTTTCTTACACTTGACCAGCTTTTGTCTGATCCGCCAGCCCACAAGTAATGCTAAACAAACGTGCCTTGAGAAAGCACCGGCTCTAATGTGAAAATGAGCCATGCAGTTATTGGAGGCAGAGCTTTGCAAATGGGACTAGTATCAAGGGTAGAATATGTGTAAAATTCCAAACTCAGACCCTGTGTCAGGGAAGCAGATAATGTTTAAGTCCATCTCCATACAAGACAGCACCTATGGGACTTTATCACGTGGTTAAATTCTGTCCTAAAAAAGGAATGCAGTCCTGAATTGGGGTCCCAAGTCATTAGCTAACATGAACACTGGGCTTGACATGGTTAGCAATCCTGCTGCTTGATTTTAGATTGGCATACTGGGCAAAAGGCATATTCCCCACTGCCCACCCTCGCCATTCTTCCAAGGTTCACATCTGTTTCCTTGATTGTTTCTGACATTCCACAAGATTTAGAATAAGCTGTAATTACAAGCATGAGATCAGTATAAAAATTGTTTATCTCCTTGCCTCTTCTTTCAAGGAGACAGGTAGTCACTTATTTTCCTCCCAAGAAACTCACGAGATGACAGACAAAATTGTCAGGAACATTTAGGGCAGCGGGAGATGGAAACCAACAAATCTCACTCTCTCAACTATCACTCTCTGGATCTACATCTTTAAGGCTCAGCGCCCAGGCCCAGTAAATCTCACTGATTTAAGTAACATGAACCTCCCATTATTTCCTTAAACCTAGATGGTTCACATCTAGGATGAAGTTGATGAGTTGCAGGAGCAATGCAGGCAAATACACAGCAAAGAAATGGGTTGCAGTCACTATTTCAAACTTCTTCCCCAAGGATCCATTTAGGGCCCTGATGGACTGATACAATATGGATTATTCTATACATAGCATGCAGAAATGTAGAAGAAGTACACTTAAGAGGGCGCATGCGAGTGTGTCAAGATGGGGATGCATGTCAAAGTGATACATGTATTTGGGGCTTTGGAGGAAAACGTGAACCACAATTTATTTGCAATGTCTTTGTAACACAAATGAAATCTCTCTTCTATGACATCCAGCACCAAGCACAAATGTTAGGTTTGCTGAATCAGTGTACGTAATGCAGCCTATACTCATCTCACTTACTGAATCGAACATTTGCCCCACTGGTTTCCATCCCTGCAGATGCAGTCAGAGAGGAAAGGTGCATACATGGGCCTTCATACATTCTTTCTAAATAGTTAAAACGGAGTACCATAGCTCTAGTGGGGCCAGAACCGCAGCTGATATAAATCAGTGCAGAGTCCTTGAACTTCAGCGAAGCTACTCCAATACACATCAGCGAGGATGTGCCCCACGACCTCTCACCTTTCCAGCTGGGGGACAGGTTAGCCATATGTCTGCAAACTGCAGCAAAAATCCGTTTCTGAAGAGGCCACAAAAATCAATTTTGTGACACCCACCTAGAATGAATATGGTTTATTGATGACCCTTTGATCTTTTTCCGTTGCACTGCCTCAGATTCTGAATGCTGGAGTTGAACTTTAATTTCAGCTGCTGTATTTTGCAGACACTTCTCTACAGTGTGTTTGGAAATCAAGTCATGCTTCCAGAAAGCCATTTTCAAAACACACCATTTGCAGTCCCAAGGACATTAGCCCGGGAAAGGGAGTCTCAATAAATAATTTTCTGTTGACTTCTAGAGGCCACTGAACAGAGTCTTGTTAAAAATGCTTCTCTGGGGCTGGCCCTCTCTGCTGCCCAGTGTGCTATTCTGTGTCTGATTACAAGCCACAAGACCTACATTCAGAGTCACGCTTGCCCACTCTGCATATGAGAAGACCTGTATCACAGAAGGTCACATTTGCTAATTCTCAGTGCTAAGAGCATGGAGATGTCCAGTGACAAATCTTAAAAATCCCCAGCATCTCAGCACAAGTCATTGATCAGCATATTATCAAACAATGACATGTGTCATCACGGTCTGCCGGCATGAATAGCACAGCTGTACCTTTTCAAGTAAAATTAACCAAAGAGAAAGAATGGCCTGGTGATGAGGGCACAGATCTGGGACTTGGATGACCTGGGTTTAATTCTTTGCTCTGACACAGACTCCTTGTGTGACCTTGGGCACATCACTTAATCACGCTGGCCCATCTGTAAAATGGGGGTTAAACTACTCCCGCTCTCCCACCTTTTGTCTGCCTTGACCATTTAAACTGTAAACTCTGCACAGGGCAAGATTTCTTACTATGTGTATGCACAACAATGAGCACAGCGGGACCCCAATCTTTTCACAGATTCTGTGGCCGGATGGGACCAATGCAATCCTCTAGACTGACCTCCTGTATAACACAGGCCATAGAACTTCCCTGAATTAATTCCTGTTTCAACTTGGTTGGGCCCAGGGAGGCTCTACTGGAATACCAATATTATAATAAAATGCTATAAGAAATAAGGACCTAGAAAATACACCAGCTCCTGTAAGAATCAGTGTCTCATGGCTCACCCAGGCACAACACACCCCTTCTCTGCTCCAACACCACACAGACACAAAACGCCATTGTCACTTTCCCGCGAAACTTCACGACCCTGACATTTCAAATGAAAAAAAGGGGACGGGGAATGTCATATTTCAAACCAACGATTTCAGCGCCACGAAATTCCTCAGAGCTGCCAAACCACCCACAATGAAATGGGGAACAGTTCCCAGGAAATTGCCATGAGAAAATCATCACCTCTTTCTACTGATTAATAATTCAGACACAACTGTTGATTTAAACAGGTGGTTGCTGACAAACCAGGGTCCCTTTCAAAGTCTTTTATGATTCTGAAAAAAAATTTCATCAGACAATAGAAGTAGTCCTGTTGGTACTAAGAGAGAGCCAGATCTTCGGCAGGTGTAAATCAGCACCATTCCTGAAGCTATGCTGATATACACCAGCGGAGAATGTGACTCAGTATGCGATGGGTCTGATTTTCAAATCCGCCCCCTCCCTCCATTTTGGGTTCACAAGTAACGTTGGGTAAAATTAATTGCAGGCACTGATCAAGCAGCTAGGTAACCAGAATGGGATTTTCAGAGGAGTTGAAATAATTTAAAAGCATGAGTGCTGTTGACTTTCAAAGGGGCTTGTGCTCCCACGTCCTTTAGGTGCTTTTGAAAATTTCACCCCGAGCTGCCATCATAGCTACAGTTAATAGCATTTGGCATATGCTGTTCCTATTAAATGGAGCCCACAATGACTTGGACAGAGCAACAGGAGAGCAAAGGATTGTTACAAACATACACAGTTGGATTTTTCGAAGGGCCAGCCCTGAAAACTCAACATGGGCTTTTAATTAACTGGACAGTCACTACGCAAGAGGATAAATGGACACAAGTCAGAGATCAGGAATGGCAATATACAAAAACCTGTAGGAGAACACTTCAACCTCCCTGGCCACACAATAGCAGATGTAAAGGTAGCCATCTTACAGCAAAAAAACTTCAGGACCAGACTCCAAAGAGAAACTGCTGAGCTCCAGTTCATTTGCAAATTTGACACCATCAGATCAGGATTAAACAAAGACTTGAATGGCTTTCCAACTACAGAAGCAGTTTCTCCTCCCTTGGTGTTCACACCTCAACTGCTAGCAGAGCACCTCACCCTCCCTGATTGAACTAACCTCGTTATCTCCATACTGATTTATACCTGATTTATACCTGCCTCTGGAAATTTCCATTACTTGCTCCATTACTCCATTACTTGCTCCCAATACTTCTGTTAGTCTTAAAGGTGCCACAGGACCCTCTGTTGCTTTTTACAGATTCAGACTAACACAGCTACCCCTCTGATACTTGACAACATGGGCTTTGAAAACCAAGCTGTGTGCTCTCCATTTCTCAAATCGGAACCACTCAGAACAATTCCACGACTGGGCTCGTGACATAAACGCTCTACCAAAGGTGACAACCTTTGCTGGATCCGTAATGACGCACAGTAAACGATCATTTACAACGAATCACTAACTTATTGTTCATTAGTTGTACCCCGGAGGCACCTAGAGGCCCCAACTGACATAAAGGCCCTGTACAGACCCAGCTCCTGCATGTCTTCAGCATAATGCACCAGGATAGACCCTTTTTACATGTTGCTTTCTTTGGTTTTGCTCTCTCACCGCCCCAGTCAATCTGTTTGGTTCCTTGGGAGTGTTTGATTAGATACACATTTATACCAGCGGAGGATGGGGGCCAATCAGCTTAGATGTAGTGAAGTCAGTGGGGCTATGCTAATGAACACCCTGGAGAATCTGACCCTTGAGGATTGATACAAAGGTCTTAAACTGCATTGATCCATTACCAATTCCGTGTGGTGCTTCCCTTGTATGGCAAGAAGTGTGAGGTTGTGTACTGATGTGTGACTTGCAGGAGCAGGCCAGGCACGTGCTCTGCAGCTCAGTTATTGGTTGTCTGGCTAACAATGTAGGGGTGTGAATGGCAATGCACGACACCTACAGTAGAAACAGGGGAGGGGAAGCGCAGATGCTTAGAGGACTGGGAAAAAGTGTGCCAGGGAAACAAAGGAGGCAAATGGAGACGTAATGGGCATGGCAGATCAGGTGAAAGCACCCGTGAAGGGTGAGACAGGAGGGTAATGAGGGAGACAGAGTGTAAGGTGCACGTGGATAGGGCAAGGTAGGATGGTGGGGGCACTGGCAGTTGGGTGGGGGATGGGGACACACAGCAGCGAACTCCCGATTCCTTTCCTTTTCCTCCTCTCCCCCTTGTTTTTTGTGCATGGTGGTTCAGCCTGCGAACCCCTGAAAACATTGGGTAGGCAGAGCTCCCTCTGCCTGCCCTCGACCAGCCCCTCCTTATGGGAAGCAAGGGGTATGATACGAGAAATAAGGAAGGGGAAGAGTGGTCCTAGACACTGTAGCTCAGCAACAGAAGTGCAAGATGAAGAGACCTGTATTACTGAGTGCTAAGGGGAGTGCTGCTTAGCATAATGGATCAGCACTCAGGCTAACATCTGCCTCCTTTTCTTTGCCATACTACAGAGCGCTGCAATTTCCTCGGTCACGTGATTCATGTTTATATCATCCCCACCTGGAAAGGGGTTCCTTGCTTCTCAAAAGCAAGCCATGCTCAGTTGTCCTGCCATATCTAACATGTTACAATGCATTATTTCACCATCCTTGGGTTTGTATCCTCTCGATATATTCCCTGTCTCTGTGTGCATGTCCTCAGCCCCACTGCACCACTTGGCGAGCCAATGGATCTGGATGTCTGAGGATTTCCCCAGCAAGAGGGAATCCCTATGGTATCTTCCCCTTGCAGACCCTGGTGTATGGAGCATGGCTGGTGTGGGGGTGGGAAGAGGGCATGGACAGATGACTGCTATGCTCTGGCAACGACTGGCTGGTGGAATAGCCATTTGGTGGCTAACCGCTGGTATGAGACTGCTCTAACTTGCACTGGTGGGGGGAGGCAGGGGAGCTGAACCTGTCCTTGGCTGGCCCAAGGAAGCTCAAAGGTGACATAAAACTATCTTTACCCTTCTCTTAGGTCCTGCGCTGAGTTCATCTCACTCAGACGTGAGGACTCGGGTTATATAGTATAGCAATATACTTGTGTGTAAAACACTGACCTCCTTTTCTGTGTGTCTTTAGAAACATGCAGATTACAAAGGCTATCCAGAGCCACAAAGTTTGGCTGTGACTCCACGTCTAAGGTTCAGTGGATAGAGCGCTGGATTGTGACTCATTGTATTCCTGGCTCTGCCACTGCCCTGCTGGGTGACCTTGGGCAAGTCACTCCACTGCTCCACTTGCGTCTGATGAAGTGGGCATTCACCCACGAAAGCTTATGCTCCAATACTTCTGTTAGTCTTAAAGGTGCCACAGGACCCTCTGTTGCTTTTTACAGATTCAGACTAACACGGCTACCCCTCTGATACTCCACTGCTCAGTTTCCCCATCTGCATAATGGGGATAATAATACTGCCCTCCTTTGTAAAGTGTTTGAGATCTACTGATGGAAAGCACCAGATAAGAGCTGGGCATTGTTGTTGTTATTGTGATGATCATGATGATGTTGAACTCATCTGGGTTTTGGTTTGGACCATTATAGAAAGATAAGGATCAACTGCGAGGTCTGGATATTATAGTATATTATACACACACAGTATGTATGTGTATATCAGAATATCCATATAGAGAGAGTCATGTTTGCATAAACACAGCGCTTGCTAATGCAGCTGTGCTTGTAATAACCCATGCAATCATTTTTCTGGGTTGTCATTATTCCCTCTAAAACCGATTACGTCCAATTTGCAAACACTGAATCTTATAGCAGGATGAAAAATAAAGCAAGTAGCTCCGGTGAATACACACATGGAAGACCTGAGCACTGACTAGGAGAAGGCCCTTGCTTGCATGCAACAGCGGAGCCAGCTCTCATCCAATAATGGCCGAAAGGGAGGAGGACGGAGAGTGGGTTCTAGTGGTTAACACACCAACCTGGAAGTCAGTAACACTTTTCGTTCTAGTTCTGCCACTAAACTTCCTCTGTGACCTTGGGAAGGTCATTTGACTATGTGCCTCAGCTAATCCATCTATATCATGGGTGCAATAACATGAATGTATCTATCTCACAGAGGCACTGTGAGGTTTAATTAACTAATAGGCCAGATCTTCAGCTAACAGCAATCCGTTCAGCTCTCTTTACTTTAATGGAGTGATGTCAATTTACACCATGGGAGGACATGACCATCCTCAGGACAGTGCTTTGAGATCCTGAATATATAATTCCAGAGTATTCTAATTACAATTGCATCCTGAGAAACAGTGGGGAAAACAAATTGGTTCTGTGTAAACACAGTAGCTTTATATGCATGAGATTTTTTTAAATGAAACCAGCACACAAATGAAACATGACATGGAAGTTAGAGAGGAATTACACATGCTGGGTAATAATGGAGTTTTATAAGTATCCTTCCAGGGGCATTCTCCTCTCTGTGCCTTTATTTACGTTTAGCTAGAATCCCAACTCACTTTCTGGGGGGAAACAAAAACTACTCAATTAAAAATGTACAGCTTTTCAAAGAAGCAGAACTCACAGGAGGTGAAAGCATATTTCATAACAAACATCTTGTATGTTTCTGCCCAGTCTCTTGCTACAAGTGCTGTGTACTATAAGTTTCTGGTGCCCTCGTGTGGTTCAACTGCAGTAATGCAACATGTATCCAAAACGCAGGCAACAGAGCAGACAATAATAACTCAGCAAGAAGGTTCTGCTGGCCTTGTAAACCATGAAGAGAAAGCCGCAGTCAGCAAAAGGCAGAGACTGATATACAGCCTGGAGCTTCGATTTACTGCTATCTATTGTGGTTCATTTTATATGGCCACTTTAAAAAACCAGAAGATTTATATTTAAATGTGTCGGGAATTATAGCTGTTCTAAACTGAGGAGGAATAGCATGTGGGAAGCAAGGCAGACAGCTTAGAAAGCAATCAACCAGTCAGAAATGCACGGTGTTTGGCTCTCAGGTGTAAAACGCCAGGGAGAATCTATTGAGAGTATTAGCTGAAAGGTTAACCATACCCTAGCTATGCAAATGCAGTCTCAGATCTCACATTTCGGGGGAGAGTTAGCATATCCTAGCTTTGAAACTACATCAAGGACTTTCTAAATCCAGGTGGGATCTAGAATCCCTAAGATTGGCTGAGATGGACAAGATGCCTTTACTTCTAGAGCAGTGCTCTTCAGTGCAATTGCTGCTACATGGATGGAGGTAGCCACTTAGTGCAATGCATTAGGGTTTAAGATAACTCAGGCTGCACTGAGGACTGAGAGTCACTTTTCAGCCTTACTTGTGTTTGTGTACAAGCCTGGAGCTGGTTTCCCAGCTGTGTGATGCCAAGCAAAAAGGCTGTATCCTTAGAGAAAGCTGTTTGATTTCCTTACCTGCTGAGTTCCTTCAGGCTTTTCTCCATGTTCACAATATCCCGCATCTTATAGATGAACCATCTGTCAATGGCTGTGAGTTTGTGAATATCATCCACGGGGACACCATCATGCAAGGCCTGCCGAAGAGAGGAGATAGTAAGCCAGACACTTTAACAAACACGTCGTAAGTATCTAATTTGCCTGGAAATGTGTAGTAATTATTCCTCATCTCCTATTAACGTCACCAAGACTTTTGTCTGAGCAAGGAGTGCAGAATTTGGCTCCCAATGAAGTCTCTGCCCAAACTCCAATTGACTTCAATAGGGACTGATGCTGGTGGACACCTGCTGTAATTTCATATGCTGTGTATGCTTCATGATCTCTCGATCTCTCTCTAGTATGTTCAAACCCTGCTGCTTACTTCTCATCTGTACCTCTTATTACCAAGGTCCTGTATATTCCATAGTCCTGTGGTCTGCTAGAAGCAAACGTGATCAAAGAAAGGTTTAGGTTTTCAGTGGTTGAGAAACTGGTTGCTTTTGAAATGCACTCTGATTTATAGTTTAAAGATAGATTGATTCAGAAATCCTGGACCTGAAATACCCCTGAACTATGGAAAAGTTCACATCCAGAACCAAACTTTGCAGCCATGACACCACTCTCATTCTCAAGGTAATGCAGGCTTCAAACTTTCCTGAACATGCTTAATTATGTGGTTTTGGTTTTTTTAATTTATTTTTAGCAAACCATCCACATTCACTGGGTAAAAAGGAAACCCACTCTATCATCCCAAAGGCAATGTTGTACATGATACAGTATTTTTTTTAAATATCCCCAAACGTGACTAAAGTACAGGTATAAGAGCTAGATATTAATAGTTATTATTATGATGTGGCTAAATATTGAACTCTTTTTTCTTTTATACTTTTAATTTTTTTTAATAAAGCCCATTTCCATGTGACCATTTCACAAATGGGCCACATCATGTTAGTAATCTTCTCTTATAATCTGCTACAGATACCTCTTATTTACGAGGGCCACAGCCTAGTGCCAAGACTGGTTGACACTGTGTACGACCTTGGCCCAGTCAGACGTTTCATTGGGTTCTGCATCTCTCCTGTGGTTGTTTTTCAACTATAGTAGAAGAACGCGGTAAAAGGCAATAGCTGTGAATGGCGTCTGAGCTCTCGCCTTTTCCGACACAACGGGCATCGTAGTCATCACCCCAACAAACAGTGAAAAACCTTGACATGTGTGGGGGAGACAGAGAAGGCATCTGATGAGACTTGACTCAAACAGAGCTCAGTGATAATAACAACTAGTGGCTGGTCGTTTAGATGTCAGAGAGCTGGTTAGGGATTTCTGATCCAATCGATCCCAGCTGTCTGAGTTACCTTTTACTGAGTCAAGCAAGCTGAAATTTTACAACCCAAAACGCTGGTCTCACTCAGTTATTGACAGGGGTGAATCAGTGCTCGATTGTAGACCGAGGAGTTTCGGTGGAGGGCAAGTGCGGAATTAAAGGCTTAACTGTTCCTTGTTCAGACAACAGTCAAAAGGAAAACTGTCATTTTGCCCCATCCCCATCGTCATGTGCCCATCCCTAACTTGGGCCTTACCTTTCTAAATGGCTCCTGGGGCTCCTATAATGCAGTCAGGAAAGATCTTGCCACTCAAATCAAAAAGAAAACTGGAGCCAACACAAGCACCGGTGCTGAAGGGTGTTTTGTGCTTGTAAATATATGTGCCTCCCCAGCTTAAAACCACCTGTTCATTTGTCTCTAGAGTACAGGCCTTCTCCAAGTCTGAAGCAGCCTGTCTGATTCCTCATTGCTTTGCACCCTGCAGTGTCATTTACACCTGCACAAAGCGCAAATACAATGATACCAAACCAGAATGGTGGCTTTACTTCCAATGTGATCTCCCTTTGCAAACATGTCAATGAAAGGCCCTGGGGAATGGCCCACAGAGAAACTTTGGGGCGTCTCTAGACATTATTTTCTTATCCGCTGTTGTAGGCTAAGTTCAAATGTCCTAAAAGCAGGAGAAGAATCGATATATACAAAGAAAGAAAGAAAGAAAGAAAGAAAGAAAGAAAGAAAGAAAGAAAGAAAGAAAGAAAGAAAGATTATTGTGTCTCCGTCAGCCTTCTTGGAAATTTATACAAGGTTTATAAGAGAGAGAATTGAGTGGAAACCATCAGCAAATGAAGTACAACCTCAGCTAGCCAAGAGTCATGGTGGAGACTGAAAATATCCAGTAATTATTACATGTACTGCATTGGCGTCTTAGAGGCACTGACAGACATTGAGGCTCTGTTGTGCTGGGCACTGTACATATGCCTGGTAAAAGAGCATCTCTGTCCCAAAGAATTTACAATCTAAATAGACAAGATGAAGTGTGGGCAAAAGGAAGGAGTATTATTCTCATTTTACGGGTGGGGAACAGAGACACCTACACTCACAAAAAGCATCTCGTAGCAGAGCACTCAGATCTCAAGTCCCAGACTAGCGCCTTAACCACTAGCCTGCCATTACCCTCCAACCAAAGGCTGCAGATATTTGCAAGAACTGTCAGTGTAATTAACAAATTTAACCCTATATCCGTTAACAGGGAGTTCTGGACAGCTGAGCTGATTTAATTATGATTTAATTTTAATCCTTGGTTGCAAGATGCGGTCACAGAGTAGCATGAAGATCCCCAAAAGAGACTACTCAGATTGACTGCAGCTAGTCATTTTCATATCACCCTTGGTTTCAGATGTCAAAAGGATCATTTTTAATTTTCTTTGCATACACTAATGCAAGTTTGCAGAACTGCCCAAACTCTGCTGTCACTTGTGCCAGCATAAATAAAGGCCAAACATTGCCCAGCATTTAGCAAATGATCATTTTACAGGAGCAAGCTAAAGAAACAGTGCTCCAGTTGTCAACCAACATTAACTGTTTGCCTGCTGAATATGTTGCCCAGGACATGGTGGTATAATGTTCCTGCTGTTTAATGTAACAGGGATAGTCTAAGATTAGGGAGGTGGTGGAATCTCCTTCCTTGGAGGTTTTTAAGGCCTGGCTTGACAAAGCCCTGGCTGGGATGATTTAGTTGGGAATTGGTCCTGCTTTGAGCAGGGGGTTGGACTAGATGACCTCCTGAGGTCCCTTCCAACCCTGAAATTCTATGATTCTATGATTACAGTGATTTAAGTGAAAGGTTAATGGATGACTCGAGTACAGCAGGTGTCATGAGGGCTGGTAGAGAAAGAGTTATTTCCATCCTAAGATAATGAAGAGGAAATTATGGGGAGAAAGAGAATCTTTGTACCTCACAGGAGGTGATTCAGAGATGGAAATACATCATCATCCCCTTATGACTGAGGTGCACAAAGAGGAAAAAGGATGAGGTGTTAAAGAATATTCCACTCTATTACCTCAACCAACACAGTCTGGTAACTATAGTCAACAGGGTAGGCCCCATAGCCTCTGAGTCCTTCGTTACCTTGGCCATTGCATAGACTCGAATGCTGGAGGGGTCAGCCAGTTCTTTCTGGAGATCTAAGTTGGCCGGCCACTCTTTATTCATTGGCAGACGTGACGTGAAGCCATCCACAGATGGGTGGCACATTCTCAGGGCCTTCTGGAAGCACTCCTCAAAGGTGCGCCCGATAGCCATGACCTGTAACAAAGAAAGCTCTCACGTTAACGTGCTGAGGTGTTGCCCCTCTCAGTTGTTCAGATGGCAGTGATGCTTATTAGGTAAGATTAAAGCCTATGGGAACATGCTACAGAGGGGCGGAGGGATAGCTCAGTAGTTTGAGCATTGGTCTGCTAAACCCAGGGTTGTGAGTTCAATCCTTTAGGGATCTGGGGCAAAAATCTGTCCAGGGATTGGTCCTGCTTGGAGCAGGGTTGGACTAGATGACCTCCTGAGGTCCCTTCCAACCCTGGCATTCTATGATTCTAACTGACTCAAAGGAAGATTACTTTCCCAGAGCTTTCAAAATCCACCTGTGTTATAATAAGGGAGAATCCACTAAAGTTGGAAACGCCTCATAGGGCAGAGGGAATTTTAAGCCTTAAGAGTGGGCAAAGGCAGAAGACTACACCTCTGCCATTGAGTCCCTGTCAAACCTTAAGTAACTACCATAGTATGTTTCTGTTCAATGATTATATCACCTAAAAACAATCTCATTCCCATGTTCCGGTGAGCCCATTCTGCATGGAAACTTTGCAACTCATTCCAGTGTTCACATGTATATTTCACCAGAAAGCAAAATCTTAAAAGGGCACAAAAATAATCTGAAATGAAGTGGGGCAAAAGTGTCATGGGAAAACTTTCTCCCCTTTCACACAGCTCCACCGTTCCGAGCCTTCAGCCTGTCACAGCACAGCTCACCAGCAGTCAGGCTGAGGCTAGACAGTTCAACTAATAAAAACCACACTGGTCTGGAATCTGGTTACCGGGAGGGGACTTAAGCTGTACTCTGCCAGGTGCGGTCATGGGAGACATTCTGATTGAGAGGGGTCTCTTTGAGGAACAGCTCCTCTGCTCTGGGGGCTGGGTAATTTCCTGTTTGTCTGTATCAACAGTAAATTGCAATACTCTCTGTACCATCTCAGTCAGCACACCCCATGCTGGCCAGGCAGTATGAAGCCAAAGCTCTGTCTATTCTCCATTCCTCCCCCCGTCCACTGGCTGCTGGCTTGAACCCAAGGTCCAGATAGTCTGTGCAGGAGAATAAGGGGGGGCGTATCTTATGCTCCCTTATTCCCCCGTACATGTGGATAGTCCAAGTCATAATGCAGTTCAGTATTCATACGGTGGGACACTCCGGAATATAGCCTTTTATTAGCTGGGGTAAAATGTGCAAAGCGCATGTATAACATGAAGTCACGGGGTGTTAACACCGTAAATATTTGCAGGGACCTACTGCACCACACATTATTAAAAATACAATCACCCTGGCAAGCCTCTAATTAATCCTTCCCACCGTGCTGAGGGTGTGCTCTTTGAGCAAGGAGGAGTGGATGTTTGTAAGGCCTCACTTGTCAAAATAATTTAGCGAGGGAGAGACTTGAAAAACATTAGGGGGAAAAAAAGACAGACAACAAAGTACACAATTAATTATTTTGCTTTGGATAACTGATGAGTAATTAGCTAATTAAATGGATAATTTACCCATTTTGCTTCATTTCATTCCTCTTGAAAAATTAGCTGAAGATGTCACCATTATGCAACCAATCTTAAATTCAGATTTTAAAAGTCACGCTGTTTTGTTCCTCATTTCCGAAGGCCTATCCTATCTATTCGGAGGGGGAAACCAAATGTTTAAGACAAAGCAATTTGACCTTTTCAAGAGGGCATCAGATGTTGTGTTCTGTTTTCAGGTGCAGGATCGGGCTAGAAAGAAGGTGCATCTTTTTAACAATGAAGGTGACTGACCATTGGAACAGCTTCCCAAAGGTTGTGGTGGATTCTCCATCACTGGAAATCTTTAAATCTTTCAGAGTGGATGTTTTCAGCAAAGAAATGCTCTTGTTCAAACACAACTATTGGACCTGAAGCAGGAATTAATTCAAGGAAGTCCTATGACCTGTGTTATGCAGTGGTCCCTTCTGGCCTTGGAATCTACGAATCTCAAGAATGGCCTACCATGCTAGTGCCTAAAATGGCCTTTACAGTCCTAAATCATTCTAATTGAGAAGAGTAATGGATACAGCTCAGGTGATTTGAATAAGCTCTCAAAAGATCAGATGTTTATCCACACTCTCTGGATTAACTGGGGCTGAAAAGCCAGGCTGCACATATTTGCAAAACAAATTTTCTACAGCCATGCTAGGAACACCCCAATGACATTTCCACAGGAAACCAGAAAATGTCGAGGAAGGTGAAAGTGAACAAGTATTGATCAATAAGTACCCCTCTACCCCGATATAACGTGACCCGATATAACACGATTTCTGATATAATGTGGCAAAGCAGCATTCTGAGGGGGCAGAGCTGCGCACTCCAGCGGATCAAAGCAAGTTCACTATAACGCGTTCACCTATAACATAGTAAGATGTTTTGGCTCCCGAGGACAGCATTATATCGAGGTAGAGGTGTAGTAATAAAACTTTTACAAACCAAAGGCAGTTTGAGGTTCAGGACAAGTTTGCTTTCAGTTTAGGGTGATTTCTTCTCTCTGGTCTTAATCTATTTCTATTTAGTTCATTGATCCTCAGTCAACCTTCTGGACAGCCACCCAGCATGGAGATCATGAAACAAATGTTAAAAGTGTCCCAATTTGGTCTCTAATTTCGCATTCAAAAGACATTGAAGACCCAATGAATGAATGCGTACTGTTAGACAGCTAACTCTCTGATTAGTGGGCAAAACCTTGTTGATTGATGTCTACATGCTGTCATGTTCAACCACAAATACACACAACACTTTTGTAACTGCAGTTGATAACTGGAACCAAATTGCGAGTGCAGAACTAGCATCTGTTTTTAGAAGAGTGTCCCTTGAGGGTCTAAATCCTCCTTAGCATTCGTTTGGCTGGCAGACTAGAAAGACCCGGCATCCAGAGAGCAGGCAAGGGAGAAAAGTTAAATTTCACAGGCAACGGAAAGGAAATGGAGAGAATTTCCCCACACTCACCTCTCCCACGCTCTTCATGGAGCTGCCAATCTGGCTAGAGGTGCCCTGAAAGCGGTCCAGGTCCCAGCGAGGTATCTTGGCGACCATGTAATCCAGGCTGGGCTCAAAGCAGGCAGAGGTTTTTCCTGATACTACATTTTTGATCTCCGGCAAGGGGATCCCCAGGGCGATTTTGGCAGCAATAAATGCTAATGGGTACCTGGCAGAGATGAGGGAGGCGTTTTTAGTATCATGGTTGGTACTGTAGAGGGCAAGGAAATCTATAACTCTCTGAAGCTGCTTTAATAAAAATAGTAACTGCATTCTGTAGGGATGGTGCGCCGCTCCTGGCACGTGGTATGTGAGTGCAGCTCATTGGAGAGCAGCAAGAAGCTTGGATACAGCATGTAGGTCATAAGGGGCATGTACAGAGCTCTGGAGTAGGAATCAGCTACTAAGGAGGAAAGATGGTCTGTGGCTCAGACACCGGATTGGGACTCAGGAGACCGAGGTCAGTTCCTGGCTCTGCCACAGACTGCCTGCGTGACCTTAAGCACATCACTTAAACTCTCTGTGCCCCAGTTCCCCCGCTGTAAAATTGGGATGATAATAATATTTCCTGTCTCCCACCCTTTGTCTGTCTTGTGTCTTTAGCTTGTAAGCTCTCTGAGCATGGCCTACATTTTATTATGGGTCTGTACGCGTCTAGCTCCATTAGGCCCTGATCCTGACCCTCTAGGTGCTACTCTAACACCAACGATTAACAACAACAGAAGGGTTTACTTCTGCCTGGGGAGGGAATGAAAAGCCCTCATATGGGGGTGGGTGGGTTATACTATAGGTACGTGCTTATACAAGTAAGTGTAGCACTGAGTAACTTAGGTTGGAACATGGGCTGGACAATCATTAAAAGCTGGCAAATTGACTATCTTCCGTGAAAGCTTTGCAACACCTGAGAAGTTTGGTGTTTCGCTGCAGTTAGGCCACTCAAGAGGGAAAGGAGGAGGAGGAGGGAGAGACACAGAGAGTGAGTGCTATGGGAAAGCAGAGACTTTACAACAGGGATGAGCGACTGTCCTTTCAACATAATAGCAACGCCACTGTATATCTGCATAACCTACTATGAGAGGTTTCAGTGGTAGCCGTGTTAATCTGTATCAGCAAAAAGAAAAAAAAAAAGAAAAAACAAGGATTCCTTGTGGCACCTTAGAGACTAACAAATTTATTTGGGCATAAGCTATCATGGGCTAGAACCCACTTCATCAGATGTATGAAGTAAAAGATAGGAGCAGGTAAAAATACATGAAAGGATGGGGGTTGCTTTACCAAGTGTGAGGTCAGTCTAACGAGATAAAACAATTAACAACAGGATACCAAGGGAGGAAAATTAACTTTTGAAGTGGTAAGAGAGTGGCCCATTACAGACAGTTGACAAGAAGGTGTGAGTAACGGTAGGGAGAAATTAGTATTGGGGACAGTCTCTACGCAAAAGAATAAATGGACACAAATCTGACATCAGGAATCATAACATTCAAAAACCAGTAGGAGAACACTTCAATCTCTCTGGTCACTCAATAACAGAACCTCAAAGTGGCAATTCTTCAACAACAAAACTTCAAAAACTCCAATGTGAAACTGCAGAACTGGAATTAATTTGCAAACTAGATATCATGAGATTAGGCCTGAATAAAGACTGGGAGTGGTTGGGTCATTACAAAACCTAAACTTAATTTCCCCAATACTAATTTCTCCCTGCTGTTACTCACACCTTCTTGTCAACTGTCTGCAATGGGCCACTCTCTTACCACTTCAAAAGTTATTTTTCCTCCCTTGGTATCCTGCTGTTAATTGATTTATCTCGTTAGACTGACCTCACACTTGGTAAAGCAACCCCATCCTTTCATGTTTTTATACCTGCTCCTGTATCTTTTACTTCATACATCTGATGAAGTGGGTTCTAGCCCATGAAAGCTTATGCCCAAATAAATTTGTTAGTCTCTAAGGTGCCACAGGACTCTTTGTTTTTTTCTACTGTGAGAGTCCATCTTATTTCAGCAAATAAGGGCAATTGAACATCTTAGATCAGTAGTTGGACTGCAGTAAATCAGTGCTGGGACTAGTGTTTATCTGCATGTACTAGAGGCCAAATGTTTAGCTCAGTACAGATGAGCCTTGTTTGGAAGGAGCTAGACCAGCCTTTGCAGTCGTTTTCCAGCCAGCTCTGTGGTGGTGGTTGGAGTAGCACATGGTGTTCTTTCAGGCTGAGTGACTCCAGTGCAGATGGAAAGCTGACCTAGTAATGTCCACTTAGCAAATGAAAGCAAAAAGCAGAGTTTAGTCTTTTTAGGTAACAGATGATTGCCCCAGTCTGCTGGGGAACATCGCTGGACTCAATGAGTCAGCAGGATTGATGGATTTCTTAAAAGCCCCAAAGGTACCTTTAAATTCAGAGCTAAATTCTCCCATCAGTTAACATGGGCTTTCAGGGGGTTGAAATTAGTGAGATTAGAGAGGTCTAAATAGGGGCAGAAATCAGCCCAAAAGCAACAAAGGTGTGGTGATAACTGAGCAGCAAAATTTATATAATCCCATTTGCGGAAGCTAAGTGATTATAAATCATCCAGCAGGATTTCCTATTGCCCTAACGTTTGCTAAGACTGTCATCTTGCACAACTTTCATTTGATTGAGAAAGCCTCATTGGCTGGGGTAGAGGTTAGTTTATTCCATTATAACAGGACTGTTCTCTTTAAGAACTGCCTACTTGGAATCACCACCAAAACAGGCAACAATGATAACTGCCGAGCAGCTGGAACTGCTAATAAGCTGCTGGAGTACCTCTTTTGGCATGTGTTCTTTCATAGATGGTAGTTGACAGCAAACCCAGTCAGGCCATTATTATTATTTATATTGCAGTTAGCAACTAGGGCACCATTGTAATAGGTGCTATACAAGCACATAACAAAAAGACAGTCCCCACCCTGGAGAGTTTCCAATCCAAGTACCTCTTCCCCATACACGTCACAAAACCATTCACTCTTTCACCAACAAAGGAACTTTTGTGGGCATTCATGAATATAAAATAATGCATGCTCTCAAGCTAGCAGACTGAAGGAATTCTTTAGCTATCTGACTCTAAGCACTTCACAGATAGTCATAGGCAAAAATCCAAACTGGGATTTTGAAGCTTTCTCCCGAACACCACCCTGGGGGAACAGCCCTCTTTCACCTTCCTGTAATATTTGTACAAAATGCAGAGGTCCTCATTAGCTGCAAAAGCATCTTCCAACCAGTCACAATCCACACAGCATTGTTCTTAGGAAAAAGCCCCATTCTGCAGTTCTTTTACCGGGTAGCCAAATGGGCACCAAGATCTAAACACCAAACCCATTTCCATTTGTGACCCAGCCAGGACTGGAATTTCCAGCGTATGGTTCTAAAGCTGGTGGAACATTTTACCAGCTGGTGGCATTTTTTTGAGAATTAAATGATGGTTCAAATTTTAGGAATGCTGGGTGCACTCAACTCCCACTGAAGCAATCGGAGATGTGGGTACTCAAGACCTTTCAGGATTGCAATGGTAGATCCCTTGTTGCAAAGCTTTCTTTGTTCGATGTATGCCATGCTACTATTTTATGTATATTTACTGCGACACAAGACAAAAATGGATTTGTGTCACAAAAGAGTCAGCTAACACAATGAAATCAACCAAATGCTTGCTCTCAGTTATTGCTGCCTGTCTCCAGTTTGCTACAGGGCTTTGACAACTGCAAGAGTTGTTGAGAACTGTAAATTAAGGACTAATTTGCACTTCTCAATCGCCTCCGCAGAGTACAATTAAGAAGCCAATTTTAACCAGGCAGATTTGACCATCGTTATCTTGATTAGTTTATGATTAGCCAACAAAACAAAGGCAGCTAGCAATACCATTTGATTCAATCTGGCAGAGAGCTCATTAATAACCAAGTCCTTGGGGTTCCAGAGATGATTTGCAGCCAACGTGCGGCTGCCAGGGAATGTACTCTTTAAAACCAGCTGCTAGGTTCCCCTCCTGAGAGCTTTTCCATTTGTAATACCTAGTGGCTGAGCTCCCTGTCCCTTTCCCCAACTCCTTTTGCTGCCCCAGCTTTTCTTTCCTGCCTTACCCTGTGGCCTTGGATGCCAACGCAGAGCTTCTGGAGAGCCTGGCATTGACCTCGATGATGCAGTACTCCAGGGAGGTAGGGTGCAGGGCATACTGGATGTTGCATTCCCCCACGATACCTAGGTGTCGGACCACCTTGATGGCACTTTCCCTCAGCAGCTGAAATTCCTCGTTGGACAGTGTCTGGCTGGGAGCCACTACGATGGAATCTCCTGGTTGCCGGAAGGAAAACCACAATAGTTTGACGACGATAGATTCTGGTCATGTCTCTGCTGACCTACTGCATCTTGCAAGTTTTGAACACCAGGTGCTATGGAAGATGCCCGTTTGGGGGCATTTCAAGGCAAGGGACAGACTGTGCTACCGTGTGAAATAAGGGACGGGCTTAGGGTATTGAAAACTGTGTTCCATCGTATCCGGGAGTACTTAGCTCTGATAAGTATTCTACATCCTATCTCTCACTGGCCAGGTAAGTGTATCAACTATAGTCAGCGGAAAGACATTATATGAAAATGCTGATCTAAACGCAATCTACAGTAAGCCACACTGTAATCTGTAAAGAACCTACCTGTATGAACTCCCATAGCATCAACATTTTCCATATTACAGACGGTGATACAGTTATCAGATGCATCTCTCACGACTTCATACTCTATCTCCTTCCAGCCAACAACGGACCTCTCCACTAGAATTTGGTTGGTCACTGCAAATGCCTGTGGAACAGGTTGAAGAATCAGTTAGGGAAGACAGACAGCAGGTGGATACAAAGGAAGAAATACATTTTTATTAAGCATGTGTAACGGAACTGGACGCATTCCTGTATTTAAGGCTCTGCTACCACTGTGTGACTCTGGGCAAATTATTTCCACCCTCTGTGCCTCAGTTTCCCCCATCTATAAAATGGAGATAATGCTCCTTTGTAAAGAACTTTGAGACCTACTGATGAAAAGCACTACGTAAGAGCTAGATATTAATTATTATGTGACAATTGCCCTGTAACTTTTATTTGCATTAGCCTCATTTAAATGTCATGGAAAACAATGTGATCAGATGCAAAAGAAATGAGGACACTTGGCCTAGCCACAGAAATGAGAAATATAAATTAAAATAAAATAAAAATAAGGTTCTGCACTTAATTTTATGTATGCGAGTAGCCCCACTGACTTCAATGGGACGACTTCTCTGTGTAAAATTAAATAGGTGACTAATCAATGGGTGCTTGGACACACTGCTGAATTAACAACACTATTAACTAATCACACCACTAGTTACTGTGACATACTGATCAGAAGCAAGAGTTATGAATTATTCTAAAACTAACCCGGAAAACATTCCTGAGCTGGTAAATGAGTATAATCCAAATGGATACATTGACATTAATATTAACTATTATACAAGGGGTTAGTTAAATCTCACGTGGAATATAGAAAATAACACACACCTTGTCAGACCATCCTTTCCTCAGCCTCCTTTTTGCCCTTAATTTTACAGCCAGAGTTTAAATTACTTAGTGTCATGGTAACCTATGACCACTGCTGAGCCACAGCAGGGCCGCCTGATAGGACGAGGAAGTCAGCAAACCTGCTCTTAAACCCATCAGCCTAGCTCCTGCTCCAACCACTAGGCATCACGACCCACGCCTCGGTTCATGACACTTAGGCCATGTCTACTACATGTAACATGATCAATGCCAACTATGTTATAACATGTTTGTATCTTGGGATGGGGCCTTAAGGCCTCACGCTGTGTGCACGGGCATCAATGGCAAAGCTCCCATTGACTTCAGTAGCAGAGGATCTGGGCCTTTGACAGCCACTGCTGTCCTCCAGCATCAAATACCATGAGGCCCCCAAGCTTGCTGGCACTACTGTAATGCAGATTAATATTAATCATCCATTCTCACATCAAACTCTTATTTGCATCAATGGAATTCCCTTGCACAGAATCACAGACAAACAAGAACTGAATAAAATTAGACTTGTTTGCATTGGGAAAAGGAGTCTGAAGGGCAATAGAACTGAAAATTTGCAAATATTGCAGGGAATGAAAATAACAGAGTATGATATAAAATATTGTTTTTCTTGGTCGAGTGTTTACAGCCTTGCACTCCCTCCTTTCCAACAGCGATTCTTCTGCCTTTTCTATTATATTCTATATAGGTTTTTAATTCCACACTCATCCCCATAGTATCTGAGCGCCTTCCAATAGTGAATTAAACAACACGATTACACATCTGTCATGTGGTGTTTGTTCTCTCATCCTCTCCCCAGACGGGGAAGCATGTGGAGTGGAGTGTCTTCTTTTGGTAGGGATGGTTGGGTTTTCTTGTTGTTGAATATAATTTAAACACACTGAAGTCCAAAAGGAAACATGAAATGTTTGTATCTGAGTTCATTTACTTTTTTCTACTAAATATTTTTAACCCATTCTGATGAAATGTAAATTTGTCATCATGGACATGTGCGATATTAGTAATCTACCTGCTATTCTCTTTGCTCTAATCAGTCTGATGGGTAAGGAAAGCATTAGCACATTCTGCCTAACTAAGGCTAGGTCTACACTAGGGGGAGGGATCGATTTAAGATACGCAAATTCAGCTACGCGAATAGCTATCCTATTCGTATCCTATTACGTATTCTATTACCCCGCTGTGAGGACGGCGGCAAATCGACTGCCGCAGCTTTCCCGTCGACGGCGCTTACTCCTCCTGACGAGGTGGGAGTACGCGCGTTGATTCGGGGATCGATTTATCCGTCTAGATGAGCGATTTCTACCTGTCAATCCGGGTGGGTAGTGTAGACTAGCTCTACGAAAAAAGGAGCTACTCCTACTCATGCTGGCTCTTCAGTTTAGATCTTTCTCCAGGGCCCCTGGCCTCATAAAAACAGCAGTTCAGTGACGAGCATCAGTGCATTGTATCGAATCAAACTACGAGGAACACAAGGCCAGATCCTCCACTATTGTAAATGGGCAGAGGCCCGTTGATTTCAATAAAGTTATACCTAGGGTTGCCAGGCATCCGGTTTTTGACTGGAATGACCCGTTGAAAAGGGACCCTGGCGGTTCCGGTCAGCACCGCTGCCTGGGCCGTTAAAAGTCTGGGCGGCAGCACAGCGGGGCTAAGGCAGGCTTCCTGCCTGCGTGGCTCCGCGTGGCTCCTGGAAGCAGCGGCATGTCTCCCCTCTATCTCTTAGGTATAGGGGCATCCAGGAGGCTCCGTGCGCTGCCTCCACCCCAAGCGCTGGCTCCATAGCTCCCACTGCCCGGGAATCGTGGCCAATGGGAACTGTGGGGGTGGCACCTGCGGATGGGGCAGTGCACAGAGCCACCTGGCCACACCTCCACGTAGGAGCTGGAGGGGGAAATGCCACTGTTTCTGGGAGCCGCCTGAGGTACATGCCACCCAGAGCCTGCACCCCTCGCCCCCTCCCATGCCCCAGCCCCCTTCCCCCGCTTCAATCCCCTTCCTGCACATAAACTCCTTTCCGGAGCCTGCACGCCACACCCCGTTCCTGCCCCTATTTCCCTCCCATCCTCCAAACCCCTCAGCCCCATCCCAGAGCACCCTCCTGCACCCCAAACTCCTCATCCCTAGCCCCACCCCACAGCCCACACCCCCCAGCTGGAGCATCCCCGCCTAGTGAAAATGAGCATGTGAGTGAGGGTGGGGGAGAGCAAGCGGCAAAGGGAGGGGGGATGGAGTGAGCAGGGCGTGGCCTCAGAGAAGGGGCAGGGCAGGGGGCGGGGCAAGAGTGTTCAGTTTTGTGCGAGTAGAAAGTTGGCCACCCTAGCTATACCATGTACACCAGCTAAGTATCAGGCCCCACTGTACAGGATATTCTAACCTGGGGCCTACTGGATTTTGTTGACTTCAGGACTGCCTACACTGCGCTGCTCTTTGCTCTAATCACAAATCTACCCTTTGCGCCACAGAGTCCTACTTGTGTGCTCCATGTTTTAATCTAGTTAATTATCCCCATCCAAGCAAATGAAACATGGGACTGAAATCATAGAAAGAAAAATACTGGTTTTACAAGTGAATCTCACCTCATGTTAAACTAACTGGTCTTTGATCTCTATTTATCTTTGTTAGGATTCCAAGTGTTTGTCCTAGATGTTAATACTGAGTTTCCAACATTTGGGTCTTGGCAGGCTAAGATATTTTTTAGAGAGTAAATTTTAAGCTTTTAAAAAAATATATTCAATAATATTAGTAAAGCTGGCTGCAAAAAAAAAATGAAGATTTTTTTAAAACTAAAAAATAGCTTTTTAACCAAAATGAAAATTTTCATTACAGTCAAATTGTTTTCCATGGAAAATCAAAAACCCAGGCTTTCAAAAACACAACATTTTAACCCCACACTGAAAAATGTTACCCACCTTTTCTGCTTTCTGGTTTGTTTTCATGGGAAATTTTTAAAAAATGCTACACTTCCTGCGGAAAAATAATTGGCAATTTTTGTCCCGCTCTAGTGAGTACAAAAGACTGGAAAGGCAGGTTCCTCACTGGATTCTGGCACCGAACAAATTTCACCATTCAGAACCAAATACAAGAATGGCCTAACCCGGCCAGTCTCTCTCTATTCCTGGCCCTTAGTTATAGCTAAGCTCAGTGTAGGCTTTTACTTTCTCTGCATCTTCCCTGTGACATTAGCTCCTGAAAGCAGGAGAAAAGAGGCCATTATATTGCTTTTTGTCCAAAACTGCTGAAACATTTGATCAAATTATGAGTCGTTTCTGACAGAATTTAACAGCCGTGAACAATGTTACTTAATCATTCACACTACCCAAGTCAATGGCAAGTATTATGAAGACAGAACCTTAGAGGGCATCAAGATAATGTTTTAACAGAAAGATAAAGTATGTAGAACTAGACTAATCTGTGACTATTACAAGAATATATTAAATCAGATGGCAAAATAAATCCGTATAGCTATCAACTGCACACATACCTTGGTCCCAAGATCCAGCAGTCTCTCTTTGTCAGGACATATACCTGACCCCAGTCCACCCAGAGCATAGGCAGACCGTATCATGACTGGGTAGCCAATCTTTTCTGCTGCGTTCAAAGCATCTTCAATCTTAAAGCAGACAGGAATAAATGTCAAATAAAATGACAAGGACTAAGCTGATTCAAGTGTACACATCAGGTTAGACAAGAGAAAAGACTCAGAGTTGGTAAGACAACTCCCACCTGTTCATGCTCTCTCTATGTGTGTATATATATCTCCTCAATATTTATTCCACTCTATATGCATCCGAAGAAGTGGGCTGTAGTCCACGAAAGCTTATGCTCTAATAAATTTGTTAGTCTCTAAGGTGCCACAAGTACTCCTGTTTTTTTATGCCTTTGTTGTGACCCCAGGAGCCAAATTTTGCCCTCAAACACACCTGGGCATCCCTACCGACTTCCAATGCACCAGATCCCTACTTGATACATCTCCATTGACTTCAATGGATTTACACCAAGTATGAATTTGGTTTCAGCTGTTTAAAGAATAATAAAGCTAAGTGTGGTGGCCTTGCATCTCTGAGCATCTCGCATTTACCGATTCCACAGCAAAGCTGGGAGCGATCTTCTCATTAATCTCGGTCAGTTTGTCAGAAAACAGTTGCCTGTCCTCAGTGGCCATGATGGCTTCGACGGATGTCCCCAGGACCTTCACTCCATACTCCTTCAAAACGCCTCGTCTGAACAGCTCCACTCCTGTGGAAAGAATGGCGTTAGAATCGGAGCACCATGCTGTACAGAGAGGAAAGCGAATGGGGAATCTGGCTTTGCAGCTAGCTAGCTGGGTCCATACATGGTCCCCACCGCCATAGTTTCTCAATTCGAACTGTCAAAATTCAGTGCCAAAACCAATAAATTCAAGAAAGCACTTAAGTACGTGACTAAATTTAAGCATTTGATGAAGTGTCATCTAGAATAGGGATACTTTCCTGAACTGGGGCAACAAGTACCTGAAGCAGATTCTGAGCAGAGGCGCAAGAAGGCCAGTGGCATAGTCAAACATATGTGGCTTGATTCTCTGCTGCCTTGTGTAAACATGTATGGCTGCACATGAAGGATGTAAGAAAGCACTACCATTTTGATTTGGAAACATTTCACACCCACTTTATCCGGGTGTAGATGACGACACAAGGTTTAGGCCAATGGAAAACAAGCCCAAAACAAGTCGTTCTGAAGATTCTAGAAGGGAATCTAGCCCTTGAAATTGAAAGATCACTAAAGTAAGAGACAGACAAGTTCTGTTAGACAATCTTAACCACATCCCTATCGATGAATGGATGTTCCATGGAGTGCAGTCTCAAGTGCGAAACCCTGTGTAATTCTAAATGATCCAAAGAATGGGCAATCCTAAAGAGCCATTAGGTAGTGATAAAGCTTAAATTTGTAAAGACAGTGTGGGTTTCTCCTTCCACATCTACTGTAACAGGATGGAATGATGGGAAATCCTAAATTACCACCCTTTTTGGAAATACTGTAATAAAATAAACCTGAAACATTTACATTTAATTTGACAAGTTTCAGGTCAGAGCTAAATGTTCCCAAGTGGCATAATGCTAACTAAGGAAATTCCTAAATACAACAGCACACAGATTCAAATACCTGCAAACCTTGGGGACAGACACAATCTGCAGCCAGACCCAGTCTGGATTTTGCAAATGCATCTTCCTTTTATACTACTTAGGACCAAAACCTTGAATTTGGACACACTTATACTTTGAAGCATTAGAATGGAATGTGGTGGATTTCCTCTCACTTTAAATCAAGACTGGATATCTTTCTAAAAGATAAGCTATACTTCCATCAGAAAATGGTGGGCTTGGTGGAGAGATTATGGGGTGTGGTGCTTTGGCCTGTGTTATACAGGAGGTCAAACTAGATGATCACAGTAATCCCTGTAGGCCTTAAAATTTATGAAAGCTGCATCTAGATCTGAATTTTGTGGTTTGGAGCCATCTCTGATCCTAAATGGAACAGTGCCAGTTGGTGCTGCCATGCTAAGCTAAACAAAGCACCACTATCCCTCTAGCTTCCCTTTTCAATCTTCATCTTAATGTTTAGGTACAGAACACGCCCCAAATCTGTCGTCCAAAGCAAGATTTATAAGCTGCAATTGCAAAACACTATTGTATGAAACATCTGTATAACTGATAACTATAAAAGATAGCCACTACAAGTCGTATTCAATAGGTACAATTAAATTAATACTGATATTAGTCCATTAGGCCAATATCTCTGCTTATAAACATTTGTAAGTGAATGAAATGTTCTGACTGAGATTCCTATAGTTTTGATCAGGCAGAGCTAGATATAAAGATGATGGATGTGGGGCTAGAGAGATTAATTCAGCTACAATTCCACAGTACTTACCACAGTTGAGAGCTGTCTGGCCTCCCATGCCCAGAATTAACCCATCTGGCCTTTCTGCTTTGATGACCTCTGTGACAAACTGTGGGGTGATGGGGAGGAAGTAGACCGTGTCAGCCTGCTTTAAGCCAACCTCATTGGTCTGGACTGAGGCAATATTGGGGTTCATCAGGACAGTCTTCACATTTTCTTCCTGAGGAATGAAAATCAACATTAAAGTTTTAAAATGTACTGTATACTGAGAGGTAAACCCACAGAGATACTAGAAACACAACAACTATCAATGAAGATCTTAACAAGTGACTAGGTACCATGCCAGTAACTGAAAATAGAGTCTTCTCTGGCTGAACAGCCCAACACCAGGTGTCTGATCACGGTACCTGAATATTTTTCAGTTCTTTGTACCTCCCCAGGACACTACAACAAGGAACTTCCTGTATGTGTTTCCAGATGTTCTTCCAAAGACAGCGACAATGCAATAAGTTTCTGTTCTCGTTTGCACCACTGCAAATCTTTACAGTTGCTGGAATTACCACATTGAGAACCCACATTGGCCCAGTGCCTCTTTCTGCACAGCTAGAGACACTTGACCAAAGTTCCTTATTATTATTTGTTTTACAGCAGTGCCTGGAGGCCCAAACCAAAACCGGGGCTCCATTTTCCCTTGGAATATGCATCTAGCAAGAGAATCCTGCCCCAGCCAGCATCCAATCTAAACAGACCAGACAAAGAGGGGTAGAAAAGAAGCATTTTCATCCCCACGTTACAGATGGGGAACTGAGGCACAGAAAAGTTTAAGGGTGAAATCCTGGCTTCATTGACGAGGAGAGTTTTGCCACTGACATCAACAGGTCAGGCACCCAGGATGTTTGGGAGGCAGAGGTGGGAACTGAAACCAGATTTCCTGAGTTCCAGTCCAGTCCTTTTAGTACAAGATCACCCTTCCCCTTCCTCTGGAAACATTATAAGTCGGTAACAGAGAAGCCAACAAAGTTACACCAGTATCAACGAGAGCAGAATTCAGCCCAGTGCATCTATAATACCTGTAGGCCAGAGGCGGGCTCAGAATATATCGTGGCTGTAGAGAGAAGGTGGTACTGGGAAGCAGAGGGATCGTGGCCCTGAATTTTGATGGTCTGTAGTGGTAACACTGACTAACCTCTTATAAAAAATGACACCCAATATAGCAGGGGTGGCCAACCTGAGCTGGAGAAGGAGCCAGAATTTACCAATGTACATTGCCAAAGAGCCACAGTAATACGTCAGCAGCCCCCCATCAGCTCCCCCCTCCCCCCGCGCTCCCTCCCAGCGCCTCCTGCTCACCGGCAGCCCCGCTGATCAGTGCCTCCCCCTCCCTACCCGCACCTCCCAATCAGCTGTTTTGTGGCGTGCAGGAGACTCTGGAGAGGGAGGTGGGAGGAGCAAGGGCACGGCAGGCTCAGGGAAGGGGCGGGAAGGGGTGGAGTGGGGGCAGGGCCTGTGGCAGAGCCAGGGGTTGAGCAGTGAGCACCCCCGACACATTGGAACGTTGGCGCCTGTAGCTCCAGCCCCGGAGTCGGTGTCTATACAAGGAGCCGCATATTAACTTCTGAAGAGCCGCATGCGGCTCCGCCACAGGTTGGCCACCCCTGCAATATAGCATACTAAAGGAAGGAGTCTGAATGGTCAGTTTTACAAGATTAGAGGTGAGGCGAATAAGGAAGAAGAGTGTGACCTTTACAGGACAAACTGGACACCATAATATAGAAAGCTATTGATCGTAACAAAAGAAAATGGTCAAGGGCTTGGCATGTCAGGGTCAGCAACTCCTCAATGCAAGAGAAAATTGCAATGGAATCAGGGCTGGTTCACAAAATGCTGCCAGGGCTGTAGCCATAGGAGACCACAGCAGTGCTAGTCCGATGTGTACTGCGCTTGCATACAGCTGAGTCAGCCTTGGGAAGGTGAGTACGAGCAATTTCCTCCTGACTGAGAGCTCTAGGAGGAGAATAACTCCAGCCCCTGGAGAATCAAGATGTCTTCCCTTATTATACCGTTCTGGTAGGAGAAACCCCTGCTGGGCCCCCACCCCTTCTGTTTAAAAGAAAACTCCACCCACTACTCTCCTAACTCTCTTCACCAGTTCCAGGCATGTTACTTAATCCCTTCTCCTTGCATATCCATTGCTTGCAGCCCAGAGGAGTTTGGGGCACATGGAGGGAGGAGGAGGTCACACTCTGAACCCTGGGACTTGCACATAGTAGCCCTATTCCAATGACTTTTGTAGGGGGCTCCAAGAGGTGTTTGAACTGCCTCATATATTATGACACCAGTGAGGACCAAGCCTATTTACCAGGTCACTTCCTGACATGCACTGGGAAGAACGTAATGTCAGGGGTCCTTTCCTACTTGGGAGGGCCGACTACCTCTTAATTCAGCAATTTGAGAGGATGATTTGTAATAATACTAAATGCAACACTGGGACAGTTCAACCAAGAGGTCCTCTGATTAGTTTACCGGGGCAATCAATCTCTAGGGTCTCTGAGCTGAAAAAAAACATGCTCTGATCCTCTGCCAAGAGCTAACGATCCAGTGATATTATGAAAGAAGAAAGAAAACCCCGCACTTCCTCTCAGACTGTGAGTAAAGATGCATCTGGGACACATCATCCAGGAAAAAGCAAATGCTGAGTAAAATACAACAACTAGCGTGGAATAATATGTCACTGCGCACTTACCATTCTGAAGCTTGTCAGAAAAGAAAACTGACATGGTCTCTGTGTCGTTTCTCAAAATACACTGAATCGGCTTCTGACTGACTCAGCTGTATACTGAGAAATCGAGCTCAGGAAATTATAATTTGAAAATAATTATTTTAATTACTTTAGCACTTATCTCTGTTCACAAATGATCTGTGAACAGGCTGGCACTGGTATGTATACGGTTTTTATTCAAAATTACTTGTGTGGCTTGGTTTCACACTGGGTCACTCAGAATATTCACTATTTGTGTGTCATGACTGGTCAACTAAGTCACGTGCTGCTGGTTTTTTTTCTCTATGTGGATAACTGAAATTATATCTTCTAGGGCTGGCTAAAGAGTTTCCACTGAAACTTTTGCTTGATGGAAAATTGGGGGTTTGTTTAAAGAACATTTTTCAGAAAACGTCAGCTTTCCTTGAAACTTTTGGGGGATTTTTTGTCGGAAAACCAAAAAGCAAAAGGAAAATGTTTGTTTTTTCACCAAACTGTGAAAATTATTCAATTTTGCAGTTTGGGTTTTTTTCCATCAAAAAAAATAAAAAAAATTTCCATCAAAGAGTCAAAATTTAACTGGAAACTTCCCCCCTCGTCCCCCTTATGTTGAAATTTTCCAAGGGAACCCCTTTCCCCGCATTTTCCAACCAGCTGTAATATCTATCTATTTCGGATCCCTCCTTTATACTCATCTGTGCCAGGGTATCTGCAAACCCAGCTGGCAATGACAAGGCCGCTCACTAATACTCATGACTAAGGCCTATTGTGCTAAAATGTGCTTTTTTTAATCGTATTGCATCCTCTCTCCTGATGGTTTGTTTTTCCCCGCCTATCATTTTCTGTTGTGACAGACCTGTAAGCTCTTTTTAATAAGTGTTAGTACTGTACTTTGCACAATGGGCCCTGAAATCGGATTGCAGATCTTGGGTGTTACGGTGATACAAATAATAAATGAGTCTTCGCTATAAGAAGACAAGAGAGCTCCCTTTTTCTGAGTGCATGATACCTGCACGCATTTAGAATTGTTTCAGTGAATCTAACACACAAATAGCAAAAAGGGATTTTTTTAAACAGCCATTTCCAACACATATGCACTCTCAAACATTTATAGGTGCTACTATTCCTGGCACACTTGCTTTCCATGCACATCCTTGCAAAGAAAAACTCACTCACCTGAATGTTTGTGAATAATGCCTCGATTCAACAGCCCTTTCAGTTTAAAGTTAGACATGTGCTTAAGTGAATAGATGGATTTAAGTGCATGATTAAGTGCTTTACTGAACCAGGGCTAAAATGACTAGCAAGGGTTGCAGACAACAGCAATATGATTCAGTGTGTCTGGTAAGGCTGATTGTTACTGATTATTTCTCAAAAAAATATATTAATTAAAAGTTTGGCAAAGAAAAATCTTGAGCCTCACATTTTATGCTCTTGTTACCTGTCCCCATTTTTCTCCCACCTACGCGATCTAGCTGTCCCCTTGCAAGATGCTGACCAACTGCCTCATCTTCTGCATACTACTGTAAATCACACTGCCAGAGGCAAAGCCAGGGAGAGCAAGTAGTTCCTCTAGTCTGGCTGATTAGCACCAAGATCAGGACAGCTGGCCGGTGGTACGGGGAAGAGAGAAAGGGTATTTTGGAAGGGCAAGCTGGCAAGATTTATTGCAAAAAAATATTTTTTGTTTCTGTTAGAACCGTGAGAGAGGAGGACAGAGAAGAAGAAATAGGAGATGCCCTCCTTGAGAATTCAGACTGCTATCTATATGGCTCTAGGCCTCTCCTCTCCTGATTTGATATGCATTGCTTGAATATGTAGCCACTGTAGACTGAGGCTAGGTCTACACTATGGGGGGAGGGGTTGGTCGACCTAAGATACACAACTTCAGCTACGTGAATAGTGTAGCTGAAGTTGCGTATTTTAGGTCGACTTACCTGGCTGTGAGGACGGCGGCGAGTCGACCGCTGCCACGCTGCCGTCGACTCCGCTTCCGCCTCTTGCCGCGGTGGATTTCCGGAGTCAACGGCAGAGCCATCGGGGATCGATTTTATCGTGTCTTCACTAGACGCGATAAGTCAATCCCCAATAGATCGATTGCTACCCGCCGATCCGGCGGGTAGTGAAGACGTGCCCTGAGAGCCAGCAGTGGCAATACATAGTGCAAACAAAGCACAGGAAAGCACATGTTTCACCACATTTGGAATTCAGTTCTCAGCTACACCAAGTTTAAACCCGATGCAGAGAATGTGAGTGTGTGTGTATGTGTGTGTCTGTGTGTGTGAGTGAGTGAGTGAGTGAGAGAATGTTGGGGAGGAAGTTAGCCCTAAGCCACCTTTCCTTTCCCCTGATCTTCGGCCAGCTATCTTACCTTAAAGCAGCCTTGCAGCTGCTCTAAGTTACCCAGTCTGCAGCCAGCTGGGGTTGTGGCAGAGTGCCATGAGCTTTCCCTTTGTACACCTCATGTGGAGCCGGTGATGGGGGCACAGGGCTGCAGAGCTGACTTTGCGCTACCCAGTGATGACCCTACCTCAAGAGCAATCCTCAGCTGTCACTTTAGGGTCACTTTTCAACAGCTTTGCTATGAACAGTGTAAAGCTGCCAGACTTGGGGCCGAGCTTTTATGATGTAAACTAAAACACACATAAGTATGTTCCCTCTAGTTGTAGAGACGAAACGCCCAACAAACATGTACCAGTCAGGATTCTGGTGATGTGCAAATTACTTGTGCAATTTAGGCACATGGAGAAGTGCACAGACACTTTTTCTGACTCTTGAAAATGTGGTGCGATACGCATTAGAAAGGCGACACCAACAGCTAGTACCAACTTGCCTGCTCATTAAGCTTTTTGGGCGACATTCATCTCTGGAGTAACCCCTTTGACAGTGGAGTTGCCCCATGGATGAATATGGAACATCTGGCTTTTAAAAAACTATTGTATCTCATTTATAATAAATAATAGCCGGTTGAGGAGAGCTGACTGGCTAGTGCACAAAGAAAATTCACAGGTATTTTCACCAGCAAACATAGCTTGTGCATGTCACTATTAATAGTGGGGCCATACCATTCATTTCCCATCAGCATTTTGGTGACTGGCACTTTCTGTGTGAAACCATTCACGGAATCACAAACATGTCACTAATTTTAGAGCAGGTATTTATTCATCTGACAGTTCATTTCAAAAGTGAGTGCGTTAATTACCATTCATTACTCTCCTGCTGATGAAGTTTTAGGCACCCAATCCGGGAACAGAAGCAACACCATGTGACAGAGTTCAGTGGTCAAAGGGACATAGTCAAAGAGAACAGATCTCAACAATACAAAGGCTGAAATTCAAAGTCAAGCTATTTCCGTAAGCTGCTTGCTGAATACTTATGAATAAAGTAACTCGGATCAGTTGGTCAATAATTCATAAACAGAAATAAGGGCTAAATTTACCAAATAATTTATTCTCCCCAAATAATTCAACCAGCTCTACTACTCAGTAACTTACATAAATCCGCAGCTTTCGACTAGGGTGGAATAAATGATCTGGTTAGCGGCAACAAGAGAAAGCAGATTAACTTCTGTTACTGTACTTGGAGCCTTCTCTTACCTTCATGGCCTTAACAGCCTGTGACCCAGAGTAATCAAATTCCCCCGCCTGACCAATCGACAGACCTCCAGATCCAAGGATGAGAACTTTGGAAACCTAAAAGTCAGCAATATCAAATGATTAGAATGATTTCCCAAAGGGTGCAAAAAGATGGCAGTTAAACTGGAGTGAAGGGAAACTGTGCAGTGTGGAATAGCCTTGAATCATGAAAAACTAAGTCAAAGAGAGAAGAAAAGCCAGCTTCAGAAAACCCGCAGCTGTCTGTCCAACTTTCCAAAAAAAGTTTTATTGAACCCATCTCATGCACAGGTGGGTAAAGAAATGGAGACGACTGATGTTTTACACAAAATATACAGTAAACGTACTGATTGTTTAACTTATTTATAGACAGCCAGGCTTCACTTTGGCTTCCCACATCTCTGTGTTGTATTTTTTATTCAAAGACCAACTGCATTCTGGAGGCACAATTCGCTGTGCAACTCGGCTCATGCTAAGAATTTCAAACTTATTTTCAAGCAACACAGTTTCAGCTTTATGCTGTCAACCAAATCTCATAGCTGGATACGACTGCATGAGGTGCCAGGAAATATAGAGATCACCATAACAAGCATAGATTCTGCTCTGGAGAACATACAAAAACATAGACACAAACCTCCATATCTCAAAACTTCCTCGAAGGAACAGAGAGTTAATAAAATAATGAGAGAGAGAGAGAGAGTAATCCAGTGGTTATAATGAGAATAAACGAAATCCTAATGTAGCTTTTGTAAGGGAGTCCTGTACTTCAGTTTCACAAGTAATTTTTTATGCTCTGCATTCTCTCCATCTGATTCAATACAAGTTACAGCTGGTGTATGATTGATAGCTAAAAATAAAGAACATTAATATACTGACCTCAAGCCTAGAAGCTACAGTTGTGGCCTTGGGCAGCACTGAGGCAACTGTTGTACCTTTTCCCTTCTTGATCAGCGAAATGAACGAATCGAATAGGAACTGGTAAAGGCAAACACATGTATTTTAGCGCCCAACCAGGACTAAATAAATATGAATGAAAGACAGAAAAACCAGGCCTGCCATGGGTCAATCCACTGCTAATGCAAATCAGCATAGCGCCACTGACTTCAGATGACTTTGACTTACACCAACCAAGAATCTGGCCCCATATTTCTAATTTCCATAATGATCTTTGGCGTAATGCCGTATTCAAGGAAGCAAGATGATATCAGGGAGGAGACTAGGGAGAGAAAGCCTATAGAACCCATTAATTCACTCACACCCATACTTTACTTGTACATGGGTGATAACACATACAAGGGAAGAATGAATGTTAAAAGTTAGAAATCCGAATATTGTCCTCTTAACCGGATCAGTGGAGCTAAACAGATTTTCACCAGCTGTGGATCTGATATGGCACAGTGCAGCTTCAGGGACGCATTAAATCTATCAGCATATGCAGTACACTACAGTATTCATAGCCTGGACCTGCACAAGGGGTTACAAGGACAATTCTGGGGTGGTTTTCAGTTCTTTTCAATTCACGGATCACTCAGAGAGGTAAGAAACTTTTTACCGAGAGATTCACTTATAGATTTAATCAACAATATCCAATTACAGTTAAAGTCAAATCATTTCCAACTACTTCTGCTTCCTTTCCCAAGAAATACTCAATAATGGATTTATGTTCAGACATGCCCTCTCCTTGCATCACCGCCTGCTACTGCTACTTTGGCATTCACTGAGACTACACAACCAGTTGCTATTGGAATTTGCATGAAGTCACAGATGGGGGATTAAAATTTCATTTCAGTGAGGAGAACAAGAGAGAGTGAGTGTGAATCCATTTATATAACTCTACAGTTACAAAATATGAAAGTGGAACTAAAATGTATTAGGAAGTTAATGAGGTTTGTTTAAAAAAAGCATCTGGGTTTCTTTTTTTTTAAAATAAAATAGAAAATTTTCTTTTACAACCATCTCAGGTAAAAGGAGTATGGGTCCCGTCCTGCAAAGATTTAAGCCCATGAGTAACTTTTTGCACGTGAGTAATCCCATCAATGTGAATGAAGTCACTCAAGGACCCAAAGAACATGAGATTGATTTCTGCTACTCGTGTAAATGGAGTCACTTGAGAGCCTGACCCAAAACCTACTGAAGGCAATGGAAGTCTTTCCACTGATTTCAATTAGCTTTGAATCAGACCAAATGCAGGCAAGTCTATGCGGGACGGGGATCTTGGTTAGGGTCCTGACATTTCTGAAAACAGGCCCTAAGAATGTCACTGCATCAAGATTTTCAGGGCTCCTCCATTAGCTGCTCTATACTCTACACACATTCCTTCAGTCACTCCCAAAGCAAACCTGAATCAATCTCTGTACAGTACCTCTGTGTCTGTTGGCCCCGCACTGGCCTCCGGGTTAAACTGTGCTGCAAAAATTGGTTTGGTCTCGTGCATAATTCCCTGCAGAGATAAAAGAAGTTGCCTTAGACAACATCCTGGTAATGAGGGGGATAGAGGAAGGCTACTGCTTGCAACCCTGTAGGCATTGAAGGGCAAGGGACCGGTATGCTTTTTGGGGCCTTTGAGTTGAAACTTGTTTCATTCCAGGTCTTCGCAGAGTGTTTTATCCATTAAAGCATTGAGCCATTCACCTTTTACCGGCAATACAGTACCCATGTAACCTACTGGATTGTGCACTGCTGAATAGCGAATGCTTTGAACAGCACTATTGATTGCTAAGCACTTACCAGAGAAGATATGCTAGTCTCCTTTCAGATGCAACATTGGAGCAGGTGGTGGAGGGGGGGTATACATTGGAACAGGCTGGGAGGAGTGGGCACACAGCAGTAAAAGGTCACCCTGGAGAGAGCTGAAGTAGAATGACTGCTTCTACTGCTCTGATTTCATATCAGTGCTGCTGAAAACACTGGGCCAAATACATCCCTGCTCTAACTCCACTGACATCGGTAGTTTCATTATTCTAGGGATGGACATGGCATAGTGTCTTTAATTCAACACCATGAGGCAAATTATGGATGCTGCAGCAGCGGGCACAGGTTGTGTCTTCCCAGGGCCACTGCCAGGAGATGACAAGTGGGAACACTCTGCCAGGCCAAGGAGAGCTGGAGAGTTGCCTGAACTGGGTTTCAGCAGCTGCTTGCAGTTCCAAGCAAGCTGCAGCAGGAGGCACCAGACCTCTCTCATGAATGGCATGACACAGGCTGCAGCTTGGCCCTGGGACAACGAATGAGAGAGGCCTGAAGGAGTCATTGCTGCATCATGAGAAGGTGACCGTGTCAGGTGGAAAATGAGAAGCCCTGGACTCTAAGAGGGCCCACTGCAGGCTCCACCTCCACTCCCCTGAGGAAGGGCCAAAGTAGGTCTCAGCCTAGGTGTGCTGGATAGGAGGGAGACAATGGGAGAGAGTATGGGATGGTGATGGGGGTGGAGACGAGAGATGGGCTGTTGGCCGGGGGCCTTCGTACAGCTACTATAAAGTGAAGAATTCACAATTAGTTAATTATTGTGCAAGCTATGCCCTACTTCTGGTCACAGAATACCATGAGCTGGCTACAGTTTCCCTTAATGTATTAGTTATTTTTATTTATTCTACATATATCATTTCCAAATATTTACTCCATGGCTTGATTATCAATATTTGGTATCTGCATTGGTTTGCTCAGCTGGGACTGGCCAGATCGGTCACACGGTATCATTTCTCTTCTCTGAATAGAAGAGAACACAACTTACATGTGTGGTTATCAAATTCAGTTTCTGTGACTGTTTTCAGAACGTGGGATAACATAGTGTGGCTCTTCGTCCCCCTCTAGTGGCTACACCATGTATAGCCATTTATGAGTCTGCTATTGCCTCCAGCATAACATACCTGGTCCTTTAGATCAAGCGATAAAGTCTCGTGTTTTTTAGATGCAGAAATTATAAGTTCACCCCCCACAGATGACCCAGCCCGGGACACCATTCTTGCTCATCTTAATCTGAATTTTGCTTTCCACAAATATTTTTGCCAGCCAACTGCTCCAATCTTCATATAAAGTGAACACAAAACGGGGTGTGTGAATGAGACCAAAACTAACTAATTTCAACATTGAAACAAACAGTGGTGGGAATTTTCCCCCCCACTATTTGTCCAGCTCTACTCAGAACTGTAGCCAACACCAGCTGGCAAACAAACTTCTGCTAAATGTATCTTCCAGAAAAGTATTTTGAATACACACTAGTACAATACAGCAGTTTCCAACCTGTCAAGTTTGATGTGGGGTGGGAGCGAAGAGCTAATACAAGGTATCCACCCACGGGAATTTTTTTTCCAAACAGCTACTCTTAAGCAGCATTTCTATGAGTCTCCAGGATAACTCAGGCTTACAGAAGGCAGCCTTGGTTAATGGATAGGGCTGGGATTCAGGAGGCCTGGTTCCTATTTCTGTTTGTCCACAGACTCACTGTGTGACCCAGGACAAGTCATTTCTCTCTGTGCCACTGCTTCCCCTCCCACCCTTTGTCTATTAAAGCTGTAAGCTCGTTGGGGCTGAGATTGTGTCTGTACAGCACACTGGAGCTCTGGTGAGGGTTCCGGTCTCGAGGCGTCACTGTGATACAAACAACAATATGGCAATGTGGGTTTAGCAGTCTTGAGCGTGGGTGATTTCCAATAAAGGCACAGAAATCATCCTCGGCGGAGGGGGAGGGAGGCACATCTTCCAAGAGCTTCCAAGAGCTGTTTGTTATCAGCTCCTCTAGAGGTGGCAAGGGGTCATTGCGCTGATTCTGCAGCTTGCTTAGCTGACCAAGCGGTCACCCGCAGGTCACAGTAACTCGATTCGGCTGACAAAGCAGTGCCACCAAATAAAGGTAATTATCAGATAATGAAACAGAGAGAAAAGACTTCTTAGGGAACAACTGGCCATGATGGATAACCCGCAATGCTGTTCCTGCAGATAAAGCAGGCTTGAGTGAGGCATGTGAGTGAAATAAATGACCGTCTTCCCCGACTCACCCATTGCCTGAGCAGGTATCTGGAGAGAGTGTGTTTACCTCATTTGTTTGATCATTGACATTCACAAAAAGAGGTTTCCAGCCAGCAGGAAGGGTGTTGCTGTCAAGTGCATAGCCATGGTTCTGTGCTGTAATGAAAGCTTGTCCGTTCAACAGGTTCATAACCGGCTGATTCTGACCTCTGAGAAAAGAGAGGGGGAAAGGACAGAGACAGGGAGGTTGGTAATGGAAGCAGGGCCGCCAAGAGTGGGTTCGGGCCCCAGTGAAAAAAAATTTTTGGGCCCCCCAGCAGGGCAGACCGGCTAAACAGGGCCGACGAGGGGGGGGAAGCCGGGCCCCCTTCCAGACCGCCGGGCCCCGGTAATTTGTACCAGCTTCTCCCACACACACTTCAGCCCTGGATGGAGGGAATCAAGGGCAAGAGGAGAATATCACAGTAATGGAAGGCAGTTAGCAAAAGCAAAGTACTTACCATTCTAATTACTCACCTGAAGAATGACCAAAGTCACAGATATTTTATCTCCCCAACACAAATTAATTTAGAAGGTCTGGCTAGGGGAGGGTGTTACAGCTACTCAATACCAGCTATTCGATTTCTATAGTCAGTATCACAACCACAATGATAAAGAAATCAAATTCAAACCGTGATATTCTTTAGCAGGATTGGACCAACTAATACAGTAGTTCTCAAACTTTTGTACTGGTGACCCCTTCCATATACCAAGCTTCTGAGTGTGACCCCTCCTTATCAATTAAAAACACTTTCTTATATATTTAATACCATTGTAAATGCTGGATGCAAAGCGGGGTTTGGAGTGGAGGCTGACAGCTTGTGACCCCCCCGTGTAATAACCCCTGAGGGGTCCTGACCCCTAGTTTGAGAACCCCTGAACTAACACAAACGCTTTCTAACCTGCCTTGAAATGAACAATTTATTTAGAGGAACAAGGTCAATTGCTGGAATGAATAAATAAAGTTACTGCTATCCAGGTTCCGATGGAGTCATATCAGCGTGCAGGCTAAGAGAGAGGCCTGCTGAGAAGTATGGTGGAGATAGTGCACGGAAGACAGTATCCAAAGGAGTTTTGTTACTTACAACAAGCTGAATGTATCTGTCAATGGTAAAATCTCATCCTCTGTCTAGAGTCACATTTGTAATCTGAGCAATACACTGAGCAGAGATATCCGGTTGCAGCTGCAATCAACTTCCAGCAGGAGCAGCAATGGAGGATGTACCAATGTTATCTTTGAAGGTCGTCATACCTGCTCCAGTTCTGATCTCTTGGGCACACAATGCCCAGTGTAAAAGTGCCACGGTTGGGCCGCTGTATGTAAATTCACGATTTCTCCTAGTGAGTTATTTAGCAGGGAGGATTAAAGCAGAATCCTTTGGACTTGAGCTATAAAGATGGAAGCGGATCTGATGGAGATGTTAATTAGTGGCCAGCAGCGGGCATAGTGCACAAATGAACACTGCTGGCTGCTCGCCGTGCTTGACCCAGGGAGAAAGATGTGCATTCTGCATCCATGGCGTTCACTCTACCCTTTAGGCCATGTTGTGACATGACCTATGGGAAGAGGGGACAGATATGCAGCAGCATGTGCAGGTCCCCAACTCATCTGGCATCCTGGGGAGGGCTAGCTCCAGGCACCAGCTTGCCAAGCAGGTGCTTGGGGCGGCCATTCCGGAGAAGGGCGGCACGTCCAGCTATTCAGCGGCAATTCAGCGGACGGTCCCTCACTCCCGCTCGGAGCGAAGGACCTCCCGCCAAATTGCCACCGCAGATCGCGATCGCAGCTTTTTTTTTTTTTTTTTTGCGCCGTTTGGGGCGGCAAAAGCCCTGGAGCCGGCCCTGATCCTGGGCATTCGAGGGGGGGAGGCAAAATGTTGATGTATTGAGTTCTTTGAAGTCCTGAGGGCATGTGTTCAGATTCTGTAAGGCACCAGCATCATCATACCTGTTGGCCATGGGCATCTTGTAGGATGTAGCTCCAGCTGCTATTCCAGTTATCAGATTCCCCATGCTGACTCCAAACAATGGCTCCTTGCGATCGCTCTTCAAGACCTAGGTGGAAATAATTTTCATTAACCCGACTGTGAGATCCATGGGAACAGTGAATCTCCAAGTTGAGCAATAACGCAAACTAGTGCATATTCTTTATGCATTTAAATGCAATGTTTTCAATTAGGATTTAATTTGTCTTGAAAACTTCCATACAAAAATGAGCTAGTCCCTTTGCTGCCAGGGTAGTGTTTCTTATACACTACTAATGCCCAGGAGGAAATTCAGGGTACCCAGCACACATGCACAGGTAGGGGCCAATGCTCCGCCCACCATCACATCCCTCCTCCAGGTGTTTCGAGGTCACTCCATACAGTGGAACTGGTGTGGTTCTGCTGGGCAAGAGCTAGGGAGGCCATTCAGTGAGTGTCTTCGGTGCACAGCACGGCTCACAGAAGGCGGGGCTGATGGGAGAACAAGTTGAACTCATTGCAATATGTGGGGGTCAGGAAGGAACTTCCCCCTGGTCAAAGTGGTAGTGACCTTGGAGGTTTCTTGCCTTCATTTGCAGCATGTGGTGTGGGCCACTTGCAAGAGTACATGGGTATATCTGACAATCATTTCCCTGACGTTATAGGGGCCTTGGGCAGTGGAGCACTTTGAGCCCTCCTATTCTCTGCCTGTGGCGCAAAACAGTCTACTCTCCTGTGGGCTGTCCTACCATAGTCTAGTTCCAGTTGTTGGGTTTAGCGTGGGCATGTGGGGTGCTGTTGGTGGCCTGTGACATACAGGAGGTCAAACTAGATGATCTGGTGGTGCCTTCCAACCTTACACTCTATGACTCTATGACGACGGGTGGTGGCCTCATGACTCTGCAGATCTGCTGAGATTGCTCCCTGAGAAGCAAGGGCACATGCCCCCAGAAGCAACCACAGTCTCAGGGCAGGGGAAGCTACAGCCAAGCAGAAGCTCTGCGGTCTCTCTACAACCTGTACAGGTGTGATCCCTTCTCTCCTTTGCTCCAAAGGAAAACCCCAGTTTCCAGAGCCATGACTCAGGCTGCTTTCCAGGGCTGGGCCATAGGGAATGAGCAGTGGCATCACACATCACTGGAACTGAGAAGCACCAGCCATCTGTAAGTTACATAATTTAGAAGAGACGGGCATATTTCCCAGGACAACCATACTGCTCCGTAACATGCACGTTTGCCTTGCTTGACTTCGACACAGATCTGCACTGACTCATTAGCGTGTGCTGCGAGACACCACCAGTACGATGGTGATATTAACGGTGATTCTTCTTCAGCGCCCATAACTGTGCTAAAGGCTTTACAACCCTATGACTAGGCAGATCCTTGTCCCAGAGCTAACAGTCTAACTGGACACAAGACAGGGATATATCCTACTAACAAAATGACCAAAGTGAACTTGGGCACACGACTCGTTAGCTCCATGATCATTCATTTTTCAACTACACGATCTGACCAGAAAAGACTGAGTCCGCTTAAAGGAACCATCAGGTCATCACCGACAAGCGAACCCAGTGCACACGCTGTACCTTCTTAAGATTCTGAATCAGCTCCTGTGCCTGCATTGGATCCCCAGGGCCGCCGGAAAGAAAAAGCCCATCATACTCCATCCTGGTGAAATCATGATTCCATGGGACCAAATGCACCTCCGCGCCTCGCTGGCAGAGAAGCAAAAGAGGGAGGAGGAAAATGCTTTAAGTCAACTTAGCCTCTTAGTTCATTCTAACTGCTCCCTTATGGCCCAGCAGACATATTCCACCAAAACCAGCCCTGAATGCCAATATGTAGACTCTCTTTGGTAAATCTCTATTTTAGGGATGTATTTAACAATGTAACAAGCCCGTGGCCACCTAGGACTTCATAGTTGTCACTGAGCTGTTCACCACGACATTAAAGGCTTCATAGTGACAGCACAAATAGCCCATGAAACCTATTAACCTAAAAGCACAGCATCCTAGCTCTTTACTGAAAGGAGGCAGGTTAGCCTGGATTCAGTAGAGATAGGCTTGGCAAAATTCAGGTTTGTAATCATTGTGATGGATAGTATAGATGTTTGTTTGTAAGCATTTTTTTATTTTTATCAATTTAACGTTTCACATTTGCAGGAATTATGTGAGGTTTGGGCAATGGGGAGGAATCAGACAATTATTTAATGATGGTAGATGCTCAGATTCTAAAGGCTAATGTTTCGTAATGGTTAAAACACAAATGGTCAACATCACATGTCAACATAGACAAAGTAAATATCCTTAAAACCAAACCCGAATAAGTTCTCAAGCTGCATTTCTCTTCCTTTGCCTAGCTGGAGATGTTGATTGTTACCTCTGGAAATCTTTTTTGTCAGTTTGTGTATGTATGGTGAAATAGACATTTACTGATGTTTACTGATAAAAATCTAATCCTAGCAAGACTAAGTAAGTAACTTGGGCACAGATCCTCAAAGGTATTTAGGTGCCTAACTCCCACTGAGATCTCGTTAAGGATCTGGTCCTTAGGCAAAGGCTTCACTTTATGTCTGTGAATAGTCCCATTGACTTTTCTTGGTTCCCAGGCGGCGGATCTACACTGGAGCTTCAAGTGAAGCACATGTTTAGTGTTTTGTTGAATTGCAATCAAAGTTACTTGCCCAAGGCTACCCAGCGTGCAAGTGGCAATACCAGGAATAAAACCCAGGAGTCTTGTCGTTAGGGGGACCAGACCGCAAGGGTGAAAAATCGGGACAAGGGGTGAGGGGTAATAGGAGCCTATATAAGAAAAAGACCCAAAAATCAGGACTGTCCCTATAAAATCGGGACATCCGGTCACCCTAGTTGTTGAGGATAAGCTTTTGTGGGTAAAAACCTCACTTCTTCATATGAAGAAGTGAGGTTTTTACCCACAAAAGCTTATGCCCAAATACATCTGTTAGTCTTTAAGGTGCCACCAGACTCCTTGTTGTTTTTGTAGATACAGACTAACACGGCTACCCCCGATACTTGACCTACTTGTACAGTTTTCTGCTTTAACTGCTCAGCCACATTCCTTCCGTTAATACTAGTTCACTGGACTTCTCTTCGACCACATATAGGTGGTGCATGTCATCCAGAGAAAACAGTGCAAGGATCTGTTACAATTCGATCTTGGATTTGTGCTGTTTAGGCAACTCTAGATGGCTTTTGCTGGGCTGATTTTCCCTAGTGCCACACTGCTAAACCCTTTTCCATTGGAAATGCTCCCTCCTCCTCTCCTTAGCTTCGCCAACCTCTTGCTACACCCTCTGTGAAGTTCAAACGGTTTCCTTTGGCCCAATCATTTAAAATGGGGGAAACAGTCATGTCTATCAGACTATCAAATATTAGGTGCAAGCTGTAACCAAAAATGGCTGCATGATGCAACGCAAAGCATGCTTTCTGTTACAGCCTTAATGTTTGCATTAGCAGAGAATACATTTGGACATCAGGAACCCCAGTTCCCTCAGAGAATGGAAGGCCACCATCTTACTGCCTTCTCCTGAGAAACAAGACAAAGGGCTAGTATGGCTTAAAGGCCGATATCTCAATTATGAGAAAGCCTTCCAGGAAAAAAAGTATTAGTGCCGAGTTTCCTGCTTTAAATCATTTTTTACAATGCAGGGCTGATTCTTCCTTGGTTGCTATTAGGCAGGTAGCGACATATCCCTTGCAGTCTCCTCAGTTCACACGTGAGTCCCTCAATGAAACCATCTCAGTCTCCTGCCAATAGATCTTCTCATGGAATTCACACACAGTGGCTGCCTTATGGCTATTCTTCATCATCAGGTTAGCTTTAGGGACCATCTATAAAGTTCAAAGCATGACTCACCCCACTGGGACTCATCTAACACGGGTTGCACTTATAATGAAATGAAAACATTCAGGTGGAGGGCAGTGGGTGGGATGGATCCCTACCAATTTTTCGAATAGAAGGTTCAGTAAGAATGAGTAGCATGCTCCCTGCAACAGATACAGCTAAACTATCAGCCTGTCTTGTACTAAAGCAATGCTGCAAAAGAAGCTCCCTGGAGGAGAAAGATACAGAACACTGACTTACCTTTACTAGCAAACGGATAGCATTGTTCTTTAACCCACAGTCCACAGCTACAACTTTAATTGGATTCCCTTTGCCATACACCTTGACTTCCTATTGACAGGTTTAGAAAAAAGATAGACAATTACTGTACGTGACAAACCACAAGCCATAAACGCAGTGAGGGTGTTTTGCACACAGGTTGGTAGCAGATTGATTGTTCGCTGCCAGGAAGTGACTGGCACTTACCAGTCAATTTACAAGGAAATCTCAGGAAGTGCCACAGAAGTTAATTTTTTTTTACGAAAAGCAAAAACAAGTGTAATGCTTTTTCATATACTGTTCGTTACAGTCATAACAATGATCCCTAAGAAACTGGCTGTCTCCATAGTTAATGACTAGTTTTTCTGTGTTTCGCCTCATTAATGGAAAGTAGCAACTCAATTCTCAAGAGCTGTGGCTTAGATGTAGCACCACAGAGAGACAGTGATAGATACCTTGGGCCAGGTCCTCAGTTGGTGTGAACTGGAGTCACTCCACTGACTTTAATAAACCAAGGCCAATTTACACCTCCTCAGGATCTGGCCCATTATGCTTTCGATGTCGCCTTGATTCTCCACTTCCAATAAGGCTGGGATGTAACAGAATGAATCTCTATGTTACATCTACACAATACAGAATCACCATAATATCAGTGTAATTTGCCATACCAGTACAGACCAATAGCCCATCTAGACTGTCACTGAGAGTGACCCATGTTTATACGATACGGATGGTTTTATGTTTTTTCCAATGCCTTCCCTGCAAGACACTTTCCCATCTGCTGTCATTTTGCCCCTTTCTTCACATTATCCTAATGTAGCGCATTGTTTTGATAAGCTGGAGGATTCCATAATGTAGGCAATAGCATGGCCTTCTCTATGGCGGTTCTGCTCATAAGCATGGTGTGTGACTGATTGCTATGTTTGAAGAAGGAGTTCCCCTAATGGAGTGACCATTATAGGATAGTAAGACGGGTAGGGATTAGCCTGAACAGAGATAATCTATTGCGATGTGTCTACTGATTTATATATCATACCCCACAATGCATTTCCTGAGTCTGCAGAGCATTGGTGCATCTAGGTCCTCTCCATCTTCTTCTAAGTTTCTAATACTATTTGTCATGCCTGTGTTCTGATTTGCAAAGGGGTTATCTGTCTGGTACAATCTTTGGTACATTATCTTATAATAAAAGAGTGTTTTAATTTAACTTAGGAAACTGCAGAACCATATTTATGCAAAGCAATGTTGGTTTTGGTTTTTACAACTCTTCTACCTATACAGACATTGCTGTATATGCTTGTTCGAACAAGTTAATAATGTAGGTTGGGACTTTCGAAAGTGCCAAAGCTAGTTAGGTACCAAACTCATATTGAAAGTCAATGAGCACTGGGTGCCAAACTCCCTTAAGTGCTTTTGAAAAATTTCAACACCATTTTTAAATAGGCTTCCGAAGGGCTTTTGGCTCCTTGCAGCTCACATATACAGGGATCTATGCAACATTCATGATGCAAACGCTTCACTGGTGGTGACTTTCTTTGGTTGTTCTAATCCTCATACAATTAATTACAGAGCAAAGCTGCCCTGAGTTATTTGGACTAGAAAAGGGCCTGAACAAAAAGCTCTCATCTGAGCTAAATCTTGCAGAAATTCAGATCCAGATTTGAAATTTGTAATTCAGAACAATCTGTGATACAGGTCACTAATAAAACCCCAAACCCTTAGTTTTTGAGGTTGGATTCATGGCTTGCAGGTACCATAACCTTGCAGCATTAATGATTTTACTCTGTCCAATTGATTAGATTCTTGTGGACATAAATGACTTGACCTTCTCAAATGGTTAAACAGTTCATCTGCTCTGGGCATCTGAAAATAACGTACTCAAATTAACAGCATAATAATCTCTACAGAAACTGCCTGCAAAAGGCAGCCAAAGTCTACAAGGCTGGCCTATATAAAAACCTTCAGTAAACAGAGCTATCTCACTAGCATAAAAAGAAAAAAAAATCACTTCTAATGTACCACTGATAAGAAAACTTCTGGTCTTACTGCATTCTGATTTACATGAAAATAGCTGTTTGCTAGCAAATAGATTATCATGTCCAGTAATTACCACCATTGAAGAGTTTAGCTAATTGTCAGCTTTATTTGTGAAGTTGCTTTTTAAGCCCATAAAATGAAGTTATAAACATAATGAGACCACAGAAGCTCTGTTAATCTTTTTATATCTCTTTTATGGATGGTATTTCCAGTATCTTTATAGTAATTCTGCCATTACCAAGAGAGTCAAGAGGAGGAAATAACAGAAAGGGGTTTTATTATAATGTTTCGATCAGCTGACGGCAGATGGAGATTCGCATGTACGGAACGGTCAAGTTTCACTCCAAAAATATACAGTGTCGGTGGTGGAAAAGTGTACAGTGCCTGATCTGAGGGACTCAGCGATTTCATGAGATTCCCCAGGGAAACATGCATGAACCTGTCATTGTATGCCACAATAAGGGGCTCTTCAGAAACGGAAGAGAGCATTGACCTATCAGCCTTCCTCACTGCCATCAGGGGCATAGATAGAATTAGCACTCAGCCCCACCCAAATCTGTGCGAATGCAGAAGCCAGTATCTGCGTGGTTGTGGATCGGGAACTCCTGGCTAAATAACAGGTGGCTCTCAGCCCATCTGTCGAATGCTATGGCCAGCAGGGAGCAGAGTAGCCTAGCGGGCCATGCCGCTGCCTATGCCCAGCACTGGAAATGTTTCCCAGCCCCAGACTACTTTGCCAAGAGCCAGGTCCCGTGCAGGCTCCACCTGGCCCACCTGACCCAGCTTAACCTGTGCTTCCCATGGGGCGGTGGGGATCACCCCCTCTTCATTTGCAAGTCCAGCCCCCAGGCTCCCTGCACTCAAATCCCTTCTGTTCACCCAGTTATCTACCCCTACAATCAAGTATTCAAATAGATGCAACAGAATAAACAATAATGTATAATATAACAATATACAATGCAAATGATTTGCTGTGATGTCAAACCTCTTGTCATTGCCTGTCTACCCTAAGCTGGGGCCCACCCAAATTTCTACTCTTAGCTTTGCCACTGACTGCTATCCTTTCAGTCCTGTGCAGATTGACTCAGGCACTGTCTGCACTACAGCTACATCAGAGTCAAGGGACCCATTCCAAAAACATTGCCCCTTGACTGGGTTATAAGTATAACACAGTTAAAAATTGTAGTGCAGACATGACATCAATGCGTGCCTGTTCTGGTTTAACAGCCTATCCTTGTTACGATGGAACATGGTTTGCAGATCCCCATAACACGGTTACAATCTGTGTTCCGTTACTGGTCTATATGCTACCTAGAGCAGTAGTATGTAGCTATGGTTAATACCTACCCTGGGTGGGGGAGGGGGAATCCCTGTCCAGTACAAAAAGGCTGACTTCTACAACCAAACTAACAAAAACTGTGCTGGAAGAGAGTGACCAAACAGGATTGTGAGTTTTCTGGGATTTCCAACTTTTCACTGACATTTCTTTAAGGGAAACCACATTTTCCACCAGCTGAAAATTCTTCTCACTGTGTGAAAATCGCCCCCATGCATCATGGCGATACCTACCACCTAGTACCACTTGGTCTCGCCCTTCTCTTAGTCCCCTATCTGGTGTTGCCAGTTCCTAGGCTAACTGTTTAGACCATTCCTACTCAACACAATACTCCTTCTAATGCCACCTGGCCCCAGCTCCAAGCAGAGGACTAAAGGGGTGCTCTTTCTGCAGTCATTAATGGGTAATCCTCAAAAACTTTGGAGCATGGTACAGTTTGCAAAAGCACTTAAAGGTCTCCAGATTGCATAGTCAAGTGACAATGATTTATCGATGAACGCGCAGTGTTTACTATGATAAGGAAAAAGGAAACTCTCTAGGGCAAACGGGGAGAGGTTTTATTACTCAAGTGTACAGCACCCACATTGGAGAGAGAATTCTCACCTTGGTTGAAACATCTGCAATCAGGTTCTGCTTATTTGGATCTACAAACTCCACAGGCTGACCTTCAAATTCAATCTTCCCCAGGACTGTGCCCTGTGGAAGAAGGCAGTAGACAGCTAAGTGTGAGCAAAGAAGAAGTTGCAAACAGTGGCGCAGGTACTGACAGACAAAACTCCGTAGGAAGTGGAACAGCTGCTCCAAGCCTTTAGTTTAACATTACAACCACTTCAGGCATCTTCAGAAGTTTGCTAGCCTTCACCAGTATCAAAAGTGGTTTAAACACCCTATATTTTGGGGGAGGCAAAGCAGGCAATAAAATCAGTGGATATGGGGCTAGGTCAGCTGTCTAGGAGTAGCAAAATGGAGTGCTACTCAGGGGAGATCAGAATTCAGCTCTCAAGATGGCAGGCTTGTGGGTCTGGGAGCACTCCCAAAGCCAGCATGCACCTTAAATGTTTTCCCGTGCTGTCTTCTGCCAACCACTCTGGTTGACTGCAGGAGCAACTCTGGTGTCATGCACAGGGAGTTGCATCCTCTCTTCTCAGCAGAGGCATGGCTGGACCTTTCAGCATGGGAGGAGGAAAGTGAAAGGGAGCGAGGGGGTGTTTTCATATCCCTTCCTCAATCTCCTATGATAAAGCATGGTACCTTTACATTCTGTAGCCCCACACTAATGTGTGCAATGGGACTACACACTGGCTTCAAAGGTACTCCCGTGCACAGCTGGACCACGGCCAGGCCACACACTGTAGTACCTGAGACATTGTAGTCATTTCCCTATTCTTAGAGCAAGAAGGAACTCCAGTCTTGTGGACACCTGTGTGTGCAAACTGTGGGTAAGTGACAATGGCAAGCACTGGAAGGGCTAGAAGCTGCTACCTTTACTCATACCACCTAGCATCGTACACCACACGTAGCCACAGTGGGACAGGGACAGCCCCCATGTGAGTAGGGGTGGCGGAGTCTGTCTCCCAGGTCTTCATTTCAGGTAAAATGCCGTTAACAAACTCTTTGCTAAGTTGCCCTCTTTCTGGGACTTTGAGGAGACTTCTCTTTCCCTTCTCACATTTGCTGATTTGGTGAAGTTTATATGGGGGCAGAAGTTGAAAAGGCCTGTGTCACCTTCAAGAGACAGCCATTTGGGAGCTCTGAAAACTGCTAAGCACTGCCTTGCAACCCTGGGAAAGCTGATTACAACAACCCCCCACCCCCTCACCTCACACTCACAGTGTCTTACCTTGACACTGGATTACTTAATGACATGGTGCCCCGTGTTTACTGTTCATTTATGCATTCATCATGGTGAACCCTCTTCTCATCTCCCATTGATAAACATACACGGAGTGAAATATTAAGCTAATTTTTCAACCTGACTAAGATTAGTGGGAGAAAAGGTGACATGATGCATTTTTTAAAAACCATAAACCAATATCGCTCTGTGTCCAACATAATGCGCATTACTACCGTACGGTGTACGCTAAGCAAATGGTTATTGAAAGCATATTTACTATGGATGAAAGGGGCACTGATCTATTAAGGGATACGTATCAAGGAAGTACAAAATGTATTTCCATTTACAAACATACTATATTAAACAGTACTTGTCTTCTGTCTTCAAAGACAGGCATTTTCCTTAGTATTCATTTGTGCAAATACTATATTATGCAAGTTAGGTCCTTCATATACTGCTGGGTGGAGGGAATGCAGGTTTGGACTGTCTCATACAACCCAAATACCTAACAAACAAAAAACCAGACAAGAGCAATAAAAAAGCCTCAGCAGTGCAATGATTTTTATTCCAGATGGATTTGATAATTGTTTTACCCAAGATGTGAAATATACCTTGCCATTAACCTCCCTCCAGTAACCTAATATTCCACATGTCCTTCAAGGGTCAGTGCTGGGAAACCAGATAGGACTAATGGCCATAAAAAAAGAAAATAAAAGGCTTAGCCCCAATAAGGTGTAATTGGCCTCATCTAGGAATTAGCGTAGCGCAGTGCAGCCGCTTGGTCTCCTCAAGACCCATTAGATTAGGGCTGTCCCTTTCCTTGGAGGGTCAGATATGAAATAACACAGGAGGAGACCCACCAAACTCTCTCTCTCTCTGCCTATATTTGGGTCTGCCCATCTCTGCCTACCCACAACACGCACACACACACCTGCCTGCCTGAGACTCCCTCAGGCTGTAGCAACCCCTCTCCCCTCCCCGCCCGCTTTGTACTGACCCACTTGTACGGAGTGGGAAGCCAAGAGGAGAAGAGCTCAAGGACAGTTAGGGAGTTCCTGCTCTGCCTCAGCTCAGGGGTACTGGAGTCATATGGGGCGGCAGATGGAGGAATCTCATCTGGACCGGTGCTCGGGCGGGCAGGTCAGAGTGTGTGCCGTGCACAGGGCTTGGCAGAGCAGGGCCCTGAGGAGAAGCGTGAGTCAATAGCCTCAGCCATTAGGGAAAGCACGGGATGAGGCTGGGTTTAACGTATTTGGAATCAGGGAGGGGGATCATACCTTGCCCCGAATGATTTTAGTCAGCATCCTTGTGTCAATCCCACACAGAGCAGGCACCTGGAGGAAACATACAAGAGAGCCCAGTCAGAGAATAGCCAGGGGAAAATTACAGACAGATCACCTTGCTGAGCAGCCTATCAGAGAGACACAGTCCCAGGACACACCTCTCCTTCTCTTTCCCTCTCTCTCCTTTGCACATTCCTTCCCCTCCCCATGTCCCCTCTCAGAAATGGCAGGGTTCCCCAAAGTATCTAGGTGCTGTGCTGGGCAGCTGGTACCTGTACAATGAAACACCTGTGTGGCATATGCCTTTCTGTCTAGTCTGTGGGCCCAGTTCTGGCCTAACACCAGGGGGCTGGGTCCTCAGCTGATATAAACTGATACAGCTCCACTGACAACAAGTCGTTGGCTTCAGGGATGCGACCCTGGTTTTCCATCGGTGGGACTCCATTAACTTCAATGCACTTACTCCCAATTTACACTGGGGTGCGCGGCCTCAGAATGTGGGCCTACCTGAGCAGACCCCTGATCCATTAGCAGCACACACTGGTGTCTGCACCTGGAGTAGTTTGAAACAGGGGAGCACATTGGAGAGAAATAGTTGGAAGGGAAAGTAATGGAGAGTAATCACACAGGCAGGGAGAGAAAGTGAAGTGAGGATAAACTTAACCTAACATGAAAAAACGAAGAACCAAATATCCCCACTTAATGAGTATTTCTCCTAGTTAGTCTTGTCCGTGTCTCCTCATTGTCTCGGAAGTAGGAAACCCAGAAAAAGCCCACTGCAAACTAAAGAGAGCAGGGGTTTGCCAGCACAAACCAAAGGTCTGATGATAGGAGCTATAGCTCACTGTCAGCCAGAATCTCTCTCTCCTGGTTTCCATTACTCAAGGAGTCACTTAGCAGTTTCCTCAGAACAGATATTCCATGTCGAGTATCCGGTCTGGTTGCCCAAAGATCTCTCACCTTTTCTTCTTGCAGCCACTGTCCCAGAGTTTTGACTGCCCGCCAGTGACTGTAGTCATTGCTGTAATCCAGCACCAGCAAACCTGAAACCTGCAAAGAGGAAAGAAGAGAAGAAATTCCGTTTTGCTCTTACGGGAAGTAAGGAAAACCCAAGTCCCTACTTCGTGTGTGTGCGCGCACGTGTGCATAGGCAGAATTTCCCAAGCTTTGTCATGGAGTGGAGGTCACTTCCCTCCCAGTCACAATGGCACGGATCATCTCCCCCATCCCCACCATTTGTGATCACACAGACCACCTCTCCTCCCATGTACAATCACATCACATCGCTGTGGCAACTACAGCAGTTCCTTTCAGGGGAAAGTCAATTGAGGGAAGTACATATAGTGTTTTTAGCTGGCTTCAGTGTGATGATCATTGTCCTCCTGGAAAACAGTGACCACTATTGCTCTTCATTTCAGCTCTCTTGCTCTCCTGTCTATTTCTCTCATCTGGGAAGAAGGAAGAGACCTAATGTCCTGCAACCAGCCAACTTTCTTCTTCCTCTGCTAGAAGGCGGGAGAGATCTTGCTCCTCTCCCTGGCTTTGGTAAGCAGCCCCACTGCAACTCCCCCTCCTCCTTGGGGCTTCATTTCTACTTCAACCATTGCTCTCATACCCCCTACCTCTCCCATCGCTATTCACATAATGCTACCATCTTCCTTCCCCGATAGCTGGGGCAGTTTAAACTAAGGGCCCGTCTACACAGAGAAGCTGCACTGGTTTAACCCAAGGTGGACGTTATTTACACCTACTTAGGCTTGGTCCACACTGGGGCGGGGGATCGATGTAGGAAACGCAACTTCAGCTACGAGAATAGCGTAATTGAAGTCGACGTTTCCTAGATCGAACTAAGTTTACTTACTGCGGGTCCACGCGGTGCAGGCAAGCTCCCCCGTCGACAGCGCTTCCTCCTCTCGGCGAGCAGGAGTTCCGCAGTCGATGGGGGTGCGCTTCTGGGATCGATTTATCGCGTCCAGATGAGACGCGATAAATCGATCCCAGAAGATCGATCTCTACCCGCCGAATCAGGCGGATAGTGTGGACCTAGCCTTAGTTAAACCACTGCAGCGCTGCATGTGGACCAACCCAAAAGCCGCAAGGAGCTTTGGGACCCTTATGGTGGAAGTGCAAGTACTAAAATCTTCACATGCCGCGTAGGCCTGGTCAACACCGGGGAAATGAGTTGTGATTAGCAGAAGCGTTAACCATGTGCAGCTGACGCATTTTAACACACCTCTATCTCTGTTTACACTAGAAATGTTTACAAGCCTGTGCTGGCGAGCACACTTGCTAAGTACACCTCATTTTCCTACTCTAAACAGCAGCTTGGCAAAACTGTAATCCTTGCTGTATCAAATGGAGGATATTCAGATTTTAAAGGTCAGAAGGGACCATTAGATCATCTAGTCCAGCAGTTCCCAAACTGTGGGTCACGACCCCATTTTAAGGGGGTCGCCAGGGTCAGCATTAGATTTTCTGGGTCCCAGGGCTGAAGCCAAAGCCAAAGCCAAAGCCCGAGGGCTTGAGCCTGGGACAGCAGGGCTCTGATCCCGCCCCACCCTGCCCAGGGCGGCAGGGCTCAGGCTCCAGCCTCCTCCAGAGTCATGTAGTAATTTGTGTTGTCAGAAGGGGATCATGGTGCAATGAAGTTTGAGAACCCCTGATCTAGTCTGACCCTCACCAATCTCTTCAGTAAAGACGGCCTCTGTGCTCAGAAGGCTCTCCCTTGCCATGATCTGATCTCTCTATGGCAATTTGCCTCTGGGAGACAAAATCACATCTGAGGCACCAGAAAGAAAGATGAAGAGGAAAAAAACCCCAATCTTCTGCGTGTTTCTGGGAAGTTCCATCTAACTTTCCCCCCTCTGTGGATGAGCCTGAAAGATTGTCAGTGCACTGCCATCCACCCCAGGGATTTGTATTTCTAAATCCGCTCTCCACTGGACTAGTTTGTCCAGCCCTGGTTTTGCTCTGCCATTACCTTGATTCCATCAGACTCTAAAAACTTGCTGAGGCCCATTTCATCCAAGGCAGCGGTGTCCGGCGCCCCACCATTGCCTACAATGGGGTTAACCATCGTGAGAATCTGCCCCCGGTAGCTGGGATCTGTCAGGGTTTCAGTGTACCTGGGTTAAAAACAAACAACAGACAACTGTTGGCATGGGGCTGGGAGCGCAAAAACCAACATAAACCAGCCAACAGTGAACTCCCAAATACAAGGCAATGGTGAGTCTGGAGAAAATTCCCAAGGAGGGATAGATTTAAACACATGATTAAATGTTTTGCTGAATTGATACTCAAACCTAAGGTTTCTATGAGGTCAGTACTGGAACATTTTTAGCCTAATTTTCCAAATCAGATAATTGCACTCTGCCTACATTTCCCTTTGCAGCTCCAATTGAATAAGTCATTCTTCACTTTCTCTATGTCCTGTTGCTGTGAACTGTTAAGTAATTGCTGTCTTACAATCCAGAAATGGCTGTATTTCACCAGTGGATGAATTTATCCTTTCGTATACTTTCCCAAGAGCATTGGGTATTTCAGGATGAATTTGCCCTATATATACACATAATGTATTATTATTGTTGTTTAAATGATATGTAATTGGAAACTCCCACAGTTTACCAGATATCAGCAATTTGCAAGAAACATTTTTATGGAACGCCAGCCCCACTGCCAAAAGATTAATTGTCAAACACTGGAAAACTCTTTACAAAACCCAGAATGGTTGCAGGCTGATACAGACGAGTGAGTGCTCTAGCCAACTCAGAGAAACGACGTGTCACTTAAACAATGCCCATGAAATATTCCGCGGTATGCTTGACCTGCTTTTGGAAATATATTTCCTGCTCTGGTTAAATATGCATGAGATTTTCAGTGTTAACATATGGTTATAGTAAATGCATGGTATGCATACATTTGGCACATATAGTATATATAGTATAGTATATACAGTCTCCTTCCTACTGGATTTTTTACGCTACCAAACATCCTTCCTTAATGACAAAGCCAACATAATTAACCTTTATGTGTTATTTGTATTAAAAAACATTGACAAAAAGCCACTGGGTTTGGCTGTGATGTATAGGCACAGCTCTGCACTGGGACATAATGCCCTTAAAGCAGGATGATGCCTCCTATAGCTTGGAGGAATGGCACAAGGAATGACACAGATGGCACAAGAACTAAAGAGGCATCCGGATCCAGTCCTCTCGGGACTTGCACAACAAGTCCTGCCTGATCTCTGTAAATTCCTGCCAATCACTTCCTCTGCTAGAAAATCCGTGGGAAACAAACACACAAAAAAGGGAGCAAACATGTCAGGAAAAAAAAAAGGGGGGAAACTTTTTTATTTTTTGCAAATCTATCTTCAATTCTTCCTGCCTTTTCTTCTAAAACCAAATTATTTTTATACAACTAGTTGAATTGTTTGTGACCATTTCTGTAAAAAATCATCCCATTCACCAAAATTCAAAAATGTCACCAAAAAACCTTGTCAAAAAATTGGAAATGCGCCAAAATGTCATCCAGTTCTAGTCATGTAAAATTCAAACACCTCTCCAGCACTTCTTTTCTGTAATGTTAAGTGACAACTCAAGAATTTAGTTTGTCATAGAAAAGACACGGCTCCATGTACTAATTCACAAGCTCAGTCTGAACCTAGTCAGGATTCTAGTAACATTCAGTTCACACAGGGCATTGCTCAGAGGCTTAAGAGAGGTCTTGGCATAGTCACTCCTATGTCAACACTACATCAGCTCATCAGCACACTCACTTCCATACTAGTAACTTGCTATTTATCCTGACAGGGACTTAATGCCAAGACATCAATCTATTCCTGCAGACCCTTATCCTGGTACAGTGTCATTAAAGTCAATCCACGGAGAACTACAAGGTCTCACTCTCTGCCCAGCAATCCCTGGATTTGTAACAAACCCAGCCACATTTGTGCCCTGTGAGAACACTGCAAGGTCTAATCCCCCCTCCCCCCCCCAGCATTCTCTTCTCCATAGCAGTCAGGGTTTCCTACCACCCTAAAGCGGGATGCAACTGGTCACCATCCATCCCTGGACTCCTGGGCTCAGCACCTCACCCGCCAAGTCTGCGCAACACTCAGCCCCCGCCTCCCAGCCCAGTCCACCAAAGTTTGGTCCCGTTCTCCAGCCCTGAGCTCCTGCAGCCACTGTGCACAACCAATGGGGCTGAAACCGCTGTCCTCCCGAACTCTGCCTCTGCCAATGGCACACACCATGCATAACGTACATGTGGCTGTGGGTGCCACTCAATACGGAAAATGTTCTACTTCAACCAGGGACAGGGGGCTTGGGTTCAAAGTGGGACAGTCCTGCAAAACCCAAGGTGGTTGGGAGGTAGGGGGTTATGCCCATGGACAATAAAATAAACCTTAACCCCTCATATTTTGTTTCTTGCCCATCTGTCCCCTAGAACAGACCATTCCTTCTGAGTGTGTCCTCTGCGTATCGTCAGTAAACGAATACTAAATCCAGCCTCTGCTGCTGAGCTGCAGTGTTGAAGGGAAATTAATCCATCAGGTGTTGCTTGACTTTTGTGATGTGACAAGATTTATTACCCATAATCTATCACAGGGAAGAGAACTCTGGTGCCCTCCATCATTTTGATCTATATTAAACAGTTGTTTGTTGGCAGGTATATTAACACAGCTAGTAATTAGTGCTGTCGAAAAGCATAAGTAATTGCCTTGTGATGCAAAACTTTGCGAACAGATTTCTTAGGCTGTAATTTACTGTTCTCACCAATGGAACTATGTAAAAACCCATCTTGCAGTATTTGTTCCACGTAGGGAGAGCAGAGTTTGGGGAGAGTGGAGCAGGTGTGCAAAGATTTGCATTGAAACCTTGAGTTTGAATTTTACCTCAGAAATGTCTTGATTCTCCCTCCCATTGACACCTGCTGTTCCTCACTAATGATCTTATTGTATCAAGCAAGTTTGCGCTACGGCTGACTTTCTCATCTAGACAATCCTGCAGAAAAAGTGGCCAGTGATCTTGTTTGATTGACCAGGTCCATTAGCTCTGAGGCTACAGCAGACTCATGATCTTCTACATTAAAGTTGGACAAAGAGTCCCAACATGCTAGCGTGCATCACACACTCTCCCTAGCTGAGGGGCTCAGAGCTCAACAGCACGGTTGATCCCTGCATGAGTCACCACTTGTAATGATGCCCTCTGGGAACCGCTGGGAGGGCTGAACTTGGGTCCTGTGGATTTAAAAGCATCAGCCTCTGTTGCTTGAGCTAAAGGACGAGCTCCATTGGCTTAGAGACAGTAGCGGACTCATATACCACTATATGGGACTGAGCCACTAGAGGGAGATAAAGACACACTTGGCCAGTATGTTACAACTTATTGCTGCATGCCATTAAGCTGTTACCATGTTTCAACACAGAAGTGGCTGCATTTCAAAGCTTAGGGAAGGGATTTACCATAGTTATCAGTTTGCAAAATAGGGATGGCATGATAGAATGTTTCTGAAAGTCCCCATGACCACTGAACCTTTATGCTTTCTACCATGATGCTGCCCATCACGTTTGGGAGAATCTCCCCAAAAATATCCACAAAACTACCTTTTTCCACCTTCAAATCCCTCCTCAAACCCTCCCTTGCCCATGATGCACACAAAAAACTCGACAACAGTTAGGCTATTAGTTTGAATTGACCACTGCTTGTCATGCTGATCAATATTGTCTCATTGTTTCTTTGTACACCCCAGTTAGTCTGTCTATATCCATATAAACTGTTGGCTCTTGTCTTATACTTAGATTGCAAATTCTTTGGAGTAAGGACTGTCTTTTGGTTCTGTATTTGTGCAGCACCTAGCACATCAGGGTCATGGACCATGACTAGGGCTCCTACACGTTACGGTAATACAGAAATACATTATTATTAATTTAATAATGATAAATAATAATAATAATAATAATAATAATGAGCAAGCAGCTGTTTATCTTTTTTCCACCGTTTAATGCTGCGTTACAAAAAGCATCCCTACTTATGTATCCTTTGTGTTTGCCTTACCCAGCAAGACCAGTGTTGAAGACAACTTCACCGGCTGTGGACGACGGATGGCCAAAGGAATAACCCTTCATCTTCGTTCCATCATCTAGCACCAAGTTTGCCGTCTGTGCCTAGAGAAACAAGTTACATGACACTCAGATATGTATTTTAAATGAGCACACCCTAAAGTTGTGAAAAGACTTGAGGTTAATAGGAAAACATCCAAGGTACACGGCTCCCATGCCACTTGTGATGCAAAGCACAAATTCCCTCATCCCCAAGAAATTGTCTACTACCTTGTCCCCCTTCAGATGCCTCCTTCATGCTCCCTTCTGCCATGATGCTTACAGAGCACAGTCAGCTGACAACAGCTACGTGGGTGACAAGTCAAACTGAGTACAGAGCGAGGCTAGACATAAACGTGCTTGTTGGACCATTTTGCCTCCGCCTCCCAGTCTGTTTGTTCATTTCATCCACCTTCTGTATCTTGCAATTAACTGAGGGTATAAACTCTTTAGGCAAGTCACTGTCTCTTTACTATGTGTTTGTTCGGGGCTCGATTTGACAAGATTCTGAACATACGGGCCCCGATCCAACAAAGCACATCAGCACACGCTTAACTTGGACTTCAATGGGATAACTCATATGCTTAACATTAGGCATGTGCTTAAATGATTTGCTGGATTTGGGTCAGAGTGCTAACTGCCTCGCAGGGTCCAGCTCTTAGTGCATAGGAATTGCCAGACTGGATCACACCTTGGTCCATCTAATCCAGCATCCTGCCTCCGACAGTGGCCAGCTCCAGATGCTTCAGAGGAAGATGCAAGAGACCCCACAGCAGATATTTATGGAATAACACATCCCCAGGGAGAGCTTCTTCCTAACCTCAATGAGTTAGTGGTTGTCTTAGGGAGTGCTTAGCACAATAGGTCCCATCCATCACTGGGGCCTTGCAATTGGGTGGCTCGCCCCTTAATGGCTGGAGGGCTGGGGCTAGCCAACCCTGATTACAGAATGAGTCACACCGGAGAGGGATGAGGTGATTCCAGTAAGCTGTGGGGGGAAAGCTGTGAATCTCTGGCTATGCTGGCAGAGAGTAAAGTTATGTCTTCCCTAGAAATGCTGCAGCAATGCTGCCGCAGTGCTTCAGCATAGACGCTTGCTCCAGTGATGGGAGGGGTTCTCCCGTCCCTGTTATAAAGACACCTCCAGTAGCTAGGTCAACAGAAATCCTTCCATTGACCTTGCACGGTCTACCCCAGGGGTCAGTTCGGCTTAATGACGTCACTGGTGGGGGGGTGGATTTTTCATATCCCTGAGTGACATAGCTGGGTTGACCTAACTTTTTAGTATAGCCCTGGCCTAAGTAATCTCCTGCACTGGGGGAAAGGCACCAGTGGGGAAGGACAAACTCTAGGTGGGAGGTGTTAGGAGGCAGAAAAACCGGAGGGGGTTGTGCCCCACTGAAACTGAGATGAGGACTGCGTGAGTTTGGGTTCCATTTTGGAAGACTGTGGTATTTCAAATTATCAGGAGAGAGACACTGAACTGAGATTGGGGCCTGCAGGACCAGTGGACCAGAGACTGAGTAAACTGGACACCAAGTAGAGAATGTTTTAATTTCCTTTGCACTGTGTGGAGTTGTCTGAGGAGCCCTGAAAAATTGGGAAAATGAGATAGGGCACAGCCGAGGTACCTCTGGCCATGAGGTGGTACTCTGAAGGCTGCTGACCCCACTACAGGCCTCTGGGATAACTATGATATAAGCTATAACTGCTGTGACCATTTTGCTAGAGTAGCATTGTTACTTGTAGGTAGTGTTTCTGTCACTTGTCCATCACTTTCAAAGGAACTTTATCGTGATCACAGGTACTTTGTCTTGTTTTAAAATTACTTGATATAGCAAGGTAAAAAACATCCATCCAGAGCACGTTCACGGTTTCTATGGCTTATGCCAGCAGGCTCTGAGCTGAACAGGAATGAGATGGGTAGGTATGGTAGTGTGGGTGTGTCACCTCGGATTACTGCAGTTTGCAGGCCTTCTTCCCTCAGAAGTGCTAGATGGGGCACATAAGCTATCAAGACACCTTGTACTAGAGTTAGGGTGACCAGACAGCAAGCGTGAAAAATTGGGATGGTGATGGGGGGTAATAGGTGCCTATATAAGACAAAGCCCCAAATATTGGGATTGTCCCTATAAAATCAGGACATCTGGTCACCCTAACTAGAGTTTCTGTAACTATACCGCCACATTTGTATTCCACTCCCAGACCATGAAAGTCAGTGACTGCACTCCCCCTTAGACGAGCTAATTTTCATAGGTAGGAATTATGCCAAGAGAGGCTGCTGTCGGTATGGTCTGGTGACCTAACACTTTCATTTTGTAATTACAACCACTGCTCCTAGGAGGATTTCAAAGCTCTTTATGACATTAATTAAGCCACAACACCCTTGCACAGAAGATAAGTACAGCGATCCCCATTAAAAAGCCAGCATTTCTTATCAATGGTATCTGACACTATTTCAATTTTCTCCTTTACTTCAAATAGATCTCCGTGGTAAGTGTGCAGTAACAGATAGCGAAGGTTAGCTTTTTAATGCTTTGTGGAATTATGATCTATTTTACAGCTGAGCAAACTAGGGCAAAGAGGTTATTTGAGTTGCCCACAGTCATATGAGTCAGTGGGAGCTCTGGGAATAGTTCTGTAAATGATTCCTCGTTCTGAGCATTAACCACTACACACTACGCCTTTCCCTAGAGCTGGTTTAACAAATTAGCAGTCCCCATCTGGCAGCCGAACTCTGCATGCAGTCCTGACAAAATACCACAGCCAGGACCCAACCAGGGCTGGTTCAAAAGCAGCAGCAGTAGTCTTGTGAGCCGATATGGAAAACTCCAGTGGCCAAGGCTGGAGGAGCTGTGCTAAGCGTGTCGTTGCTGGAAATAGCTTTCTGCATATCTTAGAGAGTGATCCCTTGCATTTTGTTGTTAAAAAGAATATGCCACCATCACTTTGCTGTAGAGGGGGATGGAGGAACTACTTTCCATTTGTGGCAAATTAGATGAACACTCAAAGACAGGAAGAATTTCATTTACAGCACTGAACAATCACAGCAAACATTCATCCAAAATTTCACATATTAAGAACTTCATGGCTGTTATAAATACACTGCAATTCATGTATTAGTATATGTCAAGACATTGTAAAAACTACAGTTGACAAGTAACTGAATTAAAATACATTTGGAGAAGTATTATCTTTGCATCTTCCTTTTTTTTTTCCATTCACTTACTACTGTGCAACATTCAGTAATTTTCAAGGGGGCTCCCAGTCATCGGGGCAAATTAGTAAGGTTCTCCTCGCTGTGGAAGAGCCCAGGTTGCAGGGGCTTTTTTTTATTATTATTTGTGGGGACTAAAGGTAAAAATTAATAAAAGCATTAGCTGTTCAATATACCATTAATGAATAGTTTTGTACCATGATTAAATTTGTCCATGCTAAATAAAGTGAGATAAATGAGCTTCCGTTCCAAACTCAGTATTTCCTTTATTTATTAATGCAATCCCTAATTTTTTTTTGGCGGGGGGGGGTTTACTAAAGACACTCCCTCACACACACTGTGTGGCTAACTCCCTAGGGCCCCTCTGACAATTCCAGCCTCATATTACTTCATGAAATAGAGCTCGATCAATTTCCAAATCTCCCAGTGCTGGTCAGTCTGATGAACTTCTCATTCCAAAGCAGTGGTTCCTTCTGCAGAGGGCCTGTACGCCCCATTGCCTACAGAAGAAACTTCTTCCTCAGAGAGACCTTCTACAGCCACTAAAATAAAAAGGGTCTGCAACACATGGACCACAGGTGGCGTTTGAAAATGAAAGGTGATTTCAACAGAAGTTGCCAGCTGCCCAGAACCTTTGAAAATCAGGGCACTTATCTAGCAGCTTATGGGTTAGGTTTCCTATGGGACTTGTGCTCCTAGGTGTTGTTGAAAAATCCAACCCTGAATATCAACTTAGGAGCCCAACTTTAGAATCCCATTCTTTCAAAAACTCTTGGCCTCAGAAGATGTTGTTCCCTTAGAGGATAATTCATGCCACCTGCATAAAGCCAGCTCTATGCAGGTAGAGTGGTTTGGGGAGTTAAGATCTAGCTCCCAAAACAGGACCTGGGATAGGGGCTGCTGCTGTAAACTCTAGCCCTCTGTACAATTGTAAATGTGCACCCACACCTAGGATGACCAGACGTCCCGATAAAATCGGGACTGTCCCGATATTCAGATGTTTGTCCCGCGTCCCGACGGATGTATTGTCGGACGCCATTTGTCCCGATATTTGGCTTCGGCGGCGCTCCGGCTTTTTTTTTTTTTAACGCTTCGGCGGCGCCCTGCCCCCACATGTGTCCCAATATTTAGTTTTTGTCATCTGGTCACCCTACCCACACCCCAGATCCTTCACCACCCCCTGTGGGTCTGTCCCCATAACAGGCTTCTGCTCCAGCAGACACGAGACCAGCCCAGCAGTCATTTCTGCAGCACACAGCTGGCTCACAGACCTCCCTACACAACCACTGTAAACCATTCTACCTCCAGACACCCACACCGTCCTATGCAGGGATTTAAGGAGTACAATGGTCTTAGTACAGCACTGGTGAACTATCCCCTGCATGCCTAGAGCTAGGGTGAGATGTGGGGGTATTTCCCTAGGGTTACCATACGTCCTCTTTTTCCCGGACATGTCCGGCTTTTCGGCAGTCAAACCCCCGTCCGGGGGGAATTGCCAAAAAGCCGAACATGTCCGGGAAAATGGCGGCTCTGCTCCTCCCCAACTCTTCGGCTCTGTTTAAGAGCCGGGCTGCCCGAGCGCTACCGGCTTCGGGCAGCCCCCGTGCCTCCAGACCCTGCGCCCCCAGCCGGGCACTTCCCCTCCCGGGCTCCGGCGGCGCAGGGCTCCTGCTCCTCTTCGGCTCTGTGTAACTGACACAGTGTAAGTTACGCAGTGCCCCCACGGCTGGAGGCTCTGCTCCTCTTCGGCTCTGTTTAAGAGCCGGGCTGCCCGAGCGCTACCGGCTTCGGGCAGCCCCCGTGCCTCCGGACCCTGCGCCGCCAGAGCCCGGGAGGGGAAGTGCCCGGCTGGGGGCGCAGGGTCCGGAGGCATAGGGGCTGCCCAAAGCCCGAGCGCTACCGGCTTCACGGTTTGCCGGGCAGCCTCCAGACCCTGCACCCCCGGCTGGGCGCTTCCCCTCCCGGGCTCCAGCTGCACTGGGGAAGCGCTGGCTGGGGGCGCAGGGTCTGGGGGCTGCCCGGCAAACCCTGAAGCCGGTAGCACTGGGGCAGCCCTTTCCCCCTGGCTGGGAGTGGAAGGGAGGAGGGGCGGAGTTAGGGTGGGGAAGGGGCAGAGTTGGGGTGGGGCTAGGGTGGGGAAATGGGTGGGGCCAGGGCCCGTGGAGGGTCCTCTTTTTTTATTTATGAGATATGGTAACCCTAATTTCCCTCTCCTTGGTCTATCATTATCTAGGAGCCTTGTTTGTTAACTCTGCATCCTTGGAGCAACTACTCTTACTCACATTTCTAGTGTGGGCATTACCACCTCCCTGAGCTGCTAGCCTACTTTTATTTAATAGGAAATGTGACTGAGGCTACATCTACACAGCAAAAAACACCCACGCTGGCAAGTCTTCAGAACCTGCGTCATGTGACTCGGGCTCGCAGAGCTAGTGCTACAGGACTAAGAATAGCAGTGTAGACATTCTGGCTTGGGCTAGAGCCCAGCTCTGAGGCCCTCCCCACTAACCAGAGCCCAAGCAGGAATATCTATGCTGCTATTTTTAATGCCATCGTGTGAGCCCAAGTCAGCTGACCCAGACTCAGACTTACGGCTGTGGGGATTTTTTATTTTTTGCTGTGTAGTTGTACCCTTGGGCCTATCAGTTTTTACTGTAGAGGAGAGTTCAACTTAAAAACTGAGTTCCTTTAGGGTAGCCACCCATCCAGTTTCCACCTGGACAGTCCAGGTTTTGTCTTGTGTGTCCTGATGCCATTTGACAAGACCTGATGTCTGTTGTTGTTTTTATTCTGGGGGGGGGAAGAGGCAGAGAAAGAGTGAGGCCTCGGAGGTCCGGCTACCAGCCATTAGAAAGGTTTCAACCCTAATTCCATCCCACTCTGTCTGAACTCTGGCGTTTTTCAAAACAGGAGTTTTCCTTGGTAGCCTGCACTAAAATTTCATCTCCAACCACAACTGTGAAGTGCATTGGCTGCTGTTTGGCTAATATCTCTTTCCCCAGCAGTGACCGCAGTTTAACAGTGCTGCCTGAATACAGTTTGTGCAGCACTTTAACACCCTTCAGGATTAACATGTAAATTATTATTGTTAGATTTCCTGTATACTTGCAATAGCACGTAGAGGCTTCAACTACATCAGGACACCATTGCACTAGGCACTGCATAAACATGTAGTAAAGGAAAACCACTGTCCTCAACTGATGGGTATTTGCAGTTCAGTGCATGCACTTACAAAGCTTCTTTTAGCCACATTCCCTATTCTAGCAGCATTCCATTTGTAGTCTAGAGAATATTTCTGAGACCTGTCATATCATTATCCCAGAATTAACTTTAATGCACCTGCTATAATCCTCTCTACTTTATCAGAATTTTTTATAATACCAAGTTTCTCTTTAGCTTTCCCCCCCCCCTGCTTCAAATCGCTTAGCAAAATGAACCAATAAGAATTCCTTTACTATTTAGGCTTGCTAGGCAGGGTAACCCCTTACTGACTTCCAGGATTTATTTCTCCCTGCTTCAATATACTCTTGCTACAGCCTGTGTAACACCGACAGACTCCGGTCGTCGGTGGGCGAGATCAAACCTGGAACCTCTGGAGCTAAATACATGACCCTCTACTACATGAGCTAAAACCCAAATGGCTCTTAGCTAAGGCTGTAGAGCAGACTTGTTAATCTCTCTCTCTAAGTGGTCTCAGTGTCACTAGATGGGACAGAACACCACACCCAGGAGGTGTGTGGGTTACACTGGCTCCCACACTTTCTTCAATTGTTTTTGTAATGCTATGTTTACTTGCAGTCTGCTATTCATCCACTAGATGTCTCTGAGTGCTGTAGAGTTCCAGGTCGTATGAGGTCACTGGTAAACAAAGGAAACCACGCTGGAACTTGAGCTGCGTGGGAGCCCATTTGTTTGTCTCTATTTAGAAGCAGTTTTCTGAAGCAGGAAGCATTTATTAAGGACAGACCATGACTGCATATGCCATATCTGCCTTGGCTCCAGAATACACCCTTGTCTTCTCATGGAGCAGTCAACTGGCCAGATGGGCAGAAAATTCCACAGGTGTGGCAGTGCCTAAATTCCTTCAGCAGCAGATTCCTGGTGCTGAAAATGTAATGCAGCCTCTTCCTCACACCAAATAGACTTTTAGCAAGCTTGGAGTCTCCCCTCAACAGAGGCAGAAAGGCCTCTTGAAGCAAACTCTAAGCCATTTTGGTCTACAAATCCAACTGAAAATTGCACACAATCAGCCCCTCTTTTGCAATTTCCAGTATTCCTGATTTCAGTCAAGCCAGATATTTATATTTGCTCCTGGCTAAAAATCAGAAAGAGCAGAGAAGGAGGAATATTTCTTATTTAAAAAAACACGCACACAAAAATGAACTCAATTTGTTTTAAAACTCAAGGGAGATTCAGATTCAGTTTGACTTTAGGGTGACGATTTGAGCCAGCTCTGATTTTGTTCAATCCAGAGAGGGAAACAAACCAGAACACTGGATACAAATCTTCTAAACTGTAGAGAAGTTCAGTTCTGGATTCAGAGCTGGATAGGGAATTTGTAGCTTAGGTCTGTCTCTATAACAGGCCTGAACCCCAAATCTCCAACTCCCCTGGAGCTTTGGGGAACTTTAGCTCTGTATCTGAATTCCATGGCTCAGAGCAATGTGTAATCCCTCTGCTGGAAGCTACTTCAGTAACTGTTCTACTCTAGTCACAAGAATTTCATTATTAATAGTTGTGTTACAATGGTATCAAGAGGTCCCAGCCATGATCAGGGCCCCATTGTAAGAGGTGCTGTACATACATGTAAAAGTCCCTGCCCGGAAGAGCTTACAATCTAGGTAGACAAGACACACAAAGGATGGACAAAAGGAAGTATTATCCTCATTTTACAGAAAAGAGAACTGACCAAAGAGATTAAGTGACTTGCCCAAGATCACACAGTAAACGTGTAGCAAATCTGGGGATTGATCCCAGATCCCCAAAGTCCCAGTTCACTCTTAATTACAAGACTACCTTTCCTTCTCTTGTGTACCTGTGCATTAACTTCACCCCAGCCTATCTGGAAATAGGATCCCCATTTCAGCTCATCCTCCTCCTTCTCCGAGCGGACAGAAGTATAGCAACTCCTTAACTGATCTGCTGTTTCCTCAGTCCCTCTCTCCAATTCCTATGGACCAATTTTCTCTTTTACTTTCTGCCTGCCTCAAATATTTTTGGACAGCCCTTTGATAGTTGTCTGAAATAGTCTCAAAAGCCAGCATTCAATTTATTTATTTTCCTCTTCTAATTATACTTTTAGCTTGTTCCTGGTGGGTTATTTTTTTGTTTGTTTTTTTAGCTCTTCCAATCCTCTCCTTACCAGTCTGTCTCTCTAGTTACAAGCCTTCTATTTATGGCTCATATTACTCTTTACATCCCTACATAACTGCATTGGACTTCGCTGAGCATTAAGTGATATGAGCTGCAGTATCTCTGCTCGTTTCTGAAATGCAATGAAACTCCATTAGAGTGAACCCTATTATGCTAACTCCCTTGTTACAGTAAACGTTCCCTGAGGCCCCCTTCTTCCAAGTGAAATCAACTAGTGGTCTCAGGTCTGCTCCCAGTTGACCGGAATCCCCATGACAAAGCCGGCCATCACTCTGGTCAATAGAAGAGGTAAGAGGTGAATTGCTCTGAAGGCTGAATTTCTCTCTGAGGCATCCCTTCCTTTTCAGGGTTAACATATGTTAGTGGAGCAGGGTGGGTCCCATTTCCTGGGAGCTCATTCCTCTATGTTCTCCATTAGCCACTTTGTAGAAAAAATTACTTAAATCATAAAATCTTCATGCAGGCCCAAATCCAGCGACTCAGCAGACTTTGCTCTGGCTGGGTGTATTTAGGGGAGGGGATAGGTGGGGTACAATGCAAAAGTCTTATAAAATCTAATATGGATGAAACCCAGAAAGTTCTAGGAAAATTCAATTCAAAACCTATACAATTTAATAGAGAATTATACAATTTCTTCAGGGTTTTTTTAAACAATTGTATGGACTTCTACAGGCAGGATTTAATTCTCTATTAAGTTCTACAGGATGATTTTTTCACTATTTTTCTATTTAACTCTCATAAGAGTCCAAACTCCATGCTGTGATGCTGCTCTAGAGACTGTTACATGTGAAAAGGTCCACAGATGCTTATTTTCTATGTGGGGTTCAGATGCAGCAGAAATTCATTTTGTGCAATGAATGTGAATGCAAACCCTATCCCTGCCTGTGCCTTAAACCAGAACCCTGGCCTAAACCTATCTAGATCCTAATGGTGTCTTAGGCCCATCTCCAAATAAAACATACCCACATTGCTGCCCCTCTCAAGCACAGAGGTTCAAAAAAAGCTCAGACAGAAGGTATTAAAAGAAAGAATGACCGTGTCCTTGCATGTGCTCTGCTCAAGACAGGAATGGAAGCAACAGAGCCAAATATATATAAAATATTTTTGTAAAGGCTGCTTTCCTGGTATACTTGGCCAGAGCAGAAACAGGAACATCTTACAAGAGAGACTGGGAGCCGCTTTCCCAGCACTGGGAGCTGCGCCCCTCGTGGAGGTGGTTTTTTTTTAGAGCCCTGGGAGAACTCTCTCCCAGTGCTGCACCGCAACCACACAAGCCACGTTAAAACTTCACTGAAGTTTGCAAGAAGAAAATTTCTAAGTGCACAAGATTTTGCAGAGATCAGATTTTACATGTGTATCAAGAGTGTGCATGTACTTATCTATCATAGACCAGAAACACCTCTCCTATCTGATCAGCATGAGTCAAATGGTGGATATCAATAACCTGCAGAAAACTGTTCTGATCAATGTAGATATAGAAGTAATCTGCCAAAATAAATTTTAAAAAACCCCAAATAATTTTGAATAATGAATCTGCTCTCTGCTCACTGATAATCTGTGAGCAGAAGAGATTACACTCATTAAAATAAAATTTTCATTGCAAACTGTTTGCTGAGCTCTAACTATATAAGCTAGCAAGGTAGTTTCTGAAAGATATGAGCTGAATAAGAAGGTGGTTGCAGAATGACCATAATAAAAGTTAAACCTGGATGTTGAAACATTCACCACTTCTAGAAAAACCTGCAAAAAATCAAGTCTACTCTACGCTGTACAAACACCTGAGACTAGTGCTTAGTGCTACAAGGGAAATGTCTTTTATTTTCCAAGAAAAATTCCTAAGAAAATTAAACAGTTCTTTTCATCAAAAAGTTCTGCTAAATTTGAGGGGAGGGAGGTGTCAAAAAACAAAAAGCAAAGTTTTGTGGCGGGGGGTGTTGAAAAAAACTATATGAACCTACGTTATGAAAGAATTTCCATTTTCTCAAAAGTCACTTTTCATCCAAAAATTCTGAATTAAAATTTTTGACCAACTCTACTAGTGTCCTACATCACATACTCCTGAGGGAATTCTGTGCCCAAAAAATGCAAATTTTATTTGTCAGTAAATAGATGTGGAGGCTCCAGCATAGCAGAGGGGTGCATAGGCCACCGGCTGCACAGAGGTAGGAGATCACCCGGCAGCCCCCCACCCCCAGGCCACAGACACATCGGTGAGGCTGCACTTGACACAGCGCAAGGGCCAGGTCTGCCCCATAAACACCCCGGGTCCTTGCCCCACCGCGCCAGCCACACCAGCTGTGGGCAGGCAGGCTCAGCAGGAACCAAGTGGGGCGGGGGATCCAGATGTGGGTTGAGATGGTTCTGTGTGGGGCAATATGGGTGCAGGCAGGTCAGTGGGGATCTGGATGCACAGGGGCAATGGGACTCTGCAGAAGGGTCCAGGTGAAGGTGGGGGGGGCTCAGTGCGGGGGAGTCTGGTTGCAGCTGGGGGGGCTCAGTAGGATGGGGGTCCAGGTGCAGGAGTCTTGTCAGGGTGGTCCAAGTGCAGGGGGGAATGGGGCTCATTGGGTGGGGGTTCAAGTGTGAGGGGTAGAGCTTAGTGGGGGTTCAGGGTGTGGGGGGGTATTCCAGATGCAGGGGTGAGGCTCAGCAGGGTGGGTGAGCTCAGCAGGGAGGTCTGGGTATGGGGGGGTCCAGATGCATGGGGTTGGATGGATGGGGAAACAGCTCCCTATACGTGGCTGAGGAGCAATGAGGGCTGGAAGTGGGGCGGGAGGGGGGGTTCTTCCTTCAGCCAGGGGAAGTTTCTGGTGGTGGGTCTGACCCGGACCCGGCTTGACAGCTCCTTGCAGAAGAAGAGGAAAGTCCGTCCTCCTCAGTCCAATCAGGGCTAGCAGCTGAGCCTGGCCCAGGACAGGAGCCTCACCCCGCACTCCACTGCAATGATTTACCTCTCTGCCAGCTGCTCCAGGTGCCCAAAATGACACACCTGTGCTGCTAGGGAGGGGTGCATGACCACTCTTGCTGCTTCCCTTTGCTTCTTTGTCAGAAAATAATTGTTTTCTGCGGGGAAGCAAAAAAAATCTGCGGGGGCCATGAATTCTGTGTGCGCACAGTAGCGCAGAATTCCCCTAGGAGTAGTAATAGCCAGGCGAACATCATGTAGCTCTTTGTCCCCCACTAGTGGATAAACTGTGTCTAGAGGTTTATGAGCCTGCCGCTGCCTTCAAGGTAATGAACCTGGCCTTTTAGCTCATGTTTTTAGATCCAAAATTCCAAAGTTCACCCCTGCATATGGCCCAGCCAGCGGTGTGTTTACATATCTTTGCTGTGACCTTCATTAAGGAGATAAAGCCAGAAGATGTTATTTCCACATTCATCTTCCATAAGTTTAACCATTCACTGGGCAGAACACACATTTTGAAGGCATTAACCACACATAAATGAGCAATACGAAAAGAACATGCATGTTATTTGCTGGCACCAGCCTCCCCCTCCCCCCATGCCATTAGCCAATAGGGCAGGCCAGGTGCCTGAGAAACCTTGCAAAGAAGCTGCTGATACCAATTGGCTAGCAGTGAAGGAGTTATGATGAAGTTAGCAAGCAGCCTGTCGCAACCCACATATAAACACATAAATGCTCAGGTCATTTTATGCATGGTGAATCTTACCACACTGCCCTTGATCAACCACCCATCAGCCATCAACATATAGCTACACTTGCATTGGTCACCTTCAATGGCTTTAAAGTCACACCTTCTTAAATATTCCAAAAGCTGCCATTAAAAAGACAACTAAATAATACAGTAGATGAACAGGTGTATCTTGGGATGAATGTATTATGGACACAGAGCTAATTGTGTTAGAAAATCACCCTGCAGCCTTGTGAGCTTAGAATTAGGTACCACATAGAGGACACTAAAACAAGACCAAAATAGCTGGGCAGTTTTCTCTGTCTTAACCTTTTTAACTGGATGCGCCACCCAGCCTAGCAGACTCCTATAAAGTGACCATGTGGGCCTTGTCCTTATGCAGTACTGTTGACGAGTTAGATCTGTCCTTTAAAAAAGTACAAGATGCCGGACCAGAACATTAAACACCAATATACTAGTCACTGGGAAAACCAAACCAAATCCATCAACAATCTAAAGTAGTCCAGTGCCCAGCACATAACTATCACCCTAGCAGATACTTCACTACTGTGAAACGTACAAAACAAAGGGAAATTTGTGCCAAATGCTGAATCAATGACCATGGGAGGAAGAACTTGTACTTGTGGCACCTTAGAGACTAACAAATTTATTAGAGCATAAGCTTTCGTGGGCTACAGCCCACTTCTTCGGATGCATAGAATAGAACATATATTGGCCAAACCGGACAATCTCTACGCAAAAGAATTAATGGACACAAATCTGACATCAGGAATCATAACATTCAAAAACTAGTAGGAGAACACTTTAACCTGTCTGGTCATTCAGTGACAGACCTGCGGGTGGCAATTTTGCAACAGAAAAGCTTCAAAAACAGACTCAAACGAGAAACTGCTGAGCTGGAATTGATATGCAAACTAGATACAATCAACTTAGGCTTGAATAGAGACTGGGAATGGCTGAGCCATTACAAACATTGAATCTCTCTCCCCATGTAAGTATTCTCACAGTTCTTATCAAACTGTCTGTACTGGGCTATCTTGATTATCAGTTCAAAAGTTTTTTTTTTCTTTCTCTTACTTAATTGGCCTCTCAGAGTTGGTAAGACAACTCCCACCTGTTCATGCTCTCTGTATGTGTATATATATCTCCTCAATATATGTTCCATTCTATTCATCCGAAGAAGTGGGCTGTAGCCCACGAAAGCTTATGTTCAAATAAATGTGTTAGTCTCTAAGGTGCCACAAGTACTCCTGTTCTTTTTGCGGATACAGACTAACACGACAGCTACTCTGAAACCTGTCATCATGGGAGGAAGGAGAGAGATGACAGAAATGACACTGCAACCTGTAGCAACCTGCCACCAGATGAGGAATGAACACTGGTGACAAATGGAAACAGGGGATCAGATCCCCAGCACAGAACCCTGTCCCAAGCAGATTCTCTAACATTCATTGGAGGGGTCTGTCTTGCTTTTTCAACACTTCAACATGCTCTAACTTGTCATGCCAATAAAGTCTCATTGAATTGAACTGAATACTTGTGGCCTGCATATTTACTGTGTGGAAAGCTATATCATTTGTTCCACATGCATGGTTTTTATGTAAGTATGTTTCTTCTTCAAATGGTTGTGTTGGCTAGAGCTGTCAGGATGGCAGGTATTTAATTTACCAAGCAGGATTGCAGTTGCCATTACAAGAGGAAGATCTCCTGCTCTCCTGACCTGAGCAGAGGCTGAAGCAGCCCAGTGTTTCATCAGCTAGAAGGAAGGTTTTGCACTGGATTTTAAGGTAGGGGCAGACATGGGGATAATTCATGGCCACTGTAGATTCTTGGGAAAGGGAAGAAGCAAGATGGCAGGTTCCACTCGAAACACACCAGTAACAATGCAAGTGTCCTAGTCTAGAATTTTAACATATTTGTCAACTTCCATTCTTCATGCCTCTCTTTCTTTCAAAGCCCATAGTCCTAGATGCCAGATGGGACACAGCACAAGTTGATGGCAGAGATGCCTTTTTCCTCTTCCAATTTTCTTCATCTCTACAATGATTTGTGGTTTAAGATTAACAGTTCTCTGGTGGGAGTCTAAGGAACGTGGAGGCCTCAGTGGATAGAGGCTATAATGATTAGTCTCATACAGTTGGGAATTAACTGTTAGATAACACCCAATGGGTACCATAACTTGGCTTCCCCTACAGCTTTTCTTATAACACCCCATAGTTATGATTCTGACACTTATTAATAGTACCGTGGCAGCAGGTTACATAGGTGCTGGAACTAGGGATGTGGGGGGTGCTGCTGCACCCCCTAGCTTGAAGTGGTTTCCATTATATACAGGGTTTACAGTTTGGTTCAATGATTCTCAGCACCCCACCATCAAAATTGTTCCAGCACCCCTGGCAGGTTACATAGGCAGAGGCCTGTTCTAGTCTGGATCTGTCTGATGATGAAACTTTTGCTGCAAGTGCTACAGAATTTACACACGGGGCCCAATTCCTCACTGCACTAGCTTTACGCCAATATAACTCCACTGAAATCAATTGAGTTACACTGGTAAAGCTGGAGAAAAGAGCAGCTGGTGAATTCAGCCCTCTGTGTTGAAGACTGGGAGCTAAACTGATAGTATTTCAGCCACTAAAATAAAGGGCTCCAGTGTGAGGCACAGGACTGTGTATCTCCCATGTATTAAGAGTCTCAGGGCCAAACCCCAGTATAACCCCTTTAATAAGCTTAATCACATGCGTAAAAGTTAAGCTCAGTTCAACAGGCATGTAAGTATTTTCCTATTAAAACAAGAAGATCAGCTCCATTCGCTATCAGCACTCTGGAGATCTAAGGTATTTGAAAAGAAAATACCTCTATAATATTTAACAGGAATAATGAACTTTCACCTTTCAGTGCAATTCACCCTACAATTTCAGCTCTGACTACAGAGTCCTACTCAATAAAACGCTGTACCCAAGCAGGCTCAGAGTAAGGCTTAGAAGCCTAGTTTGGCTCAGTTTTAAGTCAGTTAACTTATCTGCATCAAGCGGTTTATTTGCACACTAAACATATACTAGCGAGAGCTTGGTTATTATTACCTTGACACTTAAAAATCTGGTACCTGTCCTTGCCAAACGCCAGTGATGATGAGCAGTCACACTGCAAAACTCAAATCCGTCTTTCAAAGTCTTCACCACTTTGCAAGCTGTCAAAATTCTTGTCATCTTGAATAGGTTGATTGGTAACTAAAGTTAAAAAAAAAAAGAAAGAAAGAAAGAAAGAAAGATATATCCTACTTGTATTTTTTTAGACTTAGATACAGGCAATCAGATACTTTTGCAAATTACAGTAAAGAAAACAGAGGAGCAGTCAGCGTGTTGGATTGACTGCACAGCACTCTCTTTTGCCTTCCCATTCTTTCTGGCATTAAAAGTCCTCAGTGTGGCCCCACCTTCTTCCCTCCCCTCCTCTGAAGAGCACTTACAACAGAGATGAACTGTGGTCATGTTGACTAGGTTGCATCATATGTCGAATACTAACTGCTCCTACTGGAGGACTGCAAGAATTGCAGGAAGCAACCAGAGAAATTCCTTATACATCGGCTTGTCAGAATTCAATTTTTATGTGTGTAATTTGGACAAATATTGGCAATGTTTATTCACGCATTTTTTCTATTTGTATCACTTTAAATTTTAACATTTGCACGAAATTATTGAGGGGGGGGTCAACATCACACAAAAATATACAAAATAAATATCCTTAAATCAAACTCTAACAAGTCCTCAGCAAGCATTTTTCTTACATTGCCTATCTCTAAATTTAGATAATTATCAATGGAAATATTTTTTCAACAATTTGCGTGTGTCCTGTGAAATTGATGTTTACGTGCATTCACCGATAAAAATCTAACCCTTCTAAACCAATTTATACAGTGAATAAATAGAGCTCAGATACACTAAGACAATACCGTGGAATATTATTTAACAAGTAGATTAGGAAAAGCTGCATTTATTCTTCCAATAGTCTCCAGGACCGTATCATTAGAAAGATTTTTTATCTATTAGGTTTCCTAGAGCTCTGGTGTGCGATGATGGATATAGGTTATACATATTGGACAAAAGGGGGGGGGAAATATGTGGTTGCTACCAACATGTTGTGAAAGAAAGCAGGAAAATGGAAAGCTTGTAAGCTCTTTGGGCCAGGACCTTCTTTTGGTTCCGTATTTGTACAGCACCTAGCACAATAACAGGGTCCTAGTTCATGACTGGGGTGCCTAGATGCTGCTGCACTACAAGTAACAATAAAAATATTTCTCAGCAAAGATCACAAAGTCAGCAGCTGAAATGGACTCCATGTGGTTTCCTAATTCTCGCCAACCATTGGTGAGTGTCATGTATGTCCTGCAACTCTTTCAAGTATGTTCCCCAAATGTAATGTCATTCCCCATTAGACAGAGGGAGGGAAATATATAATGAACCCAAAAACTGAGGGAGAAACATATGTTTGTTTTCATACATTATTCTCATTACTGATTTAAAACTGTGGGCCCAGTTTTAAAGCATGAATGCCTTAAATAGGATCCCCAGATCTCCCAAATGAACACTCAAAGTAGCAGGCAGACACATAAAATGGGGTGCTCAGCCCAGCACTTAGGCATACATTATGCCAATGGATTTCAGTGCCCTATGTATGCACCCACATTCTCTCAGCAATTGGAAAAGCTTTAGCTGAACAGAATGCAAGTACCGCATTCAGTTACCGCGCATCGTGTTACTAGTTTGAACAGCTGAGTGCCTGATACAAGAGAAGGAGAGGAGAAGACACTGGGGTAGGGCTACCTGGCGGGGTCATACCCAGAATGTTGTGGGCCTGTATGAGAGAAGGGGTGAGAATTAAGAAGTGGGCATAGGTGGCAGGAGGAAAGGAGATGGGTGTAGTTGGGGAAATGGGAAAGCAAACCTCAGATCGGTTAGATAAGCACTACAAATACGGGGCACTTATCTGAACCCAGCCAGCAAACCTCTTGGATATTCACTCATCACTAGAGCTGTGGTGAGGGAAGGAAAACACTTCCAAAATAAAATAGCAGGCAGTTGTTCAATTTCAGATTCAAAGAGGGGAATGATAGGAGATGTTTTGCCAGGCAGCAGAACGCCCTTGATGCAGCCTGATGGTATGTATTGAAGAGGGGACGTGTACAAAGAAGATAGGCATGTTCATGAATGAATGAATACCAGAGAAGTGCACTTTGTACTGGAAAGGTCATTCTGAACTCATGCAAACACACAACCTCATACATGCAATTCATAACCTAGTATTTTTTCCTATGGACTCAGCATTTTGCATCTGTTAAGTTATATTCACACTATCACGGGTTATATTTAGAGCCTTGGGTGGTGGTTGTTTTTTCCTTTCATTGTGTTGGATAATATTCAGTGATTGAAAGTCAAAATCTGATTCTGCATTCTGGGTGGGTGACGTAATATCATTTATTCGACCAACTTTTGCCGGTGAGTGAGACAAGCTTTCGAGCTACAGGGAGCTCTTCTTCAGGTCTGGGAAAGGTATTCAGTGTGTCACAGCTAAACACAAGATCCAACAGAGAGTTAGCATAAGCAGTTAGAATATGTGCTAAGGGACCATATAAGGGGAAGTGGCTAGTAGTCATTGTTAGCGATTTTTCTTTGGTTTTTGGTATATTTAGGTACAAATTCTGCTCCCAACTTTACTTTGTGAATCTCCATTTAAGTCAGAGGAGTTAGGCCATGTCTACACTGCCGCTTATGTCAGCAAAACCTATGTCACTCAGGGGTGTGAAAAAACCACACCCCTGAGTGACATAAGTTTAGTCGGCATAAGTGCTCCTGTACACAGAGCGTCTCCTGTCGACACAGCTACTGCCCATCGTTGAGGTGGCTTTATTATGTCAACGGGAACGCTCTCTCCCGTCGACAGAGAGCAGCTATACAAGCAAACTTACAGTGGCATAGCTGCATCAGTTCAGCTGTGCCGCTGTAAGTTTGTTAGTGTAGACATGGCCCAAATAGTTTACTCGAACAACAGAGTAAAGTTTGGCCCAAATAGTTTACTCTCTTGACACTGTTTTGCATTATTTGTGAATTTGTACTTGTCACAGGGCACTTCAGTCACTACCCAGTGTACTTTGCTGCCTGGCCAGTTCATGTGGCCTCACAGTCACAAACATACCCCAGGTTGTTACCCTTTCAGCAGCTCGATATTTATTCTTTCCTTACAAAGTAGCACAGCGTACTGCAGGCTTACAGAAAGAAGTGGTTTCCCCGCAGCCTTCACTCCTCAGTCCAGGCTCACCTCTGAGCTTTCCTTCCGAGCTTCCCCTTGCTTCCTGTTCCTTCCAATTATGTCCTCCCAATTACACCATAAGCCCAGGGATTGCCATCCAGGTCCTAATGATCTCCCAACACAAAGCTCCCAACTCAGAGTGGAGCCTGCAGCCTTCTTCATGCTGCAGCAACATCAGTGAGCAGTGTGCCACTTATAGTGCCCTGTCACTACTAAGAGTGCCTTCTCTCTCTCTTTCTCTCTCTCTCTCTCTCTCTCAGACACACACACATACACACACGGTGACACACTACACTTCTTCATTTCACTTGAGGCCTTTTCTTGCCTCTGGACGAGGTCTTCTTTGCTGCCCGGACCCTACCCTCTTTAAAGGGTTCTACCGAGGGTTCCTATTCCCTTTGGGGCTGGCCTTCCATGGACCACCAGTGAGGGTCTCCTGCTTTCCACCCACAAAAGACACACCTAGAGGGTGGAGATTTCCCCCACAGTGCCATCTCTGTCCATTGGTCATCTCACCAATCACAACCCACAGATCTTTCTTCCAGTTTACTTTGCTCTTGGCTTATATCTACCTGTGTGAATTGTCCCTCTAGAGCCACCACCTCACGATCCCTCTCTTCCTCCAACTTATCTTGCCCCTGGTTCACGACTATCAGTGTAGGTTCACCCACCAAAGCTTCTTTGTCAGGACCCCTCTCTTCGACTTGTTCTCCATCTTGTGCTTTGGCTTGGACTTGTCCTCCCAGGAGCCGTCAGAGCCTCCTCCCTTCTTCTCTTCTAGGTGTCTCTAATCTAGCACACTGTTCCACTGCCTCTCCTCACATTTTACTCATCCCTCCAAGTCCTCCAGTGTCTCACATCTTTCTGAGCATGTTACCATGTGTCTAGGGTTCTCATGCACTGGACCTGGAGAACTCCCTGGAGTGTCCACTCTTGTGAGCTTTTTGTGCTGTCCCGCTGCCCCAACTTATGTACAGAGCAAATGCCAGGGCTAGCAAAACTAAAATGCTGGTCCTATTGATTTAAAACAAAAAAAAATAGTAAAATAAAAAATACAAATTAATGTTTTATAAACCCGGGGGAAAAGAATATTCAGCACAGTACAGAAATTTAAAGCATTCCCCCATCATCTACCTTTTCACACAATGGGAATGAGGTCCCCTCTCTTCCTAACATTACCGAGTAAGGCAACGACTTTACTATCCCTACCCTCTGCCACCTAAACTTTCCTTCTACTTCCAAGGGAATAACAGCCACAGGATAAGTGCACTTTTCCCATATGTACAATAAATCGTTATCGGTGCCCCCTCCTGTCGCCACTGCAGCCTAACCAGGATGCTCCATACACAGGAACATGCTGCCGCTGAATCTGCAACATCCCTTGTCGTTCTTCAGCCTACTTTGACAGGAATCGTCCTTATCCCTGGTCCCCCTTTTATACCTGTTCACCCACAGAACTCTGCAAACCTGCAGTCCACGTAGGGGCACTCTCTCTTTATGTGTCCTTTGCCCCTGCACGGGGGGCAAGCTAATGTGTGGGCAATTGGGGCCCCCTTGTTAATCTTGGGCATTTCTTCCTGGGCTTCACAGCATGAGGTTCTTCAACCTTCTTCCCCCTGTCCTTGGTCCAAGGGCTATGGAGCTCTTTACATGGAAAGTCTGCCTTCACATACTCCTCTGTTAATTTTACCGCCTCCTCTAATGATTCTGGCTGATGCCTCCAAACCCAGACCCTTGTAGTCTCGGGGATGTTGTGTGTGAACTGTTCCAGAATAACAGAGTCCATTAGGGTCTCGGTCTCCTGTCTATCCAGTTATACCCATCAAATGGCTCAGTCTGACAATTTCTGCAAAGGCCATAGGGACGTATCCTGTCATTCCACCTGGGATGCCCTGAATTTTTGGCAGTATTTCTCTGCTGACAAGCCCGCCCTGTCTAAAATAGCGGCCTTCAGCGTATCACAATCTTTGTCCTGGCGCTCGCTCAGGGCCACATCAGCCTCCTGAGCCTCATCAGTCAGATAAGGGCTAGTCAAAGGTCTCGTCCCATCTGAAGCTAGTAGCCACCTGCTCAAAGTAAAAAGGCAACAGGGTCATCCTGTGGTGCCATCTTACATAGTCTCAAGCCCATCATTCACCAGCCTCTGCAGTAGCTGTTGCTGTATCTGGGTCTGTTACTTGAAGAACTCTTGCAAGGTTTGTGGCTGCCCTGCCTGTCAACCCAGAAGGGCTTGCCCCTCCACCTGCTCGGTCTTCTGCATCTCCTTCTCTTGTTCCACTAGCCAGTGCAGCATCTCGTCCCTGGTGCCCAGACCACCTGCCTTCGCACAGGTTACCCCTCAAGATTCCTTCTCTCAGTTGCAAGAGTTAATACTCCTGGACAAGCCCCTGCTTGTCACAGGGCACGTCTGTCACTACCCAGTGTACTTCACTGCCTGGCCAGCTCATGTGGCCTCACGGTCACAAACACACCCAAGGTTATTACCCTTTCACCAGCTCCGTATTTATTCTTTTCTTACAAAGTATCACTGCAGGCTTACAGCAAGTGGTGACTTCCCCACAACCTTCACTCCGCAGCCCAGGCTCACCTCTGAGCTTTCCTTCCGAGCTTCTCCTTGCTTCCTGTTCCTTCCACTTATATCCCCCCAATTACACCGTTAGCCCAGGTGCTCATCATCTCCCAACCCAAAGTGTGTAATTGCTCAGAGCTGAGCCTGCAGGCTTCTTCATGCTGCAGCAACATCAGTGCCCAGCATGCCACTTATAGTGCCCTGTCACTACTAACAGTGCCCTGTCATGGTATTGTATGAATTAGTTGCTCTGGTAGAAAAAATAGTGCTATTATTATTTTATTACTGTAGTGCTTGGGTGTTGGACTAGCACCCCTCTGTGCTAGATGCTGTACAAACACACAATACGATGGTCCTTCTTGTAGGCCAGATCCTCCTCGAATGTACAGTATGTTTCCTTCCCTGTCCTCATACCTTCTACAGGTCAGTTTAAATTCGTCCCACAGCTCCAGGATAAAGGACATACATTTGAGACTTTAAAGTTAGGGACTTTAAAGACACGAAGCCAGAAGATCTGTCAGATAGTAACGTCTAAAATACTGAAAAACAAATCTGAAGAGGGTGACCAGTGTTATTTGGATGTCACTATACTGGAAAATAGTCTTTTTAAATTATTATTTTGGGCGGGGGGGGACACTGAACTTAATTTCACATTTATTTACAGTGTCTTGCCTAGGTACAGAGTAGAAGGAGGAGGCAAATGTGCATATTAAACAGAGATACATTTTAAAATTGTTCTAAGCGTAAAACCCAGAAGCGAACCACTATCATACAGTTACTTTGCAATGTGGAAAGCAGCGAGGATCAATATTTCATGGTATGATAAAAGCCTCCGACCAAGATTTTAAAGTGAGTAGGGATTCTGGGTTCCCGACTGAAGATGCCTGATTTTCAGAGGATGGGTACTCAGCCCCTTTAAGGTTTCTCAAACTGGTCACTCAAATGTAGAATCACCTAAAATCACTAGTCACTTGTGAAAATCTTGGTTGTAACTGATCACTAATTCAGTCAAAATAAAATTAGAGTGGAACTTTCGTCAGAGGCCTGCTCCTGTTCCCGTTGAGATCAACGGTTGCAGAATTGGGCCCATACGGAATGAAGCTTGTTCTACCCAAAAAATCCCCAGAAAACCTATTTCATTATGCACAGAGGTTCCCAGTAGCCAGAACTGCACTTCTTTCATCGCTGTGCATGAAAACTACAGGAGGGTTTCATTCTACTTGAATTGAGCTTCACTGTAGCAGAGCTCACTAGAGGGGAAAGTTCAAATCCCACAGGAAGCCTAGGAAGTCAGACTTCATGTCACTGTCCTGCATTGGGGGCGGAAAGAAGAGATCCATACTTATGCAGCCTGCCAGATCCAATACTGTGCAGCCTTTCTGCAGCTTAGAGACTGGAGAAGCAGCTGCTTCCCTTCCACCAGGTTTCCTGGCCCCTGGATCCATGTAAATTATCTCCAGTGATCCTTCCCTGTTTTACCCCCAATACTACCCACTTCACTAGTAGATTCAGAATTGGCACACACCTCATTCTGTGGAGCCCGTGGACCACAATGCATCAACACACCTAAGCTCATGCTTAACTTTAAGCACATGACTCATTCCATTTCAGCATACATTTAAGTGCTTTGTTGGATTAGGGCCATGATGTACAGCAGCAGCCTGCTTGCATAGCCACCCTACTTGTGCCTCCTAGCAGAAGGGTCCCGTGCAGATCTCATGAGACCTGTGGCCCTGGATGGGCCAGCCAGCAGTGAGGGAACTTTCAGAATTAAAAAAAAAAAAAAAAAAAATCAGTCAGCTGCTTTGTGCAGTAACCATGGACTCAGCGATTCCACCTTCCACTAAGACACACAATACTAAGCAAACAGCTTGAATGGAAAGGGGTTTTCTTTTTATCTAAAGAGTGCAAATAGGCAAATAAGTTAAGCAAGGCTCTGAATGTAAGCAGTGATCATGAGAAGGGGTTATCTGAAGTTAATCAATGGGTTATCTGACGGGGGGGGGCATGAGCGGGATTATCACCATTCTAAATTAAACAGATTTCTTTTGCAAAAAAATACTCCCTGCAAATAGGACATTTTGTAATACCCTTTGTAGTGGCTGACCGGGACAACAGGTCATGCTTAGGGTCATGGTGGGAAATTCTGATTATAAAACAGGACTGATATCTCTTATATAATTTCACACCCATGCACACGCCAACGGTCACAAGTTTGACACACCCCTTCTGATTTTATGAGTACAGTTTTGCGTCCACAAAATTGTGCCCATAATTTTGCACCTGCAATTAATTGCTAGACCAAATAATTACAGGCCAGATCCTCAGCTGTCATAACTGAAGGTAATAAAAATACTACTCACTCTGAACCATAGCTCTCAAAGTGCTTTACTAAAGGAAGTAATGGCCATTATCCCCATTTTACAAAAGGGAAAACTGAGGCACAGATCCACAAAGTGACTTGCCCAAGGTCATACAGCAGGCCAGTGGCAAAGCTGAAAATAAATCAACATCTCCTGAGTTCCAGTGCATTCTCCTATCCAGAGTGCGTCTCAGTGAAGCTACACCGATTTACACCAGGTGAGGGTCTATCTATGTTTATCTATATGACTGTGCCCTTAAATCTGGTACATAGATGTTATAGTTTGGGCCTGCAGTCAATCGAGGACCTAAGCTGTATTCAGAGACAGGCTGGTTTGAGTTCTTTAAAAGTCAGGCCCACTCTTTGCTTTAATAAATAGACAGAAAAAAAGTTAAAGGGTTTCTATGCTCAAGAAGGAGGTCACGCATTGTTCACATTCTGACTGGATTTCGATTCCCCTGCTTAACCCTGCACTGGCACTGACCTATACTCTTTGAGCGCACGTTCCCCTTTGTGTGTTATTTTTAAAGTCATTTCTGCTGGTAATCCCCATGAACGAGATATAAAACTCCCCCTTCATCCATATGTACAGGTTGATCAACTGATCGAGTTTAAACCATCAGGGCTTAGAGAACACAACAACTGTTTTTTCATGGTTCATCTGTCAGAGTGGGATGTGCGTGATCAATTTTTGACCCTGGGCTAAAAGTCTGTGAGGAAAATGGATGCAATGTGAGGTTAAGGAGTAAACAGCTGTTTGTTTTCATGCTACTGGAGCAGTGGGTAGAAAGGCCTGATATGGATTTGAAATGCTCTGGCACATATGAATCTGGCTTTTTTTATTGCTATTGTTTGTATTACAATAGCACCTACAGGTAGGGTTGCCACCTTTCTAATGGCGGGTAACCGGACCCCCAGGGCCCTGCCCTTTCCTCTGCCTCTCCCCCCTCCACCCCCCAAGGCCCCACCCCACTCTGCCTCTTCCCCCCAGATTGAAAAAATGGACACCAGGGCTTGTCAATGGCACCGGGACACATAAACCGAAACCCGGACTGTCCAGGTGAAAACTGGATGGGTGGCAACCCTACCTTGAGGCCTCAGCTGAGATCAGGGCCTCGTAGTGCTAGGCCCTGTATACACACACACACACACACACACACACAGCTGAATTCAACATGATTAAATTCAATAAAGATAAGTGCAAAGTACTTCCCTGAGGAAGGAAAAAATCAAATGGACAACTACAAAATTGGGGAATAACTGGCTAGGTGATAGTGCTGCTGAAAAGGATCTGGGGGTCATAGTGGGTCACAAATAGAATATGAGCCAATAGTGTGATGCAGCTGCAAAACAGGCTAATTTCATTCTGGGGTGTTGCGATGAGGTGTGTTTTCCACACTCTCCCTGAAGGGGTTACACATAGGCCAGATGGGCCAATTCACCGATTAGGCTGCAAGCTGGGGAATATTTATGCTGAGAGGAGAGCCCTGATTAAGGGAAGCTCACCAGTACAGGAACAGGAGGGGCTTCTATAAAACCAGGGAGCTGGTGGTGGCCAGAGGGTTGCAATCATTCTCCTTGGGATAGCGGAGAGAAAGGGGTTTTGGACCGAAGAGGAAGGGTTTGTCTAGCAGATCCAGGTAATAGGGGTGTAGCTAGGGTGCAGAATGCGAGCCTAGGATAGGCAAGGTAGGAAGTAGTCCAGGGGAAAGGCAGGAAGGTTTGGGGTAGTACACAGGGCTGGCTCTAGGCACCAGCAAAGCAAGCAGGTGCTTGGGGCAGCAAATTTGCAGGGGCGCAAGAATCCAGCATGAGAGCTGAGAACCAACAGGGAGCCCTGGGAGCAGTAGTTCCTTAGTTAGCTCCCTGCCTATAGAGCCAGCCCTGGAGCAGGGAAAGAACTACATTTCCCAGCATTCCCTTGGCCGCAATTAACAGGAAAGGGATGGGGAAGGAGTGTGGAACTGAAACCTCATGCTACAGCTTGCTGTAAATGGTAGGAACAGAGCCAGCTCTAGGTTTTTTGCCGCCCCCCACCTCAGCCCTGGGCTCCCCCTGCACTCCTGTGTTGCCCCAGCCCTGGACTCCCCCCTGCCCACACCCCCTGCTGCCCCAGCTGTGGCCCCCACCTGCACCCCCTTGCCGCCCCAGCCCTGGGATCTTCTCCCCCGCCCCTGCACCCGCACCCCCTGCCGCCCCAGCCCTGGGCTCTCCCCCCACCCGCATCTCCTGCCACCCCAGCCCTGGGCTCTTCTCCCCCCCCTGCACCCGCACCTCCTGCTGCCCCAGCTCTGGTCCCCACCTGCACCTCCTGCCACCCCAGCCTGGGCTCTTCCTCCCCCCCCCCCACCTGCACCTCCTGCCACCCCAGCCCTGGGCTCTCCCCCAAAGAAAGAATTGGGTGGACTAAATGGACAGTGCACCTCTCTGTCTGAAGCCTAGAAAGGCAGGTACATGGAGCCAACTAGAATTTAAAATGAAAAGTAAGGGAGGGGAGGCTCTACTAGACTGGGCAGCTTTAGATACAGTACCACGCACGTAGGAGGATTTACACTTCTGAGCCATGGAAGCAGAAATTGACTTTTCCTTTCCAGATTTAGCTAATATTCAGAAAGGGAATCTAGCACCTGCCCTCCAGATTTGAACACCTCAAAATTCAGGAGTGCTCAAGCTCAGTTTGGGCAGCTGTTACTTCATTTCTCCCAAATCAAATATACTGATCCACTGTAACTTGCTGCAGGAAAAAGTAGAATAAATTGAGCAAGAAATGCTTCCCACTGGTTATTAGGACTGGAATTGCTATTTTCAACAACCATTGCTTTTATTATTATTATTATTATTAAGTTTTAGTTTTATTTGTTTAAAAGGAAGACAGTGATATTGCATTGGCAAATTCCCCATAGAAACAAAGAATGGAACAAAAGAATAATAAAAGCACCTCAACTTTTCCTCATTTATGTAGGACAGTCTTATAATATGCATCCAGATATCCTCCAATCACACAAGCTGAAAATTGTTCTACTTTACTGCAGTTCTGTAACCATATGTTCTGTGCACATCCAAAATTCCTGCTGAATGACCTGCTCTGGGAGCGAATTACCAGTGACACAGGGCTGGGGCGGCAGGAGGGTGTGTGTGTGTGGGGGGGGGGGTTCCAAAATGTTTTGGGGGCAGCAAAAAACCTAGAGCCGGCCCTGGTAGTACAGACCTGGGCTGCTGGAGATAGGGCCTGTAAACTGGAACCCAGAGTACAGGGTGAGCCTGAGTTCCCCCTAGCAGCCATTGAATGAGTGGCCCAGTCTGGACTGTGATCTTGAAGACTGTCCAGGAGCATTGGTCCCAGTCACGGAGGGAGTTACTCACCCAGGACAGTGGATGTAAGGACTGCCTGGGATGATGTGGAGGACTTTAATAGAACCCCGGAAGGGGCGGACTACTGTGACTTGGCTGGAGCACTAAGCTACAAAGACGAGGTGCTGCAGCTCGTGAGGAGCAAGAGAGAGGCTGCAGAGCAAGACGACGGGCCAAGAAACCGCAAGAAGAGGGAGTTAGGCTGAAAGAGCTAATCCCCAGAGTGGCCAGGAGGAGGCACCCCTAGCAGTGACTAGTGAACTCTGTGACAATGTGGTGGAGGATGCAGGCAGGGCCTGTTGCTGTCCCCACTTGTTCTCCACTAGGGATTCTTTTTGATCATCCTGGGTGTGGTCAAATCGCCTCCCTTTTTCCCTGAGTCCAGTCCCTGAAATATTGGGAATTCTTTCCTGGGAAAGTCTGCATCCACTAACTCTTCTGCAAGCTTTACCATTTCCTCCAGGGTCGCTGGCTGGTCCCTCTGGACCCAAATGTGTGAGCTTTCGGGAGGCTCTGGAGAAATTGCACCAATGTTATCAATTCTATTATTTCCTCTGCACTTGGGGTATCTGGCCTTAGCCAGTGAATTGCCCGGTCTGTTATTTTTTGCGCAAACACCCTGGGTTGCCTCCAATCCATCTAGTGGCCCAAAATTTCTGTCATTTTTTGACCAAGAGGCCAACCCAGTCCAGTATAGGTGCCTTTACCCCTGTCATAGTCCTGGGCCTGTTCCTCCCGCAGGGCCATAGAGGCAGCCTGGTCTTCTCTTGACAAACAAAGTGCCACTCAGAGGGCCCACAATCCCTTATTCCATTGGGCTTTTATTGCTACTCTCTCAAAGGTTAGTAAAAGCGCATCAGGATCATCTGTGGGGTCCATCTTACACAGGCTCACCTCCTATGTCCCACTGCTGTTCTCTATCACGGGATTCAACCAGGCCCTGTATCAGTTGCTGCTGCACCTGCACCTGTTCCTTTATGAACTCTTGCAGGCTTTTCTGCTGCTCCGCCTGCCATGCAAGGAGGGATTGCTGTTCCATCTGATAGGATTCCTGGAACGAATGCATAGCCTTCTGCATCGCTCTTTGTTGACCCACCAACCATTATAGGGTCTGCTCCATTGCCCGAACACCGACTCCTTGCACTGACTTTCCCCGTCTGGTCTTCTGTCACCATCAATGGGGAAATCACGCTCCCAGACAAGCCCCCATGTGTAACAGGGCGTAGCTTCTTTCCCATGGAAACTGTATCGACTCCACTGGGTGTGCACTCGGCGACTTTTTATTTCTAGATCCCTCCACCAATACTACTCCAGGTATATTGACAGGAGTCTTGCATGCAAGACATGGAGTGTAACTGTCCTGCTCTACTTGACACTGGGGAGGCCTCAGATGGAGAACTGTTTCCTGTTCTGGGGTGCTACAGTGTAAGAAAGTTGTGGACAAATTTGAGCGCGTTCAGAGGAAAGCAACAACCACGATAGGTTGGGCTTTCTAAACCTTCTATGAGGAAAGGTTAAAAAACTGGGCATGTTTAGTCTTGAGAAAAGAAGACTGAGAGGGGACCTAATAAAAGGCTTCAAATATGTGAAGGGTTGTTATTAAGAGGACAATGATCAATTGTTCTCCCTGTCCACATTTCGAGTTCTCAGCATCGATTGCCAGCTACTGCTGCACTTGTGCTCCACCCAAGCAACTGAGTTGAGTGGAGATGCTTCCTAAGGCTTATCTAGAAGCCATGGAAGCAGTCAGCATATGGCAGCATGGTCCCTATATGAGTGCAACAGGGAGAGCAGCATGACGTCTCTCTAGCCACAAGATCTCTGAAAAAAGAAGAACAGGAGTACTTGTGGCACCTTAGAGACTAACAAATTTATTAGAGCATAAGCTTTCGTGGACTACAGCCCACTTCTCTGTAGTCCACGAAAGCTTATGCTCTAATAAATTTGTTAGTCTCTAAGGTGCCACAAGTACTCCTGTTCTTCTTTTTGCGGATACAGACTAACACGGCGATCTCTGAGTTTGACCAGTGAACATATCATGGGACATCCACTGGTTTGGGACATCCACTGGTTTAGCACACCACCGTCCTGCCCATCCCAGGGGATAACCCTTTCCCCACCGCCTATGGAAGGATTCAGAGGAGATTCTCCAATCCGAACTGATAGAAGACCCACATGGAGCAGGAAATTCTCCCATAGGGGAGAATGTGGCATGTATGAGGTATAGAGAGTAAATAGGACACTGGGCTAAAATGAAAACAGTGATGGGAGAACCCTAAAGATTTCTGGGTTTTGTGTAACAGCCATAACTCCCATGACCCATACCACTACACTTGCAAGTTTGTCACCAAAACCAGTGATAGTGTACACACTGCAAGGTCACTTTAAAAAAAAAAAAAAAACACCCTTAGTTTTGGTGACAAAAACCTTCCTGCTAGAGACTTGTCTTTTCCCCCTCCCTTTATTGACGACAAATAGCCAGTGTAGACACCACCGGGTTTTCTTCCGATTTTATTGGCCTCCAGAAAGTATCCCACAATTCCCATGCTGCTGCTCTGGTCAGCGAGTTGAACTCCGCTGCCCTGCACCCAATTCGCCCCTCCCTCTTGCAAGCCCCGGGACTTTTAAATCTCATTTCCTGTTTGCTGGCTTCCCAGAGGAGCTTCCCAGGGGAGCATGGCTGGCTATTGCCCCAAACACGCTGACACTTGGACCACTGCTGAGTTGTTGGATCTGATCAGTATATGGGGAGAGGAGTCTGTTCGGTCGCAGCGCGAGTGACCCGTAGGAATCGGGACACATATGGGCAAATTTCTCAAGGCTTGTGTGAAAAGGGCTATGATCAGGACACGCAGCAGTGCAGAGCAAAGATAAAGGAGCTGAGGCAGGCGTACCATAAGGCGCGGGAGGCGAACCATTGCTCCGGTGGTGCACCTAAGACCTGCCTCTTCTATAAGGAGCTGAATGCTATCCTCAGTGGTGACCCCACCTCCATCACCGATAGCCTGTGGACACTCACAGGCCGCTGAAAGAGGGGGTAACCCCGAGGCTGAAGTTGTGGATGAAGAAGTCGAGTGAGAAGAGGCTGTGGTGCTCCCAACGGGGTCACCCGGGGGGGGGCAGGCAGCCAGGAACTTTTCTCCACTCCAGAAGTGCTCAACGGGGAGCAGGAAGCAGATGTGACTCCAGGTAAGTTGCTGTGGCTTGTGTAGGGAATCGAAAAGTGGGAGGCAGGTAGTGTGTAGCTAATCTGCATGGCCAAGCAGGGTGTCAATGGACATCAAGACCTGCAGGGAATCCTCCAGAGAAAGGGTTTGGAAATTTTCCCAGAGGTACTTGTTAATCCTCTGCTGCAGATTCCAAGGGATTGCAGCCTTGTTAGTTTCCCCATTGTAGGGAACTGTCCCATGCCATTTAGCAATCATTGGAGCTGGGACCAAAGCGGCACATAGCTGAGCTGTATATAGACCGGGGTGAAAGCCGCAAGCATTCAGAAGCTGCGCCCTGGTTTCCCTAGTCACCCTCATCAGCGAGATGTCAGCCAGCAGCTTGGCTGCCTGTGAAAAATTGTGGGATAATTTTATAATGACTTCCCTGCAAAGCTCCCCTGCAAGCCGAGGCCTTTTTGTCCATACGCACAACTGCCTTCCCCCCACTCCCAACACTCACCATGACTGGGGTGCTCGCGGAGCTGTGTGCCTGCCTAGAGTCTCACAGAGAAAGTGATTTCTACTCGCAACATGCCCTTTTTACTAAAATGTTTCAATCGTTTGCTGGAATGTAACAATCCCTCTTCTGTTCAGCACAGACCTTGAGTAATACAACACGCACCCCCGTGGACCGGCTGTGACAGATGAGAAAAAATCCTAGGCACAGCAAAGGGATGTCCCGCAAGGTGCTGTAGCGCGATGAGAGACAAACCAGGGCATGGAAAGAGTGCTGGGAAGCTGAAAGGCAGGACTTCAAAGAGAATGCTGCTTTTGCTAGGCAAGCGACAGAGCGGATGATAAGTTATGGAGGATCAGACACAGATGCTCAAGTCCTTGATACAGCTGCAGTCTGAGCAGATCCGAGTTCGAGCGCCTCTGCAGCAGATGCACAATTCTTTGCCATCCCAACCCGCCTTCTAGGCCCACACATTCCTTTTCACTCCACAGCACTCCTGGATTTCCCCATCACTCCACCCCCTCTCTCAGCTTGCACAGTGATAGCTGGAGCTACACACAGTTGTGAGGTTTTACCCTTTTTAACAATAAATAAAGGTTAAGTTATTTAATGGTACAGTGTTTTTATTCTGTGTTCTACAAAAGCGCATAGCAATCAATTCACTCTCGGGTACAGGCTTCTAAAGCATTGTGTTGCATGGATTTTGGGCCCCAAAATTGTACATGGATGCAACAGGGAAGCAATTCCCAAGCAGGCATGTGTTATTGCCCCTCATTGTCAAAGTGGTTCCTCAAAGCCTCTCTGATGTTCATAGCAGCCCTCTGGGCTCCTCTGACAGCCCTAGCATCTGGCTGCTCAAACTGTGTAGCCAAGCGCTCGGCTTCAGTGCTCCACACCTGAGCAAACATTTCACCCTTAGATTCACACCGATTATGCAAAGTGCAGCACGCGGCTATGACCACGGGAATATTATCCTCGGTAAGGTTTAGCCTGCCATTGAGACACCTTCAGCGAGCTTTCAAACAGCCAAAGGAACATTCGACTACCATGTGGCACCTGCTCAGCCTGTTGTTAAAACGCTCCTTGCTGCTGTCCAGGTGCCCTGTGTAAGGTTTCATGAGCCAGGGCTGTAAGGGGTACACTGGGTCTCCCAGGATTACTATGGGCATTTCCACATCCCCCACTGTGAACTTGTGGTCTGGAAAGAAAGTCCCCACCTGCAGCTTTCTGTACAGGCCCCTGTTCCTGAAGATGCATGTGTCATGCACCTTTCCAGACCAGCCTGCACTGATGTCCGTGAAACGCCCCCGGTGATCCACAAGCGCCTGCAACATCATGGAGAAGTATCCCTTCCTATTGATGTATTCAGAGGCAAGGTGGTCTGGCGCTAAAATTGGAATGTGTGCGCCATCAATGGCCTCGCCACAGTTAGGGAAACCCATCTCTGCAAAGCCATCCACTATGTCATGCACATTTCCCAGAGTCACAGTCCTCCGCAGCAGGATGAGATTTATTGCCCTGCACATGTGGAGTAATACAGCCCCAACAGTGGACTTTCCTACTCCAAATTGATTTGCGACTGACCGGTAGCAGTCTGGATTCGCCAGCTTCCTCACAGCGATTGCAACATGCTTCTCTACCGGAAGGGCAGCTCTCAATCTGGTGTCCTTGCACCGCTGGTCGGGGGCCAGCTCAGCACCTAGTTCCATGAAGGTTGCTTTAGCATCCTAAAGATCTGTACCCACTGGTCATCATCCCACACTTGCATGACAATGCGATCCCAGCAATCAGTGCTTGTTTCCCTAGCCCAAAAGCGACGCTCTACCGTATGCAGCTGCCCTGTGAATGCACAAAGCACTGATAAGTTGCTGCTGTCCATATCACACTCGGGTGCCTACAATTCATCCTCTGCTAACTTTGCGAGTAACTCTGCGAGTAACTGTGCTGCCATGCACAATGTCCTCACAACAGCTAACAGCGCATAGGAGAGAAGTGCGGGATCCATCCTCTCTCACTGCAGATGCTGGTGCGCACTACAAAAGAATGACAGTTGGAAAAACGGCGCAAAAGAAAGCCAGAGACCTTTGCAGGGGTGGGACATAAAGTGGTGCATGACGGTACATTTTGCACCTCCCAGAATGCGCTGCGCCCCGTTTCTGCATTGCCACAACACCTAGTGACGGATGGTGTCGCCAGGCACTGTGGGATACATACCCACAGTCCATTGCTCTCACTGTCGACAAAGGTGCCCCAAAGGTGGACACAATCTGTTGACAGAGGGAGCAAATCTAGACACGCTTTGGTGACTTTGCTTTTGTTGATTTTTCCTTGTCAACATTAGTTTCATTGACAAAACTTGCCAGTGTAGACAACCCCTTAGGATTTAGATGATAACTTATTTGTGTGTATATGTTTGCTTGCTTTATCCTGTAAATAACTCCATTTCTTTTTCCTAGTTAATAAACCTTTAGATAATTTATTACAGAATTGACTACAGGCATTGTCTTTGGCATTGGATCTAGAGTACATATTGATCTGAGGTGAGTGGCTTGTCTCTTGGCACTGGAAACAAACTGAATATCATGGGTTTGGGGTTTTATTGTTTTTGGGGGGTTTGTTTGTGTGTGTAAGTGACCATTTATCATGAAGTCCAGTTTGTCTGGGTAGCAAGATAGTTTCCTTAGATTTCCCAGTCTATCTCTGACTCCATGGTAAGACTCAGGGCTGTAACCAGGGCAGGGCAAACAGGCCAGCCGCCTAGGGCCCAAAGCCGCTGGGGTGGGGAAATGACCAAAAAACCCAGTAGGGGGCGCAAATATGCTTGCTTACCCTGGGAGCTAAAATGCCTAGTTATGGCTTTGGTAAGACTGTTGTAGTGATCCAGGAGTTCACATTTGTTACTGGCATGGTGAAATCTAATTATAGACCACACCACCAGTTTGGGGTGTCTGCCCTGTTTTTGAAAGTCTGCCCTGAGGTAGGCACTCAGTCATGAGCCACTCCAGACAGGGTGACATCCCCGTTACATCGGAGTTTGTAACTCCAGTTCTTGTTTTATTTTTTTCTCTGTAGGAATCACAAAAACTACATGTTATCTTGTTCACATGCAAATATACTAACAGCATCCAGGCGTATGCTATCACATGATCACTCTTGGAATGCTGCAGGAGAGAAAGCATGCTATGCTACACTTCCACACCTTGTGCTCTGAGCCAAAAAAACCCCACAAAAAATCGGAATTTGGACAGTGAGGAAATCATTATCCAAACTGTCACAAGCCAAGAATTTCAAAACGAAGGCTGACCCTCCATGTGAGTGCAGGGAGAAATGTTGAAAGAGAACTGGGATAAGAATGACGTGCCAGGCTTTACCTTTAGATTTCCTGGCTTTCATTTTCTTGAGCCATGACTATAATGGTTTTTTGAAAGTAGTTTGTTCTGTTTTGTGGGTTTCACCTTTTTTTTTTTTTGGTTATTTATTTTAATGGGAGGAGAACACTCAGAGTAGATCACATTCTGCCCACCTGATTCAGTGTTTCCATCATGACACTTGGTGGTTTTCTTAAGGCCCATACTGCTGTTAGAAGTTTATTACCAGAGAACTTCTGCCTTCACTTTAAAAAAAAAAAAAAAAGGTTTCTAGCCCTCAGAGTTGCAGAGAAGCTTGAAAATGTGATCCCTAAGACTCCAGCACCAGAAGGCAAATAAAAAAAACCCAACAGTGATTTAAAAAAAAAAAAAACTTGTGATTTTAAAGAAAATTCTCATGATTCAGGGGAGGAGGGGCTGACGCATGATTTTTGGATTGTTTGGGGTTGACAACTCATGTTGAGTAGGACTTTATTCTGTGAGGATACTCCACTTGAGTAAAGGGGGGTGACGCCATCCATCATGATTCCTCTGCCACTTAAGTCCAATGGGTGTTCTGGGTGAACAAGGAATATTGGGTGAGGACCACATTTTCTTTTATCATTTTTCTCGGTCCCTTTCCTTAGTTTGTTTGCCATATTAAAAAAAAATCGAATATAATGATATTCCTAATAATAATCTACCCCTTTGTTCTCAGAGAGACAGGAAAAGTGGAATTATCAAAGAGGCCACCATGACTGTGATAACAGCATTCTTTTGTACCTATTATGGTACTGTACATTTTGAATACATATGTAAATGTGTGATCATTCACCTTCCTGTTCCAGCCTTTTGGGAAAATACATACTGTATTTAGGCAGCTGCTTGAATGTATGCATTGTTTCCACATTAATCCCGAAAAGGTCTCTTAGGAACCTTCTCATTTACTAGTCAAGGGTTGGATGCTGTCACCCTTTCTGTCACATTGGATCGTCCCTTATTCCACAAGTAGTTTCACGGTGTTCAGTGGCTCTAAGCAGAGTAAGGTACTGATCAACTTAAGTAAGATATCAGAATAAGATTGTAAGTGCAAAATTTCAAGTCTTTTGAAAATGCATTGTTTTAGCCACTAGTCCAAAATGGTACAAGCAAGCCATATTCTTTACCCATCATGGGCTCAGTTCTCAAATCAAGTTGTATGTTACATTGTCAAGACCTTTAGAAAATCTGGTCCTTTGGTTTGGTGTCTCACCGAGAGCTGAGCTCTTTTGAACAAACTGGCCACTTAAGTAGGTGGCTGAACAGGTGATGAGCATTTTGGGAGATCTGGCCCATGGTGATCATGGCTAGGACAAGCACATGTCTTATTAGCTACATGTTCAGCTGTTGGGTTGTTTTGTTTATTTCTCTTTTCAATGCCACTCCTTACTCCTAACCTTCAACCCCATTGGATCATATAAGGAATCAGTTAACTCACAGGATAGATAAATGGAATGAGCAGATTACCCCACGTATTCCCCCTATTTACCTGATTAAGTGATGTTAGCTAATAGCAAAGACAAAGTTGTAAAGATTTTATTGGAGGCTGTAGTCGGCTTGTAAAAATCATTCTGAATTGCACTATAGCTACTTTCCTAACTTATTATTTTTTTCTTTTTTACATTTTTCTTTTAACCATGACTTTTCTTGCTTTACGCCCTCATCATGTTGTGCAATATCTTATTCCATGAATAATCCCATTGCAATGAGTGAGACTAGTCAGGGAGTAAGGTGCTACCCAATGGAAGGGTATCAAAGTCTGACCCCAAAAAGCACATTAGAAATCTCATTCATGGGTTCCAATCTGGAGTCCTTACTCAGACAAAGATTCCGCTGATGTTAATGGGCTGTTCCAAGGACTCAGGAATTCTAGATCTGTGTCTAATAGGGTTTAGATTCAGAGGGAAGCCTGTACAATTGTGCAAAACTCTCCAGGTAAAACCCAAACCAGACAAAAAACTCAGCTTGTTTTAGGTTTTCATTACAAGCTCAAAATTCAAGCTCAGTGTTGTGAATTCTTCACTAACTTAGGCCCAGTTTTAAGTGCACCTGGGTTGATTTGTGGTTTCAGATGGAAATTATGTAATATTTAGTGATCTCTCACAAGACGGACTGCAACAAGGAAAAAATCTTGCTAGCTTTGGCTGAGTATCATTGAGTTTGGGGGTTCACTAGAACTGGAAACTTGAAAGGAACCCTCTAAAGAGATTTTTCTTGACTAGAGCTAGTCAAAAAATCCAGTTTTATTTCTGTGGGGAAACTGCAAACAAAAAAATTTTTGAATTTTTTTGTGGCCAATTTTGATTTTTTTATAAAAAAAATTCAAAATGATATGAACATTTGTTTTCTTTCCCGCTGAAATTTGTTTCATTTCAGTTTTGAAAATACCAAATGAAAATTTCAATTAAAACACTAAACAGAAAAATCTCTTAATTTTTTTTCCAATTGAAAAATCAAAAATTTGGTAAAAATCAAACATTTCTATACAGCTGCATTTTTGAATGAAAAAAATTCAGCCAACTCTGATATGGACTGACTGCTTTAAAAAACAGTCACTAACTCTATAAACAGACCCCTATGATTCACACACATTTCTATGGCCAAAGTCTTAGACAATCATTCATAAAATGGAGAAAACATTTCTTTAGAACAAATGTAGAGGCATGCAGGCAGAGCAGTGATTATTATAAGCATACAGAATTAGGCATCTTCATGATCAAAGGTCTCCTGAAATGTCAGTTTACTATCCAATATAATAATTTTAAAAGGCACTAAACATAGTTCCTGTTTTGTAAAAAGAGAAATTAAAGCAAAATATTTGAAAAAGTCAGACTTCATATCAAAATGAAACTAAAGTTTTAAGCTACAATAGAATCTCAGAGTTATTAACTGACCAGTCAACCACACACCTCTTTTGGAACCAGAAGTACACAATCAGGCAGCCAGAGAGACCAAAAAAAAAACCAACGCAAATACAATACAGTATTGTGTTAAATGTAAACTACTAAAAAAAAAGGGGAAACATTTTTTTTAAAGATGTGACAAGGTAAGGAAACGGTTTCTGTGCTTGTTTCATTTAAATTAAGATTGTTAAAAGCAGCATTTTTCTTCTGCATAGTAGTTTCAAAGCTGTATTAAGTCAATGTTCAGTTGTAAACTTTTAAACATTGGGGAAGGGATAGCTCAGTGGTTTGAGCATTGGCTTGCTTAAACTCAGGGTTGTGAGTTCAATCCTTGAGGGGGTCACTTAGGGATCTGGGGCAAAATCAGTACTTGGTCCTGCTAGTGAAGGCAGGGGACTGGACTCAATGACTTTTCAGGGTCCCTTCCAGTTCTATGAGATAGGTATAATAACCATAATTTTTTGTTCAGAGTTATGAACAACCTCAGTTCCCGAGGCATTTGTAACTCAGAGGTTTTACTGTACTAGATATCAGAAATAATAAAATTTCATATTAACTCCAAATTACCCGTCTCACAACCTCTTGTCTTTTCCAAACCTTGCAAATGAGCAATTAGAAAAAGCTTAGCTGTGTGATAATCAAGACTATTGACCATTAAGATTTATACACTGTTTAGTTGGAAACAAGATGGCCATATCCATTCCCAGGTTAGCCATAACCATTTTCAAGGAGATTAAGCTTTTTTTTTTAGGCTTGAGCAGCGCAGTCTGTGCACCTCTGCTACCTGGGATACTGATCCTATGTCTTGCAAGCTTGAGAGAGATAAGGCTCTTTCCTTATCTCCAGCACAAGGAAAGGAATCAAGGGTTTGGAAACGGGTCAAATTCCATTGCCATTAGGATTAGCAGCCCAGTTTAGAAGAAATACCGAAAGCTTCTGTAGTACTGTTCACTATTTTTTTTAACATCATCTTAATAAAATTTTTAAATCTGTTCTAATGGAGGCTAAAGTTGTTCCAAAAGGCTATCTGGAAATCCTTACTCAGGTGAAACTCTAACTGCAGCCAAAGAGAGTTTTGTATGAGCAACCTGGGATTGCCGTACTTATCCTAATAACAGTAGTTACTCTCTCCTCAGTACATTTTGCTTCCACCCCACGAGTCCCAATGTTTGAAGATTACTCTTATTTTTGCAATAGTGTAAAGTGTTGCCTGTACTGAGAACACCCATGAGAGCCTTAGAACTAGATAGATGGGGTTTGTAGGGCCTGAACAGAGCTTTGAAGTCAATATCCAGTGTTTAACCCCATTTAGTATGAGAGGTTCACAGTTATTGAGGTTTCTCATTCACAGCCAGCCTCACCAAATGGATATTCGCAAAGGGGCTATTTGGCGGATTGTGGGGGTGAATTTATCAAATGCAGGGGATGGATTTCCCCTCCAAACAATAGGCAATTGCTGCCACCCCCTCCCCCCATGGTGAAGTGTGTAGGTATGATTTCTCTCCTCGTCCGCCTTCAAGTCTCTGTGTATGCCAGCTTTCTCAGAGCTGGCGTACAGTCCCATCTCCAGCGTGCCAGCTGTGTGCATGCCCCACTTCATGGCCACTCTGCCTGCACTGGTTTATGTGGTGCAGAGAGCACAAACTGAGTCAGCGTGTGTCAGGTAAAGGTAATTGATAGAAGGTGTCCCCAAACAGGTGCTTAAAATGCTGAGAGGCAGGGAAAGGGTTTCATATGGCTAGAGATTGAAAAGATCAGGACTCAGCCACTTGAGGGAGGGAATGAATAAGAGGGTACATGATAGAAGGGTGTAAAATAAAGCATGGTATAAAGAGGGTAAACTAGGTGATCCTATTTATCCTCTCTCATGCTAGAAGAACCAGAGGACATCCAGTGAAATTGAATGGCAATGAGTTTAAACTTGACAAAAAGAAATACTTTAAAACACCCCAAATAACCTGTGGAATTCTCTGCCACTAGATATCACTGAGGCCAAGATCTTAGTGTTTTTCCATTTAATGGAACATATATTTATATGGATAATGAGAACATGCAAGGTTGCATTTGATAGGATTAATACACATGTATGTATGTATGTATGTAGGTATGTAGGAACTCTGATACTATAGAGGGGGCAGAAGCATGAAACCCAAAGATGAATAAACTCTCATGCTTCCACTCACCACTGGTTTCAAGTAAAAATAGGCCAGAGTAATTTCTCTCCTCCAGTCCTCCCCCTATGCTCAGTTCTGGGAAGGATCAGATTCTCCTCCAATACTAAGAAGGAAGCTACTATTTTCTAAAAATGACTTGATTTTCATCTTCAAACTAGTAAATAGCCAACTCTCCTCATTCATTTTAATGCACTTCTGAACCAACGGGGACTGCCACTAGATGGCTCATGGGATACGGAGTTTTTAACTGGTTGGTCTCTGCTTTCCATTCAGCTTACGTGGGTAGTGACTAAAAGTCATCCCCACCTGATGACTGTCTGGTGATCAATACAAAATGCCCTGGTGATCTTGCGTGTCCGCATCCTAAAACCAGCCCCGCGACTTGTTCATTGTTAGGAAGACCCAGCAGAGAAGTCAAGAATTGAATAATGCAGAAACTATTCCTGAAAGGACGCTTCTCCAGTTTTAGCCTGAATCAAGGCTATGTCTTTCTTATATGCTTGTGCAGTGCCTAGCACCATGGGGGCCCTGACCTCTGGCACCACCATAGTACATATAATAAATAAAATTAGTAATTGGTGGGGTAGTGGGGGAAGCTTACACGGCTGCTGCCCATGTTGTATCTGTTCTGTAGATAAAAGAGAGGACCCCATGCTCTCAAATGAGTACATTTCAGGCCTGCAAAGCACTTGAGAACCTGTTGAAATTTGAGCACATGAGTGGTCTCATTCAAATCAGCTGGGACTAACAGACTGAAGACAATGGGACTACTCATGTGCTTAAAGTTAAGCACCTGCTTAAGTGCTTTGCTGAACTAGGGCTTCCATGAGAGAGGAATTCCCTGATAATGCCAGACACTACCTAAAAACAAAACAATTTTTTTACCACCCTATTTTTTACATATTTTAAACAAGGATACAAAAAATTTTGCTCCATGCCTAGTGCATTACCCAAAAGTACCAATTCAGAGGATAGTACCAGCTAATTCTCCCCCCCCCCACCACCACCACCACCCCCTTTTTTTTTTTTTTTTTTGGAGGGGGGAAGGTTACACATTTCACTACACTTAAAATGGCCTTGAACTCTTCAGTCTACGTGCAGCATGATTGATCAATCAGCGTTTCACCCATATATTCATGCCTCGTGCTAGGGGAGATGGGGTGGGTGAACTTGCAAAATTTGTTTGCTTTATTTTCGTTACTCTGGACAAAGCAGATAACAAGCTGCAGTTGCGGCACATTGCGTAGACTCCAAGCAGTTGGTAACATATAGATAGATACACACTGGGCAGAGATGTGCCCCAGGCTGGAGACAACTCTCTGTATAGGACAGCACATTTGGACGAGATGCATTTCATTATAACGCTGTTTAGCTAGGAAAGGGGGAGAAGTGGCAGAATGGTGATGGGCCAGAAAACATGCTCAAGGGGAGAGTGTAAAATCTAATCACTCCGCTGAAATAGCTGTTCAACATTGTAATCCTAGAACTCCAACCTTGCCCACTCAGCTGAGATTTTTAATAGCAGGTGAAGCAACTTTAAGGTTGAGGGGGGCTAAGTTATTCATTAGGCCATGATACTCCCTCCCAGAGAATTTGAGACACTTGGCTGAGCTTTAGGCCTTGGGATACACAGTTGTGTAATTGTGTCCTGATAAACACACCCCTTTACGTTAGCATTTTCCGTAATGAGCCTATTTCCATACAAAAAGCATTTGGCTTGGAGTAGAGTCGATGCTTCAGAGATAAAACCTCTTATCAGCTTACCCTTATGTTGTAAAGATGGGTATGAGTCTGCCCTAAGCCCCTGATTGGGACAGAGTGCACTTCCTAGGCTGTGAAGTTTGTTACTTTCCCCAATGATTTATGGAGCCTTGCCACTGAGGACTTTCAATCTGCTGAGCCTGCAATCATTGTCATTGTGTTAAACAGAGCCAAACATCCCCAGTGAAACAAGAAGAGTGACAAACTGTTCAGCATATGCATGGGCACTGCCAGCAAGAATGACTCTAGTACAATAATGCTGCTCTTCCCTGCGAGCATAACAAGTTGTAGCTACCAATGCGCAGACTCCGCAGCTGGCGCCACGCCTGGGACCTATCGCATCATCACCACAACCCTCTACTGCTCAAGCTAATGAAGTGTAGCGTCCCTAGCTACCCAGTTATCTCTTTTTAAGCCAATCTCCTTACAGGTTTTGATGGCCAGGCCCAGGGCTACCTGGACCCTGCCTCCAGCTCAGCAGGGTGGAACTTCCTTATTTTCTTCCCATATGAATATATTTGGCAGTGCCTCCAATCCCCCCTTTCATCTTCCTGGCAGGGTCACCAGGGCAGCTGGGAAGGAAAATTCTAACCACAGGGAAACCCCCAGTTACTTGCCAGATAGTTGGAGATTCCCAAGAAACAACACAAACACGCAATATAGTCATAGTAATTATATTAAACAGGAAGTAAATATAACAGGGTAGAACACTACTCTGAGGGTCACCAGTGCTCAGGCTGATAATACCCTTGTATTTCCCCACTCACATGACCTGATAGACCAAGTTGGTACACATACTTTGTAGGGGCCCTTGGTGACCTGTGATAACAATATCTTCTGTAGCAACAACAAGCAACTTGGCTGATGTGCTTCAGTACAGCCCAAAAGATAAGATGGGATAAGATGTAAGCCCCTCCACAGGTTTAACAGGCAGCAGCTAATAAAACCCCCAAACCCTCAGGCCCTGGCTTGAGGATGCAGTCAGGGAATAGGGAGGGGAATGTCTCCAAAACCATTTCCATTCACCATGGCTGCACTCACCACTCTGCGAATGATCCCCAAGTTCAGAGATCCCTCTGGACTGCTCAGACACTGCAGAGGGGCTGACAGTCTCAATTGGTAGGCATCATCTTCATGCAGGAATGAGGCTGCTTCTCTTCCGGAGATTTCCCCTCGCCATAAAATGATGCAGGGATCAAGGTGCAAATTATAATAACTCTACTAAAAATCCTAGCTCTAATCTCCTACCTTAGCGCTCAGCGACAATCACAGCAGGCAGGCAGCCCTGAACTAGCAGCCAAAGCAGTACTTGCCACATTGCGGCTGCTTTTGGAGCTAAAAGACTAATTCAGCCCAAGTGGGTATGGAGTCTTCCCACCAAGATGCTATAAACTGGGAGTCACCTTGAACAGGGAAAGGACTAAGCATAGGGATAGTGCTTTCAGGTACTCAAAGGCCAGTTCTCAGGAAGGAACCAGCCTGGGATTCATGAGCTCACCCTAAGGCAAGTCCTTCCCCTTTCAGTGGCTGGTTTCAGACTCCTCCAAATTGGCTTCTTCCTTCTCACCATGCTCCCAGGGGAAGGCATCTCACTGAGGACTTCCCTGTGGGTCAGGCTAACTCTTCTTCCTGGACTTTTACTTGTCAGTCATTTGACTCTAACATGCTCCTTTCTCCGAGACACTGCTTCTCCTCTGAGCAGGCGGCTAGCGGCCATCCAGGCACCCTGCTATCCTCCTCCACCCTGGGGCCCCATTGCTCCAAATAGGGGCCACATTACTCTCCTCTCTCCCTATTGCCTAGCAGACTCTCAGTCAAGCATTGGCCCCCCTTCCTCCCCAGGACAGCCGTGCCTCTCCCCGAGTTACAAGCACACAGAGCTCCAGGAGCCAAGCTCCTTGGAGGTTACAGCAGTTACCACTACACTGTTATACTCACTGGGGCTAGCCTCTCGAGGGAGGCATGATCACACACACAAAGCCAGTGAGTCACGCTATTTTGGAAGCCTTGCAGTCTTCATAGGAAATAGAGCAGAACAGGCACATCAGGGGAGACATAAGGGCCAAATTCAAACTGCTCCATCCCTGGGGTGCTAGAAAGGAAAGGGTACAAGAAGCCCTTTCCTCCTCCAGGTAGAGGGATATGTATACCATAATTAGCCTGCTAGGAACAAAGGAGCACAGGGTGCAAAGACTGCTAGTGCTGATTGCAGAGTTAGCACCCCAAAAGGGGCATTTCTGGCCACTGCGAAGGTGGAGCCTTTCCCCACTAGCTAATTTGGCTCTGTTATAGGGTTACTTGCTATACCTGTTCACTAGGTGTAATGGGGCCATCTCCCCATGCTGCCTCAGTGTCATGACCCACAGGTCTCAAACCTGGGTCTACAGGAGGAACCAAACGCCAACCCTACATCTGGCAGCCTGCTGATGCTTGCATACCTGGGATCCATGAAGCCTAGCACCAGTTTGAGGCTCCACCCCTGCAGTCCTATTGGTGGAGTCCTGGAACAGCTGACTGGCCTGCTGGCCCTACTTAAGCCAGCAGCAGGAACTAGAAGCTGCCTGAACAATTGGGCTCCACTCTGTTCTGGACTGTGTGCTTAGTGCATCTCCTGGCATCCTGACCTGGAGTGACTCCTTACATCTGATTTGTGGTTCTGAGCTACAGTTTGTCTCCTGCCTTTGACTCCTGTCTTGTGACTGTGAACTCTGGCTGCTCATGACCTGGCTGTGATACCCAGCATCAGTACAGTCAGATTCTTTCAGAAGAAATGCTGCATCTCTTGCTATGGGCTTTCTCAGCTCCATCCCATGGGAGACAGAACTGAACCTTGAATATGAATAAATATATTTTGCAATTAGTAATTAAGGTTGCCAGCTGTCTAATCACACAAACCCAGATACCCCTGCCCTTTGCTGAGGCCTCACCCCTGCCCTGCCCTGCCCCTTCTCCAAGACCCTGCCCTGCTCACTCCATCCTCCATTGCTCACTCTATTCTTGCCGCCAAGTTAAAGCAGTATGGGCTGGATGAATGGACTGTAAGGTGGATAGAAAGCTGGCTAGATCGTCGGGCTCAACGGGTAGTGATCAATGGCTCCATGTCTAGTTGGCAGCCGGTTTCAAGCGGAGTGCCCCAAGGGTCGGTCCTGGGGCCGGTTTTGTTTAATATCTTTATTAATGATCTGGAGGATGGTGTGGACTGCACTCTCAGCAAGTTTGCAGATGACACTAAACTAGGAGGCGTGGTAGATACACTAGAGGGTAGGGATCGGATACAGAGGGACCTAGACAAATTAGAGGATTGGGCCAAAAAAAACCTGATGAGGTTCAACAAGGACAAGTGCAGAGTCCTGCACTTAGGATGGAAGAATCCCATGCACTGCTACAGACTAGGGACCGAATGGCTAGGTAGCAGTTCTGCAGAAAAGGACGTAGGGGTCACAGTGGACGAGAAGCTGGATATGAGTCAACAGTGTGCTCTTGTTGCCAAGAAGGCTAATGGCATTTTGGGCTGTATAAGTAGGGGCATTGCCAGCAGATCGAGGAACGTGATCATTCCCCTTTATTTGACATTGGTGAGGCCTCATCTGGAATACTGTGTCCAGTTTTGGGCCCCACACTACAAGAAGGATGTGGAAAAATTGGAAAGAGTCCAGCGGAGGGCAACAAAAATGTTTGGGGGTCTGGAGCACATGACTTATGAGGAGCGGCTGAGGGAACTGGGATTGTTTAGTCTCCAGAAGAGAAGAATGAGGGGGGATTTGATAGCAGCCTTCAACTACCTGAAGGGGGGTTCCAAAAGGTCCAGGTTGGATATTAGGAAACACTATTTCACTAGGAGGGTGGTGAAACACTGGAATGCGTTACTTAGGGAGGTGGTGGAGTCTCCTTCCTTGGAGGTTTTTAAGGCCCGGCTTGACAAAGCCCTGGCTGGGATGATTTAGCTGGGAATTGGTCCTGCTTTGAGCAGGGGGTTGGACTAGATGACCTCTTGAGGTCCCTTCCAACTCTGATATTCTATGATTCTATGACTCTCCCCACCCTCACTCACTTTCGCTAAGCTGGGGTAGGGGGTTGGATGCAGGAGGGAGTTTGGCTGCTGGATGGGGCTTGGGGCTGGGAGTTGGGGCGTGGGAGGGGGTGAGGGATGCTGGCTCCAGGAAGGGGCTCAGAGCTGGGGCAGGGGGTTGGGATATGGGAGGGGGTGAGGGGTGCGAGCTCCAGCCAGGCAGTGCTTACCTTGGGCGGCTCTTGGTTGGCAGCACAGCGGGGCTAAGGCAGGCTCCCTGCCTGCGCAGGCCCCATGCTATTCCCGGAAGTGGCTGGCAAGTCCCTGCGGCCCCTCGGGGAGTCAGGGGTCTCCGTGCGCTGCCCACATCGGGAGTGCCAACTCCCCAGCTCCCATTGGCTGGGAACTACGGCCAATGGGAGCTACGGGGGTGAAGCCCCACTCCGCCACTGACCAGGAGCCAGCTGAGATAAGTAGGGCCAGGGGGCTCCTTGCGTTGCCCCCTCTACATGCTGCTCCCAGAAGTGGCCAGCACATCCCTGCAGCCCCTGGGGGGGGGCCCCATGCACTGCCCCTGCCTGCAGGCACTGCCCCCACAGCTCCCATTGACCGCAATTCCTGGCAGGCGGGGGCAGTGCACGGAGACCCCTGCCCCGCCGCCCCCCCCTCACTGGCCTGCAGGGACATGCCAGGGCAGGCATGGAGCCCACCTAGGCCCCGCTGCACGGCTGGACTTTTAGCGGTCTAAAATCTCTCTGTTTGGCTTCAGTAGCCTCCTGGAGATAAAGCCCAATTCAGGGCGACTCCCAGCAAAACCGGGAGGGTTGGCAACCCTCTTAGTAATCTGTATAAACTGCAATGGGGAGCTCTAAAACATAGGTCCATAGCATTAACAGAGTTAATTACTTGGACAGATGTTGTAGAATATTATCAGGATTCTTCTTATGTGGCATTGCATTACTGGAGGTTTTCAACTTTGGTAGCCCATTTCATATGATCCTCTGATAATCTCTTTGTGTATGAACAGTACTTTTGATCCACCCATGAAACCATATTGTCCATCTAAGATCTTCTATTTCTGACTGGTGTTCTTCTGCCATCAACTTTCCCTTCCAGTGCCCATAAACATGCATTGCCCACTGAATCTCTTAAAACATGTCCTGCAATTCAAATCTTTCTTCTCATAACATCTCTGACTAGCATTTGCTAAGTTCCAATCATCTCCCATACTTTTTCATTGGTTATACAGTCTACCCATAATATTTTCATAATTCTTCTCTAACACCATAATTCAAATCATTGTAGTTTCTTTATTACCAGTTGTTTGAATGTTCATGTTACACAGACATAATTTAACACAGACTAAATGTAAGTTTTTAAGAGTCTGAATTTAGTCTTTAGAATCCAGGATTAGTTAAAAAATAGTAATCCAAATGTATAGGATAGAGGTAAAAGTAACAGTATAGTACACTGCTACCTCGATATAACACGACATGATATAACACGAATTCGGATATAACACAGTAAGGCAGTGCTCCAGGGGGGCGGGGCTGCGCACTCCGATGGATCAAAGCAAGTTCAATATAACGCAGTTTCACCTATAATGTGGTAAGATTTTTTGGCTCCTGAGGACAGCGTTATATCGAGGTAGAGGTGTAGTAGGTTTATTCATTTCAGAGTATTGAGTTAAGTCATGCAAATATGCCACACTTCTTTAATTTATATAATAAATATAGTAAAATCAATTTGATTCATTTAATTACGCAGCCTGTTCTCATCCAGCAAGCCCAACATTATAAGACTGTCCTAAACTGATAAAACCAACAACAGCCAAATACACCAGAAAGGTTTTCAAGCCATTCCACAGCTCAGGTACACTATAGCTTGGACAAGGGGTCTGTACAATTGCATGTGTTCTAAGAGTTAGTGGCAAAGGTGGGGATTTAGGTGACATAGGCCATAATGTTCAGAAGTGTCTTCCAATTTGGGGTACCTGTCTTGAGAAAAGATGGGCCTGAGTTTCTGAAGCGCTGAGCGCAGGGAACTGGGGGTGTTTAGCACCTCTGAAGACAAGACCCAGGTTAAGAACCCGGGCACTGAGAAACCCAAGAGCAGTGGCCATTTTTAGCCATAATGCCTTTCATCTGTGGAGACTCCAGTGTAAATCTAGCTTGGGTCATGATTGAAAAGGAGTTGAGTGATCTCTCCCCAGCAGCCCAGAGTTTTTCCACCCCAGAAAAACCACTGCATGGACATTCCATGGACAGCTGGCAGTCTCTGCTCAGAAGAAACGCACAAGGCTCTGAGTTCGCCTGCCAGGTGGGCTATGTTGGAGTGGAGCTACCAGGGTCAGCCTGTCAGGCAGGCTACCTGGAGGCAGGGTTACCAGGGCTTTTAGGGTCTCCAGCTCAAGGCCAGTCCACCAGGCAGACTGTCATAGATCCAGGGCTCCCAGCTCCTCGGAACCCCAGAAAGCTTGGGAGCCCTATCTCCCAGGCTCCCCAAGCTGACTGTGTCCCAGGCAGTTTGGGAGCCTTGAAAACATTTTGAGAAGGTCAAAGTAAAGTGCCATTTAAACTTTTTCTCAGCTAATTTTTGGGAATTTCCATTCCTCAGGTACTTAGCGGCAGATCTTTGGAATGGCTTATTCTTTCACAGCACTTGATAAGACCTCTCACTACTAGCAAACTCTGTTAGGCCTGGTCTACACTACAGAGATAGATCCATGCACGGCAGCTTACATTGACCTGACTATGGAAGTGGGACGATGATGATCATGTTGGTCCCTTCTAGCCTGAAAGTCTATGAGTCTAAGTGTCTCCACTAACCCACTGGTGGCACAATTGGATGCAGTGGTGACTTAGTTCGTTTCAACCCTTCTTGCAGGTTTTCATCCGTAATCTGATGAATAAACTGGCTGTGTAGGCAGGTAGTGTCATGGAATAAGAAAGATTCATGTGAATTAAACACAAAGCTTTTGCTGGGCTCTGAAATGACACAGGGATATCCTTAACCACAAGGGTTGATTTTTCTAATGCTATGCATTTCTTTTCAGCTTTATTGAGTTTCTGGACTTCAGCATGGAAAAGTCTGGTGTTGTACTCCAGTAATTCTGTTCTCTTTCTTCTGGACAGAATGCAGAATCCTCTCTCTCTCTCACCCTCTGCAACTCACAATCAGAGTTGCAGCTGTGGTGCACTGTACAGTGTTCTTTGCACCTTTTGGAGTAGATTAGAGCCCGCTCTTCCCTTCCAGAACCAATAGCAGTAGAATTTTGTCTTCAACCAGGCCTGCTATGAACTTTCAAGTTCAGTTCTGTGGACTCCAAGATTCGCACACTTTTCGGTTGAGCCTTATTCTCAAGAAACTGAAAAGCTTCATCCCCCAATCCCTTTGTTCTACTTTAGTTTGTTCCCTCCCCTCCCTCGCTATCCACAACTACACTGTGCTTCGCTGCTATTTTTTCATATACCATTTTAGCCTATGGCAGCTGCAATTCCATTTCCCACCCCTCCAAGAATAATGAGCTTATGAACCCTGACACTTCGCAAGGCTTTGCAGGATCTGATCCCACTCAGTCTGTCATTTCTACCCGTGAACCCAGTGGCTGGAACTGCAGCACTAACAAGATTTGATACCTCCTTCTTCCAAGCCAGTTTCCACCATTATCCTACTGAGGGCTCCCCCACAGTTGGGATAGGGTGAGAGGCCTAGAGTATAGCAGGACTCAGAAAATATTTATATGAAGGAGAACAGCCACTGTTACAATAACAAGGATTAAAAAAATGTCTGAGAATTCTGGGAGACACAAATCCTCATGCGTATGGATAGAACACCCATTTGGTAATGTGCTTTACAAAAAGTATTCAGGTTCATCGACTGCTTCTTCACATGAGACAGGTGGTACTGGCCTCAGCTGGATATAGGATACTGGACTAGATATACTGCTGGTTTGATCCAGTATGGGAATTCCTATATTCTTCTGCCTAGGGTTCAAACCAGTCTGATGGCACTCAGTGCAGAACCTCTAACAAGTAGTGTTTTCACGTCGGCTGCTTTGGAGAAATCGATGGGAGTTAAGAGACTAAATACCTTTAAGGATCTGAGCCTCAGTCTCCAAAACCATCAGTTTATAATCCTTGCACTGAGCTCCTAAGCAAGGGAAGGTAAGGACCTGAGCTGAAGTTAACCCCTTGTTCACTGGACACTAAACTTTGTCACACAACAATTCATTTTTAGCCCTGCTGGAGCACAAAGAACCGGTGAAGAATTCTTTATGCTTTGTTTTTAACTGCTGGAGGTTTTCCATTTCTTAAAATTGGAAGTGGCAATCTGTATCACAGCTCAGTATTAAGAGATACAGTCAACTCATCCACATACGTGGCTTTTTTCTGGTGGGCGTATCACAACTGAAAACTGTTAGCAGATAAATTATTAAGAGTACCTTCAAATGCCGAGATGTCCTTAATTACCACCACCACCCCCCATGCCAGATTTCATTAGCTCACTCTCCTCTCCTGAACCAGTCCTAGATAAATACTGATGAAAGACTTCTTGTTTGCTCAGTTGGTTCCCCCACCCCCACTAGCAATACCTTTGCTCTCTAGTTTGAAAAACAGAGATAAATAACTAACCGTACCAAAGCTTAATTAATCCCCAGAGCTCCCTGAACCAAGCATGTGTATTTTTAATATTGTAATCAACTGTTAGTATATAAACCTTCCCCAGCACCTACACATCCCAAAAGAACTACCAGAAGACTCACTTCCATAATGTTATTCCCGAACGGAGCGGTATGCAGCACTGCAGTATCCTATGCATCGCCTCAGTTATTCAAGAGGAGCCAGCACCAAGAAGTCCATCCAGGACAGGTTTTTGACACACCTGTGGTGGGAGCCATTTTAAGTGCTGGACCCTCATGCATTGCTCCTCCAAGAGTCCAATGGCCTTGTCTAGGCAGACTCCACTCCTGAGTAGTGGGGATTGCTCCTTAGAAGCCTAATCTGTCATTTTGTGGCTCCTAGAAAGGGGGTGTAGGAATTAGACATGAGCCAAGCTGTAAGCTGAACATCTTCATTTTTCAAGGGGCAGGGAATAGATGTGACTTTCTGGATCTGAACCTGCTTTGATTGTTCTGATTCTAGTCCAGATCAGAAAGCCTTCAAGGGCCTGTTTTCTACTTCTGATTCAGAGAAGACCAAATCTTACTGGAACAGCTGATATCCAAAGATTCCCATGATCAGCTGAGCAATCAAGATAGCCATCATTTGGCCCTCATATCTCAAAGTAACTTTGAATGCCAACCTTAGACCGACTTCACTTTCAAACCAAACGCTAGCCTCATTTTTAGCCCAGATATGGATTACACACTGCCTCCTTTGCCCATTTCTAATAGGCATCTTTATGACTACAGAGCCCAGGAATTTCATGAGGTCCTTAGGCATGAATTTTCAAAGCAGCACTGGGAAACTACAGGTTTGCACAATAACAGGTATAAAGCACTGGTCACAAATCTCAGCATCATGAAGCAGCAGACGATCTAACAAGAGGGAAACAAGAATTATTCCTCTCTTTGTGAAGAATTTTGTACTGTGAGCAAGCATGTCTCATCTTATTTCTCTCTTTCTCCATTCAGAAGGAAGGGGATTGTGCATGTTGTCCGTCCTGTAATATAGCAGGATAGAGGACCACATCCACATAACATGAGCCTCCACTTTGGCCTTCTCAAACCACGCCGAGTAACATGGGTCAAAGGACCATTCACTAAAGAAAGTGAAAGTGAACTTGGATGAAACACCAGTAATTGCCAAGTGGAGAGATGTAAGCAGAGAATGTAGCAAGGAAATCACTCCAATGGATTTGAATGGCACAGCTAGTTAACAATTTCCTCACTTTTCAAAGGCTCAGCTTTCAGAAAGATCTACACAATTCAAAAAAGATTTAAAAAATGCTAAAGAAACATCCACAGTCGTCCCCCTTCCCCCTCTCCCCCCCAAAAAAACATGAAAAGGGACAACAAGAGACCCTTTCACACAGAGAGCATTGTTCCAGGCAGTGACCCATCAACAGGTGTCACGCCCTGGAGAAGAAAGCATGGCAGGATATCCTGGCACTGGCAGCATGGCATGCATCTGAATGACAGGCAGATGTGCTGCATCTGGGCCAGGAAGGGATAAGCAATCTCTTCGAAAATATCAGTAGTACAACTTCAGTTTTCATAAAGGGGAGGGGGGTAACACTGAGTGTTATTTATATAAGTAAGAGACAGTCTTTCCTGTTAGCAAGGGTAGGTTACAGGTCCATACCCGCGCACGCATGCCTGTAGCACACTTGTAGCACGTTCATGTCAATGCTGATTAAAACCCTGATCCTGCTTACACCTGTGCTTAACTTTATGCACAAGAGTAGCCCACTGAAGTCAACAGAACTATTCACATTTCAAGTTTAGCATTCACTTAAGTCTCTGCAGGATCAGGGCCTAGTTTCAAATTTATTTTTGGGTTGATTCCATTTGTCATTAAAGTGAATCCTTATCATACAAAAAAGCAAGGGTCAAAGCCTGACTAGTCATTGCCATTTGGTAGTGCTGTGTAGGCACTGTGGAAAAACCTAAATATGGCCCTGATCCTGCAAACAGTTACACATGCACTTAACTTTACACACGAGTTACACACATGTTTAAAACTCTGCACACACAAAGTAGCCCCATTGATATCGATGGGACAAATCAATTGCTGGCACTGGTTGTGTTTGCCAAGTTAAGTGCATGTGTAACTGCAAGGTACCAGGCTGATTTTTGCAGGTGCTGAGCGACCACATCTCTCTTTGACTATAAAAAATGCTGCAAGAGCTTTGCATCTCTAGAAGAAACCCCCCCACACACACACTTATTTAGATGCTGTCAACAAGCTTCCTGTTCGTCTCTTGGCCCACCCTGTTAGTCAAGGGCATACATAGTGTTAGAACCCGCTGGGAGAGTGAATTGATTCCAGCTGACTCCCAGTAGCAGGTGTGGTTTGTTATCTCCACCCAAGGTGGAAATGGTTCTATAGGCAGAGTCATCTAGGACAGAACTGTCTTACAGGAGGATTTCTAAGAATACCAAGACTATAGAGACAGCCTGGGATGGAATTGATGCCATACATGTCTTTATTATTTAAAGCCAAACTACAGCCAGTGGGGGAGTTTGACCCTCCACAGTGGGCCCAGACTTTGTTTGGAGCGGGGTGAGAAATCAAAGGCGCCTAATTTCAGGCTCCCAAGTTTGAAAATGTTGGCCTTAGTATTCATGAAATATACCAGTTTCCATGTGATGTCCTTGGAAGAGGTCAACTAAGCCCAGGAACAACCAAACAAGTGGCAGGGACAGAAGTAAGGTTACAGAGTCAAAACAAGGGATCCAAAGGGAGTCACTGGGCAAAAAACCCCAGACAATGCCCACAGCAAGAAATCAAGCGGGGACAGAATCAGGGCCGGCTCTAGGTTTTTTGCCTCCCCGAGCAAAAAAAATTTTGGCTGCCCCCACCCCAGCCCTGGGCTCCCCCCGCACCCCCCTGCTGCCCCAGCCCTGGGCTTTCTCCCCCCCCACACCTGCACCCCCTTCCCCCCCAGCCCTGGGCTCCCCCCCCCCACACCCCATGCTGCCCCAGCTCTGGGCTCTCTCCCCACCACCACCCCACCTGCACCCTCCTTCTGCCCCAGCCCTGGGTCACTGGTAACTTGCTCCCAGGGCGGGTCATTCAGCAGGAATTTTGAATGTGCACAGAACACAGACAGGATTGGTTCCCACATGGTTACAGAACTGCAGTAAAGTGGAACAATTTTCAGCTTGTGTGATTGGAGGATATCTGGATGCATATTATAAGACTGTCCTCCATAAATGAGGAAAAGTTGAGGTGCCTTTATTATTCTTTTGTTCCATTCTTTGTTTCTATGGGGAATTTGCCAATGCAATATCACTGTCTTCCTTTTAAACAAATAAAACTAAAAAAGGCAATGGCTGTTGAAAATGGTAGTTCCAGTCCTAATAACCACTGGGAAGCATTTCTTGCTCAATTTTATCCTTTTTCTACAGCAAGTTACAGTGGATCAGTATATTTGATTTGGGAGAAATGAAGTAACAGCTGCTCAAATTGAGCTTGAGCACTCCTAAATGTTGAGGTGTTCAAATCTGGAAGGCAGGTGCTAGATTCCCTTTCTGAATATTAGCTAAATCTGGAAAGGAAAAGTCAATTTCTGCTTCCATGGCTCAGAAGTGGAAATACTCCTATGTGCCTGGTACTGTATCTAAAGCTGCCCAGGTCCAGAGCCTCCCCTCCCTTACTTTTCATTTTAAATTCTAGTGGGATCCACGTACCTCCCTTGCTTAGGCTTCAGATAGAGAGGGGCACTGTCCATTTAGTCCACCCAATTCTTTCTTTGGGGGCTGCAAAATGGGGTCACACCAGTATCCTTAATCCAGTCTGGGGATGTCTTCTGAAGGGGGTATCTGGGCCAAAGCCTTCTACTCCTTGGGCATATTTGTTCCCCATTCACAGTGCCACCCCGCTCTAGCAGTGAGCTCTCCATTCACAGCAAGCTGCAGCATGAGGTTTCAGCTACCACACTCCCTCCACCTCCCTTTCCTGTTGATAGCAGCTAAGGGAATGCTGGGAAATGTAGTTCTTTCCCTGCTCCAGAGCTGGCTCTATAGGCAGGGAACTAACCAAGGAACTACAGCTCCCAAGGCTCCCTGTTGGTTCTCAGCACCCAGGCTGGATCCCTGCTGGCTGCCGCCCTGCAAATGGGCTGCCCCAAGCACCTGCTTGCTTTGCTGGTGCCTAGAGCCGCCCACCAAACAACCAAGGCCCACTGTGACCGAATATACCCGTGTTCACACCCTATACACTATTGTAAAAAATTTTGTACATAGTATGCCTTATGAAGTATCATATGAAAACTTATAATTTGCTGGTCATTATTATTCTGGTAAAACAGGTGTGGCAACATTGTATGTAAAGTTATAAGCAGGGCTTTGGAGCTGTGCTCCGGCTCCGCTCCAGCTCCAGGCAAAAACCTGCAGCTCCACTGCTCCGGAGCTGCTCCGTGCTCCAGCTCCAGGCTCCGCTCCAAAGTCCTGGTTATAAGATTCCACTGCATGATGTTACTAACACATGGTCCAAACTGAGGTTGGCAAACATGTCTGTCTTAAACAAAGGAATGGGTGCTCTGCTAAATTTGCATTTAGGCAGTAAATAGAGTCATCAAGCAGGAAGGGAAACAAAGGAACCTCAAAAAAGGCGAGAAAAAAGCAGCAGGGAACATCCTTCCACATACTCTTTTTGTGTAGTGGTACCCAGCTGGAAATGTTTTTCGTATGGGGAACTGAAATTATAAAAAGGAGGGACAAACCCCCTAAGAAACCGCCCCTGCTCTCTGCCCATGGATTCACTGCACCTGAAGGGATAAAAGAAACAGCTGTTGGACTGGGGGAGGGGTCCTGACTTAAAGAGTTTGGTCAGTAAGACCGCAGAAAGCATGTGGTGAGAAAACTTTGCTTTGAATTTAACAGTTTGTTGTTAGGCACCAGTAGGGTTGCCATTTTTGGTTGGACATATTCCTGGAGGTTTCATCACATGACATAATCTTTAATTAAAGATTAATCTTTAATTCCTGGAGACTCCATGACAATCCTGGAGGATTGGCAACCCTTGGCACCAGTAGTGTTTTATCCTTATTTTTCTTGTAACCATTTCTGACCTTTATGCCTCATTACTTGTACTCACCTCTAAATCTCTCTCTTTGTAGTTAATAAACTTGTTTTATTGTTTTATCTAATCCATCATATTTAAATGGAAGTGTCTGGGAAACTCCATTTGGGGTGGCAAGTGGTGTGCATATTATTTCTATTAAAGAAATAATGGACTTTATATAACTTGCATTGTCCAGGAGAGGGCTGGGCTGTACAGGACATACATTTCTGGGGAAAAGTCTGAGGCTGGTGGGGGTGATAGGGTCACCCTGCAGTATAACTAAGGTTGATAAGAGCCAGAGTGTAACCCAAGCATGGCTGGCAGGTTTCAGTTACACATGGACACTCTGGGTATGGTTTGCAGGCTGGAAGGCTGTTTATACCTATCTCATAGAGCTGGAAGGGACCCTGAAAAGTCATTGCGTCCAGCCCCCTGCCTTCACTAGAAGGACCAAGTACTGATTTTGCCCCAGATCCCTAAGTGGTCCCCTCAAGGATTGAGCTGACAACCCTGGGTTTAGCAGGCTAATGCTCAAACCACTGAGCTATCCCTCCCCCAGTTGTAAATGCTCAGGCAGGAACTCCTTCAGCAAGGCATTGTAAGGCACCCAAGGTTGCAGGGCAGGGCTGATACAGCGGCTCATTAGTCTGGATTGTACCCTGGTATGTCACACCCACTCCCTTGGATAAGGGAGGAGCCATAGGACCCCACACCAATGTCCCCTATAACTATAAGCTGCGTGGCCATGCAGCAATCTTGTGCATACCGTGCAGTCAGAGAAACTGTCACACATCTCCTCTGTGCGGCCCCAGCAGGGACGTGGGGTGTCCCTTTATGAACCTGCTCTGCTCACCCCCTGCTCCTGGGATGGGGTGCATGGCGGGGGTGTGGAAGGAGTTCCCATCTTGGGGAGGAACATGCCCGGCCTGGCCAGGAGCACCAGTTCTGGGATATCCCTTGCACAGGAGCTCGGGTGAGGGGCTGGACACCCCTCACATTCCCCACCCCAGTACACCCCTCACCCCCCTCACAACCCTCCTGTACACCCCTCACATTCCCCACCCCAGTTTACCCCTCAATCTCCTCACAACCCCCTCTGCACACCCCTCAGGTCCCCACCGCCCCCACCCCAATACACCCCTCATCCCCCTCACAACTCCACCTGCATACCCATCTCCCCTAGCCCAGTACAACCCTCATCCCCCTCACAATTCCCCCTGTATACGCCTCACCTCCCCCATCCAGGTACACCCCTCATTCCTCTCACCTCCCCCACCCCAGTACGCCCCTCATCCCCCTCACAGTCCCTCCTGCACACTCCTCATCACCTCTACACAGCTCCCCCTACACACAATGCACCCTTTACTCCCCTTACATCCCTCGCACACACAACGCTACCCTCCCCCATATGCAGCCCTCACCTACAAAAAAGTATAAGCTTGTCCAAGGACAAAAATTAGTGTTCAGAGGAGTTTGTAGCCTGCCCAGTAAACAAGAAAAAAATTAGAGGGAACATTGCCCAGGACCTACCTAAATACAAGGAACAGCAAATGTGGAAAAAAAACACAGATGGGAGTGAGAAGCAAAGGTTCAAAATAAGGATACCAGATGGGGGCATTGAGCAGTGAACCCAGGCAGTGCCCTCTGCTCTCAGAAGAGATCAAGGGAGTCAGTGAATGCATGAAACCTACCAGACTGACAGCCTTGGAACCTGAAGCCCTCTCTTTACCTACTGAGAGCTACAGTGTAGGGTACTCATGTCCCATGGCTCTGGATGTGTCATAAATACCATGGTGCAGTAACACACCCCAAGGTGTTGCTGTGAGTGCTGCGGTACACCAAGCCACTTGATATTTGGTAGTGTGCTCGCTGTACCACAAAGCCAGGATTATAGGTGCTCTGAGCACTAGGTCCTTTGCAACCTAGTCACCGGTGGGTTCCGGTGAGTAACGCACACTCTGAGTAACAGAGAATTCCTTTACTAGGGCCAGCAGAAATAAAAGGTGTAAATTACCTAAGCACGAATGCTTTAATAATTACAAGAAAGCAAGAGAAACCTGGCCTTAGGGGCAGTCCTTGTGTAACTCCTCTGCAGAGTCCTCTGGGCTGCAGTCTTGCACCTTCGCACTGTGCCTACGGGTGGCTCCTGGCAGCATTAGTGTGTGTCTTGGCCCAGCTCTCAGGCCACCTGCTATTTGGGCTTCCCAGACTGCTGCCTTTGGCTTGTTGCTCCTGCTCACACATTGACCCCAGCTCCCAGGTTCCACTCTGGCATTACTTCCCTTATCTGTGCTGGAGGGAACACAGAGTCCTCCACTTGTTGGATGTTGCACTAGGCGCTAACACAATGCCCAGTAGGAAACCAGTATGATCATTAGCGATAAAGCACAAATGTTTAACAGCGAGGTGGTTAAATTAACCATTTGAACCATGTAGATTGTGTGGATTCTCCACCGCTGCCCATGTTTAAATCACAATTGGATGTCGGTCTGAAAGACATGCTCTAGTTTAAACAGGGCCTGTGTTATGCGGGAGATCAGAGCAGATGATCACAGTGGTCCCTTCTGGCCTTGGAATCTATGAATCTCTGCATTACTACCTAGAGAAAGCATAGCACGGAGAGCAGCAATACAAGCTTCTCCAAACAGTCTCACCAAGGTACATGACCTGGAGGGATCACCTCTGGCCCAGTATCTGAAGCCATAGACCACAGTGTTCTTAAACAACACATATTTAGTTATTTTTCTTCCTTCAAGATGGTTTAATATAGAATCATAGAATATCAGGGTTGGAAGGGACCTCAGGAAGTCATCTAGTCCAACCCCCTGCTCAAAGCAGGACTTAATTCCAACTAAATCATCCCAGCCAGGGCTTTGTCAAGACGGGCCTTAAAAACCTCCAAGGAAGGAGAGTCCACCACCTCCCTAGGTAACCCATTCCAGTGCTTCACGACCCTCCTAGTGAAAAAGTTTTTCCTAATATCCAACCTAAACCTCCCCACTATGAGAGAAAGTGAATCCACAATACAAAATTTAAAAACCAGCCCTTTGGTTTTCCCCTTCCCCTTTTTTCTACCCATTTAGGAGATGACAAAAAACGACATAAAATCAGGGAGCGTGGCTGCCCAAAGTGCTGCATGGCAATGGACAGGCCCCATGGAACGTCGGGATGGCAGAAGGACTTCAGACAGAGAAGTGGCTTACAGAGACTTCTCCCATCCCGACAGTTTCTCTGGATACACACACACAACATGATGCTGATACACAATTGATCTTTTTGTCTTTAACCCTTGCGATGGGGTCTGGATCCCAGCCCGGCCTGGTCCCGACATGCCCATCCTGGCACAGGCGTGCAAGGTCACTTCTCTTTTTTATCCATTTCCATCCTTGAATCTTTGGAGTCCCAAGGCTCCTCCTGTGGCGTGGAATTCTCCTCACAGCTGAACATTTCGGATACTTCTCCCTTCACCAAGGCCACGGGGAGAGGGAACCCAATGCAGGCAGGGACCAGGTATAGCAGGGCTGGCTGGGCATGTTTGAAGATGCGCATGATGAAGATGGTCAGGCCCAGTCCAAAGATGGATTTATTAGGGAGTAGGGACCACAGTCACAAATGGCAAACTGACTTCTATTGCTGCATGTGACGGGAAAGCACAGGTTATCCGGAGTGCTCACTGTAGCACAGCGACATCTAGAGGCTCAGCTGGAATCTGCAGGTAAATATTTGCTACAACTGCCAGAGGCGTTCATTTTCCACCCCCAATGGTTCAGTCATACGAACATAGGACTGGAAGGCACCTCCTAAGTCCTTCAGCCCAGTTCCCTGCTATCGCAGACAATTCAGTCACATAATACCCTTTATAATCCTTGGCCTCTGTGCTGAGACTGCTCACTATTAGTGCAGCTAGAAGTTTTTGTGCTGTGGTCTCCTTCCCATTGGAAATCGGAGTGAAGCAGATAATGAAGGACCTGATTTTCTCATCTTGGCCGTTTGCCTTTAAAATGAAAGGTTTTTATCACCGCAAGGCCAATTATGACCCTCGCCTTGCCTGAAAACCTTCTGTTTCACTTCAGAACTGCACTATGATTTTCAGTGTCTTACTATGTCAAAGTTTTGACCAAGGTCAGATACAGTGAGCCATGGCTCTAATCTTTAAGAACAACAAAGGTGCTAGGATCATCGCTGTTTTATGGCTAGTTTTATGATGGAAATAACATCTGATTTTGTTTTCTTTTTCTTCTCTTTTTTAAAGGGGAATAAAATGTGTTGTAGGCTTTGATCTATGACGCCCACTCTGGACTGCAAGCTTATGCATTTAATATTTCCAGCTATGCTGTTGCTGAATAAATCATGAGTAAGAGAGGCGAATGATTATCACTGGGAGACTCCGCTCTCTTGTTCTATCCTGTCAGAATTTTGACTAGGGAAGAACCAATGAGGAAGAAGAAACCAGCAGCATTAGAGTCATGGGGAGAGAGAGTCCGAGTATATTAAACATGATGCCAATTTTTGAAAAATCTATCTTCAGACGGCACTTAATGAAGTGTTTGGGGCAGGATATTTCATTTCAAGGCAGAGGTATTGAAACAGCTTGTTTCAGACCAAAATGGAAAATCCTCAGCCAGGCATCTTGAGGCTATAATTAACTAGCTAGGGTTGTGTCTGGTGGGATGGCGTGGGTAACACTTCCCATCTACTGGATGAAATCAGAACTGCTCAATTGTATCACATAGGTCCCATACTGCTAAAAGCTAACAGGGATTCTCATTTAGTGCATGTGGCGGTGTCCTGTGCTTTTGGAGCAGGAGATTCTGTGTTCTAACCCCAATATTGCCATGAAGCTTTGAGCAGCCATCATGTACTGAAAAATTATGTCCTAGGTGATCACGGTTTTGTTACACTATTGTATGTATTCTCTGCTCAAAACCAAAAGATTAAGGACAAAAAGGGAGATGTCGCAGACACTGAGGTACAGTGAACAAATCAAACCTTCTGTTTCTAGGTTGCTTTTCTTATAAATTAATGAAAACAGGAACATTTGTGATAGGATCATCAGCTGCTGGAGAGCGGTTTGACCTTCAGAAATACGATCTTGGCAAACCAAAAGAGATTAAAACCCAGCTGCTCGCGGCTTAGCACCTTTTCCAACTAGTGGCAAGTTGTTCTGATGTCTCATAAATCACTGACAGGCACAACACTGGAGCTCCTGTGTCACTTTGTGGGGACAGTGGCAACTGGACTGACTGCTTTCTAAATGAGCAGATTTGCACTGTTTAAGCTTTTCACTAATAAACCCAGAATGACTGGTATTCTAAAGCTAACATGGCAGCTTCTCTCTCTCATGCTGATTTCTGTATGTTTGTTCCTCCACTCTTTTCACCATCTCCACAGGGCCTGTGGCTTTGGGGAGATTACTGGGGAACCGTAGTACATTGCCAGGCCAAGTGATGTCAGCAGCAGGTCACTCCTGAGTCATCTTGAGCACTGACAGCTCCAGAGAGGCCTAAACTAAACTGACACTGACCCCTTAAACAACACTAGAATCTCTTGTATTGGGGGTTGGGTGAAGGGGAGAAAAAAGATGATAGTTTGGGGAAAGGATCTTTTCATTAAGTGGCTATTATTTTTAAAGAACTTGAAATGAATCAGGGATAAAAGAAGTTCTCAAGATAAAACTATGTGCTTTATGTTAGATCTTTGCTGTTGAACTGTAAAGAGGATATAATTCTAACATGGGAATATCAGACAATATTACAGGGCTCTCTATAACTCTCTGAATTTTGATATGAGCAAAAGTCCCAACACTATTTCTGCCAATACTCTGCTCACTGACCTGAATGCTAACATTTCACAACTTGTCTGGTTTGCCTTGAATTTAATGCAGCGATGGCAAGATTTGCAGATTAAACAACCAGAACTATGTACTGTAGGAATCACTGTGTGGAAGGGGAGTTGAAATTGAAGGTTACTGTATTTTTTCCCTACTGCCTCTTTGAATAAATTACACTCTTTGATCTTTAATTTTATCAATTGTAATACAGAAAAGGACAAAAAGGACATATGGACAGAAAACTGGAAAGTACAATACACTATAATCCACTAAAAGGTGAATGCAAAATCCTAATATATTCTCTTATATGTTCCCATCAATGGCAAATGAAAACAGTTCCAGTAGACCCTTATGCCTGGATCCTGCACTTGGATCTTTGTGGATTGCAATGCCACAGAGCCCCACTGTCTTTAGTAAGGCTCTGCATGGGCCCAGGGATTCACTCACATGGATCCAGCTCTTAGCTGGTGTTCTGCCACTCCATGCATTTAGCGTCCAGCTGCATTTAATGCTGGCCGCATCCCGCACCTCCTCACTGAACTGTGAGACACAAGGGAGTCTGGAATGCTACCGATCTGGAGTGCAGCACACTCAGGGTTGGCATGTCCCAGATTGCAATTCAGTGAGCCTGAAACAAGTTGCTGCTGACACACTTCTGGCCCTAGCTGCTCAGATACCATCAAGGAGAGCAGATTATAACTTTCCAGGCAGACAGGTGGCAAGAGCTGGACTCAGGAAGCTATTTGTAGTGTGTAACAATTCTATTGAATTTACATCTTATGAACTATATCACATATTCTTATTGCCAGTAGAGGGCAATCTTGATATGAACTGTCTCCATAGACCAGGGGTTCTCAAACTGGGGGTCAGGAACCTTCAAGGGGTCACGAGGTTATTACATGGGGGGGGTCGCGAGCTGTCAGCCTCTACCCCAAACCCCGCTTTGCCTCCAGCATTTATAATCATATTAAATATATAAAAACAGTGTTTTTAATTTATAAGGGAGGGTTGCACTCAGAGGCTTGCTGTGTGAAAGAGGTCACCAGTACAAAAGTTTGAGAACCACTGCCATAGACCCACAGGCAACTATAGACTGATAGATAGATTTTATGTAGAACTCTTGTAACAAGAGGTGCACTAGGGGATGTGGCCCTCAGTAGGGCTTGAATCTAAGATTAAAAGTATGAGCCTCTACTGCAGGGATCGGCAACTTTTGGCACGCGGCCCGCCAGGGTAAGCACCCTGGAGGGCCAGGACGGTTTGTTTACCTGCCGCGTCTGCAGGTTCAGCTGATCGCAGCTCCCACTGGCTGCAGTTCGCTGTCCCAGGGCAATGGGGGCTGCGGGAAGCGGTGTGGGCCAAGGGATGAGCTGGCCATGGCTTCCCGCAGCCCCCATTGGCCTGGAGCGGCAAACCACGGCCAGTGGGAGCCGCAATCAGCCGAACCTGTGGATGCTGCAGGGAAACAAACTGTCCTGGCCCGCCAGGGTGCTTACCCTGGCAGGCTGCGGGCCAAACATTGCCGATCCCTGCTCTACTGCTTGAGCTAAAAGAGTAACCCCCTGAGCTCGGAGCAGGCAAGATGTTCACTGAGTGTTCAGGTGAGGGGTATAATAGGGGGTTGACACACAGGAGTCAGTGAGAAACTGCATGTTGTTTCCCTGGCTCCACCAGCCACATAATCAGGGTCAGGCTTGACAAAGATCAAGTATCCATCGATTACAGTGGCTACTGTCACAAGGGGCAAAGGGCTCAAGAAACTATGACCCTTTGTGAGATGCTCCTTCAATCTCCTCCTCTTTCATCTGCCATCCCCTGGCTTTCAAACAAGGACTAGGGTCAAACACCCTCAGCAACCCACTTCAGAACATCAGACGCGGCGGCCTGTGAACCCCATAAAAAGTCATCTCCACAGCTACCACAACCGTCAGCAGCCTCCCTTCCTGTGACAACATTGGAAAGTTGGCCTAATTCTCTGCTCCAAACCTGGTTCTCCTGGCAGAGGGTGAATGATGAGAGAGAGTCGGGGGGAGGGGGAGACAGCTGGGAGTGCAGTACAGCAGCGGGCGGGGAGGCAGCTGGGAGTGCTTCAGCAGCAGATCAGAGAATCGAGGTCCAGGCAGGAGGGCAGATGTGAGGTTTATAACAGGCTGGAAAGGCCAGCCACCTACTGCAAATATGAGACATCTTCATCTTCAAAATAGTGATCTAGTTCCTTAAACTGCTGCTGGCTCTGCCACTGACCTGCTGGGTGACCTTGGGTGTAACACTTCACCCATCTGTACCTCAGTTTCCCCCCACACCCATTTCTGTTTAGACTGTCAGCTCTTAAGGGCAGATCTGTCTCCTAGTATATGTATGTACAGGGTGCCTGATCTCAGCTGGGACTACTGTAATACAAATCATGACACTAATTTACAGAAAATACCATTAACACACCCAGAGCAGGATTCTGCTAGGAAAGGGACAAGTGCAATAGTCTTATAAGCAATGTTAAAAATTCTGCTGTGGATGCGTGTAAGACCAGGTTGGCTATTTACTTAATTGTCTACAAATAATCAACATATTGCTCTCTCCATTATTTGATATGAATTATTCTTAACCCATCTTACCCCTTAAAAAAAAACCCTTGGGAAATTGGCAGAACACAATGTGCTGGGGAGAGCAGAGCAGGGCCGGTAGCTGGGCTCAGCGTCTTTCATGAGCTCAGCACTGGGAACACTGCCCAAAAGTTTGGATTGGCATAAAAAGAGCCCTGCAAAAGTAGACTTCACTCCCTGTCCCTTTAAGAAGCCGGAGGGGGGTGTGCGTGTGTGGCTGGGTCTCCAGGCTCTCTAGAGCTCTCATTGGCTTGTGGCAGCAGGAAGTGGGAGGTGGAAAAGTCAGATCTCTGCTTGTTGTTGTCTGAGCTGCAGGGTGAGGTGGGGGGAAACGTGGTTTCATATCAACGATTCCCTCTGTTTTCCGGGTGGAGTTGTATTGTACAGCAAGGGGGCGGGGGGGGGGGGTGTTTGTAGGCTTTTGTGCTGCATCTTTAGATCCCTGAGATCTTCTCCTGTGTGTTAGATGTGGGGGCAGCTGCAGAATCTGGCCTGTCTGCTCTGCAGCTGATAGGAAGCTGGGGCCTGGGGCAGGTGGCTGTCATAGCAGGAAGCACTAGCCTCAGCCTGCTCAAATAATTGGATCCCAGCTTTTTCTCTTCACTCTCTTGCAGGTTTGCTGTTGCCATTATGGCCCAAAGGGCCTTCCCGAATCCCTACGCAGACTATGACAAATCTCTGGCCACAGGATACTTTGACTCTTCAGGGCGGGTGAGTTGGGGCTCTAAAGTGACTTAATTTTATGGCGCTGGAGTGTTTCTTTCTTAACAAGTGGCATGGGCTTGTGTGAGCTTAATTTTTCTTCCCCCTGTTTCTGTGCTGCATGGGAGCAGTGCCCGGTCGATCCGGAGAAAGGCAGGGATTGCACTCCTAACCTGCCTCAAGACAGGGCTTGCGCATTCGATGTTAATAGTGTCTCGGACATTTCTTTTTGAAATGTTTTTGTGAGTTTCCTTGAGCCTTCTCGTAGGCTTACCTGAGCCAGGTCAGCATCCAGGTATCTGCCATTGTCCTCTGGGACAGTTTCCCCATTTATAGCCACCTCATCCAGTTACTGAAAACAACTATAGTGTCTAGTTTAATCCTACGAAATCATGAGACAAGTTAAACTTTTGTAAGGGGGAGGCAAAGGCTAATGGGAAAATCCTAATGTAGGTTAGAGGTTTGGGTACAGGAGAAAAAGGTCAGTCCATGCACCTGGGCATTGGTGCTGCGTGATCCAAATCACCGGCTCTTGTGAGAGGGTTCAAAGGGGTGTGTTAACAGTTTAGAAAAGAGAATGTATATGGGGAGAGAACCAGTTTCCGAAGCAGCTATCTGACATTGCAAACAGGATTCTGACTTCACTTGTGTGATAAACACCCTGAGACTATAAGCAAATAAACAAAGCTTTTGCTTTCCCACTGCCACTTGCTGTAGGGTTTATTGGATACTGACAAGACAAGACAAGACTCCACTCCATACAGACACAAATCAGAAACACTGACCCTTTCCCCTGGGGACTTTATAAGGCCCCAGTAATTCTGCGTAAAAAACAGACAGAGATTGTATAGTCTGTGTGTGTCTGTCTCCCAGTCGATTCCCATGTATCTGTTGATATGGATCTTTGGTTAGGAGCAGTGTTGCATTTTATGGTAATAGCTGGAAAGGTAAGATGAAAGGATCTTGCAGCCATTCGGGGGCAGGTGTGGTCTGAGAGCATGTCTGGGAGCCAGGAACTCCTGTATTTTGGTCACCGACTATCAGTGGCCTTGGGCAAGTCACTTAATCTCTGTGCTTCAGTTTCTCAATCAGTAAATTAAAGCTTCCCACACAGAGGTGCTGGGAAACTTAAGTAATTAATGTCTGTAATACTCTTTGAAGATGAAATGTACTGTGTAAGTGCTAAGTATTGTGAAGATGATGAAGCATTCAAACACCACAGGGGTGTCTGCTTTGGCAGCCTCACATCCACCCTGTTTAGACTGGCTCTGTATTTTTTGAGCAATGCATCTCAGAGCCAGGAAGAGATGCCCTGACATGTAGTTATTACAGAGGGGCCTTGATACTTTCTGCTTCACTTTGGCAGAGGAGACTTGCAGTCTCCCATTTCTGAGGATGCAGCGTATGCACAACCACAGAAGTCTTCCCAGTTGAAGGGGCAACATATCTGCTGTCTCATCACTGCTAGGAAGCACCTTAAAAGCTTTCACTGTATATCTCTGGATTTGGAAGTCCTTAAAGATCTGGTGTTTATCTTGATTTGGCGGTGTTGCTACCTGAAGTTTTTATTCCACAATGTTTCACTGAGATTTGCTTCCAGAGTCTGACTCCAACGAATCAGTTCTGAGTCACTGCACTTTTATCCTCTCAGCAATTTTAGAAGCATATTTTATATATATATATATGAAAAGTCTTTAGTCACACATTTAACAGAGCAGATCTCTTGTATCTAACCCAGATTCCCTAGACTAAAAACAATAATCACAATTTATTGCACAAAGCGCTTTTTGTGACAGGTTCTGGAAAACAGACTCAAACAAGCAGAACTAGTTCAAAATCTTCAAGCTCAGGGGATTGGACCCAAGAGATGTGCCTTCTTTAATGTATTAACCCAAAGACCACAGCATGGATTAGAGTCTCTGAGTTACTTAAGTGGCAGGCTACCAAAAGAAATGAAGGGATTGTGACATGGTTAGATTTTTAAACTGATGAGCTGGGGTCTGCCTAAACTGCAGCTGTCTTTTCTAGCCTACACAACTTAGTACAGTGTGAATGCTTGTGGCACACTGTTTAATAATACTCATCCACATTATACCATCACTTTTACTACATACGTTCCAAACAGAAAAATACTCTTTCCTTCAAAACATTGCCCCCCTGCAAAGGTGTGTAGGAAGCAGAGTGTATGTGTGTGTGTGTGCATACACAGCCAAGCCTTGGCATAAAACATTCTGATGCATCTGAGCTCTCAACTACATTCCAACCTTGTTAAAACAAATCCCTTTGTTATTGCTTAAGGCTCTTACTACATTGGTGGGTGCTCCTGGAATTATCACAAAAGCATGTAACTACACAGTATGGTAGATACTTTAGCACAGTGTTTCTCAAACTGGGGTCGCCGCTTGTGTAGGGAAAGCCACTGGCGGGTCGGGCCGGTTTGTTTACCTGCCCCATCGCCGCTGCAGGCCAATAGGAGCTGCTGGAAGCGGCAGCCAGTACGTCCCTCGGCCCGCGCCGCTTCCAGCAGCCCCCATTGGCCTGAAGCAGTGAAGCGCGGCCCGTGGGAGCTGCGATCGGCCGGACCTGCGGACGCGGCAGGTAAACGAACCGGCCCGGCCCGCCAAGGGCTTTCCCTACACAAGTGGCAACCCCAGTTTGAGAAACACTGCTTTAGCATAAGGTGATGCCATCTTGTGACATACAGTACCATATCACAGTCCTTAGACTGGCTTACGCTATAGACCTGTTCAGTCAGTTGTAGCAATCCAGAGGTGGTGATCCCAACAGTGCTATGAATGGGCTGCAGTTATAGTAGTAAGTATGGAACCAAGCTCTACAAATTAATTTCATTTTTTCCAGCCTATTGCTTAGTTTCATTATTTTTTTTTTCCAGGACAAAGCAATTAAAATATGCCTGTAGGGGAATGAACAAAGTGTTACAGTTCATGTACCAAAATCCAGCAGCTTGGAAAACCACAGCAAATATCCCTTGATGAATGCTAGGTTTTTAAAATATAAAGAAGTCAATATGTAGCATGTTTAGCCGTGTGGGAGACTGGGTGTGGAAGGTTGAAAAGGGAAGGATTTCCATTTCGTGGATTGTTTCCTACAACCCATTTTATTAGTAACAGCTAGGTCAAGCCTAGCCTATGCAAATTAGGGCCTGAATTCTTAAGATCTTATCTTGCCCTGGTGGACAGCAGGAGTAACTCCTTTGACATCAGTGGAATTTTTGTGCTGGTGTGAATGAGGAGAATCAAGCCCATGCAATTTGTTATTATTAAAGTGCCCAGCATTGAGATTTCAATCTGTCACCTCACAAATACAAGGATTAAATCACAACACCCCAGTCACTCCTGCAGTACCACAGCTTTAACAACTAGGGTGACCAGATGTCCCAATTTTATATAGGTCTTTTTCTTATATAGGCTCCTATTACCGCCCACCCCCTATCTCGATTGTTCACATTTGCTGTCTGGGCTCCCTATTAAGGACAGAGAATCTAGCTAGCTATCCAAGGGCAGTTAGTGAAAAGCCAGCCCCAGGAGCTGCATCTTGCACCACATTCTGGATGGGAGCAGGGTGGAGCTGAGTGGGATTTCTTTTTGGAAGAAAACTCTCAACTTCCTCAAGCCACACCTGTGGGCCAGGGCCAGGTGGTGTGTGAGAGCTGTGGGAAAAGGCTGCCCCTGAGGTAACAGGCCGAGGTTCCAGTCCATTTTACTACTGCCAGCCAAATACAAAACTGAGCATTTCTGGCTACACTCGCTGACTGACAATCCCAGTTCCCCAGTGTAATCCCTGCTCTCCGCCATGCACGCTCGCAGGAATTTGATGAGCCCTCACCCAATCTGTTTGCTGATATTTACTTATGTAGGGTATTTCTTTTCTATCCACAGCTGACTCCCGAGTTCACTCAGCGCCTGAACAATAAGATCAGGGAGCTGCTTCAGCAGATGGAGAGAGGCTTGAAATCTGCCGACCCCAGGGACTGCACTGGCTACACTGGCTGGGCAGGTAGGACAATGCCGTAACAAGGACATTTGAACTAGCCAGCTCTGTGGGGCAGAGCAAGTCTGCTTGTTAGCTGCCTTTTCAGGTTAGGCTCGTCCAGCCTCTGCCTCCTCTAGTAAAGGAAAACAGTGCTGCTTTATTGACTATGATGCATGGTCTCAGTCAGAAACGATCAGTGTAGACTCATGCTATGAAGCAGCCCTGGCACTTCTTGCAATTAACAAAGACATCCTACATTTGAAGCTGGGGTCCACCTGTCCTCCCCATTTCTGGCTGCTGGGGTTGGAGGGTGGGAACAAGGTATCCTTGGCACTGCACTGCAATATGGGGCATGCTCTTGATCCGTTCTGCTAAGGTGCTCTTACAAATAAAGCTTGGCGGGTTAGATGCCTTGCGGAGCTGATGAACATCAGAGCTTTTACCTTCAAGGTGCTGGCTCAGGTCCAACCCAGTCAGTTGTGACAGAGTTGCTGGCTCCCTACCCGCTGTTAGGTGAACGTGAAGTGAGCGGGTGGGTGTCAGTCCAGTTCCTGGTGGGCATGGATGCACGTGACAGAATCTGCCCTCGGCACTGTATAGACAGGCTCAGCGGAGAGGCTCCATGCCTACAGAGACCAAACTCCTCTCAGCCTTAACAGTGGCCCCACCAGTTTGGATGGAACCATCTGGGTTGGCCAGCATGTGGGAGCGTCCATTGCCACCGTCCACAGCTACCTCTGCCTACTGCAGATAACGGGTAACTGGCTTGGTTATGGAAGGTGCCTAAGCACTGAAATCAGGGAATATATAAATATAAATATGTCCCAGTAAATCTCTCAGGGTCGTTTATTTTTTACCATTATGATGTGATGTAGCATGATCACCATGCTGTTCCTGCTCTTGTTCTGGGTTACCTGTTAATGCCAATCGACTGATCCAAAACTGGTTCTGGCCCAGTGTCTTTGAGAGGGGGAGGGAGAAGAAATGCAACACAGCATATAAATCAGGGGAAACTCTGTCCTTGAACTGATTTCTCTCCTCAAAGCTACCAGAAATAGCTCTACCTCTAAGTCAGATCTGGAATGTAGCCAGACTGGCCATGACAAGCACCAGGGGCTGCATCAGGTAACTGGTCCCTACACCAGGACTGGCTTTGTCTTTGATCCCACTGGTCCGTAAGCTTGTCTGGGTTAACAAAAAGAAGTCAGAGTCTAAGGTTACGTCTACACTTGGAGGGTGTGAGTCCCACCTCAAGAAGACTTACTCGTGCTAGCTCTCATAGAGTTAGTGCGCGACACTGTCGTGTGCCCGCAGAAACACGGGCAGCATTGGCCAGCTGCCCCAAGGACAAACCTGCCCAGACCCCGTTGGCACACATTCAGGGCAGCTAGCCCATTCTGCTGCTTGCCACTGCCCGTGCTTCTGTGAGCACGCTACGATTTGTAATGTGCTAGCTGGATGGTGCTTTAGTATAGTTGCAGCCTAAGACCATTTCCCCCCGGTATTGCAGCAGCCTGTAGTGTTCAGGATGAAACCCTGCCTGCTCCCTTGGTAGATAGCATTCGAGACAGAATGAGCCAAGGAAGAAGACTGCCACCATCACGCCTTTTCTGCCCATTTTCTCCTTTGTGTGAGTGTTTTTGCTTTCCCTGTATTCTCCCCTTCTCTGGACCTAACCCCGACTCTCTGTTCCCTGCCAGGTGGGCCCTCCATTGCCACCACATGCTCTCCCCACCTCAACTCTTTCTCTTACTTCTTCCTGTAGCAGCTCCTCTGCAGGGAGAAGTCCTGCAGAGCACCCCCATGGTGGAAAACTTGACATCACGCACACCTGACAGCAGTGATATGGTTTTTGGTGACAATTCAGAGGATGCCAATTTCTCTGCAGTGCCCATACTTGTACCCATATTGCCTTATCCTGAGATCTTCACGCTGGTCTTGGTCTTCTGTGCCTAGGTGCTACAGAAAGTGGTACTAAAGAGAACGTTTCTTGCTAAATCACTACTGGTTGAGTGCCCAAGCATGGTGTTAGAAGGCATAGTAATGCTGGAGGTGCCAAGCTTTTGAATGAATTGGCAAACTGGGGCCCAGACAACTTGTGACTATTACTGATTCCAAGGCACTTTTATAAAACGGTTAATTGTGCAATGCTGGTCAAATTCCAACTCAGGAGGCCTCACCCAAGTTCCTCCTGGAGTGTAATGCAGCCTGTATCCCTAACTTCTTGTCCAGCACTCATCTGTGATGTCGCTGTTCAACACCTTCGGCATTTCTACCTGGTGGTGGCTGATCTGATCCCCATGGACAGCCTGTATTTCCATCAGCTTGCACATGCTTGGAGATCCCCTGGCATGAAAGGCACTATGTGCAAGAAATCTATTGTTAATGTGACAGTCCCATAAGTGAATGGCGGCCTATGGAGTGGGCATAGGCATGTTATTTGAAGTTACATTGGATTCTGCCTATTACCAGTACAATTCAGTATGTAGGGTTAGAGGATAAATAGCTCACATTAGCAAGACTCCTATAGTGTATTGGGAGGAAGAGCTCAACTCCCGAGGTGGGGGAGGGAAGGCGTATACCTCCATAGGGTAGCCTTAAGGAGCATCCTATAAGCCTTGGTTAGGAAGGAAAATGATTCGAGGGATGAAATGATGCACAATGCTATGGCTGGGACTTCCACCCATATTTATTTGGAAGGGAGTTACACAAAAGGGATTCTTCCTTCTCCCCTTTTCATTCCTTCTGGGCTTGTCATTTAGAAGAAGACTATGAAGGATTTCCTGTGAGTCGCAGCCAGAGAAATGGAACACGCTGATATTATTCTGTATCCATTTTCCCCCTGCTAATCGTCACTAGATTAATTTATTCAATGTTGTTTCTGGATAGAAAATTAATTGGGCCATGACAGCAGCTTTTCCTCTTAATTGCTTATGTAGAAAAGGCTTGTTGAGTATCTTCTCATGTAAATCATCACCCAGGCGTCTGAAATCAGTCAGCACTCTGTGGCTGCTAATAAGAGATATTTGAAATGAATAGCTCTGGCTTTCAGTGAACATTCTTCCTCTGTATGATGTAGTACACCTGCGTGTACTCCATTATGCCTAGGCATACACGGCACATGCTGGAATTAGACTTCAGATGTCTTCTGTCTATTCCTTTCACTGTACACGTGCAAGAACCCCATCCCACTGGCCTGCGTTTGTGTCAGGGAAACCCTATTTTTTAGTGCCAAGAAGCACTAGTGTAAAGGGGAGGAACTTCACTATTTTCACTGCCTCTAACTAACAGAAACTTTACAGTTTGCTTAAGCTGCTGTACTGAGTTAATCCAAAGTAATGAACAAACACCCTTGGAGCACAAGGTTTAATGTGTATTGCAGTAGCACCTACAGTCTCCAAGAGAGATCAGGGCACTATACAGACACACGAGCCTGGTCTATGCCCAAAGTTGCAGCAGTTAACGGTTTGGGTTTTATTTTAACCAATTTAGCTACATTGATGCAAAACTCTGTGTGGACACTTGCATTTAAAGCCTGGCTGATATCTGTATAGCCTGCATGTAAGTTACTGATCTAAGTTAAACTGCGGTAAGCCCCTTTTGAACTGATACACTGGTCATAGAATCATAGAATATCAGAGTTGGAAGGGACCTCAAGAGGTCATCTAGTCCAACCCCCTGCTCAAAGCAGGACCAATTCCCAGCTAAATCATCCCAGCCAGGGCTTTGTCAAGCCGGGCCTTAAAAACCTCCAAGGAAGGAGACTCCACCACCTCCCTAGGTAACGCATTCCAGTGTTTCACCACCCTCCTAGTGAAATAGTTTTTCCTGATATCCAACCTGGACTTCCCCCACCGCAACTTGAGACCATTACTCCTTGTTCTGTCATCTGCCACCACTGAGAACAGCCGAGCTCCATCCTCTTTGGAACCCCCCTTCAGGTAGTTGAAGGCTGCTATCAAATCCCCCCTCATTCTTCTCTTCTGGAGACTAAACAATCCCAGTTCTCTCAGCCTCTCCTCATAAGTCATATGCTCCAGACCCCTAATCATTTTTGTTGCCCTCTGCTGGACTCTTTCCAATTTTTCCACATCCTTCTTGTAGTGTGGGGCCCAAAACTGGACACAGTATTCCAGATGAGGCCTCACCAATGTCGAATAAAGGGGAACGATCACGTTCCTCGATCTGCTGGCAATGCCCCTACTTATACAGCCCAAAATGCCGTTAGCCTTCTTGGCAACAAGAGCACACTGTTGACTCATATCCAGCTTCTCGTCCACTGTGACCCCTAGGTCCTTTTCAGCAGAACTGCTACCTAGCCATTCGGTCCCTAGTCTGTAGCAGTGCATGGGATTCTTCCGTCCTAAGTGCAGGACTCTGCACTTGTCCTTGTTGAACCTCATCAGGTTTTTTTCTGCCCAATCCTCTAATTTGTCTAGGTCCCTCTGTATCCGATCCCTACCCTCTAGTGTATCTACCACGCCTCCTAGTTTAGTGTCATCTGCAAACTTGCTGAGAGTGCAGTCCACACCATCCTCCAGATCATTAATAAAGATATTAAACAAAACCGGCCCCAGGACCGACCCTTGGGGCACTCCACTTGAAACCGGCTGCCAACTAGACATGGAGCCATTGATCACTACCCGTTGAGCCCGATGATCTAGCCAGCTTTCTATCCACCTTACAGTCCATTCATCCAGCCCATACTTCTTTAACTTGGTGGCAAGAATACTGTGGGAGACCGTATCAAAAGCTTTGCTAAAGTCAAGGAATAACACATCCACTGCTTTCCCCTCATCCACAGAGCCAGTTATCTCATCATAGAAGGCAATTAGGTTAGTCAGGCACGACTTCCCCTTCGTGAATCCATGCTGACTGTTCCTGATCACTTTCCTTTCCTCTAAATGTTTCATAATTGATTCCTTGAGGACCTGCTCCATAATTTTTCCAGGGACTGAGGTGAGGCTGACTGGCCTGTAGTTCCCCGGATCCTCCTTCTTCCCTTTTTTAAAGATGGGCACTACATTAGCCTTTTTCCAGTCATCTGGGACCTCCCCCGATCGCCATGAGTTTTCAAAAATAATGGCTAATGGCTCTGCAATCTCACCTGCCAACTCCTTTAGCACCCTCGGATGCAGCGCATCCGGCCCCATGGACTTGTGCACGTCCAGTTTTTCTAAATCGTCCCGAACCACTTCTTTCTCCACAGAGGGCTGGTCACCTTCTCCCCATGCTGTACTGCCCAGTGCAGCAATCTGGGAGCTGACCTTGTGCGTGAAGACAGAGGCAAAAAAATCATTGAGTACATTAGCTTTTTCCACATCCTCGGTCACTAGGTTGCCTCCCTCATTCAGTAAGGGGCCCACACTTTCCTTGATTTTCTTCTTGTTGCTAACATACCTGAAGAAACCCTTCTTGTTACTCTTAACATCTCTTGCTAACTGCAACTCCAAGTGTGATTTGGCCTTCCTGATTTCACTCCTGCACGCCTGAGCAATATTTTTATACTCCTCCCTGGTCATTTGTCCAATCTTCCACTTCTTATAAGCCTCCTTTTTGCGTTTAAGATCAGCAAGGATTTCATTGTTTAGCCAAGCTGGTCGCCTGCCATATTTACTATTCTTTCTACACATCGGGATGGTTTGTTCCTGCAACCTCAATAAGGATTCTTTAAAATACAGCCAGCTCTCCTGGACCCCTTTGCCCTTCATGTTATTCTCCCAGGGGATCCTGCCCATCTGTTCCCTGAAGGAGTCAAAGTCTGCTTTTCTGAAGTCCAGGGTCCATATTCTGCTGCTCTCCTTTCTTCCTTGTGTCAGGATCCTGAACTCGACCATCTCATGGTCACTGCCTCCCAGGTTCCCATCCACTTTTGCTTCCCCTACTAGTTCTTCCCTGTTTGTGAGCAGCAGGTCAAGAAAAGCTTTGCCCCTAGTTGGTTCCTCCAGCACTTGCACCAGGAAATTGTCCCCTAGGCTTTCCAAAAATTTCCTGGATTGCCTGTGCACCGCTGTATTGCTCTCCCAGCAGATATCAGGGTGATTAAAGTCTCCCATGAGAACCAGGGCCTGCGATCTAGCAACTTCTGCTAGTTGCCAGAAGAAAGCCTCGTCCACCTCATCCCCCTGGTCTGGTGGTCTATAGCAGACTCCAACCACGACATCACCCTTGTTGCTCCCACTTCTCAACTTTATCCAGAGACACTCAGGTTTTTCTGCAGTATCATACCGGAGCTCTGAGCAGTCATACTCCTCTCTTACATACAATGCAACTCCCCCACCTTTTCTGCCCTGCCTGTCCTTCCTGAACTGTTTATATCCATCCATGACAGTACTCCAGTCATGTGAGTTATCCCACCAAGTCTCTGTTATTCCAATCACATCATAGTTCCCTGACTGTGCCAGGACTTCCAGTTCTCCCTGCTTGTTTCCCAGGCTTCTTGCATTTGTGTATAGGCACTTAAGATAACTCAATGATCGTCCCTCTTTCTCAGTATGAGACAGGAGTCCTCCCCTCTTGCGCTCTCCTGCTTGTGCTTCCTCCCAGGATCCCATTTCCCCACTTACCTCAGGGCTTTGGTCTCCTTCCCCCGGTGAACCTAGTTTAAAGCCCTCCTCACTAGGTTAGCCAGCCTGCTGGCGAAGATGCTCTTCCCTCTCTTCGTTAGGTGGAGCCCGTCTCTGCCTAGCACTCCTTCTTCTTGGAACACCATCCCATGGTCGAAGAATCCAAAGCCTTCTCTCCGACACCACCTGCGTAGCCATTCGTTGACTTCCACGATTCGACGGTCTCTACCCCGGCCTTTTCCTTGCACAGGGAGGATGGACGAGAACACCACTTGTGCCTCAAACTCCTTTATCCTTCTTCCCAGAGCCACGTAGTCTGCAGTGATCCGCTCAAGGTCATTCTTGGCAGTATCATTGGTGCCCACGTGGAGAAGCAGGAAGGTCCTTAGCTGAATTGTTTTTAACCCCCTGCAATTGGTGTATTGACATGGTTCTGAAGAGTGTACAGTCTAAACAGGCAAGACAAAGGATGGGAAGAGAAATGGAGAAGTGACTTATCTGAGGTCACCCAGCTGACTGAGCTGGGACTAGAACCCAGGACACCCAAGTCCCCATCCAGCCCCCTGGCCACTGGACTATACTGTATCTCTAAGTCTATGAGCCTGATCCATAAGCTGAAATGGAGCGAGGAAAAGCTGGCCCTCCTATGCATTTGCAGATCTTCTAGGCCAGTGGTCTCCGAACTTTTTTGATCGCGCACCCTTATCAGTAAAAAAAATTTTAGCATACACCCCCTGCCGCGCCGCAGGGCGGGGCTCTACCATTTTTGCTGCCCCAAGCAAAAAAAAAAAGGCTGCCCAAACTGCCGTGCACTGCACCCCACTTTGGAGACCACTGCTCTAGCCACCTGTTCTCCGGGTTCTTGGGCATCTCATCTATTTATACACACGGTGCTACATTACAGAGAGTCTGCTTGAACTAGAAGGAGACAGGGCGAAGATTCACGTGCCTGAAATATGTATTTGTTTCAAGCTTGTTAGGCAACATGTTAAAAAACGAGGGCAAGTAACTGTAGCCCCAGGATGCTAGTAATTTACATATTGACCTTTCCAAGCCATTATTATGGTTTCAAGCAGTTGTTTACTCTGCTGCTCTGAAAATATATGCACTCCTTTGAGCTGCTAGTTTATCATGTGGTTCTCAGCTGCCTCTGGGACCCTGAGCTCTTCTGAAACAAATAACACCACAAAGCTCATGTGTATCTCCTATGTTTTGCTGGTGGGGAGGAAGTATGGAAGGAAGGTGCATTGTGTGCTACCAAGAAATGGCTCTCCCTCCCCAGAGTCAGGATTTTGCCAGACCTTCCCCAAAGCCATATCCGTAGTTACCAGTGTCTGAGACAGAGAACTTAAAAGATGAGCTGCAGGAGAAAGCAGAGGGTTATATGACCCAGAGGAATGCTGACCATCATCCTGTTCCCAGTAGTCTCTGAAGGAACGCAAGGTCACGAGCTAGGCCCTAATAAGATGAAAGATAATCACTCTTTCTGATTTGTATGGTAAACTATTTTTGGTTAAGTTACTGTGCAACAAGGGAGGGCCAAGCATCTGTGAAGAGACCACCTTTCACTAGGGATAGATGGACAGGTGTAGTGTTTCAGACACAGTCCGTTATCCAGACTCCGAGGGCCTAATTCATCGGTGGCCAGCGCTTTGTGCAAAGTGGATGCAAATGCTGTCTGTCTGTCTGACTGAGTGGCATCTTACACTGACTCTGCAACCGTAAGTGACTTAGACAAAAGCCCAGGAGCTATAGTAGCTTCTCTGCCATTGCTAGAATTCTCTGGAGTGGGAAATCTGGTACGTGCTCCCATGCCCCAGATCGCAGGGATCTGAAATCCAGAAGTGCTTGCAGGATGAGTGCCACCTTGGCCAACACCGGTCATCAAACCAGGAACCTCCAGAGCTAGAAGCGTCTAGAAAGCCAGTCTCTCTAGATGCGGGCTGTAACAGACTCTCATCCTCTGCGGGTCAGGCAGAAGGGGGACACAGGCTCACTGATGGGCTACATCTGGACCCAAAAGAGAGGCTACCAGAGCTATGGAGGGCAGGTTGAGGAGCAAAAATGGGCACCTGTGTGGGGAGGCTGGAAGGTGAGTTACTAGGGGAGTGTTTTGAGGGGCAGTATAACAACTCAATGCATAAGACCCCTGGAAAAAGGGATCTCTAGATCCCAGAAAAGCAGATAAGACACCAACATGAAATGCACAAGTATTCCCCAGGTCACGGGTTGTTCCCCAGACCCACAGCTACAAGTCTCAGTAAAGAGCCTTCTTCCCCACAGCCTCTCTCCTTCCTATTTCTGGAGTAGCTGCTTTCGTGGCCTTCCTTCTGCTCACTGTCTAGGCTTGCAAGTCCTTGTTGGCTGGTAGCAGGATAGGGTTTCTACACCCTGTCCCAAGTAGAGTGCAGGGGTTGGAAGGAAGGGTAAGCCTGGGGTATACAGAGGGAGTCTGGGTTCTGATACCTACTGACCTGGTATCTCTGAGGGTTTCCCATCACCAGTGTGTACTCAGACAGCACTGTGCCATGACCACTAAGGGTCTAGGACGGCATGAGCTGCAGTGATCCTGAAGCTATCCTTTGTTTTTAATTTAGGATCTCAGGCTCTTTGTGGTTTTGGAGGCAGTAAAGTCAATATAAGAAGTCCTATTTAAAATGGTCCCCAACATAGTTACTAGCTTGTTAGTCTGAAAGCGGAGGCAGAATCTAAATGAGTAATGCCATTTTATGGAGGTCAGGATGAGTTATGCCGTCCTTTAGTCACATCACTTGTAAGGAAAACTGCTGCTTGTAAAGAAAAATTTAAAACTCAGAAGTCTTAAGGGGGAGAAAAACATTGGCTCTTTAGACTGAGTGTTTAAAAGTTAAAGTACGTATTAAAAACAACCACCACAGATTGTCCCACAATGAATAAAATGTATGGCTGAACTGTTCCGTCACCCCTATACCATTCAGATGCCAGCTGAGTGCTCTGGGTCAATTATAGCTAGTCTCTGCTCCAGTCAGACCAATAACCCTAACATTACGAGTGGGGGTTTCAAAGATGCTCAGCATTGCCTTCGCTCTGCTTCCATTGAATTGATTTGGGGGGGGGGGGGAGCAGAGCCAGGCCAGCACTCATCACTTTTGGGAATCCCACCCTGTGGGTTCTGAGGAAAGGGCTGGCAGCAGCGAGGACTGTAGAAATGGCACACTCAGATATCTCTCTAGCCATCCATTGCCCCTATCGTTTAGTATCTGAATCCCTCACATCTTCCCTGTGAGATATGACAGTACTATTGTCTTCACTTGCACATGGGGACCTGAGGCACACAGACAGACAAAGACCCAAATCTGCAAAGGTATTTTGGCTCTAACGTCTATTGATTTTGCTGGGGATTAGCCTAAATATCTTTGTGGATCTGGGGCTAAGTGACTTGCCCAAGGTCACACGGGGATGTGTCTTGGGTCCCCTAACCATTTTCACCTCTGGGAGAGCGTCTTTCCTATGGCTGAATTACTCCATTCATCATTTTATCCGTAAAGTGAAGCTATAGAAGAGAGATATGGGTACATGTATTTGTATGAGCGTAGGTTTGTCCCATACTGATCACTTCTCCAAATCCATTGGACTTGTGGATTTAATGGGCTTGTGGAAAGGGAGGATGATACATTAGTGTTTGGGTCGCAAATGGAACAAAGGGGTGGTCTTATAGTGCATTTCTGCTCTGAAGAGTAATGATGTGAAAATGGCACCTTTGTACACCACCAATTATATCCTTTGTATTCATTCCTGTCCACTGCCTTTAGCAACCTATATTAGCAATGATCATTTTTTATTTCTGTTCCTGTTCTCTTGGATGAGTCAACCCAGCCAAGAGCGCAAGCTTGGATCTATTCCTTCTCATGTGGCAACAAATATGTAGTAAATTCCAGTCATTGACATTCCTATAATACCATTGACAGCAGTCGGATTGCACAGGTGTTAGTGAGGATGCGGTTTGGCCTACAGAATTCTTCTGACTGGTGACTTCATGTGAGATAGAAAGAATACAGTTTGACTTCTTGAGTACGTGTTGCGTTGCAGGGCCAACAATAAGAAATTAACTGTCACGCTTTAATATAAAGTTCCATTTATAAATGGTTTGGAAAAGGGTTAATAAATGATTAATAGCACATTATAAGTACATTAGACATGAGTAATATATTATAGATGGCTATAAACACATCATGGGTTACAGATGATTATGCATTTTTGTATAAGCAACCAAGTCAGCTGTTGGACTCTTTGTCAATCTATGACAATTGAGTAATACTTCGAAAACAGCTAATCATTTCTTAACCCTTTTATATACTACAGTATTTATAAATAGGACCTCATTATAAAGTGTGATCAAAAATCGTTTTGAAAACTGAGCACATACAGAGACCTGTAAGAAGCAAAAAATATGGATTTCCCCCCTGTTGTTTTACAGAGTCACGTTTCAGAAAAGGTCTATGCTTGCAGGGCATGATTCAAAGCCCATTGTAGTCAATAGAAGTTTTTCCATTGCCTCCAGTGGGCTTTGGATCACACCATAAATAAGTAATACTGAAAATACTAAATACAGAGAATATTCTCCCTGAGGCTAGTCAACTGCAATTTTGCCTTTACTGACTGTATCTTGGAGATATACTGCTCAAAGGGTGCTTAGCTTTCGTCTGTCTTCATGGTGAAATTAAATGACATTTTTACTTGACGTGCTCCGAGCACCAAACATTAACTAGCCCTCATTCGGCCCCTCTCCAAGGCCCGGCCCCTCCAAGATACCAGTTTATCAGAGACAAGCAAAAGGAGAGAATTTTGTTTCTGAGAGAATTTTGTGAATTTTTTCACCCCTGAGATGCAGCAGGGCACCTGCCCATACGAGCTGCAGCAAAGCTGAGACAGAAGGGGTAGCAAGCAGGCATGTGCATCAAAAAGAATGGGAAGAGGGATGGGTCTGATAATCTTTGGAGGTGTTACTTTTGAAAGACTTATAAGAACAGAGCTGAAAACCTCTAGTTAAAAAATTAAAGATTTTTTTTTTAATTCTGTACACATCAGTGAAGGTGTGCTCCTTGAGAAATGCTCTTTGAAAAACTCAGTTACTTTAATAATAATACTTAGATAAGCGCTAACACTCTTCATCCATAGAGCTCAAGTTCCTCTATAGAGGAGGTGGTATCATCTATCCCCGGTTTACAGATGGGAAAACTGAGGCATGCAGAAATTAAGTGACTTGCCAAAGGTCACCCAGCAAACCAGTGGCAGAGCCAGGAATAGAACCCAGGTCCCTAACTGCTGGGCCACACTATTTAAAATTCAAGTTGCTAGTGTCCCTTTAAGAGAAATCAACTAGTTCTCCTCTTTCCCCCCAACTTTGCTCACATTTGGTGCGTGTGAATTCTGGTGCTGAGAGGTGTTATAGAACATTACAAAGGCACATGATCTTGTGAACCCAGTGCATGATTCCCCCCATCCTCAGTTTAATTTCAGCAGATTCATATTTTCTACTAGATGGAACTATAGGTGGGTTTCCCCCCATTTATAGCTTCCTGCTTTGAGGACACTGGATGGTTTGCTTTTCAGGGTTGATGGAGGGAGTGCGAAGCCTTTTCTCCCTCCAGATCGCAGGTCTGAATCTGGTCCAAGTTAGCAATAACCAAAAATCTCCTATCTCGTGGCAGTTTCATGACCTTTGTTACACGAGTTCACTGCAGTTCAGTTCTTAGTGGACTGCACACTGAAAACCACCGTCTAATTGGTGTCCTTAGCAGCAGTCTGGATAAAGAGACTAAGATTGAATTGATATTGAAAGCATGCTATCCCCGGCCTTAGATCCCTTCTGTTCAGGGTCAGCATGGTTCAAGTTAGAGAAGTTTGCCTTGCTACTGCTTATGCTGTCCCTTAGCAGTGTATCACAATGGCCTGCAGTTTACACGTTGCTGACAATCCAGCATCATTCACAAGCCCTGAATTCAGTATATACCTAAAGCAGCATCTCAGCCTCTCCATTAACTAGTGTGTGTGGGGATGAAATAGTCTTTTAGCTGGTTGGGAAGATCTAACTCTACGTGCCCTATACTGTGACAAGATTTTAAACAAAGTAAAACATCTTACAACTCTGGTGCTACTGGGATTAACGGATTTAGCAAGTGCTAAAGTAAAGGTCATAAGCATTGGATCGCCCATGTAGCTGAACAAATGCACCACTGTTCCAACACAACCCCCCAACACAAAACCATATCAAAACAGAGCACTCCACTGCATGCACAGCTCTTCCCCTGGGGAAAGGATGAGAGCGAGAACCAACGACATGTGACAGATGTTAGCTATGTTGCTTAATGCACAACAGGAAGATGTTCAGGTTCGACACCACCCTTATCACCATAATGTCTATCTAGAATAGACCCTTCAGATCCTCTGCTCTGGCAGGCCATAGACTGCCAGCTGTGTGGTAGTTCTGAGGGGCACAAATGGGAATCGGAGTGAGACAGCCACGTATGTTTGAAGCAATTCAACTGGATCTAGGTTTCCAGAGGTGCAAAGCTAGGGGAACTGATCCCCTCTTCTACCTAGCCTCCCATCCCTCATTATGTAATAATTATTTTTATATGGTACTTTACACATTAGAAGCACATTGCAAATATTATCTAGCTCATCTTCAACCTACCATGCACATTTGGGAGGTTAGGTATTTACCCTTATTTTACAGATGGAGAAACTGAGGCAGGGAGGCGCGGTGACTTGCCCAAAGCCAGACTGAGTGTGTGGCAATGCTGGGATTATCATTTAGGACCTCCTGATTCCCAACCCCATACTCTGTCCTCCAACCATGCTGCCTCTAATATACATTGTCTAGATATTAATCATGGGTCAACCTACACTTGATGCTCTTATTTTTTTAGTCTATCATTGGTGTATCTAGCTACCTAAAAATGCTTGCTGCAAGTCACCTCTCCAGGTTGGGTGTTGCTCTTCACAGTTGTAGACCAGATTTTAAAAGCTTTTGGGTGTAGAGAAAATCTTGCCCCATTTGGGAAGTGATGCCGACATTACAGTTCTGCAAAGCCTCTCAAACCTAACTGCGTTATGATGCTTTTGGAGCCTTTAAGAGCGGCCACACTGGGTCAGACCAAAGGTCCTTCTAGCCCAGTATCCTGTCTTCTGACGGTGGCCAATGCCAGGTGCCCCAGAGGGAATGAACAGAACAGGTAATCATCAAGTGATCCATCCCCTGTCGCCCATTCCCAGCTTCTGGCAAACAATTGTTCATAGCTAAAAGAGATTTTTGTGGGAAAAGGGGAAGCAGGGATTGGAAGAAAAACTCACAAGGTAATTTTATTTTTCCAGACTTCAATCCTGGCATTATTCTTACCATGGTAGTTACATAAACAATTAAGCTTGTTCCAATGGCAGCTGCTTATGAAGTGAAAAGCTAAACATTAAAACAAGTAACTCCGTAGTCTGAGCTGTTTAAATTGATATCAGGCCTATTAAGAACCTAAAGATGGTGATAGGTCATGGAAAGACCTAGTAGGTAAGTATTCCCCTTTAAAAAGAGCTTCATGCCCACGTCCTTACAAACTTGAATGATGGTACTGTACATCTGAGCTTCTCTCTGTGGAAATACTAACACTGAACTGCGTAGAGAGCGGACAAGGTTATTAACTTTGGCAGGAAATGGAAATTTGCCCTTAATATACATGTGAAATTGAATTGTCTGTAGCACGAAGCTTTGGAGATTACCCATGCAAAATGAGAAAATGATCTAAATTTAAAATTGTTCCCAGTACAGTGGAAAGTAATTTTTCAGGCTGCCTTTTTTTTTTTTTTTTTTTTAACTGGATCGAAATCTGCAGACATTGGCTCTATTAATTTAGGCTTAAACACAGGACCTGTGTCGTCTTAGAAACGGTTAATGAGATGGAAAGCATACTGTAAGGGGCGAAATGAGATTTTTCTGGAAGCGATGTAGGCCGCTAGCTTCTCTGATACATATTCTTTGAGGATACCCTGAGCCCACATATCCTTTTGAGGGTGCCTTCTGACTAGTGGGTGTTTAGAAGGGAGGTTCTATCTACTGTGACAGACCTTTTGAATAATGACACGCTGATGACTCTTCAGTTATGTATAACAGGCTTCAAGAGCGGGATGAGAGAGGGACAGAGTAAGACTCCAGGCAAAACCAGTGTCCTAGCCTTTTAACAGCAGCATTGTTTATGTAGCTGGATGCCTGGTATGGAAGAGTCAGGGGCAGAAGAATGCATTTTCCTGACTCTTGAATAGCTTTTTATGTTTCAGACAAGGGCTGCACTCAGAATTAGTGTGTGGTGTGTGTATGCAGGAATTATCTTTGTTTACAATACTTTTCTTGAAAACAGCTGATTCTCTGTGCAGAGAGAAATAAAGGCCATTCTCAGTCTCTCTCCTTTTCTATGAACGTCCAGTTTAGTCTACGGCTTCTCTAACTTAGGGGTCATCAACAGGTGTCAGGAGACCCTGCCATTCCCATATTGCTCGATGGGAGGGAGGTCCCAGACAGATGGTAGAGGTATATAAAATCATGAGTGATGTGGAGAAAGTGGATAAGGAAAAGTTATTTACTTATTCCCATAATACAAGAACTAGGGGTCACGAAATGAAATTAATAGGCAGCAGGTTTAAAACAAATACAAGGAAGTTGTTCTTCACGCAGCGCACAGTCAACTTGTGGAACTCCTTACCTGAGGAGGTTGTGAAGGCTAGGACTATAACAGCGTTTAAAAGAGCACTGGATAAATTCATGGTGGTTAAGTCCATTAATGGCTATTAGCCAGGATGGGTAAGGAATGGTGTCCCTAGCCTCTGTCTGTCAGAGGATGGAGATGGATGGCAGGAGAGAGATCACTTGATCATTGCCTGTTAGGTCCACTCCCTCTGGGGCACCTGGCATTGGCCACTGTCGGTAGACAGGATACTGGGCTAGGTGGACCTTTGGTCTGACCTGGTACGGCCGTTCTTATGTTCTTATGAGAGGCTGGTAGAGGGTGTCCTGCAATGGAAAAGGGGGTTCCAGGATGGTTGAGGTTGAGAACAGCTGCTGTATTGCAAATATTTTCTTGTCTATCACTAATGCTTATGTATTTGTCATTGCTATTTGGCAAGTGGCCAAAAGAATAAATAACTAAATAAATATAAATATAAATAATACCACCTTGTATGATGCTTTTCAGCAGTAGATCTAAAAGAACTTTACAAAGTTACACTTTGTACACTTCACAATTATTGCCATTTTACAGATGGGGAGACTGAGGCAGAGAGGTGCAGTGACATGTCCAAAGTCACCCAGTGGCCAAGCAGGGAGATATTAATGTCCCAGTACAGATAAGCTGATCAAGAAATCTGTTTCATATTTTTTGGCTCCACCATAAGCAGCTGGGATTTTGTTTTAAAGTTAGAGCAACAAAAGTATATAGTGCCAGGGGAGAGCAATAAAACAACCTGGGCTTAACACATTTATTTCTTCGCAGGCATTGCTGTGCTTTACTTGCACCTGTATGATGTGTATGGAGACCCTTCCTACCTCCAGGTAGCAGAGGCATACGCGAAGAAGAGCTTGAATTGTCTGACAAAGCGCTCCATCACCTTCTTGTGCGGGGATGCTGGACCTTTGGCAGTGGCTGCCGTTGTGTACCATAAATTACAGGATGAGACGCAGTCGGAAGCCTGCATCACTCGGTAACGTTTCGGGGTTTGGTTTTGCCCGCCTGTTCCTCAAGTTGTTGCTTTTGGATGCATGAGCTGGTGTCCAAAGCTGGCACGTAGCTTTCCCCATGCGGAACATCCCTCTCAACCTTGTTAGGTTCTGCTGTAGGGCTCTGTTTGAAGGAGAGCATTCACTAACTGGACAAGAAGCATGCAACAGAATCTTCACATCCTAGAGAAATGGTTGTCATTAAGGACGTAAACCAAGCCCGGTTGACTAGCTGGCCCTTGTTACAGCCTGCTTTTCTGGATGGGGGATAGAATGGCTGTCACTGAGCAGGGATTGCCACAGCACTAGAGCTGGCCAGGCAGGCTAGGGGAGCTGCACGTGGTTGGTTGGTTTTGTTATTCATGTTTCCATTTTTCAGCGTCTTAAACAAAATTGGATTTTTTGAAAACTTTACACCAGTTCTATAGTTGGTTGAAAATGGGGGAAAACTTGGAAATATTTAGTCCGGACTTCTCCCCATTATCTTTTTCTTTGGAGGGGGGTGGAGAGAAGGGGGAGATTTGGAATTTTTTTTACCAGCTCCACCCTTACAGTTAAAGGGACATTTTGTCAAGGTGAGACTTATCTTTTTCATTTTATCTTATGTCTGTTTTTAAATTGTGTTTTCATCTGTATTTTTGTTGTTCTTTTTTAAACACAAGCCGCTGTACACTACCTGAATAGGGCTAGCATGTGACAGAGAAAAAACACTTAGCAGAGGAGCAGATTTCAATTGTAAGCTTTCAAGAGTATATGACAGAAGGAGTCTTAAAATGATGAGAAATACCTTGGGGCAAACTTTCCATTTAAAGTTGACCAGTAAACAAATCTACCAAATCCTAACAACTGCAGAAACATATGCTGAATAGCCTCCGTTATCTGGCTATGAGGGTCATACAGCACAATTGTTTTAAAATGAAGTGGGGGAGGAAGGTTCAGAATTGCCTAAAGGATTTGGAAACCCAGCTCCCATTATTTTTAATTGAGATTGAGATGTTCTTCTTTTTGGTGTGAATTTAGTGCTCATGAAATATGCAGCTTGAACTAGTCTAGAGACAAAAGTCCCTTTTTTTTATTCTGGAAATATAGACATGTGATCTTAACAATATTGCATTGGTCAACATTGCATCATATTGGTGAAGCTTGCTAATGTGATGTAGATATATTTGCCTACAAAAGGGACATCTGGACACCATTATTTCAAACTGTGATGTACAATCGTAGGGGGAATTAAACCCCAAATTATAACAGATCAAAACCCATGTTTCTTTATTGTAATTGTCCCTTGCTGCGGCAGTTTTGTGGCAGAGCAGAAATTCAGATTAATTCTGCACTGCCATCTAATGGCATCTGGAGGACAAAGCACTGGAAATGGGTTACTTCTGAAAGGCAAGCAGAGAAAAGAAAATGGGGTATTCAAGAAGCAATGGTTAGGGCAAACTTTCCTATTGCCTGCCCCCGGATTGTTCAGAGCAGGCCAGAGTACCCTTAAAACAGGAAAAGCTGCCTTCTACAAGAAATATTTCCATTAATCAAAAGGCGGAATGGGTTTTCAGTTTATTACTGAGCTCGCAAAGAGTTTGCTGGGTTCTGGAGTGGAAAGCTCTTAGTTTCTCCTGCGGAGAAAGGATAGCAATCACTGTGCCTGTTTCTCTTTGGGTCCAGCTGGGATGCACTCTTTAGAGGACATTCCAGCTGTACAAAGGCTGAAGTGAGCCTCTTAGCAGAGCTTTCTCTGCAGTGGGAGACACACAAGCTTCTTTTTTTCTGGGCTGCTTGCACTTGCCCAAATGAGTTCCTGACTCCAAAATGTGCTTTATCCCCCTGAGAGGCTCTAACACTTCACCGTGGCCAGTTTTCCAACAGCCAATGAAAACCTGGACTGTATTCTTACAGACTGTGTTCCATGGTTTTCCTGCCATCGGGAGATCAGGTGTTTGCTTCTAGAGTAATTGGTGCACAGAATCCTGTCCCGCTGCCGCATTTTCCCTTCTTCCTGAAACTGTTAGTTTTCAGCAGTTAATAGATTGGTTTAGTATCCGTGGTGTCTAACTGTCAGGTACCTTTACTAACGTCCCTTGCTGGAAAATGGCATTCTGGGTAATGTCAGGGCTGCCAGGCGTCTGGCACCTTGTGTGACACACCCACGATTAGCAGCCCCGCCCCTCTTGACCATATTACCTTTGATTCCCCTGTTTATTCTGCGGTTTGGTCCCACAGATGCTGACAGGAACTGCTCTGCAGGCTTCCTCTCCTCCTCCCCTCACTACTCCAGCTAGGGGGAGCAGCTTGCAGCAGCAGTACAAACACTGGCCTAGGTGCGCCAGACCATCCCTCACCCCCCAAACTGCCCCAGGGAGCTCTTCACATGCTCCCCCAAGACCCCTGCTCATGACATACCATCTACCCACCCCCTCGCCCAGTTTCCCCAAGCACCTCCATCCAGTTACAGTCCCACAGGCTCTGACATCTCCCTAGGCACTGCATCAAACCCCAGGCACTCCCACTCCACCTGCTATAGGTATCCCACCCCCTACTACAGCCTCCCAGCCCAGCCCCGCCCTTCCTGGCACTCCTTTCCTCCCACACAGCAACCAGGAGACCACACTCTAGCTGCTTCTCCCCCATCCTCCCTGGAAATAGGGTCACCAGGGGATTACGGGCAGCAGCATGAGGCAGGGAGATCTCCTGTTGCTGCCTGATTTGGGGGAGTGTGTATGGGAGACATGCTCCTGCCTCCCACTCCCACCCACATTTGCCTGCACATGCTTAGGAGGCAGGGTGAGAAGTCAGTGACTTGCTCTCACGTCTGGGAAACATCCAGGGGGGAGCAGCGCAACACTCGGTAGCCGCCTGTTGTGAGGACCTGGACCAAATCTGCCTCGAGACCCTCGCTCTCTAAATATCTCTAGTCACATTGAATCCAACACCAAGCAAAGATTTGTTGCTGCCGGGAGCCGGAACACAGCGCCCTCCATCTGATCCCAGGGGATTCTGGACAATTGGCTGTTGTGTCCTTTTAAAAAAGAATGTGCTGCCCAAGAGCAAGCGCTGACACTGTACCTTTGCTGTTCCCTCACGCGGCTGTGATGGGGAGCCCTGCACCAGTGGTTCCTCGGGGGTGCAGTTCCTGTGCCTTGTGCCTGTCAGAGTGGCAGCAAGAGGCACTGAAAGGAGCAGCCTTGAGGAAATGCAGCACCCATGCTGTCATTTTGAAAGTGACAGTGTTTTCCAGGCCGCTGACCCCGGGGATGGAAAAAAATACTACTTTCCTCTTTGCCGCCGACTTAATGCTCTGATAGGGAGGAACTTCTGACCTTGTTGGAAGAGTGGTGAGGCGCCAAAATGGAGGGTAATTTGCATCTTGTGCGATTGGGTCACAAAGCACCCAAGTGAAGAGTTGTCAATCGTTGCTAACGCTTGCAGGAGCATCACCAACTTCAGCGTGCTAATCATCTGAAGAATGACGCGAGGACTTTTCAAACGATGTTGGGCTCCTTGCTCTGTGTTGCCGGTGTGTTTAAAGTCTGGTGCCGGTAGGCAATCCATACTCTCACTCCTGCGGTAGATGAGTGCACTGAAAGAAGCCTGTGGTGTTTGCACTTGGACTGACCCTGCTATTATAATTAGTTAACCCAGCCTAGATGGATGAAGAGCGACTGGCTGTTTCTTCTGCACCCCACAGAGGCTCGGTATTTCATAACCACCCCTTTCCCACTCCACTGTGCACTGTTGCCTAAGTGATTCACATTCCTTCCCCCAGTCCCCTCTCCTTCACTCCTCATTCGGGAGATGACCCCAGCTGTTTTGGAACAGCGCGAGAGCTGTTGGGTTTTCACAGTCAAGACTTTTAAACATAAGGGGTGGCATCTTCAAAAATGGTCAGCTGGGGCTCAGCTCTGCTCCCATTTTGGTAACATCCCCTTTGACGTCTACAGAAGCAGAGTGAAACTGATGCCGATCACTTCTGGAAGTGCCTCGTGGCACAGAAGCTGAATTTCTGAAAGCACTGCTATGGCATGTGATGGGGGAGCTGGGAATGGAGAAGACGTTTTCCTTGCTTTAAAGGGTCATCCTGCCTTACCCACGCAGTTATCAACTTGGGTTTGACTTTCAACGTTATTATCTGGATTCCAGTAACGCCTAGAGTCCCAAATTGATCCCGTGCACTAGGCGCTGTACAAATACATAATAACTGACGGCCCCTGCCCTGAAGAGCTGACTGTCTAAATAGACAAGACAAAGGCAGGATTATGTCCATTTTACAGATGAGAACTGATGCACTGAGATTGCCCAAGGTCACATAGAGTGAGCCTGTGGTGGAACTAGGATCTGCACTCAGATCTCCTGAGTTCCAGTCTAGTAGCCTTCAACTGGAGTTAAAGTTTGGCGGTGTTTTTGTATAGCTCATCCCTGCCAGTCTACTTCCTCACCTGAATCTTTCTTTCCAGCTTGCTTCAGCTGCACAAACTTGACCCGCGAGCACCTGATGAAATGCTCTATGGGCGCATGGGATACCTGTACGCACTGCTGTTCGTGAACAAGCATTTCGGAGCGGAAAAAATCCCTCAAAACTATATTCAGCAGGTACCCTGTCATTTCTCCAGTTGCTCTCCAATGTAGGCTGAATTAGCCTCCCGCATCCTACTCGTTTGTCCTCTGTATTTTGTCGCTTCCCACCCAGCACATCCTTGGAAGGGTGAAAATAGATGCTGGTCTAGTTAACTCTGGCATGTGTGAAAACATGACATGACACGTGTGAAGGCCACAGCATGGAACCTCCAGCTGCAGGCCCCATTCTTCCTAAGGGATATTGTGCCAAATGCCCTTCCTAATCCATTAGGATTCTGTGCCTAGAGTCGAAGAAGCCCCTATTCCTCTCCCCCATTCACAAGCTAGGATTTCCATGTGCAGAATAACAAAGGTGCATGACTGTATTTTTCACTGTGATACCTGCTGTGCTGGCTACTGTCTGCCAGGCTGGAGGGAAGAGATTATATACCTCAAAGCTGTTGTCGCTCACCTCTGGTTTCCACCTGCAGGTCTGCGATGCAGTCGTGGCATCCGGGGAGAGCCTGGCGAAAAGGAGGAACTTCACAGCCAAGAGCCCGTTGATGTATGAGTGGTACCAGGAGTATTACATAGGGGCTGCCCATGGCCTGGCAGGAATTTATTACTACCTTATGCAGGTGAGAGACACCTGGAGAGAAAAGGGCTGCCCAGCAGTTTCACTTCTAATGCCCTCCAATTAGAACTTGGGACACCTGGGGAGCTTTCTGATTAGCTATTAGTGATGTCACACTTGTGTCTATCATGGTCAGCTGTCCATCAGATGCTCTCTTTTGTTGGGTTTAAATCCTATTTCAAAACAGCTCTAAAATGCTCTAGACTCTGTTTCTCTAGGGGCTACTACACTTCTGAGGTGGCTAGTCACTTAGAGCTAGATTCATAAAGAAACTTAAGTGTCATCATGCCTAACTTTTCGGTACCTAGAAAATCATGGGGATTCAGAGAGCCTGATTTTGGCATCTTGGCTCCCTATACAATGAAGTTACAAGCTGAATCTGGAATACATGGGATATAGAAAAGAGCAGCCAAACACCATATGCTTACAGGGAAAGTGTACCAGGGAAGGTACAGAGGAGGACATCAGATTCTGTGCAATTCTTTATCACTGGTGGCTGTACAGCACAGGTATTGATTTTCAATTTGCACGTTAGCAATTTGGGTATGATATGATTCTTAGCTTAAAATGCTGATTCCAAGGGGCTCAGAGCTGCCAACTTAAAAGAGAACTCTGTCTATATAGTTTTTGGCCAATGTGGTGCAATTAGAGGAGGACACAGAGGATCCACTCCTGCTTTCAATGAGGTCAATGGTGAAGTTGCTCCCTTAGTTTTAAACTCATTGTTACCCTTGAACCTGTTTACATGGTCTGTGTACAAATAAGAATTGAGATCTTCAAGTTGGGCTGGCCTTGCAGCTCACTATGGGGTGGTGGTGCTCTGCGTGGGTGACGTGATCTGCTAGGTCTTGGTGTCTGGGAATCATTCCTGATAGTTAGCCTGAGTTTTTCTCTTTGCTTCATTTCATTTCATTAATCCTGATCATATCTTCTAAGCAATTCCTAACCACTTCAGATTTGTAGGATAGACTTTTCCTTGCCTCTTAAAATCCAAAGGGATCCCCTTATCTTTCTCCCTGTAACAGTGTTCACTCACCAGTGGGGGCACCCCCTTGTGACTGGATCTGGGGATCAGCCCTTGTCGAGTCGAGCACCCCCTTCTGTTGCTCGCCTGCCCCGCAGTCCCTCTCACTCTCCGGGACTGGGAAGTGCTCTCTCTTTGTGACCCAGCCCTTCATCCAGGTGACGATATAGTTTTCCCCTTTTGGTGTATCAAAGTCTCGCCAGACCAACTGTCCAGATGCCACTTCACCAATCCTGCACCATTTCCCATTGGCTGGTGGGAAACCTGGGCCCACCCAGCAGACAAGGTCTACACAGTCTCAACCCTCACTGCTCCATCCTTGGGCTTCTTCCTACTCTACCTTCTACAGGCTTTCTTCTCCACACCTCCTCTGGGTGAACCTTTCTGTCAGGGACAGGAGCCCAGGTCTTTTGCTCTCCCCAACCCCTGAGCCCCCGGGTTTCCCCCTACCCACCTTTCTGTGCCCAGAGAGCAACTGCAGACTCCCTCCCTGCAGCCCCTTTCTGCTGCAAACTTTCTGGCTTTATACCTTACCCAGCTTCTCCCCAAGCTGGGCTTCAGCAATTAGTAATTTATCAGTCAAATCTGACCCTCCCTGAGGTGCAGCCTAAAGGTTCATTTGTCCCTTCTGAGCTACTCTAACCCCTTCAGGGCTAGTATAGGGTGAACACCCCCTCACACTCCCCTTGCTGGGGACTGGCTGGGGAACCCTCTGGAGCCAGTCACTGTTGCTGCAGAGGAAGAGGCACTAAAGGATGCCCAGGTGCATGCCCGCACCCGAGGCATTGAGCAGCCTGCCCCCACCGTTCTCCTAGCTTGTCTGTATAGGAGGAAAGATATGAGCCGACGTAGCACAGCTGAAGAAGCTGGAAGGAATCAGTAACGCCAAACTCTCTTGTCATCTTTGGAGCATAAATTGCTTATGCCTCTAAAACTATCATTGCCAGCTGGGGGAGGGAATTGTACAGTACTTCTTTCACGTTTTAACAGCCTATCTTGTCTGTCTGTTTCAGCCCGGCCTTGGCGTGAGTCAAGTGAAGTTACATAACACAGTCAAACCCAGTGTGGATTATGTCTGCCAACTGAAGTTCCCATCAGGCAACTACCCCCCTTGTATTGATGATGCCAGAGACCTGCTTGTCCATTGGTGTCACGGGGCACCTGGCGTGATCTACATGCTCACACAGGCCTATAAGGTACAGGAGGTCCTGGGAAACGGTGACAGGAGAGCTTTACACATGGAACTTGATCTCAGAGAATCCTCTAGCCAGGAGTCTCTGTCAGGGCATGTAATATTCTAATGAAATAACCCACCAGCGCCACCATGCATGCCCACACTTACACACCAATCAAAATGCAAATTAGACTTTTAATGAATGATTTCTGAACATGTCCCAAGTGTCTTGTCCCAAGTGCAGGATGCTCTCATTGCTTGTGGAGTCAGCCATGTGTTGTATTCATTCTGTGGCAGGTGACTAATGGTGACAGCTCATTGTGAGTTAAATAACGGTGACGCTGCTTCATTTATCACTTTAAAAATCTTTGACAGTAGAAGGCAAAGTCACAGTGCCATTGCTTAAGTAGGAGAGGTCACTCTCAATAGGAGCCAATTAACCAAGAAGGTGGGGGCCTGCTCCACCCTAGCGTGGATGCTGAGAGGATAATTGCACTGAGTGGAATCTCTCTCTCGTCTCCACAGGTGTTTGCTGACCAGCAGTATCTGAGTGATGCGCTGCAGTGTGCGGAAGTGATCTGGCAGTGGGGATTGCTGAAGAAAGGTTATGGGCTGTGCCATGGGACAGCTGGCAACGCTTATGCCTTCCTAACGCTGTACAACCTCACTCAAAACATGAAATACTTGTACAGGGCCTGCAAGGTGAGCGTCCATATGAGCAACAGACACAGAGGAAAGACTCCTGCCACCGGGTCATGGAAAGATTGGATGCTGACTGGGATAGCTCACCTTTTAAAAAAGTTATCCGATAACAAAAGATGGTCCCATGATTTTCTAAGGAGAGGAACTGGTCAGGCTAGTGTGGAATGTAACTAACATTCTAGAGCCAGTTACCTTGAAGGATGGTTTGATTCTACACTCTGCGTGATGGTTCTTTCCTTTGTAATCTAACTTCTAGCCTGGCAGAGATGCAGCTAGCACTAACCAGTTCATTTCACATAGACCAGTATGGTCCTTAAACAGTCACTCTCATCATTGTCCCTCAGACCAACAGCCTGCTGGGCTCTAGTCAACAGCAGTGCCTGGCAACAGCCTGTTTTCTGTTCAATTGTCATGACAAGATGGAGATCTGGAGGACGCTGGGTGGAGTGTCTGTATTTTTAACGTCCATGTCAGGTCTCCTACAAAGTTTGGACGCTTTGTTCTTCCTTCCTCAGTTTGCAGAGTGGTGTTTGAGTTATGGGGAGCATGGGTGCCGGACTCCAGACACGCCCTTCTCTCTCTTTGAAGGTAATCTCTGTCCAGCCTTTTCTACATAATATGTTCTGAATCCTGAGTCTGATCTCACACCGGTGTAAATTGAGAGTAACTGCATTAAGACCCCCTAAAATCAGCGTCAGGAGAATCACACCCATCGTTTTGACCCTCTCTGAATGAGATTTTAACAGCAGTGGATAATGGCTACAACTGGAATTCCTTGTTCTGTTGCAACCCCAGCTGGGAGGGCTGGTTGCTGGCATAGCACCGAGTCCTCCTGCGCTCAGCTCTGGTACGGTTCATAACTCTCACTGGAGTAAGTCTTTATTAGGGACAGTTTAAACCTACAGTAATTGCAGGCTGCCTGCCCAGCCAACCTCTGCACTCTGTGTACTTATTATTTTGTGCAGGCCCTTTTCAGTTTGCCTCCAAAGAACAATGAAGAAATGGACAAAAAGAAGCCATAGATCTAGCCCATGATTGGGCAACAGATAGCTTTCTCAAATGCTGATACCTATGCTGCTCCATAAATCTGCCAGCAGGGGGAACCCTGGGCCAGTTCCACCGCCACCATAAATCACAGAGCCACTCACATCCATGGAACTAGGACATAAGGTTGCCAACTTTCTAATCGTGCAAAACCAAACACCCTTGCCCTGAGGCCCCACCCCCACTCACTCCATTCCGCCCTACAGCTGTTGCTTGCTCTCCTCCACCCTTGCTCACTCACTCATTTTCACTGGACTGGGGCAGGGGCTTGAGGAAGCTCTGGCTGGGGGTGCGGGCTCTGGGGTGGAGCCAGGGATGAGGGGTTTGGGGTGCAAGAGGGGGCTCCGGGATGGGACTGAGGGGTTCGGCGTGCGAGAGGGGGTTCCGACTGGGGCAGGGGGTTGGGGTGTGGGAGGAGGGTTGGGGTGCGGGCTCCAAGAGGGAGTTCGGGTGCAGGAGGGGGATCAGGGCTGGGGGTTGGGGCACAGGAGGGAGTTCGGGGTGCCTCAGGCAGCTCCCTGGAAGCAGTGGCTCCTAGGTGCAGGGGCAGCCAGGCGGCTCTTCGCACTGCCTGTGTCCACAGATGCCGCCCCCACAGCACCCATTGGTCACGGTTCCCAGCCAATGGGAGCTGTGGAGCTGGTGCTCGGGGCGGGGGCAGCGCGCAGAGCCCCCCTGGCCGTCCCTCTGCCTAGGAGCCGAGGGACATATTGCCACTTCCACGGAGCTGGGTAAGGAGCCTGTCAGCCCCGCACCAAACGGACTTTTAATGGCCAGGTCAGCAGCCCTGACCGGAGCTGCCAGAGTCCCTTTTTGACCAGGTGTTCCAATCGAAAACCAGATGTATTGAAAGGCCACATGTTTAAAGGTATTTCAATGCTTACAACTGCAAATGGGCGCCTAAGGAGATTTACTTGCATCTTATTTGCATCTTAAGCACGTGTATACCTTTAAAAATCTGGCTCTAAGTGCCTACATTACTTTGGAAAAATGGGCTTAGATTCCCGAGTCAAGTAGGTGCTTTTGAAAATGACCCCTGGTTCCCTGTCTTCCATGATGCACACTCACAGTCATTATGATTTACTCTAGAATAATACTGACGTGCAATGAGAATCTCCCTGTTATATGCTTTGAGAAATAACAATTTTCTTTTTTTCCTTCAGGAATGGCTGGGACAATATATTTTCTTGCTGATCTCCTAGTACCAACAAAGGCCAAGTTCCCAGCATTTGAGCTATAAAGCCCTTCCCAGCAGTTCCCTGCACGAATCCCACTGCACTCCACATCCGTTGGACAAGGAGATGGAGCTTGCTTGAGTCTCTTTTCAAACTCATCTCTTGTAAAGTAAAGGCGTTCTGTTGATGGTTTCAGTTCTTTTCCATATTTAAAATTTTTCTAGTGCTCTTTTTGCTTTGTTTAGATTTTTTTTAAAAATGTGGTTTTTGTTATTGGTTCCTAAAGATGGGAAATGTACAGTATTTTGTTGGATATGCAAACTCAGAGCTTTGCTATTTTATGTATCTGAATTCCAGGGAGAAAGTTTTTTCTATTGAATGTAACTTTGTCCATTTAACTTTGTCATGAGTAACAGTGATAGAAGCTTAGAGTATTGTCTTTGGAAAACAAAAGATGAAGTCTTATGACTATTACCTCCTGTTGGCACCTAAGTATTCTCTCTCCTAATCATGGAGTTCTAACTGAACTGCTGCTTGGGCAGTTGACTGTGATGGACTGTGGAGACGGAAGTTATTTCTTATGCCATCCTCTTGGCAGACTGCAACTGTCACAGCTGTCACTGACATGCCAAAGTCCTCTCTTAATCCTCACACCTTTCTGCTTTGTAAGCAGACTGTGTTTCACTCTTTGTGCATTTTGTCAGCGATGAGAATACATAATCCATAACCTATTGTGCAGATTTCACCATATTCTGCTAAACACTGCAGGAGAAAGCCTTCAGTCACTGAAAGTGTCAGTTCAAAAGAGTTAAGTTACTGCCAAGTGTGATCTTTCATGTTCAGTTTTGAAAAACTTTCTGCGGTCTTGACTTAAAATTATATGTAACATTGCAGCTGTTAGCCTGGTGAACCAGGCCTGGAAACAGAAGTTGTGGGAAAAGAAACCTATTTCGTTAAGTTTTGTCAGTGTTTAAGCTGTTATATTTGTAGCTCTACCGGCTTCTTAATCCCTCCTACTTCTTTAATCAGCTTCCATGAACCTTAGTAACTCGGCTCGCTTGTTACTACTCATTGCAGCCTGATACATGAACAAGAATCCATCTGAAAAGTAGCTGGAAAATCTGCCCCAAATTGGTACTGATCGAATACCTTGTCTAGTCAATGGGCTAGATCCTTGTTGGCTGTAAATCGGAATTAATCCATTGATGGAGTTTCACTCACTTACACCTGCTGAGGGTCTGTCCTAGTAAACTCTTGTCCTGCTAACGAATGTGCTCTGGTAAAGGAGCACGCTCCATTGGCTGCTGGAGTTCCTGAACCTGCTTCTTGGCTCTTCCATTGGCTGCTGGAGGCGACCTCTTATTCCTCAACTTGCCCCAGGCCTGAAGAAGGGTGGAAATGGTTTTGATATTTCAAGGCTGCGGACAGTGAGTAGCTAGAAACACTAATAGAGCCTAAAGACTGCATCTCGCTTAGAAAATCATCTCCAACTCACTTACGTGAACTGCCTGAGCAAGCAGCGTAAACTGTATTCTGCACAGACCCCTTTGCCACTGCAAGCAGTGCTTTCATTGACTTTCTCACTACAGGTTTCAGCATTGATTGTGTGGACAGCTAATTAGAAAAATTGGAAACACAGTGCAGCTAATTTGCTGTTCGCTGGGTGTCCCAGTTGAAAGCATCAAGCTCATTTGGACTAGCTAAGTCTCTCACTGCTGTGTTTCTGAGCTTTTAACACTGCAGTGAAAAACCCAGAGGGGAAAAAAAAAAGTGACCTCCAGGATTTGAGTAATTGAATAGTTCTGGGGAAGTCCTATAGATGAAGCCTACTGTAAGTTAACTTGAATCTTTCCTGTAGTGACAACTGATTTGAGACCCCTGTCTTGGTTTTTTGGATTTCTGTTAAACATAATTCCTATTAAAGAAAAAGTTCATGCAGCCTGTTGCCCAGAATATTCCAGCAGCATGTATGCTACTGTGCTTGTACATGTACTACTTGAAAAGCACAGGGGACATGATGTACAAGTCTTAGGTTGAAAGCTGTTTAATAAAATGCTGAAACAACCAAGGTGTAGGTCCTTTTTTCTTAATCCTGTTCACTGATAATGCCCCATAATTGTATCTTGAGGGGGCAGCGTATGCCAGCAGCTGCTGGGACTCTTACTTGGGTGGGCGCAGTCAGAAAGACCCAAATGGAACCTGTTTGTAGCATGCTGCAGACATGGTATGAATGCCTGCAAAGAGAAGTCCACCTGTGGCTTCACAGAAGTGTGTGAATTTGTCAGTTTTGCCGGCTAAATCCCATCGCCGTGGCACTCTGGTCACAGCCATCAAACGTTGTCTTTATTGCGAGCCTCTGAATACAGCATTTCCAGCACTCACAATTATCTCGCGTCTCGCTTTCCTTAAAGCCCCAGCTCCCGTAGCTGAGAGATCTCAGGTTTCATTTTGAAAAGTTTCTAGCCCTTGTGGTTTGTCAAAAAGCCTGAAAACATGACTTGAGTTTGACCTAAGGGCTCAGAAAGCAAATAAAAAAGGAACCTAAAACTTATGTTGTGAATCTCACGGTTTCAGCGCTACTGTCCTGATTTGCTAGGGGGAGGAGAAGGTGTCTGACTCATTTTTGAACGTTTGGGGTTGTCAACACTGTGACCATAACAGCGCTGGTTTGTAGATACAGCACCCACATGGACCTGCGTACCGGTCCCTATCACTGCCACTGGGGGCCCAACTACAGCTGACAAGAGATTAGCATGGCTGAGCTACAACTTCTCTTTCCCCAGTTTAGTTTGGCTTGCTCCGGTAACCATAAGGCCCATTGCTGGTTGTTGCTTTTTGCAATCTAATCTGGAGAAAACAAAAGCCGAGTAGTTCGTCCTTTTTCCTTGGTGATAAATAATGTTCTGGGGCTTTGTTTTGCTTACCTCTTATCCAGCCTGGCCTTTTCTGTCCTGTTTGTGAAGGGGGAATGGAACTGCTCTCACTCTGTCTCTTGAGCATCTCTCACCCCACCCCTGCCAAATAAAACATGGGTTTTATTTTATCCTTAAGACAAGGCTCTCATTTCAGCTCTGTGTATTCTGTACCCCCTATGGCTTTCACATAAAATCCAGGCCTGAACTAGTCTTTATTCTGGCAAAACTCACTTGTAAGCAGCATTGGTTTTTACAGACTGGGTGTGCTCTATTAAAGGGACTCCATCCATTTGAATAGCCTGTTCCCATTCTAGTTTAAAGTAGTGCTGTTGCTGTCAAGTGATTAAAAAAATTAACTGCAATTAATCGCACAGTTAATAATAGAATACCATTTATTTAAATAGTTTTGGATGTTTTCTACATTTTCAAATATACTGATTTCAATTACAACACCGAATACAAAGCGTACAGTGCTCACTTTATATTTATTTTTGATTACAAATATTTGCACTGTAAAAAAAAAAACAGAAATAGTATTTTTCAATTCACCTAATACAAGTACTGTAGTGCAATCTCTTTATCATGAAAGTTGAACTTACAAATGTAGAATTATGTACAAAAAAACTGCATTTGATATAAAATTTTAGAGCCTGCAAGTCCACTCAGTCCTACTTCTTGTTAAGCCACTTGCTGAGATAAACAAGTTTGTTTACATTTGCAGGAGATAATTCTGCCCGTTTCTTGTTTACAATGTCATCTGACAATGAGAACAGGTGTTCCCATGGCACTGTTGTAGCCGGCATCGCAAGATATTTACCTGCCAGATGCATTAAAGATTCATATGTCCCTTCATGCTTCAACCACCATTCCAGGGGACGTGCGTCCATGCTAATGATGGGTTCTGCGCAATAAGAATCCAAAATGGTACGGACCAACACATGTTCATTTTTATTATCTGAGTCAGAGGCCACCAGCACAAGGTTGATTTTCTTTTAGGGTGGTTCGGGTTCTGTACTTTCCACATTGGAGTGTTGCTCTTTTAAGACTTCTGAAAGCACACTCCACACCTCGTCCCTCTCAGATTTTGGAAGGCACTTCAGATTCTTAAACTTTGGATTGAGTGCTGTAGCTATCTTTAGAAATCTCACATTGGTACCTTCTTTGCATTTTGTGAAATCTGCAGTGAAAGTGTTCTTAAAATGAACATGTGCTGGGTCATCATCCGAGACTGCTATAATATGAAATATATGGCAGAATGCGGGTAAAACAGAGCAGGAGATATACAATTCCCCCCCCAAGGAGTTCAGTCAAATTTTTAATTAACACATTATTTTTTTAAACGAGCGTCATCAGCATGGAAGAATGTCCCCTGGAATGCTGGCCAAAGCATGAAGGGGCATACGAATGTTTAGCATATCTGGCACGTAAGTACCTTGCAATGCCGGCTACAGAAGTGCCATCCACATGCCTGTTCTCATTTTCTGGTAACATTGTAAATAAGAAGAGGGCAGCATTATCTCCTGTAAATGTAAACAAACTTGTTTGCTTTGTGATTGGCTGAAGAAGAAGGACTGACTGGACTTGTAGGCTCTGAAGTTTTACACTGTTTTGTTTTTGAGTGCAGTTATGTAACAAAAAAAAATCTACATTTGTAAATTGCACTTTCACGATAAAGAGATTGCACTACAGTACTTGTATGAGGTGAATTGAAAAATACTATTTCTTTTGTTCATCATTTTTACAGTGCAAATATTTGTAATCAAAAATAATATACACCTTGGATTTCAATTACAACACAGAATACAATATATATGAAAATGTAGAAAAACATCCAAAATATTTAATAAATTTCAACTGGTATTCTATTGTTTAACAGTGCAATTAAAATTGCTATTAATCGCAATTAATTTTTTTAATCGTGATAAATTTTTTTGAGTTAATCACGTGAATTAACTGCAATTAATTGACAGCCCTGGTTTAAAGTAATGCTTAAGATACCCGTAACTGAAAGAAAGGAGAAAACAGACAATATTAGTTAATTTGGTGCTTGTCAGTTGTACTTCCTGTCTCATGCCGTACCACAGCATTGCTCATGCCCTCTTGCAGGGCCTGGGGGAAAGTGTGTAGCGGTAGTTTCAGCAGCAAAGCTGCACGCTGGCAACAGGGGCTGTTTAAAATATTTTTTTCTGTTTTCTCTACAAGCTACTTGAGGAGCGTGCTGGTCAGATACACAAACTTCAACAAGTTAGTTTACAAACAAATCAAGTGGAATGTCCCATTCAGAAAACTCAACTGGTTTTCTGGTTTTCACTTGGCCTCCATCCTAACTTAACTTGTGTTCAGCTTATATGTATGACCAGTGCTGTCAACATGAAAAATGCATGTAGTATTGTTAGCCACACACCATCCTTGGTTGTCCAATCCCCCATCAAGAGCCAACTATCACTAGCTCTTAGACTATCACTGCTGTTAGAAAGCAGCAAGCACAATTATGAAAGAGGTGAAATAAAGATAGAGGGAGCGTCTTGGGGGTGCGCGGGGGGGGGACAGACCGATTGCTGCTCGTGGCCAACTAATTTAATTTCCCATTTCTGCATTATATTAACTTTTCATAGGCACATAAATTACAATCTCTACTGACAATAAGTCAACTGTTAATGTTCTAGCACCACATGAATAAGGGTTAGAGAAACGTTTGTGAGGCATCATATCATTATGCAGTCAAAGGTATAGCTCCTTTGATAAACTAGTTTATAAACCAGCACCACAATCGTGTAATATATTTTAGGTGATGAAGCTTGACTCACTTTGAAAACACTTAAGACTAATATGGTCCACAGTAAACTCTGTGCCTTAAATTTTGTACAATCATATTGATATATTTACCAATATGAATTACATATTACACACCCAAAGCTATGTTTAAAGGACATAAAGGTTACAGAGTCAAACACTCAAAAGTTAGGAAATGCCTGTGCACCCTTAATTCAGCCCCCTTTGTGTATGCATTATGACACAGTCTTCAATTACATGGTCACATACTATTTTTTCCATCGGACCCCTGCCTCATTCAGTGCATAGGCTGGACGGTGCTCCCGAAATAAGCACCAATTTGATATTCTGTGTTCTCATTGTTCAATGTATGACTTTGGGTCTTATTTACTGCTCACTATTCAAACCCTGGCTCTGAAGACAGAATTATTAATTTCCTGATGGGCATTTCTCTGGTGCACAATCACTACAGTACTTAGGGCTTCACAAACATTAATGTATTTAACTTCAGAACACCCCCATGAGATGAGTGGGTGGTATTATCCCTGTTGCACAGATGGGTAACTGAGACAGAGACTCAAAGCATTCAAAAGTGTCCACTACTTTTGTGTACCCAGCTGAGATGCTCAAATCCTGATTTCTCAGAGCACTGAGTATTATTTAGCACTTTATATGTTCTACTCCTGGGGGAATTCTGTGCCACTGTGCAAGCGCAGAATTAACGTCCCCTGCACAATAATTGATTCTGACGGGGAGGTGAAGGAAAGCTCCAATTACACCTTTCACCCACCAGGGGCAGATGTGGTGCCAGACGAGAGGGCAGCTGGCTCACTGGCCAGAGCAGCCAGCTGTAGAGAGGTAGGGAGCAGAGGCTGCCTTCCTCATAGCTCCCTGCTCATGGGGTCAGGCGAGGAGGCATGGGATATGGGGGGGGGGGCACAAAAGGAGAGGAATATGGGGCTGTTGGGGGAAGTCACACAGACTGGGGTCCAGAAGGGCTAATGGGGGGACAGACTGGGGCAGAGGCACAGGAACTAGTGGGGTGACAATAATGAGACAGGGACTGGATAGGAGTGGGGGTGCAGGGCCATATGGGGATAGGAGGTGGCTGAATGGGGGTGCAGGGCCACATGGGGACAGGGACAGCTATGCCTGGCTGAATGGGGACTGCGGGTGCAGGACAACCCAGGGACATGTACAGATATGCCTGAATGGGGAGTGGGGTGCAGGGACACACAGGGACAGGGTCAGCAGTGCCTGACAATGGGACAGACTGGGGTCAGCCAGGGTCTGCATAGGGGAGACTCTCCAGCTACCTAACAATCCCTCCCCTGCAAAAAAAAAAAAACCTGTTCCATACATCTTCCACCCACATCCAACAACCCTCCAGGTTCACTCCCAGGCTCCATCCCTCTCCCTCAGCTCCTCCATTACCCCTGACTCCCCCAAGCCTTTGCACTGCTTCTGAGGGGTGCGGGAAATAAATTTTTGTATTGTAGCTTAAATGAATTACTCAAAGTTCTCCTCCCAGCCAGGGAAGCCCTGAGAGCCCAGGAGAGACTCCCTGCTCTCAGTTCTGTGCCCGGTGCCACACCCCAGAATCTCAATTACAGGGTAAGTCCTGCTCAGCCCCTGCAGCCCCGGGCTGCAGCTTGCACACTGCAGATGGAATCTTCAGAGAATTTAGCAGCCTACCTAACAAGTCTCTACTTATCACGTAGAAACCGAGATTTTTCAAACGCTATAGCTTGGTCAAATGTGAGTGGTTTTTCACAGGAACAACAAATGGAATATCCCTGACACCACAGCAACTACCCTGCCAAATTAAATCCCTACTCCAAAACGTGGGGGTGCTAGACTTTCACAGCAAAAGGTTGCAAGAGGTTTGTTTTTAGCATGAACAAAGCAACATCCTCCTTCCGCCCTGCCCATTAATTCTCTGATGTGGCTGAACTATTTTAGCTGAAGCTTTCCAAACAAAGGTAAACCTGAGGCAGTCACCCGGCATGGAAAATATCAGCCCAAATAGTTAAAGTTTGACAAAGGCAACTGAAAACAAGGTCATATACTGGGAAATGCCATGAAATCTTAAAACTAGACAATGATACCAGCTCTGGCCATAATATATATGAGGGGTTAAAGCCTGAACTGAAGTCAATGAGAGTTTTGTCATTGACTTCAGGGGAATCATGATTTCATCCCCAGTATTGAAAGCACCCTGTTGAGGTGCTAGAATTGTGCAGCTCAGCCTCTTGGAGAAGCCTTATTAAAAATAGCGGTATGTAGATCATTTGCCTTTTTTGTGTATGTGTGTTCATATTTCTAGTGTGCTGCATATTTGTCTACAGCAGTAGCTTAAAAATCTAGAAGTGTTATTTTTAAAAAGATAGAAGCTCTCTCTTTCTTACCACAGTCTTAGCATATAAGGTGAGACTGGAAATTGATGCACGTCATATTCTGCAAAAGAGCCAAACTTCAAAAGACATTTTAACCTTTGTTTTATTTCACAAGTCAGCACACACTGGGCATGCAGTTATGAGGCTTTCTACACAGCATGGATGCTAAGGCCTCGAGCCCGTATATTGTTCTTAAAATGCAGAGGAGAATGGAGAATCGTTTGTTTTGCTCTGCAAACGCATACACCCCTTGTACGTGGGGGTATATCACAGGTAAAAAGGCATATTTTCATGGAAGGCATATTAAAATATCGGCAGGGGTGATTATAGAAGAGGGAAGTTTTCCCTCCAGTAGATGGCAATAGAGTTCAATTGTTTTAGCGCTATGACTGAGCACAAGGACAATGTTTGCTATTCTGGTTTGCAAATTTCACAATTAAAATTAAAGAACTTGCCAAGTTCATTTGGCTTTTTGCTGCAAAAAATGCCCTGTGGCACTGGAAATAATGTTTGTGCATTTGTGAATTCTGTAGAAAGTGCTGCTATCACTAATAACCACCGGGGAAAATCAGCTGTGGTGTAAGCAGGTCTGATGCCATTGACTTCAATGGCAGTTTTACCTCTTTCCAGTGAGGTTGAATTTATCCCACTAACTGAAACAATGGATCGCCATGAACCAATTTATACATTGTTTGGGTCAGTCCTAAGCAGGAAACATGTCAACACAGATTGGTGACACATGGAAATAAAAATTTTGCTGCGGGGAAAGAGTGTCTATTACATGGCTTAGAATGTTCATCTCTCTAGTCTGTTCCATCCAGGAATGTCCAAACCATTTACAAATATTTAATTAAGCATCAAACCATGGTTTGCAGAGGAATAGATGTCATGATAGAGCTAGCAATATAACCTATGAGTTTTAAATCCTAGTTTCTTTTAACCACTGTGTACCACTCTCTTCTATTTTGATAACACTAATCAAATTTGCTCTAACTCGGCCCCCTAGCAGCTGTCACATTGAAAAGAAAATTAAAAGAAACTAATTTAACAGATTAGATATACAAAGGCAAAGGCCAGGCTATGACCCAATACTGAATTGTGCAAAAATAAGAAGAGTTGGGTTCTCTTTAAATCTTGAAACAGGATTAATGCTTGCTGTCTTAAACTGGCAAAAACAATTGCTACATACATGCAAGATTTTTCCTGTGCTGCCATGAACATCCTCCATCTCAAATCCCTGAATTCTTCCGATTGTTCTAACAAAGGATGACAACAGGCAACCTTGACGATACTCCTTTGAAAATGTCTGTACTTCCTAGAGAAAGACTGTTCCCATCTTAATCTCGCTCTTTCTCCTTCCCTGCCTTTGCACACACATGACGGGAATGGGAGTTCTGTTGGGAAAACATACCCCTAAGAGGGAGAATAGTGAAGAATGTAATTACTTTGTTATCCTGGGACCATAATATGCCAATTGCTACATTTAATGAGGAATTCTGATGGCACAGTTTAGCCTCTGGTTACCATACTTTATTTTTTTAAATTCCTTCTTCTGCTCCTTCAACACTGATTTCAGAAACTCTGAGTCCTGATTTCTTGAAAATGATTACAACCCTCAAAATATTAAGGGCGGAGAACTAAAACCAATAGCACCGACTGAAGAAATAGGTAGGAGCACACTCATAGCTGTCTAGTTGAAAGGGCCCAGATAACTAGAGTAAATGTTCTTTCCTGTGTTACTAATTCAAAGGTATTGAAGTCTACTGTTGTTTTCCCACTGATGTTATAGAAGTGAGGCCCCAATTCTGCCTCAGGATCCACTGGTATAGACCCCCACTTCATGCAGTTGCATTCACTTCATTGAGGCTCTGAAGTAGCCAGCATCACAAGATCCCAATGGAGAACTGGGGTCTTTGTCATCACCGTTATCTCTGAGAGTATAGGAGAGTTGAGAAGTACAATGGTGACTGGCATTATTAGTGAGAAGAAACACGTTACCAGGGAACATAAGAATTGGAGGAGCAGCACTAACTAGGCCTGACTCCGCTCTCATTTAGGCCAGTGTAAATCCTGTGATTTCAATGGAGTTAATCCTGATTCAGGTTCTGATTCAGCAGGGTACTTAGCTTTCATCAAAATCTCTCTGTCACACACACACTCAAAATATTCTATTCTCATCATGTGACTCCCGGAGTCGGGGCCCTACACACATGCCTATACACCTTTACTTTAATCCGTCCTGATTTCAGACACCATTATTTTCTGTTGAATCAATCTACACATTTAACCCTGGGTGAGTGAGCCTGGTCGATCCATAGTGACATCTACAAGCCGAGCTCATGCAGAACTCCAAAAAACGTCTCTGGACAACTGGAGTGCACAAGGGGCCTGATTCTCCACTGCCTGGCACCTGGTGTAATTATTTACACCTCTACTTAGGCTGAGCCAGCTCATCAGCTGATGCAAAGTTACGGGAGCTACTCTGATTTACACAGGCTGAGGATTTGGCCCAGTGAGTGCAAAGTGCAGTATTGCCAACCCCAAGAGTTCGGCTATCATGGGAATGGCTTCAAAATCATGAGTTCTTAAAAATAAATGCTTTTGGGGGTTCTTTTTTATTTGACTTCTAGTTTCTGGGACTCACAGGTTCATGTTTTCAAGATTTTCTCCTCAACCAATAGGGATGGAAACTTTTTTTTTTTTTAAGTACAAGGAAAGAAAGCTGAGATTCTTGCAAAATCACATGACTCCAGGCGCTGGGGCTTTGAGAAAAATACCATCTATCACAAGACGCACAATAAAGCCAGGAGAGTGAACAGCACTGAAAGTGGGTGTAAAACAGAATGGTAGTGTTGTTGCCCCCACTTTGCCTTGTTATTATACTCTCCTATACTCTCAGAGATAACAAGACAGGGGAGAATTCACTTCAAGGAATTCATGAATAGGGCCCCAGTAGGCATTGATAAAATAGTTATTAATGGTTTCAAATGGGTCTGTGACATGATTTTCCTGCATTAGATTATTATGGGTTAAGGGATTGATTTAATCAGTCACCCCAAGAGGGCCCAAATCTAGCCCTGCCATTGGCTCTGAGTCGGTTGATGTTCCTAGAACTGCCAGGAAAAATAGGTATATTATCCAATGGCTGTGGGGTAGCCCAGGTGCAAGGAGTTGCAGGGCTTAGTCCACTTCCTAACGGACATCACAGAAACTACTATCACAATTAGCATCCATGTTAGTAACCTCAGCAAAGAGGCCAAAGATTCAAACAAGGAAATAGAGCCTGAATGGCTTCTTTGGGCCAGGGGTTGTCTCTCCAGAGCAGATACAGGCCCATTGAGTGGGATGATCTGGGGGAAGCTTGAACGGCTATTCCCTGTGCTGCTGCTGATCAATAAGCAGAGATTCAGTCTGTCGAGCCAATGCCTTTCATAAGTGTGCCGTTCACATGTGACAATTGCTGAGCGGCTGGCTGTGCGCTCTGTAAGTGCAGCAAGCATTGTAGGAGTTACAAACAGCCTGAGACCTCTGAAAAGGGACCTGGGAACTCTTTGCAATCCTGCTGCCCATGTTGATTGTAAGATTCACTAATCAATGTTCCCGTGTCTCACAAAGCAGTGGTCTCGAAGATCTGCAGAGAGCCACTTCCAGCTCAGATGAGCTTCTCACTGTTTCTACTGGCCTGACTGGGGGGAAGCTTGGCTCGGCTTACCTGCTAGCTACTGCCTACTGCACACCATAGTCCGTCTTTGAGTCTTAGCTGCAGGAATATACAGAACGCACATGGACTGAGTCCCGTCACCAGACAGGCGCCTCCACTAATTGGCTAAGTCTGCTAAAGTGTCTGACCATGAGGTGACAGGCACCATCGCTAGCGAGGACGGGATTAGCTCCCACTTGCTACTGCCAAAGGGGAGGCAAACGTGAGCTATGCTGAAAGCCATTTCCAGTTGAGACAAGCTCAGCCCTGCTGCAGCTACCTTAGCTAAAGGGGGGTTCCCTTTTGGGTTAAGTGAGGGGGCTTGTGCCTTTAAAACACATAGGGGTCCCCACCAGAGCCTTGGCTAAGGCAAATGTCTTATACAGACAAACAACGAGTCAGATGTGTATGCCCAGTATGGCCATACAGCTCTATGTAACCACCAAACACGGCTAGTGTCTAGCAATTAGTTGGCAGATACACCATACTCCTTCGGTAAAAGAGAAACCTCGGATAAATTAACCGGGTGACACAGGCTGATTCAGTGTGTTGATAACAGCAGCATTTCCAGAAACTGAGAAAGGATGATCTTGTGGTTACGGCACTAGAATGAGCCTCTGCTACAGGCTTCCTGAGTGACTTTGCGCAAGCCACTTCATCTCCATGTGCTTTACTCCTCTATTTGTAACAGTTACTTATATTTTCTCTCTCTATTTAGATTGTTCGCTCTTCGGGGCAGGGACTACCTCATCGTACGTGTTTGTACTGCTCCTAGCACAGTGACTCTCTGATCTCAGTTAGAGTCCCTAGGCCTGGCTGTATTACAAATAATTAGGCTTGGAAGGAGTATATGTTTAATGGCAAATATTGATAAATGTCGCTTTCACTGTACAGACACAAGCTAACTAAAATATTTCCATCAATAAGCAAATTTTACACGGGCGAAGTAAGGAAAATGGGGCTTGAGAACTTATTAGAGTTTGATTTAAGACTATTTACTTTGCACATTTTGACATATGATGTTGACAATTCGTGTTTTAATGGTTGTAAAGCTTCAACGTTTTGAATCTCGACAGCTACTGTCATTAAATAGATATTGTCCGACCGGCACCACTGTCTGACCCCCTATGATATCCCACAACTCTGAACATTTAAAATTGATAAAAATAAAACAAATGCTTAAAAACAAACATTGATGCATCTTGAAATTATTAAAAAAAAAAAAATTTGAATACTGCCAAGCTTCCAAATAATAATGTTCCAGATACACAGTACCATTTTATCAGATAGTCAGTGTCTCCACCATCGCCTTCTCCATCGCACCCTGGAGAATGGCCACATGACCTCTCTTACATGGACTGGGTTAGGGTTCCAAATGAATGAGATTAAAGCAATAACTGGGGCTCCTTGGAAGGAAGGTTGCGAGACAGTGTCTTGCTAACTGCTGCTCTCTGACCTTAGTAGTGAGATTTTACTGGACAAGCAGGGCAGAAGGAAACAGCATTGCTTTAAAGCTGATGGCCAATGTCCGTTATTCAGAGTAAGGAGCATTCAGAAAGGTGCAGAAGCTGTGATGACCACAAATGGAATCCTGCCTGAAGCCCACTTTACGGAGACAGGGGACCATTCCTAGGGAGAGGAGGAGTCTCATTTTAGGAAGTTAACTGGTACTAGACACCATCTATTTTGCTAGAGTCCTTAGTTTTAGAAGCTCCAGTGGGAAACCTTCTGTGGCCTTTAGAGTCCCACATATAATCTCTCTACTTATCTATATGATTTAGGAGATAAGAGTTGTAGCAGAAAGACGAGCTGCCTTCCCCCACATAAAGCTCTAAACCTTGGTATTTTCTCAATATGAACTCCAAGGGCCTGATTCTCCGTGGCCCTGAAGTTTGTGTAGCAATTCACACTACAGTACAGCAGGTGCCATAGGCTGCCAGGTTACCCTGGTGCTGTTCTGCACTCTCTTTGCATCAGAGTACATGACTACACAAAGTCGGGTCAGTAGAAAAATCCAGCCCCTAATTTTCAGGGATAGGTTAACATCAGATATGGCCCAGATTTAATCAGGGACTGAGTCTTGCTTGTATATTTCCTGGGAGGTTGGAGTTGTGAAAATATGGAAGCCCTTCAGAAGTGCATGACCTCCAAAATTACTCATGTATATCAATGGGAGTGCAATTACAAGATCTGGAAGCCTCAGCTGGGGGGAGGCTTAGACCATCTTTCCCAGTCTATTCAGTTCTGCCTTAGTCCAGCACGGCCAATCTGCACCCCTTAATGCCGAGAAAGCCTACAAAAAGGGCAGAATATTCAGTTACCTGCATGCATGAAAACAGATTTTCAAAAAAATTCTCCATATTCTGCCCGGCGTAAAACGTAACCGCTTTCTCTAGCAAAAATAACTGAGATGGTTTAAACAAAAAAGCGAACATATTTACAAGCCACCCTCCCTTCCCAGGCAGCAGCTACTAGAGAAACTGCAGGCTGACCAGTTGTTTGTAAGGAATTTCATTGCTGAGCAGACTCCACTCAGAAAGAAGACAGCCCCGGATGCCCCTGGAGCCAAAGGCTTGGGGGCGGAGGATGGGCTGCTAAGAGCAAGAGCTTCTAGAAGACCCACGTAGACCCATGTGGGAGGGTGGCAAAGATTCTCCCTAATTAGGTTTAAAATTAAGAATAAGGCAAAAGCACAATCCAGGGCTGCAACTGCCTTTGGAAGAACCCAGCTGTCCCTAGTGCCAGTCCCTTGAAGCTGATTCTCCATTCTCCCCTTGTGAGATCATACTGGGAGCGCGTGACACCCACTGGACACAGGTGTGAAGGACTGCATAAGGCAGAGGGGAATCTGGCCTGCCAGGGAGGGCAGGAGTGCAATTAACACCAATGTGTATCTAATTAAAAGCCCAGTGCACCAGAGCTGACAGGAAGGGATAGTGGAAGATCTCCTAGCAATACATTGTACCTAAACTAGAATAAAAGGTGTTGGGGTATTTTTTTTTTTTTTGCTAACATTTTAAAGCCCTTGTGTGAACCGGGCATGTTGTATTTAACCTGTACTGGCTCTTTGAGGTAATTGCTTACAGGAGCCTAGGGTCCACCCTGACCAATTAACATGTATTAAAATACAACCTACTCTGTCTGTAGAAAGGTTTTTAAATGTTACCTGATATGGTGTCAAAGAGCACCTAAGACCCCAGAATAGAGGGGAATCATAAGCCCGGCTTCTCCATTGTGCCTTGTGCACTCATCTATATCTGTGCAAAATTCTGACTCACTTTGCTCTGGGGCGAATGACTGCAAAAGGCAGTGTAGGTTCAGGACAATAAACTATTATAGTTGACCTTCATCACTAAGGCCCTACCAAATTCACAGTCCATTTTGATCAATTTCACAGCCATAGGATTTTAAAAAATCGTTAATGTCATGATTTTAACTACTTAAATCTGAAATATCAGAGTGTTGTAACTGTAAAGGTCCTGACTCAAAAAGGAGTTGTGGGGGGTCGCAAGGTTATTGTAGGGGGGATTGTGGTACTGCTACCCTTACTTCTGGGCTGCTGTTGTCGGTGGCGCTGCCTTCAGAGCTGGGTAGCTGGAGAGGTGCAGCTGCTGGCCAAGAGTCCTGCACTTAGGACGGAAGAATCCCATGCACTGCTACAGATTAGGGACCGAATGGCTAGGCAGCAGTTCTGCAGAAAAGGACCTAGGGGTTACCATTGACGAGAAGCTGGATATGAGTCAACAGTGTGCCCTTGTTGCCAAGAAGGCTAACGGCACTTGGGGCTGTATAAGTAGGGTCATTGCCAGCAGATTGAGGGATGTGATCATTTCCCTCTATTCAACATTGGTGAGGCCTCATCTGGAGTACTGTGTCCAGTTTTGGGCCCCACACTACAAGAAGGATGTGGGAAAATTGGAAAGAGTCCAGTGGAGGGCAACAAAAATGATTAGGGGGCTGGAGCACATGATTTCCGAGGAGAGGCTGAGGGAACTGGGATTGTTTAGTCTGCAGAAGAGAAGAATGAGGGAGGATTTGATAGCTGCTTTCAACTACCTGAAAGGGGGTTCCACAGAGGATGGATCTAGACTGTTCTCAGTGATGGCAGATGACAGAACAAGGAGTAACAGGCTCAAGTTGCAGTGGGGGAAGTCCAGGTTGGATATTAGGAAAAACTTTCACTAGGAGGGTGGTGAAGCACTGAAATGGGTTACCTAGGGAGGTGGTGGAATCTCCTTCCTTAGAGGTTTTTAAGGTCAGGCTTGACAAAACCCTGGCTGGGATGATTTAGTTGGTGTTGGTCCTGCTTTGAGCAGGGGGTTGGACTAGATGACCTCCTGAGGTCCCTTCCAACCCTGATATTCTATGATTCTATGGTATGGTATTGCCACCCTTACTTCTGCACTGCTGCCTGCAGAGCTCAGTCCCCAGTCAGCAGCCGCCACTCTCTGTCTGCCCAGTTCTGAAGGCAGCAGTGCAGAAGTAAGGGTGGCATGGTATGGTATTGCCACCCTTACTTCTGCGCTGCTGCTGGTGGGGTGCTGCCTTCAGAGCTGGGTGCCCGGCCAACAGCCACCGCTCTCCGGCTGCCCAGCTCTGAAGGCAGTGCAGAAGTAAGGGTGGCAATATCGTGACCCCCCCGAAATAACTTTGCGACCCCCCCCCTTCAACTCCCTTTTGGGTCAGGATACCCAATTTGAGAAACCCTGGTCTCCCCTGTGAAATCTGTATAGTATAGGTTAAAAGCACACAAAAGATCAGATTTCATGGGGGAACATCAGATTTCACAGTCCGTGACGCATTCTTCATGCCTGTGAATTTGGTAGGGCTACATTCATCACTGAAGCAGATGGTAGTTGTGTTTAGTGTTGCTGGTTTATGACTATGTCTATTTAGCTCTCCAACGGCAGCTCATTTAAATTTTAGAAAGTGAAAACAAATCTGGGGGTTGACTTTATCGGCTAATCCCAAAAGTTTCTCATTTAAACCTCTTAAACAAGAATTATTTGTTTGTTCCCCCCTCCCCCTTGGTTCTGAATCTAGCCTGTACCTTGCATTAGCTTTTTTTGAAGGGGAGATGTTCTAGAAAGATCACTTACAGAGCCCAGATTCTCAGTTGGTGTAAAATCAATGGATTATGCAGATTTACAGCAGTGTTGCACCCTTTGCAACAGCTGAAAGTAGGTGTCAGTGGGAGTTTAATTAACTCTGAGTGGATGCTCAAAGTCCAACACTATCTATTAAATCTGGTTGTGTTTGACCTTAACAAGTGTCTTGGTATATTAATTAAAGGCTTCCACTAACGAGGACATGACAGTATTTTTCTTTGGAAAGAATGGGCACATTTTTTACCATTGAAACAATAAGACATATCCCCATTTAGCACCTCCTTTTAGAGGACCACATCTGTGTTCTCTGACAACAATTTGGAAGGTTGGTAGAAGTGCATCCTTCTAAAATATATGGATTTATAATTAGTTTGAGGCTCCTTTTCCTTCTCAAGTTACCAAGATAAAGGAATTCAGGCCTGTGACGGAGCAGGGAGCAGGGCAGATTTGACCTGGGAATGTTGCAGGGGGGTTGCAGTGGGGATGTGGGACTTCCCTTGAAGGGAGCTACCTGAGCTGTAACCTGAGCCAGGAACGGGGGTGGGGAGAATTAACACCTTCTGCCCGGGAGACTGAACAAAGGAGAGGAGCAGCGGGAGGGGCTGGGAGTTTAGTTTCGGTTGGGGCTGGGTGGTGCAACGCAGGGAACCCCAAGCTGGGGTCTAAGCTCCCTGAACCTCCCAGAGGGACCTAATTGAGGGGGGTCTGGTCGTACCTACACGCTCTGCTTGAGACTGTGTTCCTGTCCTTGAATAAACCTTCTGCTTTACTGGCTGGCTGAGAGTCGCAGTGAATCTCGGGAAGAGGGGTGCAGGGCCCTAACTCCCCCACAATCCGCAACAACTGGTGGCAGCGGTGGGATCTACTGCACCCCGTGGACGGCGCTTCCTGCAGTAAGTGACTGGGGAGCAGTAAAACGAAGGGGGATTGACGGGGACCAGGCCTGCTGAAGAGTGGGAGAGAGACGGTTATTACCCCTGGGAGTGTGTGACCAGCGAGAAGGACTTTTGCAGTAACAGGGTCCCCCGGGGGGATCGCAGCGAGTGGTCCCAGGGGCGGAGGAGTCTGCAGCTCGACCCTGGCAGAGAGGCGGTGACCTCGAGAAGGGCTGGCACACTAGGGGTCCCCCTGGGAACTGTGGGGAGCTGTGAGCACACAGGCCGGTGAGTGGCCAGCAGGAAGATGTATGCCAAGCGGCTTAAGAGCGACCTGGTGGAGCTGTGCAAGCAGAGGCAGCTGCGCATTGGGAGGCTCACCAAAGAACAGCTCATTGCCCAGCTGGAGGCGGAAGATCGCGCGAATGAACTGATCCCTGTGTCTCAGGGAAGCAGCCTGGCAAATGCAGCGCAGGCACCAGTGTCTGTCCCAGCTGGGAGTGGTCAGCCGGCTGCTGAGGGCTTCCCGAGACCCCTCCTTCCTATGCCTAGGGGAAGGGTGGGGAGGAGCCCAGCAAATACCGAAGGCGCCGTGATCCCCCCGGCCAGCAGGGGGTCCCCCCGGCGAAGCCCGCCGGCCAGCAGAGGAGCCTCCCGGCGACGTTCGGCATCCGGGGAGCGGAATTGGCTGGAATGGGAGAAAGAGCTAAAACTGAGGGAGCTGGAGGATCGTGAACAACAGAGACAGCATGAAGAGAGACAGCGTCAGCATGAACGGGAGGAGAAAGAGAGACAGCATCAGCATGAACGGGAGGAGAATGAGAGACAGAGACAGGAGAATGAGAGACAGAGACAGGAGAATGAGAGACAGCATCAGCGCGAACTGGAACTGGCGAGACTGAGGGGCAGCGAACCCCCGGCTGCGGTGAGTGATGGGGGACCCAGGACTGCACGGAGCTTTGATAAGTGCATCATGGCCCCATACAAGGAGGGGGAGGACATGGATGACTTCCTGGAGGCCTTTGAGACGGCCTGCGAGCTGCACCGGGTGGATCCCGCGGACAGACTCCGGGTCCTTACCCCCTTACTGGACCCCAAATCCGTGGCATTGTACCGCCAACTGGGAGAGGCAGAGAAAGGGGACTACGAACTATTCAAAAGGGCCCTGTTACGAGAGTTTGGGCTGACTCCTGAGATGTACCGGGAAAGGTTCCGGGGTCAAGATAAAACCCCTGAGATCTCATATTTGCAACTAGCCGTCCGCATGGAAAGATACGCCAGCAAGTGGGCTGGTGGGGCCCAGACGAAGGAGGACCTGATTAAACTGCTGGTACTGGAGCAACTGTATGAGCAGTGCCCATCCGACCTGAGGCTGTGGTTGGTGGACAGAAAGCCAGAGAACCCGCGACACGCCGGGCAGCTGGCTGATGAGTTTGTAAAGAGCCGGTCAGGGGGTGGCAGGGAGGAGCCCCAAAGGAACAGGCCCGCCGCGATGCAGAGAGAGAGTCACCCTGGGACCTCCCAAAGGGGGAATATGGGGAATCCCCTCCCACGGGGAAGGCCCAGCATCAGGGACAACCGACCGGCTCGAGGGGACCCACGGGACCTGAGCTGCTATTACTGCGGCCGAAGAGGCCACGTTCGGGCCCAGTGCCCCAAGCTCAAGGACAGACTGAGCAGACCGAACCCGCACCGGGTTAACTTGGTAGAGGCCCAGACGGACGAGGGGCAGGCTTCCCACGCAAGAGGGGCTGGCAGCTTATCAACTGCTCAAGAGAGAGAAGGGCCCCCGGCCAGCTTCTCTGGGGGGCCAGATGCTCCGGATTCAAAGTTCTCCGTTTACAGGGTTGGCGCGGGGCTGTCCCTGCGGAGCGAGTGCCTTGTTCCCCTGGAGGTGGATGGGAAGAAAGTTTATGGATACTGGGACACGGGCGCAGAGGTGACACTGGCCCGGCCCGAGGTGGTGGCCCCAGATCGGGTGGTGCCCAACACCTTCCTGACCCTGACCGGGGTGGGCGGGACCCCATTCAAGGTTCCCGTAGCGAGGGTACACCTGAAATGGGGGGCCAAGGAGGGCCCCAAGGACGTGGGAGTGCACCACCATTTGCCCACTGAGGTGTTGATGGGGGGGGACCTAGAGGACTGGCCAAGCAGCCCCCAGACCGCCTTAGTCGTGACCCGTAGCCAGAGCCGGCGAGGGGCACTACGCCCTGACCTTGGGAAGGATGTCCCACCGGAGGCACCGAACCCTTCCCGGGTGGGGAGGGAACACCCAAGGACAGGCCGCGGGGTGGCTGGGGCTTCCGACCCAGCCGACGAGAGGGAGCAGGTCCCCATCCCTTCCTCAGCCGCCGAGTTCCAGGCCGAGTTGCAGAAGGACCCCTCCCTGCGGAAGCTAAGGGGCCTGGCTGACCTCAGTGTGGGACAGACCATGAGGAGAGGATGCAAGGAGAGGTTCCTGTGGGAGAAGGGGTTCCTCTACCGAGAGTGGGCTCCCCCGGGGGAAGTGGAGTCGTGGGGGATCAGGAGGCAGCTGGTGGTTCCCCAGAAGTTTCGCCACAAGCTACTGTACCTGGCCCATGACATCCCTCTCGCAGGGCACCAGGGGATCCGGCGCACCAGGCAGAGGCTGCTACAGAACTTTTACTGGCCCGGGGTCTTCACCAACGTCCGGCAGTACTGCCGATCCTGTGACCCCTGCCAGAGGGTGGGGAAGGCCCGGGACAAGGGGAAGGCAGCATTGAGACCTTTGCCCATCATAGAGGAGCCTTTCCAGAAGGTGGCCATGGACATAGTGGGACCTCTCAGCAAGACGACCCGGTCTGGGAAGAAATACATCCTGGTGGTGGTAGATTTCGCCACCCGCTACCCCGAGGCAGTGCCCTTATCGTCCATTGAAGCAGACACTGTGGCGGATGCGCTGCTGACCATTTTCAGCCGAGTGGGGTTCCCCAAGGAAGTCTTGACGGACCAAGGGTCCAACTTCATGTCGGCCCTACTCCGGTGCTTGTGGGAGAGATGTGGGGTCCGGCACAACTGGGCCTCAGCATATCACCCCCAATCCAACGGGCTGGTGGAGAGGTTCAATGGGACGCTAAAAATGATGCTGAAAACATTTATGAATCAGCACCCGCAGGACTGGGACAAGTACTTACCTCACCTGCTGTTTGCGTACAGGGAGGTACCCCAGGAGTCTACCGGGTTTTCGCCTTTCGAACTGCTATATGGAAGGCGGGTAAGGGGGCCCCTCGACCTGATGAGAGACGAATGGGAGGGGAAGGCCACTCCTGACGGAGAGTCGGTGGTGGAGTATGTCCTGACCTTCCGGGAACGACTTGCCGAGCTCATGGGCCTGGCCAGGGAGAATCTGGTCAGAGCCCAGAGGAAGCAGAAGGTCTGGTATGACCGCACAGCACGGGCCCGCGCCTTCGCCACTGGGGATCAGGTGATGGTCCTCATCCCCGTGAGGAAAAACAAACTCCAGGCCGCCTGGGAAGGGCCCTTCAAGGTTGTCAAGCAACTAAACGAGGTAAACTATGTGGTGGAGCTGTCGAACCGGGCACACCACCACCGGGTGTACCATGTGAATATGATGAAGCCATATTATGACAGGGGGAATATGGTGTTGGCCGTGTGTGGACAGTGGGAGGGGCAGGGAGATGACCCTTTAGTAGATCTATTCCCTGGGACAAGAGTTGGCTTCCCCCTGGAAGCAATTCCCCTCTCTGATCGGCTAACCCCTGCCCAGCGAGCTGAGATCGGAGGGGTGCTGCATCTGTACCAGCAGCTGTTTTCCAACCAGCCTGGACGCACTAATCTGACTGTCCACCGGGTGCAGACAGGATCGCACCCACCTATAAAATGCTCCCCCTTCCAAGCCACAGGGAAAACTGCTCAGGACCTGGAAAGAGAGGTCAATGACATGCTGGCTTTGGGGGTGATCCAGCCGTCTTCCAGCCCTTGGGCCTCGCCGGTGGTGCTGGTCCCCAAAAAGGACGGGTCGATCCGGTTCTGTGTGGACTATCGGAAGCTCAATGCCATCACTGTAGCCGATGCCTACCCCATGCCCAGGCCGGACGAGCTCCTAGACAAGCTGGGAGGTGCTCGGTACCTTACCACCATGGATCTTACAAAGGGCTATTGGCAAGTGCCGCTGGATGCAGATGCCAGGCTGAAATCGGCCTTTGTCACCCCTCTGGGGCTCTATGAGTTCCTGACCCTGCCCTTCGGCCTCAAGGGAGCGCCGGCCACCTTCCAGCGCCTGGTGGATCAGCTACTGAGGGGGATGGAGAGTTTTGCCGTGGCGTATATCGATGACATCTGTGTCTTTAGCCAGACCTGGGAGGACCACATATCCCAGGTTAGACAAGTGCTGGACCGACTCCAGAAGGCTGGGCTGACCGTAAAACCGGAGAAGTGCAAGGTGGGGATGGCTGAGGTATCCTACCTAGGCCACCGGGTGGGAAGCGGCTGCCTAAAGCCGGAACCAGCCAAAGTGGAGGTGATCAGAGACTGGCCCGCTCCTCAAACCAAAAAGCAGGTCCAAGCCTTTATTGGGATGGCAGGGTACTATCGGAGGTTCGTGCCCCACTTTAGCGCCATAGCCGCCCCCATCACTGAGCTGTGCAAGAAGGGGAAGCCAGACAAAGTGGTCTGGACCGAGGAGTGCCAGGAGGCTCTCCGGGCGCTGAAGGAGGCTCTGGTCAGTGGCCCAGTTCTGGCAAACCCAGACTTTGACAAGCCCTTTATGGTGTTCACCGACGCCTCAGACACAGGACTGGGGGCGGTGTTAATGCAGGAGGATGAAAAGGGGGAGAGACACCCCATCGTGTACCTGAGCAAGAAGTTACTACCCCGGGAGCAGAACTACGCGGCCATCGAGAAGGAATGCCTGGCCATGGTGTGGGCCCTCAAGAAACTAGAGCCATATCTCTTTGGGCGTCACTTCACCGTGCACACCGACCACTCTCCCCTGACCTGGCTGCACCAGATGAAAGGAGCCAACGCCAAGCTCCTGAGATGGAGCCTGCTCCTGCAGGATTATGACATGGACGTGGTCCATGTGAAGGGACGTGACAACCTGATAGCGGACGCGTTGTCCCGGAGAGGGAGCCCTGAACTTCCCCAGGTCACTGGTCAGAGTGACCCCGCTCAGTTCAGTCTCGAAGGGGGGAGAGATGTGACGGAGCAGGGAGCAGGGCAGATTTGACCTGGGAATGTTGCAGGGGGGTTGCAGTGGGGATGTGGGACTTCCCTTGAAGGGAGCTACCTGAGCTGTAACCTGAGCCAGGAACGGGGGTGGGGAGAATTAACACCTTCTGCCCGGGAGACTGAACAAAGGAGAGGAGCAGCGGGAGGGGCTGGGAGTTTAGTTTCGGTTGGGGCTGGGTGGTGCAACGCAGGGAACCCCAAGCTGGGGTCTAAGCTCCCTGAACCTCCCAGAGGGACCTAATTGAGGGGGGTCTGGTCGTACCTACACGCTCTGCTTGAGACTGTGTTCCTGTCCTTGAATAAACCTTCTGCTTTACTGGCTGGCTGAGAGTCGCAGTGAATCTCGGGAAGAGGGGTGCAGGGCCCTAACTCCCCCACAATCCGCAACAAGGCCTGGCCAAGGTCTGACTTTAGAACTGATTTAAAACAAGCGATTTTATGAAAGACCCGACAGTAGCTAGTTTAATTGCCTAGGGGGTGCTAGCCCATAACACAGCACTGCCTTCCACTAAAAAGGGGAAATATATTACCGTAGAACTTGCATCATTGCAGTCAGCCGGGGCTGATGCTGTGCAAGTCCAGGTAGGAAATCTGGGCTAGATTCACTGTCATAGCAAAGGCAGAGTGGCTGAGAGAGTGGTAGGAAACCTGTGTGACCGTTTTGGTGGGGGAAGAAATGTGTTTGCATACAGCATCCTCTCCAGCTAACTGAGTGTGGCAGTGTCACGAACACAGAGCACGTGTTGATGGTTGTCAGGGGTAAAGGAGGGGCAGGGAAATTGCATCAAGGATGAACCCTCCCCAGTATGGTTCAGTTAATTAGCATAATGGGCCCTTGAGAATGGGCATGCAAGTCCAGTACTGTCTTTCCCTCCCACTGGGGTAGTATAGCTCAGGTCTGTGGCAAACACTGCCACTCCTATGGTCAAAGAGCACCATTGCATTATAGTACAGCTTCATTTTCAACAGCTTCCTTCATGGGTAAAACACAAAACAAAACCACAGCTCTGTGTCCCAGATACACCTGGGGAAAAGGCAGGACCAACACTCTGCCAACATTCCTTCCAGCTCAAAATAGAGATTGCTTTGACCTCATTCACAACCCTTCTCATTCACAATTGCTGGTACAAGTGCATCTTTGCTCCCGCTAACGTTCCCCCAGAGTGAGCTTCTGTGCACATTCCATATAAAGGAGCACCCATCCCTGGCACATTTAAAAAATACAGTTATGCAAACAACCTGGAACAAACCCTTCACCCAATCACAATCCCTTAGCTATAAAGCAAGTTTCCAATCAGAGCTGGAGGAAGAAGGCCCTTTCTCTACAGGGTCAGGAGTTATCCCCCTTTGTCAAGTCCACTGGCACCCTGTTCACTAGAAGGAATACCCCTCAGAAAACCCTTACTGTTTGAATGGTCTGGGTTATATAGGAGGTTAAGCTAGGTTATCACAGCGGTCCCTTCTGAATTTGGAATCCACGAATGCCCTGCAAAATGAACCTCAAGATGTTTTGCCCAATGGATTTTTTTATGGGGGGGGGCAATCTGGCCAGAGGAGGGCAAACGTGAACTGGATCCTGATATAAATGAGCCATCAGTGCAGCTTGTGGATGGCAATGGTGTGATTTTGCTTCTCTTATTGCACTGAAGCTAATGAAGTGGTGGAGAAGGAGCCTGCGATGGCGCAGGAGCCCTGGTGCTATAGAGCAAAGGCAACTATGAAAGTCTTAAGAAGGAAAAAGGAGAAGCTGGGTAAGGATGCCTTTAACCCCTGCAGTATGTTTCCTCATGGCTCAAAAATTTCTGGCTGGCGGGGTGAATTCAGATTGCATGGCTCTCGTGCTAAGGCTGTTTTGCAGTGATTGCAGTTTGCCGCAGTTTTTGCAGTGATCCCAGTCTGTAATTGAATCCACCGTTGGTTCATAATCGTCCATAAATCCAGTTGGAGCCGGGCCCATAAATAGTTCCACTGCAGTATGCAACAGCATGTAGAACAGGAACAAATGTTCCACATAGCGGCTGTTGATCTAATCAGATTAATTGAGGAGTTGATCATGTTTCCAGCATTTGGCTTAGTTTTATTATAGCCCCGGAGCCTCTTTTCCACTGGTGAGGCGGGTGCAGTTGTGATGGATTGATTCACCATTTACAGCAGCCTAGCAGTGAAGTTTTACAACGATCTGCTATAATCGCTCAGATGATATGTTTTCCTGCTCCCTGAGATTAGTGGGACTCGGAAGAAAAATATGGTGGCGGTTTGTCAGCTGTTATGGGTGACAAAAATAAGACTCGTATACAAAATGAGAGCTTGAAGCCTCAAATCGAAGAATAGTCGTTTGGGCCCAGATCCTCAAAGGCAGTGATACTCAGACTGAGGCTCACAAGCCACAAATGGCTCTTTAGTGTGTCTCCTGCTGCTCTTTGCAGCACATATTAAAACCAACCTAAGTTACTAACCAATCAGGAGGCTTTTACTGTGTTATTAACCAAATGTAGTTGATAAAATAATTATACTTGGTAAGTCATTTTGCTGTGAGATTAATATATTATATATAAAATAGCAAATGAAGCAATGAATTCACACTACTGTGTCTCTTTTCGGTAACATTGGTTGCTAATTTGGCTCCTGAACCACTGAGGTCTGAGTATCACTGCTCAAAGGTATTTAGGCACCTAACCTCTGTTGAAATCAATGAGTTAGGCACCTAAATACCTTTGAGGATCTGAGCCTAAATTCTGTGATAAGATCACAACAAAAATCAATTTCTGCAATAATAAGTGTCCCCAAATGCCCTATTAGGAATTAAAAGCTAAAGACCTGACTCTGACCCCAGTTACTTCAGTGGGAAACAGGAGTAACTCACTGAAGTCAGTAGCATTACAGCTGGGTAAAACCAGCTCAAGTGAAAGAAGAATCAGCACATATTAAAAACACTGAGTGATTTAATTATTAACCAATCTAAGTTATTAAGTAATCAGGAAAGTTTGGAAATGTCTTATTCCAGCGGGTTTGGCTCAGCCCTTTACAAGAAGCCAGCCATAAAGGCCAGGTACAGATCTGGAGACAAACAAACCCAAAGTTCCAAGGTGAATGGATCAGAGAATTTTGGTCTGGGCCGTTTAAAAACAAGGCATTCGATTTCTAGCTTGTATTACAACAGCAATAATATCATCTTCCCTTGGCTTTCATCAGCAATTAACTGATTCATTCATTCTGATAAATTACTTAGCCTTCCACTTCCATGTCTATGCACTCAAGTATTGAGTTATTTCCTTGTAAAACAGAGGGGCAATAATATTAGCTTTACTTGCAGTATCCTTGAGTTGCGCCATGAGACATCAGTTAGGGAACAAAGGGAATTCCTAATGATAAGGGGGAAACGTGGCCAGCTATCCACTCAGTTCTCCCTGCTCTATGAAACGTTAAAAAGATAGGCCCGCTGCTATGACTAGGTCTCACTGCTAATCTGTCCAGCCAGCCAAGAACTGAATATTTGCGAACTCCAAGAACCGCAATCTGCTTCTCACTGCTTCAGTGGGGAAGTAATCTGTTCTGTCCTTTTTGCTCCTGCAGATCACCCTCTACATCATCTTTGGCGTGCTAGCGGGTGGATTGGTCTTGTGTTAGACCAGATCCAATGCTCCTCCCTCTAGCCATCCCTTCCCATCCACTCGCTGTCCCCTGCACAGGAGGGGAAGTAACAGCCTGGCAGTGCTTGCTCTCGCGCCCTCGTGCAAGCTCTGGCGATCCAGGTAGCCCGTAGAGGGAAGTAAAAGAGCTCTGTGTGGCTATGCTCAAAATTGAGCCTTTAATTTGCATAGCCCCTGTGTCTGAATTCTGTCCTAGTTGTGAGAGAGCAGTAAAAGCCAGTTGGCAGCATGCTAAGGTAAACCAGGTGAAACCCAGAAAACCACACATGTGCTAAGTATGATGAGCTCTTATTTAGATGGTAACAATGCCCATCTTGTGCTAAGTGCTTCCCAAACACAGCCGGTGCCATGAAGTCAGCCATTTAAAAGGAGAAATGACTCAAACTCTGCAGCAAGTACACAGTGAAAAGGTCATTGGCCTGCATGGAAATTGAATTGTAATGAATACACTCTATTTATTGGCCAGACTGCAGTGGGGGTATTAAAAGCAGCAGGAGCTTGTTGGCCATCCAACCCAACCCCAGGCCAGATGCCCCAGGAGATGTGCACACTTTCTTCAGAAGGAAGTAACCGTTAAGTAGGAATACGAAGCTGGGTGCCCAATGTATGTGGGTCCTCAAGCATCCCAGGCAGGAGATAGGAAAATCAGATTGGTAGTTGCAGGGCCTCTGGCAAGGCAAAAAGCTACAGCAAACAGAATACGAAAAAAGGAGAAATAAGCCACGTGCCTGCAATCCCCTCGGATCCTGAAACAGAGAATTAGCAAGTACACTCTGAATTGTGAGCCAGTGCCGTCTAACGGAATGAATGTGAACCTCCTAAATTGTAACCCTGGATCTGCCACTGACTCCCTATGCGGCCTTGAGCAAGTCTCCCTATCTGTTAATGTGGGACTGGCAATATTTCCCCACCTCTCTCGCAGGGGTATTAGCAACAACAAATATTTATGGCAGCATTCAAAGCCCCAGATTGGGATCAGGTCCCCATTGTGCTGGGTGCTGAACAGAGGTAAAATACAGACAATCCCTGCCCCTTGGGGATTAGCATCTGCGAGGTCTCATTAATTAGTTTGTGTTAGTTCAGTGTCTGATCACGGACAGTGATGACACCCCTAAGTGCTAAGTACCACAACTGCCTCTGCCTGTTTTTTCACATTATCCCTTTTGTCTTGAACTCCCTCCCTTGTCCTGTCTTGCCATGCCTGCCCCCATTGTCTTTGCCTCTATCATCTCCACATTCTTGCCTTCCACTGCTTCTTGTCTTAAGCCCTGATCATACAACCACATCACACACACAAGTAACTTCACACAGGTAAGTAGTTCCATGGACTTCAAATGGGAGCAAAGTTGGTCCAACGGTGGCTGCTTTTGAAAATCCCATCCATAAGAGCAGAGATTTTCAAAAGTGACATAATTTGTGTCCCCTTTACTTTTTAGTGTTCAGCTTCACATACATTAGAGAGGCCTGATTTCAGTGCATGGGTATTGGACACTTTCTGATAAGTGGGCTCGAGGTGGGTGCCCAAAATCATTTGTGAAATCCTTGGCCAATAAATAAGAATTACCATCTTCATTACTGATGTGAAGGAGGACAGAGAACCCAGGCAGTTGCTATACTTCAAACTGAAGTGTACAAATGGGAAAAGCAATCCTAAACCAACAAACGTTCCAGCGACACGTTCCTCCTGACAGATGTCTTCTTATCCTGAAAGCTCTCACCACTGTTATGTTTGACTGTTCCCTTCATCTGTCTAATTCGAAGTTGCTGCTGCAGAAAGACCACAGCTTATCTGATCCCAGAGCACAGAGAACAAACAGACTGAGAAAACAGTGGTTCAGAACTATTCTGCTGTTTTATGCTTTAATACCCAGACAAGCAGCTTTTGTCCTTTCCTTTGAAGACACCGTACAGTAGGACACTTTTACAGTTAATTACAGAAATGTCACTTTTAAACTCTTGTGAAATAAAACAAATCTTCTGCTAAATTGCTGCTGTTTTTTTTTTTTTTTTTAAAGATACTCTTCAGCATTCATCGCCCTCAGGTAAAGGAGCAAATGCACATGACAGGATAAGCTTCATACTGTGTATTTAATCTCAAGACCCACAGCAGGGCTGTCAGACTTTACATTTCATCTGTTAAATATCATTAAAATCAAATAATAAAAATAATATAAAAAAGATTATGGGAAAATTTGGTTTAAAACCTTGCAGTAAGTGGAGATGCAAATTCTGTCTCAAAAAGAATTGACAAAACCAGACAGATTTTTAGAAATAAATAAAAGTTGGGTTTTTTTAACCTGGAAAAATATTTAGCAGTGAGTCATTGCTTTATCTGTTATCAAATAAGATCCTGATTCAACAAAACACCCTTTTAAAAAGTGACTTAGGAACTTAAGTTCTACCTGCCAGGTGCAATTTACAGCTTGAGCAGACATACCTGTGCTAGCTCTGATAGAGCTAGTGCGCTAAAAATGGCAATGTAGCTGCTGGGAGCGAGCAGTGGTATTGGGCTAGCTGCCCTGAGTACGTCAAGTGTCTCTGACAGGATCGGACTAGGGCAGCTAGCCCCTCCCATCACTCACACCACCACGGCTTCTTTTTTTAGCATTCTAGCTCAATCAGAGTTAGCACGGGTACGTCTCCGCCGGCTGGAAATGACACATCCAGCTCCAGTGAAGCCATACCCAAAAACTCTCAAGAGACTTAGGCACATGAAAAATGGGACCTTAGGTACCTAATGCCTGTTTGTGTCTTTGACAATCTTTGAAGCCTAACTCCCACTGACTTTTTTAGGTGTGGGACCCTTTGAGCCTCTGAAAATCTACCCCAAGTCACTGAGGTGCTTCTGAAAATTTTACCCTTTGGCTGAGATTTTCCAGGCAGTATATTCATTTAGATGGGAATTGAGCTTCTAAATCCCTTACAAAGCTTTCAAAAGCTCAGCTTTAGCCATGTGCTTAAGGCCCATCGACTTCTATGGGATTTAAACCCTCTTGCCTAAGTGCTTTGGTGAATCGGGGCCTGAGCAAACATCTCCCTTTTCACTACATCTTCTTTTTGGTTCCCCTTATGTTCCCTTTGCCCTCTTTCTAAAATAATGCTAATTCTCCACTGAGCTAGAAGTCTAAATACTAAGATAGGTGAACTTGAGTGCCTGGTATTAAATGAGGATAATGATATACTAGGCATCACATAAACTTGGTGGAATGATGACAATCAATGGGATATGGTAACACCAGAGTATAAAATATATAGGAATGACAGCGTAGGTCGCACTGGTGAGGGAGTGGCACTCTATGTGAAAGACGATCCTGGCAATTACAGGCCAGTAAGCCTAACTTCAGTACCAGGCAAAATAGTTGAAACTATAGTAAAGAACAGAATTATTAGACACATAGGTGAACACAGTATGTTGGGAAAGAGTCAACATAGCTTTTGTAAAGGAAATTATGCCTCACCAATCTATTAGAATTCTTTGAGGGAGTCAATGGACACATGGACAAGAGTGATCCAGTAATATAGTGGTACACCTCTACCTCGATATAATGCTGTCCTCGGGAGCCAAAAAATCTTACCATGTAATATTGAACTTGCTTTGATCCACCGGAGTGCGCAGCCCCGCCGCCCCGGAGCACTGCTTTACCGCGTTATATCCGAATTCGTGTTATATCGGGTCACGTTATATCGAGGTAGCGGTGTACTTGGATTTCAGAAAGACTTTGAAAAAGGATCTTAAGCAAAGAAAAGAGTTATGGGATAAGAGGGAAGGTCCTCTCATGCATCAGTGAGTGGTTAAAAGATAGGAAACAAAGGGCAGCAATAAATGATCAGTTTTCAGAATGGAGAGTGGTAAATAATAGTGTCCCCCAAGGATCTGTACTGGCATCTGTACTGTTGAACATATTCATAAATGCATGGGCGGCGGGTAGCATAGGCAGGGGAAGGCTGTGCCTCCCCAAAAAGCCTTGAATGGTCTTGCCCATGCTCCGCACCGAAGCCCCCTTCTGCCGCCTGCTTCCAGTTCCTTTCCCACTCTTCTGTGGCCAAGAGGCTGGGGCTAGTGCACACAAGGTCAGTGGGCTGGGGACGCTGTGACTGGGACCATGCCGTGCCATCCGTCCATTCATCCACCCAGCGCCGGGGGCTTGGGGCGCTCCGGCTGTGCCGCCTGCTTGGCGCTCTGGAATTGTGGTTGCTGCAGCTGCTCCGCCCGCCCGCCCAGCACTGGGGCCGGGGGTGCTCTGGCTGCGCCGCCTGTCCAGCACGCTGGGGCCAGTGGCGCTCTGGCCACACTGCTTGCCCAGCACTAGGAGCACACGGTGGAGGGGAGGGGGACAGTGGCTGCATGGGGGTGTGTGCGCTCCAGGCTCTGGCAGGTGAGGAGGGGCAGAAGGAGTGGGGCCCATGCATAAATCATTTGGAAAAAGGGGTAAACAGTGAAGTGGCAAAGTTTGCAGTCGACACAAAATTACTCAAGATAGTTAAGACCAAAGGTGACTGCAAAGAGTTAAAAAGGGATCTCACAAAAACTTGGTGAATGGGCAAGAGAATGGAAGATGAGATTCAGTGTTCATAATTCCAAAGTAATGTACATTGGAAAACATAATCCCAAGTATACATACAGAATTATAGGGTCTATAAAATAACTGTTACCACTCAAGAAATATCTTGGAGTCATGGTGGATAGTTCTCCGAAAACATCTGCTCAATGTGCAGCAGCAGTCAAAAAAGCAAACAGAATGTTAGGAACGATTGGGAAAGGGATAGATAATAAGACAGAAAATATCATAATGTCATTATATTAAACTTGAATAGTGCATGCTGTTTTGTTTGCCCCATCTCAAAAAAAAAATCAGAAATGGAAAGAGTATAGAGAAGGGAACAAAGAAAACTTCCATATGAGGAGAGTAAAAGCACTGGACTGTTCAAGCTTAGAAAAGAGAGACAATTAAGCGGGCATATGACAAAGGTCTATAAAATCATGAATGGTGAGGAGAAAGTGAATCAGGGTAGAGTTATTTACCTCGTCACATAAAATAAGAACCAGAGAACAATCAATGAAATGAATAGGCAGCAGGCTTAAAACATACATAAGGAAGTACTTCTTCACCCAATGCACGGTCAACCTGTGGAATTCATTGCCATGGAATGTCGTGAAGGCTGAAAGTATAACTGGATTGAAAAAAGAATTAGGTAAATTCATGGAGGATAGGTCCATCAGTGGCTCCAACAAAGATGGTCAGGGATGCAACCCCATGCTCTGGGCATCCCTGAGCCTGTAAATGGAAGAAGCTGGGCCTGGATGACAGGGGATGGATCACTTGATGAATGGCCCTGGTCTGTTCATTCCCTCTGCAGCATCTTGCACTGGCCACTGTCAGAAGGCAGGATGTTGGGCTAGATGGACAATTGGTCTGACCTAGTATGGCCATTCTTATTCCTTACCTCCAACAGGCAGGGAGACATTCCAGGCCAAAATAAAACAATTTCCAGACAGAATTAAGAACTCTAGTTCTGTTGAGTATTTCCGTAGGCACAGCCATTCAGGCAAACGTTAGGCATCTCCTTCCAGCCCAGAGTATGGAGGGTTCCAAACAAGTCAGAGATTTTACTCTCTCAACCCACCTCTGTGCCAGTGGGACAGTGGCTCCACCATCTTGGACTCTGTCAATGTTCCTGAAATCAATTACCATTGAAAACCATGGTTAGAGAGATGACATCACAGGCTCAAACCACACCGATTGGTTAGCACTGAACTGTCACTTGCAGAAGTATCACCCTCTAGGAGCTGTATTTGTGAAGGCTGTTAAAATATAACACTGCCATGAGGCAATATTATGATATTTGGTGGGGAGGCGAAGAGATGCATCAGCATGAAGTTGTTTCAGTTAGGTCACTTCCCATCCCTCGTGAAATGCATCCTCCAGCATTAAGGCCTGATCCAATTCTTATCAAAGTCAGTAGAAAGACTCCTCATTGGATTCACTGGGAGTTGGACTGGACCCCAAAACTCTAAATTCTTTTACTGGGTATCACAGAGTCCACTCACCACCAGGCATGCCTCCTCCTGGCTGCTCTAGGGCTCAGCTCTTTCTGGGTCCTGTGCCCCCTTCTGCCGCCCGCCTTGTAGCTGATATGATACTATAAGCTAAGATAATGCCATGGAGATTATGCAGACAGAGTAAGCTTCTCTGGTATGTTTCCCCTGTAGAAGGATGACCTTCATTTGATCTTATTGCATGGTTACTTGGAAAATGTTATCCTAATTCTGATACCTTGGGCTGATAGAGGAATCACTGCTGAAAGCTGAAACAGCAGGCGAATAACAGTAACAAGTAAAAACAATTCAAAATTATGCAAATAGCACTGGATTCCCTCCCTTTGGGTAACAGAGCTGAGTGAATAATGCAAATATTACTGCAAATATTCATATTAATTTTTAAACAAGTTCACTTCAACTTTGTTGAAATCCCTCTGTCTTTGCTGTTTATGACCAGGAGGGCAAATGAGTTTATTGGCAGGTATGTTTGCCAGAAGAGCTCACTTTCAGTGAATATTGCAGAATATTTGCTGAAAGCAAATTATGAATTTGTAATCACAAGACTTTTCTCTGGGCAGTGAATTCAATGGCTCATGTGTCCAATCAAAACAGCCTGAGTTGCAAATACTGAATAATCGCAATGAACCACTCATGACATATCTAAAGGCTAAAAATCATTACTGGGCAAATAAACTTTGACTAGGATAATTCTTAAATAGAAAAAGAGGCACACTTCATTAAATAAGTTATTACTTCTGAATTAATTATTTGCCTAGTTCTATAACTGAGGGTTAGGAATTTGGGGTTCATGTTGGTGTTGACTTGGAAGAAATGCAGATCTGTTGTGTACTGTCCTGCAACCCTTTTATAATGAAGTTTTCACAATGATAGAAGTGATGGAAAATACCACTGTGATCTCAAACTCCCCTTTCCATATACATACACCCAAATTATCTCCCTACACATGCAGGGCAACTGTATTCGTTTTGCCCAGTTCAATAGTCTAAAACTTCGCCAGGTAGAAAGCACTTGGCACAAATAACTGAAATACAATTTAAAAATAAAGGGCAAAATTTCACCTCTGTTGTAGCTCTGTTGACTTCAGTGGAGTTGTCCCCAGGATGAATTTGGCCCAAAGTATTTAATAATTAATAATTATATAAATAGACACTTCTGAGCTCCCCTTCGGTGGTAGCCATCTTCATACAGAATATCACCAGCCTCTGAAATTGGCAACTTTGGAGCCATAAGACATTGGAAAGCATTTTGTACTTTGGTTTGACAAGCAGAAGAAAAATTTCAGTGTTGAATATTTAAGCACAAAATGAAGTTCTCTGATAGTGTATTTGACTTGGCCTATGTCACTTCCTTCAGCATCCCCCCAAAGCCCCTAATCCTGGATATAGTGTGGGAAATAGTCACTTTCATTTTAATTATTAAAAATGTTCCACATGACAAAAGCTGCAGCTTGAAATTACCCCTATGCAAAAGGTAAAAGTCATTTCTATAGTGGAGAGATATATGAAACACTTCATATGATCCCTGACTGTGGAGTCTCTCCCCAACCATGTTTTTAAATACTGCCTGATTCACCAAGATTTACGGATCTCTGCTTCAATAGAACTTTCTATCAGAGCAGTTATATGACTCTATAACAACCTCTGATCTCATAGGTCATATGAGACGCAGAATGACATTCTTAAGCTACACATCATGTCACTTGACTCCCTAATCTAAATAAGGGTCTCAGGGACTTCTGGCCATTTAAAGAAAGTTAACAGGACTTCTTGAAGGAGATGGGAGGAAGTTAAAAAAGAGGGAGGAGGAAAAATATTAAAATATAATGTATTGAAACTACTCCGAAAGCAGAACTTTGTACTTGCTTAAAGCCTTCCATCTGAGGATTTCGAAGTGCTTGACAAATATTAATTCTCCTAACATATGTGTGAAGCACGAGTGTTGCTAAAAACATTACAAATGGGTAAACTATGTCACAACAAATTGAAGTGGATTGGCCAAGGCCACAAAGTGAGTCAATGGCACAGCTGGGACCTGAACCCAGTAATTCTTCCTTCCCGTTTCCTACCCTAAGCGCCAGGTAACACTTCTAGGGCTGGATCCTTTAGTCCCCCAGGACAATGGGGCCCCAGTCTTGATCAAGGCAGCAGAGCCTCCACTCCCTATGTCAGTAGTGTGAAAGAGACAGTTCTTTTTCCCTTAGACCTCATTGATTAGGGACAGGCCCTTCTGCCACCAGAACCCTGGTTGGCTAGAGGACTGGGGAGAAATCCCACCCTTGACTTCTTGCTGCCAGCCCACCTCTCATTGGATAAGAGGAATGATGCTCCAGAGGGGGCGCTCGGTTATGCTCACGTGGGAACAGGTGATTGGTTGCAGGTCATCAGATTGGCTCTGGGCCAGTCAGCTGGCATAGGGGCCACGCTGGAAGAAGACCAGGTGGGTTGGTCAGTGAGCCCACACTGCCCCTGTTAGCAGGAGCACAGCCTGAACCAGAGACCAGGAGATTGGTCCAGGGGGCAGGCCAGGGGCACAGCCAGGCTGGCAGAGCAGCTCAGGCCCAGTGACTTGACCAACACAGTGAACATGAATATAGATCTCAGGGACCAGGATTCTCCACGCCAAGCTAGGTAGTCTCGAGGCCTTTACAAACTCATCACTGTTCACAAATGCCCAAGTGGTATCAGTAGCCAGAAATGCCTTTAACCAGAAAGCTTCCAGTTAGAAGAGGACAACCACGCACTGCTCCTGCAGGAGAGTGTAGCTGGGGCTGAAAGCGCATTCCATGAAGAAGCTTCACATGGTGCAACTTGCAAAAGCCACTCAGACCCACCTCTTCCATTTACACTCCTCCAATAAATACCCTGTCTGCAGGTACCAAATACATAAATTCAGAAGATACAACAAATGTTCTCAAGCATGCTGTCACCATGTTACACGAGGAAGAGTCGGACAATAAGGTTAACACATACATAAATCTGTGCTTTACATACATCTGTGTGCCATGATCGTGGATGTGTTCAAAATACCCAAATACACCTTTATTCGTTTTTGTTGGGGGGTGCTAATGCCAAACACTGTGTATGGTACCTAGACTATAAGAGGGAGCTGCTGAGCCGAGCAGAACGCAACAGATCATTTACAAGGGTGGAGAATTCTGAATAGCAAGGTGTTACAAAGGAGCCTCATGTAGGCATTTTTAGAATATCTCCCCTATGGACCTTCTCCAAAATACAGTGAAATCAATTGAAGCCTTATAAGCAGATGTTTGCTATAACCAGAATGTCGATACGCATATTGCAATGCATAGAAACAGCTGAAGAATTCCAATCTCCATCACCTTGTTCCCCTGCAAGCAGGTTCTAATTTATGCAAACTACTGTAGCTATAGGCATACTTAAATAAATGATCTAATATAACACCAGGAATCAGGCATACTGCTGGAAAATATGGGGTTCAGGCCGTAACTCACCACATTGTACTTGGTTATTCCAATATACTTTGAGAGTCCCATGTGCGCCGCTATACTTTAAGCAATGTACATCCTACATTTGGCAGAACTAGGAGTTTTCATTGGAAAAGAGGGAGAAAAGTACATTGGCAAAGTCTGAGATACGTATCTCTTAGCTTTGGGTTCGAAATGTTGTCAGTGCTACAAGTCATTGGAAAGAAGGCTTGCGAAGTGCTGGAGAGGAAACAGGTTTAGATGGTAATGATCCTAGATTTCCACAAAGCTCCATAGACTACCGCTCAGTCAAAAAGGACGCATTTCCTGAATTTTTAGAGTCTTCGGGCCAGATCCTCAGCTGATGTAAATTAGCAGAGCTCCACTGACTTCAAATGACTGCTGATTTACACCAGCTGAGGGTCTGGCCCATACATTTTGAATTGGTTCAAAACCTTTTAGGGTTGTGTTTGTCCAGAAAAGGTTGCTGTGCCATAAGTCACATTGAAACTAGACTATTCAGGTATTTGGGGACTTGGTGCTATTTACTTAGCCATCCTTTAATGCCCTTTCCAATTCTGAAGTCATTCTGTTTTCTAGCAGATTATTGAAATGGGACTCGAGAAAGACACAGCTCATTTAAATGAACAGTAATATTCTTTCATTACACATTTCAGCAACAAGACAAGAAAGGAGAGGCAGTGAATCTCTACAGCTGGTGCACAGGTTGTGGGGCATTGACGCTACAAGAATTCTAATTGCCCAAAGTAGCACCAAGGGGATTTTAATATGTACACGACGAGTGACTGGGAATAGCATCTTGTGTGGTGCTTAATCTTTATATTTAAAACCCAGTAGTGAGAATTATCCCCACCGGCCCTGTCAGCTCACATTTTCCTCTGTAAAGAATCCTGCCTGATGAGAATCGATACATGTGTCTTGCCTTAACTACAGAGCTCGCCAAAGGAGCTATGAACAGGTGTAGGGGGAAGTTGCTGTCACTAATTTTTCAGCCACATTTTACCAGCCACCTGCATTTTGTACTCTTGGTGGGGTTGTTTCCTACAAACTCAATTTTGCACAAGCATAAAAGATCTTCTTTCAATCTCCATCAGAAGGATTTCAAAAGCCACATAGGAGGATGGAAAATGAACTGAAAAGCAGGTGAGCAATTGGATTTCTTTTTCAGAGGCCTGAAGATCAGGGGAAGTGGCCTCTTCATTGTTCTGTGAGTGTCAAGAGGCAAATGCAACTTTAGGAGACTATTTTTTCCCCTGGCAGGTCCCTCTCACAAGGGGAGAGAAGCTAAGGTGCAGGAGAGGTCTCAGAGGAATGTCTCGCATGCCTCACTAGTGGTTGCTTGGAGACTCTGATATCGCTCTGCGACAGAATTAGAAAGCCTTAAGCAGGAGGGCAATGAGCCACAAGTGCAAAGTCAGCCATAGGCTATATGTGGCGCGACAGTTGGTGCCCTTCTCCCCCACTGATGGACACAACATACGCACTTTTTCTAACACTCCTTAAATCTCTTGTTTGGAATTAAGGCCAGTCCTCTCTCACTTTTGCTTTTCATAAACTCGCAAGGTTGATTTTATTTCTCTTCCTTGTTTAAAGAATAATTCCTCCTCCCCTTCTCTTTCTGGCACCTACCTTCAACCCTTGGGTGTAGCCATTGCTAGTGACTAGCTGGCAGGGAACATATAAGAGTTGATAGAGCTATTGGGCAAATATTCCCTGAAGGACACATACACATTGCCCCCTTCAGCGTATCCAAAATGTTCCTGCTAATGTTGTCTTCATTGCCTGACATTTGGATTAGAACAAACAAGGGTTTTATTTAATAATTAAAGAGACCTGAAATCAGCCAGCTCCATCGATTTCATTTACAATATTGTTATTGGATGCATAACGGAAGAGTCTATACATATGATTTTTCTGGAGAGCCCTCTTTGCATGGTTGTCTCTTTTGGTTCTAAGGTTAGTTTACAGTTTGGTACAATTATACGGCTGCAAACAGTTTCACCTTCACCCATTTCCTCTTTTTCACAGACAGAACTCTTATTTGTACCCATAAATTCCCAATATATTTGAACATCTGTTTATCTGTCTGGTACATCAGATTTTTGCTAGCTTACGGGTCTGCTATTTATTTGTTAGGACCTCTCTAAAAATTATATCCCTTACCTAATCATTATTATAAAGTTGTCAAATCTTTTATTGATAATTTGTAGCAAGCTGTTTTTCTCAGCATGATTCCCAACGTATTATGGGGAAGTCTTCCTCATAGTCAAGCTATAGGCCTTATAAAAATCTGGCTTATAAATAATTAATCATGATAATGCAGCACATTCTTGATATCCATATAATTATCCAATCCCTTTTTGAGTCTTTTTAAGTTCTTGGCCTCAACAATTTCCTGTGGCAATGAGTTCCACAGTTTAATTACATGTTGTGTGAAAAAGCATCTATTTTCATCAGTTTTGAATTTCGCACCTTTTAATGTCTTTGACACCCACATTCTAGTGTTAAGAGACAGAGAACAGAAGCTCCTGACCTACCTCCTCTATACAGTTTATTTTATAAACCTTTATCATATCCCCATTTATTCATTAAATGTATTAATAATAACGTTGATGATGTTGCATGTACACAGTTCCAAATGGATCCTAATGCTCTTTAAAACTGTATTAGCGTCACAAATATTCTAGGTTTAGATAGAATGTTTTTTGTTGTTGAAATACAAACCACCTAACCCTCTGGAGTGGACCACAGCAAGTGTTTAACAGCACACCACTTTGAGTAACAGTTTAGGAGAGGGAATGAAGAATATGCTATCCACCTGAAGTGACAAGAGGGAAATATAATTATCCAAGTTGGGTTTTGTCCAGGGAAACTGTTCTTTCCCTTGTAAAAAAGTACCATGGAGATTTTAATAATCTCATATATTCAGGATCTCAGCATTATACAATCTCATCTGAAAGTCTAATGCTGAGTATGATTTCTAGCAGTGCTACTGGTGGACTAGTTCAGTAGAGGCAAACGGTTCCTTCTGAATTACCAGCATCACTTCCTGCAGTACCTGAGCCATACTTCTCTGAGGTCTCACAGATAAGTGCCAGCCTGGTCCAGCTCACTAAAGCTTCTGATAGCTGACAAGACTGCAGCTTGAGGTAGTTTGGCTGCAGGCCTAATACTGACACAGGGGCCCAGCTGCCCACTGCCCTAAGGGGCTGTTCTGGGCAGTCAGGGATTGCAAGGGCATAGGGACTACCCAGTTATGCCCCCTTTCTCCCAGTCACACACCCTATCTTGTAGACTGGGAGATGGCATGTCATAGGAGTTCAGGTGGCAGAGTTGCCATAGTGGCATTCCCTGGCACGTGGGTTATCCTCAGTGTGGTGTATTGAAAACCGTGTTAAAATTGCAAGCTATCATGCTAATGAGTAAGGGTGTTTCCTCCTCCTGCTTGCAGGCTAGGAGGCTCCATAGGGAAGCGTGCAGCCTGGGTCTTCAGCAGTCAAAGTCAAAGTCTCCTATAACGTCAAACATCTAAATCCTTCAAACTCCTATAACTATCTGAACATCCCCTTTGAGGGGTTTGGGATCCAGCATCTGAGTTCTGATTTGTCTTCTAGAGACTGGCTCAAGCTACAAAGATGGGATATTAACAAAAAAGACTAACGAAGTTTTTCAAATCTCAGTTCAAGAGATGAAAGCAAAAGGTTTGGATCAGTTCCAGTTCTAAATACACCCACCCATCTCATCCCACTCTGCTGGGGAAGCACTTTGGATTAAACAAAATGTATATGTTTTAAAGAAAGGTCAAGTAACTTCAATTAAATAATGCCAACCCTGCAAATGTGGAGAACTGCTTATCAAAAGAGCTAGAGATATAGACTCAAGGAAGTTGGAGCTCAAGGCTTTAGAACATCCTTCCAAAGAGATCAGGAAGAGTTCTTCCCTCAATCACAAGTCTTGAGGTGATACTCTCAGACATACCTCTTTGTCACAGCATCCCCCAAGCATCAGAGACAAAGAAAATTGGATTGGCTCACTCAAAAGCAACTGCACCTAGAGCGGATCACCTTCTCAATGCACATTCAAAATGACACCAGAACAGACATCATGGTCAAATTACAGAACTGCATCCAGAATAGGACAGAGACCCATTTTCCACTCACCAACTTGGGCAATTCTCAGTGTGCTTTTAGTCCATATAGGGCACTTGGATATCAAGATGAAAAGTGCTTGATAAAAGGCAACAGGAAGAGGGGAAGTCGTGAAGATCTAGCAAATGCATTCCGGCCATTTTATTATTTTTAACTGAGAAGGAGATTATTATTATTATATTATACACACACACACAGCCTTATAGGCCTAATGTTTATGCTCTACACTTTTCAGGAGGCTTGATTGTAAATCCTGGAGTCTGATCCTGCTCACACTGAAGTCAATGGCAAATTCCCCATTAATTACAGTGGGAGCCAGGTGGGTTCCTGGTCTCTCTTCCCCAGATGGTCAGTTGTTCAGGGATAAAGAGTGTCTTGTATTGTTCTACAGTGGCCCCTCTGGCTGGAGCTGGGCTCTGAAGGGAGTCCTAGCTCGTTCTTGCTAGCCGGATAGATCAAGTTTTGGCGTAGGAGTGGGGGTGAGGTTAATGGAAGAAAATGTTAGATTCTTCAGAGCTCAGCTGCGGAAAGAGAGGATGCGTCCTCTGGGAGGGGAAGGAAGCACATTAGAGAGCTGAGAAAGGCAACCTTCAATTAGGAGGATGTAGCTTAATATCCTGCAAGTCTTAATATGTGGTGAAAACAGCCCTCTTAAGAGCGCAAACTAAACCTCAGGTGGATGAATTGGAGTAAATATTCGGAACCTGGGGTAAAAATCCTCCCCAAACACACCTAAAGTGGCTCGCAGCAAGCAGGACGGGAACCGAACACTGTCTAGAAGCTGAACATGAAAAGCGACAGCTGCCACTAAAAGCAAAAATCTTCAGCTGCTGCTGTTGCTTTCCCTCACAAGTGGGCCTTGTCAATCTAGTGCTAGGGAGCAGCGGGAGAAAGATCGCTCTGACACGGACAACCACATCGGGTTATTCAAGGTCAAAAGCAGAAGAGGAGCCTTGTTGCTGTAACACCTGGAAGTGGAGCTGCATCTGCCGCTATTGACTTAAGTGTAGCATGAAACAATGCTGTCAGAGTGTACAGACTCATCGCCAGCCAAACGTACGTGAAATGCAATTCCTAAGTGTCTCTCAGACTTTTGCTCCATGGCATTGGCGTCTCTATGGTACCGATATAGCCTTCATTACCAACTAACTGAGCACCTCTTTAACGCGTTTATCCTCACAACATCCCAGGGGGCCATATCATCATTACTTTACTATTATCCCCACTTTACACATGAGGAACTGAGACACTCGGGGACTTGCCCAAGGTCACTCAAGAAATCTGTGGCAGAGCAAGGACTTAAACCCAGGTTTCCCTAACCACTGGACCACCCTTCCTCTGTATTAGTTATAGCTGTTTATCTTCTTAAGTTCTATCTATAGTATTATTTTGCATGAACTCCTGACTAAAGCTAACCTTTTTGGGAGGTGGGGGGAAGAGAGGCCTGAGGAAATATGAAACCTCTCTAGATCAGTCCTTTTTTCCACATAGGCCCTGATCTGTGGAATTGGGCTCAAAATGTTACCACATTCCAAAGTTTAGCTTTTCTTTTTAAATGTGTTTAGTTTTCATCTCATTTTGTTCTAAAGTATATGGGCTTGTAGAAGTGCTGGTGCCCTTATGAATACCTGATTGGCATAGACCTCATGGGGTGAATTCTAACAGTCCTAGAAACGTGTGTCCATTTCAGTGGGTGTGTTTCTGTGCTTTAAATTGTTCCCGCATAAACAAGTGACGCTGCCTTGGTTCAGGGTGGTGAGTGGCCTTCACTACAGTTGTGCTTCTACATCAAAGGTAGCTTAGTCACTGGAGACCAGGGGCGGCTCTAGGCACCAGAGCAGCAAGCGCGTGCCTGGGGCTGCAAGCCGCCGGGGGCGGCCTGCCGGTCCCTGTGAGGGCAGCAGTCAGTCTGCCTTCGGCAGCATGCCTGCGGGAGGTCCGCCGGTCCCGCGGATTTGGTGGCAATTCGGTGGCGGGTACGCCAAAGCCACAGGACCGGCGGACCTCCCGCAGAAACACCGCCGAATCGGCGTGACCAGCGGACTTCCCGCAGGCGCGCCGCCGAAAGCCGCCTGACTGTTGTGCTTGGGGCGGCAAAACACATAGAGCCGCCCATGCTGGAGACTCTTGCCCTTCGGCATGTTAAGCAGTACAGAAAACCTTACAGTATTTTTTTTATACTGTGGGGACACACAACATTCACTATGGTGCATATACCAGAAATGCAGACACTGCTTATGCAACCCAATGGTGTGTTACAGTCCCCCGCTGTGCCCAATCCACAGAGGATAAGAGCTGTTACAGCCCTCGCCTCCAAAGGCCTGACTCTTTAGCTCAAACTTGAGCATCTCATACTTTTAGTTCTGGAGATTGCCAATTCAATCCTGGGTGTGTTGACCAAGAGGGTGGCCATCACCCTTACTACACACATGTGTATATAGATGAAAGATGCATGCATCTATATACACAGCTGTTAGCAGTACCGGGTTTACCATAGCGCCGGGCCCACACTCCAAAGGGGCCCCAATCCGGCCTGCTCTTCTCCACTCCCCGCCCACCGCTCTCTCCTGTGGGGGCAGAAGCTTGGTTCTGCCGGCTCCTGAGGCTCCTGCCGCACCCACCGGCAGCCAAGCTCCCCCTTCCCCCGCCTCTTCCCCTGAATGTGCCGTGTTCCCGCCCCTCCACCTCCCCGCACTTCTCCCGCCGCCGAACAGCTGTTTGCCGGCGCAAAGGTGGGGGAGGAGCGGGGCCGCAGTGCCCCACATCCCCACCCTGAGCACCAAATGGGAGCTCCTGCACCCCCACACACATACATTCCCACCTGCACCCCTTGCACCCCTTGCACCAAACAAGAGCTGCCCCTGGTAAGCATTCCACACCCCAACCTCCTGCCCCAACCCTGAGTCCCCTCCCTCACCCTAACTCCTGGCCAGACTCTGCACCCCTGTCAGCCATTCTCTATGCCGACAGTATCACACCTGCCTAGGGCTCTGCAACAATCACACACCTTTATCCCACCACCTAGATACTTAAGAAATGCATAGGGGAAACTGAGGAACCCACAGAGTATTCAGAGAAAACATTAAGAACATTCCCACTTCATCACACTGGCAGAGGGGCAGCTCAGTGCAGAGAGAGACGAAGAGAATGGGCTAGAACCAGGGAGAAGGTAGGTACCCGCTCTATGTGGGCAGGGGCGGGGGGGATCCTGTTTACCCCCTCCCCAGCCCTGCTGTGCTTGCAGTTTACCCCTGGTCCCTCCCTTGCTCCAGGGACCAACCCTAGCTCCCGCTCCACTGTGTTTTTGCCCCCGGCCCCTGCCTTGCTCCAGGCCAGCAGGGACTAATCCTCCCCTCATACCACACTGTGCTTGTCTTGCCCCTGGCACCTGCCTCGCGCCAGCTGGGGACCAATCCTTCCCTCCCCCCATGCCCTGCTGTCAGGGTGGATAAAAATCAATGATTTAAAAGAAATCAAAAAATTGGATTTTTTTTATTTAAATCGGATTTTTTTGATAAAATGCTTTTTGAGGAAAAAAACTATCTAAAAATAGTTTTAATTAAGATACATTATATCTCATCATGGAATAGGGATTATAAATTCTAATTCTATAGTATGAGACAATATATTCATGTAATGTTTAAGAAAAGTTTTGTAAATGAGTTCTAATAGTTCATGGATTAGGGACCCAATTTTATGGGTTTCCACAAGCTTCTGTATAGATTATTTAGGTTAATCTTTTTATCTACCCAATGGGACTCAGTGCTCAGTCTAGAAGATACCATCAGAGATGCTTGGTTTTTCAGTTCTCAAACTGTGGATTTGTGTCTCCAGCGGTAACACGCTTGTTAACAGCAAAAATGTTTTTAAATAAATAAATAATATATAGAGGTGAGAAATAACAGACCTCAACCCTATTGTCCCTCCGCAAATTTGTGTACAGAGAGTCAATCCCTTACCTCTCTCTAAAAGTGAAAAGTTTCAAAAAGTTCAATGAGTAGAAGATTATTGGGGGTGGAATAGATCTGAACAAGAAGAAGTCGTCTGGAGGTAAATGTGAGAAGCAAGGGACCTATGCATTTTTGTTAAAATATTATGTTTGCTGTTGAAGAAAAAAATCCAGAATACTTAACGTTGTTGTTTTAGTTAAATGAAACAATTTAAATGTCTGTCTGGGGATGTTCTCCTCCTAATACACATGGCAAGAGAATCCTCCAAATATTAATGATTAACCTGTTGAACTGGAGATAGTTCACCTCCCAGTGAATTCATAAATATCTGCTTCACTTACCTTTGGTAAATGAAATAACCAAACAATCATTTATTTTCTGATATAGCTGTAAAACTCATCTGAAAAGTTTTCTAAATAAATCACTGTTTAAAAATGTATAGTGTGTACCTTCTAAAAATGAAACCTACATCTATCTCTGAGTTGTGAAGAATATGTATTAAGGTTATAACAACCAACAAGAATGCACTTTTATGTAGAAAACCATGATTAAATCGAGTCTTCCTGACTAGTGATTTAAATCATGATTTAAATCAAATCCACCCTGCCCGCTGTGCTCTTGCCCCTGGCCCCCTCATTCCCCAGGGCAGCCCACAAATATATTTGGTGCCGGGCCCACAAAAAGTTAATCTGTCCCTGGCTGTTGGTAATTATAACAGAAGTATTACAGTAGTACCTATCGGTTTAAACCAAGACCAGGGTTCTACTGTGCCAGCGGCTGCATTTACACATAGTGAGAGAGAACATAAGAACAGCCACACTAGGTCAGACCAGTATCCTGTCTTCCGACAGTGACCAATACCAGAAGCCTCAGAGGGAATGAGCAAACCAGGCAATCATCGAGTGATCCATCCACTATCCTGTTGTGATAATTGGGCCAAAAAAATGTACCCAAATTGTGAGCACAATTGTAAAAAGCATGTGAAATGTTTACAAGATAACACAATAACCTATAACAACAAATGCTGATGGGAAATACTCAAGTTGCTTTCAACAATGAATGCTATAACAGGTGCAACAGAATCAGAGAGACACACTAAATTAGCCCAAACAAACAAACAAACAAACAAACAAACACGCCACGTTGAGATGATTCAAGAACTATGCTGAAATCACACTTGGTTTAAAAAAAAAAATAAAACAGCAGAACCAAATTTTCTGTGTTGGATATTAGACCTAATTGGTGGACAAAATAATGAGGAGATGGGCTAGTCCACCCATCACTCCCTTTGGGGGTCCTTAAAGAAAGAGACTTCAGAGGGGAGAGTGGAGGGAAATATAGAAGAACAGATGGAGGCTACTGGAGTAAGGTCCATCACTGTCTGCCAGCCCCACTGTTTCCTGGGACCCCAGGCCTTCGCCATCTTGATGCTGAGAAATGTCCTGATCAGACCAGGCCAGAGAGAGGGACCCAGATGACATCACCACCTCTACTGGCTCCGGTTGAATCCCAGCCACTCCATGGGATGAAATGGGATCAGACCAACAACAGCAGCAGCTCCAACCCATCTCAACTAACTTCTCTTTTCTCCGAAAAGGACAGTTACCACCATCTTTGGTACCATCTAAGAGACTGTAAAACGGGGACATATGTGGGGAGGGGGGTTCCTTCTAAAACTCTATAGCTAAAGGGAAAGGGAACAAGCAATGTTGATACAATGAAAGCCTTACTTAACAATTTACATTTCAAAGGCTTTAACTAGGTTTCCTGCTTTTCCATATTTTTAATAAAAGGTTAAAAGGTTGTTTAATGGTGTGTTCGCTGTGGTGACTGGGTTATGTTAACACCTCTGGCTCATATTTTTCATCTAAATACAACATTTTCTGCTACTAAGAGTTTACAGACTAAAATGATAAAGACAGGAGAGAGGAAGTTTGATCTCCATTTTATAGACGGGGGCCTGACGCACAGAGATTAAGGGTCACATCCTCAACTGGTGTACAACAGCCTAGTTCTGTTGACTAAAAGGAGCTGATCCAAAAAAGTCACTTGCCCTGGATCACACCAGAGGTCTATGGCAGAGCCAGGAACTGACCCCAGATTTCCTGAATCCCGGCCTGGTGCCAACCTTCTCCAGCTCTTTGTTGGTTTTCTTCTTATTTTCTGAAAGTCCAATTTTAAAATAACGTAAGTGCTTCCATGGCTGACAAGATGAGACAAGGACCTAGCAGCAGGGCCGGCGCTTCCTCTAGGTGACCCTAGGCGGTCGCCTAGGGCGGCAGGATTTGGGGGGTGGCATTTTGCCGCCCTCAGCGGAAATTCAGCAGTGGGGGGTCCTTCCGCTCCGGGTCTTCCGCGGAAATTCGGCGGTGGGTCCTTCACTCACTCCGGGACTCGCCGCCGAAGTGCCCTGAAGACGCGGAGTGGAAGGACCCCTGCCGCTGAAGACCCCAGGCCCCCTGAATGCTCAGAGGGGGAGCACTGCTGCCTAGGGCAGCAAAAATCCTGGCGCCACTCCTGGCAAGGAGGGTTCTCTAAGAGCCTTGGATGATTTCTAATTATAACACTCTCCAACCTGGAATCCTCAAGGACATAAATAATGGCTCTGTTAATAGCCTTGCACTTATTAGTATAAAACTGCAGGAGTCTGAAGCCTCTATCAGCAGGAGTTTTCTAGACAAGGAGAAAAATATTCTACCCTTGAGGTGGCTGCAGGAATTCTAAATCCCATGGACTTGGAGGTGAAGTAATTGAATTAAGCATAAATGGGAGCCTTTTTGCTCTGCTGAATAAAATATCAGTGATCCAACAAAAACTCAGTTGTCTTCTCCACCGTGAAAGAAACCGGAGACCATGGGAAGAGGAAAGGTCTCTATGGAGACTGAAGTGTGGAAAGATAAATAAGAGACTTAAGATGGGCAGTTAAATTAGAAGAGAAAATACAAATGCTTCCTTTGAGTAACAGTTTGTGATTATAAATAGGGGAGGGGAAGCATCAGCATGGGAAAACATATCATGCAGAGAATCTTCATTTTATCTGAGGCTCAGTCCATCAGCTAAAACATGACATTGGATTAAAGGAAGTGATTTTGAATTTTAGACACAACTTTATCATAGCTTTTTAGGATAAGGAGGAAGGGGCAGAGCAGCAGGAGAGCTCCTAGGGGCTGTTCTCTCTGGGGAGAGAGGGTGGCTGAAAGCGTGAGGGGTTTTCCATATACGTCTGCTTTATTTTTAAACACCCACCAAGTCTTCCCTTGATCAGCACTTTCTGGCAGAAGAAGGAAGCGGAGGAGGAGTAAAGGGGGCTGCAGGAAGGAGGTCAAGGAGGATGGAAATTGGTGATCTTCCCAACCCTTAAATTAAAAATTCCAGCTTGAAACACAATCCTCTCATAGTGACACACAGGCATGGGGGGATGGGGGGGAGGGGGAGATTTATTACTTCAGCAGAACGGAAATTCTACCAAGAAAGAGTACAAGTCAATCTGTATTTGAATGTCAACAAGAGATCTGGAACTGTCTTTGTCATATTTCTCTCTCCTTTTCATGTATTAAAAAAAAATGCAGGGGAGGCTTTAAAAAAAAGGCCACTGAAGTCCCCTCATCTGACGTAGCCCTGACCCTTTATATTCCATTTATAGTCTGAGTGAGAATGACATCCCCCTTACTAGCAAACTGTCCAATCCAGCTGCATGTGTCGAGATTGTATTAGGCACTAAGTGAAATATATATATGACCTTTTAGTGTTTTACACATTGGGTCCTCCTCTAAGGCTCTGGGCTGTAGATCATCTTGACCACTGCTCCTTACCCAGGAATCACTTTGAAGGGTTTTTTGGGGTCCTTTACTTTTTAAACAAACAAAATGGCACCAAAGAAGGACGTTAAGAAAGCTGCACCAGCATCAGCACCAGCACCGGCACCAGCTCCTGCCCCAGCGCCTGCCCCAGAACCAACTAAACCCAAAGAACCAGTAATTGATCTGAAGAGTATCAAGGTAAATGGTTGAACTTGTGTGGTCACTGAAAGAGCTCCCAGAACACAAGCTGGAAAATTTAGCAGATCCCTGCAGTAAACATTTGCATTTGTTTGTGGGTGTGAGACAGCAGTGAAATGAATCAGTAACCTGAATGGATTTTCTGGTTTGTCTGGGGTTTTATTTATTTACATTGCTGGAGATATCTAAGGCATGGCACACATTTTAAAGCAAAAGCAAAGCCTGGCAAGCTCAAAAAAAAAAATGTAACCAAGTGACCAGTATAGCTGTTATCTTAACAACATCAGCCTGGCCCTGAGTCATTGTCTATTCAGTGGAGCTGCATGTAAGGAATTTTTAATGGAAAAAGACACACACACAATTAGATGCATGAAAACTAAATTAGTAAGACTAGAAACTCCACTCCTTCATTCCCGCCATTTCAAAGTGACTCATTACTTTGCAACTTTCACTCTGAACTCCTTTCCAAATTTTTGGAAGCAGCTGTTGTCTGTTTAGTCCTGAGTGCATTTATTTGACAGCTGCTTTGCTTATCCTCCAACTTTGGCAATTCCATCAATTTCCTTTTAGCTTTGCTACTACAAACATTGATACTATAGTAAAATGAGATCATGAGGTGAAAAACCTTTAAGAGAAATGTTTCAGTGTCTATATTTCTCATGTACATGTTTTTGTTCAGAATTTGCTAGTTGCTGCAAAGTGAAACTAACAAACAAGAAAAGCCTTTCAGAGCTTTTTCTAAGATTGCAGATTAATCTGAATTCATGTTTTCTTTGGCTTTTGCATGCTAATATTAAGATAAGTTGAATGTTGTTGATTTTTTACGTGACACTCTGAAGAGAACTGGCTGCAAGGAGGAATTCTGTATTTGGGAAAGGGGAGATGGAGAAGAGGAAGGAGATAGATCAACCTGTATCTCTGAGCAACATTATAAATAGTCATTCCCCACCTACCTGGGAAGCTTCTTGTCAGATTACCAATTTGGGAAACTCTACATAAGAAATCCTGCCTAATATGGAGAACTGAAGTGTAGGAGATACAGAAACAATTCTGAGAACCCTTCTCATTTTAGCCACAAAACCCCATAATGAATTCTGTTTAGGTTAACTCAACACATACAGCTTGGTGTTTCCCTGGCACTTGACTATTCAGACACTTTCAATGTGATGATCTATTTGTTTATTGAAATCGTTTAAGTTTTAATTTTCACAGCCTGACCTTAAATGTTAAGTCAATATTAAGTAATAAAAAAGTGCCATACCGGATAAAATAATACACACCTACTACATTCCTCAAAATATGGAGTCTGAGTTGATCAATGAAACAAAAATATTCAAAATGGTCATAATAGAGGATGAGAATACAGCCCCACCCTCTTTGGCAATATTTTCTAAAACTAGATTAAACCTTTCACTTTACAAACATTCAGTTATGAGGAGGAACATGGGATGGATTTTCTACTAAATTATTTAAGTTGGTTTGATGGTTGCATGTGTCCAGTTCATTAGGAGAAAATAGAATTTTCAACCCCAGTGATCTTAGCTAAACTATCTTTGCATAAATAGACAATAGTGTATTGCCATATAAAAAATGGAAGCTGCACTCTCAGGCACCACAGCAGTTCAGCATGATCCCGTTCTTTGCTCATACAGTTCTGTATTAACACTGGAGATAAATAGTTATTGGTAATGAAGCAACGGCTCTGCATTTTGTCTGATTGGTATTGGTAACATAGTATGGCTCATTCGTACTCGGCCTTGTTATGTTTTAGAATAAAAGAATTCTATCTTTCCTCCTTAATAAAACAATCCTGACTGCTTATAAAAAGACTCTCCTCCTTTTTAAAATAAAAATACTAATAAGGCAGCATGTATGAGGTATGTATGTATTATTATTCCCATTTTACAAATGTGGAAACTGAGTCAAAGATGTTAGGTGACTTTCATAAAGCCACTGAATGAATATGTGACAGAAATGGGAATGGATCTAAAGCATTTCTATGCCCCAATATTGTGCTCTGACCAATAGGCTCCACTCCTACAAGTGTCTCCCTCTTTTTCGTCCCCTCTAGCTAAGTACTTATGACTCCTATCACCAAAGTACTTCTCAGTCATTAGTGTATTTAACTTCTCAACAACCTCACAGAGGCAGGGAAATATTTCCCTATAACTGAGGCATAGGGAGCTTGACTTGCCCAGGGTGACAAGAAGTTTGTAGCAGAGACAGGAATTAAAAACAGGTCCTTTGAGTCAGTCTAGTGCCTTAATCACAAGAACATACTGCCTCCTTCTAGTTCAACGGGGAAATGTCAGGAAAAGTGTGGCACCCTTGTCCTTCAAGCTGCTTAGCTAAAAGAATACTTCTATAATTAAGAATTCCCACCTAGACTCTTAACAAGAGCTTATGAAAAACCTGAGCTTCCTACTTTATTGTAAAACTAAGCCCCAAACCAGGAGATACAGCCAAGAAGCAGAAGCTGGCAGATGTTTATTGCTTTAAAAATGCATCAGGTATAGTAAGTATTACTTTAAAATGACTTGGGACAAGATTTTCAAAATCTGACTAGTGACTTTGGGGCACCTTATCTGAGACCTCAAAGTGGCTTGGCTTTCAGAAAGTGCTGAGCACCCACCCTCTAAAAACCAGCCCCCTTTAAGATGTCCTAAACTGGACACCTAAAAATTAAAGCACCCCAAAATCCCTTTTGAAAATCTTGGCACATATTTCACCCCATTCCTTAACCTCAGCAGTCCTTTCATCTTACATTAACTTAAAGGCAAATATGTAGCAGCTCGTTTGAGCTGTCTGGCGCTGGTGCCAAATTTACTGCTTTCTAGCACCACCTATCGACTACAAAATTGATTAGCACTGATGCTGGTCTAATATGGGAATATTCCTTAAGCTCTGCCCCATTCTTGACTGATAGCAGGTTAGCATATGATGACCGACGGGAGAAAGATTGGGAAAAAATGGGGGAAGTAGGGTTCGGAAGATGAGGACATACTTTGTTCCAGCTCAGATGTCGGAGGTTCTATTTGTCCCCATGCAGAGAACAACAAATACTCAGGAGCCCAGTTTCCCAAAACCTTTCAATGATGGAGTTTTATTAGTTTTTTATTATTACTGAACTTATGATTTTATTTTCAGGTGTACAGGTTGATACAGCAAACATAATATGAATGTATACGCGAAGGCAAAGATACTGAGTGATGATGCATGCATATGAGAATGACAAGAGTGTGCACAAAAGGAACCAGTAGTGATTAAGGAAAAGAATGTCCCGTTTTAACATCAGCACCGCCCAGAGGATTCAGGGGGCCTGGGTCAAAGCAATTTCGGGGGCCCCTTCCATAAAAAAAAGTTGCAATACTATAGAATACTATATTCTTGTGGGGGCCCCTGCAGGGTCTGGGGCCTGGGACAAATTGACCCACTTGCCCCCCTCCCTCCCCCGGGCGGCCCTGTGTTTTGTCAATTCCATAAGAATACCAGTAACCTTGCAGTCATGGATGCGAGGACAGATATTCAATATTCAATTATTGCAGTGGAAGTAGAAGCTTAAATACTTTTGTGGATCTGGGCCTGGGTGAGTAGAGGTACTCTAGCTGACTCATGCTCTCTCTCTTAAGAGGAGAATATATGCCTTAAAACAAATACAACCAACCAGACTGCTTAAATACAAAGAGTAGGCTTCTGCTACATCAAATACTTTCTGTCCTAGCCATTCCAATGAAAACAAGGCTTGAATCGTGGTTTAAGATGTGCAGCATAACATTATGCTTTGCTTATATGTACACTGACTGGCATGGTATTACAGTCTTTGCAGTAGTGGTACTTAACTTACTAGAAAGGCATTTTGAGCTATCTAAAGTATAACAGGTGCCAGATAAAATCAAATTCTTGTCTTGCATATTATTACACTGCAAAAAAATGGAAAAACTGCACATATTGTAGCTAGTCCTCAGGAAAGTGCAGAATTGCCAACATGCTGTTTGATAAACCCACTGTGCCCAACTTGGCAACCCCCTCCTACCCAGGACAGATTTTGGCCCTCTCTGCAGGTAGGGGGAGTTCTATTTGTGCAGCCTCACCTTCACCTGCCTCATGACATTATCAGGACTGAAACCCCAGCCTGGAGAGCATTATTATACTGCACATCTTCAAATTTAAAAAAAAAAAAACTCATCCTAGGTAACTGGTTACTGCATGACGCATGAGAAAACCTGTTGCATGGATGTGAACTGTGAATTTATTTATATACATGACGCTTAAGATGGTATAAAGTGCTTCTCAAATTTTCTTTATCTCTTGTTGCATTCACTACTCAAGCAGGTCGTCTCTGAATGGACATTGCCAGGGGTATAACAAGAGAGGTAACTGCTAAATGCATTGACAGAAAGCATCTAGGATGGAGAACTTCAGTACATCAACCACTACGTGGTTAATATGATTGCAAATGCCAGTTGAGTGAGAGAGTGTACACTGCAGACTCACTGCCTTTGGTGCTGCAGATTAAGGAACTGGAATCTTAATAGCAGTGCAGGATTTCCTTTGCAACTACACCTCTACCCTGATATAACGCTGTCCTCAGGAGCCAAAAAATCTTACCGCATTATAGGTGAAACCGCATTATATCGAACTTGCTTTGATCTGCTGGAGTGCGCAGCCCCCCCCCCCCCCCCCCCGCCCCCCGGAGCACTGCTTTACCGCGTTATATCCGAATTCGTGTTATATAGGGTTGCGTTATATCAGGGTAGAGATGTAGTAGATTCTGCACTCTTTGTCCAAGTCCTCAGCAAAGACCTGATCCAATGCCCACTGAAGTCTCTGAAAAAAACTGCCGCTGACTCAATTGTATATCAGATCAAGCCATTAGTGCCTAGTACTACTTGCTGGGATGGGGGGGAGGGAGGCGGATGTTCAAAGGTGACTAAGCCACTTTTGAACTCCCCAATCCTATGCTAGCTCCACACCGAGCCAGTCCCCTGGTATAAATCTGACCACGGGGATGCTGCAGCATATAGGGACCACTGTGGGGCAGGGAAGACTCAACCATGCCCTTTCCCACACCCACACACCAGGTTATAACTGCTTTATACGCGCAGAGGATTCTCTATGCCAGCTTTAAGTCTGGTTTGTACTAGTAGCACTGCACAAAGCGGCCTTAATGCAGAGGATAACCTGGACATCAGAATCAAATAGATTCTGAAATCCTGTCATGTGAAAAACAAAGTTTACTGCTGGTGACGTGTTGACAGGAGCGGCGCCAGGGTTTTTGCCGCCCTGGGCGGGGGTCCTTCCACGCTCCTGGTCTTCGGGGCACTTCGGCAGCGGGTCCCAGAGCGCAGAAGGACCCCCTGCCGCAGAATTGCCGCTAAAGACCCGGAGCGCGGAAGGACCCCCCCCTCGCACAATTGCCGCCCCCCAAATCCTGGTGCCCTAGGCGACCACCTAGGTCGCCTAAATGGAAGCGCCGGCCCAGTGTGTTGAAGACAACCTAGTTTTGCCCAAACAAACGTTTATCTGACAATACTATTAGGAGGGGGGCCGAGTTCAACTCAGATTTTTCATAATTTCATCTGTGCAAGAAGCCTCTGGTAGGTGAAACCTGGCTTTACTTGTAGCAAATCTCTCATTCCCATGTTTGCTAACCTGAAAAACTGTTTGAAAAGTAGTTTGTGCCATGACGCACAATTTGCATACTTCAGTGGTGTTTAAAACAAGAGAACAGTACCAATTGTGAACTTCTGAAGACATCTATCACATTTTTTTGCCAGGAATAATGGAAATTAAGGCAAATTACACAAGGGGCTAAATTGTCCAAAACTCAAAATAGCCTGTTTTGCTGATAATAGCAATTAAAGCAAATCAGTAGTTTGAAACAGCTCCACTCACTGGAATATTACTGTAACACCCTTTGTGAGAGAAGCAAAAAGAATGAGCTGAGCGCACATAAGCTAGTTGAAGGAAGGTTACTTATTTAGCCCATGAGTAGTAAAGAAACAAGTAATCTGTAAGGAGATATGAAATAGCCACAGCTAGAAATTCTCCCTCAACTTCCCTGATGTTATATTTGGATCTTACGCTAGTTACCAAATAGCAACGTTCAACTATCTGGCTTATTATACAGGACAGCTGCTGGGGGAAGTGAAGATTTTAAAGATTTTCACATCCCAAATGGGGACAAAAAACAAAAATCTCAAAAGTTTCCACAAACTGAAAATCCACGAAAAAAATAAAAAGAGTTTTGTTTCAAATTTGACTTAAATTATATTAGCATCAGCTTACATTTTCAATTACAAAGCCATTTTGAATGGGAAAGTTGGAATTTTTCATTTTGAAAATGTCAAAACAAAACATTTCAGCTATTTTTTCAAAATTTTTACAAGTTAAGAAATATATCAAACGTGAACCTTCCCCATAAGAAGTTTCGGTTTCAACAAATCAGAATTTTCTGACACAATTTTTTTTTGTCAACAAATTCCCGACCAGCTCTATTACATAGTACTTTAATGTCAAGCAGCAATAGCTCAAGTAACCTTAATATACTAACATGATCACTGGGAGGCATATTAAAACAACTAATCCATTTGAGACTATCACTAGATGTCAACAGCATTGAATTTCCTACTCACATCCTCTAGATTTTCATGCAGTGCCAAATGCAATTAGAAAAGGGACACTTTTACAAATTAGCCCAAATGAATGCTACTTCCCTCCGGAAAGCTAATGGAATCTATGCAAAATGATACCATCAACACTGCAGCTGTACCACATTTCGCTTGCAGGCATTTTAGGACTGCAAATGAATTAATCAGTTAGCTTCATCCAAAAGTTGCTCCATAACTGCCAAGTATTATAATATGCAGTGTTGATGTAGCCGTGTTGGTATTGTAATGTATTACTGACTTAACATGAAAAGACTTTAAAAAATAAATTCATCTGTACTTAAGTCCATTAGATTTAAGGATGCATCTGACCTTTTATATTTATAGAGGCAATCCTGATGATATAATCAGATGCATTCATTTTTATTTCCTTCTTTTATTGTATTACCACGGACTTGTTATAAAACCAGAACCTTTGTTCTCTGGGCATTAATCTGCTCCTGATGTTTATTCCCCAAATAAAAGACAGAGAGCTAAATCCATTGGGGCTAATTCTGCTCTCCCTTGAACTGGTGATGAGAAGTAACTCCACTGAAGTCAACAGAGTTATGCCAGTTTGAATCCAGGGTAACTGCGAGGAGAATCAGAGCCTTGCTCTTTAGTGAGGCTACTGTGGGTTTAGTAAGGCTTGTAATCTTCTGTGTATCTGACAATTAAGTGCAGTGGAGGGGATAGTATTTGCAGATACACCAGTTAGTGTCAAACTTTATTGGTGATTGGTTATCATGCTACAGGGCATTAGCAGATTGCCAGCTGATGTCCAGTGAAATTCCCCCTGCCCCCCAATATATGGTGTTGAACAATTAATATATTCTGAGGGCTTTAGAACTTCCTCTGAGACATCCAGTATATGGTAGGCCATTGCCAGACACATGGCATTTTAAACTAAAATGATGGGCCGCCTATCAAATCCTGTTCTGGTGATTTCAATGTCTCCGAGTTTTATGAGTTTGTTTCTCCACACCTTAACACTCCTGGAATCAATGAAATCATGCTGGTGGAAAACCAATGTCACTGGTCTATACTAGAAAATTAGATTTCAGAGGTGTGAAATCCACACCTTTGAGCAGCATAGTTAAGCTGACCAAATTCCCCATGTAGACAGCGCTAAATTGACAGAAGAATTCTTCCATTGACCTAAGTACCACCTCTTAGGGAGATGGATTATCTATGCCATCGGGAAAACCCCTCCTGTCAGGGCAGGTAGCATCTACACTAAAGTGCTACAGCACTGCAGCGGCAGTGTCTCCAGTGTAGACCAGCCCATAATTTCTAGTGGCCTCAATCAGGGTTCCTTTGTGCTAGGCACCGTACATCAATATAACAAAGAGATGGATCCTGCCCCCAAAAGTGGGGGAAACACAGGAGTAGATGAACTCTCCACATACAAAGATCTTAGCCTCATCCCCCAGGACTTTTGACCTTGTGCAGGCATTTATACCTGTGCAAAGTAAAGTAGGTGCTTCCAAATCAAAAACGGTAGAGTTTCTCCCTCACTCTGCACTAATGTAAATGGCTTTGCACGGTAGCAGCCACGGGGCATTGGGTTCCCTGCTTTCATGCCAATAGTCATTTTTTATTCTTAGGAAGTCAGAAAAAAAGCAAACCCTGCAAATATGCTACTTAGTAGCCATTGTGCCTGTAGAGAATATCACAGACATTAGGCCTATTGCATTGATGTAGCTTATCTGTCCACCCCCCTTGGCCAGTTCAGGTTTGTTCCTACAGCACTTTGTCCAATCTGGATTTAAAATGATTTAAGTGGCTGGGCTCCCATTGTGCCTTGGGGAGGGTATTTCCCAATTGAACGGACCTCAGTGTTAGGACTTTCCTTTGCTCCTTTTCATGCACTGTAAAACCCCCACCCCCACCTCCTCTTTGGAACACTGCGCAGGTGGTTCCTAACCTTTTCTACGCTGCATCCCCCTTTGCACTCCACTCTCTCAATATGGGATCTAGTCGGGATCCCACATTGGAGTGGGCGATCACAAACCTCAGGTTGAGAACCCCTGACCTATACAGTGTCCTTCCCTTTTTTGGTGTTAAAATCCTTCATCTATATCTAGACAGTGATCTATTCACTTATTAATATTTTGAGTAAACTGACCACAATTCAGTTCCTTTGATCTTTCCATACATTGCAGTCCCTCCAGCCATTCATTATTTTTGTTGTTGTTTTCTGAATTTCCCTGCAATTTGAGTATCTTCCCATGGCTCCTGTGGTCATCGCATAGTCTGACAATACAGAAAGAGTCATTCATGAAAGTTCTGATCTATCAAAAGCCAGAGAACATTTTGCAAACCTTACCAAGCATCACTACAGAATTAGAAACAGGACCACAGAGCATGTTAAGTGAAGAGAAATAAACTAAAAAAAATCAATGTTTAATTTGTTTTAATATGTTCTTGCAATATTTTCACGCTAAAGGCCATATTCCATTGCCCTTCCCCACACAGAGTAGCATCTTACTCCTGGAGCAGTCCAATTAAAGTCAGGTGAACTGACCCTAGCATAAGGCAATACTCACTATAAGTGAAGATATCAGTATCTGTCTCTAAATCAAAAATATTCCTTAGTTAATTTTAATCTAGAATCTGTAACAATATGGGGAACGTCTCTGGCATACCAATATTTCCCCTTCTGAGCCAAAGCCTACTGAAGTCAGTGAGAGTCTGTTCATTGACTTGAAGGGGCTTTGGATCGGGCCCTATTCCACACATATATCAACCCATGCCATTCAGCAGCAGCCTTCAGAGCCCATCAAAGCCAATCTGGTAGTCAGTTCCGTAAGATAACTCCCTTATACCTCCATTGATCTGATTGCAGGATCAATGGTTCCATGTGCATCCATCCCCTCTCCACATCACTCCCAGCCTCTGGAAGTAGAATGGATTGAAAATAAAATGTAATACGAAAATTTATGTCCAAAACTATTTTAGTTTTCATCAAAAATATTTTAGGGTGGAGTTTTTTAAGCCAGCTGTAGGTCAGGTCAGAAAAAGCAATAATGTTTTCATTAATATTTTCACTGAAAAAACACTCCATGTTTTCCCAGGGCAAAAATCTTTTCAGTGGAACATTTTCCAGCCAACTCTGCTAGGCAGTGAAGGGCTAAGATTGGAACTGAAATTTACATGCCATACGTGGCAACACACTGCATTGAGAGTAGCTGAGGTAACCCGCTGAGTAATATTTAGGGGTTGTAATAATCTTTTAAAAGTTCCCATTCTTCCCCACCCTGCCCCATCCGCATTAACTAATCAGAATCTACAGCTAAGCTCTGTTCACAGCTTTCTCGCTTCTTCTGCCATATCCTCAGCCGGTGTGAATCAGTGTAGCTCCACCTCAGAGATACGCCAGTTTACATCCGCTGGGGATCTGACAGCATCTCAGTGCATCAGAAAACTGTGCTAAGCTAAACAAGAGCATCCGCCCAGTGTACAAGGGCAATCCAACCTCCACACTTAGGATTCACAGAGCTGATTGGCCACGGGAAGATCATGCAAATGAGTTCCCCACAATCCAAACACTACTACTATCTATCGTGAGTATGTCTCTGCCCCCCGACCCCACTGATATAAAATAAATAAATAATATACCATAATAATTCATAGTAATTGAGTATGTGTGTAGCACTTCTCATGTTCAGGAAACTTTTCAGACACAAAGTCACACTCATCATTAATGTAACTAATTAACTCCCTGGTGAAAAAAGGCAAATACCTTTACCACATTTTATAGGTGGAGAAGCAGCGGCACAGAAAGCTCAATGGACCTGCTCAGCGCCATACAGCAGGTTAGAGTGAGAGCCAGGATTTGAATTTAGATCATCAGGTCCCATTTGTCCCATAACTTTACCCACAGGACCTCCCATGAGGTGAAGGGAGAGCTTCAGAGCTAAATTTCCCTGTCTTTTTAGGGCACCTCAAACTTTCAGTTTGGAGGTATAGGCTAGTTTTCCCTCTGGTTATGGAGACAGTCACAAGGGTGACTAGACCGGTGCCACTTACCACCCCTTCCCAGTACACATCTAGGACTGCGCCACTGGCTAGCCTGCCATGAGGTCCTCTCCTCTCCTGTCCATTCTCCATCCCACCATTAACAAGCACTCCACTGGTTTCCAAAAATCTTCTTACTCAGACCCTCATCCCCATCACTGGAAAAAGTGTGTTAATTCCCCCTGCATACAACAAAACCTTCCCGAGCTCCCCTCACTCCCATCAGCAGAAGACCCTCTCCCCTTTCCCCACAAGGGAACTATACAATTTGCTTTCTGGTGTTCCTCCTAATAGATGGAGGGATTCCTGCCCCCACTCAGTGGGGGAGACTCAAACCCATCATTGCTGCTGTGGGTGGGTGGAATCTCATCAGGTTGATTTTTCCCCCTTGCCTTTTCTTTCCTCACACTCTCAAGCATCATTTTCCACACACAACCGAAGACATTGGGGGAACCTTCGGCCTGATGTCACCTTTATCTAGCTTTGAAATAAAACTATCAGTCGGGAAATATCATTTTCGGGGTTTAGGGTTACATAATCCCTTAATGTTTTCTTCATGGCCAACAGATACAACGAGCCAGAGAAAAATGAACCATCTAGTCTTCCCATTCCCTCCACATTAGTGGGTCAGGCAACATACTATATACATCCATCACATCCTGTAATGTCATTAGGAAGGAGTTAGTGCAGCCATGCAAGCCCCAACCTGGCTTCACTCGTGCATAAAGAAGAAGTCCTGTAGAACAGTGCTTCTCAAAGTCGGGCCGCCGCTTGTTCAGGGAAAGCCCCTGGCAGGCCGGGCCGGTTTGTTTACCTGCCGTGTCCGCAAGTTCAACCGATTGTGGCTCCCACTGGCCACGGTTCACCGTCCCAGGCCAATGGGGGCTGCGGGAAGGGCGGCCAGCACATCCCTCGGCCTGCGCTGCATCCCGCAGCCCCCATTGGCCTGGGACGGTGAACCGTGGCCAGTGGGATCCGCGATCGGCCGAATCTGCGGATGCGGCAGGTAAACAAATCGGCCCGGACCGCCAGGGGCTTTCCCTGAACAAGTGGCGGATCGGCTTTGAGAAGCACTGCTGTAGAATACAGACCTCAACAGAAGCAGAGACTGGGAAATCTGTAGTGCCTTAAAAACAAATTACCCATTGGCATGCAAACAATTAACTTCAATTACAGCCTCAGCAATAGAGAAGGTCCAAACATTCTCATCGTTTTTCCATTAAAAATGTTTATCGAGATACTGGGCTCAGTAGGTCAAGTCAACCTTTCAAGGGAAGACGGGGTGGATCAGCTAGCCATTCAGAATCAACATTTACATTGTTAAAGTCAGAACTAAATCAATAATAGTCCTACAGACCAGTCCTCTTTTCACATCATAATGGCCACCTGCAGCACCACGCTGGCATAAGAAAGGCCTGATCCAAAGCCAGTTCAAGTCAATAGGAGTCTTTCTATTGATTTCAATGGGCTTTGGAACAGGCACCAAGTCTGCTGGCTGGAAAACCTCAGCCAGTTCAAGTACCCACAGCTTCCTGGGAGGTCAAGAATCCGTACATGAAAATGTAAAACCAGCCAGATGGACAAACACAGAGCTCCTCCCTCTCTGTGGCTGACTTTATAGCCTGTGGAACAAATAGGAGCGCCTCAGAAAGAGGAGCCCCAAGTAGGTTGAGAAGGAATATTCCTTCTTTACATTACAGCTCTAGAAAGTGCTGACAAGAGTCAATCCTCACTGAATCTTGTCACTCCCTGCCCCTTTTTGCCACCTAAAAATAGCCCCAGTAAAATGCCTGTCAAGAAATGGATCTATCCCTTTGCCCTAAGAAAGCTAAAGAACTCTACAAGGGGAGTGGCCGCTTCATTCTGACACTCGAGCTGGTTGTGATGTCACACCCTTCACATATATAAGAAGAAGAAAAGGGAGGGAGGAAGGACCACTCTCTCAGGGACTCAAGAAGCCCTCGGCCAATTCCTCCAGCCCGTCTGCTCTTCTTCTTTTCCAACCATCTCAATCATGGTGGGTCCGCAGGAAAGATAATTCTTAATAGTGAGCCAATCATTTTAATCGGTGTATCTAGCTTCTAGTTTGGGTTAGTCATAGGAGGAAAGAAGGCCTGAAAAAGTGTTTAGTTTGAGGCAGGGAGCCAAGCAAGCAGGAACCTCTAAAGTTTTATTTTGGCCTTGGGGGAAAAATGAAGCTTAATGGATTTTGCTAGGCTGTCCAGTTGGTCTCGTCTCTTACACTAGTTAATGGTAACAGTGTAGTTCCTATAACTTTACACTGAATAGATACTATTGCAGTATTCTATGCTAATTTTTTTGTATATGATGCACTCTGATGTGGTTGCAAAGGAACCATATAATAAATTATTACCTTAGGAACAAAGTGCTGATAAACAACTAATTTAAAAACAAAGAGGCTTTAATGTATAGGTTTATTTGTTATCCTAATGTTGAGCTGCTGGTTAAGCAATGATACGTCAAATGATCTTAATGTTGTGTGTCTGTAGTAAAATGATAAATGGCCTGGAAGTACATTAACAACTTCTCTGTTTGTTAAGAGACACTTGATTCATTGCTTAAGCTGCAGCCCTGGTTTTGCCCTAGATATACATTTCAACAGAATCTTTAAATAGTCTTATGATGCTTTAAAAAAAAAAAAAAAAAACCAAGCAGACACTTGCTAATATGACTTGTCATGGGCTAATTACATTCAGCAGGACAGGGATGCTAGAACTCTCATCTACCTTGTGCTATTTTCTTTCTTCTGTCAATGCATTTTCAACAGTACTAGTTCTCTTTTTCTCTCTCTCTTTTTTCCCTCCCAACTGCAGTCCTTCAGTGCTGACCAGGTTGCCGGTAAGTGGAACAGGAATTTAACTGCCATAGTACTGAGGTAATAGACTACCAAATACTAGATGTACCCTAGTCTAACCACAACTTTCTCCATTGCTAGCCCTGTTGGTATTCAAGCTACTCCTGAGAATTGGACAAACAAGCTCATTTTTCTGCCCCTTTGAAAGATGATTCATGGAGGTAGTTGGCTGCTTTAAAATCCAACAGGTCCCCCGCCCCCTTTTTTTAAAAGCTATTTTTGTGATTGATTTCTTTCCAACAGATCGAGTTCTCCAGGGAGCAGCAGGATGGTAAGTCACAAGACAGCCAATAATATACCTGCACATGCATTCTGATAAAGTTTAACCTTAAGGAAGACAGGAGGCCAGATCTTCAGCTGATATAAATCAGTATAGCACCACTGATGACACAGGAGTCATTCTGACTTCTACCAGCTAAGGATCTGACCCTAGATTTCCAGGTCACTTATTTGAATGCTTACATTCTGCCTAATCCGCCAGGTACACAGACCCAAGAGGACCTCTCATATTGCCAGCTGTACCTGGTACATCTTCTTCAAAGTGTGTCACTGATGTGTCAAATGGATGCTGAGAAGCAGTTTTTAATCATAAGGAACTAGGCTGACACCAGGAGAGGGGGAAAGCGAAGCTGAATTAACTTAGCTGCAGTTACACGGGGATGTTATTTACATTAATGGAAGATTAAAAAGCCCTATGAAATACCTGCTTGTCACTCTTGGCTGGGAGATACGGGGCGGGGGAGGGGAAGAGAGCTATACTGCTGTAAATACACTTATGAAGCGTGGAAATAGTTAGCAAATTACTCACGTATACTGGTGCGTATAATTGGATGTATTGCTGTCCTATGCTTGCTGCTGTATTTCCTGCTTCTATATCAGTAGCTAGCAAGGTAGAGGATTATTCAATTAAACCTGTAGTCTTCCTAAACAGGTCTGGCTCAAATAGGGTAACCAGACAGCAAGTGTGAAAAATCGGGACACGGGGCGGGGTGGGGTAATAGGAGCCTATATAAGAAAAAAAACCCAAAATTGGGACTGTCCCTATAAAATCGGGACATCTGGTCACCCTAGGCTCAAATCCTGAAGTTTTAGAAATTCCCCTTTGAAGAGCCTAAAATCTGATCCAGGGGTGTTTTTTAAATATCCTAATGGATACATTTTGGTTATGTTACATAATATAATGTAGGCTAACAGCAGCAAAAACCCAGTCCGGAATGAATTTGATCCCTGCTGTGACTAGCTTCTGTTTTGAGGAGAGGTACAAAGGACCAACTAGAAATCAAAAGTCACAGAAAGTGAAAATTCATCAGAGCTTTCAGCTAAAAAGACTGACCTAAATCATGAAGTCTCAGTCTGAACTTCCAGGGTCTGATTCCACTCTCAGTTACTCTCATTTAACTCTGGTTTTACCATCAAAGTCAACTGAGTGACACCAGCGTGAGATCAGAGCTAGGCTCCTTGGTTCCAAACACTCCTGATCATTAAGTGGGTTGATTTGGACTCGTCTCTAATTATAACTAGGGAATTTTCACAAAGGGGTTGGGAATGGTTATGGAAAAAATCACGTCAACTAGAATGCGTGTGTATAACAAAGCAGCAGCTTTTCCAGCCTCCATCCTGCTATTTCAAAGGAGCCAGCTGTTGCAAAGTTGTGATGACTGATCCAAGTAATGGAGCAATTAAAGGCGACTTGAGAAACAGAAGAACTCACTTGGAATACATTAACCCTACCCATTACAACTATTCAGAGATGTTACAGAATCAGCATCTGAGCAGAACACTGTTCAGGGCCAGATTTTGGACATGCTTACACCAGTATAAATCAGGACTGGCTCCATAGAATTCAATGGAGGAACACTGGGGGGAGGAGGGGAAGTCTCAGTGAGTGATTATAATTGGGTCTCTTCACTGAACTGGGAAGCTGCATCAATGAATGAATATTAAATCCTTTTTACATTTAAAAAAAAATCATCAAGAGAGGAAAAAAATTGGTCTTGGAACACTCTGTGTTCTTGCTAAAGGCAAAAAAAGTGTCACGTTTTAAACTTAGCTCTGGATAAATATCTTTAACACACAAGATGAAGGACCAGATCAGCTGGCATAAATCGGTCAAGTTCCATTGACTTCCACCTCTCAGAAACAGCCAATATAAAGTCTGTAGATTGCAAGATGCTGTTTTGTATAACTCTAAAAGGCCCAAATTGTATAGCCTGCTGTATAAGGGGAGTAAGGGGAGAGGGCTAGCAGCAATGTGTTGTAGGTCTCAACACATCCGACAGTAAGGGGATTAATTCCAGACGTGTTATATTACAGTCTAGCAGAACCACATACTGCATCAGCAGTTTTACTGGGTGGCAAGACTCCTCCAGACAGACTGTATATGGAGCTAGCACCAAAATACATCAGTTTCACGTGTCCCCGAGAAAGATGAATGAAGACATAATTTGGCACTTGGCTTATTGACCTAAGTCTGTCCCAAGGCAGAAAGGACAGCCACCTACATACACAGTACAATTGATGCCTTCCTCCAAAATGTGTTTTCAAAATGAATAAGCTGCTGTAGTGAAATACACAATTAGTCCACATTGCACTTAACACACAGGATGGTCAAACTTTTGGCTGTTAAACTACAGTAGATCTATAGCATAGACGATGCGTTCTTGACAGAACAATTGAGATGGATCTTTAGCTAAGTTCTTTATTACAATGCTATTAAAGTACACCATAAAGATTATTAAAGCAGAGCATAGCAGTTGAATATGAAGATGAGAATTCTGTGAACAGGATTTTTCACATTAATTTTTAACGGAAAAAGTGTTGGTGTTCCAAGATCTCAACTGGCAATTGGAAAACAAATGGACATCTGTCATCTCGGGGCAGATTTGATTCAGTCAGAATGTACTGGCATGAAAAACTGTACAAGGGCTGCCAAAGAAAGAAAGAAAGACTCCTTGGGTATCTGTTATATGGGAATGACCCACCCAGGATGGGTGCGATAGAATATGAAATGACAGATGTGGAGAGACATTTCATAGCAATACAACATTGTGAGAGAAGGCAAGGGGTAAATTTCAGATGTGTCAGATTTCATGTTAACAGCCATACTGCTGAATCACAGCCTGTGTTCTTCAAAGCAGGCAGAGCTCTTGTACTGCAAGGAGCTTTTGCAAAAGGTTTTCATCCCTTTGGTGAAATAAAATCTAATAGATTATTCAATAACTTTTTACCTTCTACTGATTGGCTATGTTAAGAAACTTGTTCATGAATGGAGACACTTATAGCCAGCTTATCTTCCTTGGCACTTAAGGTAACCACATGGGGCAATTACAAAACTACTGTTGACTATTAGAACCAGGAAAGAGATGAAGGGTGGACAGAAGGTTAAAAATAGTGATACTAAAATGTCATAGGATGTAAAGTTTTGCTTGAGACCATGGACCAAAGTCTCTGCGGCCTAACTCCATTGACTTCAGTGGTGTTACACTAGCAGAGAATCTGGCCCCATGTCTTGGTCAATACTGGCTAGTTAATACTGAGCTACCCATCTCATCTAACCCTCTCATTTTCTCCTTGCAGACTACAAGGATGCTTTCCTCCTCTTTGACAGGACAGGTGAAGGCAAGATCGTCTTAAGCCAGGTTGGTGACATCATCCGTGCTCTGGGACAGAACCCTACAAATGGTGAGATCAAGAAGATCCTGGGCAACCCCAGCAAGGAAGGTAACTATCCTACAGTCTGTAGGCGCCTAATGAGGAAATGCCATCCCCACCCAGTTAGGAAATGCCACTGGTCACAATGGTTGGGGGTGGCAGCTGTCATTCTGCTAGTTGGGTAAAAAAACCTCTTCACCAGAAAAACTTGAATTTTTCCTAGATCTGTTTGAGGAGGAAGGTAGGGAGTAGATTTACAGAGGGGGGTGGGGTGGGATTTAGGCTTTGAGGAGAATCCATTTTTGATCATTTGGATACCAGGTTACAGTAGGTGTAACCCACTGGTGAGTATGTGTTCCAGGCCCCACTCTCTGTCCGAACACAAGAGTACAGGAGTCTGTTACAGCACCAGCTACAGAGCTTTACCTCAAGCTTTACCTCATGCTTTGAGCTTTGGTGGTTCTCCAATTCAGTGCCTGTGTGTCGGCCAAGATGGAGGCCCTCACACGGGCATAGGGCTAGATCCCCAGCATAACCCCGCTGATTTCAGTGGTTGACTTACACCAGCTGAGGAGATGGCCTGTAGAGTTTAACATGGAAATGGTAAGTCTTATTTTAACCAGCACTCAGTGAAATGGCACATTTCTTTTGTTAGGCATCTCTGTTGGCATTGCTCACCTCACAAAGATAAAGGCAGCAGTGAATATGAAAGGCCATCTCTACTTATTAATAGCCTGGCTTAAGGTATCATTTAGGTTACATTGAATCTCAGAGTGGTTTTAAATTACTTTAGCAATAAAAGATATTGACTTATAGTGAAATAGTAGAACAGTTTCTATTACACTGCTGTATTCATATGCTCAAAACTCTTGGCTATACAGCCATCCGCCATGTTTCACCTGCGTCCACATGTTTTAAAGTTTGGGCAAAAATCTCTATATTACAGCTATGCTTTAATTAAAAACCACTTGATGTGGGCCTCACTGAGGACTAGTGCTTCTGCTTGGTTTGAAAAGAGATTGGGTTTAATTTTCTAATGTTGTGAGAAATTTAAAATGACGTATTGAGCATAAACTTAAGCAGATGTGCTGTGTAGCTGCATGTTCATAAGACTTTTTGAAATTAACAAGCTCTGGTAGCAAAGCCGGCAGAGTCTGTAATATGGGCAAACTGAACTCTTCCAGATCGACAAAAAGAAAACAAATCTTAGCTCTGATCCTGAAGAGACTTAAGTATGTGACTAACTTGAAATTAACGGGACTACTCCTAAATGTAAAGTTAGACACATGCTTGTGTCTTTGCAGAATTGGGGCCTTTGACATTAGATGCAAAATGACTAGCAATAATGTTATAATAAGGTTAGCTTACTCCAGCTACACTAATTTGGACTCATTGCACATGTAATACATGGAATCTGTTCTCTTATTAAATGTCAGCTTTCATTTTATACCATAATACACACAGGATTTTCAAGGTGAAGAAGAGGGGAAAACTAAGGTCGCTGGAGCATCCTTTACTCGTGGAATTTCCTGATTGAGACACTAATCTCACAATGAACTCTGTGCTGACAACTCTGCCTCAAGCCCCACTGTAGGCCCAGAGGATATGCCGAAGCAGAGCAGTTTGCAAGATTGGGGTCTAAATGCTTAGCGCAGCACCATTTGGAAATCATTACAGTTGCTGCTTTGCGCCCTTTCTATTTTTAATTCCATTTAGCCCTTGACTATGTAACCACACTCCAAGCACACTAGACCTTGGGCTACAAATATAAAAATTATCAACCAACCCAACCAAAAGCACCAATCCATTCTTTCAATTATACTTAATATGTAAGCATTCTGCAAAAGTGAGTGGTGTTTTCTCCCCTTGTGCATATTGAGAAACTTAAGCACAGAGGAGGTGATTCTGTGCTGTGCCCCTAAGAAGGGCACCGTAGAACTCACAGGCCAAGGCAGGGTTGGGGTATAAAGTGGCTTTAAGCCACCTTTGCGCCCTCCCAGTTTTGGGCTGATCTGGGGACTGGAGAGGCCTCTGGCATAATTTAGACAACCCTGGGGGCCTGTGTAAGTTACAGCTGCCCTATCAATTGCAGCGCTGCCCAGAATCTCCACAGTACTGTACTGTGTCCTGCAGCCCTGCTTCCAGAACACTCTTCCTGCCCACGCCAAAATCCACCACTGGCTGGAAATCTTCCATTCCAAAAGAATAATACCTTTAAAAAAGTGAAAAGAAGGGTGGAACAGTGGTCTTAACAAACACCAGACTGTAACCTTAACTGGAACTTCGATGATAGTGACAACTAGAATCCATATGGCAGTGGGATTGTTAAAGGCATGGGGAAAGAAACAGGATTAAAGACGATAGAGGGAATGCAGAAAGAAGGGATGCTTGAGATGGGAGGGCCGTTCTTATTCCAGCATGGGTATTCAGGAGAATTCTATAGAACGGCTCTGTCTCCAGTAGTGTTATAACTAACACTTTCTTTCCAGAGATGAATGCCAAGAAAATTACATTTGAAGAATTCCTGCCCATGATGCAGGCAGCTGCCAACAACAAGGAACAGGGTACCTTTGAAGACTTTGTTGAAGGTCTGCGTGTGTTTGACAAGGAGGGCAATGGTACAGTCATGGGTGCTGAACTCCGTCATGTACTGGCTACTCTGGGTAAGGGATTTTCATTTCAGCGAGGGACTCAGAAAAGCTAGCATTGTTTGTAGGGCACAAGACAGAGAGGGAAGGGGTGTTACAATCAGTGCTGAGACAGGCATAGGACTACAAAGTGAGACTAGCGAGTATTCTACAGTAAATGGTAGCATAAAAGGATAGAAGATTAACAACCCAGTCTAGAGTCTAAGGCAAAAATATTTTTACTATTTCTAGGCTCAGTCTAAGAGATTTAAAAAAAAAAAAAAAAAAAAAAAAAAAAAAAGGACATGAGACAATGCTGTAGATTTCAGGGACAAAATTATTTGGCCAATGGCAGAAGCTTCCACGTCTTATTGGATAGTGAGTACAATCTTTTTGAGTGTGTGGATGGAGACCTTACAAGGAAAGGTGAACCACAACTGAAACAACAAAAACAAAAAACATTTTTGAGGATAGAAGGAACTCATGATAACTGAGCAAGAGAGCAAAGAGGATGCATGGATGCAAGTTTAACATGATTTATGAGAGTCTATGGAATGTGGAAACAAACCCAATTCTGTCTGTGCTTCAGGGGAGAAGATGACAGAGGAAGAAGTAGAAGAACTACTAAAAGGACAGGAAGACTCTAATGGCTGCATCAACTATGAGGGTAGGTATTAACAGTCAATAACTTCAGCACTCTCTTCTTCTATACATTTGGTACTTCTTTCAGAAAGTTTCATAACTGATTGTTTTTAATGGTGAAATCCTTTTAGCCAATAATCAGTGAGTCAATGAGCCTTCTAGATACATCAGTTAGACAAGGTACAATGAAAAGGATTACTCCAAAAGACAGCTTGTTAGCAGTGATTGCTAAACGGTTGCACTCAACATGCTCAGCCAGAAATCAGGATATGAAAATAAAGGGCTAAAATTCAACAACGACATAAATTGCTTCTGTTTGGGCCAAGACTAAACTTGGCCCAGAGTCTCTTATTTACTTTGGAAGAGTTCTGACTGCAAGTACAGTTAACCAAAGCCAATGCTTCAAGGCAACTCTTGATTTGGAACTTATTCAGCTGTGTCACGGTGTAGTGGGAGGGGAGTTTGACTTGCACAGCATTGAAGACTAAGATAATTGTATTACAATCGATCAACAGCTCAATCTGATTAGTACTAAATTTTATCTTAAAAGAAACGGAGCATTAGTGCCTTGCACTCCTCGAAACTGTTTAATCTGTGAAATACCTTTAAAATAACACTCCCCCACCCCACTAACTCTTTATCAAATCTGCATTATTCCACAGCATTTGTAAAACACATCATGTCTCTTTAAATGGATTTCACAAAATATAATACGGTATGTCCCTCTGATTTGCATGTTTTACCTTCTCTCCCTTAAGCGCTTTGTTTAGTGGCTTTCCATCTGCATGCAGCCAGCAGTAATGGATAGTGGTTCCCAAGTGATGATAACTATCAGTCTCCTACTATACAAATAAGGGGAGGGAGTGTTGTCAGAATTCTCTGGTTCGTCTCAGCTCTACTACTGACTTGTGGTATGACCATGGGCAAGTCCCCTAACCTCAGCCTTCCCAATTTGTGAAATGATTAAATATCAAACTTATCACTTAACTTAAAACTGCTGAGGCTTAAGTAGTGACCTGTATCTTCACGGTGACATACAAGAGCTTAACATATAAAAACAGCTACTTGAGGCTTACTGTATCCTACCTCTTCTTTCAACAAACGTGTCGATTAACATGAAAGGGAGGGCAGTGAACTTTAAATACCTGTATGAATTACAGATAATAGCTCCTGAAGATAAACGAAACAGTTATTTAAAAACAACTTTTCCAATGGTTATATCATCATTGGAGAGAAACATTTGCAGTTAGTACATGAATCTTCAACATTACCACAAATAACAAGACACTTTGAGATCCAAAACTAAAAAATAAAATGCATGGCATGTCAGTTTGTAAGTCTTGCTTCTAGAAGAGAAGAGATGTCATGGAATCTAACTCTTCCTTCTCTCCTTATCAGAAAAAGTCTAGACTCTGAAGACCAGAATACACTTGAGATTTGCCTCAGTAAAATTCTTCTTCCATCAAGCACCATCAATATGGAAACCACACAGGACTGTACTATATGCCTCCCACCACAGCAATTCTTTTTTTAATCAGTAGGCGTCTCCCTCTCGATCATACTCATGCTTCACAAATCGAACATTTGAGGCAAGCTAGATGGAATAAATTGTACAGGTATCAAGCCCGATTATTTCTCTTTCCATGTTGTTTGCCATGAAGCAATGTATCCCCTTGAAAAATGTGACAATAAATCCCTGTGGTCAGTCTGTGGCTATAAAGTCTTTCCTTTCTACCAAGCTGTTCAAATCCCATTCACAACACTACTCAAGTCTTAATTTATTTTCTCTGTATATTGTATTTCATAAAATAAAGTGTTATGAAAAATAGTTCTCTTTGGGGGTTGGTTTGCTTCATCTGGATCAAAGTGGTTCTCTCTTGGGATTGGGAGACGGAGAAATTGGAGAGACATTCCCCCGTGTTAGCACCAAGTCACTCTTTGGAGAAGAGGAGTCATGGTTATTGTCAGAATGCCTTGAATGGTGGCATCCAAATAAATCTTTGAGCAGTTTAGTCTACAATACAGGTGCTGGCCGTTGCACCAGCCTTTCCATCCTCCCTCTCCTGCCTATACACCCAAGTCTCACTCCTAGACATGTCCAACAAGACCCAAGAAGAAACAGGAGGATAATGGAACAGTAATTTCACAAACAGAGGAGAGGTCAACAAGCAGGCCCAGAAATACCATTTAGAGAGGAAGGGAAGTGGTCCTCCAACCAGAGATCAATTGGTGAACAGAACAAGTGATCAAAAACATCAAGGACTGTTCATGGCAATGTATCAGTCAGATTAACTTCATATCATTTATAGTATATGGCTACACACTCTGCACTGACAATTAAAGTAGTTAAATCCGAAAGCTGCTTCGCTATTGGCATGCCTCTCCCTTAAATGTAGTTCCTTTTCCTTGGGCACTCATAAAGCTGCTTTAATCCCCTATTGGAGTGTCAGCTTGTTCTATTACAGTCTGACTTAACCTTATTAAGTTACTATGTATGAAATGCCCATAATTCAAGTGATAGCAGGTGCAACAGGGAGGAGGGGGAAGTGGAGAGTGACAATAATCCTTAACATGCCAACCAGCTGGAGAAATGACAGGTGCCTGGTTGCTAAGTCTTCAAAAATAACTTCTATTTAACCCTTAGCATGCAGACCAACATGGACAAATTCATCTCTGAATTATTTTTGCATAGAGACTTCAGTCCACAGGTAATTTAGTGGGTTTCCTGCATGCACCAGAGAAGAAGCCCAGCTCACTTGTGCACATCTGATGAGTGAAAAGACAAAGTTTCTTTATTTAACTTTGCCCTAAAAAGGCAAGGGGGAAAAAAAAGAATTAGACAAATTCTGGCAAGTTATTTATAACTACAGGGCTGGGGGCCTGTCATTCCAGAGAACTGCTAGCGCTAAGGGCTTTTAAAAAAAACAAAGACCATAAAGAGAAGTGAAAAAAGAATTTTACTGTCTTATTTTCACGTAGTAGCTAAATGCTTGTGTGTTTGGGTTTCTAACACTCCAGGGAAATATCTAATTTTTTCTTCTCTTTTTTGGAGAATTATCATCATGATTTAATTTTTTTTAATTACTTTGGGCCTTATCCTGGCCCATGTGAATAGTGTTACTGAGGTGCACATAAAGTTAAGCACGTGCAGGGGTGCTGGAACAATTTTTATTGTGGGGGTGCTGAGAGCTCTTGAACCTAACTGTAAACCCTGTATATAATGAAAACTACTTCAAGCCAGGGGGTGCAGCAGCACCCCCAGTTCCAGCAACTATGAGCAAGTGCGTATGTGTTTTACCACCAGGGCTTTGATTTTGTGCATTTAAAAAAAAAAAAGTCTGTTTAAAACAAAAACCTAGATTTTGAGGTCTAATCAACTTGGCAATATCTCTTTAAACATGAGTTGTAGGCAAGAAAGCGATGCCATTACTGCTCCTGTTCCACACGGAGATGGGCAGAAAGAATTTTACCAAATAGAACAAAGATTAATATAGATAACATTCCATTTGTGTAAATCAGTTCAAGTCCTGAGGTATTTTACAGAGCTGGGTTGGAAAACGTTTTGGAGTCTGGATTTAGAAAATGTGTTAGACTTTTGGAGTTCTGGAAAGTCAACATTTTGAAAATGTTCACAAACCGACGAGGCAAACAAAAAAAAACCAAGTTTTTTGATTGGGTCAATCAAAATGCTTTGTTTAGACTGACCTTTTAAAAACCTCTTTTAGCAAAAGTTAACTAAATTGTAAAAACAAAAAATTTCAAATTTTAAATGAAACGTAATTGCATTATTAAAACTTCATGTTTACACGTTTTCAAATTGAGAGATTCATCAAAACAGACCCAAAACAGTTTAAGTTTTTACTAAATAACACTTTTCAGTGAAAATCGTGTTGTCAAAAAATCACCAACCAGCCCTTGTACTTTATATGTTGGAGAAGGGGAAAAATTTTTGCTTGCCATTGAAATGATTTAAAGCTTGGACTGCTTATTTAAGTACATTTGTAATCCCTCTATCAGGGCTGCCCAGAGGGGGGGGGCAAATGGGGCAATTTGCCCCAGGCCCCTCAGGGGCCCCCACGCGAATATAGTATTCTATAGTATTGCAACTTTTTTTTTATGGAAGGGGCCCCCGAAATTGCTTTGCCCCAGGCCCCCTGAATCCTCTGGCCGGCCCTGCCCTCTATGCCAGCCCTTGCCCACCACCAAGGACTCTGAATTCTTGGGGACGTGGGTTATCCAATTCAAGCCTCCCACTCTTATTCCTGCACCCTGTGGACAATATAAAACCACCACTTGCAATTGACATTGTCAGGAGAGAGGCCAATGACTGAACAGCCACAGAGACTGAATTACCTTCTCACCCCCACCGCGGTCTCTGCAGATCAAGATAGAGGCACATGGCTGGGACACAGGATGGGGAAGTTTGTCCCGTGTTTGCTCATGTTGTGAGCAGAACAAGAAGCTACTTATCCGGGTAGTCTGACACCTCTCGCAACCATTAAATTCACTGTATGTTTTAAATATAATGTTGTTAATGAAATTGCTTTCCATTATTCAACATCATTGACCATTTTACTCAGGCTGCTCAGCATGTTTATGTTTCCTGTAGTTCTACCTGTCTGCTGCGATGCTTATTGCAAATGAAACTAGAGAGATCATTCCACGGCCCTGCTCCCTAATCCCCCCCCACTCCCTCCACTCCCTCTTTAGAGTAGCAGGTACTCCCGCAAGCAGTCCTTATGCTCAAGAGCTCAAGCACTTTCTTTGTGCACCAATGCAGTGGAGTAGATCTCTTTGTGCAGCTCATATGCAATTTGCAGTCTTTCAATAGGGCTCCTTAAGAGAAATGAAGAGGTTGCCAACTTCTGCAATATTGATGTTTTTCTAAAAGCCCAAACTGTTGGACTCAAGAGATTGCATGAGAATCTCATCTTTCATTTTTTTAAAAAAGTACATTTCTAGCTGACATGGATGGAGAGAAAAAAAAATCTTAAAAATGTGAAGCAAGTGCACCCTCAAGGTTCAGAAACTGGAGGATAGAGAGCCCATCAGTTATTTTTAAAAACTCATGATTTTTGAATGTTTTGGGTTGATAGCATTGCCATTTAAAACTGGATTCATTACTGGAATGAAATCAAAACTTCATAAACAACTACTGGCAGAATAACTGTTTACTAGCAGCATAGTCTGCTTTTTATTATTTTGTTTTGAGTCCTTTTGGAACTGGCAAACTTTTATGAGTTTCTTGTTCAGAGTCTGTTGCCATATACGTAGCTTTTTCATTTGTACAGAACGAGCCTATTAAAAACAAAACACAGAAAAAAAACAGCATTTAGCATAGCAGCCAGTTGCAGGAAGCACTGTACGGTTCCGTTAACACAAGGCAAATCACCCTCTTTAAGTGTCGTGAAAATGCATTTTTCATTCACATAAAATTACGCAACTTTGAATCTATTGCATCGTGTGTTTTAAAGACACGTAAACGTAAAGGGTTAAGCTCACTCCAGACTTTAGCATGGCAGCGTTTAGCTTTCCACTAAATCTAATGATAATTTAGCTCTCATCCACCCTGCAGTGAGTCCATCTGGGGACAGCAGCTACACCCATCACAACACAGGGAGAGGACACACAGCATTGGCTGGGAGGGTTGTTTTTAGAGCATCACTGAAGAACTGCAACAAAACAGGACCCTTTCAAGCGCAAACTGAACAAGAAAACTCCCTCCAACTTATAGTTAAAATAAAGAGTAGTTTATTGGAGCTAGTTCCCAATACTGGGCTCTGTCCCCGTCTCAGCACTAAGTTCACAGGAGATCTGCCTTCTCTCAGCTAATTAACTCCCATCTTCTCAATCGCTTCTCCCCCACCAACTACACTCTTATAGGGCAGGTACTCTCTCCACTGCCTCCTGAGTGTCTCTGCACAAAAGGACAGACAGTTGGGTCCCTTTTCAGATTAAAGGGATTAACTATTTCCTGCCAGCCTAGGGACAGGGTTTCTTCATCCTGTCACATGTCCCAAAGTAGATTTCATTCACACAGACTGACTTCTGAATGTCAAGGGACAATATATACACTGTGTATATTAATATATCACTCTCAGGGACCAGGTGTGAGGAAATCAAGTCTAGGCACATTACCCTGGCTCCTCTGAATTATTAGACTGCATAGCTCTATCAAATCAAAGAAACAAAGAGGTTTCCTTGAATAACTCATTGACCTTTTCCATCTTTCCAAACACTGACCCTCCAGATTGAAAAAAAAATTCCTTCCTGGTCAAACAATCAGTGTTTGGATCTTTGTTGAAGCAAAAAAAACAAATGGAACTGTTTGGGGTTATTTGGTACAGCATGGGATGATAGTCAAAGATGTCTCAAAAGCAATGATCTCCATACTAAAGTTTCCAAGGCGTAATACATATAAATATATAGACAGCTAATTTTTGTTTTAGAAAAGAAACCCTGAATATCTTTTACTTACTTTGATGAGATTTTTTTCTGCTCCATAGTTTCTTCAAGTTCATCTGCCATCTTTTGTGTTGGGGATTGATTTGGTAATAGTATCTCTTGCATTTCCTAGATGAGATTTAAAATAAACTTTAATTCTTGTGGGACAGATCATGTGAGGCCAGAATGCAGCCACACAAAGCAGGAAAGAGACCTCTCTTTCACTATCCTGGGTGGCCTGCCTGGATCTTGAGTTCAGGTGTGCATGGAAAGCAGGGTCTATGGCACAGCAAACTCCTTATGTAAACCCCAATCACAGTTAATTGTTTAATACTGTAACAGTAAAACAAGGGTTCTAACACATTTTAACCTCTTCAACCAATACAAACTCCTAAAGGCAAGAAAAAGCCCAGTTAAGGACTCCTTCATCTTCAATACACGTTCACCACATTCATTTGTCCAAATCAATGACAGATTTTACTGCTCCACTTCTACAAAGTTTTATACAGTTCCATGTGTGACACCCTCGCCAAAAGAATGACTGTGGCCTAGTGAAGAGATCACCACACTGGGATTCAGGAGACCTGTGTTTTATTCTTGGCTCTGCTACTAGCCTGCTGGGTGAAGGCACGTCACCTTTCTGTGCCTCAGTTTCCCAATCTGTAAAGTGGGGATGATGACACTGGCCTCCTTTGTACAGTACTTTGTGATCTGCACATGAAATGGCTATATCACAGCTAGGTATTCTTACTATAAGAATAGGATCTTCCTCTTTGTATGGTGAATTTAGTGCTGACAAAAGGCAGTTTGATAGCTCTGATGAATCAAGTCCTGTTTATCTACAGGGCAGCAGCAGAGCAAGTTTTCCACACACACACCACCCTGCCAGCATGCCTTAGCCATGATCTGGGGGCGGAGATTCTTCCTCAGGGGCTAACAGGGGTAGTTCAGTCTCCATGGCCAGTGTAGCCGTTGGGTTCACTGGTGAATCTGCCAATCAGTGCAAAGCATGATGGTGAGTTTGTGATGTGAGAGTTGGAATTGAGACCCACTAAACTCATCTCATAGGAGACACCAAACATCCATTCAGTAGGAACATCTTTTATTCCTGACTAAATGGGGCTGGATCTAAACTGGTGATCTACAGATGAAAGGCTGTGAAGCTCATTAGAAAGACCCTGAGGAATTTAATCCCCTAGTAAATGCTTAGTTAAGAGGGGGAAGGGTGTTGAATAGATATATTCCACATACAGAATCGCCTTTGTTAAAAGAAAAGTAGGTTACAAAAAAAATAATCAAGAATTCAGTTAGGAGATGCCAGAATTAGGCTTGTAACACATACAGAAAGAAAAGTATGTGAATAATCATTTTAATGTTAATTTATAATTTGGCAGTGAACCAGACAACTGATACAGCTTTCCCTCAAAAAAATTAAACAGAAAATGAACCTACTAAGCATGAAATGCCAGTGTCAAAACTGTTTGACTAGTTACTCTTCAAAACACCATTGTGAGTTCCCACGTTTCTCTGGCATGTCCAGGTCAATTCTGCCTAGTTTCAAAATAAAACAGTGTTTTTTCTAACTTCTACCCCTGCAAAAATCAACCTTAGATACGAACATCAGCACCTGCGTTCTTTCCACTCTTGCGTTGCTGATACAATAAAGATTGGGCAGTCAGAAGTCCGTGCATCATCAACAGATTTGTTTATTAATGAAAATACAGAATGTCACTATGATGCTTCCCAAGATACCCAGGGTTACGGGGCACCGGACTACCACTTGCCCTTAGCGTGAGTGAGCTGTGTCCATGCCTGCCTGGGGTCAGCTCCCTGACACCAACAGCTACTGGCAACACAAGCATTCCCCTCCAGGCCTTGCTCTCTTTTCAAGTTAGCAGTAGGCACACTTGCCCCAACCCCAAGTCCTCCAGGTGGCATCCAGACCCTTATCTACTGAACACTTCATAGAATTAGCAGGCCTGCTGTTCTTAAAGGAAGAATACACCGGAGCTTAGTACTTCACTCAGAATGCAGCTCCGCTTAACACACAGCACTTATTTGCTTTCTCTATAAATAAATCTAAGTTTATTTAACAAAGAACAGAGATTCATAGAAGCAAGCAGAAATATTGGAAACAATGGGTACATATAAAGCAAAGTCATAGTATGCATTCTAGAACCTAAACTCCACTAACATGCTCTCTTGTGTTGTAAGATACTGCTTACCTCAGAGTTCTTCTTACAATATTTTTCCATCCAGGATATCTGAGACCCTTCTCTCATCAGGCCAAGTTTGCTGGCAGCCTGCCTCCTCCAATGAACGATATCTGGGTGGCAGAAGAATCCAGAGATAAAGCTCTAGAAATTCACTGTCTTTACTCCCAAACAGGATAGCCTCTGATTTTTTCAATTGATTAGCATTTTCCTCAGACTGTAAATGGTGTCCATTATGAACCATACAGTCCTTAGTTTGCACATGACCAGTCAGAGAGAGATAAGTGTCTCTTCCCCTCTGCCTGACAGCAGTATATGGACCACCTTTTGGTAACCTGCCTGATTTACAGACCTACAGAATATCATTTTTAGTGTATACATATAACTCCTCATATATTTTCTATACATACATCTCTTCATGATTATAGGAACCAGAGTGACACAGGTTTTCATTAGAGACCTTACATGACACTCTTTGGCAAAATAGTACGTTGATCCCAGACCCAGGGAATCCCTGTAACACTAGCACAAAGAGGTCCCTGGGTCTCAGTCACTCACTCTCCCACAGCTGTCTTGGCTCTGCAGTACTAACAAGAAGGAAAGCTTACTTTATTCTCATAAGTAAGCAGATACAAGGCTGAATACACACATGGAGCAGATTTGTTGAGTAAGAAGGTGCCATATTTATAGTGTTCCTTTTCAAAGCACAACCATATTTTAAATGTTATGAAATACAAAGCTCAGATATTAATGGCTGCATTGTTTTAGTTATGTGTCTTGCTGTATTCCGAAGACACTTTTGTAGCTTGTTACTTGTCATTCTCCAATGAACCATACTTATAAATAGGGTTCAATGTGTGGCTGATTCATCTAGAACAGGAGTCTAGGGGTGGGCAAACTACGGCCCCTGGGCTGGATCTGTCCTGCCAGCCATTTTAATCCAGCCCTCAAACTCCTGCTGGGGAGCGGGGTCTGGGGCTTGCCCCGGTCGGATCCATCCTGCCAGCCGTTTTAATCCGGCCCTCAAACTCCTGCTGGAGAGTGGTGTCTGGGGCTTGCCCCACTCCAGCACTCCAGCCAGGGAGCAGGGTTGGGGGCCGCTCTATGCAGCTCCCAGAAGCAGCGGCATGGCCCCCCTCTGGCTCCTGTGCATGGGGCAGCCAGGGGGCTCCGCTCTGCACACTCCCCCAAGTGCCGCCCCCGCAGCTCCCATTGGCCGGGAACCACGGCCAATGGGAGCTGCAGGGGCGGGTGCCTGCAGGCGGGGCAGCGTGCAAAGCCGCCTGGCCGTGCCTCCACATAGGAGCCAGAGAAGGGCCATGCCACTGCTTTCGGGAGCCACTTGAGGTAAGCACTGCTCAGAGCCTGCACCCCTGAGCCTCCCCCTGCACCCCTTGCCCCAGCCCTGATCCCCCTCCTGCCCTCTAAAACCCTCGATCCCAGCTCGGAGCACCCTCCTACACCCCAAACTACTAATCCCCAGCCCCACCCCAGAGCCCTTACCCCATCCCGCACCCCAACCCCAATTTTGTGAGCATTCATGGCCCGCCATACAATTTCTATTCCTAGATGTAGCCCTCAGGCCAAAAAGTTTGCCCATCCCTGATCTAGAACATTAGAATTGGTGAAAATGTCTGATCAAGAGACACTTCGTTAAAACTCTGATTTCTTCTTAGCTGTGCTTGGGAAACACCCATTCTTCTTCTGCATTATTGTATGGGAAGGTGAACACAAGCCTGGCAAACTTCAGACGTAGATTAATCTTGCTTCTCTGAGAACTATGTATAACAAATCCTTTCTCAAGATGAAAACACAATACATTTAGTCTGTATGTGATAACATCTCCACCGGCAATCTTTACTCTAAGGCTGCTTCTTCAGGAGCTTTGGCAGAAGTGTCTTTGATATCATTTACTTGATAACTGACAAGTTCCTGCTCCAAACCAGTAATACCATATGTCCAAAATGTTGTTGCTTTTGTTGGTCGAAAGGTTCAACAGCTTACGGTGGTGCATATATCTCTGATTTTCTAATATACTGAACATCTTTGTATGCTTCTGAACTGCATCCTGGACTGGCAGCACCTTTATCATATCATACTCCAGCAAACTGCTCAGGAAAAAAACCCTCACATCTCCTGGAGAGAAAGAGAGAGAGATCGCTTGTCTCTATCATCTTGATACCAGCTCTAGCAAGCTAGCATCCGGGTTTTTCTTGAAAGAAGGAAACACATGAGCTTTAGGCAATCTACTGAGAAGCAAAGCCACTAGGTCCATCATATCATCAGAGACGAATAACTGGGACTTCCCTTTGCAGCAAGAGATTGAAAGTTTTTTTTTTTTTAATTAAAGCAAGGAAAGATGCATGCAAAAAAAAAATGCAACATAGTCTAGTCATCATGTTCTCAAAGCTTCACATAAATCTTTGCAGTCTGGCTTTGTTGGCTCTATCACCATCAAATGTTGATAAAATACAGGAATGCAGTACATCAGTGTAAAGAATGAGTCAAGTCAAATATGTTGCCAGCTGAAGCCATCTGACAGGACTGATTACTTCAGCATGGGTTGGTGCACAGAATCTACTTACAGAATTCAGCACAGAAATTCTCCTTTGGATGAGTAATCATACCAGAAGAATACATCTATAAGCACCTCCTCCACATCACATTCTTAATTTGGATATAGAAAGTAGATGGAGCTTGTAAAGCTGCATTGGGTGCCATATGGCATGGACAACCCATAAAACAGACATTTGCTGTCAAGGAATTTTGACTACATTGATTTCTGCTTTCTCACATTCACTGATGCATTATCAAAGCCAACATACTTACCTCATGGGATAGAACGCTTTTCTATAGTATTTGACATTGCAGTGATCATAGTAGCAGCAATGCTCTCCTTGCTTATGCACATTTAGAAACGTGTAGCAGACTTATTTGACATCAAATGTGCAAGTTGTAATAGGATTCATTTTTCAGTGCCTTGATCATTGCCTCCGCCCACAAACAGGCTGAAGAAGAAGGACTTCATTCCAAAATAAGATGACTGCAGGGTACATATAGAGCAGGGGCGGGCAAACTTTTTGGCCTGAGGGCCGCATCGGGTTTTGTAAATTGTATGGAGGGCCGGTTAGGGGAGGAGAGGGTCATGGCCTGGCCCCCACCTCCTATCTGTCCCCCGCCCCGGGACTCCTGCCCCATCCACACACACCCGCTCCCTGTCCCCTGACCTCCCCTGGACCCCCACCACCCCATCCAACCCCTCTTCTCATTCGTGACGCCCCCCCCAGGGACCCCTGCCCCATCCAACCACCTGCCGCCCCATCCAACACCCCTTCCTTCCTGACTGCCCCGCCCCGGGACCCCTGCCGCCATTCAACCCCCTGGTGTGTCCCCCAACCCCCCCGACCCCTATCCACACCCCTGCCCCCGACCACCACCCCAAACTCCCCTGCCCTCTATCCAACCCCCTCTGCTCCGTGCCCCCTTACCGCGCTGCCTTGAGCACTGGTGGCTGGCGGCACTACAGCCCCGCCGCCTAGCTGGAGCCGGGCGCTGCCACCACCACCACACAGCTCAGAGCACCACGTCAAGCCAGGCGCTGCAGCTGCGCTGCCCCAGGAGCTCGCAGCCCTGCCGCCCAGAGCATTGCGCCGGTGGAGGAGAGAGCGAGCTGAGGCTGCGGGGGACAGCAGGAGAGGGGCCGGGGGCTAGCCTCCCGGGCCAGGAGCTCTGGAGCTGACCAGGATGGTCAGAGGTGGGCCGTAGTTTGCCCACCTCTGATATATAGGATGCTTTGGTTTGAGCACACATATAAGCTTCTAGTCTTCAAGTCTAGAAACCAATCTCTTAGGAGACACCCCAAATTATCTGTGGCAGCAACAGTATTACGGTGTTCAGCTAAAGAGAAAGTGAATGTTATGTCAGCTTCTCTTGCAAACAGGTTCTCACTTGAACTCTCCTTTGTCAGATAGCACAGAACCCCTTTATGTTTTAACTTTGCCTCTTGCAAGGTGTGGTGTTTTAAATCAAATTCACATTGATGAACACATGAAATATTCTCAGACAGCAGGCACCAAATGAACATGGATCATTTTCAACGGGAGCAGTCACGCCGTAAGAAATTGGAAGTTATTAAAAGAATACAAACAGGTGAACAAAACAAAAACAGACTTGCAGCCAAACAAATCCAAAACAAAGCCCAAATCCTCCCAAACAATGTCTTCACATCAGGACAGCAACAGGGACAACTGGATTAGCCTCTTAGGTCATACTGGTAACACTCCTAATATGAGAGAAGTGGTGATGTTTTGTTGAGTTTGACCTGGGGGGTCAGGTGTTTACAAACATAACACCTTAAATAAAGCCCTAGCTATCTAGAGGTTTCAAAAGAAAAAGTCTGAAGCTAACCAAATAAAGCAAGAAGAATGATGTAGCTTAGTATACTATACTGAAAGGACTAGCCCTATACTGAACCCCAAGTTTTTTGGGGGGGAGGAATAGATGGGCCAGTGTGTCTCCATTGGAGTGGAAACGAAATGTGTGAAGGAGAGAGTGACTCAGAGAAGAGGAGATTGCAGAGAGGAGAGAAATCAGACTCACAGGCCATGTCTACACTTCAGAAGCTTTTGTCAGCAGAGCCTCCTAGTGGAGATGCAGCATAAGCCAACTGAAGGAGTTTTGCTAGCATAGTAACCTATGCAATGTTGCTGCTGTGGTTTCAGGGTAACTGCACCCTCCGGAATCTCTCAAGGGCACCCAGTTAATGTTTCCGGCTCCCTGTTAAGGTTACCTGCATCCCTCGCTATCCTGACTAGGATTTTAAGGCTGCAAATCACCCTGCCTTACATGGAAATATTCCCAGCAAGCCAGCCTGCCTAAAAGGCCAGTGTCTGTGCTTTGCTTCCTTCTCTGAGGGCAATGAACAATGTATTGTCAGCCTTTTGGCCCAATGAATATTTAAATATTTGTACAAAGTAGAATAACTTCAACAAGAGATTGAGAACTCTCCCCCCCCCCCCCCCCCGAAATAGCCAATAGCCTGGTGGTTAAAGCACTCACCCAGGAAGGAAAACAATCCAAGTCCAAGTCTCTACTTCAGAGTAGGGATTCCAACCTCCCAATCTGAGGCAAGTACCCTAACCACTGGGCTAAAGGTTATGCCTCCACACACACATGTGCAGTTTACTGGCCCAAAATGGACTTTTTCAGTTTTGCTGACAAATTCCAAACATTTCTGGAACTGAGACAAATACTTCCCTGATTTTTCAGGTTGCTGGGCAAAAAGACAACAACAAAACCCACAATTATTTGCCAAACTCTAATTTTAATGATGGGGGGGGGAACCCACTCTTATGGCTGTGTGAGCGGGCACCACTCTCAACTACACCTCATCGTTCCTCATGGTCTCGTCAATGCACTGCCCTCAGCATCTGCTCAGGTTCTTCCAACTACCCAGCTCAGTTTATTTCAAACAAAATATTCCCTTTGTAGGGTTTGATTTATTGACTTTTTTTTTTTTTTTTTTTTAAACACAGCGTGCAAAGCACTTCTTTCAGTATCTCACATTCACTCCAGATCCATATAAGAACCTTGGTAAGCCCCAGAAGCTGGGTGGTACTTTAGGCCAGCTGGAAGGCCTCAGCCAGCTTTTCCTCCAGCAAGGCCCTTTCCATAATCAAGGTCTTTACCTTTCGGTTCAGAAGGCTTAACCAGTAGACTGACCTCCTGCTGATATCTCCCTTGCTATGAGATGAGGGAGGAGGCAGCATATATGCTCATCCCTTTTCCAGAACTCATCCCAATTGGCTGAGAGAGAGGAGAGGGGCTGCCCCATCAACTCGGCAAGGCTCCTAGTCCTGATCCCTTAAAGAAACAGTAATTTCCCCCCCCCCCCCAAACATTACTTATTCCTGGGACCATTTCTTCTCTACTAATATCTTTTATTTCCTAGGATCTTGCATTCATAATATCTTCCAAAATCTTAAAGGGCCACCCCATGGGACAGGGTGGTCTGACCCCTAAACCCCATTGCCCTTCAGGGGACAGACTACCCTGCCACAGGCTGTCAAATGAGTGTAAATAATGCAGCGATGTCACAAAAGTTTTCATGAGAAACTAAAACTGTTGCCAACGTCAAAGAACTTTTTACAAAAACAACAAAATCGTGTTTTAAAAAGGCATTTTTTGGCAAAAATAAGTTTAGGATGAAAAATTTCAACCAGCTTTGCTCATGTCTCTTTTTGGTGTTGTCAGTGGATAGAGCTTGGCTGATAGGAGCCAGGTTTAGGAGAGTAGCACTACTTTCCCCCCAGCTGACCCTTGTACATCTGTGCTAAGTACTTCTCAGCGGAGCCTATTATATGTGCTGCCCCTGGAGAGGCAGGGCGCTCCACTCACACAGGGCCCTGTCCTTTACGCTTCCCTTCAATCTTGTAGGACACCACATAGGATCACTCTCATCTTCAAGAGACAGTATCCATTTTCATATTGCAAGTGGTGTTCTAATGAGGGTGCTTCTGATTGCACCTTAGAAAGTATATTTCTTAACCATCAACATGCCCCATTGATAGAAGGGGAAAAAAGATACATTCAGGGAGATGCAAGATTTGTGTTAGGTGTAATAATATAAAGCATATTCCTGTGCTGCCATCTTGTGGTTTCATGTGTAAGAAGCAGCTTATTAAAGAAGCAACTGATGAGAAGTTTGACTCTGCTTGTGTTAAAAAATATTACACTTAGTTTTAGCATATGGCAGACTACACAAAAAGTTCAGCTATGAAAAATCTTTCACCCTATCACTGCATATCTCAGTGTAACAATGTCTTTGTCCTACAGATACATTCATGTTTAAAGGTAATTCTCTGCTCCCTGCACTGGCTGCCACTAGCCTACTAGACCAGTGGTTCTCTCACTTTTGTCCTGGTGACCCCTTTCACATAGCTAGCCTCTGAGTGCGACTCCCCCTTATAAATGAAAAACACTTTAAAATATATTTAACACAATTATAAATGCTGGAGGCAAAGCGGGGTTTGGGGTGGAGGCTGACAGCTCATGACCCCCCCATGTAATAACCTCATGACCCCTGAGGGGTCCCAACCCCCAGTTTGAGAACCCCTGTACTCAGGACCGGCATAACCCATTAGGCGACCTAGGCGGTCGCCTAGGGCACTACAATTTGGGAGGCGGTGACCGCGGCGGCATTTCGGGGCGGGACCTTCCGCCATCTAGGGCGGCAGAAAAGCTGGCGGCGCTCCTGCCTGTATTAGATTAAATTAACATTGACATCAAAGGGAGCAGTGGCTGCTCGGAACTTATGAAAATCATGCCATAAAGATAATAATCACTTGCCACAAAAGCATAAGAGGCCTAAATTCAAGTTGCCTTAAAAACTACATGGGGGGGAAGGGGTGGTAGGAAGGACGGTCTTTGAGTTAAGGAGATGTTGGAGATCTGGGTTCACTTCACACAAGTGTCCAGTGTACTTAATCTCTCTGTGCCTCATTTCCCAGTGCTGGTGTTTGTCCCGCAGGGGCTCACCGCAAAGCTCAATTCCAGGGCCCCCACAGGACTGGGAGGAAGATGGGGATTGTAGAAGAGCAGGGAGAGGCCCAAGGAAGAAGGTGGTGACTGTCCCAGAGCCTGTCCCATCCCTGGCTTCCCCTGCCTGTGCCTGACTCCTGCTCCCAGCTGGGAGCTCCACTGTCTGGGCAGCCCGATTACTCAGCTCTGGCTTTGCCCCAAGATCCACCCCCGACTGCTCCCAGCAGCTCTGGCCTCTGTGCTCCCCTGTCCAGTCTCAGTCTGCAGTCTTCCTGCACTGATCCACCTGTGCACAACCCGTCACCTCCCCACCCGGGCCCAGCACTGGCACCTGGATGGATCGGAGGATCCTCTGCGGGAAAAGGAAGCACAAGGGCCAGAGCCGCCCATGAGGGCCTTCCATTTGGCCTGCCGAGCATCACCTGTTACTTCTTGCTCCCCACTGAGGGCTCTGCTGTAAAGGCAGCTTAGCTACCTGGCTCCGGCTGGCCCCAGGCTCTAAGCATTCCTAGGCCTTGTGGCCCTTTCCCTCCCGGCTGCAGAGCATCCTCTGAGCTGACGGGTGGGGAGGGCGCTCAGAGGCAGGCCAGCACAGGGACACTGCAGACAGGACTGGGCATCAGAGAGCATGGGTGCCGTAGTGAGGGGAGCCCAGAGTGGTGTTGGTGCCAGGTAGTAGAGCTGGTCTTACAGCAGAGCACCCAGAAGGGAGCAGGACAAAGCAGCTCACACCTGGTGGGCCAAACGGAAGGCCTTGCAGGCCGGATCTGGCTTCACGGGGCCCTCTCGCTGCAGGTGCCACTGTCAGTTCCCCTATTTGTTAATCGGGGACAAAGATACTTCCTTTGTCTATCTCGTGTATTTACAGTGTAAGCTCTTCAAGACAGGAAGTGACTCTTACCACGTGTATGTACACAGCCTAACACAACTAGGCCCGGATCTTGGCTGGGGCCTCTAGACTTGCAATGCAAATTCAGTACTGCCAACCCCAAGAGTTCAAAAAATCATGAGTCAGGTATGAGACTTGATTGAAAATCATGCGATTCTGAAAAAACAACTTTTCTTCATCTTCTTGTTTTTGAGCCTTTTGGATCATGTTTTTAAATTTTTTATTTCTTTTAAAATTAAAGATCAGATTCTAATGTAATCTAATGATACCAGGAGCTGGGGCCTGGAGAAAATCACCAAATATCATGAGACTCGTGATAAAATCATGAAAGTTGGCATCACTACAAATTATTATTATTAATAATTATCATCACTGTCTTTATGAAAATTTATTGGCAAACATTCAGCTTTGGTGATTAATGTATATCAGTTTACTTTTCTAAGGGCTAGATGCTTACTTTTTTTAATGAAAGGTGTATTTCAAAATTCCCCAAAACAGGATCCCAGTGGCTGCCTCTGGTAGGATTAAACATACAATTACAGCTCAGCACCTATACAGCACCCTTGTATTCTGAGTTCACTGTGCAAGCACAGGCAAAGAGAACCAAGACAGTGCAACATTCAGCCGTTATGCCTTCTTCTACGTATTCTGTCTTCTCTCATCAAGGAGGCACTGAACCTGATGGGAGCATAATCCCAGACACACAGGGAGGGTTAGAGCCACCTACTGCCCCATCTCTTTAGGGTAGTAGCCATGCTCCTCACCCCCTGCATCTGACCAATGGGCAGACCATGACTATGCCTCCTCCTCAGCTGCATTTGTGCCCAAGGAGGCCCAGCTCAGAAGGTCCTGCTGTCAGCAGAGCATGTGAAAATGGACCGAACACAACTATCTGATGCACACCTTGCTGCAGTACTGAAGGTTTCAACTGCTCGGTCACTGAGGCCAAATATCAATGAACTGAAGCGTTGCCAGGTGTCTGGCAAACACTAAAAACTCTCTGGCAGGCGATTAAATTTCTAAGAAATTCAAAATAAACAATACAATATAAACTTTTTATTTTCTGAACACCATCTTCAATGACATTATTGGCCCACTGGGAGGATTTGAGGACTGGCACTGGCCCTAAGGTAAATTGAGTTTGAAACCCCTGCTTTACACAATCATGTAACAGCCTCACTAGGAAGCTATTTATCATAACACTGATTCATGGGCTGCAGAAAATGCCTTAGCGTGAGACTTAAAGAGCTCAATCTGTTTAATTTATCAAAAAAAAAAAAAGATCAAGAGATGACTTGACTGTGGCGTGTAATCTCATGATACCAGGAACTGAGGCTTTGGGAAAATCTCCAAATATCACAAGGCTTGTGATTAAATTGTGAGAGATGGCAACTCTGCAAATTAATTAATAATAATAATCTTCATTAAGATTAATTGGCAAACTTTCAGCTCCAGTGATTGATGCTATCAGTTTAGATTGGAACAATTAAAAACAAGAGGGAAGGAATGCACCCAAAAACAGGGAAATAACAGATTAAAGAATATTTAGATAAGTTAGATGTATTCAAGTTGGCAGCGCCTGATGAAATTCATCCAAGGGTACTTAAGAAACTAGCTGAAGCAATCTCGGAACCATTAGCATTGATCTTTGAGAACTCCTGGAAGATGGGTGAAGACTGCAGGAGGGCAAACATTGTAATTGTCTTTAAAAAGGGGAACAAAGAGGATTGGGGGAATTATAGACCAGTCAGCCTAACTTTGATACCAGGAAAGATACTGGAACCAATTATTAAACAATCCGTTTGTAAGCACCGAAAAGAGAATAGGGTGAAAAGGAAGAGCCAACATGGATTTGTCAAGAATAAATCATGCCACACTGACCTAATTTCCTTTCTTTGACCGGGTTACTGGCCTAGTGGATAAGGAGAAGCAGTAGATATGATCTAACTTGATTTTGGTAAGGCTTTTGGCACAGTCCCATGTGATATTCTCATAAGCAAACTAGGGAAGTGTGGTCTAGATGCAATTACTATATGGCAGGTACACAACTGGTTGAAAGACCGTACTCAAAGAACAGTTGTCAATGGTTCACTGCCAAACTTGGAGGGCATGTACAGTGGAGTCCCACGGGGGTCTGTCCTGGGTCTAGTATACTATTCAGGATTTTCATAAATGACTTGGATAATGGAGTGGAAAGTATATGTATAAAATTTGCAGATAACACCAAGTTGGGAAGGGTTGCAAGCACCTTGAAGGACAGGATTAGAATTCAAAATGTCTTTGACAAATTGGAGAATTTGTCTGAATTCAACAACATGAAATTCAATAAAGACAAGTGCAAGGAAGGAAGGAAAAATCAAATGTACAACTACAAAAAGGGGAATAACTGGCTAGGTGGTAGTACTGCTAAAAAGGATCTGGGGGGTTATTCTGGGTCACAAATTGAATATGAGTCAACAATGTGATGCAGCTGCGAAAAAGGCTAATGTTATTCTTGAGTGTATTAACAGGAATGTTGTATGTAAAACATGGGAAGTAATTGTCCTACTCTCCTCAGCACTGGTGAGACCTCAGCTGGAGTACTGTGTCCAGATCTGGGTGCCGCATTTCAAGACAGATGTGGACAAATTGGAGATAGTCCAGCGAAGAGCAACAGAAATGATAAAAGGTTTAGAAATCCTGACCTATGAGGAAAGGTTAAAAAACTGGGCTTCTTTAGTCTTGAGAAAAGTAGACTAAGGCCTGGTCTACACTGGGGGGGGGATCGATCCACGATACGCAACTTCAGCTACGCTGGATCGAATTACCTGGGGTCCACACGGCGCGGGATTGACGGCTGCGGCTCCCCCGTCGACTGAGCTACCGCCGCTCGCTCTGGTGGAGTTCCGGAGTTGACGGTGAGCGCGTTTGGGGATCGATATATCGCGTCTTAACGAGACGCGATATATCGATCCCGGATAAATCGATTGCTACCCGCTGATATGGCGGGTAGTGAAGACGTACCCTAAGGGGGGACCTGGTAACAGTCTTCAAATATGTTAAGGGCTGTTATAGAGAGGACAGGGATCAATTGCACTCCATGACCACTGAAGGTAGGACAAGAAGTAATGGGATTAATCTGAAGCAAGGGAGATTTAAGTTAGATATTAGAAAAAAAACTTTCTAACTATAAGGTTAGTTAAGTTCTGGAATAGGCTTCCGAGGAAGGTTGTGGAATCTCCATCACTGGAAGCCTTTAAAAACATGTTAGATAGGGCTACCATACGTCCGGATTTCCCTGGACATGTCCGGCTTTTCGCTCTTTAAATAGCCGTCCGGGAGGGATTTCTAAAAATCTAAAAATGTCCGGGATTTCCCCCCGGTCAGCTATTTAAAGAGTGAAAAGCGGCTGACAGGGCGTCCGAGCGCTGCTCACATTGGGGCCTCGGCAGCCAAAGCCCCTTCCCGGGTCCCCTTATCCCCTGCAGCCTTAGCACGCCGCCTGGCAGCGCTGGGGGGGCGGGGCTGTGCATCTGTGAGAGAACGCGGTGGCGGGGCTGGCAGCGGCGGCCAGAGAACCTCCCCCGCTTCCCCCCTCCTCCACAGCCTCAGCATGCCGCCCGGCAGCGCTCGGGTGGGGGGGCAGACACCTGCTCTAAGCTGAGCGGCATGGTAAGGGGGCCGGGGAGTTGGAGAAGGGGGGCAGTCAGGGGACAGGGAGCGGGGAGGGGGTGTTGGATGGGTCGGGAGTTCTGGGGTGGGCTAACAGGGGGGCAGGGGTGTGGAGAGGGTCGAGGCAGGCAGGGACAGGGAGCAGGGGGAGTTAGATGGGTCGGGGGTTCTGGGGGGGCTGTCAGGGGGGCAGGGGTGTGGAGAGGGGTCGAGGCAGGCAGGGAGCAGAGGGGGTTGGATGGGTCAGGAGTTCTGGGGGTCCTGTCAGGGGGCGGGGGTGTGAATATGGGGTGGGGGTGTGGATAAGGATCGGGGCAGTCAGGGGACAGGTAGAGTTCTAGGGGGGGCAGTTAGGGTGGGGGGTTCTCAGGAGGGAGCAGTCAGGGGACAAGAAGCAGGGAGGCTTAGATAGGGGGTGGAGTCCTAGGGGGCAGTTTGTGGCAGGGGTCCCAGGAGGGGGCAGTCAGGGGACAAGGAGCGGGGGGTGTTGGGGGTTCTGAGGGGGGCAGTCAGAGGGTGGGAAGTGGGAGGGAGTGGATGGGGGAAAGGCAGGGCGGGGGCGGGGCTAGAGCGGGGCTCCCACGCCCCGTCCTCTTTTTTGATTGTGGAAATATGGTAACCCTAATGTTAAAGAAACACCTGTCAAGGATGGTTGAGGTTTATTTGGCCCTGCCTTAGCACAGGGGGCTGGACTTGATGACTTTTCGAGGTCCCTTCCAGATGCTTATTTTTTTTAAATGAAAAATGCGATTCTTGTTTACATTTTAAAATTCCTCAAAACAGGGCCCTAAGAGCAGAGTCTGGCAGGTATTCTTTATTTGAGGAATAAATGTAAAGTTATGGCTCGCAAGGTTACAGAACCTTTGTACTCTAATTGCCTGAAATAATATATTTCAGGTTAACTTAAAATAAAAAACCCTCCCATCTGACTCTTATCCTCTCTTTTCTTCTCACCTCTGTGTGTCTCGCCTTCTGTGTCTCTCCTCCTTTTGTCATTCCTTCTCAGTTTAACAATGTAAAGTTTAAAAATATTTACATTACAAAAACATACAGATGTTTCATTATAAGCCTATTATAGGCTTAGATGTACTAGAAAGGATTTGCAGTTACAAAAGCCTGCAGTGCACTTGATTACATGGATCCCTATTGTGCCAGAGGCTTTGGTAAGTAGAAATCTTTTATTCTGCAGGAGTAATTGTTAGAAGGAATGCCTCTAAATATTTTGTTTTGGTTTTTTTTGATATTGCAGCGGATTTGGAGACACATAACCAGGAAAGAGGCATAAGCTTATTTAACAGAGAAGCTTTTAGTAAGTGAATTAACATACGTTCCAGCTCCATTTCTGGAATTATAATGTAGTCCAAGGAGACATTATAATGAAATACATTTATAAACCACCTGTCAAGGAGCATCTCTATGTGGACTCAATAAAATAAGTACAATGCACATGGGGCCTGGTTTTCAACAGAGCTCAGCACCTAATAGCTCCCATTTAGGCACTTAAATGAAGTGGCCAGATTTCCAAAAATGCTCAGCTCAAACATCAGAAATAACAAGCCAACAAGCCCCAAGAGATCACCAACCAGAGCTAAAGGGTCTGGCAGTAAGGCGAATCCAAGAGCTCTTGGCAAACCTTTCAACAGACAAAATGGAATAATTCCCAATTAGTACAAAGAATGGGGAAGGAAATGAGATGCATCTGTGTTTACGTACTGCACACTCTGGCAGGGAAGTGCTGTGTGTTGGGTTGTATTCTTTCTCTGTGTGTGTATTGTGGCTCTCTGTGTGCCTGCTGCCCATTCTGGCAAGGAGGTGTCATGCACAGTGTAGGGACGTATATATGTTTGCACTGCACATTGGCAAGGAGATGTGCGTGGCTGTGTGTGCTGCATACTCTGACAAGGGGTGCGCAGTGCACATTGTTGCTCACTGTGTCTGCTTCCAACTCAGATAGTGAGGTATGTGCCTGTGTGTGCTGCACACTCTCTCAAGGGTAAGTTGTGTGTTTTGGCTCAGTGTGAGGGTATATATGTATGTATGTGTTTCACACTGATAGAAGAGATAGGTGTGCCGTGGCTCTGGATGGGCTGTGGTTGTGTTGTAGTCCTTGCCACCTCCAAGAAGCAGAAAAACCGGCCTCCTCCCCCACTAACAAGAGGATCTTAGTGTTGACTGTAAGTAACTATTACTGAAATGTTGTTTTGACCATTTTAACACACACACACACACACACACACACACACACACACACACACACATATAAAATTACACAATATGCGTATTTTTATGTTATCATTTTTTCTTACCGTACCGTAACATGGCACTGCCGCCTGGACTATGGGAGTGTGAATTGAAGAGTGCTCTAATGTATCACAAATGAAAATAAATCCTGGCACATTACATCTTTTAACCAGCAAGGCAGTGCAATAAGCAGCTAGGTGCCAACCCTAGTATATGGCTGTGTGTGTTGCACACTGGCAGGGGGTGTAGGTGTGTGTGTCACAGGCTGGCATGGGGTGTGGATGGCTGTGTGTGTTGCATACTGACAGGTGCTGTGTGTCACGCTGGCAGGGGGTTAGTTATGTGTGTTGCACTCTGGTAGGGGATGTAAGTGTGGGTAGCTGTGGGGGTTGCACACTAATAGGGTGTAGGGGTGTGTGTTACACACTGACAGGGTATGTGTGTTGCACAATGACAGGAGGTGTAGGTGTCACCACACTGGCAGGGAGGTATTGTGTGGTTGTGTGTATTATACATTGGCAGGCCGAGCAGGTGTATGTGGCTAGTATATGTGTGTTGCACAGTGGCAGGAGGTGTAGGGGGTGTGTGCCTGTGTGTATTGCTCACTGGCAGAGGGTGTAGGCTCGTGTGTTGCTCACTGGCAGAGGGTGCAGGTGTGCGTGGCTGGGTGTGTTACACACCAGCCAGGCGGCAGTATCGGTGTGCATGGCTGGGCGTGTTGCATGCCTGCGGGCGGTGTCAGTGTGCGTAGCTGGGCATGTTACACACAGCTGGCGGTGTCAGTATGCGTTGCTGAGCATGTTACGCACCAGCTGGTGATGTCAGTGTGTGTGACTGGGCGTGTTACACACAGCTGGCGGTGTCGGTGTGCGTGGCTGAGCATGTTATACACCAGCGGACGGTGTCGGTGTGCGTGGTTGGGTGTGTTACACGCCGGTAGGCGGTGTCGGTGTGCGTGGCTGGGCGTGTTGCACACCAGTGGGCAGTATCGGTGTGCGTGGCTGGGTGTGTTGTACAGCAGCGGGCAGTGTCGGTGTGCGTGGCTGGGTGTGTTACACACAGCAGGCAGTGTCGGTGTGCGTGGCTGAATGTGCTACACACCAGAGGGCAGTGTTGGTGTGTGTGGCTGTACATGTTACACATCAGCGGGTGGTGTCGGTGTGCGTGGCTGGGCGTGTTACACATCACTGGGCGGTGTCGGTGTGCGTGGCTGGGCGTGCTACACACCAGCGGACGGTGTCGGTGTGCGTGGCTGGGTGTGTTACACGCCGGTAGGCGGTGTCGGTGTGCGTGGCTGGGTTTGTTACACACAGCAGGCAGTATCAGTGTGGGTGGCTGGGCATGCTACACACCAGAGGGCGGTGTTGGTGTGCGTGGCTGTGCATGTTACACATCAGCGGGTGGTGTCGGTGTGCGTGGCTGGGTGTGTTACACACAGCAGGCAGTGTCGGTGTGCGTGGCTGGGCGTGTTACACATCAGCGGGCAGTGTCGGTGTGCGTGGCTGAGCGTGTTACACGCCAGTAGGCGGTGTCGGTGTGCATGGCTGGGTGTGTTACACACTCCAGGCAGTGTCGGTGTGTGTGGCTGAGCATGTTACACGCCGGTAGGCGGTGTCGGTGTGCGTGGCTGGGTGTGTTACACACCAGCGGGCGGTGTCGGTGTGCGTGGCTGGGTGTGTTACACACAGCAGGCCGTGTCGGTGTGCGTGGCTGGGCGTGTTACACGCCGGCGGGCGCGGTCCGCTCTGCTCACTAGAGGGCGCCCCAGCGGCCGTACTGCTCCGGCTCCGCGCGGGGGCGGGCCCAGTCCGTGACCCAGCCCGGGGAGATGGCGGCGAGGCGGCTGCTGACCCGAGCCCTGCGGCCGCTCTGCCCTCTGGGGGCCCGGCAGCCGGCCAGGTGAGCGCTCCCGGGGCGGGGGCCGTGACCGCGCCCAGCCAGCGCCGCAGCCGGGCAGTCCGGGCTGTGAAACCCCGAGCCCCGGCGGAGCATCCGCCTCGGTTGGGCGGGAGGGCGGCTCCGGCAGCAAGTGAATGGAGGGTACCGTCCGGCCCGGGCTCTGTGTGTGCGTCTGTGTACAGTGTGTATATAGTCTGTGTATACACACAGTACAGTGTTTTGTGTGTACTGTCTGTACTGTGTGTGTAGTGTGTACAGTGTGCTCTGTGTGTAGTGTGTGCATGTTATTTGTGTGTATAGTGTACTCTGTGTGTACTGTCTGTGTACAGGGTGCTCTGTGTGTACTATGTACAGTGTGTGTGTACTGTTTCTCTGTGTGTACTGTGTACAGTGTGTGTGCACTGTGTGTGTAGAGTGTACAGTCTCAGCGCAACAAGGCCCAGACTGGGGTCTTTGAGTAATACCATAAATAATGGTATATTAATGGACATAATAATGCCAGGGATCTAGGCTCCCCCAGATTTTGGACAGGTTTGGATCAAAGTTTATATTGGGGTGATCTGGGCTCCCCCTGGTTTTGGATGGGTTTGGATCAGGTTTTGGCTTTGGCTATGACCCAGCTATGAAGTCCCCATCCAGATCCAAACTTGCCCTAAGTTTGGGAGTGCTCAGGTCTCAGCTCTCCTCCTAATGGTGCCTGCTTGTTTGGTGGCTCTCTCTCTGATTCTCTGTCACACCCCATCTCTTAGGGCTTGTCTACTCTTGAAGGTTAATTTGGATTAAGGTAGGGGTGTGAATTTTAACAGGCTCTCTGGAATAACTCCCATGTGAAGGCAGTTCTTTAGAAGGAAAGTAGCTGTGACCTTTGGTCCAGATACTGCCAGCATGGCAATTTCAGATAATGACAAAGCTACACGCAAGCAAACTTTGTTTTCATAGAATCAGATCATGAGGTCTCATCCAAAGATCTTGGAAGAAGCTCATGTCCCCAAGTTATTTGATGAGATTTTTATTTCTATCATTAAACTCTTGAGTGTGCCTACCTTGAACTCTGTACACACTATGCATGTCTAAAAGCAAAGAATTTAAAAAAAATACATTCAGTATATCTTTAAAGTTGAAAATGTAGTTGTGGGTAACCCGCCAACATCTCCTTTTATTTTAAAGTTTTGTGATTTAGGCTCATAGAAGAGAGGAGAAGACCTGTTAGATCCTTGAGACCATCCCATGACCTTGCAGAATACAGCCTCTGTCCCCCAGCATGACTCCCCTGGGGGGAGTTAGTTTAAAAAATGTAACCCTATAGTTTTAGTGGGGGGTTCTTGGTTAAGGTGTGTATGTGTGTGTATAGGGTTGAGGTGTATTTATTTTGTGTTTGGGGGAAAAAAATACAAAATATAGAATAAATAGATTGCAGTAACATCTTGCATACTAATCTCATTACAATAATATGTATACTACCTCCTTCATTCCAAATCCTGTGTAAGGCTTGAAACCAATGTCAGGATGAATCACTGCATTACAGGTTTGCCAATAAGGGCATGATCCTACAAACACCACTGAATGTCGTGCTTGAGAGGTGTGCGACTGCAAAATCTTGAGCACCATGCTTGGTAATAAATGTTTGGAGGGTTGAGCCCAAGGTGAACAAACTAGTCTGCATTGGAGAGTCCATTCTGCTAATTGTAGCTTGCTTTTATTTATGCAGTTCCTAGTGTACTTTGGCATTTGTACTTAAAAAGAATCACAGCATTAAAATACAGAACTTCACTTCAGCCATTTGACAAATAAACCTTTGCTGTGAAAGCAGCAAGATTTCTTTTTTAAAACTGTGTAAGTTAGCAAGATTGTACTTTAAAACAAGATACTGACCAAAAAAGAAAATCTCAGAAGAAAGACTAATTCATGGGATAACTACTATAAAGTGATGTCTTCAAGATAAAAAACTTATTCATAATCTTTGGAGGGACCTTTATTATTTTGGTCATTTAAACCCCGGATATTGCGGTTAGCCTCTCCTTGACTAATGTTGTTCTAGCGTGTTGGTCCCAGAATATTTGAGAAACAAGATGGGTGAGGTAATATCTTTTATTGGACCTACTTCTGTTGGTGACAGAGACAAGCTTTCGAGCTACAGGGATCAGGGAGCTCTTCTTCGGGTCTGGGAAAGGTACTCAGAATGTCACAGCTAAACACCAGGTACAATCTGTATAAACAGATTGTTTAGCATAGGTAAAAAGAACAGGAGTACTTGTGGCACCTTAGAGACTAACAAATTTATTAGCGCATAAGCTTTCGTGGGCTACAGCCCACTTCTTCAGATGCATATAGAATGGAACATATATTGAGGAGATATATATATACACACACATACAGAGAGCATGAACGGGTGGAAGTTGTCTTACCAACTCTGAGAGGCCAATTAAGTAAGTGGGGGGGGAAAAACTTTTGAAGTGATAATCAAGATAGCCCAGTACAGACAGTTTGATAAGAAGTGTGAGAATACTTACAAGGGGAGATAGATTCAATGTTTGTAATGGCTCAGCCATTCCTAGTCCTTATTCAAGCCTAAATTGATTGTATCTAGTTTGCATATCCATTCCAGCTCAGCAGTCTCTCGTTGGAGTCTGTTTTTGAAGTTTTTCTGTTGTAAGATAGCCACCCGCAGGTCTGTCGTTGAATGACCAGACAGGTTAAAGTGTTCTCCCACTGGTTTTTGAGTATTGTGATTCCTGATGTCAGATTTGTGTCCATTAATTCTTTTGCGTAGCGACTGTCCGGTTTGGCCAATGTACATGGCAGAGCGGCATTGCTGGCACATGGCATATATCACATTGGTAGATGTGCAGGTGAACGAGCCCCTGATGGTATGGCTGATGAGATTAGGTCCTATGATGATGTCACTTGAATAGATATGTGGACAGAGTTGGCATCGGGTTTTGTTACAAGGATAGGTTCCTGGGTCAGTGGTTTTGTTCAGTGATGTGTGGTTGCTGGTGAGTATTTGCTTTAGGTTGGGGGGTTGTCTGTAAGCGAGGACAGGTCTGTCTCCCAAGATCTGTGAGAGTGAGGGATCATCTTTCAGGATAGGTTGTAGATCTTTGATGATGCGCTGGAGAGGTTTTAGCTGGGGGCTGAAGGTGACAGCTAGTGGTGTTCTATTATTTTCTTTGTTGGGCCTGTCTCATAGGAGATGACTTCTGGGTACTCGTCTGGCTCTGTCAATCTGTTTTTTTACTTCAGCAGGTGGGTATTGTAGTTTTAAGAATGCTTGATAGAGATCTTGTAGGTGCTTGTCTCTGTCTGAGGGATTGGAGCAAATGCGATTATATCTTAGAGCTTGGCTGTAGACCAGAGGTTCCCAAACTTATTTGGCCTACCGCCCCCTTTTCAGAAAAAAATTACTCAGCGCCCCCCTTTTCAGAAAAAAAATTACTCAGCGCCCCCCTTTTCAGAAAAAAAATTACTCAGCGCCCCCCTGGAAATCTACCTTCTTTAAGCGAACAAACAGAAAGATGCAGTGACAAATTTGTGTTCTTTTATGTATCTATATTTCTACCTACATCCTACAATATAGTAAAGAAAGATGTGTTATTAGAATATCGCCCACGACATCAGGTATACAGTGGTTTTTGCGTAAGATGGCAAAAGACAACCAAACTAAAATACTAATGAAACTAATAAACTGGGTTTTGTTCTTTGCTCAGCATTAGATATATGTATTTGATATTAAACTGTCAAATATCAAACTAAATTTATCAAGAAATAATTAATTAAAAATAATCAATATGCAATTAAAAATCAGTTAATAGTTTTAATTTAGTTTGCCCTTATTTAAATAATTGTTCCTTATTAACACACGCCTTATTTACCAATTAACACAGATGATTCGATAGATATAAATAAATGTTAATAGTTAACATTTTTTTTACGATTTCATTCACGTTTTCGTTAATATTGTAATAAAAAATATGACAAATATATTGACTGTACACTTCAAATAGTACTGTACCGACACAAGCCTGCTACGATTTTATTATTAGTAAGCACTAGAGACACAGAAACATACGGTAGATATGTAAGAAAATGTATAAAAATACTCACGTGTAAATTGCTGTTTTATTGAAACAACAATAATACAATTTGCTTTGTATGTGATCCGTAATCCGTAAAGATCGAAGGTATTGAATATGAATAAAAAATTTTAAATACTTATTGCACTATTGTTAACTGCTTTTTACACAATTAAGAAACAATCTAAATTAGATTTCATACATGTCGCCTATTTATAGTATCGTATTGTAAACAAGTCATTACACGCACATATTCCTGCCGATGCATGCTGGACTTCCCGACAATGCGCGACACGCTCGCCTGCCAACACTTGCTTGTTAAGAGCTGTTGGCGGACTTGACACCTGATCGGTTATAATTTGTGAATTTATTTGGAAAATAAAGTAATCACTACAACTTTAACTCTATGTTACACAACAGATGAAACATGTACGAACGGTTTTTCAAAATTTTCTTATATTCTTTCTTTATGCTTCCACTGCCCCCTTATTTTTATTCAACGCCCCCCAATTGCACCCGAGGCTACTACTGCCCCCCTGGATCGTTCCAGCGCCCCCCAGGGGGCGGTATCGCCCACTTTGGGAACCTCTGCTGTAGACAATGGATCGTGTTGTGTGTCCTGGATGGAAGCTGGAGGCATGTAGGTGTTACTTAATTGGCCTCTCAGAGTTGGTAAGACAACTCCCACAGTTCATGCTCTCTGTATGTGTGTATATATATCTCCTCAATATATGTTCCATTCTATATGCATCCGAAGAAGTGGGCTGTAGCCCACGAAAGCTTATGCTCTAATAAATTTTAGTCTCTAAGGTGCCACAAGTACTCCTGTTCTTTTTGCGGATACAGACTAACACGGCTGCTACTCTGAAACTTAGAATAGGTAGTTAGCACATAGTCTAAGGCCTGGTCTACACTACGGGTTTAGGTCGACTTTAGCAGCGTTAAACCGAATTAAGCCTGGACACGTCCACACAACGAAGCCCTTTCTTTCGACTTAAAGGGTCCTTTAAACCGGTTTCTTTACACCACCTCTGACGAGGGGATTAGCGATAAAACCGGTCTTTGCGGGTCGGAATTGGGGTAGTGTGGACGGAATTCGGCGTTATTGGCCTCCGGGAGCTATCCCACAGTGCTTCATTGTGACCGCTCTGGACAGCACTCTCAACTCAGATGCACTGACCAGGTAGACAGGAAAAGACCCGCGAAGGTTTGAATTTCATTTCCTGTTTGCCCAGCGTGGAGAGCACAGGTGACCCCGCAGAGCTCATCAGCACAGGTAACCGTGATGGAGTCCTCGCAGGATCGCAAAAGAGCTCCAGCATGGACCGAACGGGAGGTACGAGATCTGCTCGCCATATGGGGAGATGAAGCAGTGATAGCTGAACTCCGTAGCAGTAACAGAAATGGAAAAGTATTAGAAAAGATCTCCAAGGCCATGAAGGACCGAGGCCATAACAGGGACACACTGCAGTGCCGCGTGAAAATTAAGGAGCTACGGCAAGCTTACCACAAAGCCAGAGAAGCAAACGGAAGGTCCGGGGCAGAGCCGCAAACTTGCCGCTACTACGCGGAGCTGCATGCGATCCTAGGGGGTGCAGCCACCACTACCCCAACCGTGTGCTATGACTCTCTCACTGGAGAAACACACAGGGAAGACGGTTCGGGGAACGAGGAAGATGATGATGGAGGTACTGTAGGTAGCTCACAGCAGCAAGGAAGCGGAGAAACCGGTTTCCCCAACAGCCAGGATATGTTTGTGACCCTGGACCTGGAACCAGTAACCCCCGAACTCACCCAAGACCCTCAGGGCACACAGGAGACCTCTGGTGAGTGTAACTTTGTAACTATTTGTAAACATTACAAAAAAAAAGCAAGCGTGTTTAATGATTACTTTGCCCTGGCAATCGCGGCCAGTACATCTACTGGAAAAGTCTGTTAACGTGTATGGGGATGGAGCGGAAATCCTCCAGGGACATCTCCAGAAAGCTCTCCTGGTTGAAATGGGGTGATTTTATTAAGGGGACATTCAGAGGTGCCCGTTCCTGCTCTTCTGACCAGAAATGTTCCCCGCTGTTAACCACGTGGTGGGGGGAGGGGTGAAGTGATCATCCCAGAGAATCGTGTGTGTGTGTGTGTGGCGGGGGTGGTTTACTTGTGTTTCTGCCGCATGTTAACCGGGAAACCGCAGCCCCCTCCTTTTACATTGAAACCCCATTTTAAATGGACAACCCAATTCATCCTTGATATGGGAAATGCGCTGCTGTTTGCAACCTTTCCCGCAGGTTAAGAAGGTTAAAAAAGCCAAAACACTGTGGCCTACGATGGCTGCCTGCAAGCCGAAATATGCGACCTTGTAATGAAAGAGTGTACCCATTGTTCTCTAAAATGTGTCTTTTTTAACCACCTCTCCCTTCTCCTCCGCCAGCTGCAAATGTTTCTCCTTCGCAGAGGCTCGTGAACATTAGAAAGAGAAAACGTCGGACGAGGGACGAGATGTTCACGGAGCTGCAGATGTCCGCCCAGGCTGATAGAGCACAGCAGAATGCGTGGAGGCAGTCAATGTCGGAGATGAGAAAAGCCCAATATGAACGAGAGGAGAGGTGGCGGGCTGAATCGCGGGAAGAACAGAGCAAGTGGCGGGCTGAAGACAATAGGTGGCGTCAGCTTGCAGACAGACGGCAAGAGGCAATGCTCCGTCTGCTGGAGCATCAAACTGATATGCTCGAGCGTATGGTTGAGTTGCAGGAAAGGCAGCAGGAGCAGAGACCGCCGCTACAGCCCCTGTGTAACCAACAGCCCTCCTCCCCAAGTTCCATAGCCTCCTCACCCAGACGCCCAAGAACACGGTGGGGGGGCCTCCGTCCACCCAGTCACTCCACCCCAGATGATCGCCCAAGCATCAGAAGGCTGGCCTTCAATAAGACTTAAAGTTTTAAAATGCAGTGTGTCCTTTTCCATCCCTCCTCCCCCACCCATCCCAGGCTACCTTGGCAATTATCCCCCTACCTCTGTAAGGAACTAATAAAGAATGCATGAATGTTAAAAAAAAATGACTTTATTGCCTCTGCAAGCGGGAGGGGAGGATGGGGTGGGGTGGTTGGTTTACAGGGAAGTAGAGTGAACCGGGTCGGGGGGGGGGGGTTTGGAGGGTTCATCAAGGAGAAACAAACAGAAGTTTCACACCGTAGCCTGGCCAGTCACAAAACTCGTTTTCAAAGCTTCTCTGATGCGCACCGCGCCCTGCTGTGCTCCTCTAACCGCCCTGGTGTCTGGCTGCGCGTAATCAGCGGCCAGGCGAGTTGCCTCAATCTCCCACCCCGCCATAAAGGTCTCCCCCTTACTCTCACAGATATTGTGGAGCGCACAGCAAGTAGCAATAACAATGGGGATATTCTTTTCGCTGAGGTCTGAGCGAGTCAGTAAGCTGCGCCAGCGCGCTTTTAAACGTCCAAATGCACATTCCACCACCATTCGGCACTTGCTCAGCCTGTAGTTGAACAGGTCCTGACTCCTGTCCAGGCTGCCTGTGTACGGCTTCATGAGCCATGGCATTAAGGGGTAGGCTGGGTCCCCAAGGATCACGATAGGCATTTCAACATCCCCAATGGTCACTTTCTGGTCCGGGAAGAAAGTCCCTTCCTCCAGCTTTCGAAACAGAGCAGAGTTCCTGAAGACGCGAGCATCATGTACCTTTCCCGGCCATCCCACGTTGATGTTGGTGAAACGTCCCTTGTGATCCACCAGGGCTTGCAGCAGCATTGAAAAGTACCCCTTGCGGTTTACGTAGTCGGTGGCTTGGTGCTCCGGTGACAAGATAGGGATATGGGTTCCGTCTATGGCCCCGCCACAGTTTGGGAATCCCATTTCAGCAAAACCATCCACTATTGACTGCACGTTGCCCAGAGTCACTACCCTTGCTATCACCAGGTCTTTCATTGCCCTGGCAGATTGGATCACAGCAGCCCCCACCGTAGATTTGCCCACTCCAAATTGATTCCCGACTGACCGGTAGCTGTCTGGCGTTGCAAGCTTCCACAGGGCTATCGCCACGCGCTTCTCAACTGTGAGGGCTGCTCTCATCTTGGTATCCTGGCGTTTCAGGGCAGGGGACAGCAAGTCACAAAGTTCCATGAAAGTGCCCTTACGCATGCGAAAGTTTCGCAGCCACTGGGAATCATCCCATACCTGCAGCACGATGCGGTCCCACCAGTCTGTGCTTATTTCCCGGGCCCAGAATCGGCGTTCCACGGCATCAACCTGCCCCAGTGACACCATGATTTCCACATTGCTGGTGCCTGTGCCTTGTGAGAGGTCTATGTCCATGTCAATTTCCTCATCACTCTCGTCGCCTCGCTGCAATCGCCTCCTCGCCTGGTCCGGGTTTCGCCTTGGCATGTCCTGGCTCTGCATATACTCCAGAACAATGCGCGTGGTGTTCATAGTGCTCATAATTGCCGCGGTGATCTGAGCGGGCTCCATGATCCCAGTGCTAGCTATGGCGCCTGGTCAGAAAAAAGGCGCGAAAGTAGTATCTGATGGACCAGGAGAAGGAGGGAGGGCCGAGTGACGACATGGCGTACAGGTACAGGAACAGGGAGAAACACAAACAACTGTCACACAGAATGGTCCCCCCAAAGATTAAACTGAAAACCCTGGGCTTAGCAGGCCATTGATTTCACGGAGGAAGGGGAAGCATATGAATACAGAACAAATCTATTTTTTACATCTTAAGCTGGCAGCCGACGGTGCAGCATGAGTGATAGCCTCTCCAGTACGACGATGATGGTTACCAATCATAAAATACCATCATCTGCCAAAAGGCAAGGGGCTGCTGCTGTGTAGCAATGCAGCCCCACGTCTGCCAGCCCCACGTCCGCCAGCACCCAGCATCGCCCTCGGCCTCTTCTGGGTGCTTAGCAGACAATACTGGGCAATTGGCAGAAAATAGTATATTACGACTGGTAGCCATCATCATCGAAACAGTAGCATGTCTGCCCAGGTGGCCATGATTGACGGCCATACCAGTATGACGACGATGGATACCAGTCATAATATACCATCGCCTGGCAAGGGGCTGGTGCAATGCAGCCCTACGGCTGCCAGCCCCACGGCTATCACTCATGCTACACCGTCTACCGCCAAAAGGCAGTTAGCAGCTGCTGCTGTGTAGCAATGCAGTCCCACGTCTGCCAGCACCCAGAGGACATATGGTGACGGTGAGCTCAGCTGAGCTGAGCGGGCTCCATGCTTGCCGTGGTATGTTGTCTGCACAGGTAACCCAGGTAAAAAGGCGCGAATCTATTGTCTGCCGTTGCTGTGACGAGGGGGGAGGGGCCTGACGACATGTACCCAGAACCGCCCGCGACACTGTTTTGCATCATCCGGGCATTGGGATCTCAACCCAGAATTCAAAGAAAAGGCGCGAACCGCTTCTCGGCTCTCTGAGCTGTGGCGCAAACGTAGTATCTGACGGACTAGGGGAAGGAGGGAGGGGGGCCGAGTGACGACATGGCGTACAGGCACAGGGAATTAAAATAAAGAACGGTGGCTGTGCATCAGGGAGAGACACAAACAACTGTCACAGACTGGTCCCCCCCAAAGATTAAACTGAAAACCCTGGGTTTAGCAGGCCGTTGATTTGACGGAGGGAGGGGGAAGCAAATGAATACAGAGCAAATCTATTTTTTACATCTTAAGACGACGGTGCAGCGTGACTGATAGCCCTCGGCATCTTTCTGGGTGCTTGGCAGCAAATACGGGGCGGCGTATGACGATGGTCTTCAGGCCTATTGCACAATCGGCTGCTCGGGGAAGACTCTGCTAACGTGCGATGACCCGACTTGTAATAGGACGGCTAATAGTCGTAATACACCATTTACTGCCAAAAGGCAAGCCCCACGGCTGCCAGCACCCAGATCGCCGATGAAGGCTACCAGTCTACTGCACCGTCTACCGCCAAAAGGCAGTTAGCAGCTGCTGCTGTGTAGCAATGCAGTCCCACGTCTGCCGGCACCCAGAGGACATATGGTGACGGTGAGCTCAGCTGAGCGGGCTCCATGTTGTCTGCACAGGTAACCCAGGTAACCCAGGTAAAGAGGCGCGAATCTATTGTCTGCCGTTGCTGTGACAGGGAAGGGAGGGGCCTGACGACATGTACCCAGAACCGCCCGCGACACTGTTTTGCATCATCCGGGCATTGGGATCTCAACCCAGAATTCCAAGGGGCGGCGGAGACTGCGGGAACTGTGGGATAGCTGTGGGATAGCTACCCATAGTGCAATGCTCCGGAAGTCGACGCTAGCCTTGTACTGTGGACGCGGTCCGCCGACTAGAGCACCTAGAGCATTTTATTGTGTGGACACACACAATCGGCTGTATACAACCGATTTCAATAAAACCGGCTTCTATAAATTCGAACTAATTTCGTAGTGTAGACGTACCCGTAGGCAGGGGTTCTCAACCTTTTTCTTTCTGAGTCCTGCCTCTCTCCCTCCCCCACACATGCTATAAAAACTTCACAGCCCACCTGTGGCACAACTGGTTTTCTGCATATAAAAGCCAGGGCATGTGTTATGGGGTAGGAAACAGGGTAATTGCTTGGGGCCTCCCGTGAAGCTAAACTGCTCAGGCTTTGGCTTCAGCCCTGGGTGGTGGGGCTCAAGGCCTCTGGCTTCAGACCCATGCAGTGGGGCTTCAGCTTTCTGACCTGGGCCCCAGTGAGTCTAATCCTGGCCCTGCTTGGTGGACCCCTGAAACCTGCTCATGGCCCCCCCAGGGGGCCCTGGTTGAGAACTGCTGGTCTAAGGGACCGTTCAAGGTGGACTGCCCCATTAACACCTCTGCAGTCATAGGACAAAAGGGGGGAGGGTAGTGGGTTACAGATTGTTGTAAAAAGCCATAAATCCAGTGTGTCTGTTCAGTCCACGAAATTTTAGTATCTAGCAGAGTTATGAATTTAAGCTCTCAAGCTCATCTTTTGAAAGTGTTGTGCAGGTTTCCTTTGAGACGAGGACTGACAGGTCAGCTATAGAGTGATCACTTTGTGAAAAGTGTTAACGCACAGGTGACAGGGTGTGTTTGTCTTTTATAATTTTCCTATGTGAGTTCATTTGAGAACATAGTGATTATCTGATTCATCCACGTAGTTGTTACTGGGACATTTACTGCGATGGATGAGGTATACCATGTGTTGCAATAGGCATGTGTAGGATCCATGGATCTTGAAAGGCGTGTCGGGGGAGGGTGTTGATCATTGTAGCAGTGGAGATATGTCTGCAGTTTTGCATCTGTTGTTCTGCCAGGGTCTGGTGTCACTTTGAGTTGGTGGGTCCTGGTCTGTGGGGAGCTTGCTTCTGATGACGAGCGCCTGGGGAGGTTGGGCAGGGGGTTGTTTCCTTTCTAATAACACCTCATAACAACTATGTGGGTGAAACCAGACAATCACTATGCTCCTAAGTGAGCTCACAAAGGGAATAAGAGACAAAAACACCTTGTATTTAGCTCTAAGTACCTTTCCCAGACCGGAAGAAGAGCTCTGTGTCGCTCAAAAACTTGTTTCTCTTTCCAGCAGAAGTTGGTCCAATAAAAGATCTTTCCTCGCCCACCTTGTCTCTACTTTTTAAAATGTATTTGTGGTTGTGGGTTTATCTGCTGAGGTTTAGAGCTGTTTCATTTTTATCTTTTTAAAAAGATGATGCCTCTTATTTTTAGAGCTCTGTTTGTCAGAGAGGGAAGAGGGGATGGCTCCTGCTCCATAACCCAACTAGACTCATCGACTTTAAGGTCAGAAGGGGGGACCATCATGATCATCTAGTCTGACCTCCTGCAAATTGCAGGCCACAACCTCACCTGCTCCTGTAATAGACCCCTATCCTCTAGCTGAGTTACTGACATGGTCAAATCATGATTTAAAGACTTCAAGTTACAGAGAATTCACCATTTACACTAGTTTAAACCTGCAAGTGACCTGTGCCCCATGCTGCAGAGGAAGGCAAAAAAACCCCAAAACCCCAGGGTCTCTGCCAATCTGACCCCAAGAAAAATTCCTTCCTGACCCCAGATAGGATGATCAGTTAGACCCTGAGCATGGGTGGCAAAAGAAGCAGAAGAGTTTCACTGTTTAGTTTTATTTGTATTTTTTTTGTTTTTGAAGGATGATGGTATTGATTGAATTTGAAAGTGAGGGACTACTGCTGCTGGACCTTAGCCCTGCGTCAGTGTGTTTTTTGGAATGGTTCATTCAAGCCTGTCTGTGCAGCTGTGCCGAATGCATGTCAAAGTTGACCTGAAACACCTCTTGCTGTACCGATCTTGGGTTTTTTTTCTGGTAGTCAATCATGTCAAGTAACATAATGGACAAATGTCCATGTCTATTAGGCTTCTGTGTTGAAAATTTATGAACAGAATTATATGCTGGTTTGCCTGCAATGCCAGGAGACTGTACTCGATGACCCAGGAGTTCCCTTCTGCTCCTACCTTCCTTTGGAAGGCTAGTGCCATTCATTGTGCCCACAAGTATTTGACCAAGATAGGTATTCACTGTTTAAAAAAGTGTTAGGTAGCATTGCTTACAAATGCTCTGTCTCTTTTTAGGTATCTGCAGACTGAAAATCATGAGTTGGTACGTCAAGAAACGTCTTCTGCTAAAACGTTAATGGATATTGGAACTCGAAGGATCTTCTCTTCAGATCATGATATCTTCAGGGAAAGTGTGAGGAAATTCTTCCAGGAAGCAGTGCTTCCTTACCATGCAGAGTAAGATATAGTTTGGATATTTTATGTTGCCTACTAATTCCAGGCTTTTTTCACAGAACTCTCTGGGAATGATATTCTGAATATAACAAGCAAACTGTAGAGTTTATTTTAATTTTTAAAAAATTGTATTAAGGTCTGTATATAATATATATCTTGGTTTGCATATCTCCTACATCACATGTTTGAAGGAAGAAAAAAAGTACATGGTTATATTTGTAAAGCAAAACAAAAGAAAGTGCTTTTTGTATTTCTCACGAAAGGATGCCAGGTTGGTTAGCTAGGAGCTCATTATTTACAGGAGCAAATGCAGCACAGACAATAAAATGCAAACTTCTGTAGAAGTTTGCCTTGCCTCTAGGGATAAAAAGGTAGTTTAATCTCTTTGTTAGCTTTGCTAAGGCTCTCAGTATTATCACTGTTTATTATTTGCATTGTAGTAGTGCCTAGGAATCCCAGTCATGGACCAGGATCCTAGACACTGTACAAACCGAGAACAAGAAGACTGCTCCTGCTCCAAAGAGTTTACAGTCTAAAGGTGTTAGTTGTATTGGTTTTTATGTTGTGGCTATCTGTCCCCTGAAAAGTGCACTTACCAAAACAGCTAACTTAGTTTTAATTCACATCTTTTATTTCTGTGCAAGTCTGTGTATGGGCACTCTTACTTCAGAGTAAAAGTGTTCTATTCTGACTGAGTTAAAGTGGGGTTTTTGTTATTGTTTTAATAGCTAAATTAAAATAGGATGAAGTTGGTTAAAGAAACAACAACCCTGTTTTAGCTCAGTAAAAATAGGACACTTTTAGTTGAAATAAGTGTCTACACATGCACGTTATAACAAAATGTGTATTAAAAGAGATTGTTATTTTAGTGCAATTTTGTGTGTAGACTGGTCCTAAAATTAGCTCTTCTAGAGGTCACAACCGAGACACCAGATGGTAATGATTTTGCATTGCTCCCAGCCAGGGCTGGAACAGCAGTCTAGAAATGAAAGATTTCAGTTACCAGTCCCCTGATCTATTCATCCCCCTGACAGTTCCATTGCTATATTTGGTGTAGCTAGCTTGTTTCAGGCATGATTCTTAGTGTATTTTTGTTTTGTAATCTCCTAGTCCAAATTCCAGTTTTGAAACCCATTATTTTGCGAAGAGTTATGGTTGTCATTCTACATCTAGGAGAGCAGTTTCATTTCAGAATTAATTTCAAGATAATTGAGACGTAGCACGTTAATATCAAATAGTTGTTTTTAATTCTGGTAGTGAGGGTAATGCGATGAAATATGGTATGGTGTTCTTCCACTTAAATTTAGCCAGTTAGCTCAGAATGGTAGCTGTACTTCAGAGATGGTGATCGTTCTTTCTAGGGCTACAGTGCATGTCTACAAAACCATATATTGTCCCATTCTCCAACAAGGACCATCTTCCAACTAAAGATTTAAGCAACTGTATTAGTTCTGGACTGGGAAAGCAAACAATAAAAAGGTGAATTTAATATATTTCACCTTTTCACATTTATTCCATCCCTTCCCTCTCCTCTCTTCAACTCCTCCACCTGGAACTTCTCTCTTATGTCTGTAATAATTGTTCTGTTTCTGTACAGTCTCCAGAAGATAAACATAAGAGAGAATGCTACAAACTTTCACAACCAATTATTATTTATTTGTATTACCATAGCATCAAGGGGTCTTACTCATATACCAGTATCCCACTGAGATAAGCCCTGTACAAACACAAACAAACAAACAAAAAGATGATCCCTTCCCTTGGGGCTTAATATACCTTCTCTTCTTCCATTTATAGTTACTGAGCAATGCCATTCAACCAAACCAAATAGAGACTATAAAACACCATCAACTTAAAATCATTCTCGTGTCTGAAATAATTTTCACTTCTTACTGCTATAAATAGGACTTATTGCTACTATAACTGAAAGAGATTAGAAGAAAGATTTTTCTAAAATTTACTTTGTACGTTTGAGAGTTCTTTATGGGTAGTCACGTTCCCCTTCTCTGTAAAGTCAGTCAGTTTCCTTCTGTTGTTAGCATGGATCTTTTCACAGAGCAACAGGGGAAAGAGAAACACTTATAAAGTAGGAAAATGTCTGTAAAGCCAAACAAAAAAGGAAAAAAAAAACAACCCTGGAATTATGACAGGTGTAGAATCTGACACTACTTTAATTATTTTTTGCAGCTGACTAGATTTCAAGGTGACAATGTCCCTTTAAAACTTATATGCCAATCCCTGTAACCTTCAGCTATTATTCATTACTTATGTAAAACTATAGATGCACGTGGCACTTTCCAGTAGTGTAATAATTAATTAGTGATCTGGAAAAGCGGGTGAACAGTTAGTGGCAAAGTTTGCAGACAATACAAAATTAGTCAAGTCCAAAGCAGACTGTGAGGAGTTAGAGGGATATCACAAAACTGGGTGGCTGGACAACAAAATGGCATATGAAATTCAAAGTTAAGTGCAAAGTAATGCACATTGGGGAAAAAATAATCCCAACTATAGATTTTAATGGATTCTAAATTAGCTGTTGCCACCCAAGAAAGAGATCTTGGAGTCACCTTGGATAGTTCTCTGAAAACTTCCAGTCAACGCGCAGTAGTGGTCAAAAAGGCTAACAGTATGTTAGTAACTATAGGAAAGGGATAGAAAATAAGACAAAATATAATAATACCACTATATAAATTCATGGTGTACCCACACTTTGAATACTGTATCCAGTTCTGGTCACCCCATCTCAAAAACGATATAGTGGAACTGGAAAAGGTTCAGAGAAGGGCAACAAAGATGATCCAGGGTATGGAATGGCTTCCATATGAGGAAAGACTATAAAGATAAGGACTAGTCAGCTTAGAAAAGGGACGACTGGGGAGGGGGGTATGATAGAGGTCTATAAAATCATGAAGAATGTGGAAAAAGTGTATAGAGAAGTTTTATTTACCCTTTCATACAATACAAAAACCAGTCATCACCTGATGAAATTAATAGGCAGCTGATTTAGTGCAAACAAGAAAGTACTTTTTTTACACAAGGCACAACTAACCTGTGGAACTTACTGACGTGGGATGTTGTGATGGGCAAAAGTGTAACATAGTTCAGAAAGAACTGGATAAGTTCCTGGAGGATAGATCCATCAATGGCCATTATCCAGGATGGGTAGGGATGCAATCCAATGCTAGGGGCAACCCTAAACCTCTGACTGTCAGAAGTCAGGAGTAGAAATCAGGTGTGGATCACTCCATAATTGCCCTGTTCAGTATATTCCTGCTGAAGCTCTGGTACAGGCTTCTGTCAGAGACTGGATACTGGGCGAGATGGACCATGGTCTGACCCAGTATAGTAACTTTTACGTTCTTAATACACAAAGTCTCTGCCCTGAAGAGCTTGGTGTCTGATTTTCAAAATCACCTTGTAGTAGGAAGAGAGCCTGAGACATAAGCCCTTGTATCAGAGGCCTGGTATGAGGCAGGAGCTGCTCGCAGAATTTGGTAACAGGGCTAATATTGCAAAAATACACATTCCTAAGAAGTGCTAGTCAGAAAGTACTCACACAAACATATCCAGATATCAAGTGGTACCAGAACATCCTGATATCAAGTATGGTACAAAAACATTCCCCAAGGATAACAGGAACACACTGACGCCTCCTAAGAGATATGGTCAGGATAACAGTACGAAATAAAACTGTTTTGATCGAACCAACATGTACAAGGTAATAGGTAATAGCTAGCCATGTCACAGGGCAGTAACTATCTATGTCAGAGGATCAGTACTAACTTGTTTGTATTGGGGTATAAAGATGTATCTCAGAGGGAGTATCTTTGTCTGGCCTAGGGAGGAGTGGAAAGTCCCGCCGTTCACTGAGCTGGTCCATTGTTACGGGCATACGTGTATTAGTGGTCTGGTGGAGTCTGCAGGATACTAGTACCGGGCTTTGTCGACAATAAGCCTGGCTGGGTGCCTTTGTCCCTTAACGGATCTTGTGCTCATTGGGTGGTTTGCTTGAGGCCTGCCATGCCAGCTGTCTGCGCAGGGCTGGGGCAGCACACAAAGAAACCACACACATGCAGCTAAACATCTATCAACATCTAATCACACACTAAGTGACTTAAGACTATTGGTTTTCAAAGGCTGTGTCTGCATTGGGGGAAAAAGTGCATTCTTAACTCAAGCTAGCTAATGCACGGTAAAATCCTAGGGAAGACAAGTCTTTAGCTTGTGTAAAATTTATCTACTGCCTTGTTTTCCCTAGGATTTTACCTCAAGTTAGTAACATCCTTCCTCCTCCTTCCCCCCCCCCCCCGAATATAAGGCCAATTGTACTTGTGCGCCTGCAGCATTTTAGATGCTTTTGAAAAATCCGACTGTAAAGGAACAAATGGGTGTAATGGTAACACATAGTAAGTGGCTGGGCAGACATGGAGGGGTGAGTGTGTATGTTGGCAAACACAGGCTTTGTGGAAGACATAATTTTTTTAGGGCTGATTTGGAGGTATGAGAGCTCATCGCAAATGTTGCCTGGAAGGAATGGAGTTCGGAGTGAATGGAAAAACACAGGGAGTGTTTGGGAGAGAAACTTACATGGGCTATCTGAGATGGGAGTGGGATTGAAGAGAAGTTTTAACTGTCTGGATAAAGAGCCAGTGGGACAGCCCAACCATGCGTGTCTCTCTCAGGCAGTGATCCCAAACTTTTTACCTTGCACCCCCCCTTACCTATAATGTAATCTGTCTCTCCTCATAGAGCCATGGTTGCGAGCTGCAGCTTGGAGTGGGGCCGCGGCTGGGCCGGGGGCCATGGCCTGGGGCTGGAGTTAGGGCTGGGGGCCGAGGCTGGGGTCTGGAGTGGAGGTTGGGGGCCGTGGCCGGGCACTGGGTAGCAGCCGGGAGGCAGGGGCCGGGGCCAGGGCCAAGAGTGGGGCTGGGTGGCACTCCCTCCCTGGCCCCTGTGGGGCCTGGCCCTACCCTGCCACACACCCCTGAACGTTCCTCCGTGCCTCACAGTTTGGAGACCTCTGCTCTAAGGACTCATGTATGCGCTCTCAGTGAAGATGGATTCATCCTTCAAATATAAACTAATAATCCAAGGAAAAGTATCTTCCAAAGAAGTAGGAAGGTGTGGATCTCATTAAGTCTTCTAGCACATGCAGTGTTTTATAGTGTAATATATCTTGCTATTGCAAAGCTCTGTTTCTTTGATATTTCTTCTAGTATTTTCTCAAATTGCTTGCTCGGTGAAGTGTTTGTTGCTTACAGTTTACATCCATTTCAATTGCAGCTGATAAATGGCCTCCAAACTAGTCTGTGTGGCTGAAAAGATGAGCCTTGGGTGGCCTTCAGGATGCAGTGCAACTCTGGCTCTAGCAAACAACCTGAGTGAGAAAGTTCCACAGATAGGGAACTTCTGCCATGAGTCTCTAATTCTCCTTCCGAGTTAAAATCTAAGGACTATCACCAGAAGCTCCTCTGCTGTCAATTTACCAAAGTACCACAAAAATCAACTTATCTTTGGTATTGTTCACAAATTTATCAGGTATAAAAGTTAAGGAAATTGCAGGTTATACATTGGAAGCAGAAATTAGCTTTTTACCACCTACCATACTGCATGTAATTCTGTGGTGGCAACTTAATCATTAATCCATAGACTTGGAGACTACAAATCCTAAGTATGTTGCATGAGTCCAAGTTGCCTACCTCTCCCCAGCTGGCAAAACACACATGCCTGTTTTATGTTACCTCCTGTGTTGTTGGTTGGTTTCTGAGACTGAAAGTCTTATTCTTAAGCATTGAAACTTGGTAGCAGATTTTATGGTGTAAAGCAGCAGCTGTGGAAAATCACAAATAGTAGGAGGGGAATTCCACTAACTTCTCGTTCCTGTATCATTTGCAGATGGGAGAAGGCTGGCCAGGTGAGCAGGGAGCTCTGGGAAAAAGCTGGACAACAGGGACTGCTTGGTGTCAATATATTGGAAAAACATGGTGGCATTGGAGGGGATCTGCTCTCTTCAGCAGTGGTCTTGGAGGAGCAGTAAGTACAAGACACTGCAGCAAGAATCAAATTGGTACCCTTATAAGATTGTATTTGTTCATCTGATTTCCTGATTCCTATTGTAAGGAGAGTGTGTTCACAGACAGTAATAGTGTTTTCCTTCCACAGAAGTGATAATTTAGACATGCATAAGTACCCCCTACTTTAGATATTTCAGATGATTTTTTTTTAAATAATAAATATCATAGTATTATATATTTAGGACTGCCAGGAGAGGAGGGGAAATGTTCTCTTTAGACTGGTGGGTGATCCAATAGTCTGACAGTGAAAGTACATTCTATAAATAAGTAAGAACATGGATGTAACAAGTTAAAATTGTGTGTGTCATTTTGACAGCTTTTAGTGTACATTTCTTTCAGTTTTGGTTCTCTGGTTTTAACAGTGTAAAATTCAATAGATCAATCACTGTCACACTTTCTTCTAAAGTTTACTTTCATTCTTTTCTCTTCAAGGATGTATGTTAATTGTACTGGCCCAGGATTCAGCCTTCATTCAGATATTGTCATGCCCTACATCGCAAACTATGGCTCAAAAGATCAGATTGAACGGTTTATCCCTGAAATGTCTGCAGGCAAATGTATTGGCGCTATAGCCATGACAGAACCTGGGGCTGGCAGGTAAGCTGAAAAGGACAACAGATGGGCTTTACATACATGTTGCTTACCTAATCTCGCTGTGTAAAAACTCCGAGTTTCATAGTTACATGGCCATCTTACTGATTAGGCAGTAGCCCAGAATAGGTAGAACCAGAGAAATAACCTTTAATTATAGATTGCTGTTTTACAGCTTTGTCATTTCCGCATGCCTGTTCCAAACCCATGATCTTGCCATCAGCCCTAGGACAAATAGGGTTTTGTATTTGTTTTAGATTCTGCATAAACAGCCACTAGCCTACTTGTTGCATGGACATTCTTTAATGTGAAATGTAATAACTCAGTAAAGGAGGCTTGACTTAGTCCATATAATGCTGTCTGAATTTGGCAAGAGGGCCTATTTCCTTGTCCCTGAATCCTGTATAGAATAGAGTTCTCTTTCCTGTACTCTCATTCATATAGTATAAGGGCAGACAGTAGGATTATTGGGTAGATTACTGATTCAATATCATTCTCTTCAATCTGCTAAGCAGATGGGAGTACAATAGGGAGCTGCACCTTCTATACTGTCTCACCACTGGTCCTAGAAACAGCAAAAGCCTCTCTGCTTGAGAACCATAAGCTGACCTCTAACTATACGTGGAGGGTGCCAAGCTGAGCGGCTGATATCTGCTTTCTGGGGCAGCCCTAAATTGATGGGCCATGTCGACATAAGATGCTGCTGAGCTAATAGATATTATTTGTGCACGTGGTACTTCGGCTGTGAGCAGGTATGTCCCTTTGAAAGTGAAGTAGAACCATGTGCTGTACTGAAGATGCAGAGGTTCATCATTCGTATACATAACACACTTGTGGTTTCCATAATTCTCTAGCTCCTTTTTAATACATCCCTGAATCCTATTTGAGCTTTTGACTACTGTTGTACATAGCACTATCCACAAGGAGTTGTAGGCTCTATGTTCTTCATTATTTTATACTAGGATTATTTTTTAAATGTGAACTTCATGCCACTGCTGGATTGTTCTCTTAAATAACTTTCTTTTCTCGCCAATCAATTTTAGTGATTTGCAGGGTGTACGAACGTATGCAAAAAAGGATGGAAGTGATTGGATTCTCAATGGAAGTAAGGTATGTGAATGGATGTGCTCTGATTTATGGTGCTTAGGTACTGAATACATCCAGCGTTAGTGAGAGAATTTACTTTATTCTACAGCTGCTTTCCCAGCTCTTAGTGTCTCTACCCCTTTGTTTTTCCTTTTCTACGAGTTACATCTTATAGAAGAATTCATGTTACCCAGCTATCCAGCTTATGATGCTGACAATTTATGGGGCAATCAGCAGAGCAGACTCTTTTCTTTGCAGCTTTTATTGGAGAACAAAAAAGCAGCCCGATCATAAGATTTTGCTCTTTTCTTTGACTGGTATAGTCAGCCTGCACAATATAGCCAAAGGCCAGACTGTTTCTCAGTTCAGTGGAGTTGGTAGCAGAATAGCCACCCTGCTATGCGTTCCCCTGTCGGTCAAGGGAAACAAACTAAAACCTTTACTCCTTTACTATTTCAACACAAAAATGGAATCTTTATCCAGTGACTGTATTGTTCAGTGTATGGGATAAATTCCATATTAGATGACAACCACATATTGAGCTGCTATAAGGGTACCCATCTCATTTAACCCCTAATACAAAGAATTAAGAGGATTGAAATAGGGGATTGTCATTCTAAAAACTTTTAAATGACACTGCTGTTAGTTGAAAACTTTTAAAACTAAAAACCTCTTAGAGTTACAGCTCTGTCCTGGTACTTGATTTTTTTGAGTATTGGGATGGTTGGTTTAGTAAAACTTTGTTTTAAAAATGATGAATCATAGGTGACCACATGGTCTAGTGGTTAAAAAGAGAGACCAAGAGACTTCAATTCTGTTGCTAACTCTTCCACTAACTCTTTTTTTTACTTTGAGAAAATTTCTATACCACCTTGGGCCCTCAGTTTCCCTATTTGTAAAGTGATGGTGATGATTCTTGCCTGTCTGGGTAAAAATGCTTTGAAATCTTTGGATGAAAACACAAAGTAGTAATAGTATTTTGATTTCAGTATATTTCAAAGATTCTTCCTGCTGTGAATTGCCTATTACTTTTAGACTTTTAGGCATATTTATGGGCTAAATCTATGTGTTTGCAGAGCCTAGTACAGTGGGGCCTTGTCCAGATTGTGGCTTTTGGTCACTGCAGTAATAAAATAATAAAACCGTAAGTGTTTGTCCATAAGTATGTAAAAGATACTGTTTAGATAGATAAACGTAATGGTTGCGTGCCTGAACCTAGGCAAGACAAGGCAGTTCAGTCATTTTTTTGGTTGGCATGGTTAGGAATCTGAATCTAATTTTTATACTTGGCATGTCTGTGTCTGTTCTGCCTGTCGTGATATCAGAATTTGACTTAAAACATACGATACAGTGAAGGCAACTGTACGTTTCCACCCACTGTAGCATGCATCAGTGTTTCGTACAATATTAAATGTGAGCAGACAGCATATTGTACAGAATTATAGAGATTTGCTATAGTAATGGAGAATCTCCCAATGATTTTCCATTTTATACCTTGCCATTTTAACTTTTGAAAGAGGTCATCTGCATGTTAGTTGATATGCTTGTTCATAAAAGGAATCTTTATAATAGAGATTGAATTAAAAATCTGAATTTAAACTTTAGGAATATTCAAAATAAACAAATACAAATTTGGTTCCTTTTTTTTTTTAAATCTGTCCTCTGTCTTTATAATAGGTTAGAGTCGACCAGAACCTCAGACCCCAACACCCTTTAACTTTGGGGTGTTAGTTTGCAATCCAGATCCGAATTATGCCGCTTGAACCCATCTCTCCTTTATAGACTGTTCTGGAGCACTTTGGTTTTTTATGCATCTGGACTTTTTAAACTTTTTGGACGCTTACTTACAGCTTTAATCTTTTATATACTGTTTACTTGTAGAAGTGTGTGAAAGTTCGTGTACTACTACTTTATAATCTTCCTAGCTACCTGCCAGCTAACATGCAGCATTATTCCATCTTGGTTTTCTTACAGGTATTCATCACTAATGGCTGGATGAGTAATTTAGTGATTGTGGTTGCTGTTACAAACCGTGAGGCCCGCTCCCCTGCTCATGGGATCAGCCTTTTTCTGGTGGAGAATGGAATGAAAGGATTCATCAAAGGACGCAAGCTGGAAAAAATAGGCCTGAAAGCACAAGTAAGTCATACGAGCCTTACCATGTGATGGACTTTGAGGCAGTGTAAAAGGACTTGTTATTCCCTGGGGTACTTTCAGTAAAGATCAAATGTAGCTGTAGTAATACTTCAGTTCACAGTTTTAACGGCAAGAGCAGGATATTCTAAATTAGACTGCAATGGTGGGTTGCATTTGAGTGAAATTTATATGGAAAGCAAACAGCCTCCAGTGAATATATGTAATTTGGGCTGTAGAAGTTAGGAACTGGATAAGAGGAAAATCTTTGGAAGAGAGAGTTTGACAGATATTTTATTTAAAACCATTTTTAGGACACAGCAGAGCTGTTTTTTGAGGATGTACGTTTGCCAGCCAGTGCCTTGCTTGGACAAGAGAACAAAGGGTTCTACTATTTGATGGCAGAGCTCCCTCAGGTAAGACTGACACAAACCCACACTGTGTGCAGGAAAAGCACAAAGACTTTATTTTGGTTTTTGCTTGGAACCGCCACCTGCAGTTTATGGATTATGGTGAGACGCCTCAGTTTCAGAGGTAGAATGCCTACAACCACAGTTTGCTTATACTTTTGTTTTTTAGTGGTAGGAATTCTGCACTGCAAATCAAAGTGAAGCATCTTGGAATATCAGTGAAATAGCTTGCAATCTAATAGTTTCTATTCAAATAATTTTATTATGATATCATGTTAAGGTACTATTTTAGTAAGGGATGGTATAATAATTGCTACAGAAAGGATATTACGTGTATCAAGTTTTTATATCCGATTTCAAGACCAGATCTCTCAGTCAATAGCACTGGTGTGAAGAACACAAGATTAGAACAGAATTTAAAAATTGAATGCTACAAACAACTGTGGTATTATCTTAACACTTATACACTAAGCTCAGTAGTTTTAAATATGCTCTTTTTGCCCTCTATAAGCCTCTTCGTGCAGAGTTGACTTTTCTTTGCGCTAATGGCTAATGCAAAATGCACACCTGCAACTCTTCTACCAGTGGAAATATGTTATAGATCAGGGGTTCTCAAACTGGGGGTCAGGACCCCTCAGGGGGTCGTGAGGTTATTACATGGCGGGTTGCGAGTTGTCAGCCTCCACCCCAAACCCCGCTTTGCCTCCACCATTTATAATGGTGTTAAATATATTTAAAAGTGTTTTTAATTTATAAGGGTGGGTCGCACTCAGAGGCTTGCTATGTGAAAGGGGTCACCAGGACAAAAGTTTGAGAACCACTGTTATAGATAAACTACTTTCTCAATCTATTTAATAAAAAACTGAAAAGTGGAAGCATTTTGTAGAGCCTGAAGTGGCTTGTCGTCTTAGTAGAACTGAACATAGTTGACCAGTTAATGCAGGTTTGGAAGAGCAGAGGGGAAACTCAGGTGCCAAAACCATGACTCTGCTTTGTCATAAAGCATAAACTATGACTTTATGGTTGCATCATCTAATAAAAATCATGTTTACTTAATTTTACACTATATGTGAAATATGTGACCTACTCTTCCACTGTGAAAATTCCATACATTTAGTTCTTTCAAAGAAAATATTTCAGTGGTTTGAAAAAACACAGAGCCGCAGTGCTCATGAACACCCCTACAATAGTGAACCAGACTATTTACATGGTTAAGCAAAAAACACTTCTGCAGGAAATGGATCGTAGTTTAAATCTTTTTATAGTTTATGAGAATGGGGAGAAAATTATAAACTTTTAAATGTATTTAGACCAGTGGTTCTCAAACTTTTTTTTCGCGGACCACTTGAAAATTGATGAGGGTCTCGGTGGACAACTTAATGATCTTTCCAAATGTTTTTTGTACCGTTAGCTAACTATTGTAAAGCGCTTTGGATAAAAGCGCTATATGAAAAAAACCCTTAATAATTAACACTTTTTTGTTCTACAAATAAAAGCACACAACTCATTTTAATATCAGTAGTCTTACCTTTCAAATGCGATGGATGTGCCCTCTCGCCCCTGCCGCGGCAGCCCCCAAGTTGGGGCTGGGAAGGATGTGAGTGTCTCCTCCATCACAGAGCTGAGGCTGGGGGAAGGAGGGCTGTCTCTCCCCGGCAGCCGCAGCCCCGGAGCTGGGGAAAGTCACCTCTTTTTGTCTGGTTGCCGCAGCCCTGCACATTCCAAATTTCCCCAGCTCCTCTTCTCACCCCACTGCCCCCTGCCCACCTACCCCGTATTCCCCCCCAAGGCCACCACCTCACCTTACATGTGCATCTTCTCCAGGATCCAGGCACCTAATTAGTGGAGCCACACCTGTGCGGCTCCACTAATTAGATGGGTGGTCCTTCATTCTCTTGTGTGCAGTTGCCCAGGCGCGCACCTTAGAGGGAACTATCTGTGGACCACTGGAATGGAGCTCGCGAACCACTGGTGGTCCACACACCACAGTTTGAGAACCTCTGATTTAGACAGTGTCCTTCTAAAACTTGTTTACATACTGTTTTATTTGAAATGAAAGATTAAAGCCAAATTGTTTCCATTAAGTCAAAGGAGTATTACATTTCACTTTTAGATTTTTTTTTTTCTGTAGTCCTGTTTATGCAACTTTGGAATGTCACTAAGAACTTTTAAAATTGGGTCCCACCAAGACAATTGTGTTCATTAGAGTGACAATATTTTCAATTATGCAATATGTCTAGTTAAAAACTTAATGGAACAGAACAAAACTAACACTAACAGACATAACTAAACTTTTGTTTCCCAACCTATGTTTGTATCTATGTTTGTGTAGAGAAATTTGAGATTAGTTGCATTGGATAAGAACTCTGATTCTTTATCACTTCTTTCTCCAAGGAAAGACTGTTTATTGCTGATATGGCACTTGCCAGCTGTGAATTCATGTTCGAAGAAACAAGAAACTATGTTAAACAAAGAAAAGCTTTTGGGAAAACAATTGCACATTTACAGGTGAGCTTAAACCAAGAAAAAGAGACAGAAATCCTTCTTTTTGTCTGTCTCTTGTATGTAATTTTCATTTCATTAGAGGTGTTAGGCAAGCAAAACCACTGGACTGTTTTCAAAGGTTCTAAAGTTGGATTAGGAGCAAGTATCTGGAATGACTCCTCTTTCTCTCTCATGTTCAGTTTTAAATTAAACATGACTAAGAGCTCTTGAGATAACATTGCTGCTGCTTCTTTCAGATTTGAAGTCAACAGTGAATTGCTGACCTGGTTTATGAATATATAGTGAAAATAGTTTTGTTTATAAAATTGCATTTTACTGTCTAAGGCTCTTATCCTACAGTGCATTGTCATGGATGGACCTCTGCAGGTGAGCTGAGTCCTGTTGACTTGGGTGGACTTCCAGGCATGGGGGTCCACCTGTGCACAACACATTGCAGGATCAGGGCCTACCTGAGATTGATACTATGCAAGTTTTTCACAGCAGGGAATTTGTTGTCTTAATGCCTGTGAAGTGTTAAGCAAATAATTATTTTATATAGTCTTCAGTTTTATGGATATTGTAAATGATTCCTCAGCTGCAAGGCAACTAAATGCACAAGTGACTCCACATAAGAAGTTGTATATGGTCCATATTATATATGGTCCAGTGCATATTATTCTTGCTGCCATCAATGAGAGTTAGGTGTGAGTTTTGAGACTATCGCTAGTCTACTCCTTGTTCAGAATCATGAAAACAGGCTCTGCTTCTCACAGTATCTTTTTTATTTTTTTTAAATCAGGGTAACTTTTGTTAACCATATTCTAGTAAATACAGACTCTGGGATTCTACATGCTAATGTAGCAATTTTCAGAAGGTACTGCTTATTTTTTTCTTAATACAGGAGTGATCTTAAGAGTTTCAGTGTAAAAACCCTAGGTAGGGGGTTATTCTGAAAACAATGTTAAACATTTAAAAAATGTTAAACATTTTAATGAGAATGTTGGCCAAGTTCCAGTGTTTGTGATGCATAGAAATGGGATGAATTATACAGGTTGGAGATTGGTAGCCTTTTTGTTAATTGAAATGTGCCCTTGAGATCTAACTAAAAACATCAAGATTCCCAGTTTTGAGTCCTGATGCTTTTCCTGTTATCTCAAAGGCAGATCTACCATTGATTTCAGCAGGAGCAGGATTGGGCCCTTAGAAGTAAGACATCTTAAGTATCAATTCATAAAATTTCCAGGTGTGATTTAGCATTTCCAATGTCTATACGTAGCTCTATTGAAATACCTCTTTTAAAAAACTATAGTTTTAGTGCAGAGTTAGCGTTAAAGCAAGACAACCACTCTCCAGTAAAGTATTTTTATCAAAACATTATGCACTCTGTGCTTTTCTGTGTTTCCTTTCATGGCTGATTGCTAAACTGTGTGTGGAATCAAAAGCTGACTGCTTTCTAATTCGCCTGATGTCTTGCCTAATTCATTTATTACAGGGTTTGAAATCAGTCTTTTATTTGTTTCTGTAGCTTGGATAAAGGAAATGATGAAGCCCACTGATACAGGAGTTTAAGAACTTGAGAAAAGACTTGTTGACTTGTATTTTTCATTCCCCCGGCCAGTGTAAGGACTACTACCACGTAGTTGAGTTCTTGCCCAGTCTAGCTTTACGTGGGCTTCTTCTTTTTCCACAGTATAACAGATCTCAATGTTAGGAAACTTTCCCTGACAGCCAGTCTTAAACTTTCCTTTGTTCATTTGAATCCAGTTATTCCTACTCGTATCTCTTTGAACTTCTCTTCTCCCTCTGTGGTCTTGAATTTTAATTATTCTTTAATAAAAGATACTTGATAAATAAAAGTTTTTTGGATTGTGACATTATACCTTTAAAATAATTTTTGCATTTAAGAAAATAGTTAGTACTTTATGGAACTGCTAATAAACTAGGGAAATTACTGTATGCAAGTATAATTGTACTTGTCAATCCCAGGATATTAGAGAGACAAGGTGGGTGAGGAAGTTGGTCCAATAGAAGATATTACCCTCACCCACCTTGTCTCTCTAGGGAAATTGCTGGCTGTTAAGAATAGAAACACATTTTTACCAGAAGGGGGAGCTCAAGTTGCTAAAACATTCAGTAAAGGGCTAATATGTTGTACTATCTAGGAATTTATGAACTCAGACTTCTGTTATCTATTTATTTTTAAATAAGAAAAACACATGACTTTGAGTTAAAGACCAGAATTTATAGCTTTTCTTTGATTCACAGGTGCCTTGACTCTGAGCAAATCCTATTTGATTAGACAGGCAGAAATGTGAAATGTTAAAAGAAATGGAAATTAAACTGCTTTTTGTTTTATAGAACTCTAGCTCCTGTATTGGTGGTAGTCTTTATTGTGGTGGTGTTTCCTCCATGCACAACATTAGTTGTACCCCCCCCAAAAAAGCATTTCCTTGCAAAGACCTTATTGGCATATTTTCCTTTCACTGGTTTGTTTTAAAATATTTCCTGATTTTTAAATACAAAACATTTTCCCCTTCCAACAAAAATCAGACTGTGCAGCACAAGTTAGCGGAACTGAAAACTCAGATTTGCGTGGGCCGGACATTTGTGGACAGCTGCCTCCAGCTGCATGAGGAGAAACGTCTGGACTCCTCCACAGCTTCCATGGCAAAATACTGGTATGCATGTTAAAACAATTTGAAAATGTTACTTGTATGAACTTTTCTGGACTCTAACATTAGAACATTGAAGTAACCAACCCAAATGTTTAGCCCAAAAGGTAACATTATATATGATTAAACATTGTGTGCATCTAACATCAGAATTTATTAGCCCAAACTACAGTGATGCATGTGGTATACATAGAGACTTACACTGAATATTGGTATCGGTTAATCAGATAATTTCAAAATTAGTTACTTAGTGTTGGCTTTTAGGAAAAAGGTCTCTTGAGCAAGGTGATCCAAATTCAACTTAATTAAATAGTTTCACTTGAGAATTATTTTATTGAGTTTTTGAAAAACATTTAATTATACAGCTGAAAAACTTTAAAAACCAAAGGTTGATCTTACTGGGATTCCCTTGCATAATATTTATAACATATGAAATAAGTTTTGGATATATTATTTGATAAATCCTGACATAAGAGCTAGGTATTTCAACCAACCATTTTCTGAGAACTATCTGATTTCAGGAAGAAATAATTAGCTAGCTCTTTATTGCTGTTGCTGAGATTGAGCTATTCTTCCTTTCATAGTTCCATTTTTTAATTGGACAGAAAAAGCCCCAGGAACTTTTTTTGCAGTTATTTATTAACTTGCATTTAACCAAACAAAGTTAGACAAGTAGAAACATCTAAGGTAATACATTTGTCCCGGCGCCAGATTAAGTTAGCTGCAAAATTGGGGAAAAAATGAAGACTAGAAAGTGACAGAACATTTGCAGAAAATGTACAAGTTTTAATCCTTAAAAAAAAATTCTACATAAAATGCCACGGGAATCCAGATAGAACATTACATTAAAAGGAAGGATTTTGATTGAGTGTTTCTTGGCAAGGATTATGTTGAAATACCTGGTACAGAAGCACAGGCATTCAGCTTTGTGGAGGAGGATATAACTAATGCCAGCGTAAATACTTTCATCAATTGATTTTTCCAAAGCAAGAAACTTGCAAAATCACCAACATTCCTATACCTATAATATTTAGTGGCCTTCTCCATATAGGTAATGGAATTTCTGTAACTTTTCCACAGAGCTTGAATAGGTTTAAAAATTGCTTGAACAGAGAAACTGCTTCTTTCTCTAGTACCAGTATACTGCACTTCATTTGATTATACAGTAGTTTATATTCTTTCTTTCTTTCGTAAGATTTAACTGCAATTTACTATTTTTGAGGTAGATGCTTAGTTAAATGAGATAAATTTTTGGAAAGCATTATACATCTCTACTGCTGATTTCTGTTGAAAGATGTATAGGTTTTATTGTGATAATACAGTTACAGTATTTGAATTAATCTGAAAATCTATTTAGGATGGATAGTTTCATCAAGACATCATTTTAAGGTTAAATGTGGTATAATATAATTCAAGAGAAAACTTGGCAGTGGAGCATGCTTGAGAAGAGAGAATTTTATGTACTCTTATATGAAAAAGAAATTAACTTGACTAATCATTTTTCATATTCTTTTTGCTGTTGAAGTTACTTGTTTGAGCAGTATGCTCTTCCATGACTTAGCTATTACCTTTAGCTTGATCCCAAAGTGCAGTCAAAATCCTGAGCGGTTTTATAAAATTTGTTTGAGTTTTTGATATAACTGCAAGCATGCAGTCTTTTAAAAGATAAAATGCAGGAAACAAGTTATAAAGCCCATGTTGTCTAGGATAAAAAAGTGTATCAAATTATGCTAGGAAAGTCCACAAAAATTAACATAGAGACAGCTAAGTGTGTGTGTGTGTGTGGGGGGGAATACTTGGAGCATTTACTAGTCAGCATTTACATTAAAAAATGCAATATAGAGATTCTTAGCATTTAAAAAAAGGCATCACCAGATATTATTGGTGTACAGAGAGTATCCTAGTATGTTGCCAAAGGAAAAAGGCTGTGAACAAGTAACATTATGAAGGATTCAACAGGGGAAGAACACCCATTGTTTTAAAAAATAAATCTCTTTGATGATTGGCATATACAACATGAATAAGCAAAATGTAAACAAACTTGTCTGTATTTGAAAGCCCTCCTTTGTGAAAGTTTTATAAGAAAAGCCAAATTCTTGAATGTTAAAAGTTAAAATATTTGCCAATTACTGCTTCTTTCTGGTCCTCTTTATAAAAAGACCAAACTTCATCACAGTTCATCATGGGAATTCCTAACATTCTGGATATGGCTATTATATGTAAGAAAATTTGTAAGTAAAACAAACATTTAACTACCTTACTTTATACATTTAGTAGCATAATGCTTCAAAACCAAACTTCTGTTCTTGCTATTTTAGGGCTTCTGATCTCCAAAACAGCGTGGCTACTCAGTGTGTACAACTCCATGGAGGATGGGGGTATATGTGGGAGTATCCAATTGCAAAGTAGGTGTAACATTTCAGTGCTGAATTATGAAAGATACACAGCAAAGTAAAATGCTGCATTTTCTTCATATGTATTTGTAAACTGGGAGAACGAATCACTACTAATACAAAGCAGTCTACCAATACATGTAAAGAAAATGCCTTTGTGTAGTTGTTTTTACTATTTCCCCTGTACAATCAATTAGTTAAGCAGCTTTTCCTCTGTTTGTGTCTTTCTCACAGCAAAAAGTAGAGAGTAATTTAAAAAAAAAAGGCTCATAGCAAACCCCTCAAAAATGGCGGGACTTTAGGGCAGATAAATTGTCAGAAATTACTTCGGTTTAATTAAACTGACCTGATTTCAAGTTGTTGTCCCTTTAATAACATTTTACCCTGTTAATGCTGCTTCAAGGTAACTTTTTTCTCTTTTAATAAAAAGACAACAAGGAGACCGGTGGCATCTGAAGAGGTGAGGTTTTTTACCCACAAAAGATTATGCCCAAATAAATCTGTTAGCCTTTAAGGTGCCACCGGTCTCCTTGTTGTCTTTTTGTGGATACAGACTAACACGGCTACCCCCAGATACTTTTTTCTCTTTATTATTGTGCATAGTAGCCTGTTCACATTTTGAAATGATTGTTCCATCCTTTGTGAGTAAATAGCAACTCTAAAGTACACTGAGCTCTATTATATCAGCATATCTAGCAACCCCTATGCAGGTTTGTAGGGCCCCTGTTGTTAAGTACTGGTAGTAACTATCTAAGTATGGATTTTTAAATGTTGCAGGGCTGTGTGAGTCGTACATTTTCCTGGATACTGAATTTTAAAATTACTTTCTGGGGAGAGTTGTAGTTGTGATGCTGTGTTTAGTGCTTCACGGAATGAAACTAGCAAGGATTCTTATCCATTTCCCTAATCTGCTGCCCAGACTATAGTATGCTCAAGAGCACAGCTCAGTCCCCAACCCACTGGGAGGGTAGGGAAAGGGGGAACTGGATGGCTTGGGGATCAAGAGCCTTTCATTGTTGAGTTCAGTCACCAGTTCAAATGAAGCTGAAGTTAGTAATGATTCAAAGCTATAGCCATCAGATAGCTGTTCAGTGGCCTGTGTGAAATGAATTGATAGTTTCAGTTCATTTCTTAGTGGGCAAATGTTCACCTCTCAGAAAGAACCCACCGCACAATTAGAAACCCTTTCAGCAGGGAATGGACTCAATGAGCATGGCACCTAAATTACTACTTTGGACCTAGAGATGGTCTCTTTCTCAGGGCACAGAGGCACACTAGTAAGTGTGGGCGAGCTTACAATTTGTATGTTGTACATGTGCTATGTATAAATGAAGGGTTTCAGTCTCCAGCACTGTTAATCGAGCACTAAATTAACTGAAAATGGAGAAGGGAGGAAATGATAAAAGAATTGGGAAAGGGTGAGCAAACACCAGCAGGTATTGCTTCTAGACTATAAAAGACATTATTTTGAATTAAAAAAGGATGGGGGGCATAGAAAATAATAAAATAGAAATTTGCAAGGCAGCCTATGGAAAAGAAATATAGCAAATAAAGGGAAAAAATGTTTAACCACAAGTGACAAGTTTGGGACACTTCCCCAGAGATGTACAAGGTTTCAAATGTAAGCATGTTCTTACTCAGAGACTTGGCATAGGCAAGCAGCAACCATACATTGTTCTTATGAATCAAATTAAGGCATGTTACACAGCAGGGGATTGCAGGGTAGCAGGTGATAACATTTGTGTCAGACATATTTCTAGAATTAATGTTATTTTCTCCAGAGTTTCTCTGCCCCAAAGACTAACTGCAAGTAAAGTGGATTTAAGATGTCCAGCCTCAAATTGTAAATTAGTCTTTATTAAGACCACCTTCATCAAAAGTCTTTAATCATATTGCCTCCAACTTACATGCAAAATGGAAGGTTGGCAGAGGATAGGACAGTGTTTAGGTGGTTTGATTTATTTTATTTATATATTTCCATACTTTTTAATTTCCAGGATTTCTAATATCTGTTTGTACCTAGAATGAACTTTTTAAAGAAAACTACAATATTCAGTTTGCCTTGCCCCTTAAGTAATGTCTAGATGTATACAAACTTAACTCCATCAGAGGACATTTTTTTTCTGTGAAATCATTTACCACTATAAAAAGGAATGATAGGCCATTTTTAAAAGAGCAATTTGTATTGAAGTCACTTGTAATCTTTTCACAACATGAAACTTGGGCTCATTTTAACTGCCATGTTATCATCAAGGCATATAGGTAGGGCCCTACCAAATTCACAGCCATGAAAAACACATCACGGAGGGTGAAATCTGTTTTTTTGTGTGCTTTTACCCTATACTATACAGATTTCAGGGGGAAGACCCGAGTTTCTCAAATTGGGGGCCCTGACCCAAAAGGGAGTTGCAGGGGGGTCAAAAGGTTATTTTAGGGGAGTCACGGTATTGCCATCCTTACTTCTGCGCTGACTTCAGAGGTGGCAGCCGGATAGTGGTGGCTGCTTATTGAGGGCCCAGCTCTGAAGGCAGCAGGGCTCCCGGTCAGCAGCCACCGATCTCCAGCTGCTCAGCTCTGAAGGCAGCGCTGCCGCCAGCAGCAGCACAGAAGTAAGGGTAGCAGTACCGTAACCCCCCTATAATAACCTTGTGACCCCCTCAAACTCCTTTTTGGGTCAGGACCCCTACAATTACAACGCTGTAAAATTTCAGATTTAAATAGCTGAAATCATGCAGTTTACGATTTTTAAAATCCTATGACCATGAAATTGATCAAAATGGATGGTGAATTTGGTAGGGCCCTACATATAGGGTATCAGCAAGTATATTCAATTGTAATTTTTTTATTTATTAGTAAAAATTTCTAGAATTTGACTTGTTGGTCTAATTTCCCTATTTCAATTTAAGAAACTCTGCCAAACTCATACGTGCTTCTGAGTCAAGTGTTTTTTTCTTCACTTAAACTTAGATTATAGTCACTTCACATGTTTTCTCTTCTCTACCAGAATAGTACTGACAAACTGCAACATGAGAATTAAAGCACAAGTTCCTTTATTTGGAATTTGATGAATCAAATGATCACAACCTGAGCAACCCAGGATGATAATTGCATCATGCTTTGTGTTTTCTCATTAATAAAATATCTTGAAAGAGGGCTCTGAGTTATCACTGCAGACAGATCACACTTGAAATATGCTGGATCTTTAAAAAGAGATTTTCCCGTTTACTAAAACATTGTTATTTCATATGGTTATTTTCAAGAAGTATCTCTTTTTCTAACCATTCACTCTGTCACTACTTCTCACTTTTTCAGAGCTTTTGTGGATTCTCGTGTGCAGCCAATCTATGGTGGAACCAATGAAATAATGAAAGAGCTCATTGCTAGAGACATTGTGATTGACAAGTAGGCACATGGCTACGTTGGAGACTGCTTCCTGAATCCTATCACAATTAATACGGTATTACATCAGGCACCAGAATGCAAGTAGAAGAAGTACTGTGTTTTCTTGAGGAAAAGGAACCATTGTTAAAAACTATTGTAGTTACAAACATCCCATTTTGTTACTGTAGTTTATCTGTAGTCTCTAATATTTAATGAATATTAACTTGTAACACACTTTCCTGGTGGAAACACTAGGACTAATTCTCTGAATGATTCAAAAAAGTCTGAGGCAAGAAGATTGTATGTATTGGTAGTGAAAAGTATGGTCACTTTGGAATGTTACAATTAACTTTAAATCTTTGAAACATAATGTCATTATATTAAATCCAGTCCTAACTGTTCAGAATTAAATCGTCAAAGAAACCACTTTCTTCTTCAAAAATAAACAACAACTGGGGTGTTTAAAAAAACAAAACAAAACACCAAAACCACAACTTTGGAACTACAGTGTTAAATGTAACTGTAGAACTTGGACCTATCACTGACTCACTGCCACCCCGGTTTAATAATTTATCTTTTTGAGAATGTAATAGATTTTCCTCCTATAATCATCTGGCTTTTTGCATTGCATTCATCTATGATGAGAACAAATGAATGAGTGACTTTCATTTTTGAGCTGTATAATGACTTAAAAAAATGTAATAAGCTTTACAATGAAACTCAATGTGCCTTATTTGAATATGTACTTATTTTGTATAAATAAGCTTAATAAAAATTTAAAATGCAAAATATCAATTTTCTGCATTACTTGAAAAATCAAAGTCAAATACTATAAAATAACTATTTGGAAGTGCCCTAGTAAAATCCATATTTTGATATGGTTTGTAAGAAAGGGCACACTTTAGTTCAGAGTAGCACATGGTTTGATTGTTGTTAATCTGTGTGAATACCTCTGTAAAAGGCCTATTGGCCAATTCCCAGTAAGTCTGCAGTCATCAGTTGGAGGTTTAGTATGTGAGTGGAGTGTGCTGCTAATACAGGCTTTTATAACTTTTAAATATTTGCTTTTAATTAACCTAATTACACATTTGGCTTAGCAAAAACCACAATTCTATAGTTGTGTAATTAGTGATTTGACTACTGTGCACTTTACAAATCTGTTATCTTTTAGAAATAAGCTGTGCTAACATTATGGTTTCTATAATATGATTTAAAAGGACATTGCCACAAGTGGTAAGCTTACTGGCAGCTTCAGCAAGAGAAGTCAGGAACTGAATGGAGACTGATCAATCCATTTACTTTAGAGGTGAACTTGTCATATTAGGATTGAAAAACGTTGGGGCAGTAGTAAGAAAAGCTTATGTCTGCTTCTGTTGGTGCTAAAATTACTGTTTGGAATAACAGATTTCTGTCTCTAGGGCTGTCAGTCCACAACCATTGCATTAATTAAATTCTACAAGTGCTAAATTCATTCAGAATTAAAGGCGATGGACCAAAAACTTGACCAAATGGATAAACATGTACCTTATTACTTCCATCTTGATCACAGTGTGTATGTCCTTGCAATGTAGGTCTGTTGAAAGTTGAGAGGGCTATATCAACACATACTTAAGTGAACTTGGAGACCTCAGCTGTTGCATTTGCACACACCCTACAATCCCTGCACTAGTGTTTCTAGGGAGATGCCAGTGCAAAGGATGCTGGGGTGCACGTTTGTTGCTCTCCTCTCCCCCCCGTTTTAATATTCCAGAAATGGAGAAACACAGCTGGACGATTCTTGCAGGTGCTGTTGCAGGATGGTAGGAATAAGGGAACCTTCAACTACTGGAGGTGCAGGGGGGCACGTGAACCTAGGTCCAGGCGCTGCTAAGTGGGCTCCCTCCACGTGGGTGTCGGAGGAGCTCAGGGGCACAGCTAGGCATGGAGTCCTGGAGCCTCCTCCCTCCCCAGACGTTCCACACGCCGCCTTCAGGGCACGCCCCCTCCCCAGTTTTGCATAACCCCACCCACCGCGCCGCGGATTGGCCGGTTCTACCCCCGGCGGAGGCCCCGCCCCCGCCCGCCGCCTTGAGTTGGGAGCTGACTGTTAAACAGCGGCACAGATTGAGGAGAGCGCAGCCCGGGTGGGAGGCGGGTGGCGCCGCCGCCCCTGTGGAGAAGCCGACGAGCGGAGCCACCGAGCAGGCAAGTGTGCGTGTGGCTCCGGGGCCGGCGCGGGGACCTGAGGCGGACACGGCCGCGGTGGCGGATCCCCAGCCGGCCTCTTGGCAGCGGCTCCGAGAGGCGGTTGGTTCCCGCGGCCGCGCCCCCCCCCTCGCGCCCCAGGACCGGGCTCAGTGTTAAACAGCGAGAGGGGCGGGGCCAGAGCGGGCGGGCGAGGGCAGGCAGAGGCGGGTTGGGGGCGGGGCCTAGTGGTGGGGGCGGGGCTTTGGCGCTGAGGGGAGGTGGCGGGACCTGGGCAGTGGGGGAGCTGGAATGTAGAGCGTATTCGAGCTGCCTCTGGGCCCCCCCCCGCACCGTCTAGGCCACGCCCCTCCTCTCCCTTCAGCGTCTGGCGGGGCGGGGCCAAAGGCCTGTCTGGGTGGGGGCTGTGCCTGTGCGGGGCCAATGAGAAGAGCCTGTACGCTCTGGTGGGCGGGGCCGGTGCTGAGCTCAGGGGGCGGGGCCAGTCGGGTGAGGACAGACGGTCCGAGCCTGGCCGCCCTCGCCGGCACCTGCCCTCCCCTCTTTCCCAGCTGGGAGTCGTGGCCTGCCCCTGGGAGGGGCGTCCAACAGCCGCCAACGCAGCGGGGTGGGGTCGGGTCGCCTCCCGCAGCCCCGGCGGCTGGCTGGGCTTCGCGCCCGCAGGGGGCTGCCGCCTCCCTCCGCACGTCCTGCAGGGAGCGATGGGGACAGGGGCGCAGTGGGGTTCCTCTGGGTGGGGGAAGCCACGAGAGCCCTGGAGCTGCTGCGTTGCAATACACGTCGCAAACGAGAAGGAAACCCTAGAACATAGCGGTGGGGGAAATGCGCTGGGGAGGTCGGGGCGCGATGCAACGCTGGGAGCCGGGGGGGTCTGGTTCTGGTTCTCTGCCCTGTACGTCGCCGTTGAACACACTCTCACTGTTTGCAATTTTATCCCCCTGGGAAACCTATTGCAGCCTGCCCACAGAGCCAGTGTAGAGGAATACAGGCCCCGCCACTGCGGAGGAAATTAAAAACCTGCCTCTCACGTTGGCCGATGGCTGGCTTTTCTTTAGACAAAAAACAAACAAACACATACAGATTGATTCAATTACGGAATGTGTTTAAATGTAGCTTCTTGAAAACAGTGGTATCCCCATTTGGTCTGTAAAACTCAAATTATGTTTTGGATTCGAATGAGTAATTCAGAGAGAGTGGAAAAAGAGAGTCACTTGTTCTTTGCAGGATACTTTACCAAGAAAAGTGTTTTTGAAGAGGAGAGCTGAATCTGTAAATGCCTTGAAGGGCTACATTTGCTCTCTCTATATCTTCCTAAGTGCTGGAATTTACAGATGAGATAAAAATAAAACTGTTTAACATCACAAAATTCCAATTTTTCCATTAGGAAAATGCTAGTTAAAACATGAACTCTCTCAGATATGGGATAGAGTTGGATACAATCAGATAAAAGAGAACTTATTTTAGACCATGTCGGGGGTGTAAATTAAAAATAACACCGTTTAGGAAATATATAGAGAAGGATGATGTACTCCTTCCTTAAAGGGATAGACACTATACTGAAAAATCACACATCTGTCTGAAAAATCTTATCTAGTATAGTTACAGATAACACCTAAGATTAACTGAAATAAAGTAGAATTTTTTTCACTTGTTAGTCTGTTTGCTTTGTGCATTTCTTACTACTTTGATTATACGAGAAAAACACTGAAATTGCCTACATACAGAGCCAGTTTCCCTTTTAGTTTGTGTGGCTCTTAGAAGAATGTGCACCTTGTAGTTTCCAGTGGTCTCTCTGTGCTATTCTGCTTTCCTCTGTGATTTGGCCCCTCCCCCCATGAATATTGTTCTTTCCTTGGCTGTTTTACTGCAGTTTCTGTCAAGGCCTTGGATGAGGTATTAATACATTGTCCTTGTATAAGTCTTTCCAGTCAAGGAACTCAGTGATCTACAAATATTAATTGTTATATAGCATAATAGATGTGCATGATACTTCAAGTCTCCCACCAGTACAATGAAGAAGGTAGACATTGTTGCAGTGCATTGGTTTTCCAGTTGGGAAAATGGAAACACAAAGTTTGGGTCCACATTTTCAAAAGTAGCCTTTGATTTTTTTTGATGCCCCTTTTGAGCCTAATTATCAGATTCCATTGTCTTGATCTGGAGGTTAGGGTACTCAGCACATCTCAAAATCAGGCCCAGACTATCTCAAGTTATGTACCCAGAATTACAGATCATTTTTGAGGGGGAGTGGGGTAGTCTAAAACAGTGGCTAGGGCACTGGAGTCGGACTCGAGAATCCTTGCAGATGTCTTGTGTGACCTTGAGCAAGCCATTTAATCTACCCTGTGGCTCAGTTCCTCATCTATAAAACAGGAATGATGCTTCCCAATCTCACAGGGGTGTTTTAAGGGTAAAATACATTAGTGAGTGTGAAGCACTCAGTTACTACAGTCAGGAACATACAGTTACTATGTAGGTATGTAACTTGTCTATGGTCATATGTGGAATCAGAAACAGTCCCCTGGTCTAATCATTAGATTCTGCCTCCTATTAAAAGGTAAATATTTCATAATATTGACCAAAAAACTTCCATGAAACTCCTTGCACAATAAAACTGGAAAATGTATGATGTCCCTGAGAGAGCAAGCACATAAACATAGAAGACTGATCTATTCATCCTAAAGGCTCGTTCATCCCATTGGTCCGCATTGGGAACTCCCATGAATGTTAATAGAATTGCAAGTATAAAGTCTCCACGTGTTAAGAAGAGAATAAGCACTAAGTTGGTCTTGTTTAAAAAACACTTTATGGAACTTCTTCAGAGGCTGACTGATTCAAAGGGATAATTGAAATAATTACATACAGTTTCTTTATGGAGCTTGTAATGTACTTAGAAGTAAATAAAATATTTATATTAGCGACTTATGTATAACTTGTTGAGCCTTGAGTGATCCATTTAATACAAAAACACCCTAATTTTAGCATGATAGATTAAAAAAATATATTATATTAAATGTTCTGTTACAAATAAATGATTAAATAAATACATTAAATATTAGAACATCTGAACTAACTGATAGAGGGGTGATACATGTTGAAATATTGGAATAACATATGCTCCTGGCTTCAGTATCATTGAGGAACAAGGGGAAAAATCTTCTCCATTCAGGGCTTTTAATAAGTTATGGATTTATCCTAAATGAATAGTAATGAGTTCCAGTTGAAGTATGTCCTTTTTGATGTTTTGTGTAATTAAAACAGTGTGGGTGGTCTGTTGTAAATTGAGTTCCCTTTGTGTTCACAGAGAGACCACTGTAGGTGTATGTTTTTCAAAGATGAGTAATTTTTTGATGTAGAACTGCCGGAGAGTACATAATGCTTGAGTTCGCAGCTCCCTTGTATAGTACTGACTGCTCAGTAATAATATAATATATGGAGATATACCTATCTCATAGAACTGGAAGGGACCCTGAAAGGTCATTGAGTTCGGCCCCCGCCTTCACTAGCAGGACCAAATACTGATTTTTTTTTTTGTCCCAGATTCCTAAGTGGCCCCCTCAAGGATTGGACTCACAACCCTGGGTTTAGCAGGCCACTGCTCAAACCACTGAGCTATCCCTGAGGGTAAGAGCTGTTGAAACACAGACTCCCCACTTTGCCCTGTTTTTCAGAGTTACTAATAAAACAAAATCGTAAAATGTTTACATATTCATATAATAACTGTGCTGCTTCTGAACAAAAAACAAAAGCTGCTGACCAGGATTATACCTTTTCTTTTAGATCAGTGTAGAGTCCCAAGTGGTTAAGTGTGGACTTCTCTTTGCCCTTCGTAACTTTAACCAGGATATCCTGTTGGGCCAGCATCTCTTCAGTCATGGTTTCTGCAAACCCCTACTCCTGCAAGGAGTCCCAGTGATTAAGCGGCTAGTGCTTGAATTATGATTTTCGGGAACAGGTCTTAAGGACACTATCAACTTGAATTCTATTCATTTCAAATGTATTAAATGTGGGTTTGGATATTACACCAGGTCCTACCTCCTGCAAACTTTTGTTTTTACAGTCTCATTTTCCTGTTTTTTTTTAAATGTCTTCTCACTTTTAAAAATGCCACCTCATGTAGAAGAAACAGTGTAAGTTTCTATACATTAAATACTGCCGATTTCAAAAAGTAAATGAACTGAAAATATTTTTTCTTTAATCTTTGTTATAATAACTTGAAGTGTTACTGGTAAATAAGGTAGGTACAAAAGAGAGAAAAGAAGTTGTCAAGTTGATAGTGTCCCTTTAAGCAGGCTAGTTTGAGTCTAAAAATTTGAAATCAAATTATAAACTGTGGTAGGAAAGGTAGGAGTGCACAGATGGGGTTTACAGGACTCCATTGTGAATAGAAATTTGCTTTCATTTTAAAAAAATCAGTAAAACATTACTATTTGAAGGTTTTCCTGAAATGTGGAACAAAAGTCTGTGGAACTATGTAAGTTCATGAGAATCAGAAAGTGAAAGTAGCTATAAACAAAAGTGAAACTGACCAGTCTGCTTACATTGCTTCTTCTGAGAAAAATACCCAAAATAAACCAATATCTTCCACACGTAAAAGTAAATAGATTTTAAAAGTTCTTTATTTTTAATAATCCAAGATGATGTTAGTAACCAACATGACATTTTACCTAAGTTTTGAATGCATCCCTTTAAACACATTTGAAAATAGAAAGCCAAGGGAGTCTCAAAGAGGGAGGTCAGGAATGGATTAGAAAAGTAAAGGAATAAGGGAAAGAAAATGAGAAAATAAGACAAAAGTGAGAGAGGAGTAGAAGATAAGTAGGATTTGGTGGGGTGTGGAGGAATTGAAGAACAGTGACTTTTAGGGGGATTGGAGAATATTAATGATCATTTAATTAGTTTTTTAAAATGTTATTTTGTGTGTGTTTATAGTAGGTGCAAGGGTGTGGCTCAAATGGGGCACTTATGCTGTATACAAAACTGAAATTCCTGGCTACATCTTACTGTGTAATTAAGGCTCTAGTGAGGATAAACATAGAGTCACTTTAAACACTAGTTGCTCTACTGTGCATATACGGTACTTTTGTTTCTTTAAACAAAAATGTTCTCCCACTTCTTTCTTTTCTTTTAAATCAGATTCTCAGTGTCAAAAACGAACAGTTAAATGAAAGTTGAACTTCAAATAATTAAAAATAACTTGTTTGCTAGTCTAGTAGAATTTTTATTGCTCTAGTTTGGAAACCTAAAGTATTAGACAATGGAAAAATATCTTCAGAAAGTATTACCTTTGACAAGAAAGCTCTTTCCAGTGTAAGATTTCAGCCTTTTCATAAACATCATATTACAGTACTTGCTTCTTTGTGAGAAGCAAAGGGCTTGGCCATAGCAGTTTGCTTCCAATGAGGGTGGAGTGAAATTATTTTTACTACTTGATGCCAGAATGCAACAAAATACCCCAAATTTGTCAAAAGGAAAAATGGGCAGTTTCTGTGGAGCTCAAGACAGTTTTAATGAAGAACGTTTAGTCTTGTGGATGATGCTTTGTTTCAGTCCTATATCCCTGACAAGGCTGTCTTTGTTTTCAGTGCATGTTATGGAGAGATACTAAACTCTCCATAGTTAAGGTTGGAAGTATACTGGTTTATAATTCTGACTCCACAAAAACAAAACAAATAACCTGAAAGGGTTATTATTGGACAAGGTGTCGATCAGCTTTGACAGTTTGAAAAATCAGGAGTTTTCTCCTTTGAAAATGATTTTCTACCATTTTTAACCACATTGTAACTCAAGTAGCTTGCTTCAGGAACTCCAAATCTGTGTTTTTTTTGTTTTGTTTTCTGTTTTGTTCTTTTTTTTGCATTGTCCTCCATCAGGAGTATTACCTTCCGCTACTTTGGTCACGCTTGATGGATTAGTTTGAGTTTTCAGTGTTTTTTCCCAAACCTATGAAAATTTTTAAATTGTATTTGTTGGAATTTAGGGAGTTTGCAGCTCAGCTGGAAGGATGTCTTGTTTAAAGGGACATGATCAGTTTCAAACATCACATTTCTGTGTGAAAATGTTGTACTATGTTGTTCCAAATAGCACCTTAGAGTATATAGGTATATATGGATTTATTTTTTCAGTTTGTTTACTTTCTGCGTTTGATTGCTCTTTGTGTGTAGTCAGTTTCCCTGCTGTTTTATATGGGTATTTCACAGCAGTGGAGGAGGATATTTTATTTAGAAAAGGAAGATGTAATTATGAAACTGCACAAATCGGCAGGTTGGATTCAGGGGCAAGTATAGTAGCTGAAACTGCTTTAAACTTGCTGTATAAAATAGACTAGTTTTCAAGTTGACCATGTCCTTTTAAGAAATCCTCTGCTGAGAGCTCAAAGAAGGTCTAATGTGGGGACTCCCTTTGGGACTCTAGTAAGCTTGTAAACTCTGTAGGAAGTCTGACTTCTGCCCCTGCTTTAACTTTTAGCACCTCCATCTACATCTTTTCCACTTATCACAGTTATTTCACATGCCTGTCAGGGAAAAAAACTAATCTCCCAAACCCCCAAATTAAAGGATATGTCCGACAAAAGCTTTGTTATGATGGACTTAATGTTGTAAAGGCTAATTACTTTTAAACATTTTAATGTTGTAGCTCTAAAAGAAGAATGTAGATAAATCACATCTCAGCCCTTTACTAAAAATGTTGACAAGTCTGGAGATTCAGGGCCCAAATCACAGCCTGGATTCTGATTCAGTGCATCTCCCAGGCAGTCCCTTATAACAGGTGTTCTGTTGAGCCCCAGTCAGGATTTATAGCCACCCTCCTCAGGGGAAGGCAGTGGTTAGAGTGGACTAACAATAGGTGTAGACAACAGAATATCTCATTCTCCAAAGCTAAAGCTTGTATTTTAATATTTATTTATTTATTCCTATGGTGGTAGCACCAAGGGCCCCCTGAACAGGGTCTCAATATGCGAGGCAGCATACAACCCCCTATAAGAAGGAAGACAACAAATAGATGGGAGGGAGCACAAAGGAATGATGAGATGATTATGTGGCCCTTCAGACTTAAATTATGTGACAAGACCCAAGACTTAAGGAGAAGTGAGCTAGGCAATGGCTGTGAAGGCCAATGAAACTGAAGACAGTAGAGGGAGGCTAGTGGAGAAGGCATCCATCCAATGGAACTCCTAAAAGAAGGGAATAAACTAGGACCACTGCCTTATAGTCACCTTATCAACAAACCTATTATTTCCCATGGGTTTTTTAACCTCCCTGCTACTGTCTTGTCTCAGCTTGCCCAAGACCTCAAGCTGACCATAGACTCTCTCCTCCTAATCAGCACAACAGAGAAGCCCTGCTCCTGTGAACCTAAGGAGCTGGCCAGTTGGGAAGGTGCCCACAGTGAAGAACTCCTGCTGGAAGGGGAAGCCTTTTATTGCATTAGAAACAAGCCCTGTCCGATACTGAAAAACTGGACCTTGTTTGGCTCTTTAGGGAATCCAGTCAGGCCCTGTCGGTCAGATGAATTTGCATTAGTTGGGTAGGTGTAAAGTGATTTTAAAAGAATTAAAAAAAATTACATTGAATGGTCTTTTATTTGTATATTGTAATTAAAAATTAGACAATTTATATATCCCCTGTTATTTTCAGGTTTGCTGTAAACTATCTACAATAGCTATAATGACACCAGCCCTCAGAGAGGCAGCAACAAAAGGTCATGGTATCCACTTGTCACCTTCTTTGTCCTCTAGAGCTATGGAGTCTGATACAACTTTGTGCATGGAAAATTCCAGAGCAGTCGAAGAGACGATAAAGGAGGATTCCATCACACAGATTACTTGCTCAGTCTTGGGGTTTCCCACTACTGAGTCCAACCTCAGTAATGATATCTTCAGTGTAAAACACTTTGGTTCTCCACAGTCTTCCAAACATTATCAATCTGTCTTATTAATGAGCACAAATTCTCCATTAAACATAAAAAACAAAAACACTAAGCAAAGGAATTCAGAAGAGCACAAGTGCTCCCAGATGAGAAATCTACTACATAATGGTGCTACCACACAGGTCAGTCAGATTAATAATTCAGAACCTGAAGAGCAGGTCAGAGGGGAAACTTTATCGGAGACCATGACCCAGAGTTTGGCAGAAATGCAGAGACTGTTGGATTCAAATGTAACTGAATCCAATAATGTGGAAGAAATGCAGCTTACAAACTGTAAATGGTATCGGAAGAATGGCTTTTTGGATAAGGGTCTACTAGTACATGCTGAGACAAAAAAAAGGAATTTATTGCATCAAGTTGTGCATGAGCCTTTGAAAGCAATTGTGAGCTGCACCCCCACTAGTAAAGAAGAGGAGTTGAATGCTCACTTACTTCAGTGTGTCAGTAAGCAACAAGTTGTGCTCAGTCGAGCCAAAAGAGCTCAGAAACGTTTACAGATACTCCTGGCAAAGCATGTTGTCAAACACTGTGATCACCAGCTGAAATGCTTTGTGAAACATCAGCTCCAAAGAATGAAAGTTTTTCATGATCCAACCAGATTTTTGGACAGTAGCTCCCTTGGATGCACTGAAATTAGGGCAGAAAACAGTATAACTAACTTGGAAAATAATTCAAATAAAGAAACACAGAATGGATTCGGCATTGAAGCTGGTGAAATCTGGGGTTTTGCACACTCTGCTACAGGGCTGCTGTCTCATGTGGAGAAAGATCTGGACTCTGATGCCACTTGCAGTAGCTCAGATGAAGATTGTGATGAACAGACTGTCAGAAAAACTGTGGAAGCGTAAGTGTTAAACTATTGCTAGACTTTTTATGTATTTATTTAACAGCTGTTACAAACCCAGAAATTGAAGGGCCTGGACCTACAAGCTCTTTTGCATGTGAGTAAGAACATAAGAACGGCCATACTGAGTCAGACCAAAGGTCCATCCAGCCCAGTAGCCTGTCTACTGACAGTGGCCAATGCCAGGTGCCCCAGAGAGAGTGAACCTAACAGGTAACGATCAAATGATCTCTCTCCTGCCATCCATCTCACCCTCTGACAAACAGAGGCTAGGGACACCATTCCTTACCCATCCTGGCTAATAGCCATTAATGGACTTAACCTCCATGAATGTATCTAGTTCTCTTTTAAACCCTGTTATAGTCCTAGCCTTCACAACCTCCTCAGGCAAGGAGTAGCCTTACTTAACAATTAGTCTTACTGAAATCAATTCGACTGTTCATGCGAGCGAGCATGATCCAGCCCTCAATTTGCAGTTCTATAAATTGAATATTAAGGGAACAATTATTTTATTAGGTTATAGCATGCAGAGAGCAATACTTTGCATTGCTGTGATATCTATTTTTATATGATAGGCACAGCATTGACAAGAGTGGTAATTAAGCAGTGCACCTGAGTAACTTTAATGAATTCAGTGCTGTAAATGAGAGCAAATTTTGGCATATGTTTTGTAAAATCTAGATATTTAATTTTATTCTTTTGGATTAATAACACTGATAACTTTCACTACAGTTAGCTAGTGAATTGACAAGAATCATGTCAATTTCATGCTGCCCTGCGTTTGGAAATCTGTGAATACCTGCTTCTGTCTATTAAAACTATTCTCAGGGGAGGAGAAATGAAAAAAATGGGGGCTGGGTTTAAGATAACATAGACATTTTGCCACCTTGCAGCATCCAGAGTTATGTCTACACAGCAGCTGGAAGTGTGATTCCCAGCATAGGTAGACATACATGCATTAGTTCTGCTCCAACTAGCACCTAAAAATATCCATGTTGCTGTCCGTGCTGCCACAACCACACTGCTATTTGTAGGCGCTAGCATGGTCTAGGGATAGCAACTTGGTAGGAATCCCATCAGCCTCCCCATTTCCAGCATCTGAGATTTGGATTGGGCTTTTCATAGGGGGTTGTCCTTGGATTTGCTGATGGGGTCTCCAATCCTTTGTAATGGTCTCTGATTAGGAAATTTGTTTACTGATTAGTAAGTGTCTGATAACACTTTTTCTAAGTCCTAAAGTTAATGTGTATTAAAATATTTGTCTCCTGTTCTGACCTTTGTGTGACGAACTGGGAGTGTTCTTACTGTGATGTGTGAATGCTGACAGGGGAGTGTGGCTCGGATAGTCTGCATTGGAGGATGGGAGTCTGCCCGAAGGCGAATACCTGAGCATGTAACATGAGAACCCAGGAAGGGGTTGGAGGCCAGGTGACACCTTGGCCCGGGAAACTGAACAAAGGCGGTGGGAGGGGTCGCTGAAGGCAGAGTCTTGGGAGATGGGTGGGAGGCAGAGATTGCTCTGACCTCCCAAGGGGGGCTGGGATGCCCTGGGACCCCCAGTTGGACCTAACTGAGGGGGGCCCTGTTGTCTGTGCCTGCAAGACCTGTCTTGGACTGTATTCCTGTCATCCAAATAAACCTTCTGCTTTACTGGCTGGCTGAGAGTCATGGTGAATCGCAGGAAGCCGGGGGTGCAGGGTCCTGAGTCCCCCAATACTCCGTGACACTTTGAAAACCACAACATTCAGTAAAAACCAGGAAAGTTTCATCTTAAATTGGATTGGATCTCAGCACCTGTTGACAAAGCTCTTTGTCCTTTATTATACATTTATTAGCTCCAGTTATGAAAGCCTTAAAATAGTACAGTAGTTACAGAATAGCGTTTAATATAGCATGTTACTATTGCCTTCTGTGAAACTGTATTTTGAGTCTGGAAAGGTGATGGGAGAGAAAAATATACAAAGTGTATTTGAATTTGTTTCTGTCTGTTGTGAAAATGGTATGTGCTGTATTAAATACCAAGCCAAATGTAATGAATTGCCAACTAACTTTTCTGTTTGCACACTCTGATTTTTAAAATTATTACATTTTTATGCTCCCTTTGAAATGTTTGAAATGGAAAAATAACATCAATTCCTCCCAGTGGAGAAGAATCAACATACATGTTCTTAGCTGATCTTTTTGAACTTTTGGATAATGGTGCTGCTCTGAGATTCTTATTTCATGATTACGTGAATTGAATAGGGAAAACTGATGACAAACTTACACTCTGATTTTCAAAGGGAAGGGAATAATCTAAGATTTGGAGTGAGCTTCTGCTTGTTATTTTTTACTTGCAAAGAACGAGCCAGTTCCTAATCCTGACAGTCCTTCATCTTTCTTATTTCCTCTTTTCTGTCTTCAGTTTGTTCTGCATTCACAGCTATCTGTCGGGCTCATTTTCACTCCGATTAACTCCTCTTGAGTTAGCTTAGCTCCAGTGAGAGCAGAACCCACAGCAAAATAACACTGAAGCAGCACAGAGTGATTATATTAGCAGCACAGAATGGCTTAGTCCCACTTCATTATTAGCTCCAGCAGCACTCAAGCTTCAACCCACACCCTGATGAGCCAGCTAGAGTTTAATAATAATGATAATGTCTCTCTCTTTTATATAGCACTTTCCCTTAGTAGATCTCAAAACACTTTACAATCTCTAATATATTTATCCTCACAACTTCCCAGTGAAGTAGGCAAGTGCTATAATCCACATTTTATAGGTGGGGGAACTGAGGGGCAGGGAGGCTAAGTGATTTGCACTGGGTCACACAGGAAGTCCATGGAAGAGCAAGGAATTGAATACTCCTGGGGAATTCTGCACCAAAAAATCCAAAATTATTCACACAATATTTTACATTTCTGCATATTTTATTTGTCAGAATAACACAATATAATCACACATTTTCAATTATTTTGCTAATTAATTTCAAAATATCTGTCAACAAGTATGTTTGTAACAATATGGACAATAAAAAAGATTCAGGAAATGTTTTTTGACAAATAGATTCCTTCTTAGGCATATTAATACAGAACTCTGAGTAATTTATTCATTTCAACTATAGTACAGAACTGTATTTCCCACACCCCTCAGAAGTTGTGCAAAGGCTTGGGGGAGTCAGGGGTAATGGAGGAGATCAGGGAGAGGGAAGTAATTGCTGGGAAGGAACATGGATATGAACTTGAAAGGTTGTTGGCTGACCCCTAACTTCTCCCATTCAGTCAGGCACATCTACTCCTATCCCTGTGTGTCCCTGCACCCCATGTGTCCTTGCACACCCTGTTGACATGTGTCCCTCCACCCTACTCAGACACTCACTCCCCCCTGTCCCCATGTGGCCCTGCACCCCCTCAGCCAGCCCCCTTCCCATATCTCCATGTCCCTGCAACCCCTCAACCAGCCCCCTTCCCTCATCTCCATGTGTCTCTGCCCCAGTCTGTCCTCTCCCACCTGCCCTTATAAGTCCCTGTCTGACACACATCCCCAGCAGCCTCATGCTCTCTGACTCCCCATATTTTCTGACCTGGCCCGACAGGTGCGGTGAAGAAGGCAGGTTCTTTCTCTTTCCTATCATAGTTTGGGTTGGCCAGGAGTGGCTGCTGTGTTCTAGCACCACAGTGACCTCTAGTGGGCAAAAGGCATAACTGCAGAAGTTATTTTCTGCTGGAGGAGCTGCTGTGTTCTAGTGCCACAGCATCCTGTTGTGGGCAAAAGGCAGAACTGTAGCAACTTTTCAGCAGAAGCTATTTTCTGCAACAAAAAAATATTAAAAATCTGCACAGCACATGAAATGTGCGCATGCATAGTGGCACAGAATTTCCCCAGGAGTAATTGAAGCTAGTTTAAACCAAAACTTAATTTGAGCTAGAGATCTTTATGTGTGGATGGGAGTCAGGTTGGGGTAATACTTGAATTATGAATTGAGCTAACACTACAGTGAAGACTAGTCACGTATCTGTCTTTCTCTATCATGGGAATTCACTGTTATGCCAGTCGTAGAACTGCTGACTTTTTTCACCTTTCCTAAGCTTCTTGCAGATACAAGATTCCTCCCTTAGCCTCCCCTATCTCCCCCCAAGGTTGTCTGCCTTCTGCAAACCTGTCTGGTGAACTCCACTGACATGGCCATAAAAGCAGGGCCAACAAGCTTCAGTGACTGAAAATACACTTCATGTGAAGTTCCCAGGAGTTTGTGTGAATTTCCTCTTACAGTCTACAGCTCTCTGTTGTGGAGAGCAATGAGACTTGCAGTGCAACCAATTAAGATTTGCCATTTTCTCTTCCATTTAAATGGCTTTAGGTCCTTCTGGCTGTCCTAGACTAAAGCAAATACAATTTTATTTCTTCTAGATCAGAGGTTCTCAAACTGGGGGGACAGGCCCCTCTGGGGAGGGGTGGCATGTATTCTGGGGGGGGGGGAGTATGAGAAGGTTTTTTTGGGGGGGGAAATAGGATGGTGTACATTTTACCAACAGCAATGAATAACTAACAACGCTGATTCCTCCAGACATATCAGGTCCTCAGATGGCGCTATGCATCTAGATGATGCTGTGCATTTTGGTGGATTTCTGTTAAGCTTGCATAGCATTATACAAAGTCGTTGCCATCTGTACATTAATCCATTTGCTATGACGCAATGTGCACATTTAATTGTAAGCATTAACCACAATTGCAGCTTTGCTTTTTGCTCTTATTACAATGGATAGTTGGCTCTGTTTGAATCAATGCCTTACTGGTTTTAATATTTAGTGAACGTTGCATGTTGTGGTTTTTTTTTTTATCAGTATGTACTTGTGTGGCAGGGGAGGAGGTGACGTAAACTACTACAGACACAAAGAAGGGGTGTATGATCAAATAAGCTTGAGAACCTCTTGTGACTGGTTCCCCCTGGGATGCCTCCTGGAACTGGGGTACCACTGAGCCCCCCTGACCCACCAGCCTGGGCTCCCTTTTCCACTGTGCTGCTGTGACAAGCTGCCAAGCCCTCTCCAGGCTGCAGCCTCTACTTTCACCAGCACACATACAGGTAGAGACACACCCAGCTGCAGTTACATGCAGATGCTCTGACCAATCCTTGCATGGGAAGGCTCCAGGGAGGGCACCTCCCAGTTCCTAAGGCATACGCTGCCTCTGGAGTATAAACCCAAAATTATACCGTTTTAGGCTGCACAAGGAACTGTACCGCATAAGCTCATAAAATTCACCCCCTCCCTCAATGTGGAGAGGGATATGTAACAGCTTTCTGCCCCGAGTCATGATTCCCACAGACTGGTTTTAGATAAAGCAAAAATAAGTTTGTTTAACTACAAAGGATAGATTTTAAGTGATTATAAGGGATAGCACACAGATCAAAGTAGATTACCTAGCAAATAAACAAAAAACACAAACTAAGCTTAATATAATACATAGATTGGATATAAATAGCAGATTCTCACCCTAAGTGATGATACAAGCAAGCTGCAGATTCTTAAGGGGAAGCTGCACTTGTTTACAGCTTGGAATCCCCAGGTGTTCCATTCACAGCCTGGGTCCAGCACTTCCCCCAGTTCAGCCTGTGTTTCCAAGAGTCTCTTTGGGTGGGGAGTCAGTGAAGAACCACAATGATGTTACTCCCCTGCCTTATATAGCTTTTGCATATGGCGGGACCCCTTTGTTTCAAAGCTTGGTTCACACGCCAGTCAGTGGAAAAATACTGACATCCCAAGATGGAGTTCAGGTGACCTGGTCACATGTCCCTGTAGTGTCATAGCAGCCATTACTCGGAGGCTGTCTGTAGCGTCCTCCCAAAGGTTCCCCAGGTGGGAGATAAGCTTCTCCTAAGGCCTATTGTTCTCTCTAATGGCTAATTAACTTGAATGGGCCCTTCCCAGCCAGCCATCTAGACTAGGAGAGCCTTTTGCTTAGTGGGTCTTGCCCAGGAATAGCTACATGTGAAATAAATATATAGTCAATATTCATAACTTCGGACACAAATGATACATGTATACAAATATGATTTGCTGAATATGATCTTATTTGTATACATGTATCATTTTTGTCATTGGGAAGGTTAGGATCATATTCAGCAAATCAGAACCTTTCCAATGACATTTCACGTGACATAAAATATAACTGTCATAATCATATCATAATATCGCTGTGAAGAATACGGGTGCAGTGTCACACATCTGTCCTAGATGGATTTGTGTTGCTCTTTATTTGAGATTTCTTAGTTCTCTAGGAACTGGCTCTTACAGCTTTCCATAAGTAATGTGATTGCTGTGTATGAGAAGAGCATTCGTTTCCTTACTTGTAATTTTTATTCCTCATAATAGAAGGCCTCCATTGATCTGGAAAGATTTTCCCTATATGTTAAGGTCCTTGATAAAACTAAGTTTGTAGCTGCTGTGCAACTTAAGACTTTTAATTCTGTAATCTACAATAGTGGGGTTGTTTTCTGCCCATTAATGTAGCTTCAACTTTGGTAGTCCTTTCCTGAGCTCATAGTGTGGTGTTGCAGCAGAGTGAGTCTGAGCTCTGGGGAGGACATAATGGCAAAGAAAGCTTAGTCTGTCTCCACTGTAGTGGAATTAGCATATCTAACTTGTGAGCAATGTCCATACCAGTCAGTGGTCTCACTATGAAAATTAATAAATTACACAAGGAAACTAATTTTTGCTTTCATCTCTTCTCTCAAGCTGATATGAAAAGACAAACATTTGTGGATTATATAGCAAGTCTCCCTAACACCAGAACAAATCTGTCTCATCAACAGAGCGGGACTCTGGTTTCAGCTCCAGGTTCTTCATGATGATAAAAGGATCTGGAATTGTTCCTGTATAAAACTCATTTCAGATGGGCGACTTCAACTCTTGCAATCCAAGAAATAGTTCCCAAAAACTTCTTATGCTCCTTATATTTCAAGGAAGATTGGAACATGATGATGATCTATCTATGTTTCTAAGCTTTGTAATTGTAAATGACCAGCATCAGTCCCAGGCAACGTCCTTTGGCCCATTTCCTCTCCTCGTGTTCACATAGCTGCTCGTTGTGCTAGTTGCCATCCTGAGACAACAGGGCATCCAGATCTACCAGTACCTGAATGATCTCTTGGTGAAGATACCATTGTATGAGGTGACAGCTCACCAGCTTTACTGAACCATTCCAGAAACTGGATGTGAATTTCTAGAAACATAAGAAGAGCTTCCTTATCCCATTTCTGAAGCTCCGTTCAAAACCAATTTGGCCCATGTGGTATTGTCCAGATGTCAAATTTCTAAACTCTTATCAAGAAATTCCCCAACATCCTGCTTACATCAACTCACCAATGCTTTCAGCTGATTGACATGATCATAGCTTTTAAAGAAACAGGCTCCTAGGCACTGCTCAACTCCGCTTGCTTCAGAATCTCATATAATGCACTGGATCTATGCCAGAAACAGGATATAGACATCCATCTGGCTGTTAGATCAGTTTAGTAGTAGTAGTTACTTATTCCAAGTCTACACTACCATTTATGTCACCAAAACTTATGTCTCTCAGGGTGTGAAAAAACCATCATAAGTGGTTGCTTGCACAGTGCTGTGTTGGTGGGAGAAGCTACTGCTGCTCGTTGGGGGTGGTTTAATTATGTTGAAAGGAGAGCTCTCTCCCATCAGCATAGAGTGGCTACACTAGATCTTATAGCACAGCAGCTGCATCGGTACAGCTGTGCTGCTGTAAGCTCTCTAAGGTAGACATAGCCTTAGTCTTTTGAAAGGGCAAACCTTTGGCAGATGTACGAGCCATCTGCGTAATAGCTACTGCCAGCCTGTCAGGATGGCGAGCTCAAATGAGACTTTGTGTTTAATGGTAAGTGGTCTCCTTAAGAATCTCCAGCTAATCATCAACCACCTGATGTTAGAAACAGTAATTGACTTCCTTCTCAGAGCCACAAAAGATTTCATTAACTGAGTTTAGAGGCATTTGGAGGACTTGGTGTTCCTTGTACACAAGGAGGAAGACATAATCCTCAGATTGTCCACAAAAGAGATTCTAGATTCCTCACAAAATGGTTTCCAAAAAGGTCTGGGCTTGAGTTTCTCAGCAGTGCAAGTCTTTGCTGTGTGTGCCATGTATCCTTTCTCTCCAGTTGTAGCCTGGTGCTTCACATGTCTTGTGTGATGTGATTAGGAGGGTAACGTTCTCATTGCATAGAAGTATACTACAGAGGAAGTCTGGTGCTGGAGTGGTGTTACGAGGGAAACTAGAAGGAGGTGCAAAGCATCAAAATCCTCTCTTTAGGTGGATTAAATCTGTGACCTTCCAAGATTACAAGATACTTAACTGAGAGTCTCTGAAAGGATAGCTGCTTATTGCACTAGTGGTACATCTTATTGATGGAGAGGCACAAAGCCTTTTCTGATGACATTTGCTGGGCAACTACATGAGTGTGTCTATATGCTCATTCAAGAAACACAAGAAAATTAATGTGCTTTCTTTTGTCTGATCCGTCTTTCAGACATAGGGCTAGTCTACACTGGCAATGCTAAAGTGCTGCCGCGGCAGCGCTTTAACGTGCCATGTGTGGTCGCGGCGTAGTGCTGGGAGAGAGCCACCTAAAACCCACCTCAATCAGAGGCGTAGCTCCCAGCGCTGGGAGCCCGGCTGCGGCACGCACTGTCTATACTGGCCCTTTACAGCGCTGAAACTTGTTGCGCTCACGGGTATGTTTCTTCACACCCCATGAGCGAGAAAGTTGCAGCACTGTAAATTGCCAGTGTAGACAAGCCATTACAGTCCTTCACCTCCCTCAGGGCTCTTACATAATTCTCCCCTCCCTCGCCCGCAGGCATGGGCTCTTTGTCACGTGGGACATTTCTCTTTTTCCCTTCCAATGGAAGCTGTTCTTTACACCTTGCTACTTCCCAGCAATTCCAAGCCTGACTAAGAAGCAGATTTACTGTAATTTTGTCTTCTCTGAATGGGAATCTTGCTTTGTCAGGACATACCTTGGTTTATTGCATCTGGCAACTCTTCTGTAAGTCTGAATATACGGAGACAGTAATTGATCTTTCTCTTCGGGTTTTTTGGTTAGAGAGAGAAGAGATGGTAAATCTGCTTTTAAATTATTCCCCACCTAATGTCTCCAGATCTAATCTGTTCTAGGTGTTTTTGTTAGCCTTGTCGTGGTTTGTTGAGCAACATCAATTGAGTTCACCAGGCACACTGCTTTAGGGTCTGGGATGATGGGTACATCTTTGCCTGCTTTTGAATCTTGGAAAAGGTAGAAAAAGTCAATTTTTGCAGTTTTTTAACAGGATCAAGGCCTAATTTTTGCAAAACGCAATAATATACCACACATCTGTGACGAGAATTGGGCTTTATTGCCAAAAGTCTGCTAGGACTGAATGCTGCTCTTATTTTTATTTGTTGGCAATTTTTCTTTTATCTTAAGGGCAAAAATCAACTGTGGTTTTCAGTGTTCAGCATTTAATTCATCTTTACTATACAAGTCCAGGAAATTTCACCTTTGCATAAAAAAAACCATATGTTTATTCTTGAGTACTCAAATCAATATAAATTCATAACTGCTAACATGTTCATTGTTAAAATATTTATAAATTTATAAAATCTATTCTCTCTCTCTTACTGGCTGACCCTCCCTGAGGTATAGGAGGAGAATTATCATTAGCAGAGAGGAAGAGAAAAGGCAGACTTCTATATGCTTGTATTCCAAATAGTAAAGTAGAATATAGTATTCCAGAATATAGTCTACTTTAATTGGTTTGTTTTCTGTAAGAAACTCTCTAAGGTTTTACACATGTTCATTTTCACTTTTGCAGTTGACCTATTGCAATAATAACTTGTGCTTTGAGCAAGACTAATGTCTTATCATATGAAAGCAGGGTACTTGCAAGTAAAGATACTGATTCCTAACCTATAATTATATTAATATTTTCACAGCTGCTGGAAGCAGACTGAAAGATTTTAATGTAAGGGAGAAGGTTTGACATGTTGTGGCATGCAAGGATCTCAAACCAAGAATGTCAAAGCCTGTTAGATATGTTTTGAATGCACAATAAATAAAAACTTGGCATTATTGTTATGAAAGTGATGAATTAATATACAATCAGTTAACATAGTGTGGCAGAACAGAAAATTTAATAATTGCACACGTGTGCATACGTGATAACCTCACAAACCTAATTAAATAGAACACTGAAAACCGTTTTATTCCTGAAGTAAATTGCTGATTTATCATTGGCTTTGTATTTTACTAAGCTTTGTAAGTTATCTATTTTAATTATAGGCTTTTTGTATGGTGCTCCTCATAGTAATTGATCACTTCACAAACAGTAATTAATTTATCTTTGAAGCATTCCTGTGAGATAGGAGAGAATTTTCTGTTTTATAGATGTTATTGGTTTCAATGGAAGCTGCACATGCTCCGCACCTTTAAAAATCAGGACAGTCAGGCCCTTTTCAGGAAAGCAATTAAGCATGTGCTTAACTTTAGTCATATGCTGAAATTAAAAATGTGTTTACTGCTCTCATGAAACAGGGCCTTATTTAGGCAACTAAATATGGATTTAGGAGTCTAACTGTAGATACCCACATTTAAATACTTTGGTCTAGATATTTAAAATTATTTCAGTTTAAACAATTTTAAGGTGTTATTTAGGTAAGGGAAGTGTTGTTATAAATAATAAAAGCAACTACATCTATGAGAAAAGTGAATGAGTTTGCAGGATTTTATGGCTAATTCTCCCTTCATGCATTCCATAAAGAGACAGATTTTACTTCATCTAAATGCTTTACCTAGTGTCTGAATTCCTTTAAAACCAGACAATCAGTCTCCAAGTCATCTTCTGGAACCTCATTCTTCCAAGGAAGTAAGTGTGCTTCATACTCTAGGTATTTATTAAGGCTTTTAAGTTTTTATTTGGACAGAATAAAGATATTTAGGAAGCCAGCAAAAGTTTCTATAACATTTGGGGATAAGGGTAACAGTAATGCTATTTTCACTTAGTGCCTATTTTAAAATGTATTAGATTGTGTAACATGTTATGCTTTAGCTAGTCTATCGGTATCTGATGGTCTTAGGGTTGACTTTTAGTAGGGCTAATGCAGCAGTGATGGCCTTCCTCTGTAATGTTTTCTGTTGTAGATATCTGTAGGGCTGCTATCTTGAGTTCTGTTCTGTCACTTGTGTCTTGACTTTGCATCTAGACCTCATGCTTATTTTTCAGGGGCAGTTCTGCAATATTTGTGTAATTGGAACTATTCAACCAACGTTCCTGGGTGTTATAGTCTAACTAGACTACAGGCATATGAAGAGGGCATTTCAAAAGCAGACAGAGATGTTACCAGTAAGTATGGTTCTCTGAGGGTGTTGCCTCTGCATATTCCCACTACCTGCTCACCTTCCCCTCTTCCTTGTAGTTCTAGTCTGAAAGATTCTAAGGTTTAGTGGAAGGCACTGAGGTGGTTGAAGCTATAAAAGGCCATATGATGCCCAATATTGAACTTTTGGAGCTAAAGATCTAGAGAGAGAGAGAGAGAGAGAGAGATGCATTTTGCATTTCTTTCTAAAAGTGACACGGTTAATGCTTAATTGTATTTCCACGGGTTGCTGATTCCAGAGGAATTAATGTTCAATCTGACCCCATGAATTGTCCTTTTACCATGCAGTGCTCTAATGTTATCAGAACTGTCTAAACAGACTAAACAGAATCCTGGGTTAGAGATGGAAAGGACGTATTGGGTCACCTAACCAATTACCCTAACAGTTCTGGAGTGATCTAGACCATGGATTTCTGCCCAACTGGATGCATTTTTTGTATTGGGCCCTACTTCAGATTACCAAGCATTCAAGACATCTCTAGCCAGGTGATTATGTGCATTCAGGAATTCCATAGATGCAAATACTGTCTTGTCCCATACTGTAGATAGTATTTGCTGTTGCAGTTTGTTAGGTTGGAACATGCAACATCTCAGATGAGGAGTCATGTGAGGCTGGCATGCCATTCTCCTTTTAAGCTTTCTCCAAGCATGAAAGGTTCAATACGTGTACTTCTGTAGGTCAATAAAACTTTTGGTTGCCAGGGTCTCAGGGCAGTCATGCCTGTCTAGAGATCTTCTATTTTTCTTCTGTTTTCACTCTCAGATCTCTTCTGTAGCTTAGTTTGCTTTATTTGTGGGATTGCAGTTTACTCCTATATCTTCTGAACTGATATGTGAAGGTACAGAAATAGAAATCATACTTGATTGTTCTTTTTCCCCTGTATATCAATATTCCATCAGTTCCCTGAAAAGGAATTTTAATCTCTGCTACAGTTAATAATTTCAATATTGTGTATCAGTTGGCATTTACCCTCCTTAGAACTTGTGGCTAAATTTAAACTTTCAGTTGGTTGAAGTTATTCAAGTTGGAAAAGAAGTTGCGGCGTGTGTGTGTGTGTTTGAACACATGATTGGATGCAGTTCTGAAAGTACTAACTAGTAACAATATATCTGGGATGGAGGAATCAGGAATAGGTGCCAGAAATTGTTGTGATAAGCAGTTACTGATGTCTGCAGATGATAACTCATCTGTTCTGAAGCAATGTACCATTATGCAGAAAAATCATCAGGTTAAAAAAGAAATCTATTAAAGTCCAGAAAAGATAATATTGCTGGAGGCTCCAGAAGAATTAAGTGATTACAGATTTTTGTAGAAATAACAGTATATTTCTGAGTTCCATTGAGGCTTGATTGAATTGATATTCAGTGCATCGCTTTGTTTGGTAGTAGTAATCATAAAGCAATAGCATGTTATCCTGTTTTCTCTGTAGTCATTCTTCTGTGATGATCTGGGCAAAGACCTATATTGAGCTGTCAAAATAAATGGTGTTTTGTTATGTGGTGGTGATTGCATATGATATCAGAGGGTGCTATTGGTTACAGTTTGTTTTCACATTTTTAAACAAATTTTGACTGCTTGGAATGTAATGTATGCAATACATTAAGCACATAAAACAGCAGTCATTTTTTTTTCAATTATGCGGTTATAGATTTAACAGTTAACTGGTCCAGGGGAATTAATGCTTCAGCAGTGACCAATGGTAGTTCATTCTGAAAACAAACATTAGGTAGCTGTGCTAGAAGACTTAGTCCTTGAGAAAGCATTTACAGGTCATTTAATAAATTGGACATGTTTGTTCAGCCGTGGCATGTGTTAGTTTTTGTTAGCAGTGGGCATTTTTATTTCATACCGAAAACCAACTGCTAATTTCATTTAAAATACATTCATTATGCAACATAACTATGCTTTAGTGTACACTTTAATTTATGGTGTCTTCAGTTAGCTTCATAAGTAATGTCTGACTTATTAAATATCATTTTTTGGAGGGAAATGAGATTTCACTGATGTACTGTTGAAATACAGCAGGAACCCTGCTTTTACCATAATGACCTGTAATGCAATGTTTATATTCAAGCTGATCATTTTTTGAGCTTAGCTGTGTGTTGGGGCCATAATGAAGCTGGCTGTAACGCTGGTGTAAAATGCCGCAGGGGACATCGGGGCCAGTTCAAACAGTTCTGTCAAACATGCCGTTTCAGTCATGGGGGCCTGCCAGTGCTAGTTTGATGTTTACTGTTTGTGCTACAGTGCTAGGTGGTATGAGCTGTTTTAATCTGTGTAGCTAATTAGTCAAGGCCCCTAGGGAATCAGGATGCTTGTCACTTTCCAGAGTTGCTGTCTCTCATGATTTTATCAGTACTTGTGATATTTGGCTTATTTTTAAGGGTTCTCAAGAATTTCTGATTTTTTTTTTTTTTTTAAACCTTCAAATTTGTAAAGATGTGCTCTCATCCAAAATGGCCATGTTCCTTTATTTTCAATGAGTCTGAAGTCTAGCTGTTGCCAGGAAAGACGATGACCCTGTGATCAGTATGTGAGGACCAAACGGGATAGGAGAACATGGAGTTGCCAGAAATGAGAGTATGGAGGCAGTAGGGGAAACATTATGAAACTGAAGTACCAGAGTGCGATGTTTAAACTAATATGAGGAGCAGGAGGCAGACTGAAGGGGGTGCAAGGGAATGTAAAATGGCAGAAAGAGAAAAAGTATGAAGGGTAGGCGACTGAAAGAAAAGGAAGAAATAAGAGTCAAGTGCACATAGAGATGTGGGGGACCATGGAGGGATGCTCGAGGAAGTTGCCATTCTTCTTCGAGTGATTGTTCACGTCCATTTCCATTACACATTAGGTGTGCGCGCGCTGCGTACACGGACGTCGGAAACTTTTTCCCTCAGCGGCTCCTGTCGGGCTGGCAGGGGTCTCCCTCCCCCTCCTTCCCCCCGCCAGAGCGGTGCCCCGCTTTAGCATATATATACACTTGCCGACCCGACCCTCCCTCTGTTCCTTCTTACCGTAGGTGATGGCATTGGAACAATTCTTATCTCTCGCCTGAGAGAGTCCCTTAGCGTTAATAGTTATCAGTGTTGATGTTACTAGTTAGCAGTTTGTTAGAAGATAGTTAAGCTCCTTTGTTTTAGATGTTTGGTTAAATTCTGACACCGGCCCTGGGCAGCAGGGTATGCCACACGCCCAAGGCTTCAAGGCTTGTGCCACGTGCCGCAAGCCTATGCCGATTAGTGATCCCGACTCCTGTCTCCGTTGCCTGGGGGAATCACACCAGAAAGAGCGCTGCAAGATCTGTAAGGCTTTCAAGCCCAGAACTAAGAAAGAGAGAGACTTTCGGCTTAAACAGCTGCATTCATGGAGGCTGTATTATAGCCCTCCACTTCGACTCATCCGACCGCGGCACCGGTAGCCTCGGTGCAGAGTGCCCTGGCATCGGTTCGTGATCCTGCACCGGTGGGGCACCCTAAGCCTACAGCACCGAAACACCAGGACCGCCCCTGGCACCGGTCGTCTTCGCCAACCAAATAGAAGGGCCAACCCAAGGCCCGAGGGCGCTCCCCACATAAATAGCTAGCGCCCGTGAAGGACTTGAGTGCGCTAAAGGGCATTGCTGCCCCAGGACAGATCGCGGTGCCAGTGGCTCCGGCGCCGAAAGGCCCGTCGAGCCCTGGGATAAGCACCTAGAGTGAGGAGGAAGGGCTGGAGGAGCTTCTGGAACAGCCTTCCACGCTGGACACGTTTGAGGCAGCAAGGGACCTCATCGAATTGTCCGCGGAGAGCTCCCTCCAGGCCAAAGACAAGCATCCGGGGCCGACACCGAGACTGCCATCCAGAGGCAAACGGGCAATAGTGTGCCCATCAATAGTGCGCCGGTCCTGGTCGAGCTCCGCCTCGGTGGACTCCCGACTACCCTCGGCGCAGAGAGCCTCACAGGCGTCTTGCCCTAGCAAACGCCTGGCACCGGTCCAGCGTTTCCCGGCTCCTTATCCGAACAGGCACTGGGACGTTTCAGTCACGCGATCCCTGAGACCGACCACTAGCAGTCGTTCCCGGTCCCGAGGGCACCGGTACCGTTCCCGGTCGACAAGGCGCTGGTCCCGGTCAAGAAAGCGCTGCTCTCCGGTACCAGACCGGCACCACCGTGGCTCTCAAGGTCGCTGTCCGTGGTTTCTGAGGCAGACTCGGGCCATTCCAGCAGATATACCCACAGGGCACCAGCCAGCAGGGAACACCAAGCCCCTTGGCACCCACAGTGGGGCCCGCCAGGACAGTGGCCATTCTGGACTCCATGGGCCTACCACCAGCACCAAGGCCCCCCGTCCAGGTCCTCGAGATCCGGCCTTTCAGGACACTGGTCCCGCTCCCCGCAGGGGCACCCCTCCTCTCACAAGGAGGCCACGGTCTCCAGACCACCAGAGCAAGAGAGAGCCGACACAGCACCAAGCCCGGTACTGTCTCAGGCCCACTCAGCTGGACAGATTCCAGAGGAGCTCCCAGCCGGTGAGAAGCTGCAGGAAGGGCTAGAGGAGGAAGCACAGAAGGCTTTAACTTCTTCCTCCTCGCCAGATGAAGCCGTGGCGGGCACAGCAGTATCAGGCCCTCCCGCAATTGACCATCGGGCGCACCAGGAACTACTCCTCCGAGTAGCCCTCAATTTGGGGTTACAGGCAGAGGAAACGGTAGAGCAGGAGGATCCCATGATGGACATCTTAAGCCCTGAAGGCCCCTCCAGAATCGCGCTCCCGCTCATAAAAATGATACAGTCTAATTATAAGACAGTATGGCAAACACCGGCCTCCAGTGCACCAACTGCAAAGGGTGTAGAGAGGAAGTACTTCGCCCCCTCCAAAGGGTTCGACTTCCTCTTTTGTCACCCGACACCCTGTTCGCTGGTCGTATCCGCTGTCAACGAACGAGAGCAACATGGCCAACAAGCCCCGGCCCCCAAGGCCAAGGAGGCAAAGCGCTTGGACTTGTTTGGTAGAAAGGTCTACTCGTCCGGGGGCCTCCAATTAAGGATCGCTAATCAGCAAGCGATCCTGAACAGGCAAAATTTCAATTCTTGGGCATCAGTCTCCAAGTTTAAGGACTCCCTGCCACAGGGCTCGCAACCCGAGTTCGCAGCCATCGTGAACGAAGGGAAGGCGGTGGCCAAAACCTCTCTGAAGGCCTCCCTGCACTCTGTGGACGCAGCTGCCAGGACAATCGCGTCAGGAATGGTGATGAGGCGCTCGGCATGGTTACAGGCTTCAGGCCTTCCACCAGAGGTGCAAAATACCTTACAAGACCTCCCGTTCGAAGGGTCAGGCTTGCTCTCAGACCAAACGGATGCCAGGCTGCATAGCCTCAAAGACTCCAGAGCAACCCTCAAGTCGTTGGGAATGCACACCCCAGTGACACAGAGGAAGCCCTTTAAGCCCCAACCGCTGCAGCAGAGGCAGTACCACCCTCGCCCCAGGCAGGAACTGTACCACAGAAGGGGCAGAGACAACAGGCGTAGGCGAAACAACATGCCTAACCAAAACCAAGGCCAGGGCAAGCCGCAGCCTGGCAACAAACAAGGATTTTGAAGTTATGATAGAGGACAGCGTACCGACCCTCACACCGGATCCTCCCCTATGTTTCAGGGACCGTTTGTCCCATTTCTACCATGCTTGGTCCCGTATAACATCGGACTCTTAGGTCCTTCGCACGGTGGAGGTGGGATACACTCTTCAGTTCTCCTCGCCCCCTCCCTCCCACTCCCCATCCCCGTCCCTCTTCAGGGACCCCCTCACGAGCAACTCCTTATGCAGGAGGTGCAGGCCCTCCTCAGGGCAGGGGCAGTGGAAGAGGTCCCTCCAGACCTAAGAGGGAAAGGGTTCTACTCCAGATATTTTCTTATCCCCAAAGCAAAAGGGGGTCTCCGCCCCATTTTGGACCTTCGCAAACTAAACAAATTCTTAGTGAAGGCCTGCTTTCGCATGGTCTCCCTTGGCGCTATTATCCCATCCCTGGATCCGGGGGATTGGTACGCTGCCCTCGATATGAAAGATGCGTATTTTCACATCGCCATCTGCCCTGCTCACCGGCGGTTCCTGCGTTTCACCATCAACCAGCACCATTTCCAATTTATGGTCTTGCCCTTCGGCCTGGCAATGACCCCTCGAGTGTTCACGAAATCTGCATGTCTGTGGTGGCAGCCTTTCTTCGAAAAAGAAAGATGCGGGTATACCCATACTTGGACGACTGGCTCCTTGTGGGCAGGTCAGAGGACGATGTTCGCTCCCACGTGACACTGGCGTTACATGTGTTCCACAAGCTCGGTCTCTTGGTCAATATGCCCAAGTCCTCGCTGATACCCACACAAAGACTGGACTTCATAGGGGCAGTCCTAGACTTGGTGGAGGCACGAGCAAGTCTCCCAGTTCCCAGGTTCCTGGCCATTCAAAGAGCTGTAACCTCCATTCAACAATTTCCCACAACCACAGCCAAGTGCTGTATGCAACTCCTGGGGCACATGGCGGCTTGCACACAGGTAGTCAAACATGCCCGCCTGAGACTCAGACCATTACAGCTGTGGCTAGCCCAAGCGTATCGCCCCAGCAGAGACCCCTTGGATCTTGTAGTGACAATCCCAGCTCAGGTCTCAAACTTCCTCCGCTGGTGGCTCGATCAACAGCAAGTTTGCGAAGGGGTCCCCTTCACTACACCGCAGCCCACCCTGACGCTAGTAACAGATGCGTCAGACCTGGGCTGGGTGGCACACTTAGGGGACCTACGAACGCAGGGCTTATGGTCCAGGGAGGAAAAGTTGCTCCACATCAATGTGAAGGAGTTAAGGGCATTTCGCCTTGCCTGCCAGACCTTTCACGCTACCATAGAAGGCCACAGCATGTCAGTTCTGACGGACAACACTACCGCCATGTTCTACATAAACAAGCAGGGCGGGGCCCGCTCCTCTCCCCTCTGTCATGAGGCACTCCTCCTATGGGACTTCTGTATAGTCCACTCCGTTCAATTGGTGGCAACATATCTTCCGGGGGTTCAAAACAGGTTAGCAGACTGCCTCAGCAGGTCGTATCACATGCACGAATAGATGTTAAGAAAGGACATCCTGCATTCAATCTTCCGGAGGTGGGATTTTCCCCAGGTGGATCTCTTTGGCACCAAGGACAACAGCCAATGCCCTCGGTTTTGTTCATTCCAGAACCTCAGCCCGGGCTCCTTGGCAGATGCCTTCGCGATTCAGTGGGGCGGGAGCCTGAGGTACGCCTTCCCACCATTCCCTCTCATCCACAGGGTCCTGCTCAAGACCCGCAGGGACAAAGCGGCGATCATCCTCATCGCACCGGCGTGGCCACGCCAGTATTGGTTTATGACCCTGCTGGAACTGTCATTGACCGCCCCGATTGCCCTACATCTGCACCGAGACCTCATCACACAGGACCGGGGTCACCTACTCCACCCGAACCTACCGTCGCTACAGCTCACAGCATGGAATCTCTGTGGCTAAACGCTACAGAGAATAGGTGCTCCCACCAGGTCCAACAAATTCTCCTTGGTAGTAGGAAGCCCTCTACAAGAGCGACTTACCTTGCCAAATGGAAGAGGTTCTCCCACTGGTGCGAGCCTAATCACATACAGCCTCTGAAGGTCTCCATCCCATCAATACTGGACGACTTGCTGCACCTCAAACATCAAGGGCTCGCCCCCTCCTCAATTAAAGTGCATCTGTCCGCCATATCGGCGTTCCACCCGGGAGAGTTGGGGCATTCAGTATTTTCCAACCCCATAGTAGTCCGATTTCTCAAGGGGCTGGAAAGGGTGTTCCCCTACTCATGCCCGCCGGTCCCTACATGGAACCTTAACCTGGTCCTAACTAAGCTCATGGGATCACCCTTTGAACCCCTAGCCTCTTGCTCTCTCATGCACCTCTCATGGAAGGTAGTGTTTCTGGTGGCCATTACATCGGCTAGGAGGGTGTCGGAGTTGAGAGCCCTCACTTCGGAGCCTCCATATACAGTTTTTTATAAGGACAAGGTGCAGCTCAGACTGCACCCCAAATTTCTCCCTAAAGCGGTCTCGCAATTTCATATGGGGCAGGACATTTGTTTACTGGTATTCTTCCTCAAACCCCATACAGACCCGAGTCACCGCAGCCTGCATATCCTCGATGTCCGTAGAGCCCTGGCGTTCTATCTGGAACGGACCAGGCCATTTCGCAAGTCGACACAACTGTTCATTGCCATTGCGGAGAAAATGAAAGGCCGGCCTGTCTCGGCACAACGATTATCATCATGGATTGTGCTTTGCATCCGCACATGCTATGAGCTCGCCAAAGTACCAGCCCCGGCGATCAGGGCTCACTCGACAAGGGCCCAAGCATCCTCGATGGCTTTCCTGGCGCAGGTTCCACTCCAGGAGATCTGTAAAGCGGCCACCTGGTCATCGGTGCACACATTCACAGCCCATTACGCAGTCCATTATCAGAGCAGAGAGGACGCAGTGGTCGGCAGGGCTGTGCTTCAATCAATTGTTGCTTGACTCCTACCCTCCTCCTATGGTAAGCTTGTGAGTCACCTAACGTGTAATGGATGTGAACAATCACTTGAAGAAAAAAAATGGTTACCTACCTTTTCGTAACTGTTGTTCTTTGAGATGTGTTGTTCACGTCCATTACACTTCCCACCCTCCTTCCCCTCTGTTGGAGTCACCGGCAAGAAGGAACCGAGGGAGGGGAGGGTCGGCAGGTGTGTGTATATATATGCTAGAGCAGGGCGCCGCTCTGGCGGGGGGGACCCCTGCCGGCCCGATGGGAGCCACTGAGGGAAAAAGTTTCCAACGTCCGTGCACGCGACGCGCACACACCTAATGTGTAATGGACCTGAACAACACATCTCGAAGAACAACAGTTACGAAAAGGTAGGTAACCGTTTTTTCTGTCCCTCTCTAGCCACCTCCCTAATTAAAGGATAGGAAGAGTGGGGATAGCGCAGGACAGAATGGAAGCTACCCACATCGTAGAGTGGAGGAGAGGGTAAGCTGAGTCACCTCTGAGTACTGAACAAGGAGGCTACATTTTTTTGTATAGATATTTAAGTTTTAATTTTTGAATCTGAGGTGATCTCATACAAACTGGGAGTGGATGATATTAACCTAAAGGTGAAAAAATTAGGCAGGCAAAAAATTGTGATATTTAAGCCAGTGTTACGATTTTTGAAGTCTGATCTATGATTTTGTATAGTTGAGGTTGCTCTTACTGCTTTCTGATAACACTGGTGTGGGCACATTAAAGCGTGTGCTCCTTCTGTTTTATAGGAAGCTTCCATTCATTGTCCACTAACTCTTTCCCCACAAATGCATGTACCAGTCTGGGCACGCTGTTTATCCTCACCAGTACCTTCATCCCTGATGAGGCTCTATTCCCACAGTTTTCAGAGCATAGGTGTTCGGGGCAGGTGGATGTAGGTCATCGCATACTGCCCCTTGAAAATGCATGGCCCAGTCTAATGTCTGCTCAGATGTCTCCAAATTTGGACCAGCCCTGCAAAACCTGATCCTGTGTTCCTTCTGTACCCTAAATTCTCCTTGATTTGCTTGTCCGTTACTTCTATTTAAGACCTGTTTTTCAAATTATATTTGCAGAAGCAGGAAACCTCTCAGAATAAAATATACATGCGTATCATGAGGCTACTTTTTACTTCAGTTAGCAGTTCCCCTCTCCATACAGTTTAGTTACCTTTTAGGTTTCTTGGCACTGCTGAATTCTAGATAATGCTGAAACATACTTCCCAGCTGACTGATGAATGGTAGCATTTGTAAAATAATTTTTTTTTTAAAAAGATTCTTGCTGACTTCAGCTCAATATTTTAAAATATAATTGCAAATACTTTCCACACTCACATTCAATTTTTTTGTTTTCTTGGTTTTTTTTCCTTTGTGGGGGCTGGGATGCAGAGGGTTTGGGGATGGTTTCATTTAGTGCCAATCTAGGCTCAGGCTGCCTCTACTGGCCTCGGGAATGAATTTCTTCTTGGATTTGTAATGCACTGCCCCTACACCGCCACCCTCAAGTTCCTTCTAATTATAGATTTCATTATACTTTGACTTCTTGCATTTGTCTGAGCTTTTTGTGGTTTGGTTTTTCTTCTGTATTTATTTGTTGTTTTCTTCCATGCAAGTCACATAGGATTGACCTGCTGCAATTTAACCAACACAGTAGGAATTCAAACCAGTATTTCAGATGAAAAACAGCTTCTTTGAAATAGTCCTATCATGTCAGGGGATGGGGAACCGTGCCCAATGGGAGCTGCTGGGGGCGGTGCCTGAAGCAACAGCCACCCCCACCCCCCTGTGCCCCTCCTTCCCCAGGTTCCGTCCGCTTCCCGGAGCGGTGCGGGGGCAGGGCAGGCAGGCAGGGAACCTGTCCTGCCCCCGGTGCGCGTCGGGCTGGAGCCGCTCTAGGTAAATGCTGGGGGAGGGCAGGGAGGCTGCGGGTCACGAGGAACTCCTGGGCCGCAGAAAATAACCCCGGCCCATGGGCCACGTGTTTGAGACCCCTGGGCTAGATGGAACTTTTGTCTGAGCCAGTATGGCCGTTCTTATGTTGGCTTAATCACATTTAAAAAATATAATTTACTCTCTGTTTCAGCGTTGGCAATAGTGATGTTTCACCTTTCTAGCATACTGAAAAATGAAGAACCCTGAAAATGTAGCATTGCTAATTGTCTGGGGTTGTACAGAGGAGAAAACACTTGGTATTGCTGTCTATAAGTATATGAGGATAGGGCCAAATTCTCATTGCCAGCACAGAAACTGAGTAAACAGGCTTTGTAGTGAGGACATATACAGAAAGTATCTGTGTCCTTTCTTTTCCCTTTCCCAATGTAGAACTAGAGCGTGGGGCTTCTACTCTGTAACATCTACTGTAATCTCCTGGTTTATAGTAGCAGCTTCGTACCCCTTCATGGAGCTTTGTTCTGTGGATCTGTATAGTTATTGGTCCTACTGGCCCTGCCTTGAGAGAGCTTCTCCCCGCCCATGCACATGTACAGTCACAGGGCAGAGTTCAGAGGTATGCATAGGAGTGCAGAGTCCCTCTGCGTGGTCTTATTACAGCCTTCCCTCCCTGTAGTATCACTGTAAGTATGATCCTCTACTTGCCACTTTATTGGGATGACTTAATATATTAGCTGTACACTATACAGAATGATCTAGTACTCCATCCTCACTATTATTTTATCCCATTCACTTCTGTTCTTTACACAAAAGGAATACGTGGATAAATTATGTGTGTTCTACTCGTATCCATCGTAAGTAGGCTTCACAGAATTCAATTTGTATTTTTTATCATTTCAGTGGATATCCGTGTTTATTTTTAAGCATTGTTCTATTTTTATCAATTTCAGTTTTCACAGTTGGGCAAAATTATGCATCTTAAGCGCGTTTTTTTTTTTCCCCTCTTAAATTTTCACCGTTGGGGCAATCCTGATACCCAGTGGCCTACTCTAACCACTGGAAACACTTCTTTACAGGGTGACCTAAGGGCATATATACTATAGTCTAGTTTAATAGCGTTATGAAAACTTAAATGAATACAGTGTATGTTTACAGTTAAACTATTCTAAGGCCTGTGGCAAATTGCTGGCACTACGATGATGGGTCTCGTGCTGTCTCTTCTTGGGGCGGGGGGGTGTTCAGGGCGCCATTTCTTGCCCCTGAACTGGAATATTAACTGCCCAACTAGTGTCCTAGAGGAGGGGAGTGGAGAGGGAGGGACCCGGACCCGGGCCCGCCCTCTACTCCGGGTCCCAGCCCATGGGCCCTAGGGATAGTGGTAAACCACTTGAACTAGCAGTTCCTTCCCCTGGGCTACTTCCCTCTCCTGCCCTTCAGCTTGTGTGTGTGTCGGGGGGGAGGACTTCCTGCCCTCCCTCTGCACAAGCCAGGTGCCCCTTTAGCTAGGGTCTTGGTCCTTTTAGCCCACTGCAGCATTTCTCCAAACTTTCCTCTGCTTCCCTCTAAACTGCTCTAACACCAATCCATTCTGTTTCTACTTCTTCAAACTGCTCTCTGCTTCAACACCAATCCTCTCTGCTCCAACTCCTTCCCCTGTCTGATTGAAGCAGGGGTTTTTTATCAGGTGTCTGACTTCAGGTGCTCTAATTGGCTTCAGGTGCTCTAATTAATCTATAGCAAACTTTCTTCCCTCTACAAGGAATAAGGCTCCCTTCTAACCCTCTCCTGCTGCCCTCTGGCCATGCTGTATCACAGGCCAAAGTCTGCTCTCAGATGTGGGCATGCAACTCACATTGACTTTAGAGGGAATGATAAATACATACTTGATGGCAGAATTGGCTGTGAATACAGTTAGTCCAAGATCTGATACTGCAAAATAATAAAAATAAAATGCCCCCCTTTTTTTTTCATGTGAAGGATAAGGGTACAGATACTCCACTACTGATAATGACCTGCTTTCATCAAATAATGTATTTCATAGTTTAACAAGCTCTTTCTTTATCCTTTGTAGTTTGGTATCTGAGCATGGATATCTTTACTGGCACGCTGTCTTCATACCATATAAGTGACATAAGACTAACTCTGGCTCATTCTTCCTCTTTCCAGCGGTGTAGGCACTTTCTCTTGTGTTTAGTGTTGTTGATCTTGGTGAAGAGGGTTTTTCCAAGTTCTGTAAACTAAACAGGATTTGAATCAGACAGTATCTCACCTTGATAGTACAAACAGGTTACAGATCTTCAGTACACAGGCTGCAATTCTCCTCCAGCCTGGATCACCTCCCCAGTTCAAAGTCTTTGTCCTCCAAACATGTTTCCAGGTGTTGAGTTGTGGGGGGAGTGAGGCCAAGTGGTGGTGATACTTTCTCTCTTTTATAGTTTCTTCCAGCTTCCTGGAAAGAACCTTTGCTACGATGTGGGTCAAGCAGCCTTCATTGTCTATGTGCTATCACTGAGAAGTCTCCATATACAGTTTCTGGGATAGTCCTGGGGAGTGTGGATTCCCTTTAGTGGACCATCAGCATATCTTGCTCCTCCATTGTTATACCTAAAAGGCTGGGTGTGGGTGTTCCCAACCTTCTGACATATTTCATTAACACACATACAGCAAAACTTCATAACTTCACATACAATGATAGCACACACAATTCAACAGGATATTAATGTTCAGCAGATCAAGACTTTTAAAATGATACATCACAAGGCATACTTCGTACAAAACATATCATAATTATATGACAATGGTGAATATGGGGGTTCCAGGGTGTTGCTTTGAGGCACAGAGTACCACAGACGTTACATGTTGAAATACTGCTTTTTGTGACCCTGCGACTCAAATACATTTGAATGTTAAAATAACTCTTTGCGGGGTGAAGTACTATATGCGATCTATTTACTTAACAGGCACATTGACCAAAATTCATTGACACCAGGGATGAACTTGACTTAATAATATCAAGAGGTCTGTTTAGAACTCTACTAGTCATTACATAAAATAAACGGATACATATCACATTGTACAAGTAGGTAATTTAACAGTCCTGGAGAGGAATTTCTTAAAACATAACACTTGAATCACACAAATCTGTAATTGTGCTCATAAAATTGGTTAAAAAAATAAAATAAACCTAACCTACTGTACAGTTATAGCTTTGAGTAGCATGACATATATAATTGCTAACTGTTGAGTCGTGCCTTATCAGAATAGAATTGTCAGTGAGATGACATCTATGGAGGCTTGTGGAAGTCATCAGTATGACTTGACAGAAATAGAAGTGGTTTGGTTTTGCTAGTAGATTTATTGGAATTCTTTTAAAATCTGTAACTTGCTTTAATTGATCTAGTTCAGTAGTTACTTTTGCTTTTGGAGTATATAAGAGAAAAACAGCTTTATATAGGAAAGCTGCAATATCTATTGAATGATGAATATAACGTTGGGTGCAATAAACTTGTACCAGTTCTTAATTAAGGAAATGAGATGCTGATGTTGTATTGTGTTAACTTAATTAGATGTCCTCTGAAGGCAAGTGAGATGCTTGCAGCAGTTGAAAGTGCATTTGTTAAAATGTGCTTGTCCTTATTCTTGGACTAACCAGTATTTCATCTTCTTCACAGCAACTATAGTTCTGAATGGAAGTGGCTTGTAGACCGAGCTAAAGTTGGCTGCCGTTGGACATGGCTTCAAGCCCAGATTTCAGAGCTAGAATACAAAATCCAACAACTAACTGACCTTCACAGGCAGATACGAGCCACCAAGGTATTGTCTCTGTGCTCATAAGTGGGCTCTTCAAATAATCCATGTACAGTGTCTCCAGTAATTTTTCTTTCTTTTTTTTTCTTTTTTTTTTAAACAGTTCTGGTATCCAAGCAAAGTATTACAAAGGTTAATGAGAAGATGTCAGAAACAAGAAGCATGGTGATATAGAGGGCATGAGCACAGGTTTGGGAGTCAGGGACTCTTGAGTTCCAATCCCTGCTCTGTCACTGATTCACTGTGGCTTTAGGAAAGTGACTTTAATTTCCCTATCTATAAAAAAGAAACAGTAATTTTTTGTGCCTACTATATAAAAATATTTTGAGGACTAATAAGTTAATGTTTCTACAGTACAGTGCTTTGAATATGTCAAATGCTAATTATAATTAAAATTACAGTATGATATCAACTGTTTTGTTTGCACAGGTTTGAAATAAAAAGTAAGGAAGTCAAGATTACTAAACTCTGATAATGTTTTAGGAATGTTATGCTAAATCACGCTATTCTTAGCACTTCAGTTCTGTAGGCCAGCCAACTCATTCCCTGCATAGGAAGCCAAAAACTCATCAAGTTCCTGCTCACTAATTGTTCCTGTTGTAGTGGTGGTGGTGAAAATAGTTTCTAGGGCTTGCTTTGCCCCTCTCCTTCTGTGGAACTATCAAGAAGGTCCACCCATAGAACTCTTGAAATCCATGTAGTGCCTATATGTATGTCCTCTGTCTCTGCACTCCTTCACACCCCACACCTATCAGCATGACTGTGGGGGTTGGAAAGAAATATGCAACATGGCAGTGACTAAGAGCCAGTATTCTTAGTCATGTATTTCCTTAGTGGTAGGAGGTATGTTGCCATGTGTCCCAGCCCCATCCCTTCTGAGAGGATAATGCTGCAGAAGTGATACTTCCTCCCTCACATCTGGGTCAGTCTCCTCAGATTGGAATTTCTCTCTGCCCCTGCAAGTGGAGGGGATGATTTGGCCCTATATTTTTAATCACATCCTTTGCAGTTTTTCATCCCCTTTTATCAACAGTGTTGTTTAGGCTTTGGCTTTATATCACTTAGTGAATGTCGATATCTGTTTGCTTTGCCGTTTAGTGGGTTTATCCTGTTACAGTTTTTAAAATAATTTGGGATTTGATTTGTATAGTTTGAATATTGTACCAAGGCAGTAGCTATGAAAAGGCATGAAAGCTGATTGACAAACTCTTTCTTTTCGGTCTCTTGGCTGGCAGGTAGTACACTTAGTACACAAATTCTAATGCTAAATTTTTAATTCTAAATTTTAAGATTTGGGATTTTTTTTAATATGAAACAAATGTGAGTTTACAATGTTTTGGGGAGGTGAAACATCTAGTCTGAACACTAAACTAGAGTGGTATTGGGGAGATCCCACTCTGTTGGCATCCAGGGGTACCAGGCGAGAGCAATCCCTCTTCCCTACCCATATGGATTCAGAGGCGGAAGAGCAGGGCTCTAGGGAGCCGAGAGACTCTTCTCATTGGAAAACAGTCACCCAGAAAAAGTCATTGGAAAACCAAAAACTGCTCTGTTGCCAAAACTAAATGCTTTGGTTTTCAGGTTCTTGGGGTTTTTTGGGGGGGCGGGGTTGACCAACAAAAAAAAAAATATTTTTTATTGTATTTTTCTGTGGCAACTCTCACTTCCATTTTCCAACCATTTCTGCTTACAGTCCCCCTGGCTACAGGCCAGCCTCCTCTCCTTACCCTCCCACCTTCTCTCCATTCCTCTTCCCCTTTCCTTTTTGTTTCTCCCAACCCCTAACCCTCCCCTGTTAATGTCTCTCATCTCTTCCTTTTTTAAAGTCTCTTGTTTCTGTTAACTCCTTTCCTTTCTTCTTTCCCCTCTCCCCCTCCAGTTCTGCAATATATTAATTAAAAAAACTCCAATGAAAAACAGTTTTTAAAAAATGGACTTTTGCCTGCATCATGTGGCTTGTGTTTTTTTTCCCCTTTCTTCTTCTCTTTTTGAATGTTGTGTTTAGATTGTAAATTCTTCAGGGCAGGGACTGTGTGTCTTCCTTTTTGTTTGTAGAGTATCTACTATAACTGAATCGTGCTTTGTGCCTTTTTTTGAGTACCACACAAAACAAGTAATAAATAAGCTGCATACTAGAAAATCAAGGGAGGATTGCCATAGCAAATATCAAAGTAGGCTCAAACTACGTATTTTTCTCTTGTTCTAAAAGTCTTTTGTTGACATGAATGGCAAAGAGACATGATTACTTTACAAAATGCAACAAAAAGGATTTGAATTGTCTTTTTCATCCACCCTGAACCAAGGTCTGTGACTGTCAGCTTGCATTAGAGAGATTCAAGGCTGGCAGATCCTTCCTTTTGACCTAAGAGAAGGATTAGAAGAAACTGGATTTCTCTGGTCACAAGGCCTAGTTTTCAGCTGCTCTGGCTGTGTGGACCTCAAATTATCATATGATAATGGTCAAGTACACTTATGTTTGGGATAAGCGTTAGTCACACCTGGACCATCTCCTGATAATTAGCACAGAGAAACCAGAACCAGCCTGATGGAGAGCCAGTATGTCTGCAAACATTTCCATTCAGTGGACATGTAGGTCATGGGGGGAGGGATAGCTCAGTGGTTTGAGCATTGGCCTGCTAAACTCAGGGTTGTGAGTTCAATCTTGAGGCCATTTAGGGATCTGGGGCAAAAATCTGTCCGGGATGGTACTTGGTCCTGCTGTGAAGGCAGGCGACTGGACTCGACTCAGTGACCTTCAAGGTCCCTTCCAGTTCTATGAGATGGGTATATCTTCATATAATTACCACACCTAGGTTCACTGCAGCAGTTCTTCCATTTTTAACTTTGCTCTTGGGTGCACAACTTGCTGTTTAGTTTGAACAATACCTATCTATCTATACCTGTCTCATAGAACTCGAAGGGACCCTGAAAGGTCAATGGAGAGATTCAAGAAGACAAGGGCATCTCCATGTTGCTTATGTCCCTCCCAGTTTTCCTTCTTTAAAAAAAAAATCCTTATTCTAGATTCTAGGGCTAGTTGCCACTGAGGCAGGACTCAAGGTATCATTGTGATGTTGAGGAGGACCATTCAATAAAATCACAAACATGGAAGTATCACAGGAGCCTCAGCAAAGGCAGAGACCATCTTCCTATTGGGTATTAGAAGCTATAGAGGCTTCTTGATTGAGTTCCACACCATACCGTTCCTTCTTCCTCCATAACTTTTAAGTGAGCACACTCATTAGAAATCAAAACATGAGAAGATGAAGTGGGAAGATCCCATCCTTTCATCACTGAATAGTAGCTCTAATTTATATCTGGATAGCTCTAAGTACCAGATTTACGCTCCCAGCTAATGCCACCAAATTCCAAGTTTCTGTACGCTTTGCTAAATGGAGAAGAAACACATAAGTTCAGGCTAATGGCAATTTAGCATGACCAGTTGAGGAGATAGGTTTGGTTGTCTCAAACCTCTGTTTTGGTTATTGTTTTATTTTACTATATGCTATAATGTCTCTGACTTTGCAGTTTCTTATTTTAGGAAACTGATTTGAATGCTTTTTACACTTTATTTTTGTAATATTTCTTGTGGAGAACAAAGTAAAGTGGTTTTTTTTTGTTTGTGTGTTTTTTTTTAAACATCTGGTGTTCATTACTATGAAAGGCGATATTTATCTTTTTAAACTATTTATACTCCAGATGAGATACCGCAAAAATACATTGAGGCTGATATCTTATTCCTGCAGATGGCCTTGAAGAACAATGGGATTCATAGAAAAATACTTTATATAGGATTGTTGCCTCCATAAATACAAAACCAAGAAAATGCATAACTCCAAAAAAAAAAAAAACCAATTTATCTTGAATTATGATGAAAGGCTGTTTGTGTTGTTTCATGCTTTGATGGATTAGGGAGAGAAACCTTGACATTTTGCGTGGGTGGCAGCAGTGGGTGGGGGAGGGAGAAGGGAACATTTTAAAGACTTTCAGAGTAAACCTCTGAGCTGTAAAGATGTTAACTAACTTGGAAATCAAATGGTTTTTTTTTTTCTACAAAGAGGAAATCATCGTAAAACATCAGGCAAAGGATCACATACTTGATATAATCAAGTATGGATTTCTAATTTGAATTTTGGCACAGGCTCTGAAACAGTCCTATGACACATTGTAGATTTAGCGCTGCTAAGGAAAAAAATGAATGTTACAGCTTTACTATCACTTAAATTCATTAAGTAGTATTTACATATTGTATGTACTGGGCATACTCAAAACTGTTCCAAAGAGTTGCTGTGGGCTTAAGAGGTATGTTCCAGATTGACTGCCACTTGAAAATGATTTAGGAAGGTTAATTTGTTGTCCACCAACTGTTTTCAATTGCTGTTGTCTAGGGGATGGTGATCTTAGAAGAATTCCCACTTCCAAAAGACATTTTGAAGAAGCAAACACAATTGACAAACCCAGAAGCTTTATTAAACACCACGGGGAATTCTCAAGCTAACCTTGAGAGACAGGATTCTTTGCCGGAACACGATTTTGAAATGTCACCAAGCAGCCCTACTTTACTTCTGCGAAACATAGAAAAACAGGTAAAGTAAAATAAGGACTGAGTGTCAAATGGAGCCAAGTGACCTATTACAGAATTAGGGCAAGCTACGTGGTATTTATTCACAGAACCGTAAAGATATTTCACATTCCTAACAGTGGTTGCTGATGAATTTAAGATCTTAAATAAATAAATTGGTCACTAGGTTTACAAATTAACTTTTCATTACTAAAGTGTCTATAATTCTGTTTTGATTTAATCAACGTGGCCATCCTTTGTTTTAGAGAAATAAACATCAGGTTTCTGCACAACAACTCTAACCGATTCCCATGTAACTTCTTGTCCTTAACAATTTAGTTTAGTGCATTTGTGCTACTGTTTCTCATTTCACAAAATTGTAGTCCTGTAAATGAGTGCAACTTTTCTGTGAAAGTATGTTACATTTAAAAAAAACCAAAAAACACACCCCACCTTTGTTCACCTTCTCTCCCTAACAAATATAGGGCCAATTCTGTGAAAAGTTACATCTCTGTAACCCCACTAACTTCTGTGGCATAGGCATTGCTGAGAACAGAATTTTGATGCACAGTGTCCCAAATATTAATTTCCAAGTTGGATTCTAGGAAATATGGTGTAGACGCTAGAAGGTTTTCCTTTCCCTACAAAGTGTGCAATTAAAGATATAAGGGGAACATGGTGAATCAACTATAGGAAACTTGTTAGGATAATGTGGACTAAAACTTGCCTTTTTATTATGTCAAACAAGGAAAATATAAGATTGATCATACATTTAGATACATCACTGGGAAATCTAGTAAACTTTTTAAAAGTCAGATTAAAAGTACTTTCAGGTACTACACCTGTTCCATACTGCCCTTGCAAAGTTTTTGTGACTTTATGATAACATTTTCCTATTTTTAAAATGTTTCCTCTCCAGTTTACCGTGAAAGAGGAAACAATAAAACACAAAGTAAACTGGAGGGTATGTTTTAGAATGTCCCCTATTAACCTGTTTACTTGGAGCATTCAACATGCAGCTCTTTGCAAAACACCTTTAAAGCAATTCAGGTTAAAGTAACATTTGAGGTTTTTTGAGGTGCCGAAAGACAGCTTTAAAAGTGTGCGATCATCTGAAAAATTCCTGAAATTATGGTCTTCCTTATTTATTGACTTACAAATTCCATGTTAGATTTGCTCACTTTATAAATAAAAAGATAGTTTATCTAACTGCCAGCTCTGCACATCAACCTACATTCAGAGACAAGCTTGTGGTTTTTTTTTCTTTCACATATCACCAGCAATAAAGCTGCTATAGGTCCGGGGTGGGCAAACTTTTTGGCCCGAGGGCCACATGAGGGTTGCGAAGTGGTATGGAGGGCCAGGTAAGGAAGGCTGTGCCTCCCCAAACAGCCTGGCCCCTGCCCGCCCTCAGAACTCCCGACCCATCCAACCCCCCCTGCTTCTTGTTCCCTAACCACCCCCTCCCGGGACCCCCTGCCCTTAACCGCCCCCCCAGGATCCCACCCCCTATCCAACTGCCCTGCTCCCAGTCCCTGACTGCCCCCCTGAACCCTATCCACATCCCCACCCCTGACAGGCCCCCTGGGACTCCCACCCACTATCCAATCCCCCCTCCATGTCCACTGACCACCCCCTCCTGTGATGACCCCCCCCCCCAACCGCCTCCCGGGACCCCGCCCCCCCATCCCCTGATTGCCCCCACCCGGGACCCTCTGCCCCTAACCGCCCCCCTGGGACCCCACCCCCTTTTCAGAACAGAATCACTTTGAAATCATGGTTGTTTTCCCTCGTACTTTGAAACATCTGCAGCTATTCTTGTCCTTTTGTGTTCATTTGACTTCAGTATCAGTGTCGTATTCAGTCTGTTAAATTTTTTTGGCATCTTGTTTGGTTTGTTTCAGACTTTATAACTGACTTGCTATTTCTCTGCTTGAAGATTTTATTCACATACGTAAAACCTTTGTTTTCACAACACTTTAACATTAATTCACAGAAGAGGCATGATTAAAAATGAAATGGAAAGTGTTTTCTCTCATATACGTTAGTCCTTGAAAGTACACCTCTACCCCAATATAACACGAATTTGGATATAACGCGGTAAAGCAGCACTCCAGGGGGGCGGGGCTGCATGCTCTGGCGGATCAAAGCAAGTTCGATATAACACAGTTTCACCTATAATGCGGTAAGATTTTTTTGGCTCCTGAGGACAGCGTTCTATCGGGGTAGAGGTGTACAAATAAAGGTTTCATGAGAAGAAGTCTTAAGAATATTTGCTTTAAATAATCTTACTTTTGGAATAGTGAATCCTAGTAAATAAAAAAGTTAGGCATGTGTCTGCTATTTCAATCTACTATGACAAAGCTCTGTCCTTGTCTCCCTGGGTCCCACACTTCCTGGTGGATTTCGCTAGCCTCAGAGGCTCACTGTGACCCTCCACGTAGCCCTTCTCTCCCTACGGGCAAGGATCACAGCTTACTGAGCCATTTTCATCGTAAGCCAGCAAGGGAGGTGAGGAGAAGCTACTCTCCCTTGCACAGTCTCTGTTGTCCTCCAGTCTCAGTGATTAATTTGGGGGGGAGGAGCCCGGGGCTGCCCTCTACTCTGGGCTCTAGCCCAGGGATCCTAATAGTATCAGCTATGGTAGCTGACCTTTTGGAAACAGGATGCATACAATTCCCTGGGCCACTTCCACATAGTAGCCTCCACTTCCTCAATATCTACTTCATCCTTCCCTCAGGGCCTCCTTCCTTGTGCCTGATATGGTTTGTACTGCTCCGTTTCTCCCACAGTGCGGCTTCCTCCTACAGCTCCTGACACGTGCGCCCACCTGGCTAACGGGAGGCTTATAACTAGTTTCAGCCAGCTCCTGATTGGCTTCAGGTGTCCCAATCAACCTAGCTATCTTCCCTGCCTTCTCAAAAGATCTTAATTGGCCCCAGGTGTCTTAATTGACCTGGAGCAGCTGCCATTTGCTTATCGTGGTAACAGGGATTTGTTTAGCCCAGAGGTTCCCAAACTTATTTGGCCTACCGCCCCCTTTTCAGAAAAAAATTACTCAGCGCCCCCCTTTTCAGAAAAAAAATTACTCAGCGCCCCCCTTTTCAGAAAAAAAATTACTCAGCGCCCCCCTGGAAATCTACCTTCTTTAAGCGAACAAACAGAAAGATGCAGTGACAAATTTGTGTTCTTTTATGTATCTATATTTCTACCTACATCCTACAATATAGTAAAGAAAGATGTGTTATTAGAATATCGCCCACGACATCAGGTATACAGTGGTTTTTGCGTAAGATGGCAAAAGACAACCAAACTAAAATACTAATAAAACTAATAAACTGGGTTTTGTTCTTTGCTCAGCATTAGATATATGTATTTGATATTAAACTGTCAAATATCAAACTAAATTTATCAAGAAATAATTAATTAAAAATAATCAATATGCAATTAAAAATCAGTTAATAGTTTTAATTTAGTTTGCCCTTATTTAAATAATTGTTCCTTATTAACACACGCCTTATTTACCAATTAACACAGATGATTCGATAGATATAAATAAATGTTAATAGTTAACAGTTTTTTTACGATTTCATTCACGTTTTCGTTAATATTGTAATAAAAAATATAACAAATATATTGACTGTACACTTCAAATAGTACTGTACCGACACAAGCCTGGTACGATTTTATTATTAGTAAGCACTAGAGACACAGAAACGTACGGTAGATATGTAAGAAAATGTATAAAAATACTCACGTGTAAATTGCTGTTTTATTGAAACAACAATAATACAATTTGCTTTGTATGTGATCCGTAATCCGTAAAGATCGAAGGTATTGAATATGAATAAAAAATTTTAAATACTTATTGCACTATTGTTAACTGCTTTTTACACAATTAAGAAACAATCTAAATTAGATTTCATACATGTCGCCTATTTATAGTATCGTATTGTAAACAAGTCATTACACGCACATATTCCTGCCGATGCATGCTGGACTTCCCGACAATGCGCGACACGCTCGCCTGCCAGCACTTGCTTGTTAAGAGCTGTTGGCGGACTTGACACCTGATCGGTTATAATTTGTGAATTTATTTGGAAAATAAAGTAATCACTACAACTTTAACTCTATGTTACACAACAGATGAAACATGTACGAACGGTTTTTCAAAATTTTCTTATATTCTTTCTTTATGCTTCCACTGCCCCCTTATTTTTATTCAACGCCCCCCAATTGCACCCGAGGCTACTACTGCCCCCCTGGATCGTTCCAACGCCCCCCAGGGGGCGGTATCACCCACTTTGGGAACCTCTGGTTTAGCCTGTGGCTAATATCTCTGTCTCCCACTACTTACTACAGCCATCTGGCCTTGCCCCGTCACAATACATAATTTATATTAGCAAAATCAAATTATTTAGTACTAAGTCAGTTTCACCTAAATAAGCTAGTGGGTAAATTTAAAGACAGAGTAACCATTAAGGTTTGACATTTAAAGACACTGTGAAATGTTATCTGGACTCTGTCCACAATTCATCACTTTATAAGAAGGAATTCTTAGTCTTAAAGAATTAACTGCATCTATGTTTCACGCAATTCTTGAAGTCAAAAATTTTTATATGGGGTCTTGCAGTGTAGTTTTGAACATGCCGTTAAGTAAGAATAAAGGTATGGATTTATATCCCTTCTAGCATCCTTTTGTTTCCATTAGCTCTGACTGTACCTAAACTGGTCATTATTATACTTCGTCTCAACTAAAGTGAGCAACTAAGAAGATTCTTTAAATGACCAAACTATTTTGTTTTATCAACCAACAGAACATATGATAAAAAGTAGGAAGCCAGATTTTTTTTCTCTTGAGTCAATCTTGAAGCCCAGTTCAGAAGTCATGAACTGCAGCTGTATCGTCAGCTGCAAAGTTTCTTCTACCATTATTAATCATAGTTATCATTATGTAAGTTAAAATGTGTTCTGCAGGTTACTTAAAAGTTCAGGTTTAAGGTTTTTTTTCTTAAATATATTGCTCTAAAAATATCTAAACTGTGTCCTTGGCAGTGGTTCAACAAGAATCTAACAAACATAATGTATTGTTTTTTAAAGTTCAAAATATGACTTGTGAAATAACAAGCATAGCATTTTTGATATGTACCGAGATCTTGTGTTTACTTGTTCATCATGGAGAAAACTAGATCAAGAATACTAAATGGGGGTTGGGGGGACACGTTTTAGATTGATTCTTGGTGTGAATGTAAAGTTCGGCTACTGTGTTTTTCAGAGTGCTCAGCTGAGTGAGATCATCAATAATCTAATTGCTCCACTCAATCTGTCCCCCACGTCCTCCCCTCTCTCTTCCAAGTCCTGTAAGCAGAAACAACTGGTCAATGGCATATCTCTCAGGTAGGTGACAGTGTCGTGTAACTTTTGTTTCTTGAGAACAGGCTAGTATTGTAACCTCAGCAGTTTTTTTTGTAATGTTAAATCAGTCGAAACTAGTAATTTTACAGTAATAAATATAAAAAGGAGAGAACTTTTGCTTCTGAACTTAATTAAAGGTAGCAGCTTTGCTTTTGACATAAAAATATTTTATCAGTTTTGTTCCTGAGGTTGCCATAAATTCCACAGACTATTACACACATGTGAAATCTTCATATGACAAACACAGCTGTGAAGTGGGGTGAAAATAACACCGTAGGTAAGATCATTCATCATTGCAGACTTAAAATTGTATTTATTGTGCCAGAATGAATTCTTCTGACGACAATGATATACCGTATATACTCGTTCATAAGCTGAATATTTTTGGTAAAAAAGTGACTCATCAACGCGCAGGGTTCGGCTTATAAATGGGCCTCACCAAAATTTGATGATTTTTAAACTCCATGGCAGGGATCAGCAACCTTTGGCACACGGCTCACCAGAGTAAGCATCCTGGTGGGCCGGGCCAGTTTGTTTACCTGCTGCGTCCACAGGTCCGGCCGATTGCAGCTCCCACTGGGCACGGTTCGCCACTCCAGGTCAATGGGGGCTGCGGGAAGCGGCGCAGGCCGAGGGATGAGCTGGCCAACATTGGCCTGGAGTGGCGAACCGTACCCAGTGGGAGCCGCAATTGGCCGGACCTGTGGACGCGGCAGGTAAACAAACCGGCCCGGCCCGCCAGGGTACTTACCCTGGCGAGCCGCGTGCCAAAGGTTGCCGATTCCTGCTCTATGGAATCATTGAATTGATTATCTAATACATCGTCGTTTGTGTACGTGGAGTGTCTGCAGGCATGGAGCCCCTCAGCTCCCTGTGGCCACGGTTCGCTGTTCCCAGCCACAGGGAGCTGATGAGCTCCGTGCCTGCAGACGCTCCAGGTAAACAAAACGTCCTGACCCCACAGCGGCTTATCCTGACAGGCCGGGAGCCAACATTTTCCAACCCCTGAAATATAGGGTCAGCTTATGAAAGGGTCATACAGTTTTTGCTATTTTTACTTAGCCATCTTGGGGGGTCGGCTTATAAACGAATGGGCTAATGAACAAGTATATACGGTAATTGATTAGACTTTGGAGTATGTTGTCTGAGAATAGTCCTGTTTTATGTGATGACTTTCCTTTTTTAACAATGAAAACACTTCTTTAATAAGAAAAAATATTAAGGTATCATAATTATATATTGCAAACATTCAGTGATTGAGTTATCTTTTTGATAATTTACTTTCCTGCATGATTATAGCATATTACTTTGTGGTAATGAATAGCAGAAAAATGTTTGTCAAGATGCCATTTTGCACTTGTTTACAAATTGCATCTAAAATACTGTACTAATAAACATTAGCTTCAGAACAAAATTGAGATAAGTACTATCCTTATTTTACAAAAAAATGTAAACACAGAGGGTGTGTGATCTTTAGAGATTAGTAGTCTGCTTTTGCAGAGCTGCTGAGTACCCACAACTGCTGTTGATATCAGTGGGAGAAGAGAATATTTGCCATCTGTGGAAAATCAGGCCCCTTATGACTCTCCTAAAGTCACAGAGTGTGTTTATGGCAAAGTTTGGAGCAGAAGAGAAGTCTCCGGACTCCTTGACCTGTGCCTTAACCATAATATTGTGATTTCAGAAGTTATCTTTGATTTGTTTAACCAAATTTATTTCTAGAAATATTTTCGGAACTATCTTTTTAGAATGAGATCTGTCAAATTTTAAACTATACTTGCGGGGGAGGGAGGAGAAATGCCTTGCCTTCTGCTGTACGCTACTCTTCTAGTATAGTCTTGCTGTCATGTCTTAGCCAAAAAGATGTAAACTTTGGGGGGAGGAGGTGGGGGAGGCACTGTTATGTACTTGCTATAGGGTTTATAGGTTTTTGATTGTTTGCAAGTAATGTAAGAAACTTTCAACATGTTTAACTGAGGTTTGAAATAGAAAGTGGAAAAGGGAAATATTGTGGAGGGTGATACATAGCAGAAGGGGGGAATTCAGTTTATTTGTGCTGTCTGATTTTTAGTAGAACTATGTTATGGGGTTGGTATTTGTTGGAGGCACATAGAGTGTTCATACACGTGTCTCTTGTTTTATCAATCTAAATAAATGAATCACTGACAGTAGATTTGGAGTATTTTTCAAAACAGTGAGTCCTTTTTTCACCGCCTTCCAACTGTGTGTAATAGCTGTCATCCGTGGGGCGTGGAGGCAGGCATTGTTTTCTGGAGAAGCATTTACTGCTTGTCCGAGGAAGAGGGTAGAATGAGAGGGCTGCAAAGCAGTGAAATACTACTGGTAGAGAGCAGTCCATACAAACTAAATTGAACACATTAAAAAGCAAACATTGGAGCTTCTGAATTCCTGTCTCCTACCCAAGACACTTGTGTTGGTCGGATTGACTTTTAATTCACAGAGGGCAAAATGTTCTGCTCTGAACCAAGGCTTTCGCCAGTGCACAGATTGGTAGCACAGAGTGGTAACCCCTCTGAGCTTCCTTGGCTGCAGGAGGGTTTGGTTGGTAGGTCCACCTAGGGTGTGTCTACATTGCAGCTGGGAGCGAGCCGCCCAGGCCAGGTAGACAGACTCACTCTAGTAGTGTGGCCATTGTGGCCCAGGCTGGAGCTCCAGCCTGTCTACCTGGGCTGGAAGGATCACTCCCCGCTGCAGTGTAGATATACCCCTAACATTTGATTCAGTGGCCCCATCCCCCCTCCATCCGCCCCATTATGGTGCATAGGCAGCATTTGCAGAATGGCGGGCGTTGCAAACCCTCTATATAGGCTCCCTGTATCCTTCCTTCCCATTAGAACAAAAACTTACTGTTTAACTATGGACAAAGCCATCTGTGTCTGAAGAGAGGGTAAGATTTGCCTTGTGAGTTGTACCCAGCTCATTAACATTAAAGAGGTAACCTTGCTGAGGAAAACTTGCATGAGAATGAGCCTTGCTTTTGTTGTATTCCAACTTTGCTTAATGCAGCTCCCGACATCATATCCTTTTGCCAGCAGGTGGAAAGAGTAAACAAAGAGAAATTCATTGTAACCTCCCCCTGTAAATGAAGTTGTGAGGACTGAGCGCACACACTCTTGACAGATCGCCACTGTTGGGAGCATGCATCTTAACTCCTCTTTGTCTAGAAAACCACGACAGTTGGGCTTGCACATGTGAGACGCACCCCTCCATGGATCCAAACTGGGAAGAATGTATATAAAGGATCTAGTCTCCAACTGCTCTCAGTTCTTATTCCTGGGACTAAGCATTGGAGTCTCTGCATGGTTATTCATCCTGACTGCACTGCAGACAACCTGTTTTTCTAAATGCTTCTATTTATTTGATAGGTTATAGTTAAACAACATTTAAAATTGATTAGTAGGTTGGTGCTTGGCTTAAGACAGCTAGGTCCGTGTCAGTCATTGCACAATTCCAGATTGGTGTTTGTCCGTGCGATGTGCAGTTCTGATCTGGATATCATCCATTTCTTGCTCTAGAATAGTCATTGTCCATTCTGTTACTTCTTGTTTTGTGGTGTCCTACAATATTTTGATGCAGATGGTGAGCATCATGAGAAAATGTCTAGATGGACCAGCACACCAAATGCCTTCAGAGCTTGAGGGGAAAAAATCTAAAGAACAGGCACGTGATCTGAGCCTTCATCAGATCTGAAGCATAGGAAGAAGTCAGATAACTTTTTATCTGCCAACAGACCCTCCTCAATTTTTCTCTCTTCCACCCTTAAGAAATAACAACATGGATCTGGGCAGTTGTCCAGTGCAAACTGATCCTTCACTTAGTCACTTCTCCAAGGCTGCTTGCCTTTGGCTGATGACTCCAGAGGGTTTTCACTCCCATTATTTTCTAATCTCAAATTAAACGGGTTAGTCTTCAAACTTTATTATAACGGAGAGCCCAGATCAAAATCATGTGGAAATTCAGGTTTTATATGGTTAAGCTGGCCGTTGTTACTCCTATAAATTGTCAAGATTGATTCTAAGCTCTTGACAGAAATATGTTCTGATACATTTCAGTCAGGGCTAAACATAGGAAGTACCTTGGATTCTGGGTAGGCACACAATCCTTGTGCTTCAGTGTGATCCTCAAGTCTTCACCAAATGCATCATGGTGATTGTGGCCCATCTAAGGTGCCTAGGGATACGGGTAACCACAAATCTCTTGTTTGTCAAGGCCCAGTCTCCTCAGTGAGTTTCTTCCTAAAAACATAAGAATGGCAATACTGGATCAGACCAATGGTCTACCTAACCCAGTATCCTGTTTTCTGACAGTGGTCAATGCCAGATACTTCAGAGAGATTGAGCAGAACAGAGACTTGGGACACCCAGAGCATGGGGTTGCATCCCTGACCGTCTTGGATAATAGCCATCGATGGACCTATTCTCCATTAACTTATCTAATTCTTTTTTTTAACCCAGTTATACTTTTGGCCTTCACAGCATCCCCTGGCAATGAGTTCCACAGGTTGACTCTGTGTTGTGTGAAGTAGTACTTCCTTATATTTTGTTTTAAACCTGCTGCCTGTTAACTTCATTGGGTAACCCCTGGTTCTTGTGTTATACAAAGGGGTAAGTAACACTTACTTACTGACTTTCTCCACACAATTCGTGATTTTATAGACCTCTGTCATATCTCCCCTCAGTCATCTCTTTTCCAAGCTGAATAGTCCTAGTCTTTTTTTAATCTCTCTTCATATGGAAGCTGTTCCATATCCCTAATCATTTTTGTTCCCCTTCTCTGTACTTTTTTCTAATTCTTTTTTAAGATGAGGTGACCAGAACTGCACACAGTATTCAAGGTGTTGGCGTACAGTGGGTTTATATAGTGGCATTATGATATTCCTGTCTTATCTATCCCTTTCCTAATGGTGCCTAGCATTAATTTTTTTTGGCTGCTGCTGCATATTGAGCAGATGTTTTAATCTGCTATCCATAGTGACTCCAAGATCTCTTTCTTAAGTGGTAATACAACCAAAGGCACAAAGCACCGGTTTTCAACCCCGGAACGAAGGGCATAGTCTCCCAATGAAGTCGGGGTGGGCCCCAAGTAGGGCGAGGGGGACTAACTACACTAAAGCTAATAACTAACTTTACAAGAAAAACAAAGAGAAATGATGAACTGTACAGGAACGGGTGAGAACACTCTTGTAGACAAACTACGAGGACGGAGGCCAACGCAGCGGTAAGAGGGAACCAAAGGGGCGCAACCCCGCACGTCCTCATATAACCTTGCCTGGAGCACAAGGTGACGTACTACACACATGCAGGTCAATGGACACTGCTGCAGAAATCTTCCAGAGCATGGCGCACATGCGCACTCATGTTTGGAATACATATAGGGACTATCACTCAAAGAAGAATAGCTAATATAGACTCCTTCGTTTTGTATGTATAGTTGGGGTTATGTTTTCCAACGTGCATTACTTTACACTTATTAACATTGAATTTCATCTGCCATTTTGTTGCCCAGTCACTCAGTTTTGTGAGATCCCTTGTAACTTGTAGCAGTCTGCTTTGGACTTAACTATCTTGAGTAATTTTGTATCCTCTGCAAACTTTGCCACCGCACTGTTTTTCCCCCTTTTTCCAGATCATTTATTAAACGTGTTGAACAGCATTGGTCCCAATGCAGATTCTTGGGGGACCTGGCTATTTAAATCTCTCCATTGTGAAAACTGAGCATTTATTCCTACTGTTTTGTTTCCTCTCTTTAACCAGTTACTGATCCATGAGAGGACCTTCCCTCTTATCCCATGACTCCTTACTTTGAGGGACCTTGTCAAACACTTTTTGAAAGTCCAAGTACATTATATCTACTGGAACACCCTTATCCACATGTTTGTTGACCCCCCCCCCCCTCAAGGAATTCTAATGGCACTGAAGTAATTGCCAGGATCACCTCTGGAGCCTTCTTTAAAAATTGGTGTCACATTAGCCATCTGTTGTTTGTCTGGAACGGAGGCTGATTTAAGTGATAGGTTACATACCAGTTCTGCTATTTCATATTTGAGTTCCTTCAGAACTCTTGGGAGAATACTGTCTGGTCATGGTGACTTACTACTGCTAAATTTAATTCCAAAACCTTCTCTATCAACACCTGAATCTGGGACAGTTCTCTGGATTTGTCACCTAAAAAAAATGGCTCCGGTGTGGGAATCTCCCTCACATCCTCTGCAGTAAAGACCAATGCAAAAGAATTCATTTAGTTCCTCCACAATGGCCTTTTCTTCCCTGAATGCTCCTTTAGCACCTCAACTGTCCAGTGGCTGCACTGATTGTTTGGCAGGCTTCTTACATTTGTTTTTGCTGATTTAATTTTTGTGTCTTTTGCTAGCTGGTCTTCTAATTCTTTTTTGGCCTTTTTATCCTTTGACACTTGACTTCCCAGAATTTATGCTCTTTTCTATTTTTCTAAGTAGGATTTGACTTGCAATTTTTAAAAGATATCTTTTTGTCTTTAACTACCTTTTTTTTTTTTTTAACTCTGTTTAGCCATGGTGGCATTTTTTTGGCCCTCCTAGGGGTTTGTTATATATAATAAAATAAATACACACACACTTTTAGTTCTTTTAGTTTACATGTATTTCAGGCTTGTGATTGTTCCTTTTAATTTCCGTTTAACTAGCCTCCCGATTTTTGTGTAGTTCCCCTTTTTGAAGTTAAATGCTACCATGTTGGGTTTCTTTTACTCTCCCCTCATCTCCCGAGGATATTAAATTTAATTACGTTATGGTCACTATTACTGAGCAATTCAGCTGTATTAACCTCTTGGACCAGATCCTGTAGTCCACTTAGGACTAAATCAAGAATCGCTTCTCCCTGTTGGGAGAATTCCCAATTCATTTTGCATAGAACTTTTCCTTCACTAAGACATAGAGACTAACTTTCATAGGAGCAGCTGTCAACTCTATAGTGTTGGCTGCTTTTCTACCAGGAGAGAGACATTCAAAAATACATAGCTTCAACAAAGGCATGAAAATAACCTTTTGAGTCTTCTGGGCTTATGGCCTCCTGCACATACGTGAGTCTGTTTCTCTTACTGAGAATGTGGGCTCTGCAATTCTGGCTAAGCATCAGTTTCATAACAGGAAAAGGCAATCTACTAGCACTGCTGAGAGTGCCATAGCAAATTCAAGAATTCCCCATCTGGTGGTGATTAACTTCCAATATCCTCTTGTAGAGTCTCATTTTGACAGCCATCTGAATTTCCATTTATAAGAATGGATGCCTCAAACCTGGGTTGGGGAGTCCATCTGGGCGACTTTGTCAGGGAAACCAGACTGTGTATTGGAGCCCCGAACGGTACTACTGGTGCTGAGACCTTTACTTTCTTGTATCAAGAATTTGTGAGAGGGCATAGCCACAGGTGTTACTTCAATGGATTTGGGGAGACGGGTTCTCACAACAAATTTTTTGGTGGCTGCTCTGACCATTTTTCCTAAAATATTTAATTAACTTTAGAAAAAAGAAATAAATATGGCGGTAGACATGACCAAATCATTGTAATTGATTTATAGAGGTTTTTTTTGAAGACTCAATAAAAATAATGTACAGTTATATCTATTCTTTATTTTTGGTGACCATATTTCCCTATGCTGAATACAGGACACCTGGTAAAATTACACATATACAAGTGAGTTTAACAGCAATCAATCAGAACTATGCAGTGCAACCGTTCAAATTAACATCAAGTTGACTGAGCCCCTGTTGTAAAGAAATACTGTGTAGTTGGATTCTTTTTATTTACTGTCTTATCTATAAGGCTTTAGGTTTCACATGGGCAGAGATCACATGCGCACACACATACGCTCCCGTATACCTCTCTCACATGGGGGGAACGGGGCAGGAACCAACCGACCCACCACTCCCTGCCTGGCGCTCTCTGCCATCCAGGCCTGGCTGGGCCCCCGAGACAGACCTGTCTCTCCTGGTACCGCGTTGTCCCAGGGCAACATGTGGGGGGGGGGGGGGCACACAGGGTCACATGACCCCCCTCCCTAGATTTCTGTCAGGGTTCACACCAGAATGTGGCCAGCAGCAGCCTTTCGGCACTCTGCAGGAAGGAAGGGACAGAAGCTGCTTCCAGCCACGGGCCGGGGGTGAGGAGAGGGATGACCTGGAACCGTGTCTTTACAGAACTCATCTCTTCCCCCTCCCCTGTGGCTGGAAGCAGCTTCTCCCTTCCTGCCCGCACACTGTCAAAAGGCAGGTAACACCTCCACCACCTGTCCCCCAACTACAGTGCAGGCAAGAAGGGTTAAGCCCTAAGGATACATTGTGCACCAGGGACCGCAGGGGCTTCAGCAAACCTGGCCAGAGAGGTGGCTCGGCAGGGGAGGGTGCCATGGGGACAGAGTAGGGGCTCAGCAGAAGAGGGTGTGAAGACCCTGCCTGGGGCGCTACTGCGGAGTCGGGGTGGGAACAGGCTGGAAATTCCACCACCTCCAGCCACTCCAGAGCTTAGCTGAGGGGCAAAGAGGCTTCCCCATGCCACTCTGTGAGGGGCTTTGGCACATGCCGGAGGGTCTTGGTTTTTCGGGGAAGAAAGGAGCCTGCCAGCCAGGCTGTTGGTGAGCTGAGTGTTCCGACCAGGGGCTGGTTCTCTGTACAGAGCGGGACGTGCCCCACCGGGGGGGGGGGGAATATGGAGGAGCTGGGGGGGACGGGGACGGGTGATGTTGAAGGGGCAAAGCAGGGAGAGGACAGCGAGAGGGGGAGCATGTTAAAGGGCCTATGGGAGGGCAGCAGAGGCGACATGTAACCGGCCACTGCGTGGTGCCTGTCCGCGCATATTGGCCACTGCAGTGCGCAGCCAGTGCGGTCTGGGGACGGGGGGAGGCTCCTGCTGGCCAAGAGCCGGCACATAGTGGGGGCTGCACTGATGGACAAGCAGGGGCAGTGGCTGGCCCTATGGGCTGCAGCTTTGCCTTGCATACCCACCCCCATCGTCGGTCACTGGAGCTCGCCACTCACTGCTGGTGGGTGGGTGGCTTGCAAGAAGGGATCCGGCCGGCAGCAGGACCCGTCAGTACTGACAGTTCGCCCATTTTTAAGAAAAAGTCAGGACACCTGAAATACGGGACTGTCCCTCTAAAAAGAGGACGACTGGTCACCCAATCTTTATTGAACTTAAACAGAACAGAAACACAAATAAGGTGCTTTGCACATTCTTGTCTTTTTTGTTGTTTCTTGTGCTTTTTTGGTTGCCTGTCTTTTTTTTTTTTTTTTTTTAAAGATGTGCTAGCTAGTAAGTCTGCTGCTGTGAAAAGTGATACTTGTATGTTTAATGTCATTTTTCACAGCAGACTTACTCAGCTGGGGCAAGCCTCGGGACAGATTAGGCCATGGATGGGGAGGTGGGTAGGGAGGCAGCAAGGGCAATGGGGGAAATGGATGAGGGGCTGGGGGATGTGGGGGGGATGGGGAAGTGGGGTGTAAGCCTGGGACCAGAGTCCACCGCTGTGCAGCTGGGGGCAGGGGCCAGGGCCCAAGCCCATCACTGGGGGATGGAGCCTGCTGCTGCATGGCCGAGGTCCGGGGCTGGAGGAGGCAGCAGGCGTCAGGAGCGATACAGAATGGTGGTGGTAAGTCCACGGCCAGAGCCCGGGTCTGGAGCCCACCACTGCACAGCTGGGAATCAAGGCTAGATCCCAAACCCCCATGGCCAGGGGGCGGAACCTGCCGCCATATGGCCAAAGCCCAGGACCAGAGGTAGCAGCGGCGGCTGGGATTAGGGAGGCAGAATTTGCCAGGAGCTGGGGTTGGCAGCAGGTCTGCTTACTGAGTCATTGACTGTGCTGCCCAGTTCCCAAGTCCCAGCCCATCTTCCCTGTTTCTTGGACCTCTCCTCCTACTCCTTACTCATTTCCACAATTAGTTCTGTTTTTATTAATGATACTATTAATAACAATAAAAGAGAAAAAAACAAACTGTTAAAAATAAAGTACAATGTGTAAGACCTTCACTGTGGAGTGGAGTTTGGGACTTGGAGAAATGGGAAGGGGTCCATAGAACGAGGCTGCTGGTTTAGGCTCTGGGACCAGACAACCAGGCTTAGCAGGAAGGCTGGATACCATGGGCCTCTGGCACCCATCTCAGCTGTGTAGTATGACTCTGTAGCATCTCCCATTAATGCCTAGTTTGTCTGTCCATATACACTCAACCTTTAAACTCTGATAATTATCAATAATAGAAAATGTCACCCTTTTTAAATGGCATGGGAAATGGGAGTCAGGGAACATCAAGAGGAGACCTTAAGGGGAGGAATGGAAGAGAAGAGCTTGTGACCATGAACATGGAGAAGGAGCAAGAGTCCACAGGGCAAGGAGACTTCAAGGGTTGGTGAGGTATGGAAGTGAACATGGGATAGTGTGTAGTAGGGGATATAATAATGTAGGAGGTAGAGATCTGGACTACAGGAGATAAGCAGGATCCCAGAAATCGGCCACCTCTGTCCAGGAAACTGGACGTTAGTCATGTCATGAGAGATCAGACTGTATAAAGTAGTGACATTTTATGTGTAGAAAAACCATTTTAAATAAATTTGTATAGGCTTTAAAAGAAGTTTTTGTCTTCACAAGTGCGTGCGTTTGGGCTTTTGAAAATAATGTGACTGCAGATGGAGGGAAACAGTAATTTAAAAAAGAAATCAATTTTTAAAATAACTTTCTAATTTTTTGTTAATATGTGGCACATAGTGTACAGAATACATGATAGTGTTGGGTGGTATAAAGATTTTATTAGCACTTGGTGTCGTCTACTTAACCCATTGACTTAATCACCGATGAGTAAAGTGGTCATTGTGACTCATGCCAAAAAATACTCTTCATACCATACCAAGTCATGTATGTGTAATATAGTATACATTTTTATATTGCAATCATTTTATAATATATATAAAATGAAATTTGTTGTAGGCAGACAGTCCTATTTTGTAGGGCCCCGGTTTGCAGCTTAGAGCTAGTTGTCAGAAAAGATTGATTGTTGGGGTCTAATGAGCTCATTTCTATTGTTTTATTGCCTGTTATCACTTACCAGTTGTATAAGCAATCTGTGATTTGTGGATTTTATCAAACAAGACGATAAAAAATAACAGGAGTTGGTGCAGACAGATTACCTATTATGAAATCAGGGCATGAATATCTCATCTGCTGACATTTCTCAGGCAATTCAATGTTTTGTTGTTTGTGGTCTTTGATGTTGTAAAAATAACACGCACTTGAATGCTTTTTGTAGTGAGCCTTTAACTTTGCAGGCAGATGTTGCTACAGCAACAAAATAAAGCAGGATACTATAAAAGTTAAATGCACTCTTATTGATTCATTCCCACCCAAGTGGAGGGTATTTTGGATTCTTATATTGCATTGAAATTGGTCTGATGAGGCAAACCAGCTCTAATTTAGTAACACAAATTTAGCTGCTTTCAGTCATATCTGCTATCGTATATGGGTGCTTGTACTATTTTTGGCTTTTTATTACTTTCTCATAGTATCGTTTTTGTTCCTTTTTAAAATACTGCATGCTAATGAGTGTTGGTTTATAAGCAGCATGCATGTGGTTCAAGTTTAGCGAGATGCTTACACTTGGAGAAATCCACATGTGATAGAGGTTAGGTATTACAGCTTGGCCCAGTACCTCTCTGAACTGATGCTATCCTGTTGTGAGGGGAGTTAATTGCTGGGTCCCATATGCTTCAAAACCAACTGGGTCTGGGCAGAGTCTAACAACTCTTTCTAGCTCTCTGTCTATAAGGCACATTCCCAGGCTTAGATCTTGTGCCTGGCCTTTCCTTGGGGGATGGGACTCTGCAGTCCAGCTACCCGAGCCCCTGAAACCAGTGCTTCAGAGCCCCCCACTTACACATGCTGCTCCTAGGCTGAGGGCTCTCTGGGTTTCTATTTTAACCCAGGCCGTACCTGGTAACAAAGCAAGGAATATAGGTTTAGCAGTGGAATTTCTTATCCAGAGTGACTATTCTTAAAAGCTCTTGAGTAACAGATCTTCGAAAACAACAGTGCACCCTATCCTGGTCTGATCTGGCCTCATCTGGGACTAGGAGTCCAGGGTTTGTCTGTGTTCAGACTGGGTGGAGTCCCTCTCGTTCTCTGTCTGTCTGTCTCTCCTGTAAATGCTCCTCAGAATAGAATAGCATTTCTGTCTCCTTACCATGTGCTTTATTGCAGCAGTTCTCAAACTGTGGGTTGGGACCTCAAAATTGGTCGCGACCCTGTTTTAATGGGGTCACCAGGAGTGGTGGTAGACTTGCTGGGTCCCAGGGCCAAAGCCCAAGCCCCACCGTCTGGGGCTGAAGCCAGTGACGGGACTCAGGTTTGGCCCTCCTCACCTGGGGCAGTGGGGCTGAGGCTTCGGCCTCCCCTCCTGGGTTGTGTAGTAGTTTTCACTGTCAGAAGGGGGGTTGCGATGCAATGAAGTTTGAGAACCCCTGGCTCTATTGGAAGACTCCAGCCTCCCTCCCCTAGTCATGCTCATGCCCCTGTGTAGAAAAACCATTGTTCATTTGAGGGTAGGAGACAGCAGTTGAGACACAATCCAATCCAGTGGCTCCAGATTGCTGATAGCTTCTCAGCATAGTCCTTCAATAAGATGTCAAATACCTTTCCTGGGCTGGGCTGCTATGTAGAATGCAATTCCTTGGGCTTGTCTGAGGCAAGATTAGACATGTGTTGAACACACAATACAAAATAGAGTTTATAATTTTGATACAAATGTGTCACACTAGGCTGATATCTTTATTCTGAATGAGCCTTGGTTTATAGTATTTTTTTCTATTTAGTTACATTTGCCAAATAATTTAAATTAATTTAAGTATCCTAATGCTTCCTTCTGTTACTTATGCCAGTGTAATTCCATTTACTTCAATTAAATGTGGATAAATAGGGAAATGTCATGAATTGAGTTATAGAGTTCTCAGCTTTAAGGGTAAAATGCATAACTGAGTTGGTGTAGTTACTCTAAAAGCAAGTATTATAATTCCAGGAACTTTATGTACTCTCAACCTTAACTCAGTTTTAGCACAGGTTTTGTCTGGGAATAGAAAAGAAAATGTGAACAAAATAAATACAGAATTCTTTATAGTGTCACAAAAGGAATTCATAATGTTAACAAACCAATGACAAACTTCTTATGCCACCAGTTGTGATTTCTTGAAGTAGTATGTTAAAACACAAGTGTTAATTCTGGGTGCCTCTAGAATTATGGGGCTAATATTCTTGAGTATGTAAATCTACTAATTGTGAGAGGTTGCCTTTATATATTGAGCATTCTTGACCTTTTTGACTGATTTCAGTGTTTTCATGGCATTTCAGAGCTTCAGACAACAAAGAGGAAATGTCATCTTCTAGTAGCCAGCTGCTTGATCATCAACACATCAAAAAAAGAAGAAAAGACAGGACAAGGCTGAGATCGCCATCTGTAACTATCATGAGCACATCTGCCCGAACAAGGCCACTTCAGAGTTTCCAGAAGAGGAAACTATACAGAATGAGCAGTGCATGTTACTGGAATCAACAGGTAGAGCTGTCTCCTCTCCTTTAGAAGACAAAAGCAAAAATTCCAGCTGGCAGTGTCTGTATGTGTCCGTCTGCTATAACGGTATATTACATGCTGCTGTTTTGATTGTTCAGTACATTCAGACAGTGTGCAGTACATGTGACAGGAGTTTAGCTGTGTCAGCAGGAGTTCACAGTTAAGGAGTTGAATTTAAAAATTGCTCAGAATCCTGCTTTATCAAATTCATGCATTTGTTTTACAGTTGCCTTCAAATTCATTTTACAGTCGGGGGTGGGGTGATTTAATGATTTTTTTTAAGGAGACTTTACTGCTGGGGAAACAAGCTACAACATAAATCTGCTAGCTGTTTGCTTTTAGAGCGTTTGTTTAACTAAAGAAAGTTTACACAGCTGGTAGTGCATTATTGTGTGGGAAATTAAACTGCTATATCTTAATCTTGTTTCCGTTTTTGCCATTCCCAACCAGCTCTGCTCGCTTCTTCATAGCATTAGTAGTGCCTTAAAACTGTCTGTTATAAATTAAGATTTTGTCCATTACAAAGAAACTGAATTGAATTAAATGCTTAATGTGGAAAAATCTATTTTAGACTGCTACTTGTGTAAGACAAATGCTGTTTGTAGGCATGTCCACTATACCAAGAATACACTGAGATTCCAAATGTTATGAATACTGAGTGAGTTTGCCACTTGCTCCTAAAGGGTTGAATTACCTGCTGTTTTCCAAATTAGTTGTAAGGTCGTTATTAAAGCAGCATTAATCCCAAGGGATTTTGATGCTTTGCACGACCTTCCTATACCTTTTGGAAACTGTATTGTAGTGGTGCTTTTGCATCACAATAACACAGCCTGTTAGCGTTTCCATTCTAAAGTTGGATTGGCATTATAGGCGAGCAGGGCATTAGTGAACTAGGATTTTGGAAGGTACAATTTTGCTCTCCCACTAGTTTTTTGTGTGTACATATGTTTATACTAACTTGAAATTGTTTTGATTTTTAATTGCTTCCAGTAGTATGTCATCTTTAATCCCACAAATCAAATCTAATGAGAGCCTCTGAAAATAGGAAATACAATGGATATGTGAAAATTATAGCGGCAGTACTCACAACCCCTTAGGGGAAAGCATAATAAATGCTGTGGGTGAAATCTTGACCTCATTGAAGTCAATGGCAAAGTTCCCTTTGATATCCGCGAGCCAGGATTTGACCATATGAATAGATAAGCAAGATTTTTGAATCTGAATATGATCAGATATTCACAAATAGTGTGGTTAGGCCATTGCCAATAAGAAGCAAGATTTCAAGTTTATTATACGGTATATTCTCCTTAGATTAAGAAAAAGATCTCCACCTCTCTGCAGCAAAAAGGGCCAGATTTACAAAGGCATTTAGTAGAACTGGTGAGAAATTCTCTGGCAGAATATTTTTCCATAGGAGAATGCTGATTCATTGAAATAAAAATGTTTTGCGGAGGTGGCTTGATTTTAACAAAAGTCTGATGGAAAGTAGGCAGGTTTCTCTCTGAAACCTTTCTGGTTTCCTACCAGCTTGCTCATTCAGCTTCTTGGCCGCCTGGAGGATCGCTTGGAACTGAGAGTCTGCAAGCTGTGGGAGCTCTAGCTCGTAAGCTACCATGCCTCTCAGCTTCTCTGTGGTTCAGCTGGCATGCTGGCATTGAGAAAGACTTCTATGTTCCCAGCTTCTCTGCAGTTTGCCTGGGTGGGCTGCTGCAGAACTGCCTCCAGGCTCCTGTCTCCCCTTCTTCAGCCCATTGGGCACTTTGAGCTTGGGAGCCAGCATTCTAAGACTCCTCGCTCAGCTGGGACTCCCAGGATCTGCGGCTCTGGTGCAACCAGTCAGGTGGACTGCTGTGAAGTCAAGGATCAGAGGGCTTTTCCAAATAGGAACAAAACTAAATTTTGAAATATCAAAATCCTCCATGAAATCAAATGACCTTCCTCTGCATATATCTAGAGTTTAAGCCTAATGATCCCGAGATCGGTGCCTAGTGGGATTTTCGTAAGTGCCATTTGTACCTTTAGGTACCTAAATACCTTTGAAAATGTGGCCCAAAGTCACTATAGTTCTGACCAAAGAGGGGAAAAACCCATAGAAAACAGTAATACGAGTAGGGTGTGGTGAACAGAGAAGTAGAGACCTAACACTTCAGCTGCAGGTCACTACTGCAGGACCAGAGCATGGGGCCACTAGGGGGTGGAAGACAAATGTGACTCTACCTCACCTTTTCTCTTTCTTGGATTGTGGGACTGGTTGGGGATGAAGATGGTCCTGGTTGCATGTTAGTCTGTCAGACTAGGATTTAAAGATGTGGTGTTAGGAGTTAGCTACCATCTTCTACAGATCTAGCGTAGACTTCAACATGTGCTACATGCTAAGACAGTTGAGTAAAAGACCCTCCGCCACTCCCCCACCCCCATCCCTGCCACCCTTGGCTTTAACTTAGCTAGTTCATTATGTGTTAAAGACAGTATGTCTTGTCTACTGGGATTTTTCAAATATGTTATTTAGCGCATTACATAACACCTTAAATCTTAGTCTGGACAAGCCCAGATTGACCACTGTAGTTTGCACCTGATTGTAATGGCTCCCTAGGAACCATTATGCTGGTGAGGATTGATGGAATGCAATGTGATTTGGCAGTCCCCCCACCCCCTATGCAAGAAACCACCTATACCTGCCTATACATCTATAGGGAGGGGCCAAGAGCTGGCTGTGCAGACTTTACACCAGCTGAAGGTTTCTCTCGCCTCCTAGGAATCCTTGTGTACTCATTTAGGATGGCTTTAAGGTTCTTTTATGTCACTTTTGCAGCCCAAAGGGACCTTAACGTGGGCCAGAATCTGGCCACTCCTGGATCTCTGGATTCAGTTCCTAGTCGCCTTTTCAAAGTCCAGTTTTTAGATTAATTTAAATTTTAGCAGTGGGCTTTTATAGATGGAAAAATGATTTGTTCATTTCTGAATCTTTTGCTTGGATGGTGTTCGCTTAGTGTTTTGCAAAGGAGGTGCCTAGAGTCTGGGTAGCCCAAGCAGTTGATAATAGGATACGGAGATAGGATCCAAGTCCCAGGGGACAGATGTCATTATCACTATTGCAGTAACTGGAAATCTTAGTAGAGGAACCAAGATGAACTTTTGCATCTAGAGCAGTTCTCTCTAAGTTAGTATGGAGGCAAATTGAAGGAGCTGTGTGTGCTATGACTGTTGTGAAGAAAAAATAAATAAAAAAAAGATGTAGTCCTCCTGTGCTGTCAATCTAGGGCCTTTCACAAATGTCAAATTTATTTAAAATGTTAAAAATTAAGGAGAAAGAAAGAAAACGCTAGGCACATAATGCCTCTGTTGGAAAGGAGGAGAAAGAAATCTTGCCAAGGAAGTAAGTGACAAAATCAGACTGAGCATTTTAAACATGTTCTGACAACCTAAATTAAATAGATATCAAGTCCTTGAATTAAGAGCTGTCATCAGTGTATCACTTCCTTCAAGAAATCTTATTCTTTCCGTGGCCTAGCAGCCTTTCGGTCACTTTCTCTTCGTCTTAGTCGCTACGGTTGGTTACCCGGCCATTGATGAGATTGTTCAGCGTGAAATAGAAAAGCCGAGTATCATTCCAGGCTGATTGTTAGATTAGGCAGAATTTCTAAGGATGAGGCTGCAAAATGGGCACTGGCCCTTGAGATTGACAGTTATTTTGTCAGAGAACGCAACTATCAGTTTGTCAATAGAGAGCTCAGCAAATTTGCTTGATCTCGGACCGAGAAAGATAGATTTCACCTTAAAGGGATATATGAAGTTTCATGCTGGATTCTTAATTCAACTTAATAATGTGATACGGGGCTCTCTAGCAAGAAATGACTATATCCTCTTTATTTTGGGTACTTATATGGCCTCTGTTACCATAGTATCTGAGCACCTCACAATCTTTAATGTATTCAGCCTGACAACATCCCTGTGAGGTAGGGAAGTACTGTCTCTCTCGTTTTACAGATGGGGGACTGAGGTACAGAGAGATTAAGTGATTTGCCAGAGATCACAAAAGTCTGTGAAGGTGCAGGGAACCGAACCTGGGTCCCAAACTAGCACCCTAACCACTGGCCTGTCTTCCTCCTGAGAAGTAAAACAGCGTTTCCTCCCTTTTTCCCCTTCCAGTTTTTTACTGGCTCATTTTAATACCTTCTTCAGGATGCCATTGCCCCAGAATGGTGGTGGATGAGGTAATGCAGTGGCGTAGTTTGAATGAGACAATTTAAAGGTGACTACATTGTCTGAAGTATCCTTCTAGCTAGATTTGAGATTGTCTTTTCAGATAACTAATTGCATTAGATTCCACTTATTAGCAACCGTTTGGTTCCCAGCAAAAAAGTTACTATTATCTGAGAGCTGCCAATAAGCAAAAGGCAGCTCTGTGGGGCTGGAGCCAAGGAAGAAAGCGCTGGGACATGTCCAACAAACCTTCCTGCAGTTGGTGCTCGTCACATCCCAGCATTAACCTTCCTGAGGGGCCACAGCTAGGGAAGGAAGTGCTGGGATGCGCCGAACCCGGTCCCTGGTGTCAGGGCAGGGCGTAGCCTGAAGCACGCAGGGAGAAGTACTGTGCAGCTCCGTGGGCCCGCAGTACCTCGCTCCTCATGGGAAGCCCCAGCATCCAGGCTGCAGCTCCCTCCTTGTTGCTGCTCTGCCCGTAGCCTCCCCTTCCAACCTCATCTTCCAGTCCACAGCACCGGGACTTGGGCAGAAGCTCCTCTGTTGGGCAGGGATGTGGGTGCCACACCCACCTGTGTGGGCAGCAGGTCCCAGGCCACTTGCAGGTTTGCGGGGCTGTAGATAGAAGGAAGCACTGGGATGTGCTGAGCATTGGCTGCAGAAAGGTTTGTGGGGCTGCCGCCAAGGAAGGCAGTGCTTCCTTCAGGGCTGCAGCTCTGTAAACCTGCTTGTGGCTGGGGCCTATCTTCCAAAATGTTGCTAAGTGGCATGTCTGTTGCCAATAGCCGAATCCAATTAACATTAAAGTCAACGGGACAGGATTGGTTCCTAGCAAAATGTTGCTGTGAAGCAAAGTTGTTAATACTGGGATTGCTGCTTAATAGCATCCACTATATCTGACTTCCTAAATTGAGGGGATCAAGTAACTCTGGTATAATAGTTTGAACAGGGTTGCTTTATTTTGTAGTCCTAGGCAATTTTATGCACCCCTTCATATTGCTCCCATATGCGTGGAATAGCTTTCAGTTTCTCTTTTGTCAAATGCTGCTTCTTGCCCTTCCCATCCCTCCATGGTCTTTTGGGAAGCTATTTTTAGTTAATGTCTCCATTACTAAAGTTCATACCGTCTTATTCCTGATCTCTTGTCCCATTTGTCAGTTGGATTGTAAGGCCTTTGGGAGAAGGCTCATGTGTGTCGTGCACTGTAGATTTACAGAGCTATAGAATACTCATGATCGTTCGCAGATTCTTGTGTCCCAGAATCTCTTTGGGCTTATTCTAACTCAGTGTCTCTACACTGGCCTCTGTTTTGCCAATTTCGTCTTTGCAGAAAATAGCTCCTTTTGTATACTCCTCCTCTGCTTGACTCTGTTATCATTTGTTATTATTTAACATTTATATTGTGGTAACACAATAAATGACACAACTTGGTAGGGTCCCTTTGTGTAGGTAGGTACTGTGCAAACATAGTAAATGACAATCCCTGCCAGAAAAATCTGTACAGTTTGAAAGATGAGGCATAACAGACGGGTGAGGCTATTGGAGATTGGGGGAGAAGGGATAACAATATAATAGGACATGGGTCATCTGGCTCTATTATAACCATTTGCTGACTACTAGTATCCTCAGAAGCCTGTTCATCCCTTTGGGCCAGGCTTTGCCTGTTCAGCATGACTGAGTACCAGTACTGACCTGTAGGTGAGAAGAATGGTCTCTCTTGCTCTGCAATCCGTTTTTCTCTTGATTCCTAAAGGGACTCTCTTGACTCTTCTCTGATTCCAGACCCTAACAAATACCAGTTTTCTGAGCATCTGTTAGACACTGAAGCAAGATAGGGTTTGTCTCTGGAAGAGTATTCATTCTATTTTTATTTAATTGTTCAAAAGACCTTACAATATTAGAAAATTAGGCCATTTCTTGACCTCAAGAGTCAGCAAACCATCTTTCAAAATAGAAGCTATGACTGTAATGCATTTGTGCAGTTCATCAAGATGATTTTTGAACAATTATTGAACTGTAGGATTCAGGCTAGTATGTTTTAGTACATCAGAGACACAGGAAGTACAGTAGAACCTCAGTTATGAACTGACCGGTCAACCAGACACCTCATTTGGAACTGGAAGTACACAATCAGGCAGCGAAGCAACAGAAACAAACAAAACAAAACAAAAACCTGTATAGTACAGTACTTTATTAAATGTAAACTACTAAAAAGAAGAGGAAAGTTTAAAAAAAAATTGACAAGGGTAAGGAAACTGTTTCTGTGCTTGTTTCATTTAAATTAAGATGGCTAAAAGCAGCATTTTTTTTCCTGCATAGTAAAGTTTCAAAGCTGTATTAAGTCAGTGTTCAGGTGCAAACTTTTGAAAGAACAACCATAATGTTTTGTTCAGAGTTATGAACAACCTCCATTCCCGAGGTGTTTGTAACTCTGAGATGCTGCTGTTTGGTTTGTTAGTCTGGAAGCTCAAAAGCGCCTGAATTCCAACTGAGACTTTGCCACTCATTTGCTTTGACAATTGGCAAGTTATAAACTATCTCTGTGTGTGTGTGTGTGTGTGTGTGTGTGTGTGTGTGTGTGTCTATATCTATATATAAATATATATAAAACAGTTTTCAAGTACATAAAAGGTTGTTACAAGGAGGAGGGAGAAAAATTGTTGTTCTTAATCTCGGAGGATAGGACAAGAAGCAATGGGCTTAAATTGCAGCAAGGGAGGTTTAGGTTGGACATTAGGAAAAACTTCTTAACTGTCAGAGTGGTTAAGCACTGGAATAAATTGCCTAAAGGGAGGTTGTGGAATCTCCTTCGGGGATTTTTAAGAGCAGGTTGAACAAACACCTGTCAGGGGTGGTCTAGATAATAGTTAGTTCTGCCTTGAGTGCAGGGGACTGGACTAGATGAACTCTCGAGGTCCCTTCCAGTTCTATGATTCTATGTTTCTACATCCACTGAATGCTGATAATAACTTACCTTGCCCACAGTGGTGTTGAGAGCTACAAAAATGTTTTACAATTATGAGGAGAATGGAGTTGTGGAGAGTGGACAAGAGAGAGGTTTCAACCAGGGAGCTGTTTGTATTGTTTGGTATTATTTTAATTTTTTTAAATGATAAATATAATTTAAAAAGCCAATCTGGTAATAGGAAAAAGTTTAAATGTAAATATATTTCCAATTATATGCAAAAGAAGAATTAAAAATAACCCCTGGAAACTATCAGAAGAGGCTTGAATTTTTTTATTTATTTTTTAAACTAGGCAGAGGTAAAAATTTTAATTAAACAACACAAAAAAATTTAAACTACATTGATATCAAATTGTGCACTAGCTAACCCATTCAGCCATAGGATCTTATCACTATAACCATCATTCTCCTTCCTCTCCTGCTGCTTATGTCACGCATTTGTTCTTGCATCTTGTCTTAAGCCATTCAGTGGTTGTTTCTTGCGGTCTAACCCCACTTTGTGATTGTGATAGCATGCAGTCCCCTTACTTAAAAGTTCCTCAGAGCAATGGATTGAGAGGACTGCAACTTAACAAAACTAAACTTCTCCAAAGGAGTGTTTACTTCGGGGGCAAAAAAGCACAAGGTTTTTAAATTCTAGTCTCAACTTGGCCAAATAATAAAATGTTGTCAAGTATCAGAGGGGTAGCCGTGTTAGTCTGAATCTGTAAAAAGCAACAGAGGGTCCTGTGGCACCTTTAAGACTAACAGAAGTATTGGGAACATAAGCTTTCGTGGGTAAGAACCTCACTTCTTGCATCTGAAGAAGTGAGGTTCTTACCCACGAAAGCTTATGCTCCCAATACTTCTGTTAGTCTTAAAGGTGCCACAGGACCCTCTGTTGCTTTTTAATAAAAGGTTTTCATCCTTCTAGTACTATTTTCAGTTGCTCCCCTCGTTGCCATTTTGTTACTGGATTTGACTGATATATGTTCTAGTGCAGGGGTAGGCAACCTATGGCACGTGTGCCGAAGGCGGCACGCGAGCTGATTTTCAGCGGCACTCACACTGCCTGGGTCCTGGACATCGGTCTGGGGGGCTCTGCATTTTAATTTAATTTTAAATGAAGCGTCTTAAACATTTTAAAAACCTTATTTACTTTACATACAACAATAGTTTAGTTTATATATTATAGACTTATAGAAAGAGACCTTCTAAAAACAATTAAAATGTATTACTGGCACGCGAAACCTTAAATTAGAGTGAATAAATGAAGACTCGGCACACCACTTCTGAAAGGTTGCTGACCGCTGTTCTAGTGTTTTTCTTAGAATTTTATCTGTGCTGTCTGCTGTAGTGTATGTGGTTAATAATAATGTGGAAAGGTAATTGTTCTTGCCTTGACATTTGATTTTGGTAGCTTTTCACATAACGTCCCAGGTAAACCCACAATACTTGCTATTTGGGGTTTTTGTGTTTAATCTCTCCACACTATTAAATGTCTGTGCGCCTAATGAGAGACACAAGGTGGGTGAGGTAGTATCTTTTATTGGACCAGCTTCTGCTGGTGAGAGAGAGAAGCTTTCAAGCTTACACAGAGCTTTTCTTCTTATCCGGTGTTTTGCACCTTATTTGGTTATTTACATCTGAATTGGTGGTGATTTATAACTACTTCACACTCCCTTTACACTGTTATTAATCACTATACAATTTAAACAGCAGTGGAGAATCAGTCTCTGTGAATATTCCCTACTAGGTTCTTTCCTTTTGAAGCCATGCTGGCTTTTCATTGTAAGGATGAGAAGTACTAATTTCTCCTTGTTTTAAAATTTCTCTATGTTGTGTCTCCATCTACTGGTTAAACTTGACAAATTTGGTTGTCTGGACTGACTCAAAATTACAAATAATGTACTAAAGGTGAATTACCTTTAGATGTCAGTAAGAGTATGAATATTTTTCTCACACAGAGGGAATAGGCATATGGAGTAAAAATTACATCACAGAAGTGTTGTCAACTCCTGCCATTTGTATCTTGTGATATGCTGTGTCTAAAGCCCCAACAGCTGGAGTCAAGTGATTACATAAGAATCCCAGATTTAATTTTTTGTAAAGTTTCCAGATCTCATGGTTTCAGAAAAAAATTCCAAAAGCATGAAATGAGTATGTACCCTAAAGTCTCAGAAAACAGAAGGCAAACAAAAAGAATCCAAATTTTATTTTTTTAAAAATATCTCAAGATTTTCTGGGTCTCAGCTCATGATTTTTGAAAGCTTAGGGTTGGCTTAGGGATGGCAGTACTGTTATATGATTATTACAGTACTTGTTATTTTTAAGTGACATACACACATGTTACCATCTTAAACAAGTAAAGACTGAATATCTGCTCTGGTTTTAATTTAGGTTTTAAGCTTTTTAGGGCAGGGAGTTTTATAATATGCCCTGATCCTGGCTGGTGGTCTTTGCACTACTGTAATACAAATTGTTGTTGTTAATTATTATAATACATGGAGAGCTTTCTGTCAAAGTTAAGACAAAAACAGGAATTGACAGCAATGCAAGGCGGGGTTGGGAGAAAGGCAAGAGTTAATGCAGTATGAACATGCAGTTACTTAGCCTAATGCATGCATCTTGAGGGTTCCACCCCATTTTGCTTGAAGGGGGTCGGTGGGGGAGGGGAAAAGAGTGAGATAAATTATATATAAATATTTGTAAGGTGTTTTGAAGTCTGTATTTGAATCTCTTCCAGGAAAATCTGTACTATATTAGCCATATTGCCACTCACTTACATGTGGTACAAGATACTCATGTAGATTTCTTTGTGAATCATTATTACAATTACCTGCTTTCTCTCATTAGTTTATTCAGCCTATACATGTTTAAAAGTAATCTTTCTTTAGGGCAGTAATACAGCCCAACATGTTCTTCCAGAGCTGTCTTCCATATAATGAAGTAATTTTCCTCCTTTAATTGCACAAAGGGTATTCTGTTGATCTTTTGCCTTGGTATCCCCAGATGTTGACTGCACCAGTTGTCTGTGTATAACTTCTTGGCACAGCCAGTCTATGAAAAGCTGTGAATATAAGGAATGCTGTTGTGTTGCCAACTCTCCTACAAACTTGTTTAAAGTAGAGCAGGGGTTCTCAAACTTCATTGGACCGCAACCCTCTTCTGACAACAAAAATTACTGCACGACCCCAGGAGTGGGGACTGAAGCCTGAGCCTCTGTGCCCTGGCCCGGGGGGGGGGGGGGAGGGGGCTGAAGCTCAAGGGCTTCAGCCCCAGGCAGGGGGCGTGTAACCTCGTGTCGCCCGGGCTTCAGCCCTGGGTGACAACAGGGCTCGGGCTTTCGCCCCGGGCGGTGGGGCTCAAGCTTCGGCTTCAGCCCCAGGACAGTGGCGCTTGGGCTTTTGGCCTTTGGCTTAGCACCTTTGTAGAAATGTAAAATCTTTCTTCTTGATTAGTCTGCTGGGGAGCACTATATTCCCTGGGGAATACGATCACCATTCGGTAAATACAAGTAGTAGCTGACAAAGTTTGGAACAAAAAAACCCAAGTCTTTAGTTTTAACAATAAAAATCCTCTTCAGAAAGAAGAAATCTATAACCCTGTAGCCCCTGTGGGTTTATGTGTTATCTAATAGGAAAATAGCGTTAGTGTTGGAACACTATGTGATTTTCCGGATAGCAGTAAATCCATCTAAAGCAAACTTTTGTGGAGATAGCTATGTTGGCCAGCCAATCAATCCAGGAAAGATTTCTCAGCAATAAGGATCTGGCATGGTCCTTTTAATGTGTCAGCACGATTACAAAAGGTTTTCCTTTATCTTATTTAACTGATCAGTGATGAAGCACAAAACTTCAATTTTCAACTGATTAATTAAAAATAAAAGGTCAGTGTTTCAGGCAAAACACACAACTCCTATTGAATAGAAGTACAGTCTCTCTAACAGTCAGTGTATTATTATATGGCTCAGGTTGGAAAGAAAATCTTAATCTGTATCTGTGAGGGATTGGATGGCCCACGAAAATGGTAACACTTATAGAACCTTTTATGACCTTAGACCAGAAATTTGAATTTGGATAGGTTGGTTTATAAGTAAAAGTGGTTATCATCTGATAGATGTTTTGTGAAATAAGTTGATAGTCTCAGTCCAGGTTCTTGTCAAACTTATCTATAGCACAAAACCCACAATTCCAGTTGGTATCCTTGTTGGTAGTCTCAGTAAAGAGGCCATAGACAGACTGATTCCCTCTCACCCTTTTAGGGCGGCTTGCACTGCCATTGGCTATAGTCTACCTGTCATGTGAATAAACAGAAGACCTCTGTCTCCAGCATTTACAATCTGTCTAAGATAGTTTGAGTTTATGGGTCCCTACATTTCAGTGCTATTGAGAATGGTTTTTAATTATTAGGATCTTTACTGTAAAAGAACTATGTTAAACTTACTCTAGCTACATGATTTTGTGTGGTCCTCCAATGAGGCACAGAAGAGAGATATTGAAAATTATCCCAGTTGGGTGTTTGCTAAAACTCCTCAGTTAGTAGCCTGAGTATATATAGTCTTGCAGGCAATGTTATAGGAAGGCTCTATGGATTTGACATTGTGGGACAACACAGGAAAATCCACCCCAGATTTTATTCGTAACTACTAATATAGTGTATATTATTGTCTCTGGGTATATTAGTGGCATTCTAACACATTATATAGATAGTGGTATGCATACATGGCAAGCACTGAGCTAATAGTCATATAAAGGAGTATTCCAAACACTTTTCTCCATGCCTGGCCAGTTACATTGGTTTTCCCCAGAGTCGTCTTTTGTAATAGCTGGAGGTAAAATGTTTTAGTCTTCAGTTCACAAATGTGTCACCATACATGTAGTGCATAGTTTCAGAGAGCTAGATTTGACTTGTAATAATAAAATCAGAATATTTACAGTTTAGAAACAGCAATGAGTTTAGATTGTTAAATTAAAATTCAGTACCTCATACAAAATGAAAAGCTTGTGTATTTATCCTATATGCACTTCTGTCATTCATGAAATAAATGAGGAACACCGCTTGGAGGAGAGGCCAACAGACAGACAGATGATCTGATCGTGACACTAGGCTCTATTATTAAAGCAAAAACTGTATACTGAACAAATCCATGATGATTCACCAAAAAGACCACTTAAACTCTGCCCATATGAATGCATAAATCACTCCTGACTAAAAAGACAGAAAAACAATTATTTGCAATTTGTTTGGTGCTTAATTGGGGCTGCTAGCATCCCATTTTGAAATGTGACAACTTCACAACAGGATAATTTGTCAATTCCATATCAGAATTTTATCTGGCTACTGATTGCTTAAGTATAGGCTTTAATCTGGCTATCTGGAGTGAGTAGGCATCCTCCTCTTTCAGATTTTCAACTAGATTTTCATTTCGGATTGCATTTCTGAGGAAGCGTTTTCTTTTCAGCTGTGTCCAGGCTCCTCACAAGCATAATCTCAAGCAGACCTGCTATCTAGTATATGGAGTTTATTTGAGGTAACTCCATTGACTCATTGTTACTTACAATGAATTTATTCCAGTTTTACATTGGTGTAACTGAGAGCTGGCCAATTGGTTGTAACCGCAGAGCTCAATGCTATTTTATTACATTTAGGCTCACTTCCAAGAATTGCTCAGAAACGTACAAGAGTCAACACATTTGGCTGTTTCATTTTTTTTTGTTTCATATACTGATTCTGATTAGTATTCACTTCAGAATTAAAAACTTGAAATGCAAAAGATTGTGCACTAAATTTATGTCACTCTTCCTTGTAATAAGCTTTCTTCCCTTTCTTAATATAACTGGCATTTAAGCAACACTGTTCAGTTAATAATCCTCCCAGAACAAAGGCAGTAATCACTCACTGAATGATTCATCGTCAGTTTATCACACTAACAAGCTACAAATAATCTTTTTGGATCAGGATGTGTGTATTGAATTTGGGAATAGTTTCTGCTTGCCCTTTCTGATTTCTTCTGAAGCAAAGTCAAACAGTGCTGAAGATAAATTGCTGGATGAGTAGATTAGAATTCATGGGTAATGTTTAGAGAATTAGCTTTTCCTTTGGGTGTATTTTCCCCTTGTAGTTTAAAATAACAAAATAAACTTCTGATACTCTTCATTGTCATTCCATAAGCATCATCTTTAGTTTTCATATACTCCGAAGAACAGAAAAAATTATGTTCCTTCTACACTGTATCTCCTTATAATTAACACAATCATGTACTCTTGTTATTAAATTTATACTAGGAATGACATTATACCTCAGATTTTATAGGCACATTCAAGGAGAAAAAAGGGTGGGGTGAAATAAGTTTAGAGAATGCAAGCTCTTTGGGGGAGAAGCTGATAAAGGAATTGAGTTTCCACGGATGTTTTCTCTATAAAAGATTTGCCGTAGATATTTCTCTTCTAAGGCTGTTTAGATTCTTTATAGAGAATGTCCCAAGGTTTTATGAACCCCTTGTCAATTGTTGGAACTCTGTATTCAGTGGGGATAATGGATAGAGCTGGTCAATACTCAGAATTTTCATTGTGTGGGAAATTCAGACTTTTTTCTGTAATTTCCTTTTGCACTGAATTGTAACGGAAAAGTCAAAATTCCCCCCAAAGTTATTTCAGAAATATTGAAACATGATCAAAAAGTTTCATTTTGATAGTGTTGAAGTGCTTTTTTTCAACTTTATCATTGAAGCATTTTAATTGTATTGAAAGTTTGAAACAAACCACTTAGGTAATTTCTCATCAAAAATTTCAACAGAATCAATAAGTTCCTGCAATACATTTTGGTTTTAGTTAAATCAGCCTTTTCCAACAGAAAACTCTTCTGTCAGAAATTTTTCAACCAGCTGTAATAACAGACATTCCTAACAGTGCAAGGTCAAATTCTTTTCAGCTCTTCATTGTTTGTAGTAACCTTCTTAGGAGCTTGAAAATAAAATATCTCTTCCTACCAGTTTTCTTCTTTTGCATGTGTTAATCATTATTTTCCTCTTGAATTACAAATTGGCTAATATAGGGTTGTTTGTTTTTTTTACTTCCTTGTTCGTGTACCATTATGTTGAATGATCTGAACACTGATTTGGGAATAGAGTCTCTTTAGTTGACTTACTGCAGAGAACATGAGCAAAAACATAAAAATCGTTTAGAGAATTAAACTGCTTGTAAATTTAATTACTGTTTTTAACTAGATTTAGAATTTGATGGATATTTCTGACTACACTGTATGCACTTCAAAGCAGGTGAAAAAGAAGACTTAACTAACTTCACAATATGTCCTAAATAATGTTGGGGAACAAACTGATTTAAAAGCAGGAAATTCAGAGTCAAGACTGAAACTCTAAATTTTAAAGATGTCAGCCTTATCTGTGTATTTTCTGGGGTTTGTTTCAGCCCAATGATTAATGGTTAAAGAAAAATAGATCTCAAGTGAAAGTTTTGTAATTTACCAAAGATTTGATTTATTTCTCCTTGGAGTCATTTAGGTTTCTCAAGTAAATAGGCTGTTAAGGCAGTTTGAAAAATACATTTCCAAGAGATTGTATTGGCTTTTTAGAAAGGTACTAGTCTCTAACGGAAATACAGACTATAACTGTTAGAGAGGCTATGTTAACGTAGCTATGTCGGCATAACCCTCTAGAGTAGAGGTAACATACTTCAGTGGGAGTTTTTCTGCTAGTGTGGAAATACTACCTCCCCGAATGGCATTAGCTATGCCTACAGAAGCACTTTTCTATCAGCACAGCTGCCTCAACACTGGGGGCTTTGTCAACATAGCTGTGTCACTAGGAGGTGTGTGTTTTTTCACACCCCTGACTGATATAGCTATGCTGATATAAGTTGTAAGTATAGAGCAGGTCACTTCTTTTTGTGCAGTTTTAAAAATCAAAGTCAAAGTGGCTTCCTGTGAGCCCATTCAAGTTTGTTTATGGTGTTCAGAAATGTGTTAAACTTTTGTTGGTGGTGGTTTTTTTCTTTTTCTTTCTTCAAGGACCACCCTTAGTAAGTATTTGGATATTCCACAAATAAGACCCCAGTCCTGCCAACACTTACTGTGCATGCTTAATTTTAAACATATGAATAGTCCCACTGACTTCAATGGGACTGCCCATGTTTAAAGTTGAACATGGATGCACGTGATTGGAGGATCCTGGCTATAATCATAAATTATATTTTACCAGGAAAAATATTGCAATGGCTTCCTTTGAACAAACCTGCAAAATGTAATCCCAAGCAATCAGAGATCCCCCTCCGCTCTAAAACCCTAGCATGCACTATGCTGATTAATGCAGAAGTCCCTATGATCAATACTGGAGTAGGGAATCTGTTTATGGAGAGGAAAGAAAAACATTTTTATTTAATACTGAATGGTCTCCAAAAGTTTTATTTTACTCCTTAAATAAGAATATTGGAGTCACTTATCAGAACCATTGTTGGAGGTGGGGGGAAGGAATGGATTTATTTTACGCCATAGGTAGAATCAGTGCTCCACCACTGATGAATGAGAATGTTGATATAATCAGCAGAATGCATGTTGGGACATCTCATGAGGCAGGAAGTAGGGAGGTTTTATGAGGAGTGCTACTTTCTGAATCTAGGAAGAAAGAGATGTTAAAATTACCCTTTTTTGGTCATTTGACATCTGTGTCAACCAAGTCAGGCTATTTGTTTGTCCTTCACATCACGAAGATACTTGGTAAGAAAACAAAGAATTAATATATGCCCATTACTGCTATTGATTATTAAGGTGAAGTTATAATGCAGAAGAAGGGAAATAGTCCTGTTTAAATAAGCTGCTGTTGCAGGAGGCCGTGAAGTGTCCATACTGTCCCTGTTTCCCTCCCTTCCCTCTCACGCAAGGTTCTACTGAAGGACAGAGACTTTATTGTCTGGAATGTTAAAATTGCTAAGAGCCATTTTGGACAACTTGAAAATGGAGAGTGTGTGAAAGCTTTCAGCTAGTGAGGAGGAAGACAGAAACTTCAGCTTTAGTATCTGTTAATGCTGAAAATGACATGAACAGTACTGTTTTTTATATGAAATGTTTTTATGAAGTCTTGACATCTCTTGTAGTTAAGTTGTCTTCCTCTGCCACTACTCCCAGTCCTTCAGAGTGTTGGCCTATGAGACATCCTATCAGATTCAAGATCTTCATCCTTACTTTCAAAGCTCAGTATAATCTTACCCCCTTTGCTCTCATTTCTTCCTGCTTTCAGCACGTAGTTTTTCACATCCATCATCCAGTTCTCTACACTTGGATAAATTATCTTCTTGTTTGTCAAAACCTCCGCTCCCTCTCATCTTTTCAGATCACTCCTCCCAGAAATTCTTTCTACATTGTCCTCTTCATTACTCCCCACTGCATCTCTTTCCTGAATTATTCCCATGTATTGTGTTGGGGTTTTTTTTGTTTGTGCTGTCTATCTTAGATTGTAGTTTCTGTGACTTTGCTTTCCTCTGTGAGACTTTATGTAAATGTATGGGATGCTCAAATCAATTTTTAATGTTAACTTTATGCATAATTGGGTTTCTGTGTAAGAGTTCAATAATGTATGGAGATGTACAGATACCAAGACGTTCAGGTTGTTTAAGCTGAGTAAACGATGTTTAGTTTGGTATTATAATTTTCTTTGTATGTACCAATCACGTTTGTTGTGCCTGACTAGAAAATTAACTGGAACACTGGCTTTTTTGTTTCTTGTTCATAGGGAGTACCAAATTGTTCGCATTGGTTGGGAACAATTACCTTCTGATTTGGAAACTACTTTGGAAATAAAATTCTGCTACTCTATGTTCTTTCCTAGCTCCAAATGAAGCAAATTAATTTTTCATTCAGATATGCTATACATAGTCCAAAATCACTTTTCCAGACAGTAGATATTTATCACTTCTATGCTAGTCGAAGTTTGTGTGAGAGCACTTCTGATTTACATAGCATTGAGTCGTTATTCTCATTAAAATATCTATCTCTTTGGCCCAGTTTTAGAAAGTGAATAAAGGAAAAATGAACATTTCAGATGACGTTTCTGTGAATATCCTTGCAGGCTTTGCTGTCTAGAGATGCCTCGTTTCCATATAATACACAGATGCCTTGCATGGCTCCAGTCTCCATTTGGAGCAGTTCTGACCATGGTACATCATCCAGAATAGTACAACAACATATACCAGAGGTGGACTCCTCTCTTCATCCTGTGTTATCATTCCCCTCGGGTAAGACATCCAATTCCATATTCCCAACAGAAGAGCCAGTTGTATTATAAAAATCCTAAAATGTATGGTCTGACTTAGTTTTTATAAACGTTTAAAGCTTTGGCTATGAACAAACCTCTTAAAAGAAATATTTCTTGCTTGTTTATTACTTGCCAAAACATGCTCTGACAAATGCCCTTAGTATAATTTAAAACAGTGGTTCTCAAACTTTTGTACTGGTGACCCCTTTCAAATAGCAAGCCTCTGAGTGTGACCCCCCCCTTATAAATTAAAAACACCTTTTTATATATTTAACACCATTATAAATGCTGAAAGCAAAGCAAGGTTTGGGGTGGAGGCTGACAGCTCGCAACCCTCCATGTAATAACCTTGCGACCCCCTGAGGGGTCCCAACCCCCAGTTTGAGAACCCCTGATTTTAAGGGACATGGTCAACTTAAAATTTCATCCTGCTCTCTATAGTAGATGCAATATTTTAGATGCATATAGCAATTAAGATAACTACAACTGAAAAACACCAGAGGGAAAATATTTTTCTCCTTTTTTAGTTCATTTATTTTGTACACTTGATAGCATTTAGTGTTTAATTGTTTCTCTTGCACAGCTGGCCAATTCACCTTGTTGGTTATGTAGGTCTTTCATGCAGAGACAGGTGAGATATGTTTCTTTTTAAAAATGTAAGACAGACTTGACTGTAAAAGCAAAAAAAAACTCATTGGGGGATCTTGGACATATGTAGAGCTTAAAACTAATTTTTACTGGTTTTAATTGAGTAAGTTTCAGATAGTGATGTCCCTTTAAGATAAATGTATGAAATACTAATATTGTAAATGCAACAGTTTAAGTTGGTGGTGAAAAAATCAGTCAGGAAATTCAAAACTGGTGTGCTCTGACAGGGACACTAACTCAATTGCATTGCTCATTAAAATATATGTTTAACATTTAAACCAGGAGAATTGAAATAAAAAAATACTATATATCTGCAATGTGGCCAACGTAATGTTGCTGTTATACAGAAGCAATTTCTGAAGTAATAGAGTTTTTATTTCCATATGAAGAATATGCATTGTGCCAAAGAAATCCATGACCCTTCAAGAAAACAAAGCCTATTGAAATCACAAGCACCTTCTCTTGGCACTGAATGTTTGGAGCTGAGGCTGTAAAAAGGGCCATGCAGCCCAGCCATCTCATTTCCTTTTGTTTACGTGGCTAGCTTTATTTGGTTTGCTTTTTTCCCAAGTGTTTTTTTTTTTTCTGGTGGTTCTGTAGTTAAAGGTTTTTAATTTTTTGAATGTTTCTAGGAGTTCAGAGACTTTCTTTAAAATGAACGTTTTATTGGCCTTTCTGCACTTGTGCAGAAAAACGTGTTTGACCCTGACTTAGCACTACAAGTGTCACGGCTGATTTGACTCTGGTTACACCCAACCTATCTGTGGGTCTTTGAGTGTGCATCATGCCCCTTCATGTTCCTGGAGATGGATTTATATACTCCCTGCTTTAATTTGGCCTGGAGACTTCTTCAGCTGAAAGGAAAGCTGCTTCTAGACCAAAACTGGCCAGTGCAGGAACTCCATTGGTGCTGAGGGCTCCCCAAGCACAGAAGCTTGAACATGAGGCTGGGAGCTCCTTGGGTCTGTCTGGTTTTAAGATTGAGTTAGATAAGTTTATGGAGGGAATGGTTTAATGGTAAAACATAGTAGCCAAGGAAAACCAAGCAATGGTACGGAAATAGTATAATGGCCAACAGGGGTCAGGCTAGAGACTCTTGCCTACATGCTCGGGGTCTTACTGATCGCCATATTTGGGGTCGGGAAGGAATTTTCCTCCAGGGTAAATTGGCTGAGCCTCTGGAGGTTTTTCGCCTTCCTCCGCAGCATGGGGCAGGGATCACTAGCAGGAGGGTCTCTGCCGATGAAGTCACTGAAACACAGGATTGGGGACTTCAACGGCAGAGTCCAGGGAAGGGTTTTGTGACCTGCAGCATGCAGGGGGTCAGACCAGATGATCATAATGGTCCCTTCTGACCTTAAAGTCTATGAGTCTATGAACCCTCAGTCCAGGACCATTCTTTCAGAATTAGGCTCATTCTTCCATTTTAAGAATAAGATTGAATTAAATTAAAATGCGGAGGAATCTTATATTTTTGAGGACTCTGCACCACCCTATTAAAGATGAGAAGACACCATCATGGACATGGGGAATGTATTAGGAAGTCTTAGTTCTGTCGGTGTTTCGTTCTGAAAATCTCTCTGGCCCTTCCTGTATTCCTGACCTCTAGAGCGGATGCTTCTAATGATAGACCAGCTCCCTAAAGAACATTTGTCTCAAACTGAAAAGCTTCCCTTTTTTAAGAGGATGATCTGTTCAGCATAAAAATAGAGAAAATGAAGGACATTTGATTACTACAAGGCTTAGTAGTTTGATTACTACACTGTGGCTTACTCAACGTGAACAGACAAAGAGGGATGTTGCATTATACTCTTTCTGATACCAAAGACAACACTTTTCTTCTGGGGACTTGCTGCTCTCTTTCCCAGAAATTTCAGCTTCCCCAATCATGAGACAGAATAAAGAAAAGCACATAACTAGAGGCTAGGCTACAGTATCTGCTGTCTGTACATCCTCTGTGTCTGGCAGGCCTCACATTTGAAGTATTGCCAGGAGCTTATTTTGTCTACTTTCCTGACCCTCCTCCTTTTGGGCACCATTTGATTTATGTCCTAGCAGCATATAGTGGAAATACAATGGATCGCTGCATGCTGAGATGATACAGTTCAGCTGTGTGGCCTAATTCTCATCTATGTTGCCCCCCAAGTCCTTTTATATATCCCTTTTCAGAGATCTCTCTCATAAGACACTGCTCAGAGCAGAGATGGACTCCTTTTTAAGAATGGGAGCCATTAAAAAAGTTGTTTAACAGAACAGAAGGCAAGGAGAAGTTGGTGATGGTCTTTTTCCCATTTTGTAGGCAACCAAATAAGATGATGCAGTTGGACTGGCTTACCAAAATATATTTGCTTTTGGATAGGTAACAGGCATTACTAGTATGGAGTCTTGCCCTCCAGCATATCTACAGCAACATGGATATTTGCCAAGTATTTGTCAGTGGCTACAGGATACCTTAGACATATAGACATCCATGTATATCTGTACTAGACAACTGGCAGTTTTAGACTTGCATGGAACAAATCTTGAAGGAGAATCTGAATGTGGTATGTGCTGATTGTGCCCAGAGCCTGTGAATAAACTGAGGCAGATATCCTTATCCTTTTAAGTATGGTGTGGGAGTACATATTCACAATCTGTAGGACATCCAGGTGATCCTCTCAACTCCCCCCCCCCCCCCCCCCCCCCAAAAAAAAAAAAAAAGGCAAGTAGGGAAGATAGTCATAATATTTCTAAGGTACAAAAAAAATCAGGTATATTTATAAGGTCAAAAACAAACCTTTCTGGCATTTTTATACTTCATAAAGAAGCAGAAAATGTACAGGCCCAATTTAAAAAAAATCTTTTGCAGGTACCCATTAATCCTGTGACAAAGAACTTACTTAAATCAGTACCAGTTACTGAAATAAGCTGTTCTTTTTGGTTAGCAAAAATTGCTTGTAGAAAGATTTTTGTATTTGCAGATCTCCAAGACACTTGAGATTAAGATAGTATGTAAATGTTGGAAAATTATTGTCCACCTTTTGGCCCTTTAAATTAGTGTAATTTTTCTTCTTAATTTCCCAGCTGTCAAACTTACCTCCCTTGACTCTTCACCTTCCTTTATTCCAAGCATAAGAAGTCTTCATTCCTCTCTTTGCTCCCTTTTTGTAAATTTGTTTCCTGAAGGGCTTTTCAAACAGAGACATCTTTGTAAGTCCTTCTGCCTTTTTACAATGGCTAAATTCCTAAGCACTTGAGATATTTTGCAGACTAAGTCTCCCCCAGGAAGCAAGTTAGAGTTCCCTGTTGCCTTCTTTGTTAGAGACAGAAATAGGGCACCTACCTTGAAATTACCCCAGGGCGTTCAGCAATAACATTTTTCAAAAATACCAAATAATTCTACCCAGCTGGCTAGATTGAGGCTTTTGCAGATCACAAAATAAAAGTGCAACATGTGCTCTCCACAGCACTGACTTTTTGAGCACCAGTGGGTGCAGATGCAGGACAAGACCCTGGCCGTATGTCCACACCATATTCTTTAGGGCTTGTCTACATGTGGGGATGTTCTGGAATAGCTATTCCCGAATAACTTCTTGTGTGGACAGGAATAAGAGTACTATTCAGGAATAGCAATTGTGCTTTAAATTCACACCCTAACTTAATCTGAGGGCTGCTCTACACTGGGGGGGCGGGGGGGGGGTTCGATCTAAGATACGCAACTTCAGCTACGTGAATAACGTAGCTGAAGTCGAAGTATCTTAGATCGACTTACCTGGGGTCCACACGGCACGGGATCAACGGCCGCGGCTCCCCCGTTGACTCCACTACCGCCGCTCGCTCCAGTGGAGTTCCGGAGTCGACGGGGAGCGCGTTCGGAGATTGATATATCGCGTCTTAACGAGATGCGATATATCGATCCCCGATAAATCGATCGCTACCCGCCGATACGGTGGGTAGTGAAGACGTACCCTGACTTAACTTTCAAGACTAAACAAGCTGTCAGAACATTGGAGTGCTTCGGGTCATGTTAGCCTACGATCCCCTCACCTTCTGGCTTGTTTCTTTATGGCTTTGTCTTCACTGCTAAAATCAGGTGGCGTGGGTTTCTTTTTGGATTATTTTTTACAGTGGGATAATCGATGTGCTTTAGCCATGCCTCTGTAAAATTCTAATGCAGAGCAAGCACCTGTAATTTTTATTGCGGGGTAGCTAGGTGAGGTCAGCCACACAGCAGGGGGCATAGTGTTGACGTCACTTGTCTACCACACAGTAAAAATTACAGGTGCCTGGTCTCCACTAGGATTTCACAGGGGCATAGCTAATGCATGTTAGTTATCCCGCTGTTAAAAACAAACACACACTTTTTTGGCAGTGAAGACATATTCTGTGTGGGCAAAGATGAAAGATTGTCAGGAATAACTTCACATCAGAGTCCATGTCTGCATCTTTCACTTCTTACTTTCTGAGTCTCTCTCCCCCCTCCCTCCAGCCAGTCGTCCCCCACACTTATGACAGGGTGTGCCAGAGAGCTAATATTTCAATTCTCCAAAAATGTCCCTCTTGCTGCTGCTCGTAGTCAAGCTTCACTTTTGTCCTTTTTTAAATACATCCCCTTGGCTGCTCTCCAGTTTCGCTATCTGAAGATATTGTCCAGCACGTGCAGCCAGACAGTTATGTCAGGGCTGCCCCACCATCACTCTTTGTGAGCTCGTGGGCTTGAGGCAGCAATACAGTTTGTACAGAATATAACACAGGCTGTATAAATAAATTTTTCAGAAATGTAATACCAACGTAGAACTCCTGGGTCCATAGCTGGCTGACGATCTCAGATGTATATATCTCTTCCTTTGTTTTATAGATATCCCTCTTCATGTATATTTTGAAACATTGTTGAAGGAGGACAAGATCAAAGGAGATCCTGTTGACACCTCAGCACTAGGGGTAGAGTTTAAAATGTCTCCATCCAATGGTATGTGATGCAAAATATTTTAATGCGTGCAAGATTTATTTTTTAGCTAGTTTCTCAACACTTTCTTTTTGTATTACTGGATGCTGCCTTAAATATTGTTTAGTGCTTTTAGATGGGCAGGGATCATGCTTTTACTCACTACATGGCTAGCATGCACAACAGAGCTTACAATCTGAACATATCACAAGACTAGTTATTGGGGAGAATAACAGACACGGGAGTTAGGAGGAGGCAGGTAATAAGGAATCGAGGGAGAAACTCATCCCACTCACATAGATTCCAAATAGCTGGGTTTTATGTGGGTGAAGTGAGAAGGGAATGGGAAGGTAAAATCTTCTGTCCTGCAACTTGTACAGGGTTTGAGGCTGGTGCACAGTTCTCCCTTCTTGTTATTTTTAATTATGAGCTGGAATAACAGGTGTAGTTCCTCCTGATAGTTGGGTGTGAACACCATTGAACCTGCATAAACACACCTGGTTCTCCTTTTCTTTGGCCTTCTGCACCAGTTCCCAAGAATTCGTGAGGGGGCTACCCAAGAGATTAAAATGTTCCACCCAGTGTTCAGGTGGAGGTAGGAAAGTAGCCAAAGCTGTAATGCCACCAGACCCATATGTTTCCACCCAATATATTGTATTTGTGAGAATATAAAACCAACCAGTGTCAAAAGGTGTTTCACACCAGTATGCTGTTGACTCATCTAATTCACTAAGTCTTTGCTAAACAAATTACATCGAGACTTCTTGGAAATAACCTATAGTCCTGTTGCTGATTACTCTCACTAAGAGGTGCTGCTGCAGTCAGAATGAGCTCAGAAACTTGATAACAAACCCCTCCAAATGGTCACTGAGGGCTTATTTAAACACTGTTTTTGTACTGCTATAACTATATTGGTTTAGAAACTGAGCAAAGTAGTACAGTTCCCTAACATTGATGCCTTTTACCAGTATGAAGGTGTGTAAGAGGTGTAGCATATTCTTATTAGCTTATTCCCATTCAGGAATAAGTTCTACTGATATAAGCACCTTCATACAAGTATAACTGTGTGCGCACTGAGTATTGCTTTAACTATATCAACTTCTAACCTGATACAATTATAGCAGAACAAAAATAAGGGGTATGGACCATCCCCAGAATCCTTGCACTACTTGGAGATGTCAGTGTGCTGGAAGAGTTAAAAATGAAGGCATTGATACAGTAAAGTACTTAAATGCATAAGTGAAGTCAATGGGACTGTTTAAGTACCTTGTTGAATCAGGACATGACTAATTATTTTAAGTGAGTTTGTCTGTTAAAAAGCTCTAAATTTTTCTGTCTCTTACTATGTAAATAATTTCTTTGGTTAATCAGCTGGTCGGCTGCCTAGTATTTATTAGTTGTTGGTTAGACTTTGTCGAGATAAAGGAAAAGTGACTGTGTGTATTGAAAAGCTTAATAAAATGATATATGTATGGCATAAAAAGGTAGCCGCAGCAGCTATAATAAGGCGGTTTTACGTGAGTTCTGTGGGATAGTAAAGTGTTGCATTTTGCAGGAAATCTGCCTTACATCATATCCCTTATCTCCACTCTACCATGCGTTGTGCCTCTTCCACCTTAACTGCTTTTTGCCCTGTGCTTGGTATTAAAGCTATTCTTATATCTCTAACTGCTTACATATAAACGGTCCTTTTAGAAATATGAGTTAATGCTAGCTGAAATGTGAATGAACCCTTGCTGTAGTACTGTTATGAGCAAAAAAGACACAGAGGCAGATGCTCCTCTGTTACACTAGGATAAATCAGATGGTCAATATGATTGCATCAGTGTAACTGAGAGGTGAATTTGGCCCCCATGGTTTGCATTTTTTGTGTCTACACATATCATAGATTATTACACTATTTACTTTGTATGTTTCTGATTAAAAGTACCTGTAGCTCTTTCATTATCATTTGTAAAGTGAGCTTGGCTGTAAGTTGCAGCTAATGAAAATGAATCTGAAACTTTGCAAATGCTTATTCTGTTGCAGAATATAATCAACGTAGTGCTTCTCTCAAACAGTGGAGCAGTGGCTATTTACTTAATTCCAAACCTCAAGCAGCATCAGGAACATCTGAACAGTTGTCAGAGGGAAGAAAGAAAAGGCACCTAAGTGAGACAGCGATAGGTAAGGGAAAAATAAGAGTATATAAACTACTGCCCTTTCTGAAAATACCCTTTTATCATTGGGCCCCACACATTATTCTAAACTGTTTCTTCAAATAAATGAATGGATAACTTTATGAAATTGTATTTTACAGGGATGTGAGAAATAGGCTCATAATGCACTATGCAAATGCTCACCATTTGAGGCATGCCATTTTCTGCTGGTTTTTATTTCTTCCATCCCCCCCGACACTTCTCACCCCAATTCTACTTAGTGTGATTACAAAACTAGACATGCTTCTGTTTTTTATTGTTAGAATACTCCTTAAGGAAATTGCTTAGCCATACAATTGCATTTGTGTAATACTAGGTAGGGTGTTTTTTAATGATTCTCCATGAAACAGACTAGGGATAAATTTGTAAATCATACACTCAACCAAACATTGACTATTTCTGAACTCAGTAAGCTATGTTTCATTTATCGTATGCTGTGGTTCCTGATTCTGGCTTCATTTTAAATTGTTAAATGTAAGAATTGTGGACAAGACTCTGAATGGGGATGGAGGGTAACCGGTGTTTTTAAAAAGGTGCTAGTGGTGATCATGATTAGTAGTTATGGACTACACTGTGTAAATGAATTGAAACAGCAGTTAAAGATAGAATTCTATAAAGCACCTTGAATATGACCATATAGGAATCCAGCATGGCCTCTGTAAAGGAAAATAGTGTCTCGACAATCTCTTAAAATTCAACTGCACAGTGGATAAAGGAGAATAGATGGATATAATGTATTTGGAATTTGAGAAAAACATTCACAAATGTAACTTAAGGAAACTAAGTCACAGGGTAAGAGGAAAAGCAGTTAAGGAGTAAAATTTGGATTAGAGACAGAAACAACATTTTCAGCGTGGAAGAATAGTAATAATGGAGGACTCAGGGTTCGAAACTAAGACCCGTATAGTATAATATATCCATTAATATGGAGGAGCCATGAAATGGCAACATTTGCGGATGACACCAAATTGTTTTGAGTAGTCGAGACTAGAAAGAAGAATGAGGAACTTCAGAAGGACCCAACAAGGGTAGGTGGCTGAGCAACATGTCCATGAGACTCAGTGTAGACAAGTGCATTGTAATGCACTCTGAAAACAACAATTTGAACTACTCGCACCCAATTATGAACATGGCAATTCCTTGATTGTAGTAATAGCACTTAAAGAAAGGTACAGCTTGACAGTATAAACCTTTTAGAGAGTAAATTCTGTGAGGTTCTGACAATTTCATTGAGATTTTTGTTTAATAAAAAAAAAAAAAAAGATATCATCAGGGTTGCAATTTCCTGGTGCCAGCATGCTGCTATGCAATACATTTGTACATAGCAGCAGAAGCTCTAGCTCATTAGTGGTATACACCTCTACCCTAATATAACGCGGTCCTTGGGAGACAAAAAAATCTCACCACGTTATAGGTGAGACTGCCTTATACCGAACTTGCTTTGGCCCTCCCTGTTCCTTGTTCCCTGACCGCCCCCTCCAGACACCCCCATCCCTAATCACCCCTAGAACCCCACCCCCTACCCAACCCCCCTGCTTCCTGTCCCCTGACTGCTCCGACCCCTATCCACACACCCCGCCCCCTGACAGGCACTCACCAGCAGCGGCGGGAAGCGGAGCAGCCCGGCCCGCTCCACTTCCCACCGCAGGTGAGTGCGGGGAGGTTGGGGAAAGGATGCCCCCCATACTCATCTGCGGCGGGAAGCGGAGCGCCGCAGCTGGGAGCTGGTGGAGTGGAGCAGGCTGGGGCCAGGCTGCTCCGCTTCCGCCGGTGAGTGCGGGAGGGATCCCTTCCCCCAAGGCCCGTCCCCTGAGCGACACGGCTGGGGCCAGGGCGAGGGAAGCAGAGCGGGCTGCTCCTGGCCCCCCGCTAATCCCCAGGGCCACTCTGGAACTGCGGGACCCCCAAAAGTGCCCCTCCACAGCTCCTGCCTCCCAGACTTGGGGGGGGGAGAGAGAGCCCCTGACCACCCCCGAGACCCTCTGCCCCTTATCCAACCCCTCGGCCCAACCTGGCCCGGCACCCTTAACACGCTGCTCAGAGCAGCGTGTCCGAGCTTTACTGCGTTGTATGCGAACCGCATTATATCGGGTCACGTTATATCGGGGTAGAGGTGTATATGTATTCCTAATTTGGGCTCTGTCTAGGAGAAATGATCCATGAGGAAGGTCAGCAGCCTGGTGAGCAAGGCCAAAAATAAAATACTCTGTGCCAGGGAGTTGCAGAGTTGCTTATGAGATGAGAGTTCATATACTTGACTCACGCTGTGATTACGATGCTTTATCTAGGGTCTGTTACCTCTTTCTCCCGCATTGGATCCACTGCTCTCGACAGACTCTCTTTATGTTTAGTTAGTGTTCTAAATATGTTTAGTTTAGTGTGGGATTCTCTTTTCTTCCTTCAAATCGGGAGAAGAGAGAATTGGGAACAATGGTGGTTTGCTTTTAGAGTCCAAACAAAATTGCAGCAGGGGCTATATTCACTGGGATTGAATAAAAAATACCCATAGATTATTATTTGTTTAGAACATTGACTCTACTTTAGGGGAAATCAGACTTGCAGGTGAGAAAACTGACTTTGCCTTTGTCATCTTTGCTGCCAATTCCACTTAGCCATCAGTCAGGAAAAAGCTGTTGGTTATGGAAAAGCTGACTGGGGGCTCTAATGGCTATGTGATATATAGCCCAGTCAGGGAAGGCTACACTCTCTATTCAGGTGATGTCCAAGATTATTCCCACAAACCTGATTATTGTTGGTTGTACGTAGTCTGGTAGCTTCTGTAAAGGATGCAGGATCTGACACAATGAGGCTGCTTCCAAGAGGGAATTACCCCCTTGAACTAGAGAAACAGTTTTTGTGGGACAATAGTGATGGAGGTGAATTTGTGATGGATAGAGCCGTGTAAGTGATTATTTTACAGCTGGTTGTTAGGTGTTCATGAAATCTCAGGTGTTCAGCTGTGGGCTTTCAGAAAAGGCCTCATTTGCTACTACGTGGGAAATATTTTTAATGTAATAGACTAAAAAAAATCCTATTTTTCCCCCCCAAATCTTTTTGTGGCAGGAGAAAGTAACCGTAGGTTTGAAGCTTTTTCCTTTCAACATGCAGAACCAGAATCCCATAATGATTTTACTGCCGTGACCCATGTCAATCTGATGTCTAGATCTACCCAAAACGCATCATCACAGGTAAACGAAAAATGAATATATTGATGGATTAAGTAAAACATCACCAAAGAGTTGTGCAAATTAGTAAATAAAAAATATAAGCCTTTCACGTTGTACTTTGCTTTACGCAGTTTTACACATGCCTATTTAGAGTGAGATTACTAGTCTGTATTGGGAAGGGCATGTTCTAAAACAGGGGTCGGCAACCTTTCAGCAGTGGTGTGCCGAGTCTTCATTTATACACTCTAATTTAAGGCTTTGCGTGCCGGTAATACATTTTAACGCTTTTTAGAAGGTCTCTCTATAAGTCTATAATATATAACCAAACTACTGTTATATGTAAAGTAAACAAGGTTTTCAAAATGTTTCAGAAGCTTTATTTAAAATTAAATTAAAATGCAGATCTTATTAGTTTAGTGTGATCCTTGCCCTTGCTTTTCCTTGCTGAGTTTTCCAATGTCTGGCACGTATTTGGATACTTTAAGCTGCACAGAGGCTTCTGAGTGATCAGTTGTTAACCGGCTCTGAGAGGGACAGAGGACAGATTTCATGTGTGAAAATACCTGTTCACACAGGTATGTGGATTCAAATGCTGAAAGCATTGCAAACGCAATTTTCTTCAAACAGTTACATTTCACTGGCAGGGACGTCCAGCAGGTCAGAATAGAGGCCCCATGATCTCTCTCGGTAGCTTCAAGTGCGCGCCGCAGATCCACAAACTTTGATGTCCACAATTCTGAGCTTTTTAACTGAATGAGCTGCATTTTGAAATCTTCAACACCCATCCACTGAAATACAGACAAATCCAAGTTGCTTTCGTTGAACTTTTCAGGTTTAATTAGAAAAGGAAAGCATTGGGCCAAATCGCTGGAAATCTTGAAATCTGTCAGAAAATTCTGATTCCAGTTCTTGCGTGTACTTTCCAATCTCATTGACACTGACAGTGCAACGTGTCGATAGTTCTTTTATGTGATGGAAGTAGCGGAAAGTAGAAGTTTGAATATCCCTGGAAAATACTGCTAGTTTCACAATGAATGCTTTCTAGGCTTCATAAAGATCCAGAACTGTTTGCCCTGCACCCTGGAGACAGAGGTTGAGTTCGTTTAGGTGAGCAGTGATATCAGTTAGGAACATGAGCTTACACAGCCATTCGTCATCATCCAGTTCGGGGTAGTTTTGTTCTTTTTCTGACAAAAAGGCCTTGATTGCCTCAAAACAGTTTACAAAGCACACCAAAACCTTGCCACAACTTAGCCACCGAATATTGCTGTGAAGCGGGATGTCATTATAAGCACTGTCCATCTCTTCTAGCAGTGCTTGAAATTGTTTGTGAGTCAAAGCAGATCGAGCAACAAGGAAATTCACAATTCGCACCACTGTATTCATCACATTATTAAGCTCTGAATTACAAATTTTTGCACACAGGTTTTCTTGATGGATGATACGGTGAAATTTGACTGTTGGATGGCCAATTTGATCTTCAAGTAACTTTACAAATCCCTTCTGTTTTCCGACCATGGCAGGAGCACCATCTGTTGTCACTCAAAATATTTTTCTGATGTCAACTCCTCGCTCTTCAAAATGGTTTACAAAACTTTCCAGTATATCTTCCCCCTTTGTTGTGCCATGCAGGGGTTTTAGGCAACAAAGTTCCTCTTGGATGTCATCGGAAGCACAATATCTTGCAACAACTGCCAAATGCGGAACATCGTTTATATCCACACTCTCATCAACTGCAACACTAAACAGTGCTGTGTCTTTCAATGCAGTCATCTGCTTTTCCTTAATGTTTTCTGCCATTTCACTTATGCGTCTCTCAACTGTTCTGGCAGAGACAGGCAGTTCTTTTATTCTAGATATGATTGTATCTTTATTTGGCAAATCATTGAACAAAATTTCCGAACTGCTAAGAAAAACTTCTTTTATATATCCCCCATCTGTAAACAACTTTCCGTTTTTTGCAATGCACGGTGCAATCTTGTAACTTCCTTCTATAGCTTGATTTTTACTTACACTTAAGCTTTTAAAAACACTGCTTTGCTTCTCATAGGCTGCTACTGCCTTTTTGATTGATTCAGTCTTGTCTGCTTCATCAAGAAAGGTTTTCTCGTGCTTCATTTCAAAATGTCGTCAAACACTTGATGTGCGACAAATAACACCTTCATAACAGAAAGCCCAAATAGCATGGTCCTTCTTTTCAATAAATCCAAATGCGTCTGTCCAAGCAGGCTGAAATGATCGGACATCTAGCTTCGCTTTCTTAGGAGCTGCCATTTTGTCAAATGTTCCCTTCAACTCTCAGTGGGAAAAAAAAATGGTGATAGAAGGCAGGCACAAGGTCCAAAGCAGTGTGATCTAAGATAAGCAATTTTAAGATGGACCCGGCTGGCAAGGGGCCAGCAGTGGGAACCCCAGAGCATTGGCGGGCTGAGTAGCTCAGCCCGACCCCCGCTCTGGGGTTTCGGCTGCAGATTCCTGCCAGCTGGGGTCTCAGCCCGCTGCCAGCCTGGGGTTCCTTCCCCCCAGGCTGGCAGCGGGCGCTGAGTTGGACCCGCGGGGACCCCGGCTGGCAGGAGCCAGCAGCGGGTATACAAGAGCGGGGCGGGCTGAGCGGCTCAGCGCACGCCGCGTGCCAGGAAAAATCGGCTCACGTGCCAACTTTGGCACGTGTGCCGTAGGTTGCCGACCCCTGTTCTAAAACATAGAAATGCATTCTCAAAGACAAGTATTTCGCAGACCATGAATTAGTTTATCGGTGAGAACTTGTTAAAAACTCTGCATTTAAAACTAATGAAATGCATTATGATTTAAGTCCCCCTCGAAACTGTGACTGGAGGCTTTTATCCTCCTGATGGAGCTACACAATATTGGCTGGCAATGTAAATACGGTTGTGGTACTTTATCCTGTTGCATCTTGATTTATCAAACCATGACTATCTCAAACTCCTATTTACTGAACTACTAGCAAAGCCTCTGGTAAAGTGGTGGTGACATCCGGGCCCCATAGAAATCAATGCCAAACTTCCCAGAGTGACAGAATTTCACCCTAGAAGTCTTCAGGTTTCAGTGCTTTGGAACTTTGGAATTCTGTAAGACAGAAATATGAAGATTTACAGCTTACAAATACTGTACCTGATAATTGAAACCTAAGTGATGTTCCCTACGCAGTTTCGGTAATGCGAATTCTATTGCATTTCTTTCCTTGACTGAGTCTTTTACACATCTGCATCTAGTGGGAACTTCTTTCCTTTACCAGACTGAATGAAAGTGATTTATTCTGAAACAGGCTTTTTCAGCTGAAAACAGAAAGCTCTATAATTTAGATTTAATCATGTTTTAAACCCAAACCACCTTCTGTAATTCTGAAAAGTCAGTCCACACACGAGAGAAGAAGTTGGATAGCCCCAAGAGGAAAATTCTGAGAAGTTCAGCATTCTCTTATCCCTACAAAGGGATTTCTGCAGATTTCCAGACAAATATTTTCCATCTAGATTGCTCTACATTGATAAATTCATTTCATATACTGCATTTAGGCTCTAACCTCTTGGAATTCTTATTTTTATCGAGTACAAGAACATCTGCATAGTGGTCAGGTTATAGGTTAGTAGATTTATTCTAGAATGCCTTCAGAACATTATGAAAAATATAGCTATTAAGAGTGGGATTGTCAACAGTGTTACTCAGCATTAACTGTAATTGTGAAAAACTTCCATTGACTTCAATGGGAATACAGTTAGTCCAAAACTGAGTACTTTTGAAAACGTCATTCTAAAAAGTCATTCTGCGTTTGTCTATCTGTTAAAAGTACAAAACAATTGTTTAGTTTTATTGTCTTGTAGTTAACATGCAGCTATCATCATTAAGCTAATGACTCTTCTGTATTATTAATTGTTATACAGCATAACTCTAGACGGAGACTGAGAAGCGAGAGCTCCTATGATATAGACAACATTGTTATTCCTATGTCACTGGTTGCTCCCTCTAAATTGGAGAAGCTGCAATACAAAGAAATCCTTACTCCAAGGTATGCTCATTTCCCCCTCTTTGCACCCCACTGATATTTTTTTCTGTTTTCATAAATGTTCCTCCCCCCCCCCCCCCCTTGCATGAAAGAACCCCCCAGCAATGGGGAAGATTGACTGACAATCCAGGGGAAATGGTCACACTATGCACAGAGTAAGCAGACTGTAAAAATAAAGAGGAATGTTTTTCTCTCATCTTAATTCTAGTACTCATTGCAGACACACATGTGTGTTTTAAGAAGATTATCTTTCTCTAAGTAGTTAATTGAAGATTATCTTTTTTTAATGTCTTAGTTCAGCAGAAAAAAGCAACCTCCCAATAACATGCACAGAAAAACACATACCTATACATTTTTTAAAACATTCCGATTTTATTAATTGAATTTAACTTTTTCATGTAGCATAACCCCATTATTTCTGATATCTGGTTCTCTAAACTTGTTTAAAAAACACAGATCCTTTGATTCTTGGAACAGCTTAAACAAGTTTTTGTTAAACTAAATAATGAGTGTCATCTAAACTAGCAGTGCCTTGTCCTTTTATCTGCAAATCTTTGACTCTTGTTTCAGGTTTTGGCTGGTTTTATTTAAAGGCTTAAAATAATATTAACAGGACAATGTTAAGGAGCTCAGATTCTGTATTTTTTTTAAAGAAAGATTTTCTAGAACCTAATGTTAGAAGACACGTTTTCATGATTTTTATTTAAATTAAAATCATTTTTCTTAAATATTGACATTCCCTTACAAAAATTGCAGCATAAGTACTGCAGCATTGTGCTATTTAATGAGAACAGGATAATCTCATTCCACTGCTGAAGTGATAAAACATTCAATTTGGCTAATCCTGTATTAACTACCCTTCTCCGATTTGTAGCTGGAGAGTTGTTGAACTTCATCCTCTGGGGCGATCTCATGTAGATGAAGAAGAGGTAAGCTACATTTTAATGAAACCAAGAGTTTAATACATGGTTTATCAATGTATGTTTTCAAACTTACCAGTGACTACTGAAGTTGTAAAAATAAGCTGATTGTACTAACTATGAATGTAAAAACATTCATAGAATCATAGGGTTGGAAGGGACCTCAGGAGGTCATCTAGTCCAACCCCCTGCTCAAAGCAGGACCAATCCCCAGACAGATTTTTGCTCCAGATCCCTAAATGGCCCCCTCAAGGATTGAATTTACAACCCTGGGTTTAGCAGGCCAATGCTCAAACCACTGAGCTATCCCTGTGAACACGTGTTTTATATAGTTGTTTTGTCAGATGTCTCTTCTCCCTTCCTACCAACCTCTTAGTAGCAACACTAATGGGTGATGGCAAGATGAATCTCCATTAGGAAGCAAGGAGATAAAAGAATTGGGAGTCAGTGCTAGTATATAAGCAGCAGCCTACCCACATCCTAGAAACAGGAAGTATGGGTCTCTAGCTTCTTGCACCCTGATCCTTTTTTCTTTTCCTTTTAGCCCTAAGATTAAAAGGATAAGAGGAAGGAGAAAAATAGGTTATAAAAGAACACATGGAGGGTTGAGGCAACTAAGGTTTTCTATCTCAGAATCTGCACCTTTTTAGGCAAGGCTCTAGCACCCCAGGGCCCAGCCAGTGATTCAGCAGCAAGCCCCTTCTACCAACCTCCTTCCCCAATCGCTGCCATTCTCTTTCCAAGGACTGAGACACTGGAGATCCAGTGGGAAACCCTCTTCAGGGAGTGGGTGATCAGGTGGATCTCCAGGTTTGCTAGCCCCCCCACTTCCTCTGCATTGTCTAGAAGCAGCACCAGAAAGCCAACTCCTTGGGCTTGTAGCAGCTTAGCAGGTATTTTTGTCTTTTTTTTTTTTTTTGGTGGAGGACACTAGGTTTTTTCAGCCCCATCTCTGTTTGCCTACTCCTCGCCTTGTAGTTTGGTTTTCCATTGGTGGGAGGGATCCATTTCTCCTTCCAACTTCCTGTCTGAAGCAGTGCAGCCTGCAGCACTCTCCTCAGCAAACCATGAACAATTTCTTCATCACCCACTGCTATTGTTCCTTCAGGAGCATGGGTGAGCCGGCCTCTTTCATGGCACCCCCTGGGCTTATTGGTTTGGGGAGCTTTCTTTCCCTCGAGCAGGCATGCAGGGCATTTCCCAGATCCATTCTCTAGTCTGTGGTTCCTCCTCCTCCCCATGTTTCTGTTGCTGTTTCCCCTGACCTGGGTCAAATACCTAGTAAGAAACCTGCCATTTTTGCTACCTTCCCAAAATCTTTGGAGGTATCTGATTTCCATCTCTAATCACTATCACTGACCTGTCCCACTTGCCTGACCCCTACTTAGACTAACAGTAAACACAGCAGTTCCAAGACCAGCATCCAGACCTTGATTCCCAAACAAAGATATTGCTGCCCTCCTGGTGAGAATATCCTTCCTAGAGCCTCTTACTCTGAGGGCCCTTTCTGTGTGGGGGTTAGATGCTCCAATAAACTAGTCAAGGAGTAAACTTTTCAAAAGGGTTCTCTCTTCCTTCGAGACTGAAGAGGTAATACCTTGCCATGCAGCAATCCTAGAGGTTATTCTGAGGAGTGGGATCAGGTAAACAAATGATCTCCTGGCTTCAGAAAATACTCCAGGTGACCAAGGGTAAAAGATTTCTTCTTGTCTCTCTGAAAATGTACTTTGCCTACATATTCTATAGCAGAGATCGGCAACCTTTCAGAAGTGGTGTGCCGAGTCTTCATTTATTCACTCTAATTTAAGGTTTCGCGTGCCAGTAATACATTTGAACGTTTTTAGAAGGTCTCTTTCTATAAGTCTATAATATATAACTAAACTATTGTTGTATGTAAAGTAAATAAGGTTTTTAAAATGATTAAGAAGCTTCATTTAAAATTAAATTAAAATGCAGACCCCCCGGACCGGTGGCCAGGACCCGGACAGTGTGAGTGCCACTGAAAATCAGCACACATGCCATAGGTTGCCTACCCCTGTTCTATACTCTCCACAGACAAGGCGATCAACCTTTCCCTTTGCAGTGCCCAGTAGGTCCTAGCTGTTGATTTCACTCATTTGGCATTGTATTCTGGGCTCTAAAGAAGGAGTCTGTCTCCATCCTAGTGTCCCCTTCTCTTAACCTACATGGTGAGATTCTTAGTTTTCTTACAGATTCTACCTAGGCTGCCTTCTTCCTGTTTAATGCTGCCTTTGATAGGCTCATAGATTTAGAAGGAACCCCCTCACTTGCTACAGCAGCTGCTATATTTGTGTTTGGAGCAGGAAGGCTGCATTTAGTACATCACAGACCTTTCCTCCTAAGGGCATTAAGCTGTTTGGAGAACAACTAGGTAAGGGTAACTAAAGGAGCACTTCTTGCTCAAGAATCTGCTCCCTCAGCACTCTTATCCCTCCTCTTCCTTCTCTAGAATCTGGTATCAAGGCGAAAAAAATCCCCACAGCCATTGACTTCCCTCTTCAGGATGCTAAGGAACACACTCTTCACTCAGAACCTTCTTCTGCAAAACTCGTTGAGTTTTGATGCGGCCTCCCTGGTGATGGCTACAGGGTTGGCAATGAGAAGGGGCTCTTGGCTCCAAGTTTCAGGTCTGCCATACGAGATCCAGAAGACCATTCAGGACCTCCCCTTTGAGGGTGTGACTCTTGTTTTCCAAAAAGACAGATAAAAGGCTTTATAGCCTAAAACAGTGGTCTCCAAAGTGGGGTGCGCGCACCACAGGGGGTGCACAAGAGGATCCATCGGGGTGCGCCACCAGAGCAGCGCCGTTTCCCCGCCCCCAGCAGTTTGGCCGGGAGTCCAAGCAGCTTTTTTGTTGTTGTTGTTGTTGTTTTTTGTTTCAACAGTTCGGCCGGGAGCAGGGGGTGCGAGCTCAAAAGTTTTTACTGACGGGGTGCGCGATCAAAAAAGTTTGGAGACCACTGGCCTAAAAGACTCAAGAGCCATCCTCAAATGGCTGGACCTCCATACTCCCACCATTCAGCGGAAAACTTCAGACCACAACCTCCTCCGCGGTTCTACCAACAGCAGAACCGACAGGCCAGTTCCTGGAGGAGGAGGAATTGGAGCAGTAGGAAGAGGCTGCACCTGTCCTCAGGCCAGGGCTCTGGCCAATCCAAGCCACCTCCCGGTCCCAAATCGGCCTTTTGAAGGTGCGGTCGAAGATGGCACACCAGAACAAGAACTGGATCTACTCTGCCTTACCTTTTCATCCCGACTATCCCCTTTCTACCGTGCATAGTCCTGTATCACTTCGGAACGCTGGGTGTGGCGCACGGTAGAGAGGGGATACTCCATCCAATTCTGTGCCCTCCCCCCCTTCTATCCCCCTTCCCTGTCCCTCTTCAGGGACCTCTCACGGACAACTCCTTATACTGGAGGTGCACTCGCTCCTTTCGCTAGGGGCAGTGGAAGAGGTTCCTCAAGAGCAGAAGGGCAAGGGTTTCCTATTCCCAGTATTTCCTAATACCGAAAGCCAAAGGCGGGCTCAGGCCCATCTTAGACCTGCAAGAACTCAACAAGTTTGTGAAGAAGCTCAAGTTCTGCATGGTCTCTTTGGCCTTCATTGGATCCAGGAGACTGGTATGCCGCCCTTGACTTGGACGCATACTTTCACATAGCAATAATTCCGCCCCACAAAAAATACCTCAGGTTTGTGGTGAACAACAACCAATATCAGTTCACAGTCTTCCCGTTCAGCGGCACCTCGTGTGTTCACCAAGTGCACGGTAGTCGTGGCCGCGTTCCTGCGCAGGTGGCAAGTACAGGTGTTCCCGTGCCTCGACAACTGGCTCATCAAGGGCCGCTCCAGAGCTCAAGTGGAGGCACAGGTCGACTTCATAAGGGTAACGTTCGACAATCTGGGCCTTCTTCTGAATGAGGGGAAATCAACGTTGTCTCCAGTTCAGCAGATAGAATTTATAGGGACAGTGCTGGACTCGACCCAGGCCAGGGCATACCTCCCGGAAGTGAGGTTCCAGGCCTTTGGCAATATCATTCGAGGTCTCAGGCAGTTCCCCACTACCACAGCAAGGAATTGCCTGAAACTTCTAGGACACATGGCAGCCTGTACCTGTGTGGTGCACTTGGACTTTGGCATTTTCAGTCATGGCTAGCATCGGGGTATCGGCCAGCCCAAGACAATTTGGACAAGGTTGTAACCCTGCCTCGCCAGGTTCTTGACTCCCTTCTGTGGTGGCTCAACCCACAGGTAGTATGTGCAGGGATTCCCTTCTCCAGCCCTCAGCCGTCTCTCTCCCTAGTGATGGACGCATCAGCACTGGGCTGGGGAGCACATCTGGGAGACCTCAAAACTCAAGGCCTCTGGTCTCAGGCAGAGCTCGCTCTCCACATCAATGTCAGAGAGCTGAGAGCGGTGCGCCTGGCATGCCAGACTTTCCACATCCACTTATCAGCCAGCTTTGCAAGCATGCGCATTAGGGCCTAACCCAAAGCCCAGTAAAGCTAATGGGAGTCTTTCCACTGAAGTCTCTGGACTTTGGATCAGGTTCTAGGTCCGCAGCAGCAGCTCACAGTGAAGCTGTGGAGTGCTGTGTTCAGATAGATTTATCACAGAATAACGCAGCTGCGATAGTTTGTGTTCACATCTAACAGTTACAAATTCCCTCATCCATTTTGTAAAATCATGTTCCTAACCCTGTTGCAGCAAAAACCACGTGGCTGTGTGCTGTCTGTTGTAGGGTATTACCAGGGTCCAATGTGCTCTTTGGCAAAACTTAACCTAAAATCTGTGGTTAGCTCCCCTGGGCTTTGTCTACACTACAGATCTTACAGCGGTAAAGCTACACCGCTGTAAGGTCTCCCGTGTACCCGCTCTATGCTGGAGGGGGAGAGTTCTCCTGCCAGCATAATTAAATCACCCCAACGAGTGTCTCCTGCCAACAAAGCGCTGTTCACACTGGCTTGTCGTTGAAACTTATGTCGGGCAGGGAGGTGTTTTTTTTCCCCACACCTCTGATTGACAAAAGTTTTACCGACAAAAGTGCTAAGGTCAACAAAGCCTCAGTTCCATGGCAGCTGACTGAAGATTCTGCAGCACCTTCAGGCACACTTACAAAATGGAATATTGTATTGAATTAACTAGGAAAATGAACAGTGTCATTAATGTAACATCCATTGTTGTTTAAAAACAAGGTGTGGCCATAGCACCATTCTGCTCTCACCATCCCAAGGTGCTCAAGTGAATTTTTGGGCCATTGGCAAACAGAGTACATTACAGCAGTCCTGAACCTGTTCTGAACTCTATGCCGGAGAGCGGGCCTGTGGAGAACTGGTCCTCGGGTGTCTTGAGGAGGGCAAAACACAGCTCCTTTGTGTGCATATCCTTGTTCTTCTCACCTGTGACTGAGCAGCAACCTCAGTTTTCAATGTTCTGCGGAAGAAGTAAGAGTCAGACTGTCTCAAAGTGCAGGGCAGATCTGGTGTCTGGATCCAGAGGGCTTCACTTAGCAGCCTGGGTCTTGTGCTTAACTGAGCAACCCAAATTCTCATGAGCTTGGATCTAAGCATCTTGCTGGAGTTCTGGAAACCATTCACTAAGAAATCTTTTGCGTTGAAATGGTGACTATATTTTCTGCTGGGTTTCTAGTAGGAATGTGGCATTTCACCTTTCCCCCGGGGCCTTTCATTTTAGAATGTTTTTTATTCTTAATGAGGTCATACTCACATTACTCCACACTCGAAGCACATTGCTGCTTCCCACTCCTGCAGCATGAGTATCTTTTTTTTTTTCCATGCACCCTTATGTGAAACATTAGCTTAGAGTTGTTGCATTCCTTTATAACTCTCTGGGCTCCTGGAACTGGCCAAGATATATTGGACTCCCTCTTCAAGCAGTTTTGGTCTGTTCTAAACATTGTTTTTCTGGTTGCAGATATGGTAACCATCGGTCTGAGCAAAATCTAAGCCCTTATGGCCCATCCTCCATTTAAACTATTTCACAAAGATAACGTTGTGTTGTATCTTCACCTCAACTTTTTGCTCCACTCCTCTGAAAGCTTCATAGTATGCCTGCTCAGGCCAGACTTTAAAATTTGGATAGGTCCAAGCCTTCTAGGAAATCATCTCAGCTGCTCATATTTGGTAAGACATCCCAGGCAGTCTCTGTTCAGAGACTGTTTAAATCAGATACATATGATAGGCTAAACTTACAAGGCTATGAGTAAGCAGGAGTTCCAGTGCTGAGAGAATTAAGGGTTCTTTTGGTAGTGCTCGGTGTGCCTTTCCCTCTCCTCTTTGCCATGTCTCCCTAACAGATTTGTAAGTCTGCTGCACAAAGTTCAGCTTCTCCAGCACTGTTCTTTCAAATGAGAAGCCCGACTGAAGGATGAAACACTGTTTTCTCAAGTCTTTTTTTCAGCTAAGCACTTCCATGCCCTTCTCCTGAACACTGCTGCTGTTCATTGTTCTCTGCGGAGGCAATTTTTGAAGAATGGAACTTACTTATTAGTAACTGGAATTTTCCAAATGTATTGCCTCTGCATATCTACACGCTGCACCTCATCCCCAGACTTTTGTTGAGTCTTGGATGCTGAAGTAGAGAGGAATTCAGACCAGCTGGAGACACCGGCTTTTTATAACCTTGAGTAGAATTCTTGGGGTCATGGTTAATGCTCAACAGTTAACATCATAAAATAGCCCGGGAACTTTTTTTAAGGATACTATTACCTGAGGATCTACATGCTTAACTCTTAAAAACTAGATTTGCTGTGCTACTTTAGAACCAAAATGCAAAAGAATCTGACAGTTTACATCTCTGAAGGAAAATGTAGTTGCTCTTAAGTGCTATAGTTCACTTCTGTGTCCTGCCCTGGAAGAGACGCAAGTGTGCATCCACAAATGTAGTACGTCTCCTGTTTACTTGACTTACAAGTAAGTAACCTTCCTCTTGCTTTTCAATCTAGTGTAGTCCTTGATTATTTCCATGGGGTGAAAATAATTCTTATATCAACTTGAGATTCCCCCCTTCCAAACGTGTAAATTAGCAGGCTAAAAAGTTGTTGTATCATATAGCTGTACTTTTCTGTCATATTTTAACATAAACACAGAGTTTACTATACCTTTGTACCCTCCAGTGCACATTCAATACTTTTTGTTGTGCGTGTGACAGAGATTCCCCACATGACTGTATATAAAACCATTTTTTCATCTTTAGTGATGCTTGTAATCATGGCAGCAGCCATCTCTCATTTATAATTACAGATCGAAGATATGTCAGATGAACTTTTTTCTTCACGTCATGCAAAATATGAAGAGAGAGAGAAAGCAAGGTGGTCGTTGTGGGAACAGAGCCGATGGCCCAGAAGAAATAGCAGGCAGGTGTATTGTCATAAATGGAGGACTCTTACAGAATCATTGGGATTTTCTGTTGGTAACACAGCAACTTTTAGAAATCCTATCAATAGAATGAAGCATCTTTGAAAATGAGAGTATTCCTCATCAAATAGTTTACCATGTACGGTATCATGCATATTTAATGTATTGCTTGAAAAGGAAAACTATATAGCTTTAAATCTTAGGAATTTAAAGAAAATTTAGGTTATTGGGATATTAGTGAATAAAATCTTAACATTTTCTGAACCCATCCCACTTCTGCTGTTCGTTGCGGTGCTCGGTAATTATTGCCTTAGTCAAATGAATAGGGTGTCACTTCTCACTCAGTAATCTCTGATTTAGATGAAAGAATGGGGTGTCACTTCTCTGGATCTAAGACTGAAAGTAACTGCATTCAGAGACCCACTTCAAGTACTGGATTCTGTTAAGTTTGAACTTTCAAAAAAATGTTGTCAAAGATATAAAAATGTATTTAAATATTTTATACCAAGGTCAGCTTTGCTTTAGAGTTCTGTTTTCAGGTTTTCTTTACTTCTAAGCATATAAATAAGAAGCCATTATTAAAAACTTAGAGTAGTGCCTTTTTTCCTCTTTTTAAAAAAAATTGGAATTGTTTCCAGTCACTTGACAGAGCAGTTATTAAACAAAAGCTTATTTTCTCATTTTGTCTTGTACTAGACCTTATAGCAAAAATGCTGAAGGACAGCAGGGCCAAGATCCAGTACTGAAAGAAAACCATCGTAACTCATGTGCCTCACTGCGTTGTGCTGCTGAAGCTGCTTCTGATCTTACTTCAGAAATCCACAGTTCTGTATGTTTAAGGGTCCCACAGCCTTCAAAGGAAAACCAAGAAGCAAAGGTATGATGGTTTTTAGTAAATAAGGGCCTGATCCAGTGCCCAAAGTTTCCCTGACTTCAATGGGTCTTGGATCAGGCTCTAAAGTTGCAAATGTAAGTGTTCTCATCTCTAATGTTTGGATTGCGTTTAAAGCTTCTGCAAATTACCAGATTGAGATCACTTCCAAATGAAGGCCTCGATTTGTCACCAGAATAGGAACAGCACAGGCAAAACTTTCACTAGTGGGTCAAAATGTCTCCGCCTCGGAGATGAGAGAGTAGCAGGCTCTCTATTGATACATTCTGTAGCTTTTTTTCAGAGGATGCCAACATGTGTTCCAAATAGTACTGATTGTGATGGTAATAGATGTTCTTAACAGTAGAAAATAGAGGATTCCTTTTTTACATCCCTTGCCTCTTACATTGTAACTGCATTGTTTAACCTTGGAAACAATGTTGGGATACAACTTATTTAAAAGATTCTATACAAAATGAAGTTGTGCTGTATTAAGCCAAGCTACATTGAAAATTGGTACCCAGCAGAATGGTATTCTTCCCTGTAGCTGAAGAACCCTGCAAGCACTGTAAAGAACAAGACTCATTTGTTACTTGATAACAGAATCATTCTGCACATAACTAACCAGGACCCCTCTTTCCTCCCCTCCCCCCTCTGACTCCTTTCAGTCTGAGCTGTGGGAACTTCGGGTTTTTCCGTTAAAGGATGAAGACATAGAAACCTTACGGTGCCAAGACCAAATAACAAATCAGACTGAAAGTTCAAGTGCAGCTTTCCACAGTGACTCCCTCTGCACTTCATGTACTCCCATCACTTTGCCAAACAATGGCCATCCACCAAGAAAACAATCCACAGAAGAGCTGGAAGACTGCAAAAGTGTTTTCCTGGGACTCTGCAGCACAAGAAAACACAGGTGACAGGGAATAATGTGGTTCATTAGGAAAGCCGATTAAGATGGAGAAAAGTATAAGGTAAAATCTCTGTTGTTCACACAAGAAATAACAGCACAATTCAAATACTGTACATTAGCAGCATATAATATATTTTTGTAACAGGTAGGATAAAATCCCAAACGCAACACTTTCTTCTTCCCGAACCACAAGAGAAACTAATTCTTTCGAGCTGGAAGTCTAGTATTCCCTGTGCTGAAAGTGGGCACACCTAAATAGCTGGCACGGTTTACTGCTTTCTGTTGTCATCTTGCCACGTTCTTTAATATTCTTCCTTTTTTTCTTTCAAATGTGTTTATGGTTCTGATGGTCAGCAGAACACACTTTATTCCTTTAAACAAACAACTTCAAAACACAGAAAAACTACTTGAAAAGACAGTGAGGAGGAGGGGGTAATTTCAAATTGTTTCCTTTGGTGGCATGAGCATGTGGCAAATACCTGCCTTGTCTGAAATCCCTTGAATATTTAAGTACCAGTAGTTTTTAAATGACACTTTCAGAAGCCTTATATTTGGCTTAAAATGAGTCACTCATTCAACTCTGAGGATTTCTGCATGAAACTAACAATAAACACTAACACACAAATATACCACTATATTTCCATAGTTGATTTCTCTACTATATGAAAGGTAGACAGTTTTCTATTTCAGTCACATGTGGAGCAGAGAAGCCTAGGAGTGGTGAGGAAACAAAGATTGAATTAAATGAAGATGCAGCTCTGAATTTCATTTTGGATCATCAGATATTTGGAGACCTAACTCCTAGACCTGCAGTAGCTAATGCTGCTTATAATTGTGTGCTGTGTATCTTACCAACAAGTATAGTTATTACGATTTCTAAGCAATACCTTGCAAGGTTCTACCAAGTATGCAAAAAGCAGAGCGACTAACCAGAAAGGAAAACATTGTTAATAAGGACATCAGAAGAGCTTAAAAAATTTTTTCATAATGTTTCTAAATACAGATTGATTTTTAAATTCCCAGCCATTACACTAAGAAAATAAAAGCAAATTGTTTAAACTCATACATTCTGAATTATAGTATTTAGAATTTATCTGCATCCTCAAGTGATGCTAATAGAAGACGACGCATACAAGAATTGACGATATAGCAGTATTCTTGTAGCAGAACAATAATTCGACACCAGTAGCACATATGTATAAACCACTGTCAGCAGGAAGTTTTTCTGTGTACAACAGTTGAAGGCAATTATATAGGAGTCTCTGTTCTTGTACAAAATTTTTCCTCAGCTTGTAATATCCAATACTGACAGATGACCCGTTTGTAGTGTCAAACTTAAATTTTTTCCTGTCAGATTGACTGGAAATATACGCTGGACCTCAGAAAAAAGTTCAGTCAAGTTTCAACACTACTGCCTATGCTACATTGTAGTTTATTACACATTCTGATTTATTTTAAATCCTTTTTTTAACACTGGTTTGTCCAGCAAATTAAACTCAAATTTTGCCTCAATGTCTGATACAATAATCTTCAATGCAAGGTTTTTTAAATTAAAAGTTATTTCCATACAATGTGTATAGTCTGAATTTGATTAGCAATAGAAGTACTTAGATTCCCTTCACAGGTCTGTAACATCAAATTAGTGGTATGTGCCTTTAAGACCTGAAGACCTGTATGGTCTTTTAATGGCTTTGTGGGAGCCACAAAGTAGTAAGGGTACAAAGCCTTGCTGTTGCATTTGTTAATGTTGCATAACTAACTGGCTGTGAGATTGTTGTTTCCCCCTCTATTATCCCTTCTTCCTAGTTTCTGAGTGGAATGGGTATTTCTCATCTCTCTCCCTCGTCTTCTGGCTGCTGGGAATGTGAGTTGGAGAGCAGTCTGAGGTGAGGCTCTTTTCTTCTCCATTCCCCTGCTCCTTCAAAGTGAAGATAGGAGCAGCTCAGATCCTCATAGCTCCCATCATACAACTTTATAGATTGTTCAGTGCCTCCTGCTCTTGTCTGATCTATCTGGTAGTGTGAGGAGCAATCCTGGGATCTGGGCATCAGTCACATGAACTCCCTGCATGCAGGACCCAGGAGAACTACAGGTGAGGAACACTGACTTAGTAATGAAGTCTGAATCATCCAGGATCCTGAAGGAAAAAGAGAGAGTTAAGAGAATATTTTAAAAATGAAGTAAACTTTCGAGTAGGACTACTAACCAAACTGGGCGGGTTGGCAGGCAGCTCGCTGCATTGCTTTTTAGAGGATCTGGATAGGAGACTCTTGCACTATAAAATCAGTAACGACAAATGGTATTACGTAGGATGAAGAAATCTTTGCAGTGCCCCTGAGTAGTTCCTGGCAATTTCCTTTATTGAGCAGTATTAACATCCTCTTCTAAAGATGTTATTTGTTAATCTTGCCAGTTACATGGCTGATACAAATGGAGATTGCACACAACCTCTTTGTCCCTATTGAGATGCCCTCTGCCCTACCCATTGTGTGAACAGGCTAAACCTTCCAAGAACGTAATGAAACCACCCTGGCAAAGATGAGATGGGCAGGAAAGAGACTGAAAAACTGGATGCAAAATGGAGAACTTTCCTTTTATATTTTCTTCCTATGTGAATATTTAAGGCATTTTTTTCCATCAGAAACTTTGCTCTTGTAGTCCACATCTCATCTGATTAAAAAACAGATTTGGGATAGCAAAATAATCTGCTGGGGGCAGATTCTAAGACCACTTCCATCCCTTGAACTCCATGACATAAGGCAAGAATAGAATATAGTTTATTGTTTCTCTTTACTTACCACTCCCCCATACCAGCCCTGCACTCTGTAATCCTTCCAGTTCCTGTATGTCCTCCCATAATTACGTGTGTGCTTTCTCCCAGTGCCCCAAGTGCCTGAAATGGCCATCCTCTTCCCTCCCCCCCCCTTTCCCCCAAGCCTACACACTACACACCACATACCCTCTCCTTCAAATCTCCCCCCACTACTCCACAAGCTCATTTTATTGGTATAAACCTCCCTCCTCCCCGGTGTCATCTCCCTGACTCTGGAAACTCTTGGGGCTAAGGATGCTACTATTTACTTGTATTACAGTAGCCCCTAGAAGCTCCAGCTGAGATCGAGGCCCTATTTTGCTAGGGTCTGTACAAACAATTTGGAAGAGACAGGCCTTGCTCCAAATAGTTTATAGTCCAGAGCCAAGACAGCGTGGGATTATGATCCCCATTTTACAGAGAGAGAGAGACAGACAGTAAGTGACTTTCCCAAGGCCACACAGGAAGTCTGTGACAGTAAGAAACTGCACTTAGTCTGTCTAGCACCTACACAAGCCCCATCCCCACCCTCTTTCTTCACATCTGCTGTACATATCTGTTGTGCTGTCTTCAGTTCTTAATAATAAAAACTTATGGTTATAATAATTCTCTCCCATGGAAATGGCCTCCATCAATTTCCTTCCTTTCCCTCACCTATAGTTTATGTATTGTGTCACATGAATTTTGAAACAACTAGCTGTCTAGGTCAGAGCATGCTGAGAACTGCTATACGCACAGCTCAGCCCCAGGGCTGAGTTTATAAAAAGCCATGAAGCCCCTTACTCAAGTTCCCCCCCCCCCCCATACCTCCCTTAAACGTTCAAAAATTTCCTCAACTTTTTGTCTTTTAGCTGTTACATAAAGGCTAAAACAGGTCATTCCTCCCCTCCCATCCCCCTGTGCAACTGTAAAGTACTGAGCATTATGCAGTCAGGCACTGTGACTTGTTTTAGTATGTTTGTGCTTTGTTTACCATTTTGAATCAAAAGGCATTTTTTCAGGCCTCCATATCTCCTTCCCTGGCCCTGTTGCAAGAGGTTTCACATCCTCCTTCAGATCCACGACCTTCATCAAAGCATGGGAAGGGCAGAAAGTCCTCAGATGTGGCGAGCAGAGCATATTTTCAGTATAGTTTCTTACCCTATTTGGGTGCATGCTAGCTTGCTTACAGAACTGTCTTTTGGAGGACCCCACATCCAAATAAGGATTGAATTGGACATCTGGAGTCTTATATATTTTCCTCCATTGATGATAGTGGACACCCTGGACCTCCAGTCCAGTAATGCAGTAGTGCACAAAAGTTTGCTTTGGCACTACAATCTAGATGGCTTTATTGGCTCTCCCTTGGAACTTTGCCTGTTTTGAGACAAATAATTCTTAACTGGCTTTCATTTTAGTCCCTGTGATATCCCTGCACTTTTATTGTTGAAAATGTATTTACATCATGAATTCATCCACCTAAAGAATCATGAGACTGAGGTTATAGAAAAGTACAACTAATTATGTTCCTCACTGGGGGTCTGGCAGGTTGAATGGCATGAGACTGATGTGCAGAGTGTCTGGAAATTTGATTTCGGCATGAAAGTTTGAGTCAAACTTCTCTATTCATTGACCCATGACTGAGTGATCCTGTGTGGTTAATTTTAATATGGAAATACTTAGTCTGATCAGGCATCCAAATGGAAAGTGGCTCCCTGTTCAATATGTACTTTCATGGATGAGGTGTAGCTGCTGTTTTCTGTCCATAAGCATATTTACATCACTTAAAAATAAGTGCAGGAAGGCATGCTGGACAGAAAATTGTCATTTTTATTTGTTTGCTAATAGTGAGAAAATGGGCAATTTTTAAGGAGTAATAGAAGAATGTAATTAAGCATATGTGAAAGTAGTAATCTCCATGGTGACTAAGAGCCTTTCCCTTAACTGTAATAAGAGGCTGTGGAAGTGAAGAGATCACACTTCCAAAGGGGGGTGCTGCAGTAGGAACAATTAGCCAGCCACTCAGCTGGGGAGGTGAGGTGGTTTTCCTGCATGTATGTTTTCCCCCTGAAGTGCAGCCCTAGGCTGGCAGTTTACACCTGCTCAAGCCTGTTGACAAAAAAAGGTGTGGACCCCAAACTGCTCTAATCTAGGACCTGACAAAGGATTCAATTACATATTTCTCCTTGGGACAGAGCATAGTATTTTTTTTAACTGAAAGGGTGTTAAATGACAACATGGGACTGCCTGCAGTTAAACATTCTCTCCACGGTAGTTTTGGGGGTACTGTGTGAATGAGTTCTGGTAACTAGTTATACTGTATTTGAGCAAATGATTCCATACTGACAAGTTATCCTAGCCTTGGTTCTGTTTAAACTCTAGCTGGCTTACTAACAGCATTGAGGATGCCTTGGCCCAGGCCTCACAAGCCTGGCTGAGCCCCTTGGTACTTTTTTGTGCAACCCATGCCAAATGCCTTTGGACTGGTCTACACTGTGGGAGGGGGTGGGGGTGATGTCGATGTCAAATACGTCGACTTCAGCTACGCTATTCCCGTAGCTGAAGTTGCATATCTTATTTCGACTTACCTTGGGTCCCTCACGGCACGGGATCAACGTCCGCGGCTCCCCCGTCAACTCCGCTACCACCGCTCGCCCTGGTGGAGTTCCAGGAGCATGTTCGGGGATCGATTTATCGCGTCTAGACAAGACACGATATCGATCTCTGATAGATCGATTACTACCCACCGATTCGGCGGGCAGTCTGGACATACCCTTTGTTGCTGCATCCTCACACCTGTTTTTACTGAGGGAGCTAGAGTGGCTATATTTACCAAGCTGCCCCCACACCTGTAGTATCTCATCTCTGTTGAACTGGGGTATTGGGAAGAAGTGTACATACATGTCCAACATGGTTTTTCAGAGAGAGACTAACTAGAGGAATTCTTGAACCAGTCCTTTCTTTCTCGACTATCATTGCTTAGAAACTGAACACCTGAAGCAGATTCACCCTGTGGTTCTAAACTATCCTACTTCCTCTCCACTGGAGTAGGCCTCGTGGATGCTGGTTATTACATTTTATACACAGGCAACAGCTGAAGTAGCTGCTTGGTCTTCCAGCCATGGATTGCCTGAAGGATACATTTACCTATAATTAGGCACTGGAGCCTATCTGAATAGCTAGAATGCAAAAGACCTGGCTTAGGATCCCCATGTGCTTTTGTACAAATGAGAGAATACCCTGTGGCTGCTCATTCTGCAATTAAAATTTTGTTAACCCACAATAGCAGGCAACTTACTATTCTACTGCTGGTGACAAAACCACTCTTCTACAATGAAGTTTGTTGTAAAAACTTCAGGAATCAATGTCTAATCTAATAACTGTACCTTCAGATCATTTATCTTGGAAAGTTTTCACTAGCTAGTCATAAGGATACCACCTATGAAAACTAGGCCAAGAGACTTAGTTTTTCAAAGGAGAAGCTATGATAAAAGCTTACTGTGGAACTTTTATTTCCCACTGCTGTGAGAACGAAATATTGTACCATAACTTTATTGGGGTGTACATACCTGTCTAAGTTAGTGAACTTAGTTCTGGAAAGATGCTCTTTCTTGGGGTAGATTGGTTCATCCTGGAGTGCACATACCACTGAACAGCTAACAGATGAGTTTTGCTAGTCGTAAGATGACTTATCATCAGTGTTTTATTTCAAACATTGAAACAGTTTTGTAGGAATGCACAGAGCAGACTCTTAGTCTTCCACACCTTTCAAGCAAAAACTCACAATTCTGTTTCCATCCAATACCTGTTATCTGCTATAAAATAAGTCTCCAGCCAATTTAAGGGATAGCACTGGCTGATTGTATTTCCAGCCCTGGCAAAACAGCTGCTTGCAGTGAAGGAACAATTCTTCGGTGCTGCAGTCCTGGTTCAGCAGCAATGTTTCCATACTGGAATAGAACCCGTTCACACTCAAGCTGCCTTGGCATGAGTTGGCAGTCTCATCGGTCCAGGGAACGTTTCTGAGCAGCTTCTGAACACACATTCCTCAGGAGGTTGATGACAGATCTAGGATCTTCACTTTTCATAATAGCACTGCCAGACACAATCATGTTTGCTCCTGCCTGGAAGAAGGTTAACCAGCCAGCTGTGTAATATGGACCACCACCACCACATAATCCCAGTACACTCTAACTAGTGAAATTAGAAAAGGTAGGTAATTATTGTCCACTTGCAACACGCATGGACTTCATCAGCACAGGTTCAGACTTCAAAAAAATTACTCTACTAAGAAAAGGGTATTTCCCCAAACAGCTTTCCTGCAGCCTTGATTAGTTCTGGTTCTATCCTGAGCAGAGGGTGACAAAACAAGTGCTGTAGATTAGGTCATGGTATGGGACAGCTCAGTGGTTTGAGCAGTAGCCTGCTAAACCCAGGGTTGTGAGTTCAATCCTTGAGGGGTCCATTTAGGGATATGGGGCAATAATCTGTTGGATGATTTAATTGGGGATTGGACTAGATGACCTCTTGAGGTCCCTTTATGATTCTAAAACAAAGCAAATGGCCAAACTGAAAGACCCAGCAGGGAGATTACAATCTCGTGCACAGAAAGAAGGAGAGTCCTCACTGTGCAGTTCAGTTTTTAAAGCTTACCTCTGCACATTTATGGATGGTGTCTGGCCCCACACCACCATCCACTTCAATATCCAAGGAAGGAAATTGTGTCCTCAGCCACTGAATCTAAAGAGCCCATACAAAAACCCCCACAAAAGTTAAGCACTTGGTTTTACATAGATACTCCCCAGGTCTATATAATTTCTAACATTTAAATGATTAAGGATTTTTTGTTAATGTCCTCTCCCTTCCCAGTTGTCAAGGCATAGGGAGTAGAAACAGACTAGTTCCATTTAATAAAACACAATCAGTATCTACCTTTGGCATCATGTCTTCCATGAACTTCTGCCCTCCAAATCCAGGTTCTACTGTCATCACCAAAGCCATGTCTATCTGATTGGCCCATGGTGCTAAATATTCAACTACAGTTCCAGGTTTGATGGCCAAGCCAACCTACGGAAGGAGGGAAAGATAAATGTAAGTACATCTGTAGGACAAAGGAGGCTTGCACCTGTGTTAGCATTGCTCTGATACTGGCTACTACAAGCTTTAAAAAAATACTGATTAGATATTGTGAACAGTATTTAGAATATTATTTAGGCTCAATTAAGGCAAAAAGGTATTGATTGCATTAAAGCAATGGTCCACAAACTTTTTATGTTGCTCCCCACCCATAATGTAACCAGTCCATGGCCCCCAGGGGCGGAGCTGCAGCTGGGAGCAGGAGTCGAAGCCAGGAGCGGAGCTGGGTGGCCCTTCGTGCACCTCACACTCTGGGGACCACTGCATTAAAGCAAGATTCCACTTTGTCTCCAGGACTTCTGTTCAGATATAAATTGCTTTCATTTCATTAGTTCACAAGAACATTATTGCCCAGATCTTTCAATGCCAGAGGGAGGCAGCTACTGCAATGCAACACACTACTCTTGCCACACCAGCTCCTCACCTTCATCCCATTTTCCCGAATGTCTTTAATCAGTGCCCCTGGATTGTCTGTAGCCTCTAGGTGAAAAGTGTACTGGTTTGCACCTGCTACAGCCATTGGTTTCACCCACTGCTCCGGCTTGGCAACCATCATGTGCATATCTGAAAGGAATCACGAGTAAGCAAGATACACTGGGCATGCATCATTCACCAAAATATACCAATATGTGGACTATCTGTAATTCATATGACATATCAGCTGCTTTAGAGTCATTACAGAAGATGCACATTCAAAGCATGTGCTCAGAGCTCAAAAAGAGTAGTAACAGCATAAGCTGTTTAAATGAGTGCATATTAATTTATACAAAACAAATTCAGAATATAAATCCATGCTCAATGTTGGTATTATTAGATATGTTTAGTAATAATTACTACTTGAGCTTAATAGGACATTGATTACATTATAGTGACATGCCACATGGGAGAGTGTTTCTTTAAAGTACTAAAAAACGAACAGTAGCTCACATAATACATTCTCCCCTCCCTCTGACTTAGTTTAGCTAAAAAGGAAACCGTATTTTTACAGCGTTTTGCTTGGCTATAAATATTTCATAATCACCGAACATGAGGCCCAGGACATGGCTCCTTTGTGCTACTCAAGTTCTAGAAAGGGGCTGGAAAGCTGGGGAAATCCTCATCTGGCATAGCTGGCTCTACACCAGCCCTCCTCGACTTTCCCCACATGTACGGGGATGTGTTGTAACCACATTCCAATGATTCCTGCCACCATCCTGGCCTCCAGGGTAAAGCTATTCTAAACTAAAACAGCATAAAACCAGCCCCAGGATTAGGGAGCAGCAAAATGGTTTTGAGGTTACCCCACTGAGTTGTGGCCTGAGCTTACAGGCCACAAGTGAGGATAAAATCCACAATGTTTTGCAGTTTCCTTTGTCAGTATAACAACACGTACTCAAGAGTTTGGAAAAATGAAGTCCTTACCGAAGAAAGGATCCTGACCCAGCTGCTTTCGAAGGCTCTCTACTACAGGGTGTCCAAATGTGATGTTCGGAACAAAGTGCCTAGGATTAGAAAAAAGCACTTTAGTAGGCTTGATATTGTTTTACTGTATGGTGACTAAAGTAAGGAATTTTATATTGACCTACATTTATGGGAAATATAAAAACAAATCTTTATAGACTATGTTCAAGCAGTGTCGTTAATACAATTAACCTCTCCCAGCTGCAGGCAGTGCCACCACCAGCAGCAGCGCAGAAATAAGGGTGGCAATATTGCAACCCCCCTACAATAACCTTGGAACCCCCCCAATTCCCTTTTGGGTCAGGACCCCCCATTACAACACCATGAAATTTCAGATTTAAATATCTGAAACTGAAATTTCAGATTTTAAAAATCCTATCACTGAAATGTACTAAAATGGATTGTGAATTTGGTAGGGCCCTAATAATAGGGTTATAAGCAATAGCTAGCATAGATTTGTCCAGAAGAAACCATGCCAAAGCAACTTAATTTCCTTCTTTGACAGGGTTACTAGCTTAGTAGATACAGGGTAAGCAAGACGTGACATGTCTTGATTTTAGTAAGCCTTTTGACACAATTCCATATGACATTCTCATAATCAAAGTAGGGAAATACAATCTGGACAAAACTATTATCTGGTGCAAATCTGATTGAAAGACCATACTCAAAGAGTAGTTATCAATGGTTTCCTGTCAATCTAGTGGGGTCCCACACATCAGCCATGGGTCCGGTACTATTTAATATTTTAATAACTTGGATAATAGAGTGGAGAATATGCAGATGACACCAAGATGGGAGGGATGCTAGCATCTTGGAGGACAGGATTAGATTTCAAACCAACCTTGACAAATTAGAGAATTGATCTGAAATCAACAAGATGAAATTCAAAAATGACAAATGCAAAGTAACACACTTAGGAAGGAAAAATCAAATGCACAGCTACACAACAGGAATAACTGGCTAGATCATAGCACTGCTGAAAAGGATCTGGCGGTTATAGTGGATCACAAATTGAATAAGTCAATAATATGATGCACTTGCAAAAAAGGCCAGTATCTTTCAGGGGTGACTGACAGGAGTGTCATATGTAAGAGGTGGGAGGAAACTGTCCTGCTCTACTTGGCATAGGTGACGCCTCAGCTGAAGTTCTTGTCCAGTCTGGGCACCACACTTTAGGAAAGATGTGGACAAAATGGACAGAGTCCAGAGAAGAGCAACAAACAAGATATAAGGTTTAGAAATCCTGACCTATGATGAAAGGTTGAAAAACTGGGCATGCTTATTCTTGAGAAAAGAAAAGTGGGGGGTGGGGGAGGGATTTGATAACCGTCTTCAAATATAGCTGAATCACTTGGTAATAGTGACCATAATATAATTAAATTGAACATCCCTGCGGCAGGAAAAACACCACAGCAACCCACCACAGTAGCATTTAATTTAAGAAAGTGGGACTACACAAAAATGGGGAAGTTAGTTAAATAAATTAAAAGGTTCAGTGCCAAAAGTGAAATCCCTGCAAGCTTAATGGAAACTTTTTAAAGGCCCCATAATAGAGGCCTTTTAAATCCCAAATTTAAAAACATAGAGGACCAAAAAAGTGCCACCATGGCTAAACAACAAAGTAAAAGAAGCAGTGAGAAGCAAAAAGGCATCCTAGTGAGGAAAACAGAAAGGAGTGTAAACTCTGGCAAATGAAGTGTAAAAATGTAATTAGGACGGCCAAAAAAGAATTTGAAGTACAGCTAGCCAAAGAGTCAAAAAGTAATAGCAAAAAGAATTTTAAGTACATCAGAAGCAGGAAGTCTGCTAAACAACCAGTGGGCCACTGGATGATCGAGATGCTAAGGAGCCCTCAAGGATGATAAGGCCATTGCAGAGAAACTAAATATATTCTTGGCATCAGTCTTCACGGCTGAGGATGTGAGGGAGATTCCCAAACCTGAGCCATTCTTTTTAGGTGACAAATCTGAGGAACTGTTCCAGACTCAGGTGTCATTGGAGGAGGTTTTGGAACAAATTGATAAAAAGTAATAAGTCACCAGGACCAGATGGTATTCACCTAAGAGTGCTGAAGGAAGTCAAATGTGAAATTGCAGAACTACTAACTGTGGTATATAACATTTAAACCAGCTTCTGTATCAAATGACTGGAGAATAGCTAATGTGACATCAATTTTTAAAAAGGGTTCTAGAGGGGATCCTAGCAATTACAGGCCGGTAAGCCTGATTTCAGTACCAGGCAAACTGGTTGAAATTATAGTAAAGAACAGAATTATCAGACACACAGATTAACATGATTTGTTGGGGAAAAGTCAATATGGGTTTCGTAAAGGGAAATCATGCCTCACCAATCTACTAGAAGTCTTTGAGGGGGTCAACAAGCATATGGACAAGGGGGATATAGTGTACTTAAATTTTCAGAAAGCCTTTCACAAGGTCCCTCACCAAAGGCTCTTAAGCAAAGTAAGCGGTCATGGGATAAGAGGGAATGTCCTCTTATGGACTGGTAACTGGTTAAAAGATAGGAAACAAAGGGTAGAAATAAATGGTGAGTTTTCAGAATGGAGAAAGATAAATAATGGTATACCACAGTCTGTACTGGGACCAGTACTATTTAACATATTCATAAATGATCTGGAAAAAATAGGCAAAATTTGCAGATGATACAAAACTACTCAAGATAGTTAAGTCCAAAGTAGACTGCGAAGAGTTAGAATGGGACCTCACAAAACTGGGTGACGATGGCAAATGAAATGCAAAGTAATGCACATTGGAAAACATAATCCCAACTATACATATAAAATGACGGGGGTCTAAATTAGCTGTTACCACTCAAGAACAAGATTGTGCAGCAGCAGTCAAAAAGTGAACAGAATGTTGGGAATCATTAGGAAAGGGATAGATAAGACAGAAAATATCATATTGCCTCTATATAAATCCATGGTACACCCACATCTTGAATACCGTGTGCTGAAGTGGTCACCCCATCTCAAAAAAGATATCCTGGAATTAAGGTTTAGAAAAGGGCAACAAAAATTATTAGGGGTATGGAATTGCTGGCATATGAGGAGAAATTAATAAGACTGGGACTTTTCAGCTTGGAAAAGAGACGACTAAGGGGGGATATAACAGAGGTCTATAAAATCATGACTAGTGTGGAGAAAGTAAATAAGGAAATGTTATCTACTCCTCATAACACAAGAACTAGGAGTCACCAAATGAAATTAATAGGCAGCAGGTTTAAAACAAAGGAAGTATTTCGTCACAAAATGCACAGTCAACCTGTGAAACTCTTTGCCAGAGGATGTTGTGAAGGCCAGTCTATAACAGGGTTCAAAAAACCAGCTAAATAAATTCATGGAGGATAGGTCCGTCAATGGCTATTTGCCAGGATGGGCAGGGATGGTGTCCCTAACCTCTGTTTGCTGAGAATGGGCAACAGGATGGATCACTTGATGATTACCTGGTCTGTTTATTCCTTCTGCGGCACCTGGCATTAGCTACAGTTGGAAGACAGGATACTGGCCTTTGGTCTGACCCAGTATGGCCGTTTTTATGTTAAGAGCTGTTTTAAAGAGGACAGTGATGAAGTGTCCTTCACACGGGAGTAGTACAAGTAGTACCTGACTTAATCTGCATTAAGAGGGATTTAGATGGATATTAGGAAAAACTTTGTAAGGGTAGATAAACACTGGCCTAGGCATCCGAGGGAGGTTGTGGATCCCGCATCGCTGGGAATTTTTAAGGACGGGTTAGCTAGACCTGTCATGGATGGTCTAAGTTTACTGGATCCTGCCTCAGCACAGGGGCTGGCCTTGATGACTTCTGGAGCGCCTTCCAGCCCTACATGTCAATGAAACACACCCTTCCCGTTCGTTAGCCACTAGGAACCCTGCACTATCACCACAGCGGATTTGACAGGACGCTGCACCAGAACAGCCCCTGATCCTGCGGCGGGGTCTAGGCAGACGCCCCCTCTCGCCTGGGTGTGTCTACACCGCGCTCAGGCGCCGGCCGCTGGCGCGTGGCAGCTGACTCGGGCTAAGGGGCTGTTTAATGCGATGAGACCCTCGCACCCCTCCCAGGGCCCTACGACCGGGCAGCGGCACGGGCCAGCCGCGGGCTCCCATTGCGGGCAGCGGGCTCAGCGCAGTGCAAGTGCCCGAGCAGGGCTGCCTGGGAGCAGCGCCCGGCCCGGCCCGGCCGCAACGAGGCGCTGAGCAAACCCCCGACGGGCGGGCGGGCGGCAAACGCCCCGCGGAGCCGCCTCGCGCGCAGAGCAGCGCCAGGGCTGCAGCCGCCCCGGGGGGCGGGGCCCGGGCTCGAGCCGGCCCCGAGGCGGAAGCGCGCGCGCCGCGCGGCGGCAGTTACCCGTCCATCACGTCCAGGTGCAGGTAGTCCGCCCCGGAGTCCAGCATGCGGCCGCACTCGGCGCCCAGCGCCGCCAGGTCGCTGTTGAGGATGGACGGGCCGATCCGGCAACCCGACGCCATGGCCGCCGCGCCACCGGGAACTGAGCGAGGCGCAGGCGCAACAGCTTGAGAGGCGCCACAACCCTCTCCCCGGGGATGCTGGGACGTGTAGTTCTTCTGCCGCCGCCGACTGCAGCTTGCAGAATGGCAGGGACTACTCGCCCCACAATGCAACACGGTGCCTGGGGAAAGGGTGGCGCAGGCGCGCTTCATCAGCCTTTGGCGTCCCTCCCGGCGCCAGGGGGCGGGGCAGCACTGGAGACCCGCCCCCTGAGGGCGGTGCAAAGACCATGATGGGCGGGAGGGGGGGAGGCGAGCCCCGCCCGCAGCACAGGGCACACAGCTGGCCCAGGCTGGTGTCCCTGAGCCTGGCTGCCCTGCTCTGGTCACTCCCTCTGCAGCCCCTGGCTCCGGCTGCTGGCGGGACCCTGTCCTTGCCGGACTCTTGGTCAGGCCCAGCGTGGCCGTGCTGCTGTTCCTCCTTCGTTAGAGTAACTCCTGCAGCTTGCCTGGACGGAAGTCAGGCATCGGCTTCCATGGCATAACGCCTCGCCGCCATCGAGAGTCACCAAGTTCCAGCGATACTGTCAACTAAACTCACCCTTCCCTGAGTTCCGGCGCACCGTGCCGAGCCAGCCGCTTTCACCCAGCTTTGTATCTCATGTAGGCCAAAGCAGAGGTTTATACCTACCGGGTTATCATCAGTTTAGGAAGAGACAGTCAAATATTTAGGAAAAATAAAAGAAAGGGGGAGTATTAGCTTGACTTCCAAAGTAACCCATTCAGAAGTGTAATATATGAGTGCAATAAATGATGGCCAGGCCTCCAAACGTGGCAAATATACCACATTGGTTGTTAGCTGTGGAGCATTTGGAGGGAATTGCAGGAAGAAAAGTTTATCAGAGAATGTCAGCTCCAGCAAACACAAAGTTTGGAAAGATGGAGGCCCTCTCTGGACGAAGTAGCCATCATAAGGCCTAAGAAAAATCTCACACCACACCACATTAAATATTTGTGATATATTTTATTATTTGTGCATATTCAAACATTTTAAACTCTTATAATCTCTTTCATAAACATAATTCAGACATCTCTATTATTTATATTTTATCCCTGGTCTTTGGTCACTTGGTACACATCACAGGCTTTGCTATTAGGTACTTTTGGGAAGTACAGTAGATGGTTTTCTCATTTTAGATCTATAAGATTTTGGGTCTGTAATCCTTCAAATTATTTTTAAAGGGCTTTCATTTTACTAATGGGGATTTTTGTTCTCCGGTTGCATTGATTCTTAAAATGAATTACACAGTTGTAATGTGGGGAAATTATATAATTTGACATGTTTTTACCCAGTTCTATGTAACGAATTTGCCTTAAGCCCTCAAATCTCACTTGCTTCAAATAAACTCTATTCTCTGTTTGGCACAGCAAGATTGCCTTCCTTTCAGTGCAAGACTTGACTACTTCCCAATACAACAGAAAATGCAAATGAGAATGTAATATCCTACTTAACTGCTGCCCTGAGATAATATTTTAAATCACATATCCACTTGGTTGTGAAGGTTGGTCTATTGTAATTGGTTTCTTCTCCGATATTTTGTTTCTTTCCATCTAAACATTTCTTTGGTAATGGGAAGTCAAAAACACTTTGTTAAAGCTTAAGATTTGTTCAAATTTCAAAGAGAATGCCCTTATTTGGAGATTGGGAGGGAACTACACCATTTATAAACTTATACTTAGTTTTAGGGTTTCAACTCAACAAGAGTTTCTAGTTTTGATGTTTTTTGAACTTCCAAACAAATTGATAAGATCAGTTTCAAACCTACATCATGTTTTCCTTCTGGAACACAATTTTCTTTCCTTCAAAAATCTAGGCAATAGTATTATTTCAAATACATCCTGTGACATTCTTATGCACATACATGTACATATAAATACACCTAGACATTCAGCACAGTTAAGGTCATATTAAGAGGACACAAATGCACACAACAAGTGGATCACACCGTAAGTTCCCAGTACAATGATCCCCCCTTTCTAAAAGGCGGGGATGGGGGATGTATGGCAAGTTCTAGCGAGGCACATATTAAAAGATGACAGATAAACATATTAAATTATAACAAACTTTGTTGGCAACAGAGCAAAGTAATCTCATATAGCAGGGTATAGTGCTTTTTAAAAAGGGAGACTTGTCTAATGTTGTACAATAGGATTAAACAGAGCCTTGTCTTTTAATTACTATTTGTTGAACATGATCAGTGTGAACAGACTTTTCTATCTTTAATCCTTTTGACAACTGCAAATTAGTTTAAAACTTTGAGGCAACACAACAGAACCAAACACTGACAGACATTTGTAAGGGCCAGACGTTTGACATTCACTTAAGGCCTCTAACACTAATTAAGCAGCATAATTTTCCTTCACAGCAGAAATATACCAGTCACTTTATAGAGATACTGGAAAAATGCACAAACTCTGCTAAATTACATGTTTATGCACCTTATTAGTACAATATTAAGTGCAACCAATATGAAAGTAAAGTTTATAAGTATACAGACTGATCAGCCTGTCTTTATAACTACCTAATGAAATTATAGCCCTTTCCTGGGCCACCTGAATAATGTAATCTTCATTTATACACTGCACTTGTTTGGTTGGATGGTGGACTTCAAAAAGAGGCATTTTTAGTCCTTGCTATGGCTTTCTAAGATGGATTCAGCTTGTAACAGTGGGCAACCTTAAAGGAAACATTTATCAGAAATATTGAATTTATTGTAGTAAATCAGTTATTTTTCTATAATTAGACTAGAATACCATGGCAGGCATCTCACATTAATGTTAATGCTTCCTTTTAAAGTATATTATCAGTGAAAAAGTGACTACAAAATTCAACATGGAGTTCCATGTTTATTGCCTCTCAGTCATTTCTATATCAAATTTACTTCGTTTATGAATAAAATATTTCCCCCACTACTGCCAGTTAACCCAAACTGGGATCTGAAAGTGAAGCGGTGTTCTTTCTGATTTGTGAGTCATCGTTAATAATAGCAATTCCACATGAGGGACGTAATTAATAATTCTTTTGATGATGCCAACACTAGGAAAGAATCCAGTGCAGGCTCTGTAGTGCTGAGAGACGTAAGAAGTAGTCAAATATATTTAAGTCAGCGATATAAGCAGTTATCATTCAGAATACCCATGATCTGTGCTGAGCAAGGTGCCATTTTTACATAGACACTTTTTTGACCACAAACCACTTTCAGATTGACCACTGTACAGCAAGGGCTTAATCCTGCAAGGTGACTAGCACTTCCTATGAGGTGCAAAGTGCCTTTAACTCTCAATGAAGGCAACAGTAGTAGAGGGTGCTCAACACCTCTGGACTGGGGCCTAGATAGACAAGCTTGAGAAAAGAATACATTTTGTTGTTGCTAAATTGTACGTGTGTGTGTGTGTGTGTGTGTGTGTGTGAGTGAGAGAGAGAGAGAGAGAATAATATATAGGACCCAATTCTGTACTCTGATGTACACACAGGGCTCCTACTGACGCATATGTATATGTAGAGGAGGTGAGGTAGAAAGGTTTGATTGGTTGAAATTACCAAAGCCACCAGTCAGTTCTGGAGTTGATCTTAAATTAATGCCAATAAAACTTGTAATACTGCACCAGACCAGCGTATAGGCTGTGTATGACAGTGTTTTACAGAAAAATGATTTTAGAAAAAAATAGTTATTTAAAAAAATATAGTGTTGTTGTTGTTTGCTTGGTGTGGGTTTTGTTTTGTTTTTGGTCATATCATTTTAACTCTAAAATCATGTTGTCTTAATACCATGAGTCCAGATTGAAAGGTCAAAAAGATTGTAAAGTAATACATTTTAGAAAGCTCTAAAAGTGATCAAAAATAACTTTTCTATGCATAATAATGCCCCAATTATAAGGTCTAATACAGGGGTAGGCAACCTATGGCACGTGTACCGAAGGCGGCATGCGAGCTGATTTTCAGTGGCACTCACACTGCCCGGGTCCTGGCCATCGATCTGGGGGGCTCTGCATTTTAATTTAATTTTAAATGAAGCTTCTTAAACATTTTAAAATCCTTATTTACTTTCCATACAATTGTTTAGTTATATATTATAGACTTACAGAAAGAGACCTTCTAAAAACGTTAAAATGTCTGACTGGCACGCGAAACCTTAAATTAGAGAGAATAAATGAAGACTCGGCACACCACTTCTGAAAGGTTGCCGACCCCCGGTCTAATATCTCATTCTACCAAGGTTAGTTGAAAATGTATTATGTGAACACACACACACACACACGTAAATATGGTCATTGCTTGCAACTTCACAGTATGCCTCACAGCTATTCTGCGGCTTTCCCATATGTCAATGACTAAAGTCTTGTTTCAATTTAATCCTATGATCTTGAAGCACAGATCGTAACTCACCCACGACTTCAGTCAATTCCCAAAGGGGACATGATATACATATAAGTATTATGCATTTATATCTACATATGCAGAGTCATAATTAGTGCATATTCATATACCCACATAGAATGGCGCCTTTTTAAATACAATCTCAGTGTGCAGAAAATATATCCTTTCATCAGGTCTATTCTCTGCAATATCCATTCCTAGTTTACAGGAATGTGAAAATATGGATTATATACGTTACTTAAAATATACATTTCCAAGTGCATACAGAGTAGATATTTGCGTCAATTAAGTTGTTGCCATGTATTAGAAAGTCCACACATTCTAGCTGTGTTTTTTACATAAATTGCTTAATATATTTAAGCAGAATAGATAGTACCATTTATGTCATCTACAGACCACTCCCCCCCGCCCATCTATCTTTGAGCACAGCATGTGCATTCTTTCCTGTAGTATGTAGTGTATTCAGTTTTACACAGAATGACTATTTTTCTAGCACTAGGGTATTATCTTACAAAGTGCAATGAAACCAACAGACAAAAGTAAACACTGCTAAAGTCTGCAGTGCCAAAAAATATCTTTCTAATCATTCAATGGTATGTGCCATTGCTATGGGGATTAGAAAACACAGTCATGGGCCTGTTTATTTAAAACAATCTTTAGTTCGATATTCATTGTCAGCATTTTGACTGCCAATATTCAGTCATGCAAGTCTTTGATTCAGATACTATATAACCCTTCTGAAATTACAAAAATAAACTTTGGGGGGCAGTGTTAAAGTGGCTAACCTCAAAAAGGTTGGGTTTTTTCAGTCTACTATATTAAACTAATGCATTTTACTGGAGCAGCTGCAGACTGCAGTAGATTTCTGGCAGATCAAGATTTTGGGAAACAGATATGTGGCTGCAGAATTGTTTAGAATTCTCTTCTGGTCTTTGCTGTCTGCCCTGAACCAAATTAGATTTGCCAAAAAGGCTTAGCTTGTTTTCTAAAACATATTTGCCAATCTGTAGCAAATAGGTTGTTAGATATTTTCCCTTGTTGGCTATAAAGTGCTCTTTCTGATTAGTTCATCAATAGTTATCAAGAAACTCTATAGAGAAGATACAGTTTCTCTACCAAGACTCTACATTCTCTCTCCTCCCATGCTAATGCAGTTCCCCGACATTTAAACATGGGACTCATCTAAGTCAACATCAGTCTCACCAAGCTCAACATGCGTGAAGCTGAAGTGGCTGGTAAGGAGGGGATTCTCCATCCCATTGTCCTCGCTGATGTGAAGGACAGTGTCTCCATGTTGCAGTAAGCTGGTTGTCTCAAGGCCTGCAAAGTCCTCTGTATCAGAGAGCTGTGTGGGTGGGGTACTATGTGCTTGTGCTGGCCGGGGCTCCAAATCCTCCTCTGTTTCTTTTTCCTTCTCAGTGGGAAGCGCCTCACTCTGAAATCAAGGAGAGCTTGCGGTCAGGCTCCAACTCATGGGAAGAGAAGGGGGTGGGGGGGGAGAATAAAAACCAATGTGTGCAAAATATATTCAGATCTGTTAACTAATAAAGGCTAGACCATAACTGCCCCTTGGTTTATTTGAAATGTTTAAAGGTACAAAACCCTAAAATTTTATGCAAAAACAGTTAATTTTTTTCTGGCTGGTGAATTTGTAGTGGAAATTACAAAGATAACATTGCTTAAAAGGACACTGTAATTTGAAATTCTTTTAATAACTTTTCCAAAATGGGTTTTTCTATCTCTTCTGCTCATAGCCAAGGATGTGTCCTCCTGGGGAACCAGATAAAGAGACATCAGAAAAGAGACCTTTGTCTCATTGGGCTGGCTCTAAATTCTGCATTACAATTCGTAATTTTCCTCACACACCATCCTCCACCCATCAGTGATGTCTAACACCTACTTTTTCCAGCAGTCAGTGCATGACAAAGAGCTTCTTTCTAAAGGTATCCTACTGCAATTAGATATATGATTTACTCTAGCTAGTGTGAGTACCAATAGCAGTGAAGGTGTAGTGGCATGAGTCTCAGCCTGCACTCTACAACCCTGTCCTGGAGCCTGGATACTTACTTGGGTGACTAGTCCATGCTGAAGCCCATGTGCCACGGCTCCACTGCTACTGGCACTCATGCTAGCTAGATTAACATTAACTCATGTACGTCTACACGTGCTGCAATCACACACCCTGATTACTGTATCGACATACTCAAAGTCTGGTACCTTTGCTAATGCAGTCATGTGTTTTTGATAGGAATCCTTCCATACTGATGCATCAGTCTACCCTACCCCAATCCCCACCACAGATCATTCCTCAGAGACCAATGTAGCTGAGCAGAGAGTTGAATTAAAACTTTCACTGGTGTAGAAGGATGTGAGAGAAAAGATCTCTACAGACAGGAGGAGGAGGACATAGGATCAGTCAAGCTAAGGACATGCAGTGGTGAAGTGCCAACGGAAATGGAAGGAAAGAGAATCAACACAAAGATCTGGGAGCTAGCGATTTAAACAAGAAGTGGCATGGGCAACCACCTCACTGTACAGAAAACAGACTCTGCAGTCTTCACACTCCAACCACTTCTCTTTACGGCCACAAGTGAGATCGTTAGCCATTTTCACTATTTTTTCAGCAGCTTAAACCACTAAGTAGAGAGGCACTGCATATGCATGTACCCACTAGAGATTGGAGCAGCTAACCTACTTTCTGACTTGTCAGATGAGTTACCTGGCTGGTGGTTTGGCTATGGAGATCAGCGACAACAGTGGCAGGTGAGGGGGTCAGCACAGGTTTATTCACAGCTTCCGGCTTTCTGACTTCTGCAGGGCTGCTTCTGCTGCAGCTAGGTTGCAGGGCTGGGACCTGTGTAGCATCTGTTGCTGAAGATGTTGTTGCCTCTGGCTGAGTTTCAGTGAAAGTCACTGATCGCTTTTGATCCACTGCGGGACCACAAAGTGGGGAAAGATAAATACAAAATTACTCCAATTTAGAAAAAAATATCAGAATATAACAAATGCTTTTATGTTTATATGGTGTCTTTCATCCCAAAATGATTTACATATATTCATAACTGCCATGTGAATTAGCTATTATGATCCTCATTTAGACGAGGAAACTGAGGCACAAATGGTTAAGTGACTTGCCAAAGACTGGATAGGAAGTCTGTAGTAGATCTGAGAATACAATCCAGGGCTTTTGACTCCTATTTCTGAGCCTTACCTAAAAGGCCACCAAGCGGGAGTAAAGAGCAGGCAAAATCTTGTTTTTAATTATGGCCAAAGATTTAGGTTGTAGCACATCTCCTGCAGCACTGCTCCTCTTAGGACCATCCTGATTCACTAACTCAAGGAAAAGTGCTGCCTGCTAGATCACTAACCAACGTGCTCTGCACAGGCTTCCCTTGAAAACCACTTGGATGCTTCAGGAGGTGCAGAATTCAACAACTGTATGCCCTAATTAGCAATGGTAGCCACAAAAAGAACTTCGCACCAGTGTGCCAAAGACTGAATTGGCTCCCCTATTTGCTTCTACATTCAGTCTTTAAAGTCCTGTATAGTTTAGGTCCTCACTATTTGAGAAACTTTCTCTTTCTGTGTTCTACTAGGACACCAGTTGTCGGCAGAGGCATTCTCACTAGCAATCTCTAGAGTTGCACATCTCAGTGCTGTTGACAGGGCATTCTCGGTGGAGGACACCTGACTCTTAAATCCTCTATCTGTGGGTGGGAAGATAATTCAATGTCTACGTCCATTCAGATGTCGGCCTTTGGAGAAACTACAAATTTTGTGGAAGTGTTTTTTTCTGATGTGGTGCCTGTCCTCCAGAAACTAGACTGAAACCAGTAAAATTCACATCACATGGACTACTGAAAAGCAACTGGCTGATAATTGCCAATTGCTACCTACCAGGGCTAGACGTGAACTGATAAAAAGCTACACATTCCATTACCCATCCCCCCAAACTACCCAGAACTTCTCTTAAGAACAGTCTACAGAAAGCACACCTATGTACATGTCACACACAGTAACCTGTCTTAGAAGGAAAAACACAACCTAGTAGCTCCTACTTTAAAATATTAGATGCCAGCTGTGGAAAAGCAGAAGTTGCCTCACCACTTGGTTTTGTTTTTGGCTGTATACTTCGACGAGTAGTTGAAAGTCGAGCCCCGTGACGGCTACGAGGTTCCGTTTGGGTCTTCTGACGTGAGAGAAGAGGTCTTCGTAGCTAAGGTACACAAAGCAGAGTAAAGTTAGACCAAGGAGACACTAACGTACAACTGAAATATTCACCTTTATGTGACTAAGTCATATCATTTATGCCATTCTCTTATGTATAGCCACCAATTTTTCTTTTTGTGGGTATACATGTTTTGGCATCTTTAATTTAGATATCAGTGTAGTATAAAAGCAGGTGATGAAATAATGCACTTCATACCAATTCAATTTTAATGCAATGACCTTTGTTCAAATAATATAGCTATAGGGGAAAGGATTTGGGGATTTGAAATGAAGCATAACTTCTTGCTTGGTGGTTTGGCAGACCTGAATGGTTCAGCTTGCCCAAGCACTTCCTGCTAATTCAGAGGATTATGATGCTGTAATACGTTCTGGGCAAGATGAACGAAAGATAGAAGATCTCAGCAGCAAATGGTCTGCAACAAATGAAAATGGTCATGTTCACTTCCTGTGATCTTACCTGCCGGAGGCCTCTCTTCCTTCCTAGTGGTTGCTGAAGAAGAAGATTCTGTTGTCCAGGTTCACTCTGCACGCTTGCTACCCTGTTAAGTGTTGACACTATTAGCACAACCATAGAAGTATAGTGGCTGATTAGAATAATCCCTGGCAATCATGACTAAAAAACACTAATGGCACAGTCACTTCAAAGACAGAACCATCGTCTTTGAAGGATGGGGGAAAGGATCTGTTTGGTTGCAGCTTCCAGGGTTTGGGAAGGGGATGGGAGTAGGAATCATGGCATTCAGGACTAGGCCACGCACAGGTAGCACAGAGCTGTAAAAATTGAGATTTTCAGTTTTCAGTCATTGATTGATGCATCCTATTCTGCAATACCCACTTCTCTGTGTCCTTTGTCACATTGGCCTCCACAGACAAAAGGCAAGAATGCCATTTTATTATCTCCGTTTGTTTTTTGGTGAGGGTAATTACCCAGGCTATTTCTCCCAAATGGATTCCAAAGCCTCACCTCAGTTTTGTCTTTTGGTTTCAATGTCATTTAAATAAACAAAAATGAAAAAACAACACAACTGACAAAGGTTCCATTCACATAATGGGTGCATGACTTATGCAAACAGGGTGCATTCGGTATGTCTGCAGCCTCAAGTCTCTTTGTGGCTAATAAGCAAAATAAATACAATTAAATATAAAAACAAATCTACAGTATTCTTTTAGGACTTAATAGGTTGTCAATGAAATCTGAATAACTAAAAGTTAAAAGTAAAGGCACTTTAACAATAGAAAAAACTGCTAAATGCTGTAAAGTAGTCTATGTTACTGTTCAACTAATTCCTCTGTTAACCTGATATGTGTGGCAGATTTGTTCTTCCCCTCAGTTCTTTTCACAATACTGTATTATTCCTCCCAGTTCAATCACAATTAGAGTTACTCATTAGCAGGCAATGGTCACAAATGTTTTAGGTGAGTGAGCTGAATCGGAGACAGGTATGGTTGCAATGGTAAGTAACACTTAGATGAACTTCTTTCCAAAGGAACAGCTGCCTACTTGGGACAAATCCGAACCATTAAGGCATGCATCCCAATTAAGCAGCTTCTAAGATTATTTAGTATGCACTGCTGAATATTTAGTAGTGCAGTACGTTCTGGCGTTGGCATGTCTTAATCTAAGAAAAAGAACATTCCCTTTCTTCTCAGTTTTCCGGGGCTTTCTTGGATCTTCCTTGGGAAGAGGTCAGAGCCTCTAGGGAGGTGTGATTTGACACAGAGCCTTACCAGGACTGGAGGAGAAAAAGACAAAGCTAATACTTCTGTGGGTTCATTACAACAGCATGGCCAGGAGAGTGGGTTAGCTCAACACCAGAAAATAATGTATATTTGGGTCCTTTCTCTCTTGAACAACCCTTTCAAAAGAGATCACCATCCTCTAGAGCAAATACTCAGCACAGTGCAATCTGATTTACAATGAAACATTCTAAATGTCAAGAGGAGACTATACCCCTATGAACTGCATGATCCCACAAGCTACTTCTAGCTGTCAGCATTACATTCTTGAACCAGACAATGGCCCTATAGCACATACAACTGCTTAGACTGCAGTAGACTCCAAAAGTGATACATCCTCAAGGGTATCAAGACAAATAGGCTGAATTTACATTTTTCCTCACATAAGAAATCCAGACAGCTTGACATTATATTTATACATTCTGTTAATTTTCTGCTTCTAGAATTACTTGGGTACTTGGCTCCAGCAAATATTTAGAGACTCAGAGATAGAGATTAACATGTAAATACTTTCTTTAAATAGATAAAATACTGAACCTCAATTTGTTTCTAAAGAGGCTGCAGAATATATATTTAAAATGGTGCAATAAAAAGTTTCTGTTCAACCCAGTGGCTAACTATCATTGAGTTATGGTAAGATTGTTATTACAGTTTCTGAGGAAAGATGATGATGTTTAGTTCTATGAATGGGGAGACCGACCTCTGTCAGAAAGACTAAAATTATGTTAAATGTAAATAATCTATGACAGCAATGGAACAAGCATGTCAAAAAGCGAACATAACGAAAACACCTTGAAAAACTCATTAGGTAAAGATCATTCATTATACTTGTGAGTGTGATGTTACCATACTGTACATACGTTAGACATGAGGAAAAAATGATTTCCATGGACTAATCTGTGCATTAAAGACAAACAAAGAGATGAGTGACAGAAAGGTTGGATTCAGTTGCTTTTCCTCTATGTTGGCCTGGGTTTAAGCCTCACTTACACCAGATATGAAATGAGTTTAGTGAACGGCAGATTGGAGGTAAAAGGTGGGGGAGTGTGAACAGTGGAATTTGGCAGAAAAACCTGCACAGGGCCCTTCCCCATCCTTTTTACTTTCCTATATACTCAGATTCACCCCACATTTTGAGAGAGAGAGAGAGAGAGAGAGAGAGAGAGAAAGAGTGCAAGTGTAAGATGAGTGACTGAATTTCCTGAAATAGTTATGATTCCACTATAGATGTTTTTTCCTTCTCCAGAATAGCAACAACAATCTGGTTTCAGTGAAAATTAGTTCCAAAGGGTCTGTTGACTCCGTAAGTACCCTCCCCTTCTTTTCTGCCTTTCATTGTCTAATAAACAGGACCAAGAGGGCACTGTTTTTTTGTTCTTGGTTTGGAGCAATCATTATATTTGGGAGGTCAGTTTGTGGGGACGCTACTGAACTGCTTTGAATCAAATCCAATGCCATTTTCACATGACATAGTTTATTCTACTTCTCCTGTGAACCTGGCATCTACTAGAGGATTTTTGTTGGAGCACATAAACCTGATTTGTTGGAGCAGAACACACTTGTAAACTTTCCTGTCCATCAAGAGTGCTTCTCTGTCACCTACTGGGTACCTATGACAAGGGGCCATGTCCCCATAATCATGTTACATGGTTAGCACAGAGACAGACAGACAAACAAACAAGCTGTTAATGAAAAATGATTGCCAACCGTACAACAAATGTCAGGCCAGTGTAAAATTTCATACCACACAGGACATACTGGAATAAGCATTGCCAGGTTGGCATTTATGATGTTATTTTCATGAATAACAAGAAATAATGCAACAAATAAAAGTGTGTGTTGGGGGGGAGGAGAACTAAAACCAGAAAAAGCAAGCAAATAGTTGTTAAACTGTATTAAATGGACTTTAGTGCCTGCCAGGCCTTCAGTTAACATCCAGGAAGAATGCACCTGCTGAACTTTTCAAGACACAGGCCTGGGATTTCAACAGAGTGTCAAATTTCCTCCACACTTGCCCTGTTGATATTAATTTGCTCTACTTCTCCTTACTGATCATGATTAATTTAAAACAAGCATAATTAGAAATGTTGAAATGGAATTTTTTTGTGCATCAGCTTTCAATGATAGAAAGTTCTCATTCTCTTGTCCCTTGTGCTTTGGGAAAATCTTCCATCTTTTTTCAAGTTATAACTGCAACAAATCATGATGCTAAATAAAATAGTTCCCCCCCCCCCCCCCGCACACACACACACACCCTTTCTGCATAATCTCAGGAACCTGAATGTTATTCTCTTCCTGTGTTCATTGCTGTTTACCGATGTAACTCTAATTGGTACAAGCACAAAAGAAAAAAGACTTTATTTTTGTCTTTATTTATAATTGTTCTTTTCTTTTATTTGAAATTCCTGGTTTCCATAATGTTCTATTCTTTGTTTGTTTCATTCCATCGATTGTGACTAAATATCAGCTTCTGAATTCAGCAAGCTATCCTAAGCATTTTTTATCCCTGTGCTCTAGTGAAGATCAAAGATATCTAAAGAAAAATCTTGGCCTGTTTTATTTAAACTAGTGTTCCTGAATAGAAGAATGTATTTATCCTCTGCTACAACAATGATCTCAATAAGTTGCTGTATTATCTCTCTGTTCTATTGCTTCTCTCCTTTACAGAAGGAATGCAACTTGCACATTTAAGAACACACAATACAGCTAAAATGTTGCTTTTTTTCATCTTACACAGAACTATAATTGTAGCCTTTTCACAGAGATCAGGTTAATTATCTTGAGTCTCTTTTAAGGTTCTGCAGAATAAAAGTGTCACTTTTTTAAAACAAAGAAGTCTATGACTGTGTCTTCAAAAAATAAGAAACCCCATCAGAAATAGTCTCTCTGTAGAAATCTACTTCACCGAACATGCCAACTGATCTTCTCCTTTACGGAAACTCTGTAACATAGCGCAGTACAGGAGATACAAAGTCCTGTTCTGGGCAAAGGTTGATGCACTAGTAGCTAACGGAACTCACTGTGCATCTGTTTAGACTTCAGAGATCAATATGAATTATTTTGACATTGATCTTGTCAGCTGGCTCAGCTGTCATAAAACTCCTGGACTTGTCACCAAGAGTTGCTGTGTTGCCTGACTCCCATTTATTAGAGTCAAGACATTTCACAATCAACATTAGGAGGTGACTCAATCTGCAGGTCATCTGCCAAAGGTAATCAGGTTTTCACACTAATAAAGTGAATGCATTTAACTTCCTCTATAGAGAATTTTTTTTTCTAGGGTTCTGAACTATTGCTCAGTTGCCTCTCAAGAAGACCATGTTCTTAATTATCTTTTTTGCACAGAATAATACATTTTGCTATACAGTAACATCCCTGCCACGGCCAAAGGACAATGTCTTTTTTTACAACACCTTCCACATTACCACCAATCAGAGACTGATCAAGGCAGGGCACACAAACACAAGTGACACCATGAATCATGGGGTTGATCTAAATGACACATCCAACAACAGACTTCAGTCCCCATTTTTCAATATTAAAATAAAACTGGAGTAATCTCAAACAAAACAAAATTAATTCACAAGAATACCTCTCAACACATCCTCATCTTTAAGCAAGAGTGATAAAACAACAAAGAGAGATGTGGCATACTTAAGGGAGCAGACTGTATTCTCCCAGAATGTGGGAATGCTCTCTCAGAATGAAATAAGGAGTTCGTGATGAGTGAGAGCTTTCCCACCTCATGAGGATCAGTTGAGAGGTATGATCACAGTAGTACACCAGGAAGAATGATTAACATGGCTGAGCTGACTGTTAAAGGTGCAGTCCTCCTTTTAAAATCTTACAACCAATGTATTTTAAAGGCACAGTAATAACACTGTTTGTTAAGCTCTCCTGTTCACAAGAAACGCTAGTTGCAAAGCTTGGACCCTGAGGCTGTCAGGGCAATTTTAAATAAGGATTAATAGCATTTGCCTTAAAGCTCTAAGGCGAGTGTTTGTAGAATGATAACACTTTGTAATAAGTGGGGATTCCTATAAAGGCATTCATAGGGAACTGTATTTAACATGGCTTATCAGGATTAGTATTATTAATGAATGCTAAAGAAAATAATAATGATTAAAGTGTTTATTGATGGTGATATTGTGAGATTAATATGAGGACAGATTTTTTTTAAAAGGAGGTCCCCAAATTGGTGCTCAGAAAAGGTTACATTTAAAGCGGTGGTGATACTAATGCTTCTTTCTTAGGTCTTCAGAGCAATCGCTAGCAATGGAAAAATCCACAACAGGCAGACAAATATTTTGGCTTGGCAAGATTTTTCTTTTTTTAATTCCCTCAGTTGTTAGGAATTAAAAACTGTTGGCAATCAACGCTGAAAACTGAAGTCGGGTTACTACACCTTTGACTTGCAGGCCTGAGTATCGATGAACAACAAGAGACAGACATGGAAAGAGAAACAAAGGGTGAGGAAGAGAGACAGAGGATATAGGGAACTGATTATTTCCCAGCACAGACACTGACAGACAGGTAGTGTTGACACTGTACCTAGAGAGGCTGCCCTCAGCGGCCAGGCCCTGGGAGTCATCGAGGACATTAGGTTCACTGCAGGAGGGGCAGGGAGATGAAGCATTTAGGGAAAGAAAATGCAAAAAGCATGCAATTGTCTCTGTTTTCAAGAAAAAAAATATCAACGGAATAAGAAAAGAAAAGGAGGACGGTAAAATCATTTGGTCTTGCACTGGCTCATCAGAACATATGACTCAAAGCATTGAAAGAGGAACATCTGATCAATCAAATTCTGGATAAAAGGAGCAATTTAAAAATGGAGGCTATGATACATGGAGACCTCCAAATCTATACAATACATTGCATGAGCTAAGAACCTCATTGAGGTGTGATTCTAGTGCAAATAAGGGGTGGGGAGGATGGGGCTTAGAAAGTTTTCAAACCATTTTGCTGCCTGTATTTCCTTTGATTGTATTCTATTTACTTCCAGTTTCATTTAAGATCTTCCCCCTACCACCACCCCATCAGTTCACTTTTTCAGGCTTCTCCTTGAAGTGCTAATCCACTTATCATGAACTGTAGAACAACTTTTTAGTTCTGATGCCATTAAAAGGCCAAACTGCTGGAAAGCATGATCTTGCATTGCAATGAAACTGTAAGTAAACAGCTGGAATGTATACTGGCAAATCTGTACCCAATCACACCGCCTCAACTGCTGCCTACTTCCCCCATTAAGCAGGAACAACCAGCAATATTCCATCCTGTTCCCTCAGATGTGAAATATGAAAGGTAGAAAGAGGTCTGGTGGATTACCAGCAGGAAAGCAATAATATTACTATACATTTATTAGTTTATTTATTAGTTTACATGTGTAATACACTCAAAAAATCCCAGAGACCATTGCTCATCCATGACAAAAATGGGTATGCAGTTGAGAACAAGGATTATGCTTGCTGGGCCAATGAAGTATCTACCCTACACAATCTATATTGCAAATAAACTACATTATTGTTCTCAGCATCACTAATTAAAAAGCACCACAGCCCACAGGAAAAAAATTACAGTAAAATATACTTATTTTAAAGACACTAAGGAAATGGAATGAAATGAGTTTAAAGGTGTCCTCACAAGTACCCTTTATGCAACTCTGGGATACAATTTGAGTGGCTTCTAGTTCAGCAATTACCTCCCTTATCATTGCTGGTATATACTATAGCTGTTCCTTTTAGCTGTTGCATGCTCCATACACTGAGGGATTTCTAACTGAATTAAAAACAAGGCTGGGCAAAGGGACAATGGCCAGTCATAAGATAATGCAGAATTCACATTTTCAAGGTTTATAAAAAATGACATAAATGAATCTATACATTTATCAGAGCTCTTTGCAAATCTATGTCACATATAAATAAGAAATAAACATTATTTACTGAAAAATAACAGAATTTAATTAGAAAAATCTCCTGTTCATTGGCTTCTATGTCACACACCTGACTGAGTGCAATGTACAAAACCCAAATCCTCTCTCTCTCTCTTTCTCTCTCACTCTAAAAAGAGGCCTCCAAGATTAGCTCTAGCAGACAGAGAAGTTTCTGGTTTAGAATAATCCCACTTCTCTTTCTGCCATTAGCTAATGTCCAGAGGAAACCTATTTTTTGTTCTGACTTGGGGGTTGAGATTGTACTGAGGAAACTTTCCCAGCACCTTGGGCTTTCTCCTTACTCATTTGAAATGCTGTATGCAGGACTCTGGCTCAGAAGGAAACCTCTAAGTGTATTCTGCACCCTGAAATCATGCCTACACCTTTGAAATCCACCACATCAACAGGCATGGCATTAGCAGAGAAACAATAAAGATGCTGTCAGTTTCTGACGGGAACATTTCTAACAATGAAATGTGCTTCTCATGAAGGTTATGCATTATACATTGTATTGAAGAACTGTTATGTTCTAACCTGCAGCAAGTACTTGCACTGACATCAATGGGACTACCCGAATGATTAGCCTTTTAGTACTCAGGTGCTGAATTTACCACCCTCACCCTGCTGCTGTTACACACAATATACCTTTGGAATGTCTGCTCTGGAGAACAGAGTGGGAAAGGTGAAAAGCACATGTTGTTACCTTTGGCTGGGTAACATGCCCACCTCAGCCTGAGGTGCAGACATGCTGGAGATATGGCTGGAGAACCGACGCCTCCCAATGGCACCCATAAGGTAGGCTTCCTGTTCACTTACCACACTGGGTATGCTCACTGAGTCATCTAGAAAGGACATGGGAAAGAGACCAAAAAAGAAAATAATTAATCCAAAACCCCAATGACACATTTAAAAGTTTCCAGGTAATTCCAGATCCCGTCCCATGTTCATGGCTAGTGCATGCAGAACTCTCTAAGTCAGTCAGGTCCAACACTGCAAATGTGTGCATCTGCTTAACTTTTCTACCACAAGTAGCCATAGTAAAGTAAAACGTGCATAAATGTTTGCAAGTTCAGGGCTTTAGATTGCAGGCCCTCCGTTATATATTTATACATCGTTTCGGACAATGAGTTCAGGGTCTGTAGGTGCTACCACAGTACAATTATTATTTGTAAGTTGTTCAACAAAATATGATGCCTCTTGAAAATGAAAACTATAACTGGACATTTTGCTCGTAAAAAAGTTAATACATTTCAAGAGCCAGAAAAATCAACCTTATTAAAAGATGAAAGGAAAGAGGAAGAGATGTACAGACTCAACAGCATCTAACTTGCAAAATGCAGTATTTTCTCAAATTGCTGATCTTATATTCACAACAATATGGGTGAACTTACACAAAATAAGTCTGTCACATATGTTTGATTTTGATTAGAGCTGGTTGAAATTTTCAACAAAATTTTGAAATAAAAAAATCCTGACCAACTCTATACCTAGTCTGAAAACAGAGGACAAATTCATTTAAATTTTTCCGTATTTAAAATTTTTTTTTACATTTCAAAATAAAAACTGGAGAAATTTTCATGTAATATTTCTTTCCCCCCCTTTTTTTACCAGTTCTAATTTTGATATGTTGAGATAATCTGTGGGTGAATATATTCTGATAAATTCCTGTTTCTAGGGAAAAATATTGCATATTTATATTGTAATTGCATTTAAAGATGGCATGTATCATTCAAAAATAAATCCAGAACTACCTATATTTTCACTTACATCACAAGGGAACCTGAAAGCTGTTGAAGTTTTAATTTCTTCTTATGAACACCAAGATGTGGAAGTTTTGCTGCATTTAATTATGTGAATTTGAATGCTATACCAACGCTGCTGCATTTATTTGATAAAAAAAAGTCTGTGTATTTGTAACACAAACACAATAACTCTCCTATAACATTGGAGGATTCTTTTAATCAAATGATCACTTTTGACCTGCTAGTATTTTCAACCCAACAAGTAGTTTAAATACTACTTATGGAAAGGTTCATGCTGCACGTTGTTCCTCCGACATGCCATTAACTAAACTGCCTCAATCCCTTCACTTTTAGAATTAATTTTCCCTGGAGAATTTAGGTTAATTTCTTTGGGTTATTTTGGTGGCTCTCTCATGCTTCTTTTGGCATGTCAGCCAGCTTTAAATCAGACTGGGGTGGGATAGTGCTGGCTCTAGAATCTTTACTGGCCTAGGCAAACAGGAAGATATCTATTAATCACAGCTTGCACTCACTTGTAATGAATCCAAGACTGTCACCAGAAGATATCATGGTCACCAACTACAGTGTGTAGAAACCAGGACACAAGCTGTGCAATGTTTTGTAATAAATCCATATGCATCAAGTTTCAGGAGGAGCACTCACTCTGTTAGGGACACCTTCTCCACACAACAAGCCCATACACTTCATTTCATGTTCTAGGGCCATTGCCTCTCTCATGTCTGATATTTTCTGGGAAAAGGCAGTTGTCCCCAAGCACCAAAGGTGAGTGGCAAGGGTTTCAAGCCATTAGGACAACCTCTGTACCACCAGAAGACAATAAAAGCTACAGGAGTAGGAAGCCCAAGCCTCCTGGATAGAGATGAGAGGGGCTCCTGGCTGATGGTTTTGAAAGAAGCCAGGCAAAACTTGGATGTTTCTGATATCAGGCAAACTCAGTGGTTTCAATGAGCTTCCCTTCAAACTCAAAGTGAAACTCGACTGCGCAAATCCACACAAACTATAAAAAACTAAACCCTCTCTGCAAAGAGACCCCAGGATGTTTCATACAACTCAGAACCTTTTCTGCCTCTATCACTGGGTATAAAGGAGTGGAGTATTGGCTGACAGAAGTCTTAAGGCTTGATATCCTCTGTTGATCAGCTAATGCAGTGGTTCCCAAACTTGTTCCACTGCTTGTGCAGGGAAAGCCCTTGGCGGGCCGGGCCAGTTTGTTTACCTGCCGCGTCCGCAGGTTCGGCCGATCACAGCTCCCAGTGGCCACGGTTCACTGCTCCAGGCCAATAGGAGCTGCTGGAAGCGACGGCCAATACATCCCTCAGCCCACACCGCTTCCTGCAGCTCCCATTGGCCTGGAGCAGCGAACCGTGGCCACTGGGAGCCACAATCGGCCAAACCTGCAGACGCGGCAGGTAAACAAACTGGCCTGGCCCGCCAGGGGCTTTCCCTACACAAGCGGCGGAACAAGTTTGGGAACCACTGAGCTAATGTATTACAAAACGCGCACAAATGCTTGAGTAGGTCCGACATCCCAACCAGCACAGACACTAGCCATGACTTGAGCATACACAGTGCAGGTACAGGTACACATAGGAGCCTGTGGTTTAGAGATGAGCAGGAAGTGCATAGCAAGCTGATACTGCAATGCGATGCCTGCAACATAGCCACCAAATTTCTCCTGCCTAGTAGCAGAATTAAGGCCAAAGAGGGGTGTGACGTTGTGCAGTCTATATGGTTTTATTAAAATATAAGTGAATATAATGTAACTGGGATATGCTTCATGCAAAAGGTCTCTTGTAAGGTATCATTACAAAGCTCATAATCTACTGAGTGTGATCATCCTATTTGTAGAAATGTACCACTCTTGTATCTAAAACTAGAAATATAAAACATAACTCTGAGGGCCTATTGTAATTATGTAAAGTGTGGGCCATTAAGGATGGTTTGGAATCTTGATGACTCCCATTGTCTGCAGATGGCTGTATTTACTTTAGAGACTAACAAATTTATTAGAGCATAAGCTTTCCTTTCCTTACTTAATTGGCCTCTCAGAGTTGGTAAGACAACTCCCACCTGTTCATGCTCTCTGTATGTGTGTATATATATATCTCCTCAATATATGTTCCATTCTGTATGCATCCGAAGAAGTGGGCTGTAGTCCACGAAAGCTTATGCTCTAATAAATTTGTTAGTCTCTAAGGTGCCACAAGTACTCCTGTTCTTTTTGCGGATACAGACTAACACGGCTGCTACTCTGAAACCTGTATTTACCTGTGAGTCTTCCTGTATATGTGTGTGCTGGCAAGTGAGTAATGAAGTCTTGCAGTGACATGTGATCATGTCACCTGAACTGGAATCCATCTTTAACCTGCTGCTTTTCCAGTGAGGGCGGGTGGAAACCCAGAGGCACAAAGGGTTCCCGCCTTATGCAAAAGATATATAAAGGGGTGGAAGAGAACAAGGGGGGGGGAGGAGCCATCATGAAGAATCCCCTAGCTATCACCTGAGCTGCAAAAGAGCTGTACCCGGGGAAAGAAATGTGCCCAGGCCTGGAAGGTGTCCAGTCTGAGAAAAACTTACTGAAGCATCTCTGAGGGTGAGATTATCTGTATTTAGCTTGATTAGACATAGATTTGCGCATTTTATTTTATTTTGCTTGGTGACTTACTTTGTTCTGTCTGTTACTACCTGAAACCACTTAAATCCTACTGTCTGTATTTAATAAAATCACTTTTTATTTAGTAATTTACTCAGAGTATGTATTAATACCTGGGGGAGCAAACAACTGTGCATATCTCTCTGTCAGCGTTATAGAGGGCAAACAATTTGAGTTTGCTCTGCATAAGCTTTATGCAGGATAAAACGGATTTATTTGGGTTTAGATCCCAATGGGAGTTGGGTATCTGAGTGCTAAAGACAAGCACACTACTGTGAGCTGTTTTCAGGTAAACTTGCAGCTTTGGGACAAGTGATTCAGACCCTGGGTCTGTGTCTGGAGCCAGATGGGAGTGTCTGGCTCAGCAAGACAGGGTGCTGGAGTCCTAAGCTGGCAGGGAAAACAGAAGCAGGGGTAGTCTTTGCAGCTCCCAAGGGGGTTTCTGTGATCCAACCCGTCACAAGGGGACTGTTTAGCTAAATGCCTTATCAGCATTGTGAGGACTGCCCGTGTCTTTTCTGCTTTATTTACGGTCTACACCTGCACCCTACCGTTCCTCAGCCCTGTGCTCAAGAGTATGGAAGGAAGCACGTAAGGACTTGACATTAACAACTGCATAGTGTGGCGACCACCCCTAATGCTGAACTGTGCCCACACGTGCCCTCTGTTCACACGTGTGCTGGAGAGCAACAGCCTTTTCCTCCCGGCTGTGCACAGAACAAGGGCTTGCAGCATTAAGGCCTCACCCTGTAAAGAGTTGCTGATCATTCTACTGCTCAAAACAACACCCCCTTCTGCCTGTACAGCAGAGCTAGGCCTAGGCAACAAGGAGCTGCTACTGTACTCTGATCCTGCCCCAGCAGCCACATACTTTCTTCATCCTCCTCATCCGTGCGGCTCAGAGTGTCCTGCGAAGCCTGATGGGAAGGCTCGCTGTCCTGCTCCCAGACGGTGCCGGTGCCTGTGTTGGAGCGGGACATGGTAGCGAGGCTGAGGCGGTACGCAGAGGTGGAAGTGCCCACGGTGCTGATGGAGGTCTTCCCTTGGTAGGCTGCACAGAGTGGAAAAAACAAAGCCGAGTCAGTTCCGATGCTGAAAGAAATATTGTTCCCAGTAGGGCGAGGGCGTCTTCCTCAGCCTGGGTTTATGGGGAAGGCAAGAGAAGTGGGAAAGACAGAGGGCCGAATGGCCTTCTGCAGCAGCTGTGAAAGAGAACTCTCCCACTGCTTGTGCTTACTTGACACCAGATCAATACAACAGCACTAGCTCAGCTAGCCTGTAAGAAACCTTTGTCACTGCAAAGATTTCTTATGTCCTCCGATTTTCTCCCTGAGCCCTACTGCCATATTCACTGCCTCTCCGCGACTTTTAGCAAGCAAGGCTAGGGTGACCAGACAGCAAGTGTGAAAAATCGGGACGGGGGTGGGGGGTAATAGGAGCCTATATAAGAAAAAGACCCAAATATCAGGACTGTCCCTATAAAATCGGGACATCTGGTCACCCTAAGCAAGGCACATTATTATGGGGCAAAACAAGTGGAGCTACTTTCTTTCTAAGAACAAAGTAGTCGATGTAAAGTTTCCTACAATCTGGAAGTAATGACTGCTCTCTAGTGGCAGCAAATGTACACAGCAAAGGACAAAGTTTGCAGAAGTGGCCACTTTATGAATGGTCAGGAGTTTTCCTGTTGATTTCAAGGCATAGATTTGGGCCAAAAAATGCTCAGCTGTCCTTTCACAGGGAAAAAAGAAAAGAAATATCTGCTGCTAATAAACAAGTAGGCTAATCCTAAAAGAGGGGAGCCAAGACTATCTAGATTTTAAAAACTATTTTCACCTCTACAGCCTTGGTTAGAATGCACTTTGGTCAGTAGTGACTAAAAGAGGCTACCATCTGACAGCTGTGTGAAAGCATATGAGAAGTGAGATGGTGTTCTTAGTTTAGTTAGTGGAGAGGTGAATGTAACAAGGCTGCCATTACAACGGGTAGTAATTTGCACTTTTGTTGTCTGTCTCAGCTGATGGGGCAGTGATTGACAGGGCATGAAAACCAACCCTGTTGCCCTCAATGTGTTGTGGCACATTAACGAGGCAGCACGGGGGAGCTCTGTATGATGTACCTCGTCTTTTCATAAAGAAGGGGCTTCAGTCTCCTGGGCTGCCACGCCAGCACCTTTTGCAAGCACAAAACTCACTTAAAAAAAAAAATTACCATGCGTAAAGCACCTGCTGCTGTTGGTGTGCTGTGCACCCCAACAGAGAGGACGAAGATGTCAGTGCATTTCTGTTTTTTGTAAATTCCATGTATTTGTTGTAGAAGGAGGAGCTGCACATTTTTATGCGTTTAAGTTTCCATACATTAAATCAAGTTTCACACACAGGGCTATACATGGGCAAAATTATTGTTTCTTGCCGTATGTACCCACACAGAGGGGTAAGAAATCCTCTCTCCTCTGCGTGCGAGCATCCTCCCCCTCCCAAGACAGCCTTACCTGACCCACTATGCACTGCCTCCTTCAGGATCTTGAGCTCGCTGTTGAATTCTGTGATGAGGGAGCTCTTGCACAGAGGGCGTGGTATGAAGCGCCTCTCTAGCTGGTCAGCGATATGTTGTCGGGCAGTCATCTCCTCGTGATTCTCTGCGGGTTGGGCCAGCAGCTGACAGAGAGGCACAACAACCCCTGTTAGCACAAGAACACCCCAGCATCACAGAGAAACAATGTTCTGTCCCTTTCCAACTAGCTCGTGAGTGCTCTGGCATCGCAGTCCCCTGGCTGCTTGTACACCTACAGGCTGAGGATTTTTGTCCGTGTATGTAAGAAGTTGCTACAGCAACAAGCAGAAGGATGTTATCTCGCTAGGGATGAGCTTTGTAGTTGCATGTGAAAACACAACCAAACACGCAGGTTCTCTCTCCGCTTTTTGGAATAGTCCCTGCCCCAAAGAGCTTACAATCATAGAAAGGTGGGGCTGGAAGGGACCTCGAGAGGTCATCGAGTCAAGACCCCTTTGCTGTGGCAGGACCAAGTAGACCAACCCTGACAGGTGTTTGTCCAACTTGTTTTTAGAGGCTTCCAACGATGGGGACTCCAGCTATACATGTCAGCGTAAGTAGTAGCAGCCTGGGCACATCAACTGCCTGTCCATTATCAAGAGCTGTGTTGGCTTATGGCTCAAAGCCAATACAACGTGGGAAGGCACTTCCCATCAGATAAAGTCAGTGCAAGTTTCTCCCCCCGACCCAACCAACAACCCCGTTTAAAAAAAATATTCTCTTGATACATCCTGCTACCCATCCCAGATCCTGTTCGTTAGATCCACACCACCCCCTAGTGGCCTGGTTTCTCAGGGCTTGTGTTCATTGCCGAGTTAGTCTGGGCTCTTACTTGGGCGTTGCGCCTAACCCAGCTCCCATCCACACACAAAAACCTTTGACCTGAGGTTGGTGCTTTCAATCCAGGTTAACTGGCCCATCCTGGGCTATAGTGCTAAACCCTGATTCTGCTTTCACTCAGGTGGGTAACCCACTCACTTTTTGCAGTGAGCACGCAGGCTAACCCACTTGAGTGCCAACAGTCATCCAGCACCTTCCCATAATTTCTCCATCGTGTGCCAAAATGGACAGACAAGTTCTCCCACAATCCACTGGGAGAGAATCACTGCAGCACAAAGAACCATGGGCTGTCCCCCAGAAATCCCAGCGACACACCAGGGGGAGTGCAGCACCAGTGACCACACAGCAATGTGGGTGGTGCCATGCAGCTTGGCTGCTCACACCTGGGCTAGGCTATGTCAGGTGCTGATCATCTGGGCTAACTCTGCAGTGAAGACGTACTCTTACTGGTTGGGGCAGAGAACTAACCCTGTCACCAGGGTATCTGGGAATTGCAGCTCACTCCTTCACCGATCTCCAGTGTGTGCCCGACACGGACCTCGACAGTTACTGTTAAGAGCCAGGGGAAAGAGTGGGGCAACTGTAAGGCCTCTGGCCTGTCCCCCTGAACACTTTAAAAATGTTTCTCATTCTGTCACTGGGCCATCCAGGAATTAGACAGGCCTTTGAGTTGGTGGCAGAAGGTCCCTCATGCAAGATTAATTCATGAGGGGATAGCTGGTTTATGAGATCTCTCTACCAATCCCAGGCTTCACCAAATTATTTGGCAAGCCAGGGTTTATGGGGGACTAGCATTTGGATTTTTCCATACACAGACCCGACACCTGTAACCACTAATCTGAAATTAATACAAACATTAGCCCCAAAGCTGAGCCAATTTATATAAAGTCGCCTCAATAGTGGCCACTTGTGACCTCCTTTCTAAGGCTCTGATCCCAGTAGTTGACCAAGTTCCTGCAATTACCTTTGAAGTCAGGGGATGCTCAGTGCCTTGTGGGATAAGGCCCTAACAATGCAAGGTGAAATGCCTGCCCAGTGTGTAAGGATTCCCCTGTTAGCACCTTGAATGCTGGCCCATGAGAAATCTTCCTGGCTTGTGGAATGCTGGAGGCTTCCTTTACTCTGCCTATATGTCTGCCTGAGAGAGCCACCACCCAGCCGGACGGTGGAGGTTGAGCTGATGGATAATTTACATTTACTCTAATATCTATTATTACATTATCAGGGGGAGGAATAGCTCGGTGGTTTGAGCATTGGCTTGCTAAACCCAGGGTTATGAGCTCAATCCTTGAGGGGGCCATTTAGGGATCTGAGGCAAAAATCTGTCTGGGGATTGGTCCTGCTTTGAGCAGGGGGTTGGACTAGATGACCTCCTGAGGTCCCTTCTAACCCTGATATTCTATTCTATCATCATTAACCTATCCAAGTTCCAAGAGAATTTCAGGAGATGGTGATAAGTCCCATTCTGCACCAGTGTGGCGTTGTGGATCCGCTGCATTAGAATTCCCATCATTATAACTTACTCTTTGAGTTGCCCCTAAAAATCCACCGTGATGGATGCTCCTTAGCTGCAAGAGGGTCTGTACACAGGTCTACTAGAGAACCAAGATCTCGGAAATGCCTCCAGCCATCCTTCCGAGACAAAGCACAGGAGTCAGGGGTCATTTCCTATGCAAAAATACTCTTCTCCCCAAGACTGTGGTCGCCCCCAAAGCCCATGTCACATTCTCCTGGCAAGGCAGTGTGGGGTGTCTTGCCTAAAAATATTATCTAATGAAGCAGCAGAGACCAGGGAGAAAGCCAGTGTTACCTTGCACTGAATGAAGGGCCGCAGAAGCACAAAGATAGGGATCCGGGTGCGAACAATAAAATCCAGGAAGTCCCAGAGGGCCAGCCCTCCCACCTTGCGCAGGGCCATCTCTTTGACTTGCAGGCTCAGCCAGTACCACTGGCTGCCAAGCTGACGCTCAAAGCACACGAGGATCACCTTCAGGGCTGCAGGGGAAAAAACGCCAGCATGTGTAAAGCACTGCAGAGCCAGAGCCATTAACTCCAGCCTTTAACAGCTGGAGTATTTGCAGCGAGCAGTGCAGTATACACACACACCTAGGCCAGTTTCTTTACCATCAGCTGCTAACTCCTGCTGGGGAGTAGGGCAGTCTTGGGGTTAGCGCACAGGACCTGACAACAGGAAGCACAAGTTCTGTTCCCAGCTCTGCCAGCAAGATACTGGAAGATTTTCCTTCTGTACAGCTATGTTCCTTTAATTTCTCCATGAGGTACCACCCAGTCCAAAGTTCCTGGGCCGCCCTAAAGAATTCTTTCCCTTTCCTGGGGATTTACTTCTTTCAAAACCAGTCCAGCATGGGGATAGGTTCCATTCTCTGATCAACGACAATGGAGAGAAATCAAGGCTGTGCAACGCCCCAGAGGGAATGGCCATGTAACTGCTGTTGGGAGGTTGTTAATTGGGCTATGAAGAGAGACCTTGCAGTACTGCAGCTGCCAGAGCCATACACCAAAGGTTATTTTGGATCCAAGAAGCCAAGTATCAGAATCCATTAGCACAACCCATTGAAAAGGTAATTTACGAATGAACAAGGTTTAGGCTGGAAATGAGGCTGCTTATTAAAGGCTAGATTGTGACATGGGGGTATATCCCCAAGTGGGGCAGTAAGAATGGCCCTTACCCTCCCACTCGGGATACACAGACCTTGGGCCCAGGCACAGAAGAATAAGCAGGGCTATTTGTCTCCTTGCTCCTTCCCCAGCAAAAGATGGTTGGGGAAGTGGATGCAGATTTGACTCCACCTCCTCTGCAAGTTTGCCCAGACTAGCTGACCAGTGTGTGAGTGCTAGCGTAGGTCAGCAGCCAATTACCCCTCCCAAGAGCAAACGGAGCAGGAGAAGATCTATCAATCAGTGAAGTATCTCTAACAAGACCATGCCTGCCAGAGCTATTCCTGGCTTGGTGCAGCATGTGCACCACTCAATGCTCATGGCAGTGGCTAAAGCAGCTGTAAATGGCTCAGCGTATGCCTTCACTGTAGCCGGGGGTATAATTGTCACCTCGAGGAGCCATAACACACTAAAAATAGCGCACAACTGCAGTGGCCCAAGCGTGGGACAGGCCAGCGGCCACAAGTAAGGATCTAGGGTCTTGGACGGGATCACCGCCCCTCCTGCTGCATGCACTGCCATGGCTACACTTCTGTTTTTGGGGCGGGTGTGTCTACTCCAGCTGGAAATGACACCTTCTGGCGGCAGGGCAGACATAACTTCCAGTCAGCTTGTGCCTGTGAGGATTTTCTCTGCCTTCCCAGGGGTTTTCTAAACGCTTCCTTTTATTTTTCTCTCTTTTGATGGGTGAGGGGAAGCTCTCACTCACCCAAGTAAGCCGCTTGGCTGGTGGACTCTGCGAGCCCTTCCCTGCGCAGGTCCTTCCCAGCATCCCCTGGGGTGGAGCAGTGCGCAGGGGAGCTCTCCATCATGAAGTTCTTGCTGCGGGACGTGCTGATGATCCGAGGTGGCAGAAGGATGTTAATAACAGTCTGGAGCAACAAAAGGACTTCAGGCTGCTCCAGCCAGGGACTGTCTGAGATCCATCAAAGGGGGTGGCAGGCAAAGGAAAGAAAGAAAACAGATGAGGCCAGATCCTCTCAAAGCCATGCAAAAGCCTCAGCCTCATTTTCAGTTCCCAGCAGTGACGTAATCAGAACATCCCTCAAACCAAGCCCATCCCAACCTTGTTATGTTGCTTCTCCTGTGAGCAAAGGCAAAGTTATTCTATCTCCAAAATGCACGCTTGTCTGGCATCATCAAACCCTATGAGCATAATGACTCAACCTCTTCTCTTCCCCTCACTCTTTGCTTTCACGCCTGTATTTGAGGTAGGCGCGTAAAAGTGACCACAATCTACAGAAGAAGACGGAGTGAGAGCATGATTTGGACCAGACAACTGGCAAGGAACCGGGTGAACAGCAACCAACAGTGGCAAATTCCCGCCCCCGTAGCTCTGTATCTTACACTATGGTGAATTTTGACTTGTTCAGAACTCTGTCATTGTTCTGATTTCAAAAGGAGGTGCGCATCTGTTAAAGAGTGAGTTTGAGAACCACTGATCTGTGACACAGCTGAAACAAAAAGGAGAAACAACAGCTCCCATTGTAGCTCATTTCCATCACCCCAATGAGCTCTAACAACACCGAGAAAAAACCAAATAAGAAGCAACAGTAGGAAAGGCAAATATTTGTTGTCTGGGAGGGGGGAACTCTTTTTGTTAAATAATCATCAGACCTTTGCTTCCAGATCCTACTGTGAGCACAAACGGAATCAGTAGGTTTAAAAGCATTCCTTCTCTTCTCTCCTGATTGGTGAATGGGGAGATCACATGGCTTAAGGGAAAATCTTCTTTCAAAGCCTGCGCAGTAATAATAAGAAAGGATTAAATGATTTCATCAGAAGGTTAGAAATACAAACCACTGTGGAGAATGATGATTCCCATAGGCTTTGTTTACATAGCACAACACAGGTGATGGACTGATAAAATTACAAGCTCTGAGGAGGCCTGAATAGGAGTAGAGCATCTAAATGTCACCTGTTTTTAACATAATCAAGTGATAAAGGGCATTCTGATCTCAAGTACACCATTATAAATCCAGACCAATCTATTCGGAGTCAATTTGTTGTTATTCCAAATCGACGGTGGTACCAATGAGATCAGAATCCAGACTGAATTACCTGGAAAAAAAAGAGCAGAGGGAATTATACCAATGACAAAAACAGCATCTCCCCATTTTCTGAATGTGGAGGTTACTCCGGGATCCACCCTCACTTCCCAGCCTCTTCACTTTGCTTCACTGACCCATAAAACCCTGATGTTATGGTGGCCTCCCTTCCTGAAAACAAGTAAAACCCACACTTGGATCTTGACAGTTATTCGAGTCTGAATGAAATGCCCCCTCAGCCTGAACAGGTTCGTGTCCAAGGCAGAAGAAGTTTAGTGGTGGTGGAAGAAACTAATTTGGGCAAACCGCTGAAGGTTCAAAGCTTGGATAGAGCATCCAAATTTTTAGATACTTAAGTGTGAATTGAAACTGAACCTCAGAACCGCTTGAGTCTGCAAAACTGGGGTGGAAATCCCAAGAGAAGAATCTTGTGGGATTTCCAGCACTTCCACTTCAGATCCTGCTGGGAATACTGGTGGTATTATGAAATTTCTAGTTTTGATACCTTCTGAAACCCAGGTAAAACATGTGAAAATGGAAAAAAAACCAAAACACATATGCAAAGATCCCAGAATGATTAAAAAAAAGATTAATTTGGAGTTAGGTTCTAAACAGGGGTAAAGATTTGAGAGAAGGTATGGGTGGCTCTTATATTTTTAAGAACCAATCATCCAGCCTACAATGTCTCTGCACCGATCCGTGCCAATGTTCACCTTATGGATGCTATCTCCGGTTCCACTGTAAACGGGACTATGTTGTGCTTTGATGCCTTGGCTCTATACCCCTCTTTTCCATAACACTCCCCATACTCTGAAAAACCTGTCCAAGCACTCAACTGGATGGTGGACGTGCCACTCATTTGTTAATTATAAACAGAAATGTCTGTTCCACAGGTGCACTAGTCCACGGGCACAATAGTCCCGAATGAGGTCATTGTATCTTCTGACTGGCTGAAATACAGATTAGGGTCAAGAAACATGCACCTTCATTCTGTCCCTGTGTAGCTCTCTATTCCCTTTGTTTTCATGCCAACACGGAGGTATAACGCATATGGAAGCAGACAGAGTCCAAGTGCACATGGAATAGCTGCCTGCAAATTTATTTTAAAAACTTATTTATGTCCAAAATAGTAAACAAATGGCATCGATCTGAAAAGGAATATACTGATGAAATTCCTCCAACGGGTTCACCGTGTGTTCACTATTCTGGACAATCAAGGATGATATTTGATAAGCAGTTTAAAAGCCAACCATCTGTGTCCATTTGGACTTTTTTCTCTCCTATGTATTGTTTGCACAAACAGCGCCAGTTTGGTACTAGCTCGTTGGGCCCAAATCCCATTCTCAGTTACGCAAATGACACCCCATTGAGTTTGGTGGGGCTGCGTGGGAGCGACCTAGGACAGGATTGTTCACAAAAGGTAATAGAAGACTTTCTGCTTGGTTCCTAGATCTTGAGAGGAATCAAAGTACGGAGCTTGAATCCCAGCTGGTGTAATTCAGCATAGCTCCACTGACATCAGTGGTGTTACACCAGTTGACACCAGTTGAGGATCTGGCTGCTTATTAAGATCTGAGTTCTGTTCTGGTACTACAAACCTTGACCTACAAGGGAGAGATGACATTTTGTTCCACAGTTTTTGCCCAGCTGTTGCAGAAAAAAGAGCACCTATGAGTTGGTGTCTCAACCATAAGCTAAACGGGCCTGATACCAGGCAGGGCAGGCACACCTGTATCTGCAATGCTACAAGCCGGACAACAGCTGTGCTGAAGGGCAGAGGTGGTGAGAGATAAGGGCTGAGATGAAGAAGGGGTAATCCATCAGCAACACTGGAGGGTCCTACTACTCCCATCACCTGCAATACAAACAGAGCACATCACCAGCACTGACTACTGCAATTCCACCCATGCCATACCCTCCAACATTTGTGAAAGAGAAACAGGTACACTTCAGCCGGTGCGAGACTGGGGTGCTCGGGGAGCAGGAGTGCCCCTGAATGCCTCGCGGCAGCTGGGGCCACAAAGGAGAAGGGATGGTTCTAGCAGGGAAAGGGTGGAGAGGGTAGGGAACCTCTACAGGGGAAGCCAGAGGGGGTGGACAGAGTGCACAGGGAAACCGGTACATTTCATGAATGTACCCAGTACCAGCCCTGAGTAACCAGCACTGGACTGGTAGAATAGGTAGAGTTGGAGGGTATGCCATGTAGCTACTGTATTCCATGGAAAAATGTAATACAAGCAGGAAGTTTGCAATTAACTTGTAATCCTTTTCCTTCCCTTGCTGATCTCTTGGAAGAATAATGTCCTGAGGCTGATCCAGTATTAGCCAGATCCAGGCCAAGTTTTGTACAATGTTCAGACTCTCTGTAAGCACAATGTATTATTGGGGACTCTGTTTTGTAAAATTAACAGAACTAACCTCTGAATCCAAATGACAAATTTAGGCTTAAATTCAGAGGTGAAAACCCCCTATTCTTTTCATTTAAAGATTTTCCCCATGTTCCTGGATACCATTTGAGGGCGGGGGGGGGGGGGGGGGGAAGTTTGCTGCTATTGATGCAACACTGAGTAGTGTAAAGGCTTAAATTTTCAAAGCTGGCCCCAGACAAAAGGTCTCCAATTCGCCATTGAGCAAACACGGCTGCCACCACAACAAAGGAGCCACTAGAACTCCGGCCGTTACTGGGGCTCCCCACCGCACACCCACCTCCCCCTTGCATTGTATGTAAACGCTATCTGGATCCTGAATGAAGATAAAGCTGCGGACGAATGCCAACGTGGCCAAGCTAGAAATGTGCTTTTATTTTGTTTTTAAGCTCTTCGGCACAATCATCAACTTCATCAGTTTTTCCAAAGCATAAAAAAAAAAAGGCCACACATTTTCATTCTAGAACTCAAAGTCAAATATTTTTAACCCAAATGAAACTAAAAGTGCTACCCTATCCATTTCCCCCAATATTGGTATTTCTTCCAACTCAGACTGAAACATCCCCCGCTGGTGTAAACAGTCATAGCTCCATTGACTTGATACTTCCTAGGTATCATGATCTTAGAAGCAATATTACATGTAGTTATTGCTTATCACTATCAAATGGTCAGACAGGCTCCAAGAGTTCTGTGCATACCATCTTTCTAGTCATGAAAACCACAAGAGCTGTCTGTGCTCAAGCATAAAACACACCAACATCATTGTGTATTGATTAAGGATGAGAACTGAACATTGTACGACAAAAGCCTGCACTAGATCAAACCAGGGACATTACAAATGGCAGAGTGAATCCACTCATGTAACCCTCTAACTAGCCACTCAATGCCCTTTTACAGAGCAGTAAAAAGTTTCCTTCCCGGCTATAAACTGAAACTGCCCCTAGCCCCACCCGCCCATTGCTACCAGGTGTGTGCAGTCTCCACCACCCCACTCTCCAACTTGCAGCCCTCAACTCTCAGCGCAACATGCAGAGCTGGATTTTCAAAGTGGTGCGTGGGAAGTAACACAAATAAATCACTTGACCCTGGGGATTGGTCCCTGTATCTTCCCAGGCACCACTTTAAAAATGCACCTCACTATCTCTAGCGTCACCTGGGAAGTCTGCTTGCACAGGTGGATAGATGACAGGAAAAGGGATCAACTTTAACCTTCAGTCCAGAAAAGTCAACAGCAGAATGAAGCTTAGCAAAGGTTTATAATATTGCCACTTGGCTACTCACCAGATTGACACAGACATTGATCAGTGACCTAAGGTGAGGCAGGAAGGATATGATTGGCTGCCTCTGAAGTGTCAAACAAACCCCTTCAATCAAATTGCTGGCAGGCTCCCACTCAACCTGTCGCCTGGAATACAACAGTAGGTGCCGTTAGCTGGTTGGCTCCCCCACCAGACACTCCGAAACAAGGTGACTGATACACGGTGACTCCAACAAGGAACGTTTAAGACAGCAATGACATCCATGATGGCAACAAGGTGCATTCCAGGGGTAAGAGTTTTACCCACATTGTTCAGAGAGCACAGAACACATTGGGAGTTAGAGGTGAGACTGGGAAGGTAGCAGAGGCATTCCTGCCCCGCTGGATTAATGACACAAAAACCGTCACAACAAAAACAGAAAGAGAGAGAGAGAGGATGAATGAATTCGGATTCCCTAACTTTTCCCCTTTGCAAGCGAGCCTGCGGGTGCAAACTGGGACATCCACGAGACAGCCAGCTCAGATGAAGTTGTCTGATGACCGCTGCTTGTTTTACATGTAGGAAAGCAGTGCTGCCACGGCTGAGGCAGTCCTAGTGACGGACATAGTCATTCCACTTGGGCTTGTGAAATCCCTGTTGATTTCATGTAGACTTCACCACAAAACCTCGAGTGAAACAAACTCCAGCACTTAGGAATAGCTCCTCCCCCACTATCACACAGTCTAGTCTGCTACATTGTGGGGACTCCCACTTAGCCTGAGCCCAGGGCACAGACAGACACAGCACTACAGACTTCACCTTCTGCATTCCCCCACGGCAGGACAGATAGGTTACTGCTTCCCAGAACCAATAACCTGCCCTGACTACATCCCCTAACAATTACTTTTTCCTTTATAGTAATTTTAGAGTCTGTAAAAGGAGCCAGATTGAGAGCCCTGGAGACAAAAGATCTCTTTTACCAGTTACAACACAGGCAGCATCAATGTGCTTCCCAGGCCCCTGATCCTCAGGGGCTGTCTCTTTGGATGGGAGCACACCTCCCAAGTCTGTGCAGCACGGTGGGTAATCTGGATGCTGGGGGCAAGGATGAGGCAGACACTGCATTACTAGAGGATGTGGTACTGTATCAAATTTCCAGTCAGATTCCATGGTAGGCTCCCTCGCCCAGGGAGTACCAGCTATGCAGTATGTAAGCCAGATACTGCACCACAGATATATACCTGGGCACAGGTAGGTCAATCCCTGTCAGGATTTCCCCAAACAGGAACGCCCACAAATAGCGAACCTGTGCTGCGACGCTTATACCATCCAGATCAGACTCCCATTTTTGAGCTGGACATCTATGGTAAGCAGTTCAAAACCTACAGATGGGTCCAGTGAGTCCCAATGGGTCAAATGGCCTGCTTCCCTAAGCAGCAGCACTGAGCTGGACCAGTGCTTGCAGCCCCCCACACCATTTAATATAGGTTGATTGGCCAAACTATGTGAGAGCTGGTGGGTGCATTTGGGTCAGCTAGTAGAAGGAAGGCGAGTGACCCAGCAGCTCCTCCTGTGCCCATGCCTGTCAGAAGGAGCGATTCTAGTCAGGTGGCTTTCTGGAGGTGCAGGTGGAGTTACTGAGAGGCTATGACAGGGATTCCAGCTGCTCAGCAACCTCTGAACAGGTTACAGAGAGAGGGGGGCTTTTGGGAATTTGTTTTAAAAACCCTGGGCTGCTTTTTTGGACCCAAGATGAAGAAGGGATGGTAAAAAAGACAGCAAGATAATGGCAAAAAACAGCACTGGCAAGATGAGGCAGCATTAAAAGTGGGCCCCAATTCCCTACAAGGGCAGGTTTTTTTTAAAAAGGTTTCTTTTAATGAAGGGGAATGCAATGGGAAGGCGGGAGAAGAGGGGAAGGGAGAAAGATCATATCTCCCCATCTCGCTTGGTGCCTATGGCACCTCTCATGATCAGAATTTCAGACATTCTGTGGTGGGATGGATGGTATTTAAGAGAGAGGAGTTCCTTCTCCATACCCTTCCATCCTAGGCCTCTCAGCTAACATTGCTAACAAGGTCACCAATTCAAGGAAACGGTCATGGTGTTTGTCCAGAAGGGACCGGACCGAGACCACCAACGCCTTCGACACAGGCCACCAAAAGGCCATCGGATGGGGATTTTTATGCTACTAACCTGGACTGGAGTCACATCAGTGAGGTCGAAAGGCCCCATGTTCAATTATCATTCCCTGGAGCCTCCCACATTGCTTCTTGTGATGTTGCTTTCACCATTCACCAGCTAGATGAGATTGCTACACTCATGTCTTCTATTGCCAGGGTGCATTTGAACAGTACTACAGTCCCAGACTATTGTTATCATTTGTACAGAGCCTTATAGGATTGATATAGTAATCAGAGACTTTAAAAATACTCTTCCCATAATTTAACTTTATGTCTTTTAAAACAGCAAACATAAAAGACACAGAGAGATAATGAGAATCTTTATAGCCTGAAGACTTATTTTGGGAGAGAGGGAAAGTGTTAGATTTCCATTTCTTATGGTCACCCTCAATAAAATATGCATTTCCTCTATTGCTGCCCGGAAGCCGGCACCAAGAAAAATGGCGACATACATATACACCAACAGGAGAAATGCGTCTTTGTTTTGTTTTGCTGTAAAAGTCAGTGCAGCATGACACTGTCAATAAAATGACATACCCTTACTTCAAGGCTTGCAACATCAGAAACGGACCCAAAGGTTTCCGTTACACCTGCTCACCTCAAAGTAGGCATCTTGTGAATTTTATTGAACATACGATCCAATCGCTTTAAGATGAGGATAAGGGCAGGTCTCACGGCCTCGGCTGTCCAGTCGGTGATGGGCAGCATCTCCATGATGTAGCGCCGGAGCCCGCGGCTTTCCATCGTCTGGGTGTCATAAGGTGCCAGCTTCAGAAGGGAATGTGCAATTTCTGCCAACCTAAAATTATGGCTTGTTAAGAGGGAAATCTGATACTCTGCAACGTGAGCTTCTCCACACAGAGCCATGCCAACCGCCTGGTGGAGGTATCACCAATCTCTTTTAACAGAAGGATATTTGAGGTAAGAGCACTGCAATTTAAACTCTTAGGTCAAATGATCACACATTCCTGGCCCCTTAAGAAGCTTCTTGTGGAACCAATATTTATGCATGTTCGTGTGTGGTATATAAGGAATACATCATCATGTGTATGTTTATGTGGATAGTGGATTGGTAAATTGCACCAAAAGGAACATAAAGAAAAGCTAGTTCATGTTATTAAAAGTGGCATCATAGTATCTGTGTTCAATGGATAATAATATATAATATGGGCAATCCTATTGAAGGGTCTCTGCTAGCATGCTGCAATCACCTGTAATGTGTCAGTGAAGCTGGAGTGGTTTGTCTTTTTGTAATGTTACCAGATCAATATAGTGGGATGACTGTGTGTATTTTTGTGCAATTTAGATGCACTTAACTTAATATGGTTCACAGATCCATGTAATCTGTGTTGTTTAGGATTATTTCTCCCAGCATGCTTCATTTTGCTTCTCCCACTAGCTTCATTTATTACTTTTTTGGCTCTTTCTGACTCTCCCAGATAGCAATGCTTATGGGGTTTTTAGCATCCACCATCGGCGCCCATGGCAACATTTACCTCATGCTTGGAATATGAAAAGCAGTTAAACATACTTGAAGACTTGCTCTAATTTTTTTTGATGTGCTGAAACTGACACATTACCACAAAATGTTTCAATGCTGACAAAACTAAATTGTCCAAAAGAAAACTATTCTGTTGAAAACTGCTCAACTAGTTCTAGTAACAGCCTTGGAAAGGTGGGTCTTGGGGACCAGTACTGTGTATTGGAAGAGTATTTCCTCTTAGCTCTACTCAGCAGGCCACTAAGGGGAAGATGGGGGAAAGGCTTAGGAAAAAGTCGGAAGAAAAAACAGCCATAAAACATGCACAAAATATTGTTTGAGGAGAAAGAAATTATAACCTGAGGCTTCAGGTGCTTTTCCAGCTCTGTCTCAGGCTGAAATTAATGTGGTATGCAATGGCTGAAGGATACTAAAGGAGAGATACAGCTCCTAGCAGGAGGCCATAACCCAGATAGTGCAGGGAATGCACTGTTTGAAATCTTGTTGATATGTAGTGCTGTGAGGCTGTGCCAAAATGCCACAGCTCCTTAACTCTGTGAGATCCACCTTCTCGGAGCACTGTCATTCCTGAATGAATTTAATTTATGGTAACAGATAAACAGCTCAGCACTATTCTATATATTTTCTGTATAGGTAGGGGTTATTTTATGGTCATTTGTAATATATTTAACAATGTGGTAATAGGGAATTGAGAAAGCCACATGATCTTCTTTTAGCTGCACATTAACAAAAATCTTTTTTTTCCCAGTCATATATTGTTTTGGCAAAGGTGATCAGGAGTTTAGATATACACAGAGAATCCTCAGGGCTATCAGCTTTTGTGGCTGAGTTTCTTACTTCGGATTCAACAATGGAATCTGAAAAAAATCCAAACACATTCCCTTTGCTGTTTAGACACCCTAAGCTTGGATCTGATTTTAATTCAAATTGCTTAGGCAAAATAGTCACCCACTGTATCTTGTTATATGTGACTATGATCAGTTTTATCTGACAGCTTTAAATTCCAAAGATAGTCTATTTTTTTTAAATCTCTTTGTAGCTGTGATTTGTTCTTTGAATCTGAGACTGGATTTTCCCATCCCTTCCTCAGAAAAAGTCCACTAAAGCTCCAGGGGCCCTCACAGCTCTCAAAGGGGAACCCTCAAAATTTCCACTATAAATTCTTTGGAGAAAGACGACTCACCTTTTGATTTCATGCTAACTATGGATGAGACCATATTTGTTTCAATCCCAGCAAGTCAGTCGTTTCTAGCACTGAAACTGAACCAGCAATTTTCTGGAGCAGTAGAGGAGTCACATTACTTATAGCTAACTTACACTGTGACTTCAGTGATTCAGACCCTCAGCTCCATTATGATAACTTCTGATCTCTTAAGGACTTTCACCTTGGAAAACAGGCAGAAATGTCCATGAGCAGCTTTACCACCTACTCCCCTACTTCCTGATTCATTATAATCTTTCAACAAAATTCACTGATGACACTATTAAGTCATCTGATGAACGATACATAGACGGGCTTAGTTCAGTGACTCCAACACATACAAACTCATGAAAATAAAGTTTCCATATCAATATAAAACAGAAAATAGTTCCAGCCTGTGCAAATTGAGACCCCCTTATACTCTGTGCAATGACAAAAGAAGGATCTCAATGTAATATGGAAGATCCACACCCCTCACTTAATGTTATGCTATGAGCTAAATCCTTGCATTGAATGTACATTCCTGAGGCTCACTGAAGTCAATAAGAAATATTTGGAGAATTTGTACTGCAACAAAATGGGGCAGTACAAATAATTATTCCTTCCTATTTTTGATATTCTCTACCACTTACTTTCCAGAGGAAAATATATTACAATGATCTACACACTGCCAGACCACACACGTCCACCTGTATTTAAATCAGTTTATGTTCCAGCCATGCACCACACACAAGAATTTCATGCATCTACTATAATAAGGAAGTCCTGTGTTGAAGAGTTAACCACTAACCACTAAATACGACTCTCTTTACTGTATGTAAAAAGGCATTCTGTTTCGATCATACATGAAAAATGGAGGTGAAATTGCAGGAATTTGCTAAACAAAATCTAAATTAATATTACACAAAAATATGTTTCCTGTGGAGCTGATTTTCATCCAAAGACCTCTACCTATGAAAGAAGCTGTCCGACAAATTCTTTGGGTTAGGTTCTGCACCCCACTACAGCTCCTTTGAATTTCTCCAGTGGTGCAAATTACCCATAAAAACCACAGATCAGCCTTCTGAGGATTTCCTTTGTGTAAGGGGAATCTCTGGGTGGCACAGAGCTGGCCTGGTGGGTCTACACCATCCCCTATACCCCAGCCTCCAGCGTAAGGGTGAAAGGGTATCTGATTGGGGCCTGGATATAACTGGCTGCCAGAATGGCCCTTTGGGGCTGTGGGCAGCCTGATATAATTCAGAGCTGTCGAAGGGATGCTCTACTTTACTCTGGAGATCAAGCCAGCCGCAGGAATGGGGGAGCAGAAGATTGGTTTAAAACCATCTTTGCTCCTTCCCAGTGAATCTGGCCTATCAGTGCTTAGTTGCCTTTAGTTCAAGGAACAATCCTGAAGCTTCCAATGATATCCTCTGAAAGCATTCATATACCCACAAGTTATGATGAGAGCTACATTAAAACTGCCCCATATTAGTCCTGGTTTTCATTGTATAACAGGATACAGTACACACAATTACATAAGAACACAAGAACGACCACACTGGGTCAGACCAAAGGTCCATCTAGCCCAGTATCCTGTCGTCCGACAGTGGCCAATGCCAGGTGCCCCAGAGGGAATGAACAGAACAGGTAATCAAGTGATCCATACCCTGTTGTCCATTCCCAGCTTCTTGAAAACAGAGGCTAGGGACACCATCCCTGCCCATCCTGGCTAATAGCCATTGATGGACCTATCCTCTATGAACTTATCTAGTTCTTTTTTGAACCCTGTTATAGATTGGCCTTCACAATATCCTCTGGAAAGGAGTTCCACAGGTTGACTGTGTGTTGTGTGAAAAAATACTTCCTTTTGTTTGTTTTAAACCTGCTACCTATTAATTTCATTTGGTGACCCTTAATTCTTGTGTTATGAGAAGTAGTTAGTGACACTTCCTTATTTACTTTCTCCACACCAGTCATGATTTTATAGACCTCGATCATATCTCCCCTTAGTCGTCTCTTTTCCAAGCTGAAAAGTCCCAGTCTTATTAACCTCTCCTCATATGGTAGCCGTTCCATACCCCTAATCATTTTTGTTGCCCTTTTCTGAACCTTTTCCAATTCAAATATGTATTTTTTGAGCTGGGGTGACCAAATCTGCACGCAGTATTCAAGATGGGGCGTACCATGGATTTATATAGGGGCAATATGATATTTTACTACCAGGGATCACTCAGAAAATACCTATGCCATCAGAACACACCTGCAGCGCAGGTAGAACCAACAATACCCAATAGGATGTCATTTCACCTGCAGGTGATTTTTTGTTATTATATCAAATATTATACATGCCCCACCCATGTGGAAAAATGATGATCAAGAAAGCACATGCATGTTTTAGTGACTCTCGAGACAACTGCCAACTTCAGCAAAATACTTGACAGTGTGAACTGCTGCCACTGGTTGTGAGTGTATGAAATCTCCAGGGAATACAAAGGGAATCAGACACAATCTAGGGAACACCGAATACAGTTTCTGCAAGACTCGGCCAGCGTGATAAGAGTAACTGTTAAACAAGGAAGGAGATTGGGCTTCTTAGAACAAAAAAAAAAAAAAGAAAATGATTACTTTTGGTTTTATGAAAAATTAGAGTCAGGGAATGAAAATGGCAAATCCCTGAGATGAACCCACTTCCCTTTATGTCTGTGTTCAGAATGCTACTCCCTCTGCGTTCATAACTATAGCACACACTTTCCACTCCTTAGGGACTAGAACTTGCTGTCTTTCCCCATCCCCTCCTCCTCATGTTTCATCTCCCTTTTCGTGGAACTCAAGCAAGTTGACAGATATCCTGATTGGAAGCCTACTGGAATAGCCAGTTCCCAAGGCTGAGCAATGTAGATTGCTCAGTCAGACTTGCCCTTGGAATTGAATACAGCATCCTGTATACAGAGCGTGCATTTCTTCACTGTTATACAGACAAGCACACATAGATTTGTACAGCGAGTGGAGTACCTCATGTGAGACTTAACATCCAGCAGCTCCAGGGAAGTCACCCTGGGCTCTCCAGCCAGGTTCTGCAATATCTTCAGCCTAGGGCCACAGTGCTTATAGAACTCAGTGCAGATATTCAGTAGGGACTCCCTGGGCCTCCTGAACTCCTCCCTAGCAATTCGCTCGTCCAGCTCCTCCCGGGGGAGACCCTGGCCTTCCTCCAGCAAGTGAAGGTTTTCCCTGGGGATTAAAAAAAGTGAGGGTGTATGATGTATAGCTGGAAGGTGACACAAACAGCTTGGTAAATGAGGAGATTGTAATGAACCCCTCCTCCATAACAGGTAGGGCTGTACTTCGGTAGGTAATCACTGCTCTGCAAAAGCCACTTCCCCTGCGATGGAAAAGGAAGACAAAGCAGCTGGCATTTGTAGTAAGGAGAGAGAGAGAGGGAGAGAGAGAGCGAGCAAGAGCGTTTGTTACCTCCAGGACCCTCCTGAGAATTAGCTTTGTTTAAATGAAATACCTTCTGCTGGTTTCCCCTGAAACAGCATCCCTTGTCTCAATTACTGTAAGTGGAACCCGATGAACTAGGAATCCATCTAGGAGGAGTTCATCACAAGATGCCATGGAAAAGGGGTCTTACTGTACCTGATAAAGTGCAGTTTGGCTCCTTGATCCGGGTACCTGGGAAGTTGAAAATGCAGACACTGTGATTCTAAATAGGAATTCAGGAACATCAAAATTGCCATATTGGTTCAGATCCTCTGTCTCACAGTGTCCAGTATCAGATACTTCAGAGGAAGGTGCAAGAAACCCCACTCTGTATGCAGATGAGAGCTAGGCTGCTCCCCAGAAAAATCTCATCCTAACCCATAATAATTAGAGATTGGTTTAAACCCTCTTCTTCATCTCATTTGGAGGGTAAATTATCCCAGTCTTTTCAATCTATCTTCATATGAGGGCTGTTCCATTCCCCTAATCATTCTCATTGCCTGCCTCTGACCTTCTCTGGTTCTGTCATAGCCTTTTGACATATGGTGACCAGAACTACAAACAGTATTCCAGGTGAGGCATATCCTTGTTTTATATAATGGCATTATCATATTTCCCGTATTTGTCTACCTCCTAACATTTTATTTTGTGAGAACAGATCTCAACTAATGGAGAAACTCTTCAAACGTGAGTTGGGTTTTTGTATTTTTGTTGTTGTTTTTTGCTTTTGACTCCCAGGAAGAATAGCTTGGAAGCTGGAACAGTGATCAAGTCTTGTATCACTAGACTCCTGCTGTCGCTACTGAGTTTCTGTTACGAGGAGAACACCACAGAGAAAACAAATTTGAAACATGGAGCTTTAGAAAAAAATATTTTGAATTGCTTTTAGAATACGAAAAATTCTCTATCAGAAAAGTCTGGAGATTTGAGCCAAGAAGATTTTCCAACCACACAATATCAGAGTCTCTAGACAGGAAATTTAACAATCTGTCAGGACACAGTTTTACTGTAATTGAAGTCCAATTTTTGTAGACCAATAAAATGAGCATTGGCTAAGATTTTTCTACCTTTGTATCCTACTGCAATCAGTGGATGGGTGCCCCAATCCCATGAATTAATGCACTGATTCCAGTGACTGAACTAGATTTGTGCCCTAAACATGTACATGTTGTCACTGTGGCATGGTGGAGTAGTAGGGAGAACTGGGGTTGTAGACTAGCTAGTTCAATGTGGGGAGAAGAGATAGGGACCTATCTAGATTGTCTTCAGAAAATGGTTCTCTTTATTTATATGCAGCCCATGGGGCTAGTCTGGATCATCCATTGCACATACTGTACATACAAACACAACAACTGCCATCTAAACCACACAGATACCACAAGGGAAATAAAATTCAGAACAGAACCTTTTGCTACAAAAACACTGGCTTCTACCGCTTGCACTAAAGGAGCATTTTCCTTAGCTGTTGGTAATACCCGGACTTCTAACCTCTTTGTAGGCTAGCAACATGACAACATAGAATCTGATCACAGAAACGTGTAACTTATCCAACAGAGGGCAGTGCTGCCTACGTTAGCCAGCCCCGCACTCCACACAGATTCATAAAATCCAATTATCTGTAACAGGCTTTTGTGCCTCTTACTGGCACCTTCTCTGCAATATAATATCTGGCGGTTTTGTGCTCACAGCCGCCTAATGTGAACTGCCTTGCCATGAGTGATAGAGCAGTGTAATGGGTTTCTGGCCGACATCTCCACTAGGTTTTAGTTAAACAACCCTTCAGACTTTTCTTTCCTTATTTCCTTCCTGTTGTTTTCAAACAAAGTAGGGAAAAAACAACACATCAATATCTGCTCTCTCCTGCATTCTATGCCATTCTCTCCCTTGCTGTCTCTGCCCAGTGGCAAAGGGAACCAGATAAAGGCAACTGCAAGAAGATGATCATAAATGAAAAGCAACAAGTAAACTAGTGAAAAGGCAAATCCCCATTCATTTCAATTGGGAATGCAGTACAGAGCTCTACCACGGGGTGACACTGTTTGTAGTAACAAGGAAGGAAGGAATGCACACATTTGTGGCTGTTATTGAAATGGGAGCTGTCCAACTGTCAGTTTGGCACTGGACTCAGACAGAAGCAAAACAAGGGAAATTTTAAATCTGGTTAATAAAATCTCTAGTCGGCCAAGGGGAACAAAGGAGAATTAATCTAGAGTAAGTTTCTCCCTGTTTGGTATCCCATTCTCTGGTTCAGTCACATTGTCCTAAAATGAGAATCCAGGATTGGGGTGTTGCTTACTTCATGGTTCATTTTGGGGTTTTGTTTTCTCTTCAGGCCTTGTCATCCTTAGTGACTGATTGCTCCCTCCCACACATAGTGCCTTCAGAACCGTTCCCAGAACACAGGACGGACTCTGCACTTCAAAACTCCAACTGAGGCTAGTGGGAGCAATGGATTGAAAAGAAAACCACTGGAGTTACCTAGTATTCACCCCAGCTGACATGGTATGGTTGGCTGTTGTGGCTCCTTTATGGCCTTGGTCACACCTGCTCATTTGAGGGGCAGTCATGGGCCTGTACAGAAAAAAATCAATAGCATATTGAAGACAATCTCTCAGAACCAGATTGGCTCTTCAGCCATGACCTGGTAAAACACAGTGCTAATTTTACCGGGGATGAGCACGGTCATTATACACTAGCATGCTATGTATGCACCACAGCTTCACCATACATAGCTCCCTGGACCCATGTTATCCAGCGAGTTACAAACTGCAGTCTGTAGTCTGACTGCCACAGGAGTTACCTGGTGAGAACTTCCACGCTATACAAGAGGGCCTGCAGGGAAGTGGCAAGAGCAGCAGTAGCAGCAATCTCCTCGCGAGCAGCTTGCACCGTCTCCACTTGTGAGGTCTGCCTCTTCAGTTTCTGCAGGTAACAGGGAACCAGTGCTTCCAGGACCATCAGCATCTGGAGGCTGGAACAATAGAAACCACTCAACCTAGCTAGAGAGGAGTGTGCTGCAGAGTGAAATTCACTTCCGGCAGAGGTTTGAGAGTCCAAAGGTAACCCAAGGGGCACTGGATCTCACCTCAGGCTGTGATTTCACGATATCTCACTAGCTAAACAGGGCTGGGCCTGAGAAGTACTTGGATGGGAGACCCTGCTGAAGGAAATCCAGGTGGTGCAGGAAATGAATATAATACAATTACTTTGTATCAAGACAGCACCTTTAGTCTGAGGATCTCATAGCCATTTACAAAGGTGGTTGAGTTATGCCTGTTCAAATATAGGTCCAGAGATGCCATGCAATTGTGTAATGCCCTAATTTGTATATCTGGTTCATATGCATTCTTTCATTCCAACACATTCATTTTCCCTCCCAAAGATTCCTTTTCTCTCAGGTTCCCCTCCATACCTGCCTCCCTCTGTTTCCACAATTCTCCTCCCCTCTGTGTTTGTCTGCCTCTTCTCTCTGGCTCTCTGCTCCTTCCCTCACGTTCCCCCTCCATGTGCTCCAAGACCACAGAGATCCTAAACCAGACAGTGGTCCCCAACTTTTCCATGGCTATAGACCAATGGTTACAGTGACTGCCTTTCTAGTGCTGCTCTGTCCATCACGCTGCCCGGGGCTCTAGCCATATGGCTGTTGGCAGCTTGGGAGCTGTGCTCTATGAAAGGCGCCTATGGATTGAGAACTCCTCGGGGTCTCTATGATTTAGCGTCCCAAAGCAGACATCCAGGACCATAACCACAAAACATCTTCCCCATACAGATGCCCTCCTTAACCAATGAAAGTGGTCAGACAGCAGCAGATGCTCGAGGGCTTGGGTGTGTTCCAGGCGCCCAGGATGACTGAACACAGCTGAGTTTCCTATCATCATGCCTATGTTACTGATGGTAAAGCGAGGCATAGAAAGGCTAGGTGACCTGCCCAAGATCACACATCATGTCGGTGGCAGTCAGGGACAACCCAGGTCTCCTGACTCCCACTCCCAAATCATTTCTGTACCAATGCCCCAGCAAGGTGTTAGGGGAGGGACAGTGCTTGCTGCTGGAGGTGCTTTCTTTCAAATGAGATACAAAAACAAGGTCTTGCCTGCTTGTATTTATTAAAGTTTTCTTGCAAGAATAGGGCTATAATGATTTAACAGCCAGTTTTAATCTGGGTAATTGCCAGAGCTGTGCTGATTACACACAGGTTTTATTTAAATTCCAAAACTTTTTACTAGCAAACATTACAAATACAGCACCTTTCACCAACTCTAAACTCATCTGTATTTTTTTTAAAGCAGAAGAAGATTGTGAACAGACAACACCTTCTTCTAAAAACCCAAAAGCAGCCATGCTTGGAATCCTCTTTACCTCCTCCACTTTTACTGAACTGTGTTTTATCCCTCATGCGCCAAGCTATTCTTTTCCCTTTCCAAGCATGCATAAACTAAGACAGAAACCAAAGAGATGTTACCTTCTAAATGATTCAGGAGCATATGCCACCACAGTTACACACAGCTTGATGGCTTCACTGATAGAAAAGGTCAGATCCTCATTCCCATAGCAGAAATCTGAGGGGATGAGAATAACATAGGAAGTACTTATGAAAATTGTATAAATGGAAATGGAAGCAGGTGGAATTCACTCAAACGGCGAGCATAAGGCCTACACACCACTTAGGCCCTATTTTGAATTTCACCCACTGTCAACATACTCTGAGTTGCACATGAAAATAAAGGTTGAATGACAAGTTTTGTTTCTCAGCTAATTGCCATTTTACTAAAAATTGACATCAAATGTGACATTGACCGCGTGGGATTTGTTTCACCCCCTGAAAATCAGGTCACTTTTATTTAGGTGCCTACATATGGATTTGCGGCCAACATTTTCAAAAGCAGCTAGCAATTGTAGATAATTTTTTTTCAAAAGCACTTAAGTCCCATTTTCAAAAGTGACTCAAGCACTTAGGAGCTTGAATCTCATTGAAAGCCAATGACTTAGACTCCTAAGTGTTCAGGTCACTTTTGAAAATGGGACTTAGGTGCTTTTGAAAATGTTATCATTCAGTGCCTCAATTTTTAGGTTCCCAACGTGAGATACTGCAAAGAGTCCAGATTTTCACAATGTGCATGCTCAGCACTTTCTGAAATTCTCTTAGAATGTCCCAAGTTGGACACCCAAAAATAAAGACAACCAAAATTACTGGTCACTATTGAATATTTGGGCCTTATGGGTCAGCATTTTCAAGAATTCAACTTTCATTAAGGCACCTATATGAAGGCCAGATTTTCACAAGTGCTCAAGTACCCTGGGACTCCCTTTATGGCACTGATAGGCAGATTTTCAAACAAGTTCAGCACACAATGCCCCCTTCTGAAAATCTGACCACTCATTTAGGTTTCTGAGCTCTTTTGAAAATCAAATTCCAGTTGTGGGTGTTGAGCAACTGAAAATGTGGTCAGAGGTGTCTGAATTGGGCAACTAAGTTTGAATTTTTTGCCTTATATTCTCACTTTAAACAATAAATCTGATTTTCAAAGGCTCCTAAGGGAATAAGGTGCCCAATTCCCTTAGGCACCTTTGAAAATCCAACCAAGGAGAATTAAAGAGCTTTTCTGGTCTAAATTTCTTTTAAAACTTAGGTTTCAGAGTAGCAGCCATGTTAGTCTGTATCCGCAAAAACAACAGGAGTCCTTGTGGCACCGTAGAGACTAACACATTTATTAGAGCGTAAGCTTTCGTGGGCTACAGCCGAAGAAGTGAGCTGTACCCCACGAAAGCTTATGCTCTAATAAATTTGTTAGTCTCTAAGGTGCCACAAGTACTCCTGTTCTTTTTAAAACTTAACGAGTTGAGAGATGCTGTATTGTGCAATTTGCTCCTGAAAAAGCAAGACCATATCAGCACCCCTTAATTATTTCATATGATAATTAGTGGTACTGCTGTACAATACTGCAAAATCCCAGAACATAACCAAACTTTCCTGTAAATCCGAGAGGGCTTCATGGTTCCTTGAACCCCACATTACTGGAATACCAGTAATGAACAGCTTGTGTATAAGGTGAATCTAACAGCCTGGAAACAGCTGAAAGGTCCATACAGTAGCAGCAAACATTATTTCTCCACAAACAGCAAAGCAGCTGCATTGCTAAATGTAGCATCCCATTGCTTCTACTGCTGAAGGAAGGGAGGATCCTTCATGTTTCTGAATAGCCCCAATTATTGTCTTTAGAGATGGGCCAGACCCAAAACCCCCGAGCAGAACACCAGAGAATTGCTGATTGGTGTCCATCACTTGCCAGTCATAGTCCATCCTGGGGATCTGATGGCTTTGTTTCTTGCCAGCATGGAGCAGAGTAGGAGGCTGCATTGATTTTGTCTGCATGATGCAGCCTATTTGGGATCTTTGTTCTTCACTCCCCATTGAGAAAATTCAAAATGCCAGTGGCTGGTCTCAAACTTGCTCTCTCAGCACAACAGAAAATGTTTTTCAATTAAATAAATAACCCTTTATGGAAATACCTAATGGACGATTGGGATAAACCTAACCCTCACAGTTGGGTAAAATGTAAGAAGCTGGTACTGCTGCTCAAAAACAAAAAGCCTAAAGCAAATGTTACTGGGTCAACATATTAGATACTAAATAAATAATCATGTCTCTTGAATACAGGGGATAACAAAAGGAAGATTTGCTATTACCTAATGATTTGAGAGGCTTTTCTGCTTTCACCAGCTCTAGGATGTCCAAAATGTCAGGTGTATCTCCCTCTAGGGACTGCAGCAGGTCAAACAGGCACTGAGCTGACACTCCTTTGCTGGGTCCATTGTTTGTAGCATCCTGTTTAAATGACACCCATTTATTATTGATTTTTTTATTATTTTATTTGCATCCCATGTGTCTTCATTTGCAGACAGAAACAGTTCAGTTTTAATCACGAGTTCATAGAGTTTACAAGTTTAGTTCAGGAGAGTAATCATATAAAACAATATGTGCGCTGTTTGACTCTGCAAACAAAGGCCAGAGCAGTAACGTGGTCTGGAAATTGTATAGCTTTACTTCCAAAGGGTTCATTCAAGTGCTGTCCTCTGAAGTAATGGCACTGTATCACAGATACTCAAGGTCCCTAACTCCCTCTGGACCTTTATATTCACAATCAATCATAGAATCATAGGATTGGAAGGGACTTTGATGAGTTATCTAGTTCACTCTCATATACCGAGGTAGGACTAAGTATTATCTAGACCATCTCTGACAGGTGTTTGTCTAACCTGTTATTAAAAAACCTCCAATGACAGAGATTCCACAACCGCCGTAGATGACTTGTTCCAGTACTTAACTGCCCTTACAGTTAGGAAGTTTTTCATAATGTCTAACCTAAATCTCCCTTGCTGTAATTTAAGCTCCTTGTTTCTTTTTCAACATAAGATTATAGAAGTGATGGTCACACTTTATATTAAGGTTCCATTTATAAATAGCTTATAAAAGGTTAATAAACGGTTAATCAATTGCTAGAGTCCAACTGGTGAATAGGTTGCTTATAACCATATATCATGTCTGTCTCATGCTTACAACAGCTATTAATCATTTATTAACGCTTTATAAACCATTTAAAATAGGAATTTAATATAAAATATGACTGAATTTACCATACTGGATCAGATCATGGGCCCTGCTGTCAACAATGCCCAATGTCAGATGCTTCAGAAGGTGAAATAAAAAATAATGCACCTAGCCAATGCACAAAACTGTTGGTGGGGCGGAATAAGGGGAGCAGGAGAATTGATTATAATAACTACATAAGAACGGCCATACTGGGTTAGACCAATGATCCATCTAGCCCAATATCCTGTCTTCTGACAGTGGCCAATGCCAGGTGCCCCAGAGGGAATGAACAGAACAGGTAATCTTCAAGTGATCCACCCCCTGTCGTCCAGTCCCAGCATCTGGCAGTTACAGGCTTAGGGACACCCAAATCATGGGGTTGCATCCCTTACTATCCTGGCTAATAGCCATTGATGGACCCTTTGTAACTCTTCACAGTCTGCTTTAGATTTAACTGTCTTGAGTAATTTTGTAATTACATCTGCAAACTTTGACACCCCATTGTTTACCCCTTTTTCCAGATCATTTATTAATATGTTGAACAGCACTGGTCCCAGTAGAGACCCCTGGGGGACACTGCTATTCACCTCTCTCCAGTCTGAAAATCGATCATTTATTCCTACCCTTTGTATCCTGCCTTTCAACCAGTTACTGATCCATGAGAGGACCTTTCCTCATCATTTAAGATTTTGACTATATTTGACTCTATGCTTTCTATCATATATAGTGCCATCCCTACACCAGCATGACCTATTCTGTCATTCCTATATATTTTATACCCTAGTATTACAGTGTCCCATTGATTGTCATTATTCCACAAAGTTTCTGTGATGCCTGTTATATCATTATCCTTAGTTAATACCAGGCACTTAAGTTCATTCATCTTAGTATTTAGACTTCTAGCACTTTTAAAATTTGTTACTTTTTAGTTGTCTGCCTTCAAGTGATGTAATTGAATGCAACTCTTTCATTTCACTGTTTCTCTTCAGTTCCTATCTGGGCTTTATCAACATCTATCCTCTCCTCTTTACTAGGATATAGAGCAGGGGTCGACAACCTTTCAGAAGTGGTGTGCTGAGTCTTCATTTATTCACTCTAACTGAAGGTTTTGCGTGCCAGTCATACATTTTAATGTTTTTAGAAAGTCTCTTTCTATAAGTCTATAATATAGAACTAAACTATTGTTGTATGTAAAGTAAATAAGGTTATTAACATGTTAAGAAGCTTCAATTAAAATTAGATTAAAATGCAGAGCCCCCCAGACCAGTGGTCAGGACCCGGGCAGTGTGAGTGCCATTGAAAATCAGATCGCGTGCCGCCTTTGGCACGCGTGCCATAGGTTGCCTACCCCGATATAGAGAATCCCTGCTAACAAAGCCTTCCCTATGGGATGTCTCTGTCCAAACCGTGTGTTCCTCCACACTTGTTAGCTTTCCCCCAGCCCTTAGTTTAAAAACTCCTCTATGCCCTTTTTAATTTTACATGCCAGCCGTCTGGTTCTCTTTTGGTTTAGGTGGAGCCCATCCTTCTTGTATAGGCTCCTCCTTTCCCAAAAGTTTCCTCAGTTCCTAATAAACCAAAAGCTTTCCTGCCTACACCATCCTCTCATCCACACATTGAGGCCCTGGAGTTCTGCCTGTCTAGCTGGCCCTGTGTATGGAAGTGGAAGCTCTTCAGAGAATGCTATCATGGAGGTTCTGGACTTTAATCTCTTACCTAGCAGCCTAAATTTGGCTTCTGGAACTTCTCTCCTACCTTTCCCTGCAGGCAATTCACTATGCAGTTCTCCCAGTCATTGCAAACCCAACTATCTATATTTCTAATGATCGAATCCCCCATTACTACCTGTCTCTTCCTAATGACAGGGGTTCTCTCCCTCAGAGGTATCCTCAATGCAAGAGGATACCATGACATCATCTGGAAGGAGGGTTCCAACTATGGGATCATTTTCCTCTGCTCCAGTTGGATGTTTTCCTTCCCTGAGACTTCCATCCTTCTCAGTAGCACAGAGGCTGTCAGACTGGGGGTGAGACCATTCTAGTGTGTGCTGGAAAGTCTCATCTATGTACCTCTCTGTCTCCCTTAGCTCCTACAGTTCAGCCACTCTGGTCTCCAGAGCCAATACTCGGTCTTTGCACCAAATGCACACATATGTCACCTACCCATAGGGCAGGTAATCCTAAATGTTGCATTCAGTGATATGAACAGGATAGCCCCCACTCTGCTTGTTGGGAGGGCAGGTGTTTATTGGCATAAGTTTAGAGTATGTTAGGTATGTCTGGATTTCACACTCCCTCGCTAAACTCCTGTTTGCTAGCTCCTCTGGTCACGGAGGAGCTGGTTTTATAAACCCCTGTTCTCCCTGAGTAGCCCTGCCCCTTGGTTAACAGTTAATAGACCCCAAAGGGATTAGTGGAACAAGTACATTGCTCTGATTTCCATGAGAATTAGAAGCATGCATCTCCTCCTTTGTCCCAGCAGCTTCCCCCTTGCTTTCTCCCCTGTGGAAGCCTGTCTGCATACCCATGCTCCCCAGGGTGAATGGAAGGATCAGGTTTTACTCACAGGGAACTCCAGCAGAGGAGCCACGCTGGCAAACAGTTGCAGAACAAAGGGCTTGCGATGCAGAATGTAGAACTGGCGGCAGGCAAACTCAATCGCTTGGCGTAACTGTGGGTTGCTTTCGTAGTCAGCATACACCTGGGGGGAAAGGGGAATGGAAGCGTACAGAAGTGACAATCCAATTAAAACAGCAAAACAGGGAATTCTGCAAGGTATTGTGGGCCTTGAAAACAGTATTTCCACATTTCCTCCATAACTGGCTCCCAGAATCCTGCCCTGCAGGTGTTTGATGAGATGTGGGATTCAGCAATTGTTAATTTCTCTGAGCTTTGTAAACAATATAATTAGCTAGTAGCCTCTTTTCCATTTAAATTGCCTGCCCGCTCTATTTCCCTGCTGATATAACAAGTTACCTTGAAAAACAGCTACTGATATTGCTCTTGCTGTACTCAGGCAACAAACCCCACTAAATTCCTCCATTTAGGGTGGATTTCACCCCATTACAGACAGCCCACATAAGACCTTCTATGCCACAGAAGTCCGATGGGTAGCCTTGGGCAGGGGGTGCAGACAAAGTAGCTGAGCTGCACACCAAGGAGATAAGCTCAGTCTCTGGGGGCAGAAAATGAACTTTTTTGGGAAGACAAAAAGACGTCCCTTTGTCCTGCCCCTGAGGAAATAAATGGACAAAGTATTTATATTCATGGAAATGGGATCTCAACCAGGCTTGGTTGAAATGCTGCAAAAAGGGGTGAGAGAAACGTATTGAGACAGAAGGTTAGACTGCTAAATTAAGTTTAGGAATAATGTTATAGAACAAAAATCACATGTAACCCTTCTGTTTCCATTATCCTTATTCACTCTCTCTTAAACCTTGATCTTTGATAACAAATTGATTATTGTTTTCACTGTAAGTATATCTCAGCGCTGTCGTATTGTACAAAGAACTGATCATTCAAGCTGGTGTGTACATTGCATTCCTGGTATTATTGTGAGTGCTCAGTGGATAAAGGGCTGAACACTATGAGGGAAGACTTCAAAGGGTATCTGGGACTGGGGTGCACCTATTGCTAACCTCAAGGCAAATTAAGGGCTAGCGTAGCCCAGAGGAGGTTGTTTGGGTGGCTAACAGGTTGGTGGGGTCCACACGGCCAGTTAGTGTGTGACATGCAAGTGCACTGTAGATTCACAGTTAGTGACATCAAAGTCTTAGATTGTAAGCCCTGGAGGCAGGGACTGTGTTTTCCTGTGCGCTTGGACAGCATCTTGCATGGTGTGGGCAGATCCCCAATACAAATAGTGACAACTCGTTCTGTGACAGACCCTGGGCAAAAAGCCCTTAACCTTCCACCTTGGTCTCCCCACCTGTAAAATGGGAGATGCTAATTACGTACCTCACAGCAGTACCGTGAGGTACGTACTGCTGGTAAAGCACTCTTAACAATGGAAAGCACTGAGTATTCAGTGTGTTTATTCTTGTTGCTTTATCAGAATGCTTGTGTTGCTCGCTGATTTGCTAGGTATGATGACTCACAGCAGCTCTTTAGTCTTCGGTGTTAACCAGTGGGAGGAAGACACTCACCTGCAGCATGGTGGGGAGGATCCACTGGTACCCACTGAGAGAGAAGAGATGGTTGAAATGCACAGCGGTGTTGATGACAGTGGCAGCGTACTGCCTTAGCAAGGCACTGTCCTCTGGGTGCAGGATCAGGGCTCCATTGAAGACATTTAGGAACAGCATGATCTCGTCCCCCCAGGGAAATTCACTGGGCATGCCCAGGAACATCTCCTCCAGGAGTTTAATCCACAGGCTTTTCTGAAGGGTATCAAGGCCAAAGAGTTCCTTCCCAGCTGCAAGAACAATGCAGGCAACATAGAAGCTAATTAATCGCCTCAGCCCAGCAAGGCATTTCCAGCTGGGTAACATTCCCAAAGATCAATGGAAGGGATCTGCTGAGCAATGGCCTCTCCATAGTTTCCTCCAGCAAAACTTATCCCCACTTTGGCTACAGGTGCTTTTTAAAGGAGTATTGAACCAAATTAATCGGTGGTACAACTCCACTGATGACAACAGATTTTGGCCAATCGCATTTAAGCAATAGAAAAGAGAAGTATAAAAGGGGCACTGGAGGAATGTGATGAATTATCACAGGGCTTTATTAATCTTTATTCTATATGTTTAAAATTCATTCAATTTTTCATTGTCTTTTTAAGTTAAAGCAGACCAAATCTTGCATATACCATTGGCAGCTTGTTGGCTTTGTGGATAAATACTATATTTTTACCCTTCGGGTTATCCCAGAAGGAAACACACAGCTGGATGCTGATGTGCAATTACAATGCTGCTTCTGAAACTGAAGGCCTCCAGTGTCAGCAGACATCCAGTTGCATGACCTGCCAATGCTTACCACACAGTGAAAAGGACCCTCCAGAGCAGGGGACTGTCTAATCCACCCCAGAGTTTGATTAGAAAACCTACTTGAGTAACAGGATTAACCTCTGAAAGGGGGCAGTTCCTAAATTCCTCTTGCAAAATTTTGCAAGTGTGCCCATCATGGCTGGAGACCCCACATTTGCACATGCAAGTTGTTTAACTACACACATAAATTCCCCTGTGGATATGCAGTTACCTAATTTCCAAGTGCAATGTTGCATGCACAAATGCAGAGCTTGCACACTCCATACAAAGTTTGTGAGCACAGCTGTAGGTGCCTTAGCAGTGATCGTCAGTAATCAAAGTGTATAGAGTGCCTGTAACTGAGGCACTAATCCAAAGCCCACTGAAGTCAATGGAAAGCAGCTTTTCTTGTGGGCTCTTAATAAATGAACAGTTTTATACTGCAGCACCTTTACTGCAGTCACATTTATGTCCTAACGTCTGGACATCATATTCCTGGGCAGGGTATTTTTCTTTAAGATGAGATAAACCTCTATGCTGTTCAGTCTTTCTGAGCGAGTAATAAGATTGCCTGAATGAAGCTGCTGGCGCCAAGTTCAATATGCAAATGGAGCCAGTGAAATCTTTGCCAAGTACTTTCCCAGTACCTTGAGGATCACTGAAGAGGGAGAATTCTGCATCAATGGCACTCCGAGGGAAGGAAGGCAGGCGGAGAAGGTCCTCTTGGAGCATAGACACATGGGATTGTTTGTGGGCCACAGGGATTTTCTGGGTCAGTGATATGAGGAACAGCACCCGTCCTACCTCCTCCAGCTTGCGGGTGAACACCTAGTGGAGAGAGAGAGAGACACACACACACACAGCAGAATCGCTCCAATCAGAAGGGGTTTGAAAAGAGTGTGACATTTTTAAAGATCAACCTTGTCACCTAAGTGCAAAGACAAAGTGGAAAGAGTGGAAGGCAAGTGCCCTGGGGTAACTCTCCCCGAGTGCTACTGAGACATCCTGGCTTATCAGAAGAGCAGGGACTCTCAGGATGGATTGGAGGCCACTCTAGTAGGTGGGGCAGGTGGGCCCAGTGACAGAGCCTTCACCTTTCCTCCCGGGGCTGGGTGATGACACCTGATTCTTCCAGGAGCTGATACTTCCACTGGTACATGATGGGACGGTCACTGCCCCACTACGTGGGTTCAAGACCCGATGGGAGAGCCTCTGGAGGCTGTGGTGAGAGCTAATGGAGCAGATGGGACACTGTAAGGCAAGGCAATCGATGCCAATTGCTACAGTTGTGCCTCAGGTGACGGGGAGAGGAGAATCCTGTCCCAAGAAGGAATATCTGAGAGGCAGAGCAAGTACGGGGCAGAGGAGACGCTCCCATGAGGGAGAAGAAACCACAAGTGATAGCATCTATTGCAGAGACAGGCAGAATTGTGGGGGAAAGTCATCGAGCAGGCTCCCAAAGGGCCGGGGGCCGGTGCCTGGAAAGAGGTAATGTGGATATCCCTGCCTTTGAAGCTGAAGTATGTGGAGTTACTCAACCACACGTATGAGAACATTTGCAGAACAATACAGCTAAAAGGATCCAGTTGGAGGGAGTTTACACTGCCTTCTTAAGTGCCTTGATTGTCTCTCAACACGCAGCATGCCTGGTGAAATGACGCCCAGGAGGCTTTCATGCCACAAGCTGCTCCTTTGGAAAAGTGCGCCCCTCACAGTACGAGGGGAGCCCTTTGAAAGGACAATGGAGATGGTGGTGGTGAGATACCTGTTTCTGAATGAGTTCCTGACCCTTTTCTGGATGCATGTGTACCAGGTTGAGCTGTGGAGACACTGACCTCCGGAAAGGATAAATATCCCGGACGTAAGTCTGCAATGGAAGAGAATAACAAATCAAGATTTTTAAAAAATACAGCTGTAACTGTAGCCAGAAGCTGGGACTGGATAACAGGGCATGGATCACTTCAATCTCTCTCCAGGGACACTAAGACCCATAATTTCCACAGGCCACAGCTCTGTATCAATGATGATAGAATTCTGGCCACATATGGCCCTCTTGCTATATTCTGGCCACTCCCAATATTCAGGAAGGGATGAAGAAAGAATAAAATCAGCTGGACCAGGCCTTTGTCTCACCTTGTTGTAATGAATAAGGTTCCATCGTTTATCCATTAAAAAATAATGAGCAGACTGGGTTTCAGGTATGTTAAAAAACTCCAAGCACTCCTAAGGGGGAAGAAACAAAGACCAACTTGTTATTCATGAAGTAGGTTGTAGAGAGACAAAGAGTTTTATAACCAGTTATACAGGGATCATTCCCAAATGCCTTGCTGACATTGGCACATTGTTCTTGCATTTAACACTTTTCTTTCTTCGTTTAAAACGTGTATATCTAGATATCTACACACACCCATTTCAGTGTTCCTAAAATCTGCTGGATTGACAGTCTTGGGGACCGATGTTACCTTGGTTTATCCACAGAACAATTATTTCTGCCTCCAGACCTGTTCTATCTCTATAACTACATCATCATATGGGTATCACTGCCTCCATTACTACAAGACCCAAATATCTCACAGACATATGTATTTATCCTCACAACACCCTACGAGGTAAGGAAGTGCTGTGATACAACACGTGGAAATAAGGCAGAGAGAGACAAAGGTTATATCTACACTTATGGCAGCGTTTAGACAACAGACACTTCACGACCACCTAGCCCAGGTATAAATAGCTGCCTAAATGGTGAGGCACTACTTAGGTGGGCAGAGCAGAGTGCCCGACACGCCTGACCCCCCAGTGCCCCACACATCCAAGCAGTGCCTCCCATGTCTACACTGCTATTTTCAGCAGCGTAGTTTGCTGCTGCAGGGAAAGTCTGGGTTACTACAGAGAATTCTTCCCCAGGTGTCTGGCTGGTGGGTCTCACCCACATGCTCAGGATCTAACTGATGGCAATATTTGGGGTTGGGAGGGAATTTTGCCCCAGGTCAGATTGGCAGAGACCCTGGGGTTTTTTTGCCTTCCTCTTCAACCTGGGCCACGAGTCGCTTACTGGTATGAACTAGAGTAAATGGTGGATTCTTTGTAAAATGGAAATCTTTAAATCATGATTTGAGGACTTCAGTCACTTAGCCAGAGGTTTGGGACCTATTGCAGGAGTGGGTGGGCAAGGTTCTGTGGCCTGCAAAGTGCAGGCGATCAGACTAAATGATCACGATGGTCCCTTCTGGCCTTAAAGTCAATGAAAGGCTCTGGCAGCAGGGAAAGGCAACGCTGCCTTTCCCCACTGCCGGAGCCTTTCTCTATAGGCTACAGCCTGTAGCTACCCGCCACAATGACATGTGCAGACGCAGCTTGCCTTTCACTGCAGTATGCAGCTACATGTATAGTACTAGTCCCTGTACTCTACACATCGCAGCAAGTGTAGACATGGCCTTAGGCTATGCCTACATAGCACTTACATCGGCAAAACTTTTGTTGTTCAAGAGGGTGAAAAAACTCCCCCCAATAGTGATATAAGTTTTGCCGGCATAAGCGCTCGACACAGCTACACAAGCAATCTTACAGCAGCACAGCTGTATCGGTACAGCTGTGCGCTGTAAGCTTGTAAGTGTAGACATGGCCTGAGTCAGTGGCTCTCAACCTTTCCAGATTACTGTACCCCTTTCAGGAGTCCGATTTGTCTTGCGTACCCCAAGTTTCACCACACTTAAAAACTACTTGCTGACAAAATCAGACATAAAAATACAGAAGTGTCACAGCACACTATTACTGAAAAACTGCTTACTTCCTCATTTTTACCATATAATTATAAAATAAATCAATTGGAATATAAATATTGGACTTACACTTCAGTGTGTAGAACACTATAAACAAGTCACTGTCTGTATGAAATTTTACTTTGTACTGACTTGGCTAGAGCTTTTTATGTAGCCTGTTGTAAAACGAGGCAAATAACTAGATGAGTTGACATACCACTTGGAAAACCTCTGCGTACCTACTAGGGTATGTCTACCTCTGGTTGAGAACCACTGGCTTAAGTGACTTGCCCAAGATCATATTTGAAATCTTTAGTAAAGCAAGGAACTGAACCCTATCTGCCAAGTCCCAAGGCTAGCACCTGAACCACTGGACCATCCTCTTTCTTCTTGAAATGCTGATTTCTCCACTGAGGCAAAAACAAATCTGCTGGTTATCATGTGGTGGAATCAGGACTACTTGGGCCACCAAAGAGTTCTTAGTGGGAACAGCTGTCTGGTTCATTACTTGGATAGGTAATAGAGCTGGTCAAACACCAGAACAAAATGAATGGATGAGTATGTCAGTGAATTGATAACTAATTTATTTAGCAAATTGTATCTGATCTGCAGCAGTCTGTTGGCCCCAGAGTTACACTTGTGGGGCATTGGCTAGCAATGGGAACTCCTGAGTACCCCACATTAGACATCAGTTCACTCCCCAATTTATACAGTAGTGGTCACCCATCTTGAGATGGAAGTGCTTATCAGAGCAGTGTTCCTCTACCACGCTGAAATCGGGATGTTTGTAAGACTGTATTTCTAAAACTTAGATGTGACAGACACAGACAGCTAATGTATCAACAAACAGCTCTACCAAAAACCTCATTCCCACCTTCAGAAGAGCTTCAAACTGTGTGTCCTCATGCACTGGTAACTGGGTTGGGATGTCACATTCGTTCTGTCCATGCACTACCAGGGTCTTTGTGCCTATAGTAAAGAAGAGCTATCATTCTCTCTCTCCTCCTTTCTCATGTAATTCATATGCTATTTCAATGGGACTATTCACAGAGTAAGGCCAATGGGTGAAATTCGTCCTGTGAGGAGCCAACACAAGTTCTAGGTATTTGGAATCCATTATGCAATACTTATACTCCCATTTAAGGAGAACTTATCTTTTCTAAGGGGTTACAATTGGTTTTAACTGTAACAGTTACGCTAAGGAAGAAATACATATAAAACAACAACTCCGTTTTTCACAGAGCAATCTCGTCTGGCTCATGAAGATGTAGGGTTACCACTTTACACTCTTGGTTATTAACCCCAGGCATTGCCATGATTTATACTGGAGGGTTTCAAGTTGAGCTATCCCTGAGTGGCAGACTCTTCAAATGATCAGACTTGGCGGTCCTTCAGGGACTGATTGGCACATGGCTCCACGCTGAACAGACTGTTCTGATGTCACTTTTTGTTTATTTGCCTGCAGAGTTCTGAAGGGGCTATGAACTGTTCAAGAATTATTTTACAGAGCCCAAATTCAAGGAGGACTGGCTTAAAAATGTCTGATAATATTAAGAGGGAGCTTCCACTGACCTTCTTCCAATGGATCTCAAACCAGCAATTCTATATTTTAGGGGTGTAGGAGCAGTAAGCAAAATAGCAAATATAGAAGATAGGTAAAGGATCCCAGCTAGGTCTTAAAGATTGTACATGTTCCTACCTGGCATTGAGGCAGTCACCAGCAGTTTTACTTCACACTGCTCCTTCTTCATAGTCTGTTTGAGATCCTTGAAGAAAAGGCCCTCTACATAACCCACCACTTCCCACAGGAAGGTCAGGGTAGCTGAAATGGCGTCCATGCCCCATTCACATGGAGTACGCACAAAGTACATGATCAATCCCACCTGCAGGGCACAAACAAAAGAGTGGCACTCCAGCTGCTTTTGTATACACATCACATTGTTTTACTGGCATTAGTCCTGCTTCAGCCAACTCCATGTCCCAGAGTTATCATTAATACAGTCCTCCATTATTCTGAGGAGCAGTCAGTCTGTCATCAACCCAAGTCAACTACGTGGCTCAGTCAGACAGAGGCATTTGTGATGAACATTTATTGTTTGTACTGTCGTAACACCTAGGAGCTCCAGTCATGGACCAGGACCCTGCTGTGCGAGGCACTATACAGACACAGAACAAAAAGATGGTTCCTGTAGCGTTACTTGTCATTGGGAGAAGACTCAACCTGTCAAACCTAATACTTGAAAGTTCATGTCGCTTAGTCCGACTATGCTCAATGTCAGCTTTCTACCTCCTTCTGTTCTGGGTGAGTATGGGATGCCACCGATGTGTGCTGAGGGGCTGATCCAGAACAGCCGTAATAGCTGGGATGGGCACCTGGCAGACGAGTGGGTAGGGAAGAAGCCACCATGGTCCTTTATACCCTATCTCTATAGAGTGGAGGAAAGGGAGGATCTGTGCAGCAGTGTATGAGGACCAGGGCATGGGCAGTCCTGCCTAGTGATTGGAGTCAGGAGACAGAAACTGGAGCTGGAGACAGAATCAGGAGTCAAGCAAAACCAAAGTCACAGTCAGGGCAGGGTGGAGGAGCGGGGACCTGGACCAAGTCAGGAAAGCAGGAATTGTGAGTGGAGGAGGATCTGGTATAAGACGGGCAGGAACAGGCCCGTGATCCCTCACGCAGACTCTCCTACAGTGCAGCTTAGGGGTACACATGTTGCATGGTCTCCCCCAGCAGAACTGCAATGATTGCTCTGCAAAAGGGTTGTGCGTAGCTGTGGGTTTGGGATGACAGGATAACAGTTTATTTCACTCTTTAATAAATGGCGGGGGGAGGGGGGAGAGGGAATGGAAGCCTGTCTGAGCCGGATGATCTACACTGACAGCTGGAGGTTTGATGTGCATAAATTGTGTGGGCAAAACCACAGGGCACTCTCTCCTTCTAGATTGTAACACATGTGCTTTAGGAAATGGGCAGTCAAAGGTTAGGTTTATGGGCTGTAGGCTGGTACTGGGAGCCACTCACCAAGTAGTTAAACAGGATGTGAGACGTCTGGGCAGGGAAGTCTCCGATGTTCAGTAGGAGCTTCCTCAGCATGTACATCAACTCATCCTGGAAGAAGAGCAAGAGTTTTTAATTTCCATCACAAAATAGCCTACAGTTTCCTTCCTTCTTTTCTCGTTCTCATTCTCTCTCGCTGCATGAAATGGAACCATATGCTTAGGAGAGAACTTAGAATTCTAAGTGCAAGTCTAAGGCCATAGTGAATGTATTCTCTAGGTCAGTGGTTCTCACTGTTTCATGTTGTGGATCACTTTCTTACCTAGAGATATCACCATGGGCATCTGCCAATCCTGTCGCCGCACCTTCCCTGTAGCAATTCAAGTTCTTACAATGAAAAAGTGCTACTAGGACAGTATTGCAGAGAGTATATGAAAATTAATTCACTTTACTGTGATCGTTGTCGCTGCTTGGATACAGTTCCCATTTTGGGCCAGATTCTCTGTTGTTTTCTCCTTTGGGCAGTTCTAACGTGTGTAGTTTGGCATAGGGATCATCCACCAGTTGAGGATAGACAGAGCACATCACAGTCTGGACACTCCTTTTCCCTGCTCCCTAACTCCAGCATGGCCCCTGTGCCAGGGCTGTTGGCTAGGCATAGGGACAGGCCATGCCAGCTATACACTTGGCAGAGGTGCCAGAGAAGTTACGGAAGGTCTCTTTGTGATGCTTAGGCAGTGAAAAGACAGTGGAGTGGGCCAGAGAATCCAGCTCTTTAGACTTAACTATTTCTTTCCTCTCTTCGTTCCTTTAGAATTTTACATTGTTTAAGTTGCTAATTTTACTATTTATTAGTGCAATAAGCTATAACTAAGATATTCCTTAATTTTTAAATGTTATGTTTCATAAAAGCTTTTTAAAGTAATGGGACTGATTCTAACCTCACTTATACCAGCTTTACTCTAGTTTAGGCAGCTCCATTTACTTCATTGGAGCCACTTCTGTTTTTTAATGGTGTGAGAGATCAGAAGAGACTGAAAAGGTTCCACAGCAATTCGTACGTAAAATACTTTGGAGAAGAAGGAAACCTGAAAACAGAGGGACAAATGTTATGAAAGCCTGGGGCCAATTCTCAGCGGGTGTGAATTGGCATAGTTGATGTCACTGGCTGATTTACACCAGCTGAAAATCTGGTCCCTTATCTCTTCTGTTTTGGAGTGTTTAATTTTTAAATGGTCTCTCCCTATAGGTATGTCTAAACTGCAATCCCAGGTGTGAATGCAGCATGCGCAGATACAATCTAACTAACTCAGGTAACAACAGCAGGGAAGTCACAGCAGGACGGGCAGCAGTAAAGGATGTACAAACCTGCCTGGGACCCTGGGTATATACTCAAGTGGCTAGCCTGTGCTGTCGCCCCTTTTGCAGCAGCTTCACTGCTACTGTTATCTGCGCTAGCAAGATCAGAGCTGGCTTGGGTATGTCTACATATGCTGCAGTTGCACCTCTGACTACAGTGTAGACATCACCTGTATTTTTAAAGGTTCCCCCGCCCCTCACCTAGAATCCCCTTTCAACAGCCATTGGTGGCCACACAGCAGATTCCAACTTTCTAACGGTGATGAGGGCTGTAGGGGAAAGAGCTACTCTTTCAAGTCTGGATGCTTAACAAGCATCAGTGGCTGACTGGGCTGAATTCAAAGGAAACTTCCAGGTCTCCCCTCTAGCCTAAGTGAGAAGCTGTAAAGATAGCTAGGCCTCTGTGCACAGTCATTAAAAACAGAGGCAAAAAGGATTTGACTTGCTTTTCTCCCTGTTTTCTTTTTATTCACTGTCTCATTAATGCAGCGAGTGTGAGCAGTCAACTTTGATATATATGTGACAGGTGATAAGGATGGTGATATCGCTATCTATTGTGATATCATCATTACTATCATTATTAGTTCTCTGACGATATCTGCTCAGGGTGCAGCAGCTGTCCAAAAAGCGAACAGAACGTTAGGAATCATTAGGAAAGGGATAGATAATGAGACAAAAAAATATCATAACACCACCGTATAAATCCATGATACCCCCTTACCTTGAATACTGTGTGCAGTTCTGGTCACCCCATCCCACAAAAAAGATACATTAAAATTAGCAAAAGTACAGAGAAGGGCAATAAAAATGTTTAGTGATATGGAACAGCTTTCGTATGGGGAGTCTCTGTTCAGTTTAGAAAAGAGATGACGAAAGGGGGGATATGATAAGAGCTCTATAAAATCATGAATGGTGTAGAGAAAGTGAACAAGGAAGTCTTATGTACCCTTGACATAACACAAGAACCAACGGTCACTCAATGAAATTAATAAGCAGCAGGTGTAAAACAAATATAAGGAAGTATTTCTTTACATAAAGCACAATCAAGCTGTGGAACTCATTGCCATGGGAGGTTGTGAAGGACAAAATATAACTGGGTTAGAAAAGAATGAGATAAGTTCATGGAGGATAGGTCCATCAATGGCTATTAGCCAAGATGATCAGGAATGCAACCCCATATGCTCTGGGTGTTCCCAAACTTCTGACTGCCAGATGCTGGGATTGGATGACAGGGGATGGATCACTTGATAAATTGCCCTGTTCTGTTCATTCCTTCTGAAGCACCTAGCACCAGCCACTGTTGGAAGAGAGGCTTCTGGGCTAGATGGACCATTGGTCAGACCCCATATGGCCGTTCTTATGTTCTTATTTATATGGTGTCACTGGTGTGCATGGTGTTGTCCATGTTATTATTTATATAGTGCTACAGGGGTGCAAGGTGCTCTGCAGATCAACAAAAGTGACAGATCCCTGCCCCATAGAGTTTACCATCTAAACCAGACATAGCACAGAAAAGGATTACAATAATATGTATTAACTACTTATGTTAAACAATCTGTTCCACCTTGTATTTAGCTGTGACATTCTGATTAGTACAGTTCCCAGACTTGAAGAAGAGATCTGTGTAAGCTTGAAAGTTTGTCTCACCAACGGAAGCTGATCCAATAAAAGGTATTTCCTTATCTCTTTAATATCCTGGGACCCACATGGCTACAACACTGCAAACAGGGTGCTGACTGTCAGGCCTGTACTTCAGGGAGGGTTAAACAGAGTGGCTCCGAGGAAGCTAGGTTCATTTGCACCAGCTGAGGATACCTAGCTCAGTAGGATTCATGACTAAGAGACCTAAACAGAGTCAGGGCCTTGGACAATCAGTCCTACACTGATCTACACCAGCCAAGGATCTGGTTGTCGGTATTCTAAGCCATCTTATAGGAAAGACTGTTTACCCTTTAAGTGATTTTACTCGCTCCTGTATTTTCATGCATTAAGTGATGGCTAAGCTCTCCTTTAATGTCTATGCTGGGAAAAGGAGAACCTACCTGTCGGTTGCTTATTGTGAGTTTCTCCAGGAAATGCCGTAGAACCGTTGAGGGATCTTCAATCAAACAGTTCCATAAGACCTGCTGGGCCACAGCACTCACTGTACAGAAGGAAAAAAAAGAACCAGTGAGAACCTCATCTTTAGGAGAAGTCTTAAAGGTGTATATTTATATTAAAATGTTTGATGTCTACCAGCAAACCAGAGAACCATGCGCATCTGCAGAAGTGAAACTCAGATGCATGATTACATATGGTCAGTTAATTAAAAACTGCAAATATTTTTGTGAATTTTTTGTTATTCACTAAATCGTATTATTTGTGGCTAGTGTTTGGACAGTGGAATTAGAGACAACACAGCTAGTGATGCCTATAGTTAAACTGCCCGACACTTCCCATTGTAAGATCCTCTTTTCAGTTGTTCACAACTTTGCCAAACTTTAACTGTTTGGGTTGACATTTTCCATGCTGGGTGTCAGCCTCAGCCTGAATATTTTTGGTACATTTAAGCAAAAATGATTGTCACTTTTGAGAATGAACTGTTTCACTGAGAAGCTCTGACACGTCCATGCTTTAGAGCAGGGACTTAACATTTGGCAGCTGCCTCACCCTGATGTCAGATATGTGTCTTCTGCTATCTTCATAATTTTTTTTTCAAACTTGGCTAAATTATGAGCCTCTGAAAAGCTCAGTTTGCACAAGCTCAGTATTTAGCAGCTAGATTTTCCGAAGGTTTTGTCTGCATGTAGCATGCTCCATCCTAGGGCTGCATGGGCTGAGCAGGAATTTCTCTCCAATTGCTCCTCTTGGCAGCCAGGGGCTGGTGTGGCACCGGGCACTGGAATTGAGAACAGGGGAACTGCATCTCCCGTGCTCTCAATGATCCTCCTGCAGGCACCCAGGCAATGAGAACAAAAAGGAGGAAGTAGCCCGATTCAAGTGCACAGGGGTGAGGAGCCAGGTGGGGTGGGGGACTAAAAGATGGCGCCAGGGAGGGTTAGGGGACTGGGATTCTGACCTATAAGTGAGCTAAGGAGGCAAGTGTGGGGGTGAGACTGGACCTGGGACAAGGAGTCGTAGATGGGTATGGAGGATTGAGACATGAAGATAAATTCATTAATGTTTGTCAAGCACTCACGTACTGTAGTGATGAGTGCCACAGAAAAGTCCATGAGGAAATTAACAATTCTGTCTTCAGAGCAGGGTTTGAATAGTGTGCAGTAAATAAGGCCTGGGCCCACACACTGAACAATAAGGATAAAATAAAATACTGAATAGCTGCTCATTAAGTGTGCAGCATCCATTGTGTGCACTGAATGAGGCAGAGGTCCTGTGGAAAATATAAGATGTGCTCAGGTAATTACAGACTGTATCATAATGCATTCACACAAGAGAATCACATTAAGGTTGCACAGGCAACCTTGATTCTGGCATTTCCTAAATTCTGAGGACTTGACTTTGCAACCTTAAAACTGTTCTTTTAACGTGTTTATTTCTGTGAGTGATTTCCTAGCTTTTTAAAAAAGCCTGGGTACCACTAATAACTGGATTCTGATGCTACCAGCCTACCTGCTCTTACTAATCTGAGCCATTGTTCAAACTGCTAGAGATTTTTGTAACCTCTGATTAAGAGTCCATGAATGTTTAATCTAGGTCAGCACCTGCTACTCCGTCCTCTCGGACTTCTCCATCTTCCATCAAGTGAACAATGGGGAGCACAGCTGCACAGATGCATGCTGGGAACACTGCCTGCGGGGGCTGTGGCACATGGTGGTTTGGAGTGTGCTCGGTAGTGTGCTCCTCATCTAGAGCAGAGAGGAGTAAAAGGCGTGAGTTAGCCAATGTGCTGTTGGTACAATCCCTTTCAATTACAGTTCTCCACCCGGCGTGCTTCACATGACACAACTCAGCGGTAATTCACAATGAAACACTGGAACTGAAGAGAAGCTACATGGGAATGAACAGCAGTATCATAATGTATGGGGCTGACTAGTTCAGAACTTCCTGCGCTTTCAAGCAGGCCTGACAAAAGGCAGGTGTAGCTTTGGTTAAGACCAAGGAAGACATGAGACCTGTGAGTCAACAGAATGAATATATACACTGTAAGGAGAATTAAAAACAAATGCAAAGTCAACCCCCACCTTCTGCACTGATGGCTGAACGCACTGACCAGACAGAGCCACGACGGAAGGAATAGTTCCTGTGAGAAGTACTGGAGGTGCAGGAGGGACTCACAGAGAGACGGCGGGATGCCAAGTTGGTGACTTCTTCTACTGACAAAGAAAACAGGAGATGTGAATTTTGGTTTATAAATTTGACTGACACAATTCAAGGCACTTCCCAGAGAGAAGCACCATGCTGCCAGATTGGAGCAGGAAAAAAAAAGTCAGGCTTCTTGTGAAATGCACAATTTAGAAACTAAAAGGATGATCTAGGTCATTTCGTTCATCCCCTGGGAGCTATAGCAGGCCTGTTCCTTAACATATATTACCCAGTGCTTTGCTGAGTCAAGTTTCAGTTGACTCAGGTGATGCAGGTCCACAGCTTCCATTAGATGATTATTCTACATCCTAACAAATCACATTGCTAGACAATTTGTTGTCCTTCCTCTAGATACTGTCTGGGTGAACTTGTGATGCCACTATTCTGTTTGCAGATTTTCCACTGCATACACAGCTCAGGACACATCAGCATATTTGTGCAGCTCCAATGTGCAAAAAGAGGACATTTAACTAATTCTCTCTATTGCATTAGCTTGACCCAATGAAAATCCTCAACCCAAAGGCTAACTTTTCAGTTTCCTTTATTCTCATATTCTAAGGATCTGATTGGGCAAGGTGCTAAGTGCCTCCTATGAGGTACAGAGAGTCCCCAACTCCCATTGGTCAGTGGGAGCTGAGGACACCCAGTTTCTTGTGGGCAGCACTCAACATTTCACAGGTTCGGGCCCTTATTACACTAATTATTGGCTACACTTTTTTCTCATTCATTTTGAATCTTTTATCTTTTGATATGGACGCCTTATACCTGTACGGTGCTGTTAGGTTCTTAAAGTGATTAAAAACCAGTTCCTTTGAAGGGTCCGAAATGGTGAGGATGTTAAAGTGGGGTCTTCCCTATCACTAATGCTCACTTTCCATCCTCACGGCATCCCTAAGATCTGCTCCATGTGGGAGGCATGTGCTTATTGGTCCCTGGCAAGTAGTTCATGGCTCTGGAGCGCACCTTCCTCTTCTTGCTCTGAGTTTGGGGTGCAGGTGGGCTCATAGCAGGCCTCCTGGGTGATGGGAATGGCCGTGATAAGACTGGCTTCCCGGCCTAGGCGCTTCTTTTCTTCCTCCTGCTGCAGGTTCTTCAGGATGTGCTCTGCTCGCTGATGGGAACGTGACACTGCCCGGGCTGAAAATGACTTCTGCCAGAAAAGCAAGAAGAAAGAAACCACCTTGAAGCAATTGGTTTGGTTTTCATGCAGCATGTGTTTTAGGCCACTTTTATGAGTCACCTCTAACATTTAACCACTAAAGATCAAATCCATCCATCTACACACAGACACACCCACAACAAATAGGTGTTAACCATATAGAGATTCACAAGGAAGCTCTTGGTTGGATTTCTTGTCTTAAGTCTCTTGCTGAAAAATAGGAAAAATATTAACATTGAACATGTGATGCCTAGGCACTATACTGAATGTACTCAAAGATCTCTTGTAAACGGACACAAGTAAGGAAATTCAGAGTTTAGACTACTTGGTCTTCTTTAACTCCCTCCCTCCTCCTCCCGCCCCTCCACCCCTAACCACAACTCCTGGATATAATTTGTCACTAAGTAATAACAATATCCCCTCTAGGGAGCTCTTCAACTTACAGACTGGTCCTCATTAATTGGGTCCTGCACACTCCCACTGCACTGTGGAACCCACGGGGGGTCAAACATTGGCACAGAGGGCATTCCCAGTACTGGAGAGGGCAGGGTGAAGTTTATACTTGGAGGAGGAATCTGAAAGAAAACACAAGGAGAGAAAAACAGGTAGAGGGAAAGAACATTTTAGGTGGTGGATTTAAATCCTGATTGATTGCTTCCCTTGGGATTCCAGCCTCTTTCTGCAACCTGGGGCAGAAGGAAGGGGAACTGTGCTCAGTATCAACAATATTTTTTTAAAAACAATAAAGCATTTTGCATTGTCCATTATAAAAACTGAATCCCAAACTAAAAACAAGGAACCAGGAACTGTAATCCCATAGAATTACAGAACATGGATCCTTTTGCATAACAAGATGCCAACCATCCAGACTATGTGACCACTTTTTACAGCTGGCCTCTCTTTTCACACATATGTGCTCTTGTTACATCACCAATTACAATAACTTCTCAAAAGATAAAGGAAAGTCCCTTCAACCACAGTGAGAAACAGATAGGTGAGGGAGAAAATCTTCCAAATTCATCACTTTTACTCCTCAAAGTCCACATAACAAGTATCTGTGGTATACCAAAGGGTCACTATATGAATCCTTACAGTGGTTTTCAAGAGAAAAAGCTGCTAGACTGGCAACTCTGAGTCCACCTCGGAGGATACTGCTTGTGAGTCACCTAGAATGGAATCGACATGAGCAAGCTCTTGAAGAAGAAAAAACGGTTACCTACCTTTTCGTAACTTGTTCTTTGAGATGTGTTGCTCATGTCGATTCCATTCTAGGTGTGCGCGCGCCCACATGCACAGTCGTCGGAGATTTTTGCCTAAGCGGTATCCGTAGGGTCGGCTGTGGCGCCCCCTGGAGTGCCACACTCATGTGTTGGTATACCAGGCGCTGCCGACTCTATGCCCTCTCAGTTCCTTCTTGCCAGCAACTCCGACAGGGGGGAGGAGGGTGGGTAATGGAATGGACATGAACAACACATCTCAACTCCTGGGCTTGGTCCTGCAGGAGGGCCTCCTTGAATGGGTTAAGGGAGTCCCACAGGTTAAAATTGTACCTGCCTAATAGGGCCTGGTGGTTAGACACCCAAAATTGCAGGCTTACCATCCAATAAATCTTTCTGCCAAATAAGTCCAGTCTCTTGGCGTCTTCGTGCCACTGACTTGGCCCTGCCTGTCCCTTTCATTAACAGCGGACACGACCAGTGACACTGCTGGAGGGTGTGTATACAGATATTTGAACCCTTTTGCAGGGACATAATACAGGCAGGTGAGGATTGGTGCCTGCCCAACGAGCGGTACTGGGGGCATGGAGACCGGTGTCACGACAGGGAGCGATTCCACCCCAGTGCGGACCAACATCTGGGAGACCGTCTGGGCGAGGGTGACCTGCACTGTGGCGATCTTTGGCGGGAAGCTCGCTGGTACTGGTGGTACAAGGACCAATGCCTCAACTCCGGTGTCCCATGTCTCTTTGGGGACCTGGGTCTTCTGACCGGAGACCGGGGATGCGGAGCCAGGGTCCTAGACCACGGAGATGGGGATCTACGCCTGCGGTCTGGGGACCGAGGGTGCTACACTGCCCTATGGGGCGGTCCCATGATCGGCTTGCCCTTAGGTGTTGGGGCCTTAGCCAAGTCTGGTGCCTGGTGCAGTGTCTGCGGTGCCGGTTGGCCGGTTTGTTCTTTAGCCGCCAGGGCCGCTTTGGGCAACGAGGGCCCTAGGAGAAGCCTGGTTCCCCTGCTGCTCCCGGGAGTTGGAGGTGGATCCCTGGCTGGGTTAGGAGGTCCGACCTTAGCGGTACCCCCCGTGAAGCCCTAGGGTGGGCACATGGCGTGACATAGGTCCTTTGACCAAGGCCCCTTTCTCTTCCGGTGTCAGGGGGCTCTTCTTTTGCTGCTTCTTAGGCACTGGTGAGGGGGAAGAGTGCCAGGCAGAGTCCAGTGCCAGCAGCGCACTCCTCACCAATGCCAAGGTGCTTGAAGTAGGGTCCGAGCGGGAGGACTCCGAGGCAGGATGAAGCGCAGCCTCCCTGAGGAGGACCCTCAAGCGGATATCCCGCGCCTTCTGGGTTCTAGGGTGAAAGTTCTTACAGATTCTGCACTTGTCCTTCTTTCCCATACACTTCAAACAGCTGGCGTGGGGGTCACTAATCGGCATCGGCCTGCTGCAGGATGAGCATGGCTAAAAGCCTGGGGACCGAGGTGTGCCCTGCTCCGGGGCGAAGTCCCAGCCAGGACTCTAACTATCAGACTAACCTAACACTTCACTTAATGGCTAACTAAGTACCTACAAACTATACCTGAAGAAGACAGACAATGGGCTGAGAAGAACTGCTAATGCTCTTGCAGTGCAAGGTGAGGCACTCTGACTAACCATCACAGGAACTGAGAGGGCGTAGAGTCAGCAGCGCCTAATATACCAATGCATGAGCACGGCACTCACGGGGGTGCTACAGCCAATCCAATGGATACTGCTAAGGCAAAAATCTCCGATGACTGTGCACATGGGTGCACTCACACACCTAGAACAGGATCGACATGAGCAAGCACTCAAAGAAGAACATCTGTTCCTTTAAGCTAGACACCAGAAGGTCTCTGGTATATCAATCTGCAGTGCAGTAGCCCATTTCCCAGATACGTCCATTATATAATTAAAAATTAAAGTGGTTAGGAGAACAGTGTATGACCTTCTGGGATGTATAGAATCTTTATAAAAGGTTAAAAGTGAGCAGACAATTCAACTGGCCAATCCCATTAATCAAAGAAAACCATGATTAATATTGCCGGAATGGATTCCGCCATCCTTGCTTGGGTCGAGAAGTACCCAAGTAATGGCCAAATCAGGTCCTATATATTTAGCTCAATGCATTTAGTTATAACAGCACAAGCTATTCCAGTTAATAACTATGGAAATGTTGTATCATCTTCTAATTTAATATTGGTGGAAAAGTCAAGAGATACTAATTAGCTCCATTCATTTCCCCCCCACTGAACTCTATCTTACTATACTGTGCCAATCGTCTATGGCAGCGGTTCTCAAACTGGGGATCGGGACCCCTCATGGGGTCGGGAGGTTATTACATGGGGAGCCGCGAGCTGTCAGCCTCCACCCCAAACCCTGCTTTGCCTCCAGCATTTATAATGGTGTTAAATATATAAAAACATGTTTTTAATTTATAAGGGGGGTCGCACTCAGCGGCTTGCTATGTGAAAGGGGTCACCAGTGCAAAAGTTTGAGAACCACTGGTCTATGGCAATATGTTTCTTTCCTACTAAGTATTTTTCTCTAATCTACATCCAGCATTCTGTGGCACCCTACAAACCTGGCATACAGAATTATTTTTTTCCTCTCCTGAAATGACTTAAAGCCAATTCCTTGTCATCATGTCACAATGCATCTGTCCTACAAGCCAAAACCGCAAAAGACAACAGTGTGTTTGTTCTCCTCATCTACCTTAAAGATCTGCTGAGCGCCCTCCTCCATCCGAGGCCAGACTTGATACCGAAATCTCCAGAGGGTATGGAATTTGAGAACAGCGTTCAGTCTTTGCACTGTCTCAGGGTGATGAAATTCGGACATCAGCATATCAGAAACAGCCTCGGGTACTTTCACAGCACACAGCAGGAACATGGCAGCTGCAGGGAGTGAACATTTGATCAGCTGAGTTTTTGCAGTGTGTATTTGTTTTGCAGATAAAATTTCAGTCACGTAAAAAAAAAAAAAACCCCTAAAAAAAAAAAGCGCTCCACAGAAAATGAGATCAGCAATATCCTGGCACCAGCAAAAAGTGCTTTGCTTCATGAAACGGAATCAGTGTCACTCCACCTCTCATAGCCACCACAACTGCTCATAAAAAGATTTTAGCAAAGCTGTTTTTTAAAAAAGAGAATGCTTTTGTTCTCATGAAAATCTCAGTAATGATTAGTTTAGAATAAAAAGTAAGTCCAGGCTTCATTCATCAATAATAATAAATAAGAAGCAGCAGTACTTTGACAGGATTTTCCAACTCAAAGCCTTTTACAAAGGACAGAGGGGGAAACTGAGGCACAATGTTTTAGTGACTTTCTGAAGTTCACAGAGCCAATCAGTGACAATGCTGGGAAGAGAAACCAGGTTTTCTGACTCCCAGTCCAAAATCTTATTATACTACTGCATAGATCTGCATAGAGGGATATTCCAATTGTAGATAGACAGTGACTAAATTATTGGGAATGTCACCGTGCATTGAAAAAGATAATTTTTTTTTTAAAATCTGATAAATTATCCCATGCTAAAAAATAGAAAATAAGAAAAAAAATCTATGAACGAATACTTCATAACTCCCCAAAAGAACAGGCAGGTTCAGAATCCAAATATTTACAATGGAATTTCATTAAATTTTAGATTAAATAAAGATTTTACAGTGAGATTTAGATCTCAGTCCTGCAAGGTGTTGAGCAATTCTGTGAGGCGCTGAGCGCCCTCCCCTCCAAGTGAAGTTAGGGGGAGTGAAGGGTGCTGAGCATTTCAGAGAAGAGCTCAGCACACAAGCCCTAAAGCACTACTGATCTGAAAATAAGTGGCTTTTGCGCAAACAATACAAGTATTAATTAAGAAATACACCTCTACCCCAATATAACGTGACCCTATATAACACGAATTCGGATATAACGCGGTAAAGCAGTGCTCCGGGGGGGGGGGGGCGGGGCGGGGGGCTGCGCACTCCGGTGGATCAAAGCAAGTTCGATATAATGTGGTTTCACCTATAATGCGGTAAGATTTTTTTGGCTCCCGAGGACAGCGTTATATCGAGGTAGAGGTGTAGTTGTTTGTGTTTTCTTTCCTTTAGTCCTGTCACAATGCAGTTATAATTCTGTACAAAAATGCCAAAGATTTTTAAATTATGGTGTCTAAATTAACCTCTACAGTCAGCCTCCTGGTCACGAGAACATAAATTGGAAGGAATCGGGTACCTTACTTTATGTGTCTACGTGATCGCATGAGGACCCACACGGGTCCATGTTAAGTATCAGGGGGTAGCCGTGTTAGTCTGTATCTACAAAAACAACAAGGAGTCTGGTGGCACCTTAAAGACTAACAGATTTATTTGGACATAAGCTTTCGTGAGTAAAAACCTCACTTCTTCGGATGCATAGAGTGAAAGTTACAGATGCAGGCATTATATACTGACACATGGAGAGCAGGGAGTTACTTCGCAAGTGGAGAACCAGTGTTGACAGGGCCAAATCAATCAGGGTGGATGTAGTCCACTCCCAATAATAGATGAGGAGGTGTCAATTCCAGGAGAGGAAAAGCTGCTTCTGTAATGAGCCAGCCACTCCATGTTAGTGGATCCCAGTGCAAGGTTGGGCCCTTTGTCCTTAATTACATTGCAGCCATTAAGCCAGAAGTAATTCTGGTGTATTCTAAACATGATTTCTCAAATTTATATAATCATTTGCATTGCAATCATGCCTTGGAGCACCAGTTACAGACCAGGAGCTAGGTGCTGTACAAACGCACAGGACAAAAGGTGGCCCCTGTCCCAAAGAGCTTACAAACTAAATATAAGACAAGAGAGAATGGAGGGCTGCAAACTAGAGGCATTAAAATTAAATGGGCCAAAATTTGTTGGAGGTATGACAAGTTTGATCTAAGTGGCTTCCTCTCTCACAAAGGCCCCCTATCACAGAGATTTGAGGAGAATGGTGCTGGATGCAAAAGTTCGTGTTTTGCTGTTGGAGCTGCCGGGTAAGAAAACAGTCACAAAATTAGAGACCTGTTTATCCACAAGCAAATATCAATGCCAACAGCATTAATTTCCACAGATATCAGTCTCTAAAGTGTGTCTGGCTGCCTGGAGCTGGTTCGCCCCAGGAACCCTGGAGGTATTGAAGAAACAATGTATTGTTGTTAAGTTTTGTGATGCAGTTTCTTTTTTGGAGAAGGGTTATGGCACACAGCAGGAGAGTGTGCTCTCTCCTTTAATATCTCTAACTAGAGTCAATTTGTGAAGCAGAGCCCTTTCCTTCTAATCAGGCATTGGCGTCTCGTCTGGGATGCCCAAAAGGGGATTGCCTGTCTGCTGTTTGTGACTGGTGTGTATAGTGTAAAATAATCAAGTTGCTCTAAGAACATACCCAGAGGTAGGGTCACTGATTCCTCCTCCAACAGGAAGCTGACCTGCAAGGCCCCAACATCTGCTATGAATGGCCAGCAGGGCAACAATACCATTCTCTGATTCAGGTCCTCTTACCTGCTGCTCCAGCCATGTGCTCATCCACACTGAGCAGCAGCTCCCATGCTGCGGGCTGAATGTCCCCATACATCTCCTCTGTGAGGATAGGAGCTGCCTTGATTAACAGTGACAAAGGCGCTGGGGACAGGCTCATTACCTACAGAAAATGAAAGTGTATTGCAGAGTTGAGTCAACTATTGTTAGCAAATAACATATTCACTGATTTTACCCTTTTATCTGATCATGAATTAGCCACAGTCTCTGCTTTTAGCTAATTAAATTAACCTGATATGAACATATCATACTCATATGTGAGCATATTTCAGCCTACATGCTGTTTGCTACCTATTCATCTTGACTATCTGCTGTTTGTTAATTGTGATGTAAAACTGGTTCCCTAAGCCCTGTGCCATTGTTGCTGCTCCCTGACTCAGTGACTGAAACTTTGATAAGCTAGAAGGGAAAGCAAAGCTTTTTCAAGATGGCAGCACACACGCTGCTATAAATATTCACACAAGTCTTCACAAACTGCTACTGCAGCAAATTCACAACTGGTATCTAAACACTTCCTATTTTTTACTGATTTTATTTGAGGTATTAGAATACCCAGATACTTAAAGGCAGGACCGGATTAACTCTCCTGTGGGCCGGGGGTTATTAGATTTTGTGGGGCCCCTGTATATAAGTCTTTTCCTAATTTAAAATAAAATGATCACAATTATGGCATCGAGGCTATTAATGCTGTACTAAACTTGCCTTTTAATTAACATAAAGCCATTCTGTGGTTACATTTCTGTCTTAAAACATGTAGAATATAGTTAAGTTAATTCAAAAGAGCCTACTTCTTACCTTAGAACAGTTGTTATATTAGTTTCTTTCTGGGAGGGAGTTTGGGAGCAGGAGGGGGCTCCAGGCTGGGGCAGAGTGTTGGGGTGCAGGAGAGGGTGAGAGGTGCGGGCTCTGGGAGGGAGTTTGGTGCAGGAGGGGATTTTGACCTGGGGCAGAGGGTTGGGGTACAGGAGGGGGTTCGAGGTGCAGGCTCCGGCCGGGAGTCACTTACCACAGGCAGCTCCTGGCCGGTGGCGCAGCTGGCTGCTGGCACTTCTCTGTGCGCCCCTCGGGGAAGGTGGACAGCTGCCCATGGGAGCTGCGGGGACAGTGCTGGGGACGGGGGCAGCGCGCAGAGCCACCTCCCGCCATGAGCCGCAGAGACCTGCCAGCAGCTGGCCGCTTCCGGGAGCAACATGGGGCCATGGAATGCAGGCAGCCTGCTTGAGCCCTGCTATGCCGGGGCCCTGGGCTGCAGCCCCTAAAGCTCCTGCACTAATTTGGCCCTGCTTAAAGGCATAGACTCTAACTTCCTTTCCTTTTCCATTGTTCCTTCAGTTTATTAATGGGATTAGAATTTGCATGTATTTAATGAAATCTTCGGGTGGGATTCTTTTAACTGCTGCTCCAGCTCACTCTTTGGCACATCCTACCCATTTTGGGGATGCCATTTACTTCCACGGGTATTATTCAGGAATAGTCACATACTCCAATAATTCCCACCCTGTGCACAGGCTCAAGGTTCCACAATCCTTTCTCCTCTCCCTGCAAATCCTCCTAAAGGGCAAGGCAGAACCTACCCTAATCAACATGTCACTGTGGTAGGTGATATAGCCAGTACCTGGTGTCTGATGTATTTCAACATTCCAGAGTCCTTCTTTCCTTCCAAGTTGATATCCATTACTCTCTTCTTCAGAGATGGAGTTCTCAGGCATGATTTGTCCGAGCACTGAAAAAGAAATGAAGTTGTTATCTGACAGGCTCTGAGACACCTAGATTGTAAAGCCAGGGAATCTAATTCAAGTGGATTCTGAAGCCAAGGTTCTGAAGCTGTCCATATAAGTCCTTCTGTTCTGGCAGTGCTAGCAGCCAGCGAGATGGCATAAGTAACCCTAATTCTAAAGGGTTTTGTAAAAAAATCTATTTTAATGTTAATTTCCTTAACAAGATCAAGGCAACAGCCAATAAGCCAAGTCAGAAATTTGAATGTGTTCCCTGAAAGTGCCCCAGAACACTCTAATCAAAAGGTTACAAGGGTGTGCATTTTAGAACACAAGTGTTTTAAGAAGGTTAAAAATCAAGAGTCCACAAATTCCAATCTAAAGCCCTCCTAGCCAGGGAGTTTGCAACCCACTGCACCAATCCATCAACTGTTCTATTCCTCTCAGGAAAATGTAAGCAATAGGTACCTGGACATGAATTTACGGCTGCCTGAAAGTCAAACCAAGCTGATTATCATGTAGCCCAGTGACAACGAAAAACGGGATTTACCAGCAAACCTACTGTTGCCAGCCATGATATGTTCAATATCCAGAGCACCACAGTTTCTCCAGCATATTGTGTGGCTTTAGACTTTCCTTCTAATGGTGGTAACCTATCAACTAACACAGGGGTTCTCAACCTGGGGGGTCGTGACCCCCAAGGAGGTTGCAAATAGGTGTCAAGCATTGCAACCATCCTGAGCTTCTCTTATTGCTCAATGAGAGCGTAGTTTCAGCTAGATCCTGGCTAGATGATGGGGAGTTGCCAGAGTGGTCACAGTATGAAAAAGTTTGAGAACCGCTGAGCTAACACATAGAAATAAATGGATTAGATAGAAATAAATGGCATTCGTTTTTTTCCTATGTAAAGATCCCCATCTTTGTGTGTGTATGCACAGATGCCTTATTGCCCAGTGACCATTTCTTTATCCCTATTGTTTGATAGCCTTTACTCTTAAGGCATGGGCCATGAAATGGTATAGCTTACCATTTTGCACTGAAATTCAGTGTTGGAGCTGAAGTAACACCAGGAGTGCAGAATAAGCTCTTTAGCTACTGCTCAGTTACTCTGCCAGGTGCTCATCTCAGGCCTTTTGGCTGGCAGAGGTGACAATTCTAAAGGTTGCTTCCTTTCCTCGGTGCTTAACTGCAGCATTGCAGTTTGCGTCAGACGATATGAACATATGAACACAGTTTAGTGTTCTGAAGAGCAGCGTTTCTGCATTCTTTAATTTGTTTCCTCTCTGCTTTGTTGCATATCAATATATCCATTAATCCAAGTGGACAGGCAACTAATCACCTATTCTGTGATAGGGAAATGTTATGAACTTGCAGAGCAAAAATTTCCACCCGCAGGGATGCTGAAATCTTTGCCCTGATGAGATTATGAAATGAATTTAACAGTGTCAAGGACCCAAATACTTCAGCTTCCAATTACGGGGATACTATTAACACTTGAACATTTGAATGACTCCTACAAGACTCCCATATTACATGTATTCAGAAAATCTGCATCCGGTCTGTTTCAGCTCAGGAATATATAAATATCAGCCAGTTATGGGCCCTGAATGACCCACATACTTCAGCATGTGCCATACTTTAAGCACAAAAGTAGTTCAATTGAAGCCAATGAGACGGTCAAAGGTTTAAAATTTGTCACAAGCTTAGGTACCTTGCTGAACTGGGGCTATAGTTTAGGTGGTATTTACTGGCCTTCTCACCTCCTTCTGCTTTTTGCCTCTTGCCACATTGTTCAGCACATTGTTTTCCCGGAGCGAGTCCACGGTGTCGCCGTACAGCAGTTTGATGGCTCGGACCAGGCGAGCACAGGAGCGGCTGTGGTGGAGGTAGCAGTGCGGGTGGCAGTAATCAATGTGGGTACATATGAAACTCTGCTGGTTGCACAGCAGGATCATGACCTGGAACCCAAAGAGAGGAGGGGTGAGTTACTCAAAGTTACTCAAAATAACTATATGGGGGTGGAGGGACAGATAGCTCAGTGGTTTGAACATTAGCCTGCTAAACTCAGGGTTATGAGTTCAATTCTTGAGGGGACCACTTAGGGATCTGGGGCAAAATCAGTACTTGGTCCTGCTAGTGAAGGCAGGGGGCTGGACTCAATAATCTTTCAGGGTCACTTCCAGTTCTATGAGATAGGTACATCTCCATATATTATTATTTAGGAGCACTAGTCTGGTGGTGAGAGAATGCCCAAGACGACCAGCATTCCCCTCATTTCATGTAAAGACTGTTTTGTCACTGACACCAGTGAAATAAAAGGGGAAGGCCAGGGTAAGAAACTGTCAAATATTTGAACATCATTAAACACCGGCAGCCCCACCACAGTTTTGAGTCAGTTCCTTTCAGGGAGGGGAGCATTAGGGCATCCCCTCTTCTCAAAATAGGAATAAACCCAGCTCCCTAGGTTGACATCTGAGATGGAACCTCCTAGGGGCTCCCTGCAGCTGCTGCCTCTGAAGGGTAGGAGCAGCTCCTGCAGCACGTGGGCACTGGAGGGCACCTTCAGATCCTGCACTGTGGGACAAGACAGGCACTATTGAAACCCCTCTTTACCCCAAGTACTTAGCAGTGAAATACTCAAAGCCAACAGGGAGGGGGCGGGGGACAAAGGGACCCCCACCCCCCACTCATTTACCTGCTAGAGAGGAGGTGCTGTGCATTAACAAACCCCCTGCCCCAGCACTGCCAACCCCAAACATTCAAAAATCATGAGTCAGGCCCCCAGAAATTGTGAGATGGACTCAAAAATCATGCGTTTTTAAATTATCTATATTCTAATTTGCTTTTCAGCTTTTTACCTCACTTCTATTGATGTCAATAAGGAGCAACCCCACTAAAGTCAGTATATTTACACCAGTGTAAAACTGGAGTGAGATCAGAATCTCATTGCTTGCTGCAGGTCAAAGTCCGTTCCCCTACTCGTGTTGAGCAGTAACTTACTCCACCAGTTGTGGCAATAAGAATACCAGAATTTGGCCTTACACAAGTTGTAGGGCGAAATGAATACCAACGCGGTTGTGTACAGAAAAGGGCTTGGACCTGGTGTTCCCTTTGAAAAATTTGTTAATGACTGCTAAATAAAGCAGGTTTACTCAGAGAGTCTGTTTTTTTTTTACCCTGGTTTTATTCCACAGAGCAACAATATCTCCTGCTTATTAGAGACGTTGATCACTGCGTGACATTAATTGCAGTACACACTCCTTAAAATTCTCCAGGCTTTCATCTATGTATACTAAATACCAGACAGGCACAGTCACGGAAATATTCTTAGCTCCCTCCGATCTATACCCTACATTGATGAGTGTGACTACCCTCCCATAATGGGAAAATGTGCTACTGCCCTCTACACCTTGCTGGCCAGATGCACATGATCAAGTCATCCACCAATGACTGCACCTTTTAGTGTTTCATAATACTAGGAGTCAAACAAATGTACTGACATTTCTAAGGTGGGTGTGACCATAACTGGCACTACAGCAGTGCCTGGCAGCGAGGATGGACTAGTCGTTAGGGACCAGGCTAGGACTGGGAACGCCTGGGTTCAATTTCCTGGAAGATTTTGAGCAAGTCACTTGGGTCTGTCTGAGTCTCAGCTCCCCACCTGCAACATGGGGATAATAGCACGGTTGTGTTGTGAGGATAAATACATGGAAGACGGTGAGACGCTCAGCTGCAATGGCCATGGGGGCTATATAACTCAGGTGAATCCTGTCTTCTTTTTAAGTGAATTTACAATTTGCAAAGGTACCCAGATTAGGAACTCTTAAGGTAGAGAGATAGGGCCCAACTGAGATTGCAGCTCTATTGTGTTAAGTGCTGTACACACACATATCAAGGGGTGATCCCAGGCCAAAGAGCTTAACATCTAAATAAAGGAGACAGTCAAATGGTGGGAGAAAAGAAGTATTCTCTCCATTTTACAGATGGGGAGCAGCCACTCTTTAACGGCTGCAGCCTACAGACACTTTAAAGCCCTAACGCTATGCTAACTAAGCATGAATCGTGAACAGTTTACCACTAGTGTATCATAATAATTCATTTTGAACCCTGAAAGTGCTAGGTCTGAGAGCATCACGAGGGACCGGTACTTACATGAAGCCACGACATGTTCCGATGGTAATTCTCCTCTGTGCCTGTGTTACTCAGCACTTCAGGCTCAATGCTGGGCTCACTTGCACTCCAAGGGCTCCCTTCTTCAAAAGAAAAATACCCCAAAATGTGGTGGTTTTCACTGCTACCCATGTGTTTAAAAGCTAGGGAAAGTGCTTGTAAGCCAGGCCAGCCTTGCTGAGACCAATCACAGTACACAGAACCTGCTGTATTACATAGGGTGACTTTGGAACCCTCCTCCCCCTTGCCATCAGCTGGACTGGCAACTACAAGCACCATTCACAGTCACTGTTAATTTGCCAACTAGTCAGTGGTGAGCATTGTTCCCTTTTTTGGGAGAGGGGAGGGAGTAAAAACAATGGAAAGAAATTCCTTGTATCACTAAGATGCTGCAAATTGTTGGTTCAATGATCTGCATTGACTGGGCTCTGTGGTTAAAACCATCAACAAAAATCCAACCTGAAGTGGAATCAGACTGCTGCTTTTGCCACCACCAGGCAATGTCACTGTTACGTGCCCAGGAGAAGACACTAATATAAATGAGGATGAAAGGGGAAAAAAATCCACACTCTATGCACGCTAATTCTAGAGAACTAGGGCAAGGGAGAGAGCTCTGACTTCTCACTGAGCTGATCCCAGTGTTTCCGGCAGCCACTTATTGCCTAGGGATCTTCCATAATGCCCACGTTTTAGAACTGAAGTTGCTTTTGGAAACATTTTACCATAAATATCACTAAGGGTGGCTCTGGCTTAACTCAGATTAGTCTTGTCTTCTTTTTCAAGTGAATTTATGATTTGCAAAGGTATCCAGATTAGGAACTAGCTCTCCTATTTATCCACAAGAGAGGTACAACATGGGCAAAGCAGACGGGGTCAGAAGGGCCTCTGAGGTTGGGAGATTAGTTCAGCCTCAGTCTTTATCCAATCCTTGACCTCTTTGTTAATGTCCCTATCACTTTGTGCCAATTGCGATGGAGATTTCTTGTGATGTGGAGACCATTTTGTTCTTATCAAATAAATGTATAAAGGACTAATTTTTTGAAGATGGAGGCCGTTATATATAAACTAATTTTACATTCTACATATATGAATAGATACCTATTACACTCTCAAATGACATATATGTCTGGAATATTATATGATATAATATAGACTATAAAATGTACACACATATAATATCATACAATATAAAATGTGCATGTATACATATACAATATCTACTATCATGGAAAATAAAATATCATATATAACAATGATATTTTATATATATATTACATATCATGGCATATATATAATATATATGATTTGTAAATGTCATATATTTGTATCATATGATTTTTGTGTGCGTGTACCTCCTCCTAAGCACAGCATGAATTTGGCTGGCAGTCTGGTAAATGCCAGTATTTTAAGAGTTCATACACTAACGCTGAGATTTAAATTGACAACCTTTGTGTGGAATAGAATTTACATTCCAGTGTGCACCAGTGGCAAGATTTGAACTCTGGCCTTCCTGGGTGTTAGCTTATGCAATCCATGAAGAGGAAAAGACAGCTGCTTAACTCAGAGAGATGGAGATTTCTCCTACTCTAATGAATCTTTATATTTATTTATTGTTTCTGGACCTGCTTTAATCATTTCAGAATCTGGATGCTGCCTAGCAGCCCCGCTCCCTTTTTAGCCCATCTCATCTATGTTACCTATGTCAGTGACAGTGTCCCTGCTGTGGGACAGCTGCAGCTCCTCATTCTCAGACTCTGAGTCCTGCCGTGATAACTTGGTGCTCTTTAGGCTGCCGGCCCGGCGAATGCTGGACAGAGAACCCCCCTTCTTCACCCGGAAACTGCGGGTTCCTTTAATCTGGAGCAAGCGGGAGCCTCCTATCCTGATCTTCCTGCTGGGAACTGTATTAAAAGAATAAAAGAGGACTTTTTTCCCCTTAATTTTCCCCCATTTAAAAAAAATCCTAGCCCACCCTTCTCCCCCGACTCCTTGTCAGCCTATATTGCAGCACCTTTACTTCTGTCAAGGAAGATGGGCAAGAGGCTCCCTCCAAAGCCAGCGCCAATGCAGTTCTATCAATCACTCAGTATGGGAGCTTTACAGAAATGTGCTCAGAATCTTCTTTCGTGGAGACATGTTACATCAGATCTGGGCTTGTTTATACTTGGGATTAACCCTGCTTTGACCACTGATGTCCAGCAAATGTGTAAACTGCACTGATAGAAACTCCAAGCAAAGACAAGGAACACCACAACTGGCACTGATAGAGTTAATTCCTGCTTGAAACTCGAGTAGACTCAACTGGTGCCAACTGTGGCTTTCTTTGCTCACCGTTGGAATTTGCACTGGTGCACATACAACAGCTGCTGTCCACCAGTGGTTGAATGCCAAGTGCAGACATGGCTTCTCTGACAAACCTATCCTCCTGCTGACTCAAGGTCTGCAAACCCAGATCTGCCCCTGGAGCAGGATCATCTAGTTCATTCACACAGCATTTATGACTGCAGATAGCTAGCCTGATTCGCCAGATTAGTAGTATAGTACGCGTTACTTCTTTGAAGTTATATTTGCATAAATCCCTGTCTTTGCATGATACTCTTCATCATTAGAATGCTTTAAAGGAAAAACAGCATGTAGTTCCTCTCCTTCAGACAAAGCAGCAGCTTTCAGGCACTAAAAATACATCTACTGACACTTTGTGTTTCTGATGAGCACAAACATGAAATGGTTCAATGTTCAAAGCACCGATCATTTGCATTTTATTCTCCTCTTATTTCAAAGGCAAAACAATGGCAGCACATGAGTCCAAATGTTGCAACACTCAGTCATTAAACTGTTGATCTATTCAGAGAAGAACATACAAGATCACCTTTCGGTGCACTGTAGAGACTGGACTGGTGTACACCTTTTGGTATAAAATAGGTAAGAAAAATATATATATGTAATTATCTTTGGACTTGAAAAATCAGTCTTCTGAGCCTTGAAAATCCCTCTGATTTCTCCAGCTTTATATCCTCCTACCCTCACCCACAAACCCATTTTGGTGGCTAACATCCTATTGATGGAAAAGGGCTGGATGGGTCTCCTTTTTGGAGCTAATCAGCACTGCTCATTAGTCAGCTGGACAGATCACTGTTGAGTGATTTGAGAATCTCCCTCCCAGTGTCTGAACTGAGACTTAACTCACAGCTGGCTAGATTCTGGTCAACCTCAGCACAGCTGGCTAGATTCCCCTGAAACGCACAGCTGTTTTAGCACAGCTAGCCACATTTCATGAAGTCTGTAGAAACCTCTTAGCACACAATTAGTACATAAAACTTTCTGGGGGCTACTTGTTAATCTAAATTAGTATATCTATGCTTTGGACCTACCTGTAGGAGGTTAGACACAGTAAAATCGTAGTTTTTGCATAGACGTTAAGACAAACCTGCGGTTGACCATCAAGCAAAGTAATTACCACTCAAGAGGAGATGAAAGGAAATAAACGGATTAGTACTTGTCAAAGAGATTGGGGGTAAAGAGGCCTGTCCTTTTGTCACTGCAGGTGAGAAAAATTTAGTTACAGTCACACAACAACAATTTTCAGCTAGACAATTATAGATTCAGAAAGACGCCTTTGAATCTGCTATGTTTTAGCCGAGGTAAATTCCCAGTAGAGTAGGCTGTAGTCAGAGCAAAGAACACTTTAAAAAAATAATATCTTGTATTTGGTTTAGCCTATTTCAGAACAAAATATCGCAAAGCACTTTGCTAATGTATAAACGGAAACACAGCCTCTATATAGGGATCACTTTTCCCACCACTAAAATGCAGCTGCCTCTGGGTGCAACGTAGCGGCTTTGTAAAACGTGCACAGCAATACTACACCAAACCTTAGGGCAAGAAGTGAAGAAGGACCCCCATGCTTTACTGAAACTGCAGGGAGAATTTAGTTAAGCAGAATGAGCTGGAACTATTCTTGAGGGAAAAAAAGATTTTACATTGTATCCAAAAGTGTGCTGCACAGTAACCAGGCAGGGGCAAACCTAATTTCCATGTTACCACCACCACCATTTCTTGCAGCACCTAATGTTTTGAGGAGCCTCCTGTTCACGTACTCTGCCAGCCCAACCTTGCTTTCCTCAGAAGATCTGATGGCATCACAGCACAAGGTGGTTGCAGGCAGTTGCTATGGAAGCCTTTTTAAAATTTAAAGTTGCAGCCACCTAGTTCATAAGGGACTTCTCATCCTGATTTATTTGGCAACATCAAATTCTGGAGATTTGTGTGTTCTGGGGCTGCTAACAAGAGTCAAGAAGAAAAGGAAGTGGGTTATGTGAGAAATCTTCAAGATGACTCTATGCAGCTTGATGGGAAGCTGCCTTCGCTATTAGGAGCTCTCCCATTCCACATATTTTTGGAGGCAGTTTTACACATGATTCTTGGAAACGTTTCATGTATGAATGTATCTACTTGTGAATGGAATCACAGCTCAACCATGAGCGTGAATGCAATGCCGGCCTGACCCAAAGCCCTTCATAGTCAAGGGAAATCTCATGCTTGACTTCAAAGGCAAGCTACAACTGTGGATACTCTTGGATGGTCTGCATTGTTTAGCATGCAAGTATAATTCTTCACAAGATCACAAACCATAAATCCCATCCATTTAAAAAAAACATTGTTACAGAATGTCTATGTCTTTACATGTCTGTTATGATAGAGATTTTAAACAGTTTACCTTGCAAATGTTCTAAAACAACAAACTGGACTGTCATTTACAGGTAACTGTCCAGAGCACTGAGTCTCTAATAGCAAATGTCAAGTAACTACTGACTGCATATTGTATTGCAACACTTGTACCATCATATAGTATGGGGATTTTGCATGAGATGGTTTTAAAATGGAAAACATTCTGCTGCCCTCAGCAAACACAGTGAGCTTGAGCGTTGCTTGTACAGTACGCAATACGTTGGTAATATTAACCTGCTAGCCATCAAGAGCCACATAGGTATGTGTTTTTCATGTGGTAGTAAAGAACCAAAAAAGATCAGGGGTTAAACCACTAATTCTGTTAAAGGCCATGACCTCTGAACAGGTAGGGATTTTCACAGAAGGGTCCAATCTTTCGGCCCATGTGTGGTTTTTATCCCACATTGAAGAATGGTATCCGAAAATACAAAAATCAATTCAAATATTGATACTTCTAACTGAGCATTGCACCAAAATATGCAAACGGTGTAAATTCAGTAGTTTTTTAGAACCCCTGTTTGGTTCTGCTAATATCATTATCCTGATGACTTAAAAATGTTTGTTTTCCACACATAACATATGCAAAGTTGCAGCTCCATAATTATTCAAGCCATGTGGCTCTATGGCTTCCTGCTTTTTAACACAGTCTATGGAAATGAAGAGACATAAAATACAGCATCACATAACAAGCCCTGAGAACATGAAAGCGTCACTCTGCTGACAAACCTTTCTTCTCTTCGCAGCCAGTGTCAGATTTAAGCGTGTGACTGCTGCTGTGCAGGGAGTCTTTTGAATCTTCATTTTCATCCAGAATCCCAGCAAAGCTGATCTTCCTCTCATACCTGTGCCTGTCCAGCTCAGGGTCCAGACGCAACCTGCAACTCTCCAAGTCCTGTAGCATCATGTGGACCATAGAAACACGTGAATAGCGTGAGCTCTTATACTTTTCTCCAGCAACAAAATATTATCATTATATCAAGAACTGCCCTCAAATGGAAATCCTACTTCTACCATCTGGAACTAAATTCCCAGTTAACCTAATCCCTTCGTATCTAACCTACACTGACACATTTTCAAATCCCGATTGAATTTGGATCTCAACTCCTGTATGCTCAATGCAAGGGGATATTGTTCTGCTGGAAAATATTAATAGCTGCCATCAACTGGGCCTCTGATCTATAGATGATCACAGATCTGGTTAAAGATGATGAGTATGCTAATTACCCTTCCTTCAGGCTAAATGGATAGAGCAATAGAATGCCCCTTTATGTACTGATAGTTGGAGGGTATTGCCCGAGCCACTAGGCTGCATGAACAGTGTGGTCAGCGGGATTTTCCTGGGACTGGTGGCAAACACAGGGAGGTTAGAGGATTGGTTGCAACAGGCTATGTGTGCGTGTGTATGTGTGCGTGTACGCGCCAGAGGCAGAAAAACAAAGAAAACGCCAGCAGACAGCAAGAGAAGCAGTCATGAGCATGGCCGTCACAGAGAGTAGAGAGACAGAGCTCCTTGGGCACAGAGCTGACTAGAGAGGCAAATTTGTAAATGGTGAGCAAGGAAACTGCCTGCTGTTTGTTTCTGCTGCTTTCAAGAAAACAGGAATGTGTGTTCTTTCTTGGTAAACAAACAGGACAGTGCCTGACTCGGATCATCCATTTCTGTTCTTGGCAGAAACAACCCTGCAATGCCCTGAACACTGACTAACCATTCGATCCAAAGGGGCAACATTACAATTATACCAGTATTCAGATATACACATCCATTCCCCTTAGCAGAGACTGTAAAAAAGGCAGGTTAAACACATAGGGTTCTGTTTTCAAGATGGCTGGCGAGAAGCACATACAGTGAGTGCAGTTAAAAAGCCCCACTCGTTTATAATTTTATTCACAACATCCACTTGGTGACACTGATACCTTGGAGACTGTTCAGCATGAAAACCACTAGGGTATAGAAATGTAAAATGGCAGAGTTACTTGTCAGGCTTAACAGGGGAAGAGGTGTTATAGTAAACGAGGGGTAATCAATTATTTTTTGTCAAGGTCCAAATTTCTTGGCCAAGGTATAGTCAAGGTCCAGACTCCAGAAAAAAATAATACAAAAACAATAACAATAATGATAATAAGTAAATAAAAAGATTTTTGGGTCTGTTCAAAAGCATCTGGTTGTCCGGATTTGGCACACGGTCTGCCTATAGACTATCTCTGTAGTAAACTGTCTTAAAACAATCCAAAAAGTTAATCATGAGGAAATATAAGTTTATTTTCTCACACTCAGGAGATTTTGCCCATGGGTGCTCAGCTGTAATTCCTACTGAAGTTACTAGGAGTTAATAGGGGTGTGTGAAGTTCTGTTACATTAAAAGCTGCTTTGAAAAAAGTGAATTTTCCCAAACACAAAAACATACACAAACATACAAAAGAGTAGAAACATTACAGACTTAGTGGTGCTGAACATGTGTAACTGCTTTGCATGAGAGAAATTAGACCAGTTACAGCCCTTAGAACACTTGTAGAACACTTTGCAGCCCCTTAGAAAACCTCCAAAATGGTCTAACAGATGATATAATAAGTGATAAGAACAATGACTTTTCCAGCCTTAAACAATCAGTTTGTTGGGCACCTTGATTCACTGGGAATTGGGCACCTCAACCCCATTAGGCAGCGCTGAAAATCCTAGTTTAACTGGTTTAGTCTAAACAAATGTGGATGCAGACTAGCTGAAAGGGTTCGATTCATCTTTCACTGCCCACCCCCCCATTCCCAGTGTACCCCTGGCTTTATGAAAACTCCCACAACATACTGCTTCTGGTAGATGACCCAGGAACTGTAAGAGAGGCATTCAGATCACATTGCAACTGAAATGATTTTGGACACAAGGCAAAACTTAAAGCAATTCAGCCCGACTAGTTTGGATGGAGTGAACTGTTTTTGGGTAAACTGGCTCATCATTATTGGTTCAGGTACAAACAGTTTAGTTCTCTAGTCTAGACAAGGCCCCACTGACATGCGTGGAATCTACAAATGCTTAGAACATCTCAGAATCAGCCACTCATTTAGTTTCAGAGTACCACTCATTTAGGTGTTTTCACTGCAGACTTAACTCCGGCTCTTATCCAGGTTTATGTCTGCAAAAAGCTGCTCTGCTAGCAACTTAGCTTTATCAGCAACAACAGCAAAATTATTAATCGGCAGCATTTCTGTCTGGCTCAAAGACATAGATCCCTACAGATCCTAATTACCCAGGATGTTCTTACTTTCAACATAGCTGTTTTAGTAAGATGCATTTCCACCTCTAAGACCCTGTGGTTTTGTAACACAGTTTTGTAACATTGCCATTTATTACATAGTGAAAATGTCAATAAAGAGCCATGTTGATTTCTTCCCTTTGGCTGATTCACTTCATTGGAGGTCTGTAAAAGATTTTAGCAATCAACTTCAAACTCTCATGGCCGTGATGCCACATCATGTCGGCCTGTCAGGTAAACTGTTATTAGTGATGTACTGAGATTTGGGTCTAAGGCTATGTCTACACTACTGCGGTAAGTCGACCTAAGCTATGCAACTCCAGATACGTGAATAACGTAGCTGGAGTTGATGTACCTTAGGTTGAGTTACCACGGGGTCTATACCACGGGGGGTCGACGGGAGAAAATCTCCCGTCAACTTACCTTACTCTTCTCGTTGGGGGTAGAGTACAGGGATTGACTGGAGAGCGATCTGCAGTCGATTTGGCGGGTCTTTACTAGATCCACTAAATCGACCGCCAGTGGATTGATCTCAAGAGCATTGATCCCTGCCGTAGCGTGGACCTGCCCTGTGACTCTCATTAACATTAATAGGAATGGTGTGTCTTAACCGTTCAGCCTTCTGTGGAAACTTCACTGCAATTAAATCCCTGCCACCAATCTATCCTTTTCATCAGGTGTATGAGGAAAATAACCTCATGGGAACTTCTTAATCTCTAATTCCTATGGCTCACTTACCACGAGAGGCTCAGTACGTGGCCTGGGCATGTAGGGAAAGGTCTCTCGAAGGAAGGTGGTGATCTCCAAGAGAAGTTGGCATGCTGCCATCTTCAGGGCAAAAGGGCAACAACATTTGGTAGGGTTCACAGTGCCTGGGAAATGAGATTTGCTTGGTAAGAGAAAACACGATACAAAATTTGGAACCAAGAATTGATGGACACACATGGTGCACAATGCAAGGTGCATATGAAAAGTGTTATGATTAAATTCTAGACTCCTATATTCCTTTTCTAATATTAAAAGGACAGATCCATGCACGTATCTATCTGTCAGCACAAATCCCATATACCGTGTGATATGTTATCAAAACATCTGCTAACTTAAAGTGGTCTCAAAATATAAACTCTACATACAAAACTATATATTAGCATACCACAGATTTAGAAAGAGATACTCTTATGCCCTTTACACCTTTGCATTCAGCCAAATAGATTGCAATTATGGCTAAGCTTGTGTCCTCAATGAAGATGAACTCAAACCAATAACAAATCAGCAGTCATCTTAAGTGAGATTATCATGGCAATAATCTTGGGAAGGGTAGCATCATTGTCGCGCTTGTTCTTTTTAAAAATCATGCACATATTTGTGAACAGTCAACATACAAGTACTGTGCCTACTGTTAATTACTGTCCAGAAGTCTAAATAGGGCAGCAGCCCTGCAACTTTGTTCTACATAATGAATACAAATGTCATTTAGAGATGGCACAAAAACATGCAGTTATTGCACCATCAAGTGTTTGGAAATTAGTATGGTAAAAATTTCCATTAAAAAGGGATTCAGCAAAGCAAAATATTTACAGGCGTGCTTGACTTTACACAAACAGGACTACTCACATGCTTAAAGTTAAGCACATGTGTAAGTGGCTTTGCTGAAATGGAGTCTATATGCTCGGCTTCAAAATCTATGTTCATTATATTTTTCAACTGGTCCAACACACATCCAAACCTTGAAGACAATGAAGTGTTCTTGTGGCCTTGACCAATTTGCAAATAATTTTTTGGGCTAATATATAGAAGGAAAAAAAGCTGGTAGTTGTTTGGAGTCTCTTGAAACTACTAATGAAACTAAAATGCTGATTTTTTTGGAATGTTTTGGGCTTGTCACTTAATGAACCATCCAAAAGTCTTTTGGAGATAAAAATGTTCCCACTGGTTTTTCTCACATCTCATCCTGTCGTGTTGCACAAAGAAACATGCAGAAACTGAACAAACAAGGGAACGTTTCAGGAATAGAGAGGACACTATAGGCTATCAGACAAAGCCTGATTACATTTGCCTCGCTTGCAGGCTCCTTGTTTATTTCATGAGTGATGGAGTTCACAGGAACTAAAATGATCTGAACAGGCAGATACACTGGAGCCCACATAGGTTCTCAGGGGAAGCTCTAGGAGGTTGTTTACACTGCAGAGCCTTGGCTGGCAGAGCTAGGCCAGCAGAGCCTCCTAGTGGGGACGCAGTGTAAGCTAACAGAAGGCGTTTTGCCAGCATAACTGCCTCTGCTCCAAATTAGCTAAGTGGAGAGAAGCACTTTTCTGTCAGCATAGTTGCATCTGCATTGGGGATTTGGCTGACATTCGGCTAAGGGGTGTGATTTGTTTTCACACTGCTGGCCGTCATAGTTATGCCAGCAGAACACCCAGTGTAGACTAAGTCAGTGCGGCGGCTGAGTGGCATTCTGAACTCCCTGGCATGTAGAGGGAACACTCCTGCTTCTACACTCCTTCATGGGGTGCTGTCTGCCAGCTTCCCCCATCGACCTATCCGACACAGTGGCCCTGCCTCCTACCCACCTGTCTTTTCGGAGTACCTGGCACCCCTGGTGGAGTAGGAATGGAACAGTCCAGGCTTTCTCAGATACAGGGACTGCAGTTCCGCCTAGCCTCATGGGTCATTCAAGATATGTAGGGGAAGGATCCATCCCTTGTGCATTCCACTCCTTCATGTGTACCAGCATAAGGCAGAATTTGGCCCAGTACAGCCACCCATGGCCACTTAGGCTAAGGCACTGTGGTCAGGAGCAAATGGCATATTACAAAGCGCTGGGAAGGAAATTCAGATACTTAGGGCCTGATTCTCCACTCTCTCAGTGATTTTACATGAGTACAATTCCATTGCCTCTAGCAGAGTGGCCGTTATGCAGTGAAAAGAGCAGCTCCTTAACCACAAAAAGGAAGCCAATAGATACATAAACAGCACTAATATATTACATTCAGTGGAAAAACAGCAGTACACAAACACACAAGCCAGTACATTACAGACCACACATATACAAATGGTGTTTGGAGAGGATATAATGTTCATTGCTATCTTCACCTGTAGCCTATGTCTGTATGTGATGTGATTTTATTTATTCTGATTACAGATCACGTCACGATTTCAGAATCTGTCAACGTCCTTAAAATGTGTTTATTTCAGCAATTCGGTACATGGTATATTTTTTAATGATACTTTCTGTACCGCCTCACACATTTTTGTGTTAGAATCAATACATGGAAATTAAAATACTTAAATCCAAAGTATTTGGTGCCACTATGCCAATTTACACCATCTGAGGATCTGGTCCGTCAATATTAAGAACATTCAGATGTAGCTGATTTTGAAAAAAATGTGGTTTTTTGTTTTTGGCGAGGATGTCTTTGAAGAAGGGGAGTCAGAATGGTGTACAAGCACTTGAGCCTAGATATAAAAGATTGATCAGATTTATTTATAATCACAATCTACAGTAATTGCAACGCACTTGCCTGTGTTTTAGATGCTATTCTTTTCATTGTCTCTTATTGCTCCTACTCATATGGTATATTTTACATCAGGCACAGAAAGAAGGGGAAGGGAACTGGTGGGGAATACAGTTGGGTGGCAAGAATATGAAAGAGAAGAAGAAAAATTAAGTGCTCCTAAAGCAGAGGTTCTTACAAGCGGGGGTTCTTGTAGTAAAGGGAGTCTCCTTACTGTCATCTAAAAAGTCTTCCTCCTCATCCTCCTTTCTCAGTCTCCGCTTGGCCTCCTCATCATAAATGAGGCCCAGCAGGTTGGCTGGGCTCTCACTCTCACTGTGGCACAGCTCGTTGAGTCGGATGCCAATTGCCTGCCGGCAAGAAGGAAGGAAAAGAAAGCACAAGGGAATGAAGACCGGAGGGGATTCACCTGGATCTTGCCCATTCTGAGGCAGCTGGAAATTTCATGTTAAGAACAAAACATGTGGGCATTTTTTTTAAATCACTAGAGCAATCGAGAAAACTGTGGGGTTGGGAGGGAGGGGTGGAATCACCACCGAACAAATTGCAAATATTTTCTTCCATTTTTGGTCAAAATTCTGAAACATTATCAAAATTTGGAAAAAAGTGTTTTATATTTGGTTGAAACCACACGCGCTAACTTTTCAAACTGCTGGGGGGTGCTCAACCCCCGACCCTGCTCCAGGCTCCGCCCCCACTCTACTCCTTCCCCCAGCCCCACCTCTTCCCATCCCCACTCTCCTCCTTCCCCTGCCTCTTTTTTCATCAAAATTATGCAGTGATATGTGCCATCCTTCTGCTGAAGATTTTCTGCTGAGGAAGGATGGTCTGATGGTTAGGGTACAGCCTGGAATTTAGGAGACTGGGGTTGAATTTTCTGCTCCTGGGTGACCTTGGGCAAATCACTTAGGCCCAGATTTTGAAAGACATTTAGGCAGCTAACTCCCATGGATTTCAATGGGAGTTTGGCATCTTAATACCTTTAAAAAATTGGCCCTTAGCCTTTCTATGTCTCAGTTCCCATATATAAAATGGGGATAATAGCACTGCCCTACTTCACAGGCCGTTGTGAGGATAAATACATTACAGATTGTGAGGCGCTCAGATAGTGTGGGGGCGGGAGCATATAAGCAGCTAGGAGAGAGAGATTCCCATTGAAGGGAAAAAAATAAACCTAAAAAAAAAAATTTTCTCCAGTCAAACAAGCAAACAAAACCGCTCAAATGGCCTCGTTACCGAATGTTAAGGTAGTGGAGGTTCTGAGGGCAATGCCACAGCTGGGTCAATTAGCAAGCAGAATGCTTAACATTAAGACCATTTCAGAACTCCCGAGGTTTTTTCCGAAGTGATGCCGTATGTAAGCAATGTACATCTAAGAGAACATGGAAATCACACAGAACATTTTACCTTGCTATAGCATCATTTTGTAAGATAGCAAATGGGAGTCATTTCTTTGTTTTAATAACAATTTGGCACTGAGGCCCTCTTGGATTTAGAGGGAGTTCCTGAGAGACAGACTAAAGCTGATTTTCTGATCCTTTGATTCTTAGAATTGACACACCAGCAGCATAGAATTTATCTGCCTAAACTGAAGTGAAGCAGAGAAAGAAAAGCAGTCACAAATAGGTCTGATTAAGGCTCATTCCCACTGCTACTAAGCAGTTGCTGTTAAATGGAGATGACAGACTCTTCTATGGGATAGGAGAATGTGGAACTGTGTGGTTTGCAAGCTGATCTGGATGGTTGTCAATCTCAGATATCTGTGAGGTTACACATTGCTGAGTAAGCTCTAAATCCTTCATAGCATTTTCTCTCTCCTCACTTCAGTTATTTAAGGAAGAAATGTCTTGTTTGGTTTTCAAAGATGCAGTAAATTTACCACTCATTACTACTGCTCTGTTGTCTACCCTGACTGATGATATAACAATCAGCTATAATTACACAGCAACCTAACTAATAATGCTAATTTGTACTGAATTCCTAATAGGAACTGATTGCCGGAGTTATCCTGGGCTAGCCTAGATAATGGATGGAGCAATATATTTCCAAGTAGAAGAAGGCAGCTTAACAAAAGAAGCCACAGGCAATGATAGACTAGACTGACCAGAACACACTGAAAAGTCTGTCTTTTAAAGAGACAATGTCACTGGTGGGATTGGATTGGCAAATTCAGGGGATCAGTAATGGGCTCATCACTTTTAGTGGCATTCTGAATCCTGCCCAGGTCAGTAGAGACTTAAAGTCGTTATTATGGGAGGGCTATTTGGTAGGTTAGGTCTGGTGGCCTGAGACTAATTCTTTATCTAACCAGGGTTTTATAATGGCACCCCCCACCGCGGTATCTGAATGACTCTCAGTGCTCAAGTGTACCTCCCAGAAAAACCATCCCCACAATTAGCACAACTCAGCAACCTTGCTGGCAGTCTGAAGGAAGAGGCCAGGGACTAAATGGGCTTGGAGAGTGACCTGCCCTCTCAATCCTATTGACTTCGGCCCAAAATCTCCCTTGTGGTACAGAAGCTTCATGTCCCACTGCGAAGTGGCTCTTAAGCCGGGGTTGCACCTCTGGTGGCACAGAGCTGGGTGTTGTGGCTCTTATGCTCCCTAGTTGGGATGGTCAGGTGAAGGGATGTGACCTGAGCTTCCTTATACCTAGGCAACCCCCAGCTCGCACAGTGGCCTCTTGAGGTCATTAGTAGCCAGAATAATTTAAAACAGCTTCTAAGCTGCTGCCACAGGTTACACCAGTGGACCAGCCTTGCATACAGTTAGCTCAGGATTGAGACAGCACAAAAGCTTCCTTTGGAGCCTCCTCCTGAAATGTGTTGTGTGCTCCTCAGCCATTCCCAAGAAAACGGTCCTAGGTCAAAGTGAGGTGCTGACCACGCTGCCCCGGCTCTGTAGATAAACAGAAGACTTAAGTCTCCAGAGATGCATGTCAATATGGCACCTTTCAAGAGCACCAGACAGGGGTTAAATAGGGGGAAAACGTTGCACTGTCAAGAGTTGGCTCTGAATTTTCCCCTACTTTAAAATAAAGTAAAAAAAGAGAGGGAGTGGTGCAAATAATAATTAATAAATACTAATAATAAGAGTGTGCTCCCTCTGCATGACTGCTGCTAAGCAATTAGTTCAAAAATTCTACTCCAAGAGCTGAGCACATTTCCACAAACATGTTGTATGGAGCCGGGAGAGGTAAACACAAGAGAGCTATGTTGGCTCCTGCTGTATTTGAAACCCATAAGATAAAAAAAATCAATATTTGCTGCAGGGAAAGACATTTTATGTAAAAGTCTCCAAAAGGGAATTAGAAATTAAACAGAAGCTAAAAAATAATAAACTGAAAGCTATAAAAATCCCCAAGCCCCAAACATTGACAGTGTCCTTATAACCTAGAGTGATGACAGAATGTGTCTGAAGGCTAATGAGAACCACAGCCTTTTACCATTGCAAAGCTGCTCTTTAGAGTAATTGCTGCCTTTATACACCATGCCCGTCATGAACATCACCCATACCACTGGGGACATGGGGGAGGTTTCACTTTTGGTGACTGTAACCCATATCTGTTATTAATATTACAGGGTGAAGAGAAAGGAGGCACTACAGACATCTCCTAGCTTTCAAGAAAGGGGGTAAATCACAGGCCCCTCCCGCCTCAGTATTTCACAGCTCTCCTTTGTAAGTGAGTGGGCCAGAGTTGGGAGAAGGGGGATGGAGGAGTAACCCTGAAATGTCTCCAATTTGAGTGGAAGGCTGTTGTCCCTGAACTCTCTCTTGCAGAGTGCCACTGATTTCCGTTGCTGCAGGTTTTTCTACCTTTCTTCAGCAGGATAGCTAATCCTGACCCACGCAACTACTTGCTTAAATAAAAGTATTGACACAGATGCAAATTCTGTGTATTTACTTATCTGCTAAATCAGCAGGGATGCAGCAAGCGCCAATGGAAGCCAGAGCCATCAGAATTCCATGGCCCACTCCTTGTTACCTTGGGCCAGGAGAAAGCCCAGCATCTCAAAACACTGAAGGGCCTTTGTATTGAGTTAATGAATTATTCGTTTTCAGTGTCTGCTCATTGGCAATAACACCAACTAGGTCCCTTGGCATGAAATGTTGCTCTCACATCATGGACATTGGGTCTTTGGAATCTAGTTCTCCAGAGTCACAGATTTGGAGGCTTCCTTCAGTCTGTCACTGTGAAACCAGAAAAGCCCACCTTGAGATGGATGAAAATGCCTAGGGGGGGAAAGTGCAAGTACCAAATCACTGCGACAGTATGCACAGGCCCTTTGAGGTTTGGGAGGGGAACCATCCTGGACCATGCAATATTCCATTCCAGCGTAGCTTTTAACAAATCCTGTGGACATAGGGTGACCAGATGTCCCAATTTTGGGGTATTTTTCGTATATAGGCTCCTATTACCCCCCACCCCCGTCCCAATTTTTCACACTTGCTGTCTGGTCACCCTATGTAGACAGTGGATGCCCTGACTGTGGGGAGGAAACAGTTTGAAATTCATATTGCTGCTGACCCTGGCTCCATGGGGAGGGATCAAATTAGCTCCTGGTGATTAGAGCCAATCACTCTCTCTCTCAGAACCTGGAGAAAAGAGCAAGCCGGGAGATGCAGTCCACCAAGGCAGCCATGTAGGCAGTCCTCTCCTGGAATAAGGCATGATGGGAAATAAAAGGAGTATATAATCCCCGTCCTTTCCACAAATAGGGTAAATTAGACATAGAGGGAACAAGGCTGTGCTGAGGATCTCTCCTGGAAGGCGCAGAGCAATTACATCAAGGGCCTGTATTTTTTTAAGACCTTGATTTGTTTTTAATGATTTTTGAAGCAGATGCCCTTGAACAGTCTCTGAATTAACCTAGGGGACAATGGATCTGTTTGGCTGTCCATGTGGAGAGGCTCACATAAAGACCCCGGGCTGGGGAACATTTTATTTACAAACTCCAATTTATGTATTTATTTTTTGTTTGGCCTGACACTCATTATACTATATCTTTGCTTTTATTAAAACAGGAAGGTAACACAAAACTCACTTAAAGCCAGATATACAGGCTTCAAAATGCTGGAACCTCTGCAGTGTAACAAATGAGGAGTAAAAATGAGTGCAGTTTTCGCCTGCATTTTCAGCTAACAGGTGCATGATGCCGCTTCCAATAAGGGCCAGGCACTCAGCAGGTATATCTCAGCATAGCTTCTATCGAACCAGGCTGATTTACACCTGCTGAGGATCTGGACCTACGTGTCTAAAGTGGATGCTAGGAGGAAGGACATTACATTTCAAGCCCCTGTACTCCATTTGATTTGATTGCCATTTGATTATTTTAGCTTAAAGGGGAAAAAAAGGTGAAAACTTACATCTCCCCACTGGTAGAAGAGTTTGGCTGCATTCCATTGCAACTTTTGGTTCCGTTTGTTCCCCACTATCGGAGAACGTCCACGGGATAGGCCTTTCTTAGTGATGTTCACATGGTGCCCCTTCATCCACTCTGGCCAGTTGCCGCGATTGCAGCGGTGAACGAAGCGAGCACATTCGAGAAACAGGGCTGCTCTCGCCACTACGGGAGCTTCCTGAAATGTTTGCAAAATTACATTAAAAACTATGAACCAACCAATCTAACTTAAGAGATGGCATTATCTGGACTGGTTTGCAAATGGAAAGCAGCTATCTCTGGAGGATCACAATTAGTGTGATGATCCTTTAGGCAGGTTCTCTGCTAGTATCAAACCCATGACTTCTGCATCTATTACTTAGGGTACAAGACCAGATATACATTTCTATACCTGGTTCAGCCACTAGAGGAAAGCAAAGATCCACATTGGTATTAATGTGGTTGCAATAACGGGTGTTTATTGCCTTTGAATCATCTTTAATGACACCCCTGTTTTCTGTAACTGGTGGTATACCTCACTCGTAATGGAGACAGACAAGATGGGCTGGCTAAGAGTGTGAAATAAATAGAGATGTGCCTGAATCAAACCCCTAGATTTGAACACCCCTGAATCTTGGGAAAGTTCAGATCCGGATGTGAATGGCATGTCTGGCCTCTACATCTACAACACACCAATATAAATGCTTAAGATGTTTTGGGTTGGCTAGAAGGGAGAGAATAACAGTAATATAAATAAATACATCAATTCTCACTTGTGTGCACACAGATATAATATAACCTACTTACATTTTCTGCTCAGTTCCTCCTGCTCACAAATGATCACTTCTTTTGAAACAATTTTATTGGTTTTTGCAAATAATGTGACAACATAGACAAATATACACATACGTATGCAAATCAAGGCAGGCATATAGCCTCTTCTTGACACTGTGTTTTTCTGTATCTATTATGGTAACAGCATACTGCACTATGCTACAATTAACTGTCTGTTTCCCTACTTCATTAGAAACCCTTTTATCCAGAAATTTGTATAACTGCCAAAAAATAAAACTGATTCCAGCTGAAACTTTCCCCAGAGTAGTGAGCCAAATTTTCAACCTGCTTACATCAGCATGCCTGAAAATACTGCCGACAAAAATGCCAGTTTGGGCACGTAGACGCCAGCATTTGCATGCACCGTCATTTGTTCTGCCTAGGCGACACGGGTGTGGATGCTTTCATGGAGGCTTGCTGAAATGGTGGCCAGCACAATCTGTGCTGACAGCAATTAGACATGGGTGGACCAAATTCTCTGCTGGTATAAATCGGTGTAACTCCACTGACTTCAGCAGAGCTATGCCAATTAATGCCAGCAGAGAATTTGACCTGAAGCCCTAACATTAGGTATCCAAGTTTGAAAAATTTTTGCCTTAATTTTTTCAAGCAAAATTTGTTCATATGTGTCCCAACGTACTGAAAATTTGTTTTTCATAACAGGGAGAAATGATATCTATCTTAGCTGAATTTGATTTAAAGTGCCCGATTTTAAGCAACACTGTGCTTTCCCTCATGAATATGTTGAGGGTTTATTTGGCAGTAACATAATCTTTTCAGTGTTATTGTATGTATTTTTCCAAATTTATTTTTGGGCTTGCTTTAAGCTTAGTTTTGAATATTAGTATAGAAAGTGAATAACTGGTATTGAAGTGCAAACAGTACAAATAAGGTAAACAACCAAACACCAACAATTTCCAGTGAACTGTGAATAAATTACACAAGATGGCCTCAAAACAGACAGGACTCCTGGCAGGGTTGGGCACTGCTAAATGATTTTTTTTACATTGCCTGTTTGTTTTTTGTTTAACAATTAATCTTTCTTTTTTTCTGTGTGCATATTTAAGAGGTAGGATTTCAAAAGCACTCAGCATTGGCCTAACTCTGCTCCCATTAGAGTCAATGGGAGTTTTATGATTGGCTTCAGAGGTTAGAGAGTTAGAACAATTTGGGGCTTCTGAAAATTCTAGCCAACATGTTTAAAAATAGAAACTGTAATTTGTAACTTTGAAATTAGACATCTCCTCCCCCACCCAGTTTACATCACTGTCAAAATAAATAATGTTCTTACCACTTGGGAAAGAGAGACAAGGTGGGTGAGGTAATATATTTTATTGGACCAGCTTCTGTCAGTGAAAGACACAAGTTTTCAAGCTAAACAGATCTCTTCTTCATGTCTGGGAAAAGCACTCATAGTGCCACAGCTAAATACAAGGAGGAACAGAATATTTAAGGTGAAGCGGCCCATTAACAGCCCTACAGTCATAGGCCAAAAAAGGGGGAGGAGCTAGTGGGTTACAGATTGTTGTAATAAGTGAAAAATCCAGTTTCTTTATTAAGACCATGATTTTTAGTGTCTATCAAAGTTATGAATTTAAGCTCCCAGACTCATCTTTTGAAGGTATTGTGCAGGTTTCCTTTGAGGGCGAGGACTGAGAGGTCAGATATGGAGTGCTCGTTTTGTGAAGTGTTCACGCACGGGCGATAAGGTGTTTTTGTCTTTTATTATTTTTCTGAGAGTTCATTCAAGAGCATAGTGATTATCTGGTTTCACTCACATAGCTGTTAATGTGGCATTTAGTGCACTGGCTGAAGCACACCACATTTTGTGATAGGCATGTGAAGGACCAAGGGATCTTGAAAGGTGTGTGTGTGTGTGTGTGTGTGTGTGTGTGTGTGTGTGTGTGTGTGTGTGTGTGTGTGTGTGCGGGGGGGTGGGGGTGGGAGGGAAGGAGTATTGGTCATTGCAGTAGTGGAGATAAGTCTGCAGATTTTGCATTTGTTGTTCTGGGAGGGTCTGGTACCATTTTGAGTTGGGGTGTCCTGGTCTATGGGGAGCTTGCTTCTCATGAGGAGCGTGGCGAGGTTGGGGGGTTGTTTGAAGGCCTGAAGAGGGGGTTTGGGAAAGATTTATTTCAGGATGTGGAACCTAGAGTATGGTTGTAATTGTTTAATGATACCCTGTATGGATAGGTTTCAGAGTAGCAGCCGTGTTAGTCTGTATCCGCAAAAAGAACAGGAGTACTTGTGGCACCTTAGAGACTAACAAATTTATTAGAGCATAAGCTTTCATGGACTACAGCCCACTTCTTCGGATGCATATAGACTGTATGGATAGGTTCCAGTGTGAGAATGATCACTCTGACCTCTCAGTAATCATCCTTAAAGGCAACCTGCACGACATGTTCAAGAGATGAGTCTGGGAGTCTAAATTCACAACTTTTCTAGATACTGAAATCACAGTCTTAATAAAGACACTGAATTTATGGCTTATTACAACAATCTGAAACCCACTAACCCCCCCGCTTTTTATCCAAAGACTACGGGAGTGTTAATGGGCCACTTCCCCTTGAATGGTCCCTTGGAATACGTGCTAACTACTTATGCTAAACAATCTGTTCCACCTTGTATTTCGCTGGGAGACTCTGAGTACCTTTCCCAGACCTGAAGAAGAGCTTTGTGTAGCTCAAAAGCTTGTCTCTTTCACCAACAGAAGTTGATCCAATAAAAGATATTACCTCACCCATCTTGTCTCTCTAATATCCTGGGATTCACACCGCTTCCACAACACTGCAAATAATAAAAGAAAATTGTTTTTCTCACTTTTACTTTATTTTCCCACCCCCTCATTTCCTGCAATTTTTATAGGCAAAATGCAATTTAGCAAACGCGCCACATCTTTTTAAATGTCCACAGCTCATGAGTAGGCGCTAGTGAATAGGTGATTGTTAAAGAGTTGAGATGATGATTCTGTCTGTATCCATAATATATTGGTTTCATGGTGCACAAATGCATGTGTAAAATGTATTTAGGTATTAAGACAACAGCACTTAAGAGATCCTTAAGCAGGTGAGGATCTGCATCTAAAGAACCATACACCATTGATTCAATTACAGTCACAAAAGGTTATGAATAAAATTGAAAAATGTGGGACCTCTTGGAAGACTGGCAAAAAAAAAAGACATCTTCTGGCTAGATTAAAAAAGAAAAACATTTCGGGGAGAGGGAGGGGTAATTGCTTCTTGGTGTGACATTCTGTTGTAGTTTGCCTTTCATTTTAATTCAAATGAGGGCAGAAAATATCTATCTGTTAGGATTCCTGTGAAATAATGGGAATATGGATCATGTTAGAGGTTCTGAAATGATGCGTGACTATTTGGGTTAGTAACTGAAAGTCAGGGATTCAGTCACACCAAAGAGGTAGGATTATATCTAAGGCTTGTATGGACTGTTAGTTGCCTAGGACAGCCAGCATACATTATGGCCCATATATATCCAAAATACATGGACCAACGAGTAGGTGAGGATCAACGTACCCCAAAAGGGCATAACATTAACCTTGTCTGCAGCCTTATCAGCACCAGGAAGATTGCACCCATGATGTCGTTCTCAGGTACATGGCGCAGCAATTATGGTGTTTCACCTCGGCTTATATATCCACTAGGGTACAAGGAAATGAACCAAGATGATGGTCCCAAGCAGAGAATTAATCTTTTATTATCTAGGGGCTTTTTTTCCAAGTACAGCGCTATGGAGGTGCAGCTGTGCTGCTGTAGCGCCTTAATGGAGATGCCCCTATGCCCAGGGGAGAGCTTCGCCTGTCGGCGTAGTTAATCCACCTCCCCGAGAGGCGGTAGCTATGTCGAAGGCAGAAGCTCTCCCATCGACATAGGGCTGTCTCCATGGGGGTGAGGTTGGTATAACAATGTTGCTCAGAGGTGTGGATTTTTCACCCCCTGAGCGACGCTGTTATACTGACATAGATCTGTAGTGTAGATCTGGCCTAAGGCTTTCAAGGGAAAAGGAGACTGAGGCAATTAAAGATGGTGGGTGGGGGAATAACAAGGGATGAAAGAGGATGGATGGTCCAGTAGCTGAAGTGCTGGAACTAGGGATCCTGGGTTCAACTCCCTGCTCTACCACAGACTTCCTGTGTGACCTTGGGCAAATAATTTGCGAAACGGAGGGACACAGAGAATATCAGTAACATGAGGATAATGGCACTTCCTCTCCTCACAGGAGTGGTGCAAGAATAAATGAATTAAAGGTTGTGAGGTGCTCAGATACTACAGTGATGGGGTTCACAAAAGAACCATGGATGGACAGATGAGCTGCCTGCACACCCGGGGAGTTCCTTCCAGTCCCGTGTGGCTCTGCATCCCCAAACGGTAGAGTTCTGTATAGTAGGCACAATAAAGCTCTTAAACTGATTTACTGGATATTGCTCTGTGGTCACTGCTCTCAAAGACAGTAACTTTCTGATAATCACAAACACCCAAGTGACAGGGATCTCCTGGGCCTAATTCAGCAAACCCTTCCTCACTCCTCACTTGTGAAATCCTTACTCATGCAAACAGTCTCAGTGGCCTGGCATGTTTGGGGAAGGATTTTCCTCCCAAGTAAAGGCTGGGGGATTGACCCCCTTGTTCTGCAGAGTCCGGCTCAGCTGTTCCAAATGTAAAACATGAAGTGGGTCACCCACAGAGAGAACGACCCTGCTAAATGGGGCAGTGCACAGACTTCCTGCAATAGCTTACCTGGAGCCCAGAGTAATCGGAAGCAGCAGCAAAAGAAAGATGAAGATGTGACAGAATGGACAGGGATGGATTCACATCACAGAGAAACACATCACAAATGGAGAGAAATGAATCGGGCAGGCGATGCGTAGCTGAAAAGAACCACAAGTTACCACGGTTACCGTCAAAACTCAACACAGCAGCAAAATCCTAAGCAGCATTGCCACTTCCTATGGAATTTTGTTTACAAGTCATCATAGTAAAATCTCCACCTTTTTACATTAGAATTCACATAACACTTTTTTTGTACTGTATAAATCAACCTGAATAAGAACCCTCATTTTTCTTAATTCATATTTTACAGAATCCCATAGGGGCTCCTCAGTAGTCTGTTCAACGCATGCTATAAAATGCAAGGCTGATCTGGATGAGCAGGTGGCTTAAGATGGAATCAAAATGAGATAATATCATGCTACTGCCGGAGTTCAACTGATCCTGTAGAGGTTTGTGACCAGACAGTCTCCAATTCCACTCTTGTCTCCTTCAATTGTCAAGCAATTTTGCAAGACTAATACTACCTACTGATGGTAACTTTCCTGTGGCCACCCCTTTCCTCACCATAGCAGTTCAAACGAATTTATTCCCTATTCCCCTATTCTCTGTTCTGAGAAAAAAACATAGCTATTTTTAAAATAAACTGTTAGTTGCTTGTGAAAGATGTCAGACTGACAGCTCGTCTCTCTCTAGCCATAAGGCAAGTACATTGTGGGCGGCAGCTGAGCAAGTGTATGCATACCAACTCACCATTGGGCATGGAACCCTGAATTGGGAGCAACTGCTCCAGGAGTAAATGGTTAATTCAGTCTCTCTGCCCTTTAAGCACTTGGGCTTTCTGTCAGTACTTGGTGTCAAGTATTGCCATTTGCATCAGTTAGGGCTGGTCTCGACTAGGATAAAAATGTGGTGTTAGAACATATTAAGCTAACACATGCTGATTAATACTTTCCAGAAGTCCAGAGTGGACAAAGCAGTATTGACTATAACATGCACTAAGCAGGTCATGGTAAAGAGTATTGTGCCCCTAGGCCAGGGGTCGGCAACCTTTCAGAAGTGGTGTGCCGAGTCTTCATTTATTCACTCTAATTTAAGGTTTCGCGTGCCAGTAATACATTTTAATGTTTTTAGAAGGTCTCTTTCTGTAAGTCTATAATATATAACTAAACTATTGTTGTATGTAAAGTAAGTAAGGTTTTTAAAATGTCTAAGAAGCTTCATTTAAAATTAAATTAAAATGCAGAGCCCCCCGGACCAGTGGCCAGGACCCAGGCAGCGTGAGTGCCACTGAAAATCAGCTCACATGCCGCCTTCGGCATGCATGCCATAGGTTGCCTACCCCTGCCCTAGGCCTTAACTCGATCAGTTTAGCACATGTTAAAGGCAGGGGCCCCTCTCTACACTAGACTTTTCAAACATGCTCATTAGAATATTTTAGCCAGCACATTCTAACAACACACCTTTGATCCTAGTCTTCTGATGTGGGAATGCATCCACAAGAGACTAGAGTGGCATACCAAACCCATTCCACTTAGACCTCGAAATTATCTTCAGTAGGTAACAGATTTAATTTACTACCAGCCCAGACTGAATTTCAGCTGGAGACAAAGATTTAAAATGGCCTGTAACCAATTATTAATTCTCATAAAACACTTGGTAACCCATTACCACCCAGCTTTACAAAACCGGGATGGATGTCACTTCTTGGATAATACATTACTAAGTAGCTTCTAGTCTTCAAGGCAGCCTGTGGTGCAATGTATATAATAAATCACTACCTTTTAATACCTATGGCTCTTGTTCCACTGCTCTAATTTCTCTAAGTTGCAGTGGCAAATATGTTTAAACTATCTGTGCTAATCAAAGATCCTTTGATCACTTTAAGAATGGAATTACTTGTGAAAGTCTGCATGAAAAACATGCTGATGAAGGTTGAACTAGACTGAAATTGGAGCCGATTGCCCCTAATTTTTAACAGTTGTCATAGCAACATGGCTAGGGGAAATCATTTAAAATAAGGAGCTTTTAATTTGCATCAAATCTAAATCACACAAATGTTTGAAAAGCTTGGAAACATCGGTTTAAAAATACACTTTGTATTAAACTGTGTTTTTCTTTGCTTTAAAGAAGTTGAAAGCATTTTTTCATAATAGTGTAATTTGCCTATGGCCAATTCAGTAGAATAACATATTGACAGCTTTTCAAATGTACAGTGAATATGACATCTTAAAGCTAAAACATGTCACTGACTCTGTAGAATTGATACAAAGCAAATGGAATACAGTAAGGACTACTCCATTCTTGCAGATTAAACAACAATTTAGAAGCCTTGGTCTTGGAGACATGTTTGAGTCAAACTGGACACAACTCATACCCACAGCTTCCCAAAAGATAAACATCTGCTTATGGCAGGCTACACAGATCAGAAACGATCTGCCCAAATGTTAGTAGAGAGAGCCCAATGCAATAACCCAGGATTGACTGACTGCCATTGCTAGTGTCATAAGAAAAAGCTAGGGCAGATATAAATCTGAAGGGAAAATAAAAGAGGGTGTAGTGAAAACAATATTGATTTTGACATGTGTTGTGAATTTTCTCTCTGTAGCACTAGATCCCTGCCCCAATTTCCCAAAAATGGGGCAAGTTATTCATCCCAGCCCATACTGTGCATATCTGGCTCCCATCTGCTGGGTTACAAGGACTTCAAGCTCAGTGACCAGATCATAAATATAACTCTGTGCTCTGTGCCAAAAGTAGCCATCCTCTTTGAGACTACAGAAAAGACAGACACAACAGGAACGTCTAGAAAACAAAGAAAAGAAAATACCTCAGGAAGCTTTAATATTTTTTCTCCTCTGCCTCCCATTCCCAGACTCCCAACTAGCTAGTAAGACGCTGGAAAGAATGAACTCACTGTAAATCCCTTATTAGTTCAACGTTCTTGTACTAATAATGACTTCATAGCCATACACAGTTCTCAGTGATAACCCTAAGGATTCCCATCACTTTTAGTTCTCATATCCCTCCCACCTTCCTGCAGAGACACCCTGTCATGAACAATCTGTTGGCTCACGTTGGAACCCTTTAATAGAGCTCTTTGATCGATTTAGGGGGTACTTTATTTTTGGCCATCAGCTCAGTAGTGCTATCAGGATCCTAGGTGCAATGTAGCTTCTGAAACAAGAGGATCAGTAGCTGCTAAATTAAGGGCAGCACTGGAAATTATTCAGAGCTGCCTTTTCCTCAGATTCCCTTCATTGCCAGTCCTTATGACCAGGAAATTTGATCTTTCTGGGCTTGTGAACTACAGTTTAACATCTTCATTTTTAAAACCAATCCTCAGACCTTTTCCAGATGTCCAACACAGAAGGAGAAATAACAAAAGTTCTGTGCTCCAATCAAATACTCAAGACCTAGATTGAAAAGCTGTGTTGTATTGTCTTATTTCTGAACGATTAAATTTGCTGAAAAACACAGTTTTCATTCCAAGTGTTTGTCTGTTTTCTTTTCATTTGAAATTATTGAACAAATCCTGAGAGTTGCTGAGCTTCTGCTTAAATCAGGGAGAGTTGTAGTTGCTTAGCAGCTGCTGAATGTCTCTTTCTACATATGTATCTCACACACACAAACTATGCAAAAAGAACATTATTAAGGTTGCAAAGTCAAGCATTCAAAAGTTAGAAAATGCCAGAATTAAGGTTGCCTAGGCAACCTTAATTCAGCCCCCTTGTGCACATGCATTCTGATACAGTCTGTAATTATATGATCACATAGCATTTTTTCCACAGGCCACCTGTCTCATTCAGTGCACAGAATGGACGGTGCTCACTTAATGAGCAGCTATTCAATGTTTTCCTTTCTCATTGTTCAGTGCATGGCTCCAAGGCCTTATTTATTGAACTCTATTCAAACGCTGCTCAGAAAATGCAATTATTAATTTCCTCATGGGCTTTTCTGTAGTGCTTATTGCTACACTAACTGAATCCTTCACAGACATGCATTAATTTATTTTCACATCACCCGTGTGAAGGGAAAGGATGGTATGATCCCCCATTTTACTGATGGGGGTCTGAGGCATAAAGAGATTAAGGTCAAAAGTATTCAATAATTTTGGGTGCCCAATTTGAGATGCCCAGGGCCTGATTCTCCAGATCACTTAGCATTATATAGCACTTTATATGTGCAAAGCAGAGCTCCCACTGACTTCAGTCGCAGCGGTGAGGGCTCAGCACTTCTGATAATCAGGATCCAGGATCTCAAGTTAGGCACCCAGAAAATGGGGAACATATAACTAGTGACCACATGTGAAAAGTTTAAGTGACTTGCCCAGCATCACATAGGAACTTTGTGGCTGAGGCAGGGATAAAATCCAATTCTCCTGTGTGACATTCAATTGTCTTACTCACAAGACCAACCTTTTTCTTCCTGCAATCCCCTGCCTCATTCACTAGACACCTGCCAACTTCTGCAACAAATCCAGCAGGGGACCTACAGGCAACAGTCTCCTTCACTACACAAATCTGATTCATCTTCAGAGTAGGTCCATCCTGGGCAATGAATAAGGCAGGGCTTTTGTGGGAAAAATAGTATGTGATTACGCAATACAAAATATACTAAATATAGCATACCCTTTTGTGGAGATTACAGTAAAATCAATACTATTTTTAACTAATTGTAATCTCAGTCACACTCTGGATTTACAAGCACTGCAACTGAGGTCAGATTCCAGCCCAGAGAATTTATCATTCTTTTTTGTCAGGCAACCCCATTCCAGATTTGAACCAAAGGCTTTTACCTATCTAATGGGGAAGGATGGAGAGTGAAATTCAGCTTTGAAAGCCAGCTCCTAGCATTCCCCAGGTCATATGTAGTATAAACACATCACTGTCCTGTTGGTACATTTGCAGTTATCGTAATAAGTAAGAATGCAGAGAGTGGTCCTGTGGTTTAAACATAGGACACATAGAATATCAGGGTTGGAAGGGACCTCAGGAGGTTATCTAGTCTAACCCCCTGCTCAACACAGGAGTGATCCCCCAACTATTTTTTTTTTGCATCCCAGATCCCTAAATGACCCCCTTAAGGATTAAACTCACAACGCTGGGTTTAGCAGACCAATGCTCAAACCACTGAGCTATCCCTCCCCCCACACATCTTAACAATAAGGAAGGACATTGTCACTTGCCAGATTGATACCCCATTGCATGTTTCTCTCTTACACAGCTCTCGGAGGCGGTATAATTTGTTACAGTACATGCCATACAGATTTCAAGAAAGGTCTTAAAGTGGCACAGTGCAGCGTCTATGAGGCTGCAGTGAACGTTTTTTTCTTACATTTTTTGTTTGTTAATTTAGTGCTTGTGATGGGTAGAAGCTTGACAGTCTTGGAGAAAGAAGTCCTCTTGCCATAGCACAGGCATTTGGAGTGAGTGCCTTCCCATCCAGCCCTGCAAGCCTGCCTCAATCCTGACTGGCATGGACCCCATGACTGAGGGCGAAAAGGTAGTTCAACCTCCTGGATGATTCAGCATTCCCTACTCTGCTGGCACTGCAGCCAGCCCAGGTGCCAATTAGTGCCAGCCATGATGGGGGCTTTAGTGAAGCACACACCTGTCAACTGGGAAATGGACTGAGACCCACCTCCCTAATTGCATGCAGAAAACTGAATAGCCATCAGATGGCAACAGCAACTTTTGGCCAGTACTGGTCTAGGTTGGATTTGAACCTGCAGCATAGCGGGTGGCAGGCTGTGGTTTACAGTGTTAAAAACAATACAACCTATATAAAAAAAAAGTGTGTTGTGATTCACAGGTGTGATATCCAACTCATGAATTATGAGATTTACCCAACCAACACTGCTGGGACAGAAAGCTAGCCTGGGTGTACAAGCCACTGAGCAAATCTAGAGAGTAGTGAAGAGGAGGGTGCTAAGGCTGCAAATGAACACAGATCCAGCAACAGTCACAAAGAAAAGAAGGGTGTGGGAAGTCAGCAGCTGTAGATGTCCTCAGAGACTGGGGTGGGAAAAGAGAGAGCAGCACAAAGGTAAGAAAGGGGACAAGGACAGCAACGGAGGGAAGGAGTGGAGGAGATGACAGTACAAGCAGGAGCAAGGATGGAACAGTGGACTTGGATTGTCTGGGACTTGGATCCATGAGTTATTAGTATATTCATTAAAAACAGTCAAATATTGAGCCTTGGCGTTTTTTCCATTGAGTGTCTCTGGTGACTAACAGCCATGCTTCACTTTACTTATGAGACCACCAGAAACCCTCAGTGGAATTACAGCCCCACATCTGGCAGTCACCTGTCCTTTACTCTATATCCTGTATCTTGGTATTGTTATAAGAAGTTTGCAAAGGGACAGCTTCTGACTGTTTGTGCAATTTGCAGCATGAATATAAAAACTTCATGTTAGCAATAATCTTATTAAGAGAATTAGTATAATAATGGAGACCCATTTTCTGTGCATCTTTATACAGTCACACACATTAAAACTTCAGCTAATATTAACAACACTTCATATTTATATAGCGCTTTAGACATTAATTAATTGACAGTAGCATCTCAATACACTCCAGTTTGTACATTATTGCTCAGCAGGTAAGAACTATGTTAATGAATGCTTGCGCAATGACTTACAAGATCGAGGGCAGCTGCCAGGATGGAGGCATCGGGGATCGTGCCTGGCTCACAGCAGTTTAAGAGAAACTGAAAGCGTTTCATGCCTTGTCTGATTGCTCCCAGGTTCACTACGTTCTTGGATTTCCCACCTTCCTGGTTGGAGGCCAAGTGATCATCAAAACTGTGGCAACCTGAGGAGGTAGAGAGTACAAAGGGGGTCCAGGGTAGGGGGCGGGGATGAGAAGCAGGGAAGAGAAGGGACACACAATACCTCACAGATAAAAAAACGAGTTGTACAGGAATACTGGTGTGCATGATCCTGACCCAGTTCCCTTCCCTCCCCACAATTTGATACAACTTGTGACAATTTCCATCACAACAAGTGACTGAAAACTGTGAGCCTGATTCTGAACATGGCTTTGCTGGTGTAAATCCACAGTGGTTCCCTGGACTTGGATGGAGGTGCTCTAGATTTACTCCAGTGTAAATTAGATCAGAATATGGTTGGTCCGTGGCCTTTTTTCAAATATGTAAATACAGTATCGAGTCTTCTGCCTGTTTGGGCTCTCAGGCTCTCTCCCTCTCCGCACTTCCTGGTCAGTCTATTTAGATTATTTTCATTTATTGGTCTCTATCTTAGCTTATCATCTTCCTTCTCCCTAAGGAAGAATATGCATTTATCCTTACCTATTAATTTAACAAATGTTATATTATATTTTGAGCAGGACACGTGAGTAATAATTCTTCCAAAAGGCCAAGGCAAGGATCAGCTGTTACTTATGTAGGCCTAAATCTTCAGAAGTGAATAGTTATTTTGGGGAGCCCACCTTGAAACACCTTATGTCAAGGCCTGATTTTCAGAAAGTGCTCAGCACTCACCTCCTGTAAATCCTTTAAGATGTCTCATATGCAGTGCACCTAAAAATGGAGGCACCCAGAATGACTAATCACTTTTGAAAATGACGCTCATAAAGCCTCCTTTGAATACAATAACATGTTACTTGCATGGGACATGTCAGCTAGTCACATTGCAGACTGGAACCAAGGTTCCCCCGAGGAAGGTAAGTATGTAGGCAGCAGGGCCGGCTCCAGGCACCAGCTTCTCAAGCAGATGCTTCGGGCAGCCGCTCTGGAGAGGGGGCGGCATGTCCAGGTATTCGGCAGCAATTCGGCAGACGGTCCCTCACTCTGCCTGGGAGCGAAGGACCTCCCGCCGAATTGCCGCCGCAGATCGCGATTGCGGCTTTTTTGTTTGTTTGTTTGTTTTGTTTTGGCTGCTTGGGGTGGCCAAAACCCTGGAGCCGGCCCTGGTAGGCAGAGCCTAACAAGTGACAGAGTTGGTGTGGCTTGTGGAAGGTACATGAAATAAATATTAATTAGTTGGGAAAACACAATGAAATTAAAAATATTCTAACTAAAGCACAGCTGGGGAGTATCCAAGAGCTTTCATTTCAGCCGGACACCCTCCCAAAGGCAAAAACAAGGGAGATCAATTGGATTTCTTCACCCACATGACCTCAACATTGCACATGGCTCAGCTGCCATTTTTGCCTTCTCAAAGGAAAGCTCTTCTGAAAGCTTTGACAGAAGATCTACATAATAAATGATACAAACCCTTCTATCACCTCTAAGGAAACAAAGCTAGAAAACCTGAGTATCTCAGTAGAGCTGATGGAGGACTAGACGGGACTCAGAGGATAAATCTGAAAAGTAGTTTCAAGTCTAAGATGATTACCATTCATCACAATCAAAAGTATAAACTCTCCACCTCCCTCTGCGGAAGCATATGCAGAATCAAGCCAAAGTCAAGAATCTCCAGATCATGGGCTTTCCTGCTTTGTCCACAAAACTATCCCAACTTCCTTGGTTTACGGGCATAAGCACTGAGGAATCTTACAGAATGCTCAATAATAAAGCAACTTAGAACTTTGGGCTGGGGACTCTAGTTGTTTCTAACATGGATGTAACAGACAAAGGCAGGGCACCACCTTTGAAGGACATTCTTTACCTAGGGAGAGGAGAAAAGCAGAAAACTCCAAGTCCACTAAGGGACCTTACCATGAAGATTTACCTGGGAAGCACTTATATAGTACAATGACAACCCCAGAATAGATAGATGGAAAATCTTTTCCAAACGATTAAGTCTAATCATGCAAACAAAGATGAATTAAGTTTAAAAAATCTTCTTGTAAGAATGAAAGTACATGGCTGTCCTATATCCAGCTAAGCTACGTAGTGTCCAACAGCAAAACATTTTTATCCCGGGACAGATTTCATCCAAATGAAAAAAGAAAAGGAGCAAGGACACTCGTGTTAGTTGAATGGACATTACTGCCTATTCTTCCGATGCCTTTGTTTCCTAACTGCCTGGTATATTTCGGCTGATACAATTAATGGCCACGGTATCACAATATCAATGCAAAGTTTACAATATTCTTCAATTTATACAACATAGAGCAAAAAAAAAAAATTAATGTGCATAGCACCCACCAGGCCTGCACAGAGAAGAGATCTTGCCTACATCCAGCAAATGGGAATGAAAAATATAGAACTCCCTAAACAGATGAAGCTCTCTCATTAGGATAGACAATGATTTCCATTAACTGAGCCAGATCCTCAGCTAGTGTAAATCAAAGTAACTCAATGAAAAATGCATTGAATATAAAATATATTCACAGACTCTAAGGCTAGAAGGGATCACTGTGATCATCTAGTGTGACCTCTTGTGTAACACAGACCATAGAACTTTCCCAAAATAATTCCTAGAGCATATTTTAGAAAAACATCCAATTTTAATTTAAAAAATGGTCAGTGATGGAGAACCTACCACAACACTTGATAAGTTGTTTCAATAGTTAATTACTCTCACCATTAAAAATGTACATCTTATTTCCAGTCTGAATTTGTTTAGCTTCAACTTCCAGTCATTGGATTATTTTATACTTTCTCTGTTAGACTGAAGAGTCCATTATTAAATATTTGTTCCCTATGTAGGTACTTATAGACTGTAATCAAGTCACCCCTTAACCTTCTCTTTGTTAAACTAAATAGATAGAGCTCCTTGAATCTGTCATTATAACACATGTTTTCTAATCCTTTAATCATTCTCATGGCTCTTCTCTGAGCCCTCTCCAATTTATTAACATCCTTTTTGAATTGCTGCTTGCCTGTTTAGCTGTATTCTGATTATAGGTAAAAGCCCTTTTAAATAAATGATGAACTGTATAATGCATACATATATTTGAAATACACAGAACTCTCAATGACTTAGATGACAAATGATGATGAAAGCAGCAGCTCGTAAACAACTTGACAAAATGACTCCAGGTTTAATAGGTTTTTTGTTTCTGTTCACTGTAATGCATGTTTGTTTTTCTGTCCTGGTTTTACTCAGATGTCATATTTTTAAAACAAAGGCAGAAGGAAGCACTACATGGAGAAAGCGTGAGCAGAATGATGTCACAGCACAGCATCAAGAATGCTGAAAAGGAGAAAGGAGAGCAACATTGACAAAAAACACTGTCCCAGGTCCATCCAGCCATCAGGTTCTTCATGATTTAATAGCACCTATCCAGTCTAACAAGCCTTTTGTTCTCCCCTCTTAAAAATATAACTCCCATTAATCTCAATGGAAATTATGAATGCAAAGGAAATTTTTCATCCCTGTATATATTTTGATCTTTCTATTACTTTTTTGATGTTTATTAACACTCATGCCCCAGAAGGCTTTGCACAGAATATGATTAACTCAGACCTGACAAATGTCATGATAATTCAACCTCATGTTCAAATGAAATCACGAATTCAGAAATTGACATCTGAAGCACAAAATATACTATAAGGTGTGTGTGCACTATACAGTATTATTATATGTGTGTATACACACACATTATGTACACTCACGCAGGCCTTGATGCTGTAAGTTATTGCATATGGTTGCAGGAGGTCTGCCCACACAGAGTAACTTGCAAGACTGGGGTAATTGTATATAACACACACACATATATGTAAAAATTATATATATACGTACACACACACACACAAAGGTGTATTGTATGTAAAAATTTTGCTGAGCTACATCTCATTGTGTATAAAAATTCCTTTCTGATATGATTACATGCTCCCTTGACTTTCACAATTTACCTTTCAAACTAGAGATTTACAAAAAAGTCTTTAAGCTCCCTTGATTTTCAGAAACTCACAGGTGACGAACTACACTCATGAATATTACTGGTTGATTTATCTGTTTGGGTTTTTTTCATAAGGACCTTTTCTTAACTCTCATGCCCCCTCAGTTATTATGAATTTCTAATGTAGACATTGTGTTTAAAAGCCAGGCATGGCCTACTTAATTCTACTTACATACAGACAAATAAATATTAACATACTTTGCTCTTGGGCAGGTGAAAGAGATGTCCTGATTTTTCAAAATAAAAGTAGTTACGGAGACTTAAATTCAATGGGAATTTTGGATGTGCAAGATCAGGCTTAGATTTCCAGTCTGGATATTTGTGAAAAGCATTAGATGTTGAATAGCTCATTGCATTCATATCTCTAGCTCCTAGCCTTATGCCCTTACTTTGCAATATCAAATTAATAGCGCCAAAGAGTAACAACAGGAGCTCTCTGGCTGTCACTCCAAGCTGAGAATAAAGAAAGGCTCTTTGCATTTTATGATAAATGTGGAGAACATCATGCTGGCTTAGCCTCTTCCTGGACATTTTTTGGCCAGATTTTGCTCAGACATGCCTATCTGAGGTTAATAGCTGGGAAGAGGTAGGTGTTGAAAAGCTGCAAGTATAGATAAAAGCAAACAAGACAAAAAGATGCTAGTGAAATGTAAGCGAAGGGTGGTACGTTATTTTGCAGATGGGTACAGCTGCATCTGAGCTTTGGGCAAAGGACTGTTCCTGAGGCTCTTAGGGCCAGATTCCACAGGGATGACTTTTTTAGTGACAGTGCAGTTTGTGGAGAGTGGGTGCAAAGATAGCTGTGAGCCACCTTTACATGCCCCCTCCCAATCCTAGGGCTGTGGGTGCTGGGTCAGTCCCAAAGTACAATTTAGTGTAGTCTCAGGGCTGCTCCATGTTGTGCCATTATGGCAGCCAGAGATGAGCTAAATGAAGCAGTTTTTCATCCAGGCTCTCTTCTTTGGTCATGCCCCCAACCCTGGGGGCCAAGGTGAGGGTGACAGAGAAGCAACCACACCAGCCTGAGCGTGCCAGAATATTTCCCATGAGGGTACAATGCTGAGATTGCAGATGGGGCTGGCACTGAAGCTTTTGTGTACTGGAGAACTGGTGCAGGGCAGCTGCAGCAGTGGCCTGTGTCTGGCCTAGAGTGTAACTGCACATGCACTACAAAAAACAATCCCATTTATACACCCCCATACTCCATGGGAACATGCCATGCATATTATGATCTGATAATTCATATGAGAGTGCATCTATCAGTTCTGAAAAGAAAAGCCACGACAATACTGAGGCATGTGGTATGTTGATAAAAGTCATGTTGTACGAGAAATCAATCAACATGTACTAGAAACAGTTGATCAAAAGGGACTCTACTCTACCGCTGACAGCCCACATTTTGAAATGTATGTAAAAACAGGCTAGTTACACCTCTTCTGCTGGGTGTGTGACACCCATTGGTGTAACTGGGAACTGTGCCCTCGCATGATCTGAATCAGCCAGCTCAAAGGAGCTACATCAGTTTACATCAGCTGAAGTTCTTGCCCATGGACTGAAGCTGTGTATCATCCTTAGAATGTGGTCTGTCTGAACATCGATACTTTCTTAACAACTTATCTTTTCAGTGGAGATGCATAGATATTATTCATATCAAGTGTGGCATCTTTGATGACAAGACTATGGGCCTGATTCTGATTTTATTTACACTGGTGTAAATTAGGAGCGTGGTAGCCCCCTGTAAATCAGGGGCGCTTCAGTGGTGTTAGTGAGATCAAAAATCAGGCCGTATCACTTTCTGTATGAAGCACACTCGTACTTGGCTGCTATTGCTAGCCCCGACCATGTGATTCCTGTGCAAGCCTGTGTCATGTGATAGCAAAATGAGCATGTACAGCCATGGTGTCATGTCAGATCATGTACAATGTAATGTCAGGGAATGTAATATACTATAAAAACAGCAGAAGCAATGGGGGGGGGGGGAGGATCAAATTATGTGTTCTTTTAAAACAAAAATAATAGAATGTCAAGATGCAAAAATGTCTCCTTGGTAACAAGTATCAGGTTTCTGAGCTGAGTTTGGATTGCTGTATGATACTTGAAAATATAATATCCTCTTAATAAAGGCACTTTTCAAACAAACATCACTGCTTTTAAAAAAAATGGCATTACGATCAAATATTATTATAATTATTTCTTTTGTTGAGAAAAAGGGACAGCTTCTCTTTAACGAATGGTATGCAGACATTAGACATGCAAACACAGAAGAAAAGAGATAATTAAAACAAGGTTTGTACAGGGTTTTCCATTTCATCGGTGCTGAATTTTTCTAAAAAACTGTCATATGGTCACTAATTGGAAAAAGAACTGATGGAGCATCCATCATTATATTATGGATTGAAAGATTCACACACCCTCTTTTAGACTGAATCCTTGTTTTGAAGTAAATATAAATTTTTCAAGTGTGCTGATTTGATTTAATTTGACTTTGTTTTTGAAAGTCCAAATGTTACATTAGCTTAATTTATTTGGACAAATTAGGTTTTTTTTTTATTTCCACATTCTCCACATTTGCTAGAGTTTTTTTTTAATCAAAATGAAAGAAAGAAGGAAGAGAAAGAAAATGGTTACAAAGAATGAAAAGTTGGAGAAGAACAGAATGGATACAAAAACCATGGAGAAAGTAAGGAGTGGGGAAGGGGTAAAAGAAAGAAAGAAAAAGAAAACCCTGATTTCTAACCATCTTTTTCTTCTGTGTGATGAAGCTTGGATGGGTATCTTCGGCAGATGCGCCATTTACCAAGACGCTTGAAGAAATTCTCCTCTTCATCTCGCCCATTCTCCAGGCCACCTCCTGGTCCACCTTCAGACAGCTTCACTGCACTAGTGAATTTCACCTGAACAAATGAGGAGACAAGACTCATGTTCTGATGTGTTATGATTTCTCTACCAACTTTGCCATAGCAATGCATCACTTAAGGACAGGCAGTATTGTGGTACATTACTATAGCAACAGAACAGGAACTGTGCCCATATGTACCATGTGAGGATATTAAGTATTCTGTAATTTGGCTAGGTAGCCATTCCCCTTCTTTCACAGGGGTTCATACAGATACAAGTAAGGAAAAAGCAGCATGACCAACTAGTAAAGTACATTAGGTATATTCAGAGGACCCAGATAACCCTGAGTGAAAAGAACGAGCAGGAGAAACGAAATGTTAATTACACTGACACTTCATTCCTGTGACACTGTTCATATGGAAGACCAAAGAAGGCACAATGACAAATCTCTAGACAGCGTATAACAAGAATGAAACATGGAGCATATTTAACCCAGTTTTCTTCACTTCCCCAGAAGGAAGTCTTGAGATGCTGCTAGATACCAGTCATTACACTCTTCCTTTTCTGTTCTGTTGCTTAGACGCATATCCCCCCTGCTCACTGCTATGATAACATCATTTTACTGCCATCCTTATTCTGTTACCTCATCACTCATTGTTTACCTCTCAGCCTTTCAAATCACATGCATCCTCACAAAACTGTGTCTTTCAGCTGTTCCCTAATCTTTCCAAAGACCGACTGCTTCCAAAGCTCCTCTTCAGTGTATTTCTAGTGTGTCCCATACTACAGCACTTGGTGCTGCTTAGAAAAATACAGAAGGAGAATAATTTCTGTCCCCTTATGGACCATCTCCACTCTGCTCCTCCCTCCTCTCAAGGGAAGGGAAAAAGTCACCTGCCATTTTCAACCTCTTTCCTTGAGGGAGGACCTGTCTTACACTATGCTCAAGGGACAAATCCTGCTGCCTCCCCCATGGTGTGGTTATGCTGGACTTTGGGGAGAAGCAGGATTTGGGAGGTCTGCACAGGGCTGTGCAAGTGTAGCTCCACTGGATCTCTGTGCATGAAAGCACGGAGGGCAGGGAGGAGCATGGGTAACAGACCCACCACTGAACAGACTCTCTGGCCTTTCACTTCTGTGAGGGCTGGAGTGGAGGAATGCTAGGACCAAAGAGACTACTCCTGCCTTTTGTCTGGAACAGCTTCGCTACAATTCCATGGCCTGGGGGAAGGATTTCTCTTTCTCCCATCCCCCATCCGCACCTTCCTGCAGACCTCCTCCAGCCAAGATGTTATGCTGGATGTTGGGGAGTAGATATGCTCCCAAATATGGAAAGACAGACTCCTCCTAGCCTTTGCAGGTGAGGAGTTGCACCACTGTTGGCACTCTACCGAAAGCCCCAGCTCCTGAGGGTTTTGTCCCTGGGTCCCATCAGCTGCAATATCCATGCTGATCATAGTATTTTCTCTGGGAGTTAGAAGTGATCTGTGAAGTAGCCAGACCCTATCCCTTTATCCTCCCTACTAATCTGAAATGACACATTTACCTTAGAACTTTGCCTGATGAAAGACAGACGGTCTACAGAGCTGATATCCAGGAGGTCTTCCACCCCGTCGGCCAGCCCAGAGAGGGAAGAGCGTTTCAGCCAGTTCCCTGATGCAGATAAAGCCAGTCAGGACAATTCTGCAATTGCTCCAAGCTGAATACATCAGCAATACAGGCATATTTCTCTATAGCGCTGAAACAGTCGTACTGTGACATGAGAAAAGGGTGAAGGACGAGGCGTGTTCATGCTACATACATCAAAGACCATTGTTGAATTCATAACATGCGAGGCTGAGTTTTAGGATTGTAAAAGTTGAAAATCAACACGGGTCAGTGAGAAAGGATAAATAATATTTAGTCTTCCTTTCTTATTGAAGTCTGCTTGGAAAGCTTCTCTTAGAGAGTTAGGGCTTGTCTATACTTACCGCGCTGGTTCGGCGGCAGGCAATCGAACTTCTGGGTTCGATTTATCGCGTCTTGTCTGGACGCGATAAATCGAACTCAGAAGTGCTCCCCGTCGACTCCGGTAATCCTGCTCGCCGCGAGGAGTACGCGGAATCGACGGGGGAGCCTGCCTGCCGGGTCTGGACCGCGGTAAGTTCGAACTAAGGTACGTCGACTTCAGCTACGTTATTCACGTAGCTGAAGTTGCGTACCTTAGTTCGATTTGGGGGTTTAGTGTAGACCAAGCCAAAGGAAGGATGGTCCAGTGATGAGGGCTCCAGTCTAGGACTTGGGAACCCCAGGTTAAAGTCCCTGCTCTGCCATAGACTTTCTGTGTGACCTTGGGCAAATCACTTAGTCTCTCTCTCTGTTTCACTTCCCCATCTGTAAAATGGAGAAAATAGCACTTCCCTACCTCACAAGGGGTGTTGTGAGAATAAACATATTAAAGATTGTAAGGCACTCAGACACTACGTGTCTTTGCTATGCAGTATCCAACACACACACAGAACAGATCTATTCTATCTGCACATGCAGTATGTATATATAATATAAAGGGACATACATTTACCTATGGGGAGTTTCAGTTTCTTTCGGAGCGAGATCCGTCGGGAGCGGGAGCGGGAGCGCCTGTCGGTGGTAGTTCCAGAGTGAGCAGTGGTGCACTCCGACGTGTCCTGCTCTGACTGGCTGCTGGTATCACTTGCTGCACTCTGCGACTTGAACATCTTTCGCCAGAAGTCTTTGCGTCCCAGAACCACCCCTTGCATTTGCTCTTCGCTGCAAGAGAACACAACACAGGGTTAATAATACCTGACTGTGGTTTGTATGCTAAGTACATTTGAACAAGTTTCCCCTCTTCTAACCTCTCTTTGTTCCTTGGCATATGTTACTCAAAGAATTTAAACTTATTTTTCTTGATGTAATTTGTTAAGCTAGACAGTGTTCTCAATATAGCACAATGAAGACAAATTTTACCCTAGAGAGTTTACAGTCTAAAAAGTCATTCTGTTTTTCTGTCATTATGCTAAAGCAGCGTTTCTCACACTAGGGTCTGTGGATCTGGTACTCCAGGGAGTCTGTGAGTCATGCCCAGGGCCACTGGCCCCGCTGATCAACTCCTCTCCCTCCCTCCCAGTCCGAAGATCCGTATATGGTGAGCAAAATCAGGGCTCTTGAAAATCTCACATTGATAGACCAGTGTCCCAACTGATCAAATCTTTCTTCAGTTCTTGTTTTGTTCTTTACTCTTAGAAACCTGTAATACAAGACTAATATTTACTTACTGCTCTGGGGTCTGCTGAGGACGGCTGGAGATGTAACTACGACATTCATCAGGGGCAGATGATGCCTGGCCTTTATCAATAACAACACTTCCCACCTCGGATCTATGCAGACAATACAGACAGTCAAATAATGTTAACAGATGGCATATCTTGCTTCTCATATAATCAACATCGTTCGCTGATCACTGAATCCAGCACTTCTGAAAAACAAATTTAAATGTGTGCCCCCATTACAGCAACTGGCCTTCCTATGTGCATATCGTCATCAAAAATGTATTGGGACAAGAAACCAAGGCCAAGATTAGAGACTTACACAGGACTTTTTTAAAACCCCACTCCCGCTGTTATGGCAGTGGGTTCTGCGGAACCTGCGGGATTCCAGTTCCGCTGCAGGGCTCTACGCTAGTCACGCACAGGGCTCTAGCCAAGATTTTCAAAAGCTACTAGCAATGTTGGGAGCCTCATTTTGTAGGTGCTCAATCTGAGGTGCCAAAGCAGATTATCAGAAAGTATTGACTACATACTTCTGGCAATCTTGGCCAGTGTGGTCTGCATGTCTCCGAGGCCAAGAAAATCATGCGACAAATCTGATGCTGCCAGTTTACATGAGACTAATTCATTTAGTTCTGTTTGAAACTCCCTTTTTGATTCATACTTATTCTTTTGACTCACAGTTGAATGCAACGCATCCCAAGACAGCATTTCAAAGGAATAAAGCAACCTAGGTTTCTTTTGTATCATGCTCCCCACTCCTGAGTATAGGCATTCAGACCAACAGCTCTCAGCACCTCAACGTACTGATGCTAATACTAAGCCATGTCCACATGATGTTGGGGGTGGGGTTGCAATCATCCCTTCACACTCAACCTCCATCCCTCCTCTTTCTTTCTCCTGTTTCTCTACTCTTCCATCCCCCAGAATTTCTGCTGCTTTGCTATCTTATTTCCTTTGTATAAGTTATTTCTGTTAGGCTCCACATTTTTCATGGCTACTTCCACAGCTGCCACACTTTATTAAATTTTAAGTGTGGCTTCTGTCACTGCCACACTCAAGTCCTGTACATCAGGAGCAGACATGTGCTAACAAGTTGAAAACAAACAACCCCCTGTACTTTCCTACATTTGTGTTTGTCGTCAGATGTTTGGCTGCGTGCGTGTGTTCTCCAGGTGTGCTGTCCCAGCTCTGCGCAGACAGCTGGCACAGTAGATCTCGAGCGAACCACCCACTGACCACAAAATTAATTAAGGTGCGAAGGCGCTTGGTCAAATTTATTGCCGACGAAGCACGGTGCTAATGCCCCGGCTCAATGGGTACAGGTACACTAACATGTGTATGCTCGTGACAATGGACCGTCTCAGTTAGTGGTGGGACTTTCTACTATCCCCTAGGCCAGACAAAGATATTGCTTCTGAGATACATCTTTATATACCAAAACAAACAAGTTATGTATCACTCCTGACTTATCAGGGTGCCACCCTCTGACATACTGGGTGTCACCCATTGCCTTGTATCATTACCTTGTAGGTTCAATCAAAACATCTCTATTCATTATGTTGTCATCCTGACCTTATCCTTAAGATGGGTCAGCATGTTCCTGTTATCTTTGGGGAATTTGTTTATCAGGGTGTTCTGGTACCTCCCTTCTGGAATGTGCTTGAGTGAGTGTTTTGTGCCCAGCACCTCTTAGGAATATGTGTTTTTACAATATCAACCCTATGCTTGCCAAATTCTGTGAGCAGGGCCTGCCTCTTGCTCACAACTTCACTTGCTAATATAAAGCAAAATTTTGACCATTACTTTAGCCCAGGTCTCAGGCCTCAGGCCAGGCCTCTGATACAAGGCCTTATGTTTCAGGCCCTCTTACTACAGTGTTCAGCATAATAAGTTATACAACAGTTTATAAATCATTCAGACACAAATCTCTCCCAAACACAAACTTTTTGCTCCCCGGAGGTTTCAGATCCTGCTCAGTTGTTTCGTCTGTTTTCTTCCCTGGAATTAACTTTTCAGCACTGTCCAAAAGGGCGCTCAGTGCCACCCTTCTAAAAACATTCCCATGAGCCTCCTTGATAAATTGGACCAATTGCCGGATATCACAGTACAATCCCTGAATAACAAAGGAGAGAGCGAGAGAGCTGTGTTACTCAGTTTGCATACAAGCAGGGAGGGAAACAAATATTCCTTTTGTATGCACTCGACAAATACAGAGGTACCGCAGGTCAGGACTGAGTTACCTTAGTAGGACTGTACTCAGGAAGCTTGCACAGCACCTACCAGAACTGGGTCACATCCAGCTTATGTAAACCGGCATATCTCCATTGAAGGCAATGGAACTACACCTCTACCTCGATATAACGCTGTCCTCGGGAGCCAAAAAATCTTACCGTGTTATAGATGAAACCGTGTTATATTGAACTTGCTTTGATCCACCGGAGTGCACTGCTTTACTGCGTTATATCCAACTCCGTGTTATATCGGGTAGCGTTATAGCGAGGTAGAGGTGTACTCTGACTTACCCCAGCTGGGGATCTAGCCCATTATTCCTAGCTCCAGTTTAGTGCTACTAGTCTTTCCTTTTCATTAATGTCAAATTCACAATTAAACAAATCGAGTCCCCATTTGAAGACACAGGGGATCAAAGACCAAACACAGTGTATGACCCTATGCTGTCTGGGTCAGATTTGCCCCTGACAAACACCTGAAGGATATGACTTTTTCTTAAACTTGTCTGGCTAGCCATGCCAATAAAGTCTCATTGAATCGAGCCCTGATTTTCAAGCCCAGCTGCTTTATGAGGGAGAGAGGAAATTCAACTTGTAAAACCTGCACCTAAAGCCTCACCAGGTTTTCAGAGCTATGCAGTTCATGCGTAGTGGAAGCGCAGCGAGTGATCAGTGACTTGAACATGGCGCTGACAATAATACCTTCCACACTTTGGGCCGTAGACTTGTTGTCCACTGTGGTGAAGTTATTTCCAAATCCAGCCTTGTCTGCAAAATGCAAGCACAATAAACCACACAGCTTGGCTGAGATGTGTTAACAAATTACAGATTAAATACATAATTACTTTTTAAATGTATTAAAAGACGTAAATCACCCAGAATCATATGTTCAATTTTTGTGACCCTACCTCATAAACAATACAGCAGATATACAAGTTGCACAAATAAGAAGAGGGATAGAAAAATCTGCCATTTAAAGAGAGATTGAAATGATCAAAACTGTTTATCCTCTCCCTTTATCGCCTCTCTAAAACAGAGGGATACAAAATAACAAATGGAATAGGAAAGGCAATTCAGGCATCCCTGTTTCCCCACTCAGATAACACATAACAAGGGGGCACTCAACTAAATTGAAAAGCAATTTAAAACTGATGACAGGAAATTCTTTTTAACCAATGAAACTGCTCTCACAAGGTACTATGGAGGCCAAGATCTCAGAATAATTCAAACAGAAGATTAAACATTTATATAGATAACAAAAACATCCACAGTTCCTTAGACAGGGCAAAAACATTCACAAGAGAGGGCTTATCCCTTGAAGGGATAAGCCAATGTGTAGCTGATGGGTGTTAAGAAGAAACTTGCCCTGTGGGCTGGTTATTTCACAGTTGCCCACTATGATGTTTCTTGCACCTTTCTCTGAAGTGACTGGGATCATAGACAAGGAGATAAACTACTTGTGTGTTTTGATATGGCAATTCCTATATTCCAAATGCCCACAATTAGCTACTTATGCATGCAATGACCAATGTACCATATATACATAGAACCAGGGCCGATGGGGGGGCGGAGGGGGAGAAGTCAGTACAAATTACCGGTGCCCGGCGGTCCAGAAGGGGGCCTGGAGCTCGGCTTCCCCGGCTTCCCCCCAATCTCATCGGCCCTGTTTAGCCAGTCCGCCCTTGCTTGGGGGCCCGAAAATTTTTTTTCACCGGGGCTTGAACCCGCTCTCGGCGGCCCTGCATAGAACTGTTTGCCTAACTTAAAAGAAATGGACTTACACTGTATGCACATAAATCTGAATGCTCCTATTCTTGTTTACATGATCTGTTTAGCTATTTGCTTCCTCACCTTAGGCTCTGCAGAGAGATTTAATGCTCAATTATATCTCCATTCAGACTAAACACAGAATGCACAGTCCACTCCAGCTGGCATTTGGTCATGTTATTAAGCAGAAAACCTCGTGCCTGAGGCATAGTTGAGAGAAAATTTTCTTTCACAAAGCCGTAAACAAACAGGTAGGATGCATTAAAAGAGAGAGCACGTATGCTTCTCTAATTCCAATTGTACTGGAAATAAAAGAATTTATAGGGCCAGACCCTCAGCTGGTGTAATTCGAAGTAGTTCCAGTGACTTTAATGGAGTTACACTGATTTACACCCGCTGAGGATTTAACCTAGTCATTACAATTACATTTTGCCTTTAGAAATTCACTGCACCTTTTTGAAAATGGCAGCCAGCATCCCCTATGGTGTGTCATCGAGGAAAATGTGACTGGGGCTTGTGATGCCAGCCGTACTTACTGTCAGTGACTGGCTCCATGCAGAATCCTAGCAAAGCGTGAAGGAAATCCACTACATTATTGAGGGAATCTCTGTTCACATAGTCCCTCATGGTCTGCCGGAACTGCATTTTATCCAGCTTGTACAGCTTTGTAAGGCAATTCTGAGCCTGTGAAGATATTACAAAAATGAGAAGTATCTGCTTGAATTTTGGTAACAGTTGCAGGGTCCGTCAGGTGCATTTCTGCCCTTGTTTTGCCAGTGCTGCGTTATTATAAGTAATCTCACCTACTAGCCAAAAAGTTCAAATACCACAACAAGATATGGGCTCTCAGCTAATGCCAACAATGCAATTCAGTAATAGGAGCCATTACACCACATTATCTTTTGGAGAAGATATTAAATCAAGGTCACTTCTGCCCTCCTCTTGCAGTCCTCCAAATGGAAGTTAAAATTTCAGTGCTGGTGAAATGAGTAGGAACCCAGTTACCCTGGCCAACACTTACAGTATAAACGTTGATAAAACAGACTGTGGTGTAGGGATGTCAGATTCTGAGTCTATGGCCCACAGCCAACCCTGTTCATGTGTTTATCTGACTCCAGTGACCAATTCAGATGCTGCAGAATGCAAACTTTTATTTACAAAAATAATTCAGTGTTGACTCTTGATTGCAAAGTTAACTATTTAGATGTGACCCAATGCAGTGAGGTATTAGAAAGCCTGAAATATCTGCTCCAAGAGATGGGTGAATTGTCTGTTTCCTCACAGTGTGGTGTTGGTTCTGAAGCCCAGTGGTAATACTGTGATTTTCTAATAACTCAGATGCACGCATTGTGCATGCAATTACCACAGTGGTGCATTCAAAACAGCCTGGCCAAATAAACAAACAGCAGAAATAGCAGTCATCCCAAAAATGCACTACAAATCTCTTTCCATAAAGACCCCAGATCAGCAAGGCACTTAGGCACATGCTTAACATTAAGCATGTCCCACTGAGGCTAACAGGACTCTTCACATGCTTAAACTCAAGTGTTTTGCTGGATCAGGGCCTAAACAATGCAAAACTTAACGGTAATTTTACTAAGTAATAGCTTGGTTGCTACATACCGAGCGATTCTGGACCCTTGTTCTTTGTGCAAACCTCCCATTGCCATCATTGGGTTCTCTGCCACCTAGTGATGGCTGCACATGACACTAGCATTGTAGTCCTGTCTCTCTGGTACCATAATGGCAAACAGAATTTGGCTCTCTCCAAAGAGTAAGTTTGACAGCCCTAAGGCCCTGATCCAATTCCCACGGAAACAAACTGATCAGCCCAAGGGAAAGACTCCCATTAACTTTAATAGTCTTAAGCATTAGAGGCCTGATCCAAAGAGTATAGTGTGAAGTATTGCTGACTGAGTCATGGATGCTATGTTTGCCTACACAGTCATGACCAGTATCTTCCTTGCTGCTTTGGAAAGCATGTTGAGGAAGCTTGTGCAGAAAGGCACTATATGAAAATAAATTCTTTTCTATTTTTTTCTTAGTTTCACATCCCTGACTCTGAAGGTTTATATAGACAGGAAAACGGTGGGGCAAATTACAGTGAAACAGGAGAACTGGTGAATTAGGATTTAAAAAGGAAAAAAAAAAAATAAACTCAGCACACAGACATTTGGAATTGCCTGATGACTATTTTGTGTTTTCAGTTAAAAACAAAATTAATTATAATTTTTGTCTCCAGGAAAACAACTAGCTGGATCCTCTAATGCGGTGCAGCTGCTTTGCATTGCACTGTCAGCATAATCTGAATTTAAAGCTGTAGAAGCCAGTCCGCAGATCACACTACTGCGAAGCAGTGTAGATCTGTTTTAGGGACTCTGACGTTACTCCTTATTCTTGCTGCTAGTATAGTTTGGACAAGGAAGCACTGCTAAGATGACCCTATGCCACACCCATCCTCACTTGTGGCCATTACAGCCCAGCATAAATTAAAGCAATTTTTTAACTGCCCAAACCAGAGCAGCGGGACCAGCCTGCACAGAGCAGCTTTAGAATCAGGGGAATGCAAAGGAGAATTTTAAACACAGGATCTGCTACTTAGGCGCTCTGTGTTCCATCCCTGGCTCAGCCACAAACTTCCCGTGTAAAACTGGGCAAGTCAGGTAGGCCTGAATTTTTAAATGTCTTTAGGCATTGCTGTGCTCAGTGCTGCAATGCTTAACTTATTTAGGAGCCTAAAGCTTATTTTCAAAAGGGATTTAGGTTCTTAAGTGCCTAAATCGCTTTTGAAAATGAGACTTAGGCGTTGCAGTACAGAGCGCAGCAATGCCTAAATACCTTTAAAAATCTGGACCTTAGTTTTTGTGTGTCTGTTAAATAGGTGCAATACTTCCCTGTCTCATGGGGTGTCATGAGAACTATGAAGCACTCAGCTTCTATGGTGATGAGGTCAGATAGGTACTTAGATAGAAAGATCTGACCCAATATGCTGACAAAAGCCAGAATAAGAATCAGCAACCAGTACCTTCAGGAGTCCTATCTTTTAAAGTTCCAGTCCTTATTCTGGGGTTTTACAGCCTGAATCAGTCTCTTGGAATAGGTAAAAATGCTCAGTAAATGGCAAGGAAACATTCATCAGAACTAAAAGCATGCAAACAAACTGCAAAGGAAACTGAAGGAAACAGAAATACATCTGCATTTTATAATGTAATCAAACACTTTGAGAAGTTTAACTGTTCCTGATCTTGACTAGAGCTGGGCAATTTTTTTTTTTTTTTTTTTTTTTCAGCAAATATAAAATTTTCTGGACAATGTATTTGGGCGGGGGGGGTACTGAAACTATTCGCGAATTTGGCAAATTGTTTCATCTGAAAAAATTATTTTGGAAATGTTGAAACAATTTTGAAAATGTCATTTTGACTTGACATTTGAAATGTTTCATTCAACCCAAATAAAAATTTTCAGCTTTTCATTTTGGCAAGAAAAAAACATCAGTTTCAGTTAAAAAGAAACAGATTTTTTTTTCACGTTTTTCGGTTTGGCCACCAATCCGAAAAATCAATTATTCGCTCAGCTCTAGCCTTGAGCTCATATCACTCTGAGGTTCAGGATCTACAGCTAAATGCTTTGAATTCAAGGCTCAGTATCAAAATACAACATGCTGCATGCACGTCTACTGTCAACTTTTTAACTAACTGAGACAGTTAAGTGGGGGGTGTCATATAAAATCCCCCACTCTAGGCCTTATTTATAGCCAGGTCTCAATCCGACCTCCACCATTTCGCAGGCACAGTCTACACCCGCTAATGGAGCCAATAGGAATGCTCACTGTAGCAAGCATGATGGCCAGTAAAAAGTGTTTGCGAGACTGGGCCTTTAAAATGCACCTGTTTGGCAGGACACTGGGCACTGTGTTCCCATTGAAATCCCCTATACCTGAGTTTTAATTCTCTGGGATGCAATCACAGCAATAACTGAGCAATTCTGGGCTCTGTATGCTGCTTGTCTGGTATCAAAGGGTCAGAAAACTAGATAAAGCTGCCTCATGATGGAGGAGGGGGTCTTTTGCCGTCCTCCTGCACAGACTGCAGTATGGGAGCATGCCTGGAGCACAGTGCAGCCTGGCTAGTCAGGGTTGCTGGAGCAGCCCATAAGCAGACATTCAAGGCCACCAGAAGGTAACTCAGGGCTTGTCTACACTTACGGATTTTTGTACCGATGTAACCAAACTGATATAGTCACCACTGTAAACCTCCCCAGTGTAGCCATGTTGCACCAGTGTACAAAAGTGACTCTTGCTAGTGCAGTATGTCCACGCTAGGGCTTTGCAAATCTGCATGGCAGAGAAGCCCCTGGGGCTGCTCTAAACTGTTGGGCCCGAGACTTGCCCCTAGCAGGGCCAGGAATTTGAAAGGGACAAAGATGGTTTAAGCGGCCATTGTCTCCTCTTGGCTCAGCTGTAGAGCTCAGTAGGTGCAGCTGAGATTGGGGGCCAGCATTTAATGATGAATATAAAGGAAGCTGTGTGGAGGGGGAGAGTGGGGGCTTCTCAACATCAGCAGACTCATTTCAGAAAGAAGGGGTTGGGGAGAACTGGAATCTGCTTTAGTTCTCTTACATTCTCCTGGAATACCTGGTGTCTCAGACGATCTCCAGAGAGCCCTCGGTGTCCTTCTCCGCAGCCATAAGCACAGCCCAGGGATTTCACTATTTTGATCAGCATCGTCAATGCCAGCCTGTGGGTGCTTATGGGAGTGCTTTCATCCTAAGAGCAGCAGAGGGGAAATGACACCACGTGACACTGAGGTCAGGTAACTGGCATACCTTTAACATTTGCTCAGAACATATTGCTGCACATTCTTGCTTGAAAACAGTCCAATATTAGTCTGAATAGCTACGTAACTCTTGAAAATCCTACTGACTTATCTATTCAAGCTCAGGGCCTAATCCTTCAAAAACTTGCTACCAGGTGCAATTCTGACTACAATGAGCACTAATGTCAATTGGGGTACTCCTAGAATTCAGTTATCTGCCAGGCAGTAAGGGTCAGATTGTGCTACCTGGACTGATAGTGAGCACTACTTTACTGAAAGTAGTCCCATTGAAATCCATGGGTCTACTCATAAAGCACTACAGACAGGAGTAAGTGGGGCAGGACTAGGGTTACCATATTTTGTGCCTCCAAATGGAGGACACTCCACGGGGCCCCGCCCCCGCCCCCGCCCCAACTCCGCCCCTTCCCCAAAGTCTCCGCCCCCTCCCCTGCTTCCCGCGAACATTTGATTCGCGGGAAGCCTGAAGCAGGTAAGGTAGGGTTACCATACGTCCGGATTTCCCCGGACATGTCCTCCTTTTGTGTGCTAAAAATAGCGTCCGGGGGGAATTTGTAAAGCTCTCACAATGTCCGGGATTAGCAGAGAGTGGCTGGGAGGGCTGCAGGGAAGTCCCGGGCTGGACTCAGGAGCAGCTGTAGAGGAGCCGGATCCGCCCTGCATTCTGAGCAGGCAGCTCCTTTGCAGCCCAGTCCGGCAGCACTGTGCAGGGCCAGACCGGGTTTTGTTGTGCAGGGCCAGACCGGGTTTTGTTGTGCAGGGGAGCTCAGCCACGTGTCCGGCTCGGCTGCACAGAGCCCAACACTCTGTTCTGAGCAGCAGGGTAAGGAGGTCAGGGGGCAGGAAGGTTCTGGAGGTGGAGGTCAAGAAACAGGGGGGGCTTTTTGGGGGCAGTGGAGAAAGTTTTGGGCAGTCAGGGTACAGGTAGGGGGTAGGGTCCTGGGGGGCAGTTGGGGGGGGTCTTAGGAGGGGGCAGTTAGGGGACAAGGAGCGGGGGGGGGGTAGGGGGCTGGGAGTTCTGGGGGGGAGCTGTCAGGGGGCAGGAGTGGAGAGAGGGATCGGAGCAGTCAGGGGACAGGGAGCAGAGGGGTTTAGATGGGTTGGGAGTTCTGGGGGGGGCTGTCAGGGGGCAGGAGTGCGGAGAGGGATCGGAGCAGTCAGGGGACAGGGAGCAGAGGGGTTTAGATGGGTTGGGAGTTCTGGGGGGGGGCTGTCAGTCGGTGGGGAGTGGTTGGATGGGGCGTGGGAGTCCCAGGGGTCTGTCTGGGGGTGGGGGTGTGGATAAAGGTTGGGGCAGTCAGGGGACAAGAGGCAGGGAGGCTTAGATAGTCCTGGGGGGCAGTTAGGGGCAGGGGTCCCAGGAGGGGGTAGTCAGGGGACAAGGAACGGGGGGAGGGTTGGGAGGTCAGGGGGGGGCGGGAAGTGGGAGGGGCTAGGGCGGGGCTCCTCCCGTCCTCTTTTTTGCTCGCTGAAATATGGTAACCCTAAGGTAAGGGGGGTGTGGGGGGAGGAGGCGCGCCCAACACTGCCGGCCCCCGGGCCCCCGGCCGAGCACCCCCGGCCCGCCCAACACTGCCGGCCCCCGGCCGAGCACCCCCGGCCTGGCCCCCGGGTCCCCAGCCGAGCACCCCCCGGCCACCCGGCACCGCCGGCCCCCGGCGGCCTGGCGCACCCCCCGGCCGCCCGGCACCGCCGGCCCCTGGTGGCCCGGCGCACCCCCCGGCCGCCCGGCACCGCCGGCCCCTGGTGGCCCGGCGCACCCCCCGGCCGCCCGGCACTGCCGGCCCGGCGCACCCCCCGGCCGCCCGGCACCGCCAGCCCGGCGCACCCCCCGGCTGCCCGGCCCCTGGCGGCCTGGCGCACCCCCCGGCCGCCCGGCACCGCCGGTTCCCAGCGGCCCGGCGCACCCCCCGGCGGCCCGGCACCGCCGGCCCCCGGCGGCCCGGCGCACCCCCCGGCCGCCCAGCACCGGCGGCCCCGGGCCAGCCCCCGGCCCAGCGGCGCCGGATTTTCCCGGACATTTCCGGCTTTTTGGGATTTCCCCCCGGACGGGAATTTGAGTTCCAAAAAGCCGGACATGTCCGGGAAAATCCGGACATATGGTAACCCTAGGCAGGACCAAGTCCTAAGGAACTCAGGGATCAGAACCCTTTGCCATCGAGTCAAGTAATAAAATGAAGTCTGTGTTATCATCTAGTGGATGAGACCCAGGACGTGGAGTCATGAGATCTGGGTTCTATTCCTAGCTCTGCCATGGATCTGCTGTGTGACTCTGTCTGTCTTGTCTCATTAGATTGTAATCTCCTCAGGGCACTGTCTGTCTCTTGAGGCTTGTTTACACAGTGCCTTGAATGTGGGAGCCTCTATGTGCTACTGTAAGATAAATAATAAAAAGTTGAAAAATTCAGCAATAATTTTTCCTGTTTTAAAACAGCAGTTGTGCAGTATGTAAAATAGCACCTATTCAGGGCATCAGGAATACGTGTTTTATATGAAAAATGCAGCCGGGCTAGGCCAATTAGGGCTGCTTAGCAGAGTTGCTTTGCTTGGGTAGTCACAGCAAAGGGCGCTGAATTCTCCGTGGTGATGAATGCTCTGGGTTTGATGTGGGTACTGCACTGACACAAATGAAGATGTCTGAGTGGTGCCTAAAGGAAAGAAAACCTAGCAGTTTCCCAAAAAACAGAGAGGGAAAAGGAAATGATAATTACTCACCCACATATACATACAAATACACACACACACAGACTGGACATACCTTATGTCACATGCATGTGTTCTCTATATTACATGGTACACAAACATACCTTTTCTTGATTTTTATCATTCTTTTCATAAGGTCCTCCACCTCCTCCTCCGCCACCTCCATCAGCTCCGCCACCTCCTCCTCCACCACTTCCTCCCCCTCCACCTTCTTCGCCTCCCCCATCTCCAGTTCCACTGACTGGGGCGGCCCCGAATCCACAGGCTGGGCCGCCCGAAGCAGCCCCCTTGAGCTGGAAGGATCCCTCACTCGGTCTCTTTTCCGCTGACTCATTTTCCTTGTTCTCACTCTTCCTTCTGACTTTCTCCACGCACGGCACCACGCCAAGCTGCAGCAGGCACTCAACGATGTTCAACGCCACATCACAGATCCGGGAGCTGATGTCGTGGTTCAGGACCAAGTAAACGGCCTTCAGAACCACCTAGAGAAAGAGGACAACGTGTTTTGGTCAGACTTGTTTTCTGTATTATCATCATCATCATCATTTCGTATTTGTATTACCATGGCACATAGGGGCCTTAGTCATGGACAGCTTACAATCTAAATGTAAGTCAAGAGGCAAGAGGTGGATACTGACACACAGTTGGGGAGCACAAGGAAACAATGAGACAATATTGGTCATATGGTAGGCAGTGGTCTTAGCATACCAATGGTCTAACCATCATCAAGTTTTGGTAGGCATCCCAGCAAAAGAGTTTTGAGGAGGGATGTGAAGGAGGATAATGCATTTGTTTTGCAGATGTTTATGAGGAGTTCCTCCCAGATGTAATGGGCAGCATGGGAAAAAGCACGAATTTAACAAGTGGTCGATGGAGGATGGTGTTACAGGCCAACTGGAGGCAGAAGTCAACAAACACCTCGATGGTGAATGAGAGAGGATAGAGAGGGTAGGAATAGGCTATGAAGGGCCTTGAAAGTGAAGACAAGCAGCTTTATGTTCAATGTGATAGAGGAGGAGGAGCCAGTGGAGGGATGCAAAGAGAGGGGTGACATAGTCAAAGCAATGGGCTAGGAAAATGATATTTGCAGCAGGATTCTGAATGGATACGAGCAGGGCAAGATTGCATTTACCAAGGGCTGAGAGATGGACATTGCAGTCACTGAGATGCCAGACTATGACAGCCTGGACAAGAATTTCAGCTCTGTGGATGGAAAGTAAAGGCCGTATCACAGAGATGTCATTCAGAAAGAATCCACAAGGTTTAGATATGGCCTGGATGTGAAGACCCTCAGAGAGATCTGAGTCGAAGATGACACCCAGGTTATGGGCATGAGCAATAGGCAGGATGTTGGGGTTGTTCACAGCAGTTGAGAAGGCAGAGGGGGAAGTTCTTGTGGGGGTGGAAAGATTAAGAGCTCAGTTTTAGCCATGTTGAGCTTGAGCTAGCAGCTAGACATCCACAAGGCCACGTCTGTGAGACAGGCTGAAATTTTAGTTTGGGCAGAAGGAGAGAAGGTCTGGAGTGGAAAGATAGATCTGTGAGTCATCAGCGTAGAGAAGGCAGTTGAATTTGTGTTTGCGAATGAGATTGCCCAGAGGCAAGGTATGGAGGTAGAAGAGAAGGGGACCCAGGACAGAGCCCCGTGGAACCTCCCCAGAAAGCTGGTCGGGAGGATGAGGAGGATCCTCAAGGACATGCTGAAGGAGCGATTAGAGAGGCGGGAATGAAAACCAGGAGGAGTCAGACATGGAGGCCAAGGGAGGACAACATTCCAAGAAGCAGTGAATATTTTAAATGCAAGGGTTTGATTTTGAATGTCGTCTTCTCCCTTGGCTAATGTGAGAGTTTGGATTCACTCACTCACTCTACAGAAGGAAGAAGGTAATGATCTGCCAAAGCCAGGATGGTGGTGGGCTTTACTGAAATTTTGACATGGATGAATCTCTCTCCCTTCAAGGAAGTCTACTTCCCTCATGAAGATCTTATCTGCTGGTCCAGTGTCAGAAACCTCTGTGATAGCACTAGGAAATGACTCATGGTCTACTGGGTAGGGCACAAGAATGCAGGTCAGGAGATGTGGGTTCTAATCCTCTTCTGCTACTGACTTAGTGTATAAACCTGAGCAAGCCACTTCCCCACCCAACTGACAGGGACCATCTCTTACTATGTGTTTGTATCACTGACTATGTTAGGATCTGCCAGGCAGATGTCTATGTGCTTGACTACTTCTGTTAATTTTAATTCTTACTAAATCTTGTTAAATGTGAAGGATTCATCTCAGCAAGTACACTGAAATGATCTCTCTTTTCATTACAGCCAACTGCAAGGATCTGTAAGGCAGATGCAGTAAGAGGAGAGATGGTTACTTGAGGAATTCTCTGCTTCCGAACAATTGACAAGTCTTTTAGCATACCAGAGGAAGGATCATAAATGAGAAGAAAGAGAAGGAAACGTTCTCTGTTATAATTTCTTTGCTTTCCTAGGTTTCAGTCAGAACGTTATGGGTGTATTCTCCCTTGGTGCACATGTATTACTCTCGTTAAGAAGAAGAGAAGTTGCATTACTTGAAAGACTACATCCTTTAGTATTTTTCAAATGTACCCTACTGGTCTTGAATGACCTTCCTGCAGTGCTGGAATGGATAGGTATATAAAGAGACTATGGAAAAAAGATCTCTCAGGTTAGCTCAATGGCACAGCTGCATTGACAGAAGAGGGCTGAGGCTTTTCTTGTTCTTTTGCCAATTACCGAAAGATCCAGCATGCCGTTCTTGTGGACAAAGTTGTTGGTGCCGTCAATGTGATCCGTGTCCTCCAGGCAGCTGTAATTGATGCAGGAGTCAGTCAAACTCCGTGGGAGATTGGCGCAGGCCAGCGGCTCATGGGGCATCTCTGGAATGGGCACTTGGTTGCACAGCTTCCGCATGTGCTCGCTGAAGAAGTCTGCGTAGCCCACGTTGAATGAGGCCAGGGTGGTGTTGAAGGTGGCCACAGTGATGGTAGAAATCTGGGATCGCACTGTAAGACAGAAAACAGGTATCTTGGCCTTTCCCATTTTAGTGACAAAATTACCCATTCCGGCTGTGCTTATTACTGTAATTAGCGCCACAGGCAATAGTGTAATTTGTTTTTTTATTTCTAAATATGTCAGCACATACGTATCTTAGGGATCAATTAGAAACGTGAGCATCACAGCTCTCCAACTTTTAGTAAGCCTTTTGGATACGGAGCTGACCTAGTGCATGGCAAAATGCTCCTGGAACAAATGCAACTCAGACATGAGGAATCTGTACGGCAGCCTGGAGAGGAGAGCTTTGCCCGAGATGTGTAAGCACCAGAGATGAGGGAGACGTGTCTACGCTGGATTTGAACTGACACAAATCCAGCCTTTCTGGGGCTATTCAGAATTGTTCAGAGAGTGACTTCGGAAAATGAATCCCAAATGCTCACTTCACGCCACCCAAATACATCTTCCTCTACTAGCTGTGTGGCCTGGTAGCTCATTCACCAATAGATAGTGCCCTGCCCAGCATGGGGGTGTAAGGTAAAAGACGGTGCTCCTGTGCAGGGGGCAGCAGGCAGGCGCACACCACAAGCACTAAGAAGCATAAGGGCCTCTCAAAGGAGACAGGGAGAGCGGGACTCTGTCCTCTCAACCCACCCCCGCAGTAACCAGCAGAGCTGGATCCAGTAACTGCATGCTCCATCTTTCCAAAGGGTGCAGCAGCAGCTGCGCTCGCAGCCTGGTCCTGGAGGCACTTCAATCTGCTCGCTAAGAAGGGCTGTGGCTCCAAGCTACTAGCTAGCCTGCCATGTTTCAAACTAATTCCAAACCATTTTGTGCCAGGCTTCCAGTTGGAATCTGGGGGCTCAAATGAACTAAATGAAGAAAAGAATTCCACCAAGTCTGAGATCTGCATTGGGTCTGCCCCAAAGGCTCAGTGGGTACTGCAGGGCCCCCTCCGGTTCAGTGGCATATCAAGCCACTAGGAGGCTCAGCATATGGTGCCTTCAGGATGTTGGTGACAACCTGCTCTACACCTCCATCTTTATGGACCCAGTTGAGCAATGTATTCAGCATCTGAATGAGACTGACTGCAGGGCAACCCAGAGAATGACGACTGTGGGCAAAACAGGTGGAAGCAGTGGCAGAAATTATATCAGGCGCCTAGATTGAAGGTGCACAGCTATGTTTTGCTACTCAGGTTCTTCCCTGAGGGGCTATGTGCGGAATCCCACGTTGCAGCAGTGGTAGGACGTTATCTAGTGAGAAGTGTTGTGTCGCAACCCCCCCCTGAGCCCTGTCTGGGGCAGAATGACTCAAGCACTCAGTTCTATGGCTAAAAACGGCATGGTTTCCTTTTATTCCTGTAAAACATGCTTTTAATGTAGGGCTGGGTGAAGTGTGAATCAATATTTGGAGGACATTTTCACAAAAGCTATATCCTCCTCTTTTTTTCTTTTGCACATCAACATTTTGAATGAAAAATTGCATTGCAATTTCAAATCTTGAAACTTTTTGGCCAGCTCTATTTCTTTCCTTGCTAAAATCTTCAAAGCTCACTAGTACCTTGGACTGTGGCTGCACACAAATAAAAATATTAGCTAGTCAAGTCAGAACAAATAAAACACAGAGCTTCAGTAACTGGACAAATTCCTACACAGAGGTGGACAATGCACCACCAATATTAGTGAGAGTGGATTGCCACTGAGTTAATTATCTAGAGTCCCTTTCCTTTCCAGGATGAATGGATTTTATATTTTATGTTTTATAGAAAGAACATGTTCAAATGACAATGGAAGAGGAAGGATGACCCAGTGGTTAGGGCATTAGCCTAGAACTTGGGCAACCTGGGTTCAATTTTCTGTGCTGCTACTGACTTCCGGTGTGACCTTGGACAAGTCACATAGCTTCTCTTTGCTCAACTCTCCACCAATAAAGATAACAGCACTTCCTGCCTCACAGAGGTGTTCTGTGGATAAAAACGGAGAGGTGCTCAGATACGGCAGTGATGGGGGCCATCTGAGTACAGCAGAACCTCAGAGTTACGAACACCTCAGGAATGGAGATTGTTCATAACTCAGAACAAAACATTAGTTGTTCTTTCAAAGGTTTACAACTGAACATTGACTTAATACAGCTTTGAAACTTTACTATGCAGAAGAAAATGCTGCTCTCCCTTTATTTTTTTTAGTTGTTGACGTTTAACACAGTACTGTACTGTATTTGCTTTTTTTGTTTTTGTCTCTGCTGCTGCCCGATTGCGTATTTCCAGTTCCAAATTAGGTGTCTGGGTGACTGGTCAGTTCATAACTCTGGGGTTCGTAACTCTGGGGTTCTACTGTACCAATAACCGATGGAAGCCTTAAATGTTTTCTGCACTTGGCTAAAAGGGAGGCAGTAGCTGTCTATGCTTGACTCCCGCCTTCCACACCCTAAGGCAGGAAAACTTCTCATTAGTAAGAGTGCCAGCCTGTTAAGACTGAGGTATCTTGTATAATTTTAGCAGCCCTACTATAGAGAAATTGTGGCAATGCACTTGTTCTATTGGTAGCCAGTTCTGTTATTGTAAGAGGAGGGGGTCTTAGCTCTGATCGGGTGTCCATATGCTGATAGGAGCAATTACAATCTTCCTACCTTTATGGCTCTGGCCATATTAAATGGATACAGCACTTTTATCAACTTCCCAGAACTGCCAACCCCAAGTGCTCAAAAATCATCAGTCAGGTCCAAAAACAATCATGAGATTATTGTTAACCCTCATGATTTTTAAGCCAAATTCTGGGTTCTTTTTCCTTGCCTTCTATTTCTTGGGCCTTTAGGGTTTCACTTGCTTCATTTTTTTCAAGCTTTTCCCTGAAATCATGTGGGTTAGAAATGAACTTTTTAAAAATAAGGTGAAAGCTGAGATTCTCATGCAATCTTTTGATTCCAGCAGCTGGGTCTTTCAGAAAACCACCAAATATTGTGAGACACACAATGAAATCACAAGAGTTAGCAAGATTGACTTCCTGCCCTAAACTTCTGTGCAGTGTTCCTGTACACTGTTAAAAAGGTGCTGTGTCCCACCCTAGAGGTAGGTGCATGTCCTTTGTAAGAGATTATAATAATAATCCTAAATAGGACAAAAAGAAGAAACAATGAGATATATAGAAAAACCAGAAAGGGAAAGAGGAGATTAATCAGATATTAACAAATTAAAAAAATAAAACTATCTCAGCCTCCTGACGTCCACACTCCAGTGCGGTATTTGCTCATCGCTATATTTGACACACCTTCTTTGACCGTATTCTCTCCGTGGCTGTTTGAGTGGTCAGGCAAGTCAGTGACCAGGGTGTGATGAGAGTGAGAATGTCTAGCACTCAGGCTCTCCATCTCCGTTGCAGTGTCAGAGCTCCCCCGCCTGGTGAACTTCCCTAGGATGAACACACGAAACAGACATTTAGTTTGCAAGTCCAAGGAACGCGTGAGGGCTAGAAGTTGAGGTGTGAGAATGGGGGATGGGGATCATTAAGATTAGCAGAAGTCCAGATCTCACTTGAGCCAAAGTGGAAAATCCTTATTTAGGCTTTGTCTACATTACCACTTTAATCGCTCAAGGATGTGAACCCTGCCTCCCCCCAGCCCCTCCCGACCGACATAAGTTTCCCTGGCAAAAGTACTGGTGTGGACAGCGCTATGTCAGCAGGAGAAGCTCTCCTGCTGACAAAGTTAATGTTGCTCGTTGGAGTGGTTTAATTATGCTGATCATGGGAGAGCTCTCTCCTGCCGGCAAAGAGCAGCTACATGGGAGACCTTACAGAGGCACAGCTGTGGTGGTACAGCTGTGCCGCTGTAAGGTCCATAGTGTAGAAATAGCCTTAGTGTACACCTAATTACTCAAGCAAAACTCCCACTAATGCCAGGAGTAAGGCGGGAGAGGGGAGGGTCAGTCTCCTGGGACTGACTGGAAATATATTTTGCCCAAGTCCTATTTAATTATTAGAAACAAACTGACCTAAACATAGTCATTCAAGGTCAGCAGTCAGTACAACACCTTAGAAGCTGGCAGAAAGACTATGTCATTTCTACAACAGGTGTGGCAAACCACAAGTCGGGGCAAAGGACATAACCAGCCATCAAGAGGGAGGGGTTGTTTTCCAGTGCCAGAGTGATGGAGAAATAAAAAGCCTCCATTTCCACTCCGCTATTCTTGGAACATTCTGGAGTAGAACAATTAATCACAATACAGGGTTGCAATATTAATCCTTTCCCATCAGTCACCTAGTATGGCAGTTTGCCATCCTCCTCTCTCAATGCTGCGCCGGTCCTCTCCAATCCCAGAAAAGCTGCCAAAGGAGAATGTGCTGCGAGTGGGTGACACATCCAAATGATCCTCGTGGAGCAGGAAGGGCACCCCCATCCTTCGCTGCCGTTTTTTTCCAGTGTGGTGGAAAGGAATAGAACCCTTGCGCTCACGCTCTCGATCCTCTTTGCGACTCTTAAACTGCAGAAGGAAGAGGAGGGGGGTTAGAGCCAGGCAAAGGCTACAGGGACTTTGCTACAGTTAGAGGGTAAGGACAAGCATGCAGAGCCCAATCCTAAATTCCCCCACTCTAGCCCTTTGTCCATGATGGGTATCTACACTTCAGCACCACCGACATTTAAGGACTGCACTGGTGCACCTCATGTTGGGAGGGCAGGGCTGGCTCCAGGCACCAGCGGAGGAAGCACGTGCCAGGGGCGGCACATGCTAAGGGGAGGCATTCCATTCTGTCCATTCTTGGGGCGGCACAGTCCGGGCGGCTTTTCTTTTTTTTCCCCCTGCTTCGGCAGTTCAGCCGCGGCAGTCCGAGCGTTTTTTTTTTTTTCTGCTTCGGCAGTTCGGGTGCGGCAGTTGGGCCGCGTTAATTTTTTTTTTTGCCTGGGGTGGCAAAAACGCTAGAGCTGGCCCTGTGGGAGGGCAACCACATTTTGCTATGAGAAATGCTAACGTGGTGACTTATTTCCCTTGACATCTGTCTCAACCCATCTCTCCAGTTTTATAATTAAGACATTTTTTTTATTTCAAAGATTTTCCATTATTACTGTTGTTGGACCTATATTTCTTTTCTTTTCCCATTTCTCTCCCTTTTTTTTTGCATTGGATCCCCTTGTTTGATTAATCTGTTTCATTTTTTATATTATGAATCTTAATTTGTTTGTATAACCTTCAACACCAAGGCAAGGGCCTTCCTGGGAGAGTGCTTTACAGATTTAGACTCAGATCTCAGGTGTAAAACCAGCATAGCTCTATTGAAACTGATGAAGCTCCTCTGATTAATGTAATTTGAGGATCTGGCTGCAAACCACCACCACTTAGGGAAAACTCCCATTGATTTCAATAAAGCTTGATATGAGTACAGATTTCAGCACTGGGCCCATAGAGTAAATATTAATACATACATGTATATACCATACATGGACCCATCAGAAAAAAACGAATGTGCACGTCAGGTTCAACCTAAATATAGAGTCAATGTAAGCTCTTAACAGTTGTATACATGGTATGTGTTTTGACACTGGATTGTAGATAAACCAAAAACACATTACTGTGCTACTCACCTTCTTAAAGATGTTCATTCCCAGGTCTGTGGAGAGATCTGGCACGGCTAGCCTGCGCAGGTTGGTGAGTGACACCTTAGCAAAGGCCTCAGTGCTTAGTGATTTTTCCTCCTCATTGCACTTCATTGTGAGATCCTTCACTCCCCAAAAGAAGAAAAACATGCACAAGTAGAAATAGCAAGTAAGCAACTAAATCAGAGGTGGCCAACCTGAGCCTGAGAAGGAGCCAGAATTTACCAATGTACATTGCCAAAGAGCCACAGTAATATATCAGCAGCCCCCCATCAGCTTCCCCCTCCACTCCCAGCGCCTCCCACCCACCGGCAGCGCTGCCAATCAGCGCCTTCCCCTCCCTCCCCGCACCTTCCGATCAGCTGTTTTGTGGCGTGCAGGAGGCTCTGGAGGACAGGGGGAGGAGTGAGGGCATGGCAGGCTCAGGGGAGGGGGCGGGAAGCAGTGGAGTGGGGGCAGGGCCTGTGGCAGAGCCAGGGGTTGAGCAGTGAACACCCCCCGGCACATTGGAAAGTTGGCACCTGTATTATTTGTATTGGGGTAGTGAAAAGGACCCATCAAAAATCAGGTCCCTACTGTGCTAGGCACTGTACAAACACACAGAAAGTCATGGCCGCTGCGCTGAAGAGCTCACAATCAACTATTCAAACAAACCACTGTATGTGAATTGAGTTACACAGTCAGCTTTACTATATAGTATGGGATATGGCCTATTTTGAGAAATTAGTCTAATGTTCTGGTTGAAGACTAATTAAAAATGTGGTTACCATCATAGCAGATCATTCGATCAAGTTGTGGCTAATAAGAAAACCCACAAATTGTTTAGAGGCTGTTACTATATATCTTTTTTCCTATTGCCCTGCATCGGCCTGGCTGTTTAGCTACCAATTCATTAGTATTTCTATCAGCTTCTGAGTATTACACTTGAAACTCTTGGGTTTAAATTACCATTACATCTAGTCATTGCAGTTTTACTGGTTTTAGGTTTAATTTAAGTTTTTGCTCTTAGCGCCTGCAGTGTTATTGCAAAGCTGTACAGTTTTGAAAGTCCTCAAGGTTTTCATTTCCTAATTCCATCCCTATGCTGGATTCACTGCATAAAGGTGCACTGCAGATTTTCCCTTACACTGATTAGACCACCTACTAGAGGCAGGGAGAAGGTATTTGTTTTATGCATACGCCTTCATTCACTTGCCGTTCTGCTTTGCAACAGGGAACAGGGTATGTCATTGACTGCTTGCTACATGAAATATTAAATAGATCCTTCAGTCCGCTAAAGCCTGAACTGAGATTCTCTCTCTCTCTAGATACATAACAGTATAACCATTTGATCAGAACTAGTTTGCTGTGATATGCACCAGAATTATATTTTAAATGGTATTTCACATATAAATGGCCTGTGTGACAGACATGCTAAGGCTTAGGAAGGTGGAAGAGGTTACATGGCAACCCCACATCTTTTCTACACATGCTGCACTCCATCACTAAACCTACTTACTTGCCTGTTCCTGTGCTGATTTCTGTGCAGTTCTTTCTTTTGCCATGTCTAACATCAGTTAATGACGACAAAAGGACCAGATGATAGAAAAGAAGACCAACGTGCCATAAAACCCAGTGCTGTTACTTTAAAACTGTGGGTTCCCCCCTATATTGCAGCATGAAGCCCTAATGAGAGGAGGCCATGAACTCAGAACCAATTTAGGGCTGACATTTTGAATTTGCACCGTCTGAGCATGGATGCCCAATACTTTATTCTGAAATCTTGATTTTCTATTGGAAAAGAATAACTTGGGTTAAGTAAAAGCAGAAGAAGAATGCAACTTGATGGGGTTCCCGCTATAAACGTAAGAAATATACTGCTAGCCTGATTTTTCAGCTTAGCACCATTACTCACTCACTAGTTAATGATTTCTTAGCCCACAGACCCTTCCTGAGAGAGAAAGAAATGCCAAGTAGGCAGAAAAACAGAGAAGAACATGACTTCTTCCATCTCTGTGCCTCAGAAGCCTAAACCCATCACAACTGCCTCAATTACTGACATACTCATGCATAATATGTTTACTTGGGGAATATTAATCATCCACTAGATGTCGCTATGTGCAGTGGTTTTCAACCTCCAGTCCGCAGACCCCCGGAGGTCCGCAGACTATGTCTAAGATTTCCAAAGGGTCTGCACCTCCATTTGAAATGTTTTAGGGGTCTGCAAATGAAAAAAGGTTGAAAACCACTGCTGTATAGAGCTCCAGATAGGGAGTGGTCCCTGGTGAATAAGGGAGACAAAGCTGAAACTCCAGCTGTGTGGAAGTTGTAGCTGCTTTGTTTATTAAACACCTTCATTTTAAGAGGGACTCCGATTCCATGTAGCATGACAAAATGTATGAAACTCTGATGAGAAAGTCACCTTTGGCAATCTAGTCTAACCTTGAAAAAACCGGGATGGAACCCTCACATCAATGACCAAAAGACCCCCCCATACCAACACCCCCCAAAAAACAACCAACCAGCAAAGTAAAATTCATTTACATTTAACTGTGAATAACCATATGGATTTAACAAAGATGGTAATAAAGAATAACAGAGTAAGGGCTCTCCTGTAGGAGAAAAAGTACTTAAAAACCAGGTAGGACCTGAGAATGTGAAGCTGGGAGAGGCAGATCTTGCTACATTGCCAGGGGATCTCCTGTCATGTACAGAAACACTGATTCCAGACCTCCAGTGTGATGTCTAGCTGATGCAAATAACACATCCATCCACACTGCTGCTGTGCTGAGAACCTTTGAACAACAACTTTATTATTGCACTAGCATTCGGGAAATTACAAGCACAACAGCAAGTGGTTACTTTAAGCAGCTGCGGGGGGGGGGGCAGTGTAAATATGAAAGCACAGCACTACAGAAACAATAACGGGTCCCAATCTACTATTATGTTTGATGGACACTCTGAAAAGTCTGTACTTTGCTGTGCTCCAACCGCAACGTGTGGTGTTTGCTGCAACGTTTTAAAGAAGGTGGTCTTGTGTCTTGAGTCTTGTTTTTTGTTTCAAGGAGAGTACTGTATTGAGACTGTGATACGTATTCTTTTGGTTTCTCTTGGGATAACAATATGGTATATAGTTAAATCAGACCTGAATGCTGAATTCCAGTGCAATAAGACTATCTATGCAATTCACATATGGACTTTTCCGACGCTACAAGTGACTTCCCCACAGTTCATGATATAATTAAAACCAAAGTGCTGAATCACTACTAATCCTGCCATGACTGTAAAGAGTTACCAAGATTACTTTTAAATGATCGTCTCTTACCTGAGTTTTGTGGGTGTTCACCAGAGAGGGTGCTGCTGCTACCATGGAACTGCTACGGGGCCTGGGCAGGTGCATGGTCTCCGGCTCAGGTGGCTTCTCTGGCTTCTCCTCCAGCATATGTCTCAGTCTTTGTAGATAATACATCAGAGACCACTGTGTACCCTCCTCAGACCAGTGTGCCTGCAGCAGGCAGCGCAGTACTGCCACATCAAAATAGGTGGCATAGCGAGACTTTTGGCATGGCGGGATCACCAATGATACCCTGTTCCAAATAATAAAAGGGGAAGCATTAGAAATCAGCTAGGGCTAATACTTTCCCTACAGGTGCAGAGTTCTGCCTAAAGGTTCCTTCCAGAAAGACACTTATGGCAGGTCTATGCTACGATAAAAAAAAACCCTGGAACAGAGTCTCAGAGCCCGGGTCAGCTGACTTGGGCTCACAGGACTAAAAATTGCAGTGCAGATGTTCAGGCTCGGGCTGGAGCCTCCCCCACTTGCCAGGTTACAGGGCCCGGGCTCCAGCCCAAGCACAAATGTCAACACTTCAGTTGAATTTTATAGCCCCACAGCCTGAGCCCTGCAAGCCTGAGTCAGCTGACCCACGCCAGCTGTGGCCCTTTTATTGCTGTGTAGACATACCCTTAGGGTTTGCTTTTTCATCATTCACTCTAGGGCACCACTTAGTCAGTCTTCCTCTTGTAGACAGAAACTATTGCTGTGCTACCCTCCAGTTTGGTGAACAGAAGTCACCCCAGAGACCTACACTAATGATGCTCCATTTACCAGCCACTAAGAAATGGTTATAGACTGAGAAAGAGACAGAAGTTGTCACTCTCCACAGAGACTCCAGTGCACTAACAACAACTGACAGGCTTAAAATCCACCAGCTCATTAAAGAGAGAGTCTTAAGGCCTCTTCCACTCTCCTCACATCTGCAGAACTCTAAGCTACTTTCCAGTTACCAGGATGCATAAGTAATTGATTCTGTTTGGGCTGACAGAGAGGTTTGAATCCAGGGATAAGGCACTGGTTCAGGAAAGCATCCTTGCTCAAGAAAGCACTTAAGCATGTGCTTAACTTTAAGTCCCCAGTGAGACTCAAGCACATGTTTAGTTAAGCATGTGCTTAGACGTCTTCTTGAACAGAGATGCATTCCTAAATCAGGGCCTAAAAGCACAGGCGTCTACCACTTGTGATCAATGACTAAATCCTCAAGCAAGAATCAGTAGCGGACTCAAACCCCTGCTGGTCAGGCTCTAGTGGGAGGACATGTAACATGTGAAGGAGCAGGTTACACAGTCAGGTGTTACTAAAAGAAATGGCAGAGTGCTGGGGATGCCCAGTAAAATAATCACTTAAACTAATTGAAATGGATCTGGTAGCTCTCATGTGAGTAAGTGCTGCTGCTATATAAGATGACCTCCCTTTTTGCCCTGGGTACTAGAAAACATGACATATTTCACCTTTCCCTACAAGTTTCCTGGCTGCTTTTGGTGGTGTCACTTCCTGAAGGTTCTTTTGATATGTTTTTTAGTGTGAAACTAGGGTTATCATATTTCAGCAAGCAAAAAAGAGGACGGGAGGAGCCCCGCCCTAGCCCCGCCCCCGTCCTGCCCTAGCCCCGCTCCCATCCTGCCCTAGCCCCGCCCCTGCCCCTCCCACTTTCCCCCCCAGATCCCCCAACCCTCCCCCCGCTCCTTGTCCCCTGACTGCCCCTTCCTGGGACCCTGCCCCTAACTGCCCCCCAGGACTCCGCCCCCTACCTAAGCCTCCCTGCCTCTTGTCCCCTGACTGCCCCCTCCTGAGACCCTCCCCCCATCCTAACTGGCCCCCTAGGACCCTACCCCCTACCTGTACCCTGACTGCCCCAACCCTTATCCACACCCCCACCCCCAGACAGATCCCTGGGACTCCCACGCCCCCATCCAACCACTCTCCACCCCCTGACAGCCCCCCCCCAGAACTCCCAACCCATCTAAACCCCTCTGCTCCCTGTCCCCTGACTGCTCCGATCCCTCTCCCCACTCCTTCCCCCTGACAGCCCCGCCCCCAGAACTCCCAACCCCCCCGCCCGCTCCTTGTCCCCTGACTGCCCCCTCCTGGGACCCCTGCTCCTAACTGCCCTCCAGGACCCCACCCCCTACCTAAGCCTCCCTGTTCCTTGTCCCCTAACTGCCCCCTCTTAAGACCCCCCCCCTAACTGCCCCCCAGGACCCTACCCCCTACCTGTACCCTGACTGCCCAAAACCTTATCCACACCCCCTCCAGAAAGCCCCCCCGAACTCCGGACCCCCCCCCCGTCTCTTGACTGCCCCATCCAAAACCTCCCTGCCCCTTCTCCGACCCGCTGGCCCCCTTGTTGTTGGCTTTCGCCTAATGTCTCTGTGAACTTGCTCAGGAATAGCCTGAGCCGTTCGTCCCGGCACGCTGGACAGCAGTGGAGGAGGAGCGGGGGAGGAGCTCCAGACTGCCGGAGGCGATCTGCGAATGCAGGGAGAGAGGGAGTGATCTCTGCTGCAGGGGAAGCGGAGGAGGGGCTCTCTCTGGCTGTCGGAGCCCCATGTAAGTGGCACCATCCGGCTGGTGGCCCTGTCAGCCGCGCGCGCTCTGCATGGGGGGGAGGGGAGGGGAAGTCCGGACATTTACAAATTCCCCCCGGACGCTATTTTTAGCTCAAAAAGCCGGACATGTCCGGGGGAATCTGGACGAATGGTAACCCTAGTGAAACAGCCCTGGTATTTTTGTTTCCAGACTTGAATGTACTGGACAGAGAGAAAAGAACAAACTATTGAGTCTCAAAGGACGAGCCCTGGTTCTTCCACTGAGTTGCTGCTATCCATGAATTCTCACTCACACACATGCAAGGTTCTTTTTTCAGTAAAACCATCAGAAAGTATTAAATTATATTGTTGTTGTTATCTTCTCAAGCACAAGTGTAAGCCCCAAATTCTCTCTCACTGAGAATCTACAAACTAGGTGTGGCCCCAAAGGAACTTTTTGCCCATGATGCAACAGTATTTGCTGGCAAAATTCTATGGTACTGAGAACAATCAGGTCCATGTTAAGGAATAGGCACTCCAGGCCTGTGCTTATGCCCCAGCACCTGGGGGAGGCATTCATATCAGAATTTCAGCTTTTATCAGAAACATCCTAGCCCTCATAGTTGCAAAGGAAAGCTTGAAAATTTGATTTCAGTGTAACTGACACAGTGATGTCTGCCTGAATCTGCAGACAGCATGAAACAACAGCTCTGAGAGGGGTGAACTATCCCAGTCATCCCTATAGGGAGTTAACTCCAAGACTCATTGCTATGCGGGGCCTTGACCAACACTATCCCAGCAGAGCACTCACAAGGGAAGAAAAGCGCAGCAAACCTGTCCCCCCACCTATACAAACATCCAGCAGTTGGGGTAAGTACTGGGGGACCCCCTTGCTGCTAACCCTGCCTTCTTGGCGGGAAGGGGGGTCCCCTGCCAGCATCACTCCAAGTAGTGGATGGAGCCATAGTGCCAGGGCAGGGCAGGGTCAAGAGGTGGGGAGCCTGTGCTGTGGTAGACCTTGAGCCCCACATTGCCATAATGGGACCTGGGTGAACATGATTGATCTCCCTCTATGTATGGAGATACCACATCAAACCACAGATCTGTTCAATTTCATAACCTAGAAGATTTCTGGATGCCAATCTAGAAGCCAGGGCCGGCTCCAGGGTTTTGGCCGCCCCAAGGAGACAAAAAAAAAAAAAAAAAAAAAAAGCCGCGATCGCAATCGCGATCTGTGGCGGCAATTCGGCGGAAGGTCCTTTGCTCCCAGCGGGAGTGAGGGACCGTCCGCCGAATACCTGGACGTGCCGCCCCTCTCCGGAGCGGCCGCCCCAAGCACCTGCTTGCCAGGCTGGTGCCTGGAGCTGGCCCTGCTAAAAGCATAATTGTGTGAATTGAGTACTTGTTACATTTTAAAACTTTCCATAAGACACAAGAGAATCAATAACTGCCTCATGAATGATGTTCTCGTGCACTTGGGACAAATCACAGCAGCAGCCAACAATTTTTACCATTAATATTTACAGGTCTACAGAGCCACATAAGGAGGCAGGCTTTCAAAGACAGGCACCTAGGCAGGATATCCATACAGTAACTCCTCGCTTAACGTTATAGTTATGATCCTGAAAAATGCGACTTTAAGCGAAACCATGTTAAGTGAATCCAATTTCCCCCCATAAGAATTAATGTAAATGGGGTGGGTTAGGTTCCAGGGAAATTTTTTTCACCGGTCAAAAAGCTATTATATATATACACACACACACAGAATATAAGTTTTAAACAAACAATTTAATACTGGTACACAGCGATGATGATTGTGAAGCTTGGTTGAGGTGGTGGAGTCAGAGAGTGGAAGTGGGTGGGATATTTCCCAGGGAATGCCTTAAAATGATGAACTAGCATTTGGCTGAGCCCTCAAGGGTTAACACACTGTTGTTAATGTAGCCTCACATGCTACAAGGCAGCAGGAATGGAGGGAGGGGAGACAGCATGGCAGACAGAGACAGAGACACACACCCTGTGTTTGGGAAAGAGAGAGAGAGGCACATTGCCCCTTTAAGTACGCTGACCCCATTCTAAGTACATTGTCTTTTTAAGTTGATCAGGAAGTTGAGACAGCAGCTGCAGCTAGCAAGCTCTCTCCATCTGTCCCCACCCTGCTCTATATGGAGAAGGGGTAAGTGGGGGGCATGAGCAAGGGGGAGGGGGACACCCTAACATTAGCCCCCCTTGTCCCCTCCACCTGCACAGCAAGCAGGAGGCTCCCGGGAGCAGCTCCAAGGCAGAGGGCAGGAGCAGCACATGGCAGTGGGGGGAGGGACAGCTGAACTGCCGGCAGTTGGTAGCCTGCTGGGTGGCTGCTGCACAGGGAACTTAGGGGGGCTGCCGGTCCACTAGGGTGACCAGATCACCACACTAAAATATCGGGACACACTAGGGTGCCATCAGCCCCGCACACAGTCCACCCCCACTCCTCCCAGGCTCCGCCCCAGGTCCCACCCCCCACCCCGCTCGCACCCCCCACGTGCCCTTCCTCATCTCCTGGCCTGCCGCTGGCTTGCTGCATCCCTCCTCAGTCCCCCTCCCACCTCTCGCCTAATCGCCCACCTGCTGCTCACCGCTAGCCTCTTCACCCCCCCGCCCGCCACTCACCCCTACGGCACAGACTTCCCCTCTGCTGGGTGGGTGCTCGCCCACCCCCCGCCTCTTCCTGCCTCTGCACCGCCCTCACCCTGCCCCCATTCCACCCCCTTCCCCCAAGACCCCGCCCCAGCCCTGCCTCTTCTCCACCTCCTCCCCTGAGCGCACCACGTCCCCGCTCCTCCCCCCTCTCTCCTGGAAAGCGCTAAGCACCACCAAACAGCTGTTAGGCGGCGGGAAGCGCTGGAATGGGGAGGAGCGGGGATGCAGAGCGCTGGGAGGAGGGGGGAAGAAGGAGGTGAGGAGGGGGGAGCTTGGCTGCAATTCTTTCCCGTGGGTGCTCCAGCCCTGGAGCACCCACGGGGTCAGCGCCTCCCTCCAGCTTGCCTCCTTACCCGAATATCGGGACAAATGGCATCCTGATCGTACATTGATTGGGACGCGGGACAAATGGTTAAATATTGGGACAGTCCTGATTTTATCGGGACATCTGGTCACCCTACGGTCCACCCTGGTTCCAAGCCCCCACCAGCTGGCTCCAACAGGCTGCTCTTCCTGCAAGCAGTGGACAAAGCAGGCGGCTGCCAAATAACGTTATAAGGGATCACTAAAAGAAGAACAGGAGGACTTGTGGCACCTTAGAGACTAACAAATTTATTAGAGCATAAGCTTTCGTGGACTACAGCCCACTTCTTCGGATGCATATGCTTATGCTCTAATAAATTTGTTAGTCTCTAAGGTGCCACAAGTCCTCCTGTTCTTCTTTTTGCGGATACAGACTAACACGGCTGCTACTCTGAAACTTTTCATAAGGGATCACTGCGCAACTTTAAACAAGCATGTTCCCTAATTGATCATCAATGAAACAACGTTAACAGGGACAACTTTAAATGAGAAGTTACTGTATCTGCATTTGGACACCCAGCCTAATATTGAGCAGCCACAATCCATTGACTTCAGTGGGACTGTGCTAGTGCTTAAAGTTACATACACGCTTCAGTGCTTTGCTGGATTACAGCCTAACTGGATACAAGACACCTGACAGAGTTAGATTGCTGGTGTGCTGGGACCACTGCCTATCAGGCTGACCAATATTGTCTCATTGTTTCCTTGTACTCCTTATGCAGTCTGTCTGCATCCATCTGTTGTCTCTTGTCTTATAGTAGAATTTGTCTAAATTAACAGTTAGTTTACTGCAAGCTAGGGTGTGAATCTACCCCACACTAGCCTGCTGCAGGCAAGCTGCCACGGGGGCTCTGCTGATGCGCATTAACAGTTTGTTAATGTGCTTTGATCTAGTCCAGGACTAGAACTGTTAATGTGCATCAGCTGGGTCCACATAGACGGTCAGTCTGCAGCAGGCTAGTGCGGGATAGATTCAAAGCCAACCTTGCTGCAAACTAAATATTCATGTAGACAAGCCCTAAGATTGTAAGCTGTTTGGGACAGGCACTGTCTTTTTGTTCTGTTTGTACAGCACCTAGCACAACGGGGTCCTAGTCCATGACTGGGGCGCCGAGGCTCTAGCATAATACAAATAATAATAAAAATAATATAAGCCAATTTGATCATTCAAATGCAGGTTTTTAGATATCCAGTTAAGTAGGGTTGAGCAAAAGGTTTGCAATGCTGACCCCACCTGCAATCAGGGTAGGTTGGCAGTTTCTTCCTGGGACACATTTGCAGATGGGGTGGCTGGGAAGGAATCATCTCAGAGAAATGTGTTCATTCAGAACTCAAAATGTCTAAGCAAATCTGCAGGAGATGGTTTGCTGCCAGCCTCTGTCAATGGAGGACACCATAGTCTTCCTCTAGGCCTTTTTTAAAGGCACTGACTTTTGAAAACTAGACCTTACGTATTGGCATATATTGCTATATTCAGTCTACAGTTCAAATGTTTCCACTAATGCTGCAGTCAAGATAAAATGTGGGGTTATTTAAAAAAGACCTTAAATAAAAGAACAAAAAGAAAACCGTGATAATTTAAAAACACCTTTCCCACCAGATTGACATCAGGGGTCCCATCATACACCCTTCTCGAAACATTGCAAAGAGAGAAACGAGTGAAATGCACATGAGGAGAAAACAAAAGGGCCAAGACTGGATCAGAAGGACAGCCTGGACAAAGGGTTGCTGCACCACTCCAGCAGCATCCCAAAAAAAGAATTATCCCAAAGAAAAATAAAATCTGTCTGCCGATATCTCCCAGACCAGCTCAGCTACACTGACCAGCAAGCACAGAGGATGAAGCCAGGACACTGCCTATACCCACCCACTTGTAGAAAGGTTATGCATCTTTCTCTGCTTATTCCTCTGCGATCAGACCCCAGGTCTAGGGAGCCCCTACTGGAGTGTAAGGGGATCTGTATTCTCTCATACTCCCTTACATGAGCATGAACTCCAGTCCACAAGCTAGCCCAAAAGAAGGATTGTTCTTCTGAAATATTTACCATTCAAGCCCTGCTTGCAAAGTCTATTTCCAAGGCAGAGACTGACAGCCAGCTGCAGAATAAATGGCTGGGGTTTTACTACTGTAACGGTTCCATTGAAATGAAGAACTTCACTGAATGGAGCGGGGATATTTATCCAGGATCAGAGGAGTAAACTCGAGGCTTGCTGAATGAGTTACCAGGAAAACAGAATTTAAAATCGTTTGCTTCGCTTTGAATTAAACCCTGTGGACATTTAATCAGGTACTTGTTGACTGATAATTGCAGGATGAGTGGGTGGCTATTTTGTCCAGCCGTGGGCCCAAGGACAAAGGAATACTGTGGCTGTTGATAACAGGAGTAAATAACATTTGTTTCTGAATTGTCTGTTGCTTGGCAACCAAAACTCCCTGTTCAGTTTTAATTGATCAATGAGTTCTCCAAATGAGGAGACGTTAGTGACGCTCTCTACAAAGCCTGTCGAAAGCTTCATCTCCATAGCAACCACCAGACTGAGCTGGATGAACTGATCACCTGATTCAGTCTTCTAAAAGGTTGCCTGCTCCCTTACTTTTTATGGGTGCATGTATGCACGCTGAACAATGGCGTACATGAGGAACAGTTTACATTTAGTAAGACAATACTCAGAAGTAACAGATGACTTAGTTTTCCCAGGTAACGTTAATACAATGAAATAAAAACCCAGAATTTATACAGGACCTGACACAAAACCCACTGAAGTCAACAGAAAGACTCCCAACTAGATCAGGTCCGTAAAGAATGTTTTTACCCATTGAAGCAGGTGACAAGATATATCAATAATACGTATTTCGAGAAAATAGTTGGGAGTTGTTTTTGGAATCAGAGAAATTTTGGAACAGAGATAAAATGTTACTGTAGTGAAGCAAATTCTGAAACTCTTGAGTGTTTTTGTTTGAAATTTTCCAGTGCAACTGAACATGAGGGCCAACATTTTAAAAAATAGGAGCCTAAGAAAAATATGGTCAGATTTTCAAAAGTGCTGAGTATTCACAAACCCTAATGGGAGCTGATGTGTGCTCAGCCCTTCTGAAAATCTGGCTGTACCTTTATCTCCCCCAGATACGAATTAAGGAGGTTAAATTTAGGCTCCTGCATTCTAAAATCTTTGCCTAAACCCTTCAAGGCTGGCTGAGAAGAGATTTGAGTAGTTGTTCTTTTGCCTCCCTGCCAGCCAGCCTGCAGTAAGTGAACTGAACAGTTGTATGTGAAGAAGGGGAAATGGAGGTAGTGGCCAAGCCGCACTAAAAGGGAGGAGAGGTACAGCAATACTCTGCCACACAGGGAAAGAGAATTGCCCAGAGGGCAGCCAAGACAGATCAAGCCGCAGAGGACATGCCCAGTCAAGGAGCAATGAACCTAAAGTTTGTTTGTTTTTTAAATCATCAAACTCCAACATATAAAAGGGCCTTGTCCTCTGCTCTGTCCCCATTTCTTTATAGTTGCTATCCTAACGGCCAGCTGGGCAGTCCTGTAAATTAGATGGAATAAAATCAGTGTGACAACCACCATCTCAGATGACACACCGGCAACTGAACGGAGGACCTCCAAAGCTAAAAGCATGAGTGGTTAGAGTTTCGGCTGAAGAGACAAGGCTCTTTAGTTGGGACTGTAAGACTTATATCCTTTGGGGATTGGGCAGAGGGGACCTGTAACACACACTCCCCAGAAAGTTATACCAACATAGCTTTTCGCAGGATTCTGTACCTGGAAAGAGGAGGTCCTCTGTCTTGGGATGTTTGGGATGACACACTTCCATCAAAGGAGTTTCCCCGATGACAGCCTGAAACAGTGGCCCTTGGAGGCACAGCATCTGGCTGGGCTGTTTCACACACCACCTGAAGTCCCTTAGGATATTTTCAGTATAGAGAAATAAGTTTAAAAATGGATTTGGATCTTCCACATTAGCCCTCTTACTATGATCAGTACTTATATAATAGTACTATTTATACTAAGATAGTATTGAGGGGACTCGATCAGGATTGGGGCTCCAATGTCCTAGACACCGTGCAAACACATGGTTTTCATTCCAGACAGTGTATAAGCTAAGGCCCCAGTCCTATAAACTATTCCACCTGGGCAGACCCTTAAACCTGCACGGAGTTCCATTTACTTCAATGGAAAGTTATTTGTTGCTTTCAAGGTCAGGGCCTAATGCAAGATAAGACATTACAAGTGATGATATGTTGTTGTTATTAATTATTATTAATAATATTAATAATAGGGGGAAGGGAGGGCAGAGGATAACAGCAATTTGAACATGCAGTAATTTAGGCTGGATAGTGCACACCTTGATGGCTCCAAATCATCCAAAAAGGTGTGTTTATTTAAATGAAAATGGAGGGCACTGGCCCTCTCTTCTTAGTGCTGCCATGTGTCTTTACAATATTGATGATGGCTTGTTTTCTCCTCTTATATAGGTTCTGTAAGCTTTATATTGTTTCTTTGCCCTGGGCCCCAACCTCATTCTTTGCAGGGGGTAGGCCTTGGAAATGATAAAACCAATTATAAAACACACAATTCAATAAACGCATTAAGAAGCTTTGGAGACCTGCATAGTAATTGCAACTGTCATTCCAAAATTCCCTGCAAAAGACCCCTTCTCCACCCCATCAATTTAAAAAAAATATTATCTCCCCACAGCTCCCCACTCTTGCTTGTCTAGCCACAGGCCCACCTCTGTGTGTCCAGTGTCCAGATTAGGGGATTCACAAGACAGGCTCTGGTTGCTAGTAGGAGAACTTCTCTTGGCTGGGATGAAAATAAAAAGAGAAATTTTAAAAATGTAATGCACATGTTGTATTAATCAAACAAATAAGCTATTTGCTATTGTAAAAAGTGGCACCTCCCTCACTGTGACATTACCAGACATTAGCTACACCTGTTGGAAATTATAGTTGGCTGGCAATTTTCTGTTGATTTTTTTTTTTTTGGCACAGGAAGCGCAGTTATCACAAAATCAAAATTTCCTGGGGGAATTGGTGCCCCTTGCAAAATAATTTTGGTTTGTTGAGCTAAACTGAAACATTTCATTCCACGACAGTTTGACATTACATTGCATCTGTCTAGTGTGCCACAGTAACTCAAGGGCACTGTAGTTCAGGTGCTTCATGCTCCAGTTCTCTCATGGGTTGGGCTCTGTCAGGGTTCCTTCCCCATTCTGAACTCTAGGGTACAGATGTGGGGACCCGCATGAAAGCCCCCTAAGCTTATTTCTACCAGCTATATTAAAACCTGGTACGCTGCCACCACCAAGTGATTTAACAAGAAACAGGGAAAGGACCACCTGGAGTTCCTCTTCCCCCAAAATATCCCCCCCAAGCCCTTACACCCCCTTTCTTGGGGAGGCTTGAGAATAATATCCTAACCAATTGGTTACAAAGTGATCAAAGACCCAAACCCCTGGGTCTTTGGACACTGGAAAAATCAGTCAGGTTCTTAAAAGAAGGATTTTATTAAAAGAAAATGTAAAAATCATCTCTGTAAATCAGGATGGAAAATAACTTTACGGGGTAATCAGATTCAAAGACCCCAGAGGAACCCCCTCTAGCCTTAATTTCAAAGTTACAACAAAACAGGGATAAACTTCCCTGTAGCAAAGGTAAAATTCACAAGTTGAGAAAACAAAGATAAACTAATACGCCTTGCCTGGCTGTTACTTACTTGTTTGAAATATGAGAGACTTGTTCAGAAAGATTTGGAGAACATGGGTTGATGTCCAGTCCCTCTTAGTCCCAAGAGCAAACGCCACCAAAACAAAGAGCACAAACAAAAGCCTTCCCCGCACCCAAGATTTGAAAGTATCTTGTCCCCTTATTGGTCCATTGGGTCAGGTGTCAGCCAGGTTACCTGAGCTTCTTAACCCTTTACAGGTAAAAGGATTTTGGTGCCTCTGGCCAGGAGGGATTTTATAGTATTGTATACAGGAGGATTATTACCCTTCCCTTTATAGTTATGACAGGCTCCTTGGCCAGACTACTACTACCAGGATGCACTTCGGTCTCCTCTCTGATGGAGCCACATGACTCATGGGAGTTTGTGTTGTATCCTGGGAGAGGTAGTCTGGCCAGGGTGTACAGCCCATAGATAAGAATGGGGGCATGAAGCATCTTAACTACCATTCCCATGAGAAACCATGGCAGATGCAACTTAATGTCAGACTGACTCAATATGAAATGTTTTGACATTTCCAAATTGGAATTTTTGACTTCATGAAAAATTTCAGATTTTTACTGTTCATCCCAATTCAGGATAAAAACAACTGTCAAGATGTTGTAATTTTCCATTGGATTAAAAAAAAAATCCAATGTTTGCTCAACTTCATGGTGAACGTTTTCAAAATGTAACATTTTATATGTCAGAATCAACCACTGAAGTCATGTTAGGGCCTGAACCAAAGCCCACTGAAATCAGTGGAAAGAGACTCTCATTGATCTCAGTGGACTTTGGATCAGACCCTTTGAGAAAGATACTGAGCTGAGATTTTGTGTTGCACCTCCAGGATGAAAAAATACTTAACAGGGTATAAGTGAGGACAAAGGCCCAGATCTTATAAGGTATTTAGTCTCTTAACTTCAATTTATTTCAATACCTGCATATACCCTACATATACCCTGAAATCAGTTGGAGTTAGGCGCTTACAAACTTTTGAGGATCTGGACTCAAAAGACATACAAGGGCTTGGGGAACCATAAGGAGCTGATTCGTATCTCATTTATGCTGATGTAAATAAGGAGCAAATACGCTGAAGCATGCGAGATCAGATCATCATCATCTTGACTAGGCCTTTTGAAATAATCCCATGTTATTATAATACTACAAAATCAGGATTTGGGTTAGGAAGAGCATCTGTATCATTGACTATCCCTTTGCTACCAATAGTATGTGGCTGCTAGCCTCTGTATTTTCCTCATCAGCATCAAGCTGTTGCCAAACACTCTCTCTACTTCTTAGAAACGTGTGCATGGAAACAGACGTGTGAAATTGACAGGAAATGATCTAGCTTCCTTCTAAATTTATGCAAATATTGATGGCATTGAGAGAAAGAGTCTTAAAATATTGTCCAAGGATTCAAATTATTCCTGTAGTTTTAGCATATTCCACAGAGATAAAATCTACAGGAAATATTAAAGGATTTATTTTAATCTAAGGGCAATTTAAAATGTATGGTTCAACTCCTCAGCTGGTGTAGCTCCGCTAAAGTAAACAGAAATACAATTTACACCAGTTTAGGATCTAGTATGAGACTTTTTTTTTTTCTCTCATATATAGGAAGCCTGTATGATTAGGCTTCTGAGATTAAGTCAGCTGGCATTACAGTAGATACGGCATTACATGAGAAGTGGTATCAATACAGGTCGGACACTTCTATCGTACACATTTACTTACTTGTCAACACACAGAAATTGTACCAGTTTAAATAAAGGTGTGATGTTAAACTGATTTAGTTAAACAAATGCAGGTTAAATGTATATAAAACAGATTTAAACAAATGTAAGAGGGTCCACACACAAAGTTGCATTGATTTAATCAAGATGGATTAAAATTGCGCCTTTAGTTAAACTGGTGCAACTTGTATGGGTAGACCAGGACTAAGAGTAGAGAGACTAAAAATTGGGTAACCATAGCAATAAATCTGATTGAATTGATTTTGATCCTGGTGTAAATGGTGCAGCTCCCCTTGACGTTAATGGGAGACTCATCTTATTATGTCAGGATGATTTTGTCCCATTAGTTTTAATGGGAATTGGACTGAGGGCTTCTCTACATTCAGCAGTTGTACCAGTTTATCTAAATAGGTTAAATTTAGTTAAAATCGGTGCCATTTCTGCATGTAGACATGGCCATGAAGAGAGGGTTTATTTTGGTAAGGCACAAAAATAAAACAAAAACACAGGACTGTACACAGATCCTGCACGCATGGCAAATGGGGCTCAGATAACCGTACCACAAGGAAGAGACTTTCCGATGCTTAACATCTGTGACTACACAGCAAAGTCACGCACCTGTAATAATGTTCCTGATTGGCTTTACCAGAGCAGTGAAGGCAGAAACCTCAGGCTGCCTGTGCTCCCACATGGGTTGCCAAATAACAAGGCCACTGGCCAGCCGAAAAGTCAGGTCAGACTCCTAGAAAGACACAATGGGATCATCATACCATATGTGGATTAGTCAGGCTGTCACAGAAGAGCATTGTTTTCTGTGTGTGCTGATGTCCCTCCTACTGTGACATGGACCTTGAAAGCAACAACAATGATCACATACTGTTTGTGTGCAATAAGTCAAAAGGTCACTACTGTAACTATTCAAAGAAGGCATAAATACCTACCCAATGGTCTAGTAATAAAGCAACGTGGAATTCTCAGTACAAGCTAAGTAAAGGGCCTTTGTGCCCAGACCACAGTATACTGATCAAAACCTGTGTTTTCCAGGATCTCTGCTACTACTGAAAAACCTACCCACCATCGCAGCAAAATCCTTTGTACTCATTATTCTGCTTATTGCTTTAGATCATTTAGTATGCAAATCTTTCCTTTAAGCTCCCTTTTCCTACAATGCCTGCCTGCACAAAATGAGCCAAAAATAATAATTATTATAAAAATATTTATTTAGGAAATATGAACATTTTTACAAATTATTACAAGTGCCAACATATAATGGTCCTATTACTACTACTAATTTTTAATTTAAACACCAAAATCGTGCTGCAAAGATTTATGCATGTGTGTAATTTTACACATGTGAGTAGCCCTACTGATGTCAATGGAACTATCTACATTAGTAAAGTTACACACGCAGGTAAATCTTTGCAGGACCAGGGCCCAAGCATGCATGTACTTAAACTAAGTGGCTCCATGAGCTGACTGCTGGAAATATTGTCCTTCCTCACATTTTCCCTTCCCTACTTTTTGTTATTCCCCTCCCATCACATCTAAAATGAGTTCGTAATCTCTTTGGGGGCAGCTATCATGCCTTTTGTATTTGCATGACAGAGCACCCAGCAACACTTTCAGGCGTTGTGGAAATAAGCATAAGCAAGACATTGCTTTTCATAGATTCATAGATTCATAGGACTGGAAGGGACCTCGAGAGGTCGTCGAGTCCAGTCCCCTGCCCGCATGGCAGGACCAAATACTGTCTAGACCATCCCTGATAGACATTTATCTAACCTACTCTTAAATATCTCCAGAGATGGAGATTCCACAACCTCCCTAGGCAATTTATTCCAGTGTTTAACCACCCTGACAGTTAGGAACTTTTCCCTAATGTCCAACCTAGACCTCCCTTTCTGCAGTTTAAAACAATTGCTTCTTGTTCTATCCTTAGACGCTAAGGCGAACAAGTTTTCTCCCTCCTCCTTATGACACCCTTTTAAATACCTGAAAACTGCTATCATGTCTCCTCTCAGTCTTCTCTTTTCCAAACTAAACAAACCCAATTCTTTCAGCCTTCCTTCATAGGTCATGTTCTCAAGACCTTTAATCATTCTTGTTGCTCTTCTCTGGACCCTTTCCAATTTCTCCACATCTTTCTTGAAATGCGGTGCCCAGAACTGGACACAATACTCCAGCTGAGGCCTAACCAGAGCAGAGTAGAGCAGAAGAATGACTTCTTGTGTCTTGCTCACAACACACCTGTTAATACATCCCAGAATCATGTTTGCTTTTTTTGCAACAGCATCACACTGTTGACTCATATTTAGCTTGTGGTCCACTATAACCCCTAGATCCCTTTCTGCCGTACTTCTTCCTAGACAGTCTCTTCCCATTCTGTATGTGTGAAACTGATTTTTTCTTCCTAAGTGGAGCACTTTGCATTTGTCTTTGTTTAACTTCATCCTGTTTAACTCAGACCATTTCTCCAATTTGTCCAGATCATTTTGAATAATGACCCTGTCCTCCAAAGCAGTTGCAATCCCTCCCAGTTTGGTATCATCCGCAAACTTAATAAGCGTACTTTCTATGCCAATATCTACGTCGTTGATGAAGATATTGAACAGAGCCAGTCCCAAAACAGACCCCTGCGGTACCCCACTCGTTATGCCTTTCCAGCAGGATTTCCCTGTGCTCTGTTAAGTTTTTGGTGGTGCACTGGCCCCGCTACACTGTAGTTGTATATGAACACAAGGTTAATGATGTTATTTCGGAATTAGATTTTGTCTTTGCTGCTCACCCTGAGTCAGAGGTGAAATGTCGCTGTATCAGCCCTGGAAGAGCTTTGGGAAGAACTGGGACTCAAAGATTACCAGCCAGAAGAAATTTGTGCCACCCCTTTACCAGGTACTAGTAACTTTCGACTCCAGTGCTGGCTCAGTTCTGCTGACTGGTGCGTGTACATGTCCATAAGTAGCTGACGCACCATCCCCTCCCCACCTGCTTGGTAAGGGGAGTGGGGAGTACCAGGCACACATCTCCACAACGCCTGAGTCAGAATGCAGAAAGGCCATGCCAGAGGGCTGGCCAAATCTTACTCCTCTGTGCAGGCCCTTTAGGGTCAGCATAATTAGTTACAACATGTGCTGTGAGAGTTCAGATTCACGTAGGGGATGAGAAACGGGTGGTGAGCTTTATTTAGCAACTATATGGTTAAACATAGCCATTTTCTAACAACTTACTTTCTAGGAATGTCTGATTGAGAACAGCCAATTTCACTTAAGAGGCTAGCCTTAAAACATTAAGGCGGAAAAGTAGACCTCCAGTGAAGCTAAGGACAAGTGGCAGGAATCAGAATGTGCAGGGAGATAACTCCTGATTACATAGTTCTGCAAAGCTGGCGTATATATCATAAAATAAAGAGAAGGACTTCAGCTGACAAGAAGCCTGCAGCTTACTTCTGACATCAGAACAAAGAAGTCCTTAATTTGCGCCTGCCACTAAAACTACCATAGATCATATTAATTAATTAGTATCAATGCTCTTAGTAATAACAATAACAAATCAGTGACAACCCTGCTTCTGGAATTACTGAGCAGACAGAAACAGGGGCAGCTCTATGTTTTTTGCCGCCCCAAGCACAGAAGGCAGGCGGCTTTCGGCAGCGCGCCTGCGGGCAGTCCACTGGTCATGCGGATTCGACGGCATGCCTGTGGGAGGTCCGCCGGTGCTGCGCCATCTGCGTCCTTGCCGCCGAATTGCCGCCAAAGCCACGGGACTGGCGGACCTCCCGCAGACATGCCGCGGAAAGCCACCTACCTGACGCCCTCACAGCGACCGGCAGGCCGCCCCCCGTGGCTTGCCGCCCCAGGCACGCACTTGCTGCGCTGGCGCCTGGAGCCGCCCCTGGACAGAAAGGCATTTCTTAACCATGAATGGGAGTCAACCAGACTGAGCTAAATTCCACAATCCTTGCTCCAGCTCTGAACCAGTGAAGGGCTCATGTCCTCAGGACTCACTGATTTCAATGAGAGCGGCAGGTACTCAACACCTCTGATAATCAGGCCACTTATGTAGGTGCTAAATATAGATGCAGGTGCTTCACTTTGGATATTCTTGCCTTAGTGTCTGCCCAGTGCTAAAACCCTTACTCATATATTGGAATTACTTTTGATACTTTTACTCTAAGGTACTATACTTTTAGTAAAAGATGGGTGTACAACTGGTTAAAACACTGTACTCAAAGAGTAGTAATCAATGGTTCACTGTCAATGTTGTTTCTAGTGGGATCCTGCAGAGGTCTGTCCTGGGTCCAGTACTATTCAAAATTTCCAATAATGACTTGGTTAATGGAGTGGAGAGTATGCTTATACAATTTGTAGATAACACCAATCTGGAAGGGGTTGTAAACGCTTTGGAGGACAGGATTAGAATACAAAATGACCTTGACAAATTGGAGAATTTGAAATCAACAAGATGCAATTCAATAAAGACAAATGCAAAGTAGGAAGGAATGAAAAATCAAATACACAAATGCCAAATGGGGAATAACTGGCTAGGCAGTAGTATTGCTGAAAAGGATCTGGGGGTTAGAGAGGATCACAAATTCATAATCAACAACGTGATGCAATTGTGAAAAAGACTAATATTCTGGGGTGTATTAACAGGAGTGTCCTCTGCAAGAGCTGGGAGGTAACTGTCCCTCTCTGCTTGGCACTAATGAGGACTCGATGGGAGTACTGTGCCCAGCTTGGGCACTACAATTTAAAAAAGATGTGGACAAAGAAGAGACAGTCCAGCAGAGAGCAACAAAAATGATAAAAAGGTTAGAAAACCTGGCTATGAGGAAAGGTTAAAAAAACTGGGCATGTTTAGTCTTGAGAAAAGAAGACTGAAGGAGAACCCGATAACCATCTTCAAATACATTAAGGGCTGTTACAAAGAGGGCAGTAATCAATTGTTCTCCATGTCTGCTGAAGGTAGGACAAGAAGAAAATGGCTTAATCTGAAGCAAGGGAGATTCAGGTTAGATATAAGGAAAACTTTCTAACTACACCACTACCTCAATATAACGCCACCCGATATAACACGAATTTGGATATAACGTGGTAAAGCAGTGCTCCAGGGGGCGGGACTGCGCACTCCGGTGGATCAAAGCAAGTTCAATATAGCACGGTTTCACCTATAACGCAGTAAGATTTTTTTGGCTCCCAAGGACAGCGTTATATCGAGGTAGAGGTGTATAAAGATAAAGTACTGGAACAGGCTTCCATCAAAGGTTGTGGAATCCCCATCACTGAAGGTTTTTAAGAACAAACACAGCTTAGACAAACCTCTGTCAGGGATGGTCTAGGTTTACTTGTTCCTGTCTCAGCGCAGGGAGTTGGACTAGATGACCTCTCGAGGTCCATTCCAGCCCTACAGTTCTATGATTCTATTATGTCCATGGTACTGCTCTCCTGTGTAAGGGCAAGAGGGCTGGGCCTTTATTCTGTACTGTATGCTAAATTCAGTTAGCCACTATTATGACTATTCGCAACCAAGGCAGAATCGCAGTCTCCTCACACTGGCGTCACTACATTACCACTCCTGACAGCTCTTCCACTTACTTTAATCCTGTGGACCAGAGGAGCAAACAGGAACACAAAGAGCTCCACTGTTGCCATGGAATTCTGAAAGAACTTCCTTCGGTTATTCTCTTCCTCTTCATTAATGCTGCCACGCCGAGGGTGTCCTGGAGAACCCTGGTTTTCAACCTGATGAATAAAGGCGCTACTGCTCCCTCCCCAGCTGGAACCTCTCTCTCCTCCAAATCGGTCATTGCTGCAGTCTTGAGGAGCCTCCAGTAGCATCCAATGGAGGGTGTGAAGAAGCTTAGTCTCCGCTACTCCAAGCTTGTCCTGATGTCCTGAATGGAAAAATGCAGCATAATGGGTGTCTCTGTTCACACAAAAAGCAACAGAGGGTCCTGTGGCACCTTTGAGACTAACAGAAGTATTGGGAGCATAAGCTTTCATGGGTAAGAACCTCACTTCTTCAGACCTGTTCACACAGGATCAGTACAGCGGAGATTTTCAAAGCTGCATAGGGAATTGGGCACCCAAATTCTCTACGTAGCTTTGAAAATCTCACTCCTGCAATTAGAAGTATCTAGTTGTTCCTAGTATGTCTTCGTTAAAATCACCTGATTCAGAATGTTACATTCCCCTGCACAGCCCCCTTGCCTGCTCCCTGAAGTGCCACTCAGTGTGTGTCTGCATGTCTGAAAATACAGTACTCATAAAAGATGCTAACTTGACAGCCCTGGGTCTTGAAACACTTCTATGGATCCCCAAGCTGTAGTACTGCAAGCTTTCCTAGACTGGGCTCTGCTACCCATCCCCACCAGTATGCTTCATCTCTGGAGGAACCAGGCCAGATGAGAAAGCAGTTTGATCTTGATGAGCATAGTGCAAAGCCAACTGACATCAGTGGAAAGACTCTTATCGATGATAGTGGGCTTTGGATCAGGCCCTATGCTCATGAATTCATTGGTTTTTTTTCCAGTTAAGACTGTCAATCTGTGAACCAATTAGTGTCAGTTGTGGTGGCAGATTTTGTAACGTGGATACTTACCCACCCGGGACTGGACCAAGGCCAACAATTACTTACATGTGAAATACAGAACTTTCAGACATAAACTGAATATCCAACCAGACCACCCTAAGGACCTGGCCAAGATCAACCTGGGCAATGCCACAAGGAGGCCACATCTTTTTGAGATCTGCCATGATGATGACGATGACAACAACAAATAACAACACTTTCAGTGCCTTCAAAATCTGACTACTATGGCATATGTCTTGCAGAAAATAAATATCCCTTGAAGAAGCTTATTACAGTTAGGTAGCAAGGCTACTGCTGAAATCCATTCCAGTTCCTCTTGGAGAACAGTATTGAACTTATTTGACTCTCAAGATTGTAACTCCCTCTTGACAACAATTTCCAAGAAGTCACTCATTCGTTTAGATAGCACCCTGCAATCCTGGGACGGATTTGATCCTTTCACGCTTAAAGAAGGATTTCATCATTCATGACCTTTCTTCTCACTTTTCATTATCCAGCTGTGAAGTCAGAATGATATATCTGTGACATCACCGTTCCCAAACTGTGGGACCAAGATTTAACGGTAGCATTAAACAGAAGGGGACTCATGGAGCTTTGTTTGGGTAAGTGCATATATGAAATACAAATCTCTTCAGTGACAAAGAAAATGTAGAAAAATATGAGCTAATATTTTATGAAGAATATATTTTTGTAGTGCTAGTCTTCTGTTTGGGTTCTCCACCCCCAGTTTTGATCTAGTGTTAAAATTTCCTTTAAAAACAGCGAAAGATTTGGTGTTATATCAAGCTTTTAAGGCACAACTCCAAATTGGAGAAAATATTTATTTTAATTTCTTTTTGCATCTACCTCAATAAAATCTAATATCCATTTCTACAGGGTTGGGGGTTTTTTGCAAGAGGTTGATAATTCTTTGTATTATTTTAGCTGTGCTGAATTTTACATATAGCATAGTCTGATAACTACATCTGCCTGCAATGTAACCAAGCGCAAGATTACACAAACCCTTACATACAGGAACAATGCTATTATAATTAATGTGACTAATCACGTGAGTGAATTCTATCCATAAGAATAAAGCCATCAAGGACTGGGTTCCCATCATATTTTTGAGGTTGAAATACAATAAACAGGAGGAATAAGAGAACCTATTTTGCTAAGTTGACTTATGTGAATAATCCTTACTAACACTAGTAGGCCCACAGACTTAAATGGAAATTATTTGCTTGAGTAAGGACTGCTGTGTGAACATGGATTTGCAGGATTGGGTCCTATACCTTGGAGAAAATGGGTATTTCTACACTACAATATAACACCGACGGCTGGCCTGTGTCAGCTGACTGAGGCTCACAGGGCTCGGGCTGCAGGGCTATAAAATTGCAATGTAGACGTTTGGGCTCAGGCTGGAGCCTGGGCTCCGGGAGAGTATGGTATATGGCATGTTGAGCACAACTTTGTGATATTTTAATGGAAGATTAGGTAATAGTAAAAAGCAAACTAATGCAAGTACCAACCTAGCTTGTTTCGGTTAGAAAGCAAGGTCGCTGTGCAATGGAGTACATGTGGTAGGGCAGCTTGAACCAGTTCCCAACGAGAAATGCTCTGGATGGCTTCAGAGAGGGCTGGAGAAAGACCATGCAGCTTGTTCTCTACTAAAACTCGTTCGAAAGACTAAGAAAAAAAAGGAGAAAAAAATTATCCTAGCACATGCTTTGCAAGACTGTGTATTCTCTTCTAAAGCTCCTGCTGTCACGTATTATTTTCCACAAAATATAACGTATAGTTCCTTTCAGTAAAATTATTCCTTAAAATATTTTCCTGAAAAAGAAAGACCATAGCCAAAGCTCACTAGATGGATGGTTAATCAGGAGACAGCACTCAGAAGAATTCAGAAGTAGCATGGTTCATTTAATATACTTTCCTTAGTCAAAAGAATTAAAGAAATGAGTTTCAAACGCCATATAAACATAAGTACTCTGGGCCAAACCTGGCATACAGTTATGCTGGTGTAAATCTGGAGTAATTCTGTTGAAGTCAACGGAGCTGCTCCAGATTTACACCAGCGTGACTGAGAGCAGGATTTGACACTCTCTTTGAAGATTTTATGTAGCATAAAGAGCAGCCTGCTAAAAGCACATAGGCCTTAGGAAATATTTTCACACCCCGTCACAAAAGTTAATCATTGTGTAAAATCCTTTGTCAGGACATTATATAGTATTTTTGCAAACAGTTGCGGTTGTTGGCTTGACCATGTTGATTATTGTTGCCTCAAGTAGCACAAGATTTGAGGGCCAGTGCATCTGTTTTATAGAGGGGGAAAAAACCCTGAAGGAAGCTTATTATTAGACAGCCAAGCTATTTCTACAGTCCATTCTTTCACATATGCCCAAAAGACCTCCTTATATGGTCACTGAAGCAATTATGTTCCTCTGAAGTTACTGTAGTCAAGGACTGTATTCGTGATATCACAGGCCCTTGCCAGAAACCAATGTAGCCTTCTGGCAATCTACTCATTCACAAGTTGTTTAGCCAATTTTACTATGCTCATGGAGATAAGTAACAGTGAATGTACATGACCTAAAGGATGCTTCAAATGCCATCCCACCAGATTCATAAAATTCATCCCTCAACAAGAGGCACAAAAATCCCCTCCTTGGTAAAAAAAAAAAAAAAGCTGCATTTATCAGGAATAAGCTTAATCGCAAAGGAGTAAAGCAAAAGAAATTTGACTTGCAATCTGGCCATCAAAACTGAACCACCATTCAAAGTGTGCAGTACCAACCAGTCAAACAGGCTGTGTAATATTCCTTTACATACACAAAGGGCAGGAAAGTAGTCTTTGCATATGTTTGTTCTATAAGAGAGAAACATCCTAACAGTGCTGGGTATAGGCTGAGTTCAGTGAAAATGGACCATGTGATTCTTATACAGAGTCATCTCATGGACAGACATACTGGTGGATATGCAGGACTGAATATGACGATAATGAATCAGATGCTGGAAATAATAGTCAAACGTTGACAAGAAATGTACTGTTATGCTCGAGGATGTTTATAGCTGCCAGTAAGCATATCTGATCTAGGGGCAGTCAAAAATCTCACTGACGCTGATGGAGTGCTAGCTGCCCCTCATTCTGGCTAAACTGAGAAGCAATTAAGCTCCTTTATGGAGTAAGATGGCTGAAACAATAGAAGACACCATCTAAAGCACTGGCCACATGGAAGACCAGAGCAAGAACTAACTCAAACAGAATAAAAGGGGTTTCCCTAAAAACTGATTGAAAATTCAGGGGCTGGGGCAGTGGTGGGACTGCAGTTGTTTGTTTCTGCATGCCTTAAAGGGAGTAAGCAAATAGAAAGTCAGAGAGGCACTGGTAGCATGATGCTGAGAGGTACCCAAAAGAGAAAGCATCTTTTGGGCACAAAACTGAACAGAAGCAGGCTTGGATTCCTGAACAAGAAAATTGCTTCCTGTTATTCATTCCTACTGTATTCAGGGAAACAGGACTTGCACCAAAGATATCTCTGACTCATATAATTAATCTCACCTTCTAATGTAAACAATCCACAAGACCCCTGAATATTAGCTAACTGCTTGGGCCAGAAGGGGCAACACTATGTTTTTCTATCTAGAAAAAGTAGTTGTGATGGGTTTGGTGCAGAATAGGAAGATAGGATTTTAATCACCATTTGTCAAACCCCCTTATCTGTTAACGTGACTGTTCTCTCTGCAGAGACTTCATTCAGGCAACAGAACGGAATAAAATGTGCCTGCTTCCATATATTGGCATGCAGCTGGGAGAAGTTATTGCCTGCTCTGAACTAGTCTGAAACAACTGGGCTAGACTACTGTAGCCTAAATCTATTTATTTACTCTTGCAGCTACACATAATAGACCAGATTCTGCTTCCCTCATTCAGAGTGAGTAGTAACTCAGCCACTAACCCCATTCACATCAATGGGCCTATTCAAGAAATAAGGGGTCACTAACTGTGAGTAAGGCCAATACAATTTGTCCCACACAGAAGTACGAAAGGGACTGCTCATACATACACCTTTCTGTGTACAATCTAGAATAAACAAGGCATTTATCTACCATTATTTAACATTAAGTTTGATTTGTTAATGGATCGTCCTAATAAAGGAACAAAATAATAGAGGCCCACACTCTTGCGTAAATTGCCATTAAATTTATAAGTACATTAAATTTATAAGGGAAGGGAGAAGAAAAAAAATCACAAAGCAGCCATTCTATGCTGATGTGTGTGTGTGGGAGGCAGATGTGGGGCCATTCTGTTGCTCTGCATAATGTACTGGCTTCTCCTCCAGCACTAGATCCAATTCAAGATCTTGTCCTCATCTTCAAAAGATCACAATGGCATAGGGCCCTAAAGGCTACAGAACAGCCTCTTTCAAAAAAACACAGCCCAGATTCTGAGCACTCAGTACAATTCAGGAGGGGGAAAGGGAGTGTGCAAAGGTGGCTTTAAATCACTTTTACGTTCCTCCAATCTTTAGGGCATCTGGGTCCTGGGAAGGCTGTCGGATTGGAGCCTCTTTCAGACTGCTCTAACCTACGCCAGCTGCCCACAGGTTGCAGGGGCTGTTGCAGTGGCTAGGAATAAATTGAGCTAAGAGGACTCAACCCTTATGCCAGTGGGTTGAAGGGGGATGGCTGATGAGCCATGATGCTAGTGTAGGTTTGCCAGAGGATTCCTCTGTGTATGAGGGATTCTCCAATGGCCAGTTAAGCAAACTTTAGAGCAAGCTAATGATTATGTGGTACAAAGTTTCCCCTTTGATTGGGAGAACCAGGCCTTATGATTACAGTGTCAGTCCCCACTCTGGTTCTGGCTTACACTAGCTCAAGTGACAGCAAAATTTGAATCCTTCCCTCAACTTCCTTAGGGCCTTTCCCTGCCTTGTGTATGCAAGCACAGCTCCCTGCAAGTTCAGCTGATGTTTTGCCTGCACACTGAATGCAAAATATGGTGCTTTGGGTCAGACTCTGCTCTCAGTTGCAGCAATGTAGGTGTGCAGTGATTCCATTTACTTTAGTCTCGCCTGAAAAGTATGCAAAATCAAGAGGAACAGCCCACTTTTTACCCTCTATTCACTAGAAGTTACATATACCCTTGGCAGGAGGACAGTGCTGAAATGTGTAAAATAGAAGAGGGATCCTAGGGAGCTATAAATGTAGCTGAAATCAAAGGGTCTGGCTATAATAGGCTAAAAAAAACCAAAATCCCAGCCTGACAGAGGCATGGCTAAGCTAGCAAATACAGTGGTGACCTAATCCAGGTCTCTTCAATACAGGAAATAAATTAAAGCAATATAAGAAGATAAAAAGAACCAGGCCAACCTGAATCCCAGATTTGTGCCCTAAAAATGAATAGCCCAATAGGTCTGAATGAATGGGGGTTTTTTTCTATATTTAATAGCCTGGAAAGGAGAAACCAAAGGGGCAGTGTGGTGGCAACAGCCATCTTGAAAGAGGCGCATCAAACCAGGAGGAAAGATCAGAAGATCTAGATATGTAGGAAAGGAAAGAAATCCTACACTACAAAGATCTGTCCATCCCTCCTTCCCCCAAAAACAAAATCTCCCCCTCCATCAAACAAACCATGGAGGCAGTTGGACAAGAACAGGACTAGTGCAAAGGCTAAGACAGTGTAATAAATAATGGATATTGTATCCATGTGGTTATAATGTCACAGGGATATAGTTAAATGGTAGCTGGGGTGTATAGCACCTTGGATAGTTTACTCTATGTGGATACAGTACACTTAATGGGTATAACATTATAGATAATATAAATCACATTATAAACTAAGTTATTAATGCAATAGCAAAAGACCCAGATCTCCCCTAATGAGGTAAGTTTGACTTGAGTTATCACAAATATTCCAAAATGTATATTAATTGGAGAAGGGTCACCTATGGCGGAAAATGTCCGAATAAGTGAACTCCAAGATGGTATAATAATCTCATAGTGCCCAATGTTATAAATATGTTTGGTAACATACTACTTGATTCTTAAGAATATATAAAGAATAGTTCCATGTTCCAGGGAATTTGCACACCCACAGAGGAAGTAAGGATAGCCTGGGCTCTCACAACTAGAGAGGACCAGGCAACAGGGGGAAATACATAGGGAGGTAGGTGGGAGAGAAAAAGGGAACAAGAGAATATAAACAGATGTTAAATATTGTTATATGTTTTAATAGAAAAAATATATTAACAGAGTTTTAGGGCTCAGAATTCAAACAAATTATGGTAAATCAGCCTCAGGATCAGAGTACACCAATATTGGTGTTAAAAAGGAGAGAAATAAATGAAAAAGCAATGTATGTCGGAGTTTTAAAATTACTGTGTATGAGGAGAACTCTAAAATGTCATATTTAAAGAAGAGATATAAATGTAATGATGACCTGGCACCTGGCTGGGGAGTCTCACTGCTTTTAACAAAGGCTGATATACTGAGCAAGAGCAGAGTTGGTACTCATGGGTGAATTTATTAGTGTCATAACTATTAATGTGAAAGGGATGAACAATGCCACAAAAAGGAAAAGGGTATTCTGCTCTGAATAAGGATTTTCCAAGTATAATCAATTTACAGGAAACACACACCTGAAGAAAAAATGATAAATACTTGAATACTTCTTGGACACAGCTACCATATGTCTCTCCAGGTCAATCTAATAGAAGAATGTTGACAAAACTGTTTGGTAAACGCTTCCCTTTTACTGTTTCAGCACAACTCACAGATACAGAGGACAGATTTTAATTAAGGGGTCTTTGAAAGGTAGACTTCTCACCATAGCCAATATACATGCTCCCAATCAAAAACAAGATTTTTTTTTTTTGTAAAAAGATAGTTTTTTTTAGGAATGTAGGAAGTTTTAGAGAAGGGAATATTATTCTGGGGACAGGGGATTTAATGTGCACTAATCTCACTTTGAATTGATCGAATGTACACAAAGGACAGTCAGGAGGAACTAGTGAAAATCTGTTGCATCACTTAAAATATGAGGATGTGATGGGAGATGAACATGTACAGTTCTGACATCTGGATTATTTTGCTCCTCGTTGATTTTATTCCAGGATTGATATGATTTTTGTTTCTAGGACCTCTGCTAACTTAGAAAAAAATCTAATCTGAGAGTTATTAGTGGGTCTGATCATGTCCCTCCACTTATTGGATTGAAAGATTGTTTTTTCACTGAGTCCCAAAGAGCCCTGTTCTTGAATAAAACTTGGCTATATGACCCCTTTAGAATTCAAAAGCTAGATGAAAATTTCCAGAAATATACTGAAATAAACAATAAGGAAGAAAACAATAAAAGTGTTCTCTGGAATGCTAAAATGGCAGTAATAAGGGGGATCCTTATAAATAAAACATCATATCTAAAAAAGATGGGAGGTCTTGAAGAAGAGAGGTGGGTTGAAGAACTTTCTGTTTTGAAAGGTAGACATAAATCTACAGGAGTATTTATGTAGTGTTTAACAAAATAAATAAATTAATGGAGATACCCCATCTCCTAGAACTGGAAGGGACCTTGAAAGGTCATCAAGTCCAGCCCCCTGCCTTCACTAGCAGGACCAAGTACTTATTTTGCCCCAGATCCCCAAGTGGCCCCCTCAAGGATTGAACTCACAACCCTGGGTTTAGCAGGCCAATGCTCAAACCACTGAGCTATCCCCCCCGCAAATGAGATAAGAGGGAAGATTACAAACACTTAGATATATTGAACAAAAATATTATGTACAGGCCAATAAAGCTGATAGTCAAACGTTAAAAAAGAAACAAGATAAATCAGCCAACCCTCTGATTAGAAATAAGAAGGGAGATTTAGTAACTGGCATCAAACAGATCTCTGAAACATTTGCTAACTTTTTCCATAGTTTCTATGCTTCGGAACATCCAAATCCTAAATTTATAAGTAGATATTTGAGAAGTGTGACATTACCTCAGCTCTCAAAGGATGATGTGGCAGCTCTTGATAGGCAAATTGCTGCAGAGGAAACTGAAGTTGTAATTAAGAATTTAAAATCCAATAAAGCCCCAGGGATTCTGGGAAGTATTATAGATCCTTACAGCAAGTGTTGGTCCCCATTTTAACTGAATTGTTCCCCAGCAAAACAACATTAAACAAGATGCCAGATAAAGGGAAAGAGGCAAAAATCGTGGTCATTCCTACAGAAGGAAAAGATCTTACCAATAGTGACTCATACAGACATGTTTTTTTTAATTAATGTAGATGCTAAAATTTATGCTAAGCTGTTAGCAAACAGATTGAGTGTCACCTGGCCCAAATGTGTTCACCCATACCAATCTGGATTGATTGCCAGCAGACATCTATCTGATATCAGAAGAACTCCAAATTTGATCTAAAAATGTTAATTCTAGCAATTTTTCCTGTGTGCTGCTTTCATTAGATGCTGAGAAAATCTTTGACCAACTGTAGTGGGAGGACTTTAGACAGATTTTGGTAAGGTTTGGTTTTGGAAATTAGTTTTAAAAGTGTATATAAGCCCTATATATTCCTTCTGGAGCCATTTGCAATAAATATGAGGAACAGCCTCTTGATAAAGGGCATCAAAATGCTTTCTGGATTAGAACACAAAATAGCTTTGGATGCTGACAATGTCTCGTTACGTTTGCACGATCCAGAAGCCTCGTTAAAAATTATAAAACAATTGACTTTGGAATTTGGGCATGTAGCATGATTAAAATAAACGACTATAAATCTGAAATTTTAGAAATTAATATTCCAGAAAGGGCCAAATCAAACTGTAGCTGCATCAATTTAAAAGACTTGAAGGAATGGAACAAATATGAAGTTTTTTGGCTAGGTAGGGTAGCCTCAGTAAAGACGAATGTCCTTCCAAAAATACTACTTTTGTTTCAGCACATCCCAGATAAGACATTAAAAATATAGCAGGATGCACTATTAAAATTCATGTTTAAAACATAAAAAGAGAAAGGGTGTGTTCTAACATTCAAAGGTGGGGTAGACTAACTTTCCCTAATTTACCTTATTATTATTATTATCCATCACAATTAAAATGTGATTAATTGGGTTAACCGACCATCCACACACTAGGTGAAACTCAATCAAGATTGGAGCCGAAAAATTCATTGTAAGTGTTGGGCTAAAAAGAAATCCAGGTTATTAAATATAGAAAAAAAAACCCATTCATTCAGACCACCTCAGCAGCTTTGCACTATTTTTCTACAAAACTGCTGTCAGGGAGGCCCTCTCCCTTAGCTACTTTCATTAATAATCAGGAATTTATCCCTAGAAAATATCAAAGCTACTAGTTGTGGGTAAAAGCCAAGATTGCTCCATTCAGACAGTTGTTCCTGGGTCCTGATTTAAATCATACCAAAAGATATGTAATAATGACATACTAAAATTATATAAAGATCTTGTATTTAACAAGGCAAACATTTTATTGTGAAATCTGGATACAAGGCAGCTCTCTCTAGACATTTAACTGCATTTGAGGAGTTCAACCAGGAGCAAGCTAAAAAAGGAAATATTTATAAATTGCTGTATAGATAGCATTTGAATCTAATTAAGATCTGGCACATTTTTGCTACCAGGGAGTCGCTCAGTTGGAGGCATTGCAAGGAAAAGGGTACATACTTGCACACATGGTGGTTAAGTCCAGGAATTAGATGGTCTGGGGAAGAAGTTATTAAAGAGATTCATTTTATGACAAAATGCCAGTATCCTAGAGCCCCCTTGACCTCCTTACTTAATGCTCCAGGAGAGAATCTACATATTAAACAGAACCAATTAATTTCTTCTTTATTGTTAGTAGCTAAACTTCATATTTTATATTACTGGAAAAATGTAACTCTTCCTCCTATGGAACTGTGATGTATTAAGATATGGACTGTCCTTGTAATAGAAAAGTTTTCATACCAAGTATGTACACAAGAGAAGTGCCAAAAAGAAGACAGGTATTTAGAAATGTGATCACCCTTTTCAATATACACACAGGAGAGTGGCTCACCTGTCAGACTCTGTAGTCAGGTTCTTTGAATATTAACCTGATCCAGAAAAAGTTATAAAACTGATGTATGATGTAGTATGTGAACATTTTATTGTAACTTTGCCTTAGTAAGAAATTTCAAAAGACAGTCTGACCAACTATTCTCAGCAGACTGACACGTTACACGGGCTCCACTGCCACCTGAATTACAGAAAGGAAGGGAACAGCTGCGGAGTTGGCAATCTGGAAAGCAGTATTGAAAGCTTATGTCATGAACTGATTATAGCGATTGCAGACTCGTAGGCAATGTTGAGTCTGTTCCTGGTGTGTGCTCTGCTCCCCCACGGTCACTTACATTATGACTTTCCTTTTGAGGCCATTATGTGCCAACAACCTGGTCTGAGTTTGTTCATACCATCAGTGTTCTCTCTTCACCCTGTTCCCTAGTGACCTTCTGGTCTGGTGGTTATTTCCCTCTGCAGTATTTTGCATCCCCTTGGGCACTTCCAGCTAGCTCCTTACAGCTGAAGTTTACATACGTTCTGTCAGAGCAAGGCTAATCATGGGGCTACAATACCAGACAGGATGATACAGGTGCTTTTGGGACTGGCTTTGCCACATGCTTCCTGTATAACATTACTCAAGTCACATGATCGTTCATGTCTGAGTGAAACAGAGATAATATTTACCTGCTGCCAACAGCACAAGCAGGCATAGTGCTGACTAAGCCCCAACCCCAACCACTGCACAGCCAGGACTTTGGGGGCATGTGACCCCCAGCAATCCTACCTCTCTGGACCACCATGTGTGCAGGGGTCCTCCACAGAATTCCCCCAACGGAAGGGTCCTTTAGGAAGGCCCCAGCACCCTCCTGGAGGAAGAGACTCAGCTGCCACCAGTAACAAGGGGTAGGGGTAGCTGAGCCAGGACCTCAGGGGCAGTGTGGATTGAAAGAAACATTTGTTAAACAGGTTTGTTTATTTAAAAAAATAAACCTAATTAAATTTGAAACTGACAATCTTTGATGAGGCCTAATTTATTATATTCTAGAGTCATTTAAGATAAATACAAAAAAAAATTAACGGTACATGTTTGTAGCCAAGTTTTCAAGAAAGTCAAGCCACTGAACAGCTGGAGGTCATTGGCTAGGCACCTGGAACCAGAGTTTGGTGAAGTGCTGAACTAGCGTTTGATAGCAGTAGCCTCTTCCGCAATTTCAGAGAGAACATTTTCTTTATGTCAGTTTATTCAGCTAGTTCATTGGAATGACTAGTTCTTTCAAAAGTTAAAGAATCAATTTGAACAAGCTGCAATGTTTGGTGTCCCTCTTCCAATTTATGACTAAAAACTACATGTGAGAGGAGATCTACTAGTTCTAAAATCCTGAAGAACATAATGAATTGAACTAACTACAGATACTAACTGTTTAATCAAACAAGGAAGTAGTTATCAGAAACTGTTAGTTTTAAATGCAAAACTAAATGTAAATTAAGCTATATAATTGCTTAAACAAATGTGTATCAATAGAGTGTTCTCCTGGTCAGCAAAAAGACTATATTTAGTTGCTAATCACCATTAAAATGTTGATCAGCCAGCGAGAATCAGCCTTTCTTTGGGAAGATAACTAAGAAACTACAAATGCAGAGACATGATTAAAATTGATTAAAAAAATAAATCAAGATTTTCTGCTTGCTGATGTAAACAGAGATTAAAATTGGTGATTTAAATCAATCCACCCTGCTCAGGTCCCTGAAGCCCCTCCTTCACCCCATCCAAAGAGGCACTAAGTACAAAATGTGTTTTGCTTAAGACCGTTTTTCAGCATGACATCTCTTTAGGGCCTTATGGCCTCTACTTACAGCCTGCCCATATCTAAAGCTGTATTTGCACCATTTACACTAGCCTGGGATACCCTATCTCATCTAACTGTGCTTCTCAGGTGCCTAAGACACCGTTTACAGTCCCCTACTCAAATCACATGCAAGAATGTTGTGATCTCATACTGAATACAGTATTGTCGTACCCATCTTCGGCAGCATGTTCATGCTATTCCACAAGATGTGAGGTTCCTGGTACTTGGGAGTATATATTTTTTTTAAATAACCTCTGTTTAATGCTGTGGAGATGGAGCATGGCCTAGTGGTTTGAAATACAGGATTAGAGATCAGGAGATCTGCATTCTACTTTACCTCTGCTAGTGATTTACTAAGGTAAGGGACCATAGACAAGGCACTCCACTCTCCATGCTTCCATTCCACCACCACCATCTCCACCGTCTCAAAAAAGGATTATAGTTCTACAGAAGAGTATTATAACATTTTAAAAAAAAACCCACACTCTCAAGCAGGAAGGTAGCATAAAAGCTTAAAGTATTATTTAGTGCTCAGTCTTTAATATACTCAATAGCACAGAAAGCTTTGGTGAGTTTGTTCAGAGGTTGTTTTGGGAAAAACTTCGTTTCCTGTTTACAAATCAAGGGTATGTCTACACTGCAATTAGACTGCAGCTGACATGGGCTCACGGGGCTCAGGATAAGGGGCTGTTTAATTGTGGTGTAGAAATTCAGGCTCAGCCTTCAGCCCAAGTTCTGGGACGCTCCCACCTTGCAAGGTCCTAGAGCCTGGGCACTAGTCCAAGCCCAAATGTCTACATTGCAGATAGCCCCTTAGCCTGAGCTTTGGTCAGCTGACATGGGCCAGCTGTGGGTTTTTAATTGCAGTGTAGACATACCCTCAGAGTTAGAGGGTGCTGATGTTCCTCAGACTGATGTGAAAAAAGGCAGGGGGCACTAGAGGAGGATCATGTTATGTATGTAGCCTGTTGATTTGGAGGAAGAAGGCAACAGTGAATGGGCCATATTTGTCAATGACAGCAGAACTGTTTCACTTATCAAAATGTATGCAGGACCATAAAAAAAGGCAGATCCAGTTAGACCAGTACACAGTTTGGCAGCATGATAGAATATGAAATTTAGCATGTATAGTTTAAAGAAGTGCACGTTTACAGAGAAATACAATGCTAGCCTTCTTCTACACACTAGTAAGCTCTGAATTTGCATGATCCTTTGCAGAAAGAGATGGGGTTTCCAGTGGACAATTCACTGAAGCTGTCTGCCCAATGGTCTTTACTATGGTCTTTGAACATGACAGATTTCTCAACTGATACGCTTTTAATTGCATTTTGGGCTGCATGTCTGGTTTGACTTTTTTTTCATTCGTATTTGGAACATTTTTCCATCTCTGGGGTAACAACTGATGTAAGTGCATTTACAGCAGAGATTATTTGGCCCTTTGAGTTCAATCTTTTATTAAGTTTCCATATTTAGCCAATGCTGCATAAAACCAGTAAACTACGATGAGTTTAAGAAAAAAAAGCCACATACCACGCAGGAAGCTTCATACTGTTTTCCAAGTTTGGGCCTCAAAAATGCACTAAAAACCCAACAAACAACAAAAACAAGAGTTAGTTTTCATAACAGTAGTTATAGGTATGCATATTAAGCATGTTTTTATTGAGTCATTTTTAATTAAATTATTTTGTCAGTGTGACAAATGTTTGTCAGTTACTTAAGTGGCTAGATAAGTCCATGTAACAAACAGTAATGAAGCCATGAGAAACTCAGATACCTGTTGAAAGCACTGTACAGAATGTTATTACCTTTTCCATAAACAGAAGGTTTTCACAAATACCAGGCAAATACCAATATGAAAGCAAGACATTTTAAAAATATGATTTTCTTCCCTAAAGGTAAAAAGAATTCAGCCATTTTAACTCATCCAAATGATGCATTTTCTAGTAGTCATATGTACCGTTTATCAAAGTATTTAGGAGAATACGACTATATTAAGTATTACGAAGTTTTGAGTTGAATAGCTGTGGTTTGCTAGTAGATTGTGTTAATGATTCTTTTCCTCTAATACACAGCTCTCTGAATTGCTTGGAGGCTTCCATTTCCTCACAAGATTTAGCCAGAAAACCCACCCACCCTACAACAAGTAGTTAGACTTGAGGACTTCAGTAACTCAGCCAGGGGTTATAGGTCTGTTACAGGAGTGGGTGGGGGAGGTTGTGGCCCTGCAGTAGGTCAGATTACATGATCATGATGGTCTCTTCTGGCCTGGAAGTCAATGAGGCTATTTAGGATCTCATCCTGCAGTATTTGCTCAAACTCAGGCCTCAGTTGGAAGTTTGCCTTCGCAGTCTACCACTGGGATAAACAACAAACCCACCCACACAGTCCCCCCAAAATAGAGACCCTACAAAAACAAACATCACACTAACAGGTTGACAGCCAGAGGTTTGGGAGGGGGTGGGAGGGTGTAAAAATACTATTCGCCTCAAGCTAGCCCTGATTTTGAAGTGGGGGGAACATCCCCCCCAATATTCATCCAGCCTCCCCCAGCAGACCCTGCAGCCCGGGGCTGGCCCGGGGGCGCTCCGGCTCCAGGCAGGTTCCGCCCCGGCAGGGAGGCGGCCGGCCCGACAGCCCTGCCGGCGGGAGCAGCGCTGCGGGGCCCCCCGAGGCCTGCCCAGCGGGACAGGGGCCCGCGCCGGGTCCCCCCCCCGCAGCCCCGGCCCCGCTCGCACCTGGTTTGCCGCCACAGGAAGGTCTGGATGGGCAGAGGGACGCCGCGGCCGCCCTCCTGCTCCGGGCCCTCGGAGCTTTTCCTCTTCACCATGGCGGCGCTGCCCGCCCCGAGCCAGCCCGCGGCGCCCGCGGCTGCCGCCCCGCTTCCCCCGCCGCGCAAGATGGCTGCAGCAGGCGGGGGGCGGAGGGGAGCGAGCGACGGTGTCCGCCTCCTCCCGGCCTTCAGCACCTCCCTCCGCGGACAGCGCCCAGCGCCAGCCCGTGGCAGGGGCGCCACCCCCCGGGCTCCCACACCCAGCAGGGCCCCGGGGAAAGCAGCGCTCGCCTACAGCGCCGGGGCTGCTGCCGCCACTCCCCCCCCCCCGCGGCTGGGCCAAGCACCACCTGTGGCGAGCGCAACCCCAGCCCGCCCAGAGCCGCCCCGTCCCCCTCTCCCCCCATCCCCGCAGGTCTCTGCCCCTGCGAGGAATAGCCGTGTGCAGCCCCCTAAGAGTCCCCGCTGGGTAACTACCAAAAAAGAGGGGCAGGAAAGGGGTCCTCACCCTGCGGGACATCAGTAGGTGGCAAGATGGGGGGGGGGCTCACGTTTGTGGTGCAGCAGGGTCTGGAAAAGGGTGACCCCTGTTCTATAGAGGATGTGACCTTTGGTTGTTTATAGGGCAGGAGGAGGAGGGAATGACTCACTTACCTGTTCCTTTATGATGGTGCTTTAAGGCCGAGGTTCTCACAAGAAGTTTTTTGGCAGCCTCTGATTGCGGCCACCAACTCCTGCTGTTGGCCGCTCTGACAGTTTTTTTTCTAAAATACTCAATTAACTTAAATATGCCTGTCGCCATGTCCAACTCATTGTAATTTATTTAGGCGCCGTTTAAAAAAAATAATAAAAAGATGTACAGTTGTCTCTATTTGTTACTAAACCTAAACGGAATACAAATAAATAAGGTGCTTTGCATGTTTTTGTCATTGTTGCTTGTGCGGTTGCTTTTTCCCCTCTGCTTTAGACATGCCAGCTAGTAAGTCTGTTTCTGTGAAAAGTGATATTTGTATGTTTGTTAACTGGGCCGGCTCTAGGTTTTTTGCTGCCCCAAGCAAAAAAAATGTTGGCTGCCCCCCACCCCAGCCATGGGCTCTCACCCCCCCCCACCAGTGCCCTCCTCTATCCGCACCCTCTGCCGCCCCAGCCTTGGGCTCTCTCTTCCCCCCACCACCCACACCCCCTGCCGTCCCAGCGCTGGGCTCTCTCCCCCACCCCACCCGTACCCCCTGCTGCCCCAGCGCTGGGCTCTCCCCCCCACCCCACCCCACCCGCACCCCCTGCCACCCGAGCACTGGGCTCTCCCCCCACCACTGCTGACTCCTCCCGCTCCCCCCTCGCCTCCAGCCGGTCCGGCGCTGGCAGGGTCGGGGTAAGCACTGGGGCTCCCGGGCCGCGCCTCAGCCCAGGGTCCCACCAGCCAGGGCTCCTGCCTCCAGGACCAGCCGGGACCCGGGAGGGCAGAGCCAGGGGGGACCGCCCCGGCAGAGGGCTGAGGAGCCAGGGCAGGGTAGCCCCAGAAGGAACGGAGCCCCGGAGAGCGGGACGTGGGCCCCGCATGGCAGCACCTCGCCCTCTATGGCCCCGCTGCTGCTGCTGCTTCTGGCTACTCTGCCGCAGTCCCTGGGCGGCTTAGGCCGCTTCGCCCAGTCCCGGCTGCGGCACTGGGGGGTGGCTGCCTTGCGGCACCTGCAGGCGGTTCCGTGTGCCCCGCGGGGCAGCCCCCAGCCCAAGTGTCCCCCGCTCAGAGCCTGCCCAGCCCAGCAACAAGGTGCGGGCGCTGCTCCCCCACAGCGCAAACCACAGCAACCCCAGGGCACCCCCCGCCCTGCTGCTGCCAGGGCTGGCTCTAGGCTTTTGCCACCCGAAGGAAAAAAAAAAAAAAAGATGGCCAGAATGCCGCCCCTGAAAATGTGCCGCCCCAAGCACGTGCTTGGTTTGCTAGTGCCTAGAGCTGGCCCTGTTTGTTAATATCACTTTTCACAGCAGCAGACTAGTTAGCTAGGAGGCAGTGAAAAGTGATATTAACAAACATCACTTTTCACAACAGCCTGACTTGGCTCTGGCAAGCCAGCGGACGAATTAAGTGCTGGATGAGGACGTGGGTAGGGAGACCGCGGGGGCTGGTGTTGGGGAAGAGGCAGGAGAGGCAGCCAAGGCCTGGATGGGGTGTTGAGCTTTGGACCACAGGCCAAAATATGACAGCTAGGGGATGGAGCCTGCTGCTGCATGGCTTAAGTCTGCTACCCACCACCCCAGGGCTGAAGCCTGAGCCACACCGTTCCTGGCAGGGTGGGGAACTATGGTTGCTATTTGTACTTGATATGAAGGAGACATACATGTGTGTGCCAGCTGTATAACGCTGGCACTTCAGCCTGTTCTGCCTCACTAATTGCCACACTTGTTCCATGTATATGCTAAATATGATAAAGGAGAAGATTTAGCCTTGTGGGACTTTGCACGCAAGGACATCGAAGCTGGAGAATAGTTGCCTGTAACGTATCGTGGTTTGGACCCAAACCATTCATTCATGCATTTTCTTGGAGATAGGACAGCAGAAATTTGGTGACCAACAATACCAAATGCCAGACATCCAGCAGGATGTATATGACTTTATGCCCTTGCCCTTGGGCAGGAGGGTGTCATGCACCATGCCACAACCCTTTTCTAACAGAGGGATCCAGGAGACTGGCTGCTGAAGAGTGTTCTGGGAGCTTCTAAGTTTAGTTTGCTTGGGGGAGGAAGGTTACAGTGGGCAGCAGCTTGCAAGGACTCCAGCAAAGAATAATTGTTTCTTTAGTTTTGTTAAGGCTATTCCATATTTTAATGTGGATGGTAGATTCCCCTCAGAAGAAGATGGTCTCTGCGTCAGGGATCAAGTACTCTCTAGCAACCCAGACAAGACAGGGGGGCAGAGAAACAGGTAGCAGCCCTGTTTGCTATGAGAGTTTCCATGACTCCAACTTGTCCAACGGGGTCAGATTCTTGAAATCCAAACCAACTCTGTTGTTCTTAGCTTTTTATTTTCTGATGTGCTGAGAGGCCTCAGGGAAGATTCCTACTTACAGTAAGAGATGCTGGGTTCTACAGCTGCATGGGATGCTGTCATGAAACGATGTGTGTTCTGCAATATTTCTGGGCAGTGTCTTTTTGCTGGCTCCCCTGCAGTGGCTAACGAGGCACCGGGCTCCTTCATTGCAATGACACTAGTTTTGTAAAAACTTTCCTATGGCCAAGCCTATCCATATCTGCTACTTCATAGAGCATTTGGGAGGCTAAATGTATAAAGAGATTCAAAACCAAAGTTGAAAGGTGCTCTAGAAGTGCAAGGCAATATAGGCTACAGTTCTCAAAGCTGGGGGACTGAAATAAAAATAGCCTGATTTTCAGAGAAACCTAGAGCTCACAACTCCCAGGATGGGTACACCAAGTAAAGAGGCCACAAGCTACCCGCAGGATCATGATAAGTTCAGGCTTGTGATAAACAATACAAGTAGCTTATGCTCTACGACCTACATAAGGTGCCCTGCCCCCTAGATGTCAGAGATTGCCAATAGTTTTGATGAGATTTAAGCCTGGTGTAGTCCTTACGTTGGCTGACCTTACCAAGGAACCCTGTTGATCTGTGACCAAGGAGTTTTAAAAAATATTTTTTTATGAATCCTAGGCATGTCTCAGTTTCCCTCTGTACATTGCTACCATGTAAGTGCAAAAGGGTTAATGTTGTTCTTGGAACAGTGCAGGAGGGATGTGTGTGTGTCTGTCTGTCTCCTTGTGGTCTGGAAGGAATTAACAGGCTCATTAAAGAACTGTCTCAAACCAACAGAGGGTCCAGAATGACAAAGACATCCCAGTGACTGAGCAACGAACAGCAGGAAACCCCAGTAGGGTAGGACTCGGGAACTGAGCAGGAGAACAAGGTGCCAGTCTGGTAACCAGAAGAAGGGTAGCCCTTTTGGAGGGACTCAGGAGCCTGGACTTGTGGGGAGACAAAAAGGAGGAACAGGTAGGGAGAACCAGAGATGGAGTTCATCACAGCTTGGCTAGCTCCTAGTGGCACTGGTTTGACCAGAGTGAACTATAGCTTAACAACTTCTGCGCTAACCTAGAGACTCAGATGCCAGGTGACTAATAAATGGTTACCTTGTTTGGTAAAGGCTGCCTATGTTGCTGTAAAAAAAGAGGGGCACAGTAAACACCTCCTACAGAAGGATTTGGATTTGCTGCAGGGAGCCATGGGGAGAGACGGGGAAGGCCCAGGCTTGGAGTCTTAGAGTCCCGTGGCCTCTGTGGGTGCTGGCACACTAAAGGGGTCACTCCCAAGAGACTAGTGACAGCATGGGGCATAGACTAGATCTTGTGATGGGATCAACCACATTCTTAGAGACTCAGGATGATATAAGCATATGTGGATGCCATTTTGAGCAGGGCCAGCTCTACCATTTTTGCCGCCCCAAGCAAAAAAAAAAAAAAAAAAAAGCTGCTCGAACTGCTGAAGAAAAAAAAAAAAAGCCGCCTGGACTCTGCCGCCCCAAGAATGGATGGAATGCCATCCCTTAGCATGTGCCGCCCCAGGCACATGCTTCCTCTGCTGGTGCCTGGAGCCGGCCCTGATTTTGAGTGGCTAGCCAGTCTCACCATTGAGATTAGGACTAAAATAGCCACTAGTGTCAATATACAAAGGGGGGGGGGGAATCAGGTTTGAGACCTGTGTATTCTCTGATAATTAAATGGACCAACCCATCCTACCCCTGTCTTCTGTGACTACTTTACAGTCTTTTCCTTTCTAAAGAAGTCACTGACAATAAGACCCTGAATTCATAACTTGATGAATATGGTACCATTTTGAGCATATTACTTCCAGTCCCCACAAGAGCATAGACTAGGGGAAAGAGCAGTACAGAATGCTCAGAGAATTTTACAACAGAAAGATCCCACATTAGCTCTGGTAACAGTCAGCAGCCCAGCAACCATAGACAATGCCACCAGCCTTATACAAATCTTTGTCATAAGTGGCCCTCTTTAAAGGATGCAAGGGTGAAAGCTGGCAAATCAAGTTCACCATCTTTGACTGTCAGAATGAAATTTGAGTCTTACTCAAACTTAAACTAGGATAACTAGCCCTGCTAAAAGTGGAAGACAATCCCTGGTTTAGTGAGAGTTCACTTCCTATTTCAGGTCTACTCTGGCCACCAAGAAAGAGTCTTTTACACCAGCTGTTGTCACTATGCATTGCTTTTCCATGAGATTCTATACCATTACAAATGATAAAGGTTCTAAGAACAGTCAAAAAAGTGGGATGTTGATCATGTGACTTTGCTGCCTTAGGGAAAGGAGATGATCCTGTCGAGAAGGGTTCAAAAGCAGGAGTCTATCAGCTACTAGAGGTATAGTCCAGTTGAAATGGACAAAACTCTTTAGGATCAGAAGATGAATAGACCTGGATGAATGAAGAGGCCATGGAGAATCTGGAACTGTAATTTGCTACACATGTTAGTTATCATTTAAAAAGAGATGGAGGATGACAATAAGTGTCCTGTTTCTTTAAAAATGTGACAGCAAGCCAGGAAGGAGAGGGCTGTGGAAATTTCTAGGAAAAGGCAGAGAAGCTTGAGGGACAATATTATGTTCCTGGTTCAGTGATGTCAATGCTTTGCATTGTCACATGACAGCACTCAAGAAGACAATATAAAAGAATTGTAATGGACATCCTCAACGAGGTAGTGATGCAGGCAGAGCCTATCACCAACAAGTCTTTCCCCTGCCCAAGCCAGATTCAACAGTGGTATAGAGAACTGGGACAACCTGGCTGATCTCAACTGTCTTATGCCCTGCCAAGACAAGATATGCTCTTGCCAGTGGGAAAGATATAAACCCAATATCAGGTAGGCTAATTGATGTAAGAGATTGGATGAATTCCCCAGACAAGCTACCGTATTTAAAGAGACTAGGGTTTCTTTTTGAAAAAAAAAAACAAACCACACCACTAGACATAAAAGCAAGTAGAACAGTTTGAAAAGGCTGAGTGAAAGGGTTAATTGTGCAGTTTATGCTCCAAATATGCCACAAACGTGTTAACACAACTTTGAGCTAGATGCTCAGCTGGTGTAAACTGTGCAGCTGTTGTCTTCAATGGACCTGTGCCAATTATTTCAGCTGAGTATCTGGCTCTTTATCTGTGCAAACTTGTAAAGTTTCTACTACCTGTTTTACCATACTTGCCATTTTAAGTACTGGGAATCTCAAACCAGTGGAAGAAATCTGAAGTGTCAGCATAAATAGAGGATTTTAAAGCATGGAGATTCTTATCCGCTGGTGCAAAAGGAACAGTGAGGAAGAAGTTTCAGAAGGACAAAGATCTCAGATCTAGGTGAAGATTCTCTGGTCTGGCCAAGCTGTAACTGGCACAAGACTAAGGAAGAGAGGGCAAGGGTGGCTTTATGCTTTTTATGTGATTCCCCAATTCTGGCATAGCTGCAGGCCAATTTGGTCCCTGGCTGGGGAACTGGCAACTAACAGGAGAGAATCAGACTGCAAGTTAGGAACACATTTTCTATTAACCTTTATCCTACTTGTATAGGATAATCAAATCCACGGATTGTCTGCTCACAGCTGGAGCTGTCTTGCAAGCTAACAGCCACCATTCGGGTGTACTTACATACGAACAAGATGGTGCCTCAGTAAGAAATGCCTCATCAGACCCACCCCAGCTTTCCTTGACAGCCAGTCTTCCTCTTGGTTTTTAAAAAAGAGAAGTGACTCAGCTCGATAGATGTCAGTGATTAAATATCTAGAAAGATCTCTGTATTAAGGGGAAAGGTTGTTTCACAGATGCCTTTATATCCCAGGGAGTCTCTCTCTCTCTCTCTCTCTCTGGTGCTGTTTTGCAGCTTAGACATACAGGAAACAAATCAGAACAAAGTGACATGCAGTTGCTATGATACCTACTTTTGTTTTATGGCAGTCACAGTAAATAGTCAGGCTCACCCTGAATAATTTGTTTGAGCACAAGATAGACACAGATATTCAGTAGGCCTATAGAATAGGAGACGAGTAAATGAGTTACATGGGGTGTCACAGCATAATGCACTGAGGAGTCTAATAGCATCACAAGCCAACAGGTCACTATTCTCTTTTTAATACACTGCAGAGATTGCACTTACATATCTTGTGAGTCTTGGTTGGTATAACTGAATAGTGTGGGTCTCAGGACGTGCAGAAACCCCCACACTTTGGCCCATATTTTCAAGAGGCCTTAGTGCTACATTTTCAAGTGCTCAGAACCCACCATTAGGGCCAGATTTTCAAGGAGTGCTGAGCTCTTTTGAAAGTGTAACCATTTGTTTTGGGCCCTAAATGAGAAACAAGCGCTTCTGGAGACTGGACGCTTTGCATAGGGAACACCTATGTAATGTCAGATACTGAGGTAATTATTCCCCACATAGGGCCAAAAAAACAGTTCGGGTTTCTTGTCATAATTCAAGATAGCCAGAAGAGGCTGGGGTAACAGCAAGAGAACACAGCTGGAACCTGATTCAACTAGATTATGAAGGGCATGTTGAGCCACCTGCCCCCACTACATAGCTGAAGTAACAGGATTGGCTTAGGGACTCTAAGGAATGCTTTGGGGTAAGGGGGAAAAATGCCCTTTTCCAATATGGTGACTTAAGACAGAACGGAATCCCACCTACTCCACTGCATTTACTACATATCATGGGCTGTATTAATCTGTTATTTGTAGCCTAGTAGCTCCTCCCCCAAAAGGAAGGCCTGCATTGCAATTTGCACTGTTCAAATACATAGAAGCAGTGCCAGACAGATAAAGGATGGGAAGGAAAATGAAGCAATGCAACATCCTTAAGATCACACAGCAGGATAGGAGGACAGCCAAGACCTCCAGAGTTCCAGTCCAGTGCCCTAACCACTAGACCACACTTACTCTTGCAGTGTTGTGCAGTAGCAACTGGGACTCTGCATGTCCACCATAAATCCCTTCCAGACACAAGGGACTACACCTGCATTGCTATACAATATAAAATGCATTATCTAGTCCCTTAGGTCTTCCTCAAGGCCACCAGCTTTCTCACCCCACACTGCTGCTTCAAGCAGCACCAGGCAGCCAAGCTCTACCATGGGAGGGGGTAGGGAGAGACACTTTCTCTGTGCAGCTGCTCAATTGTCTGCTCCCCTGGCATAGCAGCGGTTTCACTCCATTTAGGGCCTTCTATGCAAGTGTGTCCTGGTTAAGGTGACCAGACAGCAAATGTGAAAAATCGGGACGGGGGTGGGGGGTAATAGGAGCCTATATAAGAAAAAGCCCCCAAAATCGGGACTGTCCCTATAAAATCAGGATATCTGGTCATCCTAGCTGGTCCAAAAAGGGTTGAGAACCACTGGCTTAAGGTATATCATATACCATGTACTATTAAAAATAAGTTATTAGGCCAGCAAGAGAAGAAGGGATTGCTAATTGAAGTGCCTAGCTAATCACTGCTCCTCACCTGACAGTGCCAAGACAAATCTCTTCAGCTGCACTCAGGAATTGCTTTAGTTCTACCTGCTTAAAGCAGGATTTTTTAGCCTCATCCACAGCCTTTGTTCTCAGCGCTGGGGATGTTTCCCCACAGCTGAAGCATGCTGCTAACATTAGCTCTTCCTTTCAGGAGATGATTAATGGCTCCTACGTCCTTGTGCAGGACAGCTCAGAGCAGCTTGGTTATGTTTATTTCTGAACCTTGCAGTATTGTGTCATGTGGGCTGTAACCCATTCCCATTCAGGGGCTCCGAAGTTCTAGTGCATGAGTGTTCGACTGTCTGCTTTAATTCCTTCATGTCTACCATGCAGAAGCATGGCTTCAGGCATCCACAGGTATATCTACACTGGGATGTTTTTGATTAGGGTTACCATAATCCAGCAATCAAAAAAGAGGACGGGAGGAGCCCCGCCCCATCCTGCCCTAGCCCCGCCCCTTCCCCTCCCACTTCCCCCCCTCAGAACCCCCAACCCTCCCCCCACTCCTTGTCCCCTGACTGCCCCCTCCTGGGACCCCTGCCCCTAACTGCCCCCCAGGACTCCACCCCCTACCTAAGCCTCCCTGCCTCTTGTCCCCTGACTGCCCCCTCCTGAGACCCTCCCCCCATCCTAACTGGCCCCCTAAAACTCTACCCCCTACCTGTACCCTGATTTCCCCAACCCTTATCCACACCCCCACCCCCAGACAGACCCCTGGGACTCCCATGCCCCATCCAACCACTCCCCACCCCCTGACAGCCCCCCCAGAACTCCCGACCCCTCTAAACCCCTCTGCTCCCTATCCCCTGACAGCTCCGATCCCTCTCCCCACTCCTGCCCCCTGACAGCCCCGCCCCCAGAACTCCCAAACACCCCCCCCGCTCCTTGTCCCCTGAGTGCCCCCTCCTGGGACCCCTGCTCCTAACTGCCCTCCAGAACCCCACCCCCTACCTAAGCCTCCCTGTTCCTTGTCCCCTAACTGCCCCCTCCCAAGGCCCCCCCCCAAATGCCCCCCAGGACCCTACCCCCTACCTGTACCCTGACTGCCCAAAACCTTATCCACACCCCCACCCCCAGAAAGCCCCCCCCCGAACTCCCGACCCCCCCGTCTCTTGACTGCCCCCTCCAGAACCTCCCTGCCCCTTCTCCGACCCCCTGCCCCCCTTGTTGTTGGCCTTTCTTCACCTAATGTCTGGTGAACTTGCTCAGAAATTGCCTGAGCTGCTGGGCAGCAGCGGGGGAGGAGCTCCAAAGTGCCGGAGCCGATCTGCGATGCAGGGAGGGAGGAGGACGTGCTCTCTCTGGCTGAGTGTCGGAGCCCCAAGTAAGTGACACCGGCCAGCCGGCAGCACTGTTAGCCGCGTGTGCTCTGCATGGGGGGGAAGTCCGGACATTTACAAATTCCCCCCGGACGCTATTTTTAGCTTAAAAAGCCGGACATGTCCGGGGGAATCCGGACGAATGGTAACCCTATTTTTGATAGAATTTTACTGTTGCTACCCCCTGTCAGTAGCACTGTCAGAGCACTAATGTAGACAGGGCTCCAAGCAGGAACAGAGGTCATAAGCGCCATTTCATCTAATCCTGCTCTGAGCAGGCCTACATGGCACAGATAAGCAGTTTAACCACCAGCAGCGGGGTTTAGAAGACAATGTAGAATAGAACTTTCTGGAAAGACCAGTCTTGCAGAATTTGCCATCTTTATTATGGTGACAATATGCTTAGCTTGGAGGGCAAACTTGAAGTTGTTGCTGCATCAGGCTGATTCAATCCCCCTCCCCCCCACTTAAGTTTCCTTAAGATCACAAAGCAACTCAGGCAAGCGTTGGCTCTAAACATCTATTGATTAAATAAGCTCTAAGCCTAAAAACAAAGTGAGTTTGAACTTCGGTGATGTAGCTCACTTAGTGTAGTAAAAAGAGGATTTAGAAAGTACGGTGACCCCCCACCATCTGGCCAATTGCAGTCAAAAGGCAAATAAGACACTGCTTTATAATATGCGGCATCCCAAAGTGATATTTTAAGCTTTATAGGGCACCATATAATGAGGGACTAGAGTACTCTATCCAGTTTTGGTCTCTATTTTAATGCAGAGACCAGGAGTGCTTTGGAGTCACAATGAAGTAGGATCAGCATGGTGATCCCATGTTAAAGGATATTAGTTATAAAGCAAAACTAAAGCAGCTGAGGACTGCAGGGTACAGGTAAGAGGTTTGATGAAGTGCTGCAAAATAAACTTCAATACAAATCTAAGAAGCCGACTAGGCACTTTTCCCCTTTAGGAAGTTAGAGCTGAACAGGAATAATAGCACACATTTCATAGCAAATCTAATAACCATACGGCTCTCCCGAGGCCTAGATCCTGCGTGCCTCTTCCAGGCCTCATGGAGGTGAAACTCTCACTATTATCAGTTTAAGCCCTGCAGGATATGGCCTCACATTAGGCCATCCAGGCAAATGGCTGAAATGGAACAGGAGGTCCCTTTTTAGGATGACCAGAGTAGCTGCTGGAGATAATAATGCAGCAGGGAAGTGGGCATGGGCCATGCCATGCCTAGAAGGCACAGGCCAGTGAGTTCCAGTAGCCTGCATGTGTCTAGTAATTCCTAATGCAGGTCTATGCTTCCTGGTTAAACATGTTCACACCCAGAGATGGAAGTGAGCAAAATAGATCACCAGCATCTGGGGCCAGTCTCTGTTCCCCTGCCCTCATCCACAGCAAGCAGAGACAAAGGGGTTCACGGAACAAGTGGGGCTCTCCTCTACATAGCTGCTTCAGTCAATGGGGGGTGGGGAGGGCACGGGTCAGAAAGGGGTGTGGCTTTCCCCTCCCCCAGCTGCAGCTGAGTAGTTGTTGAACAGGTCTCTGGCCCCCTCCCCAAACACCCACCCAGTGGTGGTTTCTTTTAACAGGCCCAAGTGATGTTGTTCAGGTCCCCCCCAGTTCTCCCCCTCAAACTAGGGATTCCCCCACCCCAGGTCACACCACTGGGGCAGGGTAATTTCCTCAGGAGCTTTGCTGCTCTCCAGGCCGCCCCCTTCCCTTCACGCTCCCTTTGCCTCAGCCACTAACCCATCAACAGGGTGCCTTATTCTGCTCCCCTGAGCAGAGAGTCACAAAGACCAGGCATGGGCCCAAGCAGCAGAGCACAGAAACTCAGGGAGAATCACTGTGCTTTCCTGTCCTGCCTGCCAGCGTTTATACTTCTCCCACAAGGCCCCCGCACTCAGGCCCTCAGCCTGCCACAGTGAGAGGGTGGGGCAGGGAAGGAGGGTGAAAGCTGCAGAAGGCAGGACAGTTCATGCCGGTGCATCCCATTGGCATTCTGGTGCATCTGGGTCTTAGATTTACTCCTGGCACTGTGTCCTGCTGGGTTATAATTCCAGCTTTGCTTTTAACATAAAACCATCCTACCTCCTTTGGGCCTGATTCTCCTCTCTCTGACACTGATGTAAATCAATTGACTGCAGTGGAGTTATTTCTGATTTGCACCAACACGAGTGGAGAATCAAGTCATGTCTTCACTCCTGAACTTCCCTGCTTCCCTGCTTGACTCTCCCTTGAGACTAGGGGTTGAGATCCATGGCAGGTTGCAGACTGTCCACCCATAGCATTTTATTAGCTAATGGGCACTAAAAGGAGGGCAGTGGCGTCTTCATTTATTGTGTTAGTAAAGTTTGTGCAATGTTTTCCCCTCTCAAAAGCCATGTGCTTCCATACTCTTTGTTTTTCTATTTAAAAATACCCTCCGTGCTAGCTCCTCTGCGCCCAGAGCATCCCAACAAACCAGGGAATATGCTCAAGAAAGACACAAATAATTTGGGAGCAGATCATGCCCTAATGATCTGATGGTGGAGGGGGTCCCTTCACTCATGGACCATATCCCTTCAACACAGAAGGTAGGCTCACTGTCTTCCCCCTTCCTCCAAGCTGCACCAAGGGATTGGTGGCTCTGTGAGAGGAGGGGGGAGGACAGGGACTCAGCTAGGACAGAGTGCATGTCATCCCAGCACTAATGCTGCAAATATTCCTTTAGAAAGGTAATACAGCCCAGCATCCTGCAGTCCCTCATTCTGAGGGAGATCTGCCTTTATGGGTGTCCCCAGGGCAAGTGCCAGCTGATGAAGCTCAGATGGGGTAATTCTGTTGGATCTGTGCTGGCAGACGAGGGGTGCGGGGGCTGGTGGCAAGAGGCAGCCAGACATGGGTTCTTCATTGGGATGGTCCTTGCTTCCCAATGTTCCCCCAAGATTTTGAAGGTAGGACATGTGATTTATTGTGGGGAGTGCTATCCCTGCCCCTCTCTCAGTGGCAAAATCAGTACCAGTCTGAGTCAGGAGAACCTTATGGAGATTTTCATCCCTTTAGCCCTGTGCCATGTTGTTGTTTTTTTTCCTGCAGGAGGGTATGATTCTAAAGAGTTTTATTTCAAATAATAGTGACGGGGGAAAGGATGTTTTAAATGAGAAACACCTTGGCAAAAAATTATTGTTCGTAATAAATGTCAATACTAATAATGTGTGATTGGATGGGCTATCTCAGTCTTTCTGCAATGTAAGGGCCTGACCCTACCACCCTTACTCATATAAGAAGTTCCACAGAATATAAAGCAATGATATGTGAGTCAGCATTGCAGAATCAGGCCTAAAACGTGAGTTAAGATAGGAATAATAACAGCTACAAATGTCATGTTAGGACAGGGGAGTAAAGAGACAAATCCATCTGCTGCAGGATGGACATTTTCCTTATACAAGTCAACAGCACAGGAAGGTGGATGACCTGGTTCTTAGTCCAAAGAGTATGTAATGTAGGGAAGAATACTGAAGATAGCTTCCTCCCTTCATTACATAGAACTCCCCCTCTCCATATCTTTTTCTGCAGAACAAATTCCATTTGCGGGATTGGGTAAGTAAACCTGCAGGACTTCTTGTTGCCCAACTGGCTATAACAATCCCGTTCATGGTGTGGAAACAAAACATATTTAAACTGTGAGGGGTTCTCTTTCTTCTTCCCTCCAATCCAAGATGTGTATTCTGTAAGCATTTGCAAAAGAAAACAAGGTGCTGATTTATGGTGGCATGTACTCAGTAGCAACTTCAGCCTTTTGATAAAGATGGGCGAGCTTTGGTGTGGAGATTGAATAAAGCTGATATCTAAATAAACAAACAACTAAGACTATATGAAGGGCTGAGGGTTCCACTAAGGGCAAATTTATTATTGGACTTTTCTTCTCAACAGACCATCTGAGGGCCCCCATGTCATTGTTTACTTTGTAAAGAAAATTGGTTTGTAGAACATGTTGACAGTTCTCACTCCAGTTCCCAGTGGGCAAGTGTGCATAGTATAACTGGGTTCAGAAGAGAACTGGGTAAGTTAATGGAGGATAGGTCCATCAATGGCTATTAGCCAAGAAAGTCAGGGATGCAACCCCATGCTTGGGGTGATCCTAAAACTTTGACTACTAGAAGTCGGGAGCAGAAGACAGGGATGGATCACTTCATAATTGACTTGTTCTGTATAGTCTCCCTGAAGGTCTGGCATGGGCCACTGTCAAAGACAGGATACTGGGCAAAATGGACCATGGTCTGACCCAGTATGGCAGCTCTTATGTTCTTATAGAATAAAAATACCATCATGCTTGGCACTAATATATGCCCTTGGCAGACACACCATGGATTAAGAGAGTTAGAGATGGAATCTATCCATTCTCTCCTACAGGTGTTCTTTCCAAACCAGGAGTGAGGTACACTAGAGGGGCAGTACAGGGAAATTTGTAAAGCCACTGTCTGTGCTGTACCTGTTCTGGGGTGCAACAGATGACTTCAGCCTCCAGAGACATCTTCAAAAGTACTAAAGTCAGTCTAAAAATTTTGAAGAACAGAGGAAAGTTGATTTACTCATGAGGTCAGTTATTTATCTCAGGAACCTAACTGTTCAATCCACAGTCAAGCTAACCTTCATATTTGGGCTAGAAATCCAGGATAAACAAGAAAATAACTCATTCATATGAAGCAGAGAAATATTTCCCTAAAGGCTGATGTGCTGGTTGTAAAGCTGAGTACTTCGGCAAGAAATAATGGAGAGTAAGCGAGAGCCACTACTTCATCTGCTCTGACTCATCTTAAGACTGACTGTATGCATTGCTAGTAGGTATATGTTATTTTATATTTTCTTAAAAGCAATACCATGATATGCAGTGAGTGGATGGGGATATAATCTGCATCACAAATAAAAGATACAAGTGGTTAGATGACAAGCAATTTTATTTTGCAAAACAATCACTATACAGCAACAAATACAATTGCAAATTGGATTGAAAAACATGAACTAACTACCACCAGCCATTCAAGAAATGTCTCTTTATGGTAACAGGCTCTAGAATTATCAGAAAAAACACAGGTTTGTAACGGCAGACTGTATTCCTCCAAATCCCAGCATACAGAATATGATTTTTTTTGTTTCTTTTTTCTCTTTGCTAAAGTTGAAGTGGCTTTTTTGCCTGACCTTTAAGTCTGAAAGTAAATTATTTTCCTGCCGAGGGCATTGCTTGAGTAAGATTACTAAGAGCGAGTGAGCTCTACACACACCTAGGCTAAAATTCTATCTGCTTCATTTTATATAACAAAAGTGATCTACACTTAAAGACATCTGTCTTTGAAGAGATGTTCATACTTGATTTTCAGAAAATATTTTGGTCCAGCCCAGCAAAAACTTTTCTCATATACAGTAGTCCACATAGACCGCCTTTCAACTCCCTTTGGGTTGTGTAGATAGGCCAGTTTATATATATTTGCAAGCAGTCATAATGAGGAAAGAAATGTTGCTACTGTACATTAACATAGTGTTAGCTGGCTAATACCATTTACTGCTGTACAGTGAAAATATGTGTTGTCTAGTGGACACAGGAGTATCCTCATCATTGTTAGTTTCTCCTTCATTGTTGCTGGACCAAGTTCTGCTCAACTTTTACTGGATTTCTTCCTGCCTAGGATTACATAGAAACAGATATTTTGCAGATGTAGAGACACCCAGAGTGCCTTTTCCATTGTCCTACAACTCAACAAATATACTCAGTTTTGATTCTCCCATGCCTATCCGATTTGGCTTAATTTAAATTTTCTATTTATTCACTGTTACAAATAGAGAGAAGTTGGCTCTTAGATGTCACTGACGGGCTAAACTTGCCAACAGAATAGCACTGTTAAAGACGTGGGTTCCAGAAAACTGGAACATGGCCACTAAGTGCTTGCAAAGTTTTTAAACTGACACTCTTCTTGAGAAGTTAAGATTCTTATGAGCTTTTTCAGTGAATATCTAGAGTTGCGTAACGTAACTTGCATTTTATTTAACATAAACTCTTGGTTTCTTTTATCTTCATCTAGCTCCTCACAAAAGTTCTAGAACTCTTTCTATGGAAGGACAATTATTGATTACAAGGACTTTGCTTGAATTAAGACAAGAAAGCTCATTTCAAAGCATGAAGTAAATGACTTGGTGTGTTACATCAGTTTGACTTTGGATGTGTATGTGCAATAACTAAACTTCACCATCTACAGAATATGGTTTTGTTTTTTTTTAAAAGCAGGATAAAAAGTACTTGAGTCATAGTTTAAATACTGTTCTGACCAGCTGTGTTCAACTTCAGTGAAGCTGAGGCTGAAGAGTACCTTAGGCTCTTCCTAACATTGGCAAAAGGCATAATAAAAACACTGCACGGCGCATCTGCATTAATTGATGGAGAGCAACATGATCAGAAATACTGTTCTTGTTCCTCTTTTTGTTTTTCTTAAACAATGGCAAGACATTTTTATGGACCACACCAAACATTATTTCCAAGTAAATTCCCATTGGTTATTCTAAGCAACAGTACAGCAATTACAAGGCAGAAATCAGAATCCTCTTGATGCACTTTAGATGGTTGCTAAACTCCATGTCTTTTGTATAAAATAACTGACTTACAAACAGCATTCCGTGCTTTAGAGTGTGAAAAAGTTTTTTGCGGAGTTGATGTGTGGGGCTATTTAGGAGTTCATCTTCAGTAAGGTGCATGGAGTTTGAGCCATATAATTCATCTTAATGCCACGGGGAACAACTGCTTGGCCAAAATCTCCATTCACCACACTGAAGATTTACTCTTTAGTATTTGTGCAGATTAATACTAAATTTAATTCTGTGGAATCCTTTGCTATTAATTATAAGAATCTTCTGCGCAGACACAAACATCATCTCTATGTTCTTTTCAGATCAATCCCCAACACACACACACACACTAAAAAGAACAGAGTACTCAAAAGCTTCCAATACACAAGGTTGACTTAATACACAATTCATGTCTAGCTCAGTTGACAGTGTAAAGATTAGCTAGAGATTTCAAAAGGAAGAGAGCCAACAATCTGCAAGTGTGTAAATTGGTCATTTTATAATGTCTACTGTACATAACATCAGCAGATTTGTTATCCACTGATGAGTAATACCACCATATTACCTTCAGCAGTGTTTTCTTAGTGTCCATAATGTTGTGTTGGAGTTCTCACAAGTAACTCCCTTAGATCTGATGTTTATGTGTCTCTCTGCAAGTTTATGCACACTTTTCTTATACTTTTTATAGTCAACATACACTTGCTGCTTCTTTGTTGAGATTTAAAGATGCCCTATTTATCTATTCAGTCACCTTGGTGATCCAGGCTAGGGAGTTCGTTTTATCTATCTATTTAATTTATTAATTATAATTTATTGGCATCTCTACAGTGTTTACTGCTATACTACCAGAGTGCCCGAGTGTACACATAAGACACTACTGAAGGTATGGAATGACACCCAAATACTTTTTTCAACTTTAGCAAAAGAAAAAAATTCAATGAAATAAATCCAACATTCATTGTTACTACAGAAGTTTAAAAAAAAAAACAAAAGCTAAAACCAAACTGTTTTTGATTTAAAAAAATCCAGAATCCAAACCCACCTCTTTGAAAACCCTTTTTCTAAACATCTGGAACTCACAAAATCAGTCTTGGTGAAAAAAGGAGGGTGGGGAAAAGGAATAATTTTTCTAGCATCACAGAAGAGACTTGCATCTGACACTAAAACAGGGTCACGGCTTTTAGTTGTTACAGAAAGCAATTTCATGCTAAACGTTTTTGTCTTTTTATGTATTTTTTTCTGAATAGGGAAAAAAAACCCTGCTAACATCTACTTTTACATACCTAAAATTGCAACACCAAAGGGTGCAAGAGACACAGATACTGTGAATAAAGAAGTATAATATTCAAGTATATGAGGGCGTATCACAAATGGCCACAGAGAAATATATATATCTATAATACTGTATCAAACAGATGGAAAGGATGTGAAACCGGTAGTGTGTACACAAATCTAGCCGCTTAACCGACATTCTAATCAGACACAAGCCCATTGAAATGGAAGTGCTTCCTTTCAACAGCGTTTTTGTTTTAAAAATGCCACTTCCTCAAGCACAATTAAATGTTTTTCAACTACTATTTTTAGTTATCAGTTAAATAATTTATTGGAATCAGCTATACACTGACATAATTATCCAGGCCCCAAAACGTTAATAACTTAATCCAGTCTTTCTCCTTCTACCCATTTATACAAAATAACACTTTTTAAAATTAAACTTGATTTCCTTTATATGCCCTTCCCATCCGGTAACTAGGCTCTTCAGTTTAATTTAACCTGTAATAAGTTACAATGGGCGACTTTTTTTTCCTCCCACCCATCAACAGAACTGTGAAATGAGCAACTTGGGATAGTAGCAAGTCAGAAAGAGGTGAATGGCCCTCAGGCACATGGAAAGGTAAAAATGCATTTTATCATAGTACGGTACTCCATGCAAGACAGAGCAGAGCGACAATAATCGTCCAATGTCATACACTGCAATTGCATACCCATGTAAAGCCAGTGTCTTCCTGCTGTAAATGGAGATCAGGCCAATTTCTGCATCTATTTAATTATTTTGGGGTTTTTTTTTTATTGTATGGTTGCTACAGTCTTGGGATGTGACTTAATTTTAGACATGGTAAAGAATGAATGTAACACCTGCTCAGAGCCCATTCCTGCCAAGAGCTCATGTCTAAATATTATTACTTCATACACTGCTAAATGGAGCAAATTCATAAGCCCTGCTTAGCAAGGGCGGCCGTGACATCTTCAGCGAGGGTAGCAAGCTGAGGGGATTCCAGCAGGTTGATGCTTCCAGAGGACGAGACGTTGCTGAGTCTGCGCGGTGAAGGCACGCTGGACCTGCCTGGTGACTGCGTAATGATCTCGGCCCCGTGATCTACACGGGCTTTAGCATGCTCTCTGAAGTTTAGCTTCTGGCTGTCAATCTGTTCAAGAAAGGCAAAATGCATGTAAACCTTTGCTTCTATTGCTGATTTGATTTGAAACTCCTGCCTTCTGTGGTGACACCCTTTCCTAGTCACACACCATCCCACCTTTTCAGTGTGCGGCCAACTCTCTCCTTCCCACATAGGACCTGTTGGTGCTGATCACCTTCAGTTCTTGAAGTCAGTGGGAGTTGAGAGAGCTCAGCCCCTGCCAGGAGGTGATCAACAGCCTCACAGCACTGGACTCAGGAGTCACTCAGTCACCACCTTTGCTTGGGCCACCACTGCTGGAGCAGGTCCTCTAGCCGACGGGCCCTGTCCTATGAGCCTGCCAATGATTCCCACCAAGGCGACAGCCGAGTGAATAACACAACAAAAATGTATCTAATAAATCTAGGCTGGGATTCCAAAGGTGCCTAATGGGATTAGGCACCCAAAGTCCACTGACTTTCAGTGGGATTTGGGTACCTAACTCCCTTAGGCAGGACTGAAAAAACCCCATCTTTTGCCTCTATTACTGAATATCCATGTGCATGTTATGTCTTCATTGAATTCATATATTATTCTACATTTTATTGGTCTGAAATGTCTTTTCTTTTTTGAAAAAAAGCCTCGTAAGGATTGAACATGTGTGTATCTCTGTGAGTATTCAATATCTGTAATGGGTTAAATCCACCCTTGCGCAGAGCATCATCCCAAGGCTTAAAGTGGGACTTGAGTGGTGCATAGGCCTTCAGCTGGCCCTCTGCACGGGCATGAATTTCACCCTGTTTGAGTTGCATTGGTTTGCTGTGGTTGGTTACAACAGTCGTGATATTGTTTCAGTTCTCTGACTAGATGATCACACAAGCAATGCCAGTGTAAGTACTTGCTTGTGCAAAGTGAATATGCACATGTGTTTATGTGATTCTGATATTCGCATTGTTTGAATGTTGCTCAAATGAAATGTTCACAGGAAGCATACACAAAAGGCCAGTGAGCATGGCTGAAAGGAATATACCTAGAGCATTTTTGTAATAGTCACCCAGTGCTATTCAATACAGAGTGGCTGAGATTTTCAAAGGTGTCTAAAGGGAATTAGCGTCCAGTTTCCATTGAAATCAATTGGAGTTGAGGTAACATTATCAAGAGCGCCTAAGCCCCATTTTCAAATGTGACATAGGCTCTTAGGAGCCTAATGTTCACTGAAAGTCCTTCTCTCTTTTTGTATGCCAATACAATGGCCCTCTGTGATTCAATGACATTAGGTGGAAGAGTAAGTTTTGCACAACTAACTGTGTTTCTTACAGGAGTGACCTTTAGAATAAAAACCCGGACTGAATTTCAGCCCAAACTTAAAACCAAACTCCAAATTTCTAAAAATTTGGTTCAGTTTTCTGGCATCTTAAAAATACATGGTAAAATATAAACAGATCCTGCTGGTCTGCCTTCTGTTTTCAAATTTCATGCACTTTACAAATTCTCTGGGGTCAGAGGCATGTAATGTGATTCTACACTACTATTCACCCAGAGAGCCCTGGAACAAAGGAGATTTGAAGACAGCCATTGGGTCAGGATTACTAGACTGACTAAAACCCCAATGTGGATTTGGAATAGCGGCAAAGGTAGAGGTCTGGAGGCAAAACAGAAGTTCAACTGGGGAAAGGGAAAAGTATTGGGCATCAGGAGGAGCAGACTGGGAGTCACTGGCTCCTGGTTGAGAGGATTAACCATAGAAAAGTAACCTGGTTCTATCTTCTATTCTCCTGTTAGTTGCTTTTCCTGCTCTCACCTCTATAGCCCTGTATATAAGTGACACTCATTTTTCTGACCCATGTATACCTGCTGTGTAATTTATACCACGATTCATGTCACTGCTAACTTTGGGCTGAAGTGCATTCTCAAAGGAAGAAGCTCAGTTCATCAGGCTGATTTCTTACCTTGATATGGCCACCTCCAGGTGTATGGTGGGCATTTTCAAGGGAACCAACTTTAGCGTGAGCTTTTTCTTTGAAATCCAGTTTCACACTCTCAATTTTCACACGTCCCCCACCTATTCAAGCAAAAGCAAATAAAAATTAAGAAAATGAAGTAGTCCTCAATTTCAAATACACTTTGTTTTGTTTCCTGAAAATGTAGCTTGAGGGCCAACCAGGCAAATCAACTGACAGAATTAGCTATTAGTGCCTTATTTTTTCTGCCCTCCCAGTTCTGTCTGGGCACAGACATTTATTACTTCTCTGTCAAATATGATCTAATAATTCATAAAGGGCCAGAGGTGAAGAGCACCGTGCCCTCTATTCAGCAAAGCATTTCAATACAGTAGAACCTCAAAGATATGAACACCAGAGTTACGGACTGACCGGCCAACCGAACAGCATGTGAAGAAACCAATCACGCAGCAGCGGAGACAAAAAAAAAAAAAAAAAAAAAAAAGCAAACACTGCACTGTGCCTGTACTGTATCTTGAAGGTAGGCACACCTGGGCTGCCTGTCCCCACCCCAACCCCATGCATGGGGCAGCCGCTTACATCTAGTAGAGAAGACGCTAGGGCTGCCAGCCCAAGGCAGCCGGCAGAGCAGAGCAGCACTGGGGTCTGCGCTGCTTTCACCTTCCCCCAGTTAGGGGCGGGGCGCTGTTTTCCCACACATTCCTGGCTGGGAGGGGAGGGCACTGTTTTCACCCCAGCCGGAAGGGGGACATGGTTGCAGTCCGATCTAGGGAAAGAAACTGCCTGCAAGGAAGCTGCTGGCACTGAGGAGAGAGTTTAGCTGCTGCTGGAACTGGAGCCCAAACTGCACTTTGTTCAGAGTTACGAACATTTCAGAGTTACGGTCAACCTCCATTCCCGAGGTGTCTGTTACTCTGAAGTTCTACTATACTATACTATAATCATAACTTCAATGGGATTTAAACACTTGCTCAAGTACTTTGCTGAATAGGGATGGACTCAATATCTTCATCAATGATTTAGATAATGGCATAGAGAATACACTTATAAAGTTTGCGGATGATACCAAGTGGGAGGCATTGCAAGGGCTTTGGAGGACAGGATTAAAATTCAAAATGATCTGGACAAACTAGAGAAATTATCTGAAGTAAACAGGATGCAATTCAATAAGGACAAATGCAAAAGTTCTCCACTTAGGAAGGAACAATCAGTTGCACACAAACAAAATGGGAAACAATTGCCTAGGAAGGAGTACTACAGAAAGGGATCTGGAGGTCATAGGGGATCACAAGCTAAATGTGAATCAACAGTGTAACACTGTTGCAAAAAAAGCAAACATCATTCTCGGATGATCATTAGTAGGAGTGTTGGAAGCAAGACACAAGAAGTAATTCTTCTGCTCTATTCTGGACTGATTAGGCTTCAGCTGGAGTATTGTGTCCAGTTCTGGATGCTACATTTCAGGAAAAATGTGGACACACTGGAGAAATTCCAGAGGAGAGCCACAAAAGTTATTAAAGGTCTAGAAAACATCACCAATGAGGGAAGATTGAAAAAAATTGGGTTTGTTTAGTCTGGAGAAGAAAAGACTGAGCGGGGACATAACAGTTTTTCAAGTAGATAAAAGGTTGTTACAAGGAGACGGGAGAAAAATTGTTCTCTTTAACTCTGAGGATAGGACAAGAAGCAATGGGTTTAAACTAAAGTAAGGGCGGCTGAGGTTGGACATTAGGAAAAACTTCCTATCTGTCAGGGTGGTTAAGCATAGGAATAAATTGCCTAGGGAGGTTGTGGAATCTCCATCATTGGAGATTTTTAAGAGCAGGTTAGACAAACACCTGTCAGGGATGGTCTAGATAATATTTAGTCCTGCCACGAGTGCAAGGGACTGGACTAGATGACCTCTCGAGGTCCCTTCCAGTCCTATGATTCTATGTGTTTTAGTAATTTGCTGAAGTGAGGCTCAGTGGAGAACCTGCAATTCCCACTTGAGTCAATGGTATCTTGTGGCCGTAGGTTCCACAGATTAAATTTGAGCTGTGTACAGAGAATTGTTATCTTTCAGTTTAAATGGAGCATTCCCCTTGTACTTGTATTATGAGAACAGGTAAATAGATCCACCTGTATCATTAGTTTGTATATCTCTATCATGCCCCCTCTTATTAATCTTATCTCTAAACCAGGGATTGGCAACGTTTGGCACGCAGCCCGTCAGGGAAATTCAATGGTGAGCCAGGACGGCTTGTTTACCTGCAGCATCTGCAGGTTCGGCCGATCACAGATCCCACTGGCTGCGGTTTGCCACTCCAGGCCAATGGGGGCTGCGGGAAGCGGCAGCCAGCACATCCCTTGGCCCACACAGCTTCCAGCAGCCCCCATTGGCCTGGAACAGCAAACCAGTGGGAGCGGCCAGTGGGAGCTGCGATCGGCCGAACCTGCGGATGCTGTAGTTAAACAAACCGTCCCGGCCGGCCAGCGGATTTCCCTGATGGGCTGCATGCCAAAGGTTGCTGATCCCTGCTCTAAACTAAGCAGTCCCAAACTTTTTCACTCTCTCTTTATATGAAAATGTCTCAATTAAATAAAATAAAGAATATTATTATTATATTATTTCCATTAGTAACTTGTGGTGATTTGTACTTGGATTATTTATTAAGTGAATATTAGTAACCACGATCTTTCTTTCGTAGATGAACAAACCCAACATGTGGAGGCCTGTAACACATTCATTGCTATATGGACTCAAAGTCCTAAGGATCACATGGGATTTGCATCTGAATACATTTGTTAGCTTATATATGTGAAATCACACACACATATATATATATGATCATTTAGTTCTTTATTGATTGCATATATGAAGCTTGTGTACACTATATATTCCAGTATACTGAGCATCTGAAATACTTCATATTATGGTTTCAGACAGGAGTATGTAACTAGCCTGCTCCAAATTCAGATCTGGTGTAAGCAAGTGTAACTCCACTGACCTCAACAGAGGTCTACTTATATCCCTGAATTTAGTCCCCACTTATGTAAAGGTAAAAACTTCCCATTTGGGGGTTGAATCATGCACCATTTTCATCACCTTGAGCACAGGCATATTAGATGTGTGTTTATTAGATTTGGGTAATGCGCTTTCTAGAGGAGAAAAGTTTTGTAGGGAGGATGCTGGCTGAGGGTACTCTTTCTGAGATTATGTATATGCGAATCTGAAATTGGAATAGAGCTCTTAATGTTCCAGTATGCTGTCACTTAATAATTATCTCAGGATGGACTGCAAGCAGTATCTTTATCATTACTTCAGGTATCTACCAGTAAGCATCTTGAGCTGTGGGTTTGAGCATGCATTGCTGAACATTCTAGCCTTGAACCAGCAATGCATTTAAACACATGCTGAATTTTAAGGATGTGAGGGTTTTGCTAGATTAGGCCAGAGTGCTTAGCATCCAGCCCCTAAGAAGTGGGTACATTAGAGAACCTCCACTTATCCTGTTCACATGACTTGCATGAGTAGTAAGTTGCTTCAGTGGGTCCATTCACATGAGATAAGCAAGCAGGATTTCCCCCCTAATATGCCATATCAGTTCAAATAATTCCTACGTTACCTGGTCTGTGACGGATGTTCTTCAGGGAGCCACATTTGGAAGTGACATGGCTCAGATCTATTTTCTTGGTTACAATTTGTATCTGTAGAAAGTGCACAAAACACGTTTTAGGAAGAGCAAAGGGCAAAGAGGAAGAGCGCTAGCTTCGAAAAACACTGGAAAAGAAGAAATAGTTAGCAGAGAACAGATCATGCCAGAAAGGTGAGAAACATCTGGATTAATACAGCAAGCTTCCATTCCGCCAAGGAACCTGACAGTGGCGTGTTAAGTCTTTTCATTAGTAAAACAAAGATGTGAATCAAGAAGATAAACAAGGGTTATTTTCTAAGAAGCTTCTGAGCTTTCCTCTTGTGGTGAAAGGCGGTGCCTCTAAGCACTGTGTGTAGCATGATACATATCGTTGTTCTAGTCTGCTTTCTTTGTTCCTTTCTTGAATACTTATTTCCTGGGAATTTGGGCTTTTAATACCATCCCTTTCACATGGCTTATCCTGATTTTCAGATTCAAATCTCTTCCCATGTCCTTCTGTCCCCATAAGTACAGTGTAAACACTAAGTGTGATTCACTACTGAGTGACTCCAGTTTTACATCAGATTAAATCCATAATGGGGTTACACTGGCATAAAACGGGAGTAACACAATGGCTAATCAGACCTTCTGTCTAAACCCTGTTTATCCTGATTTTGTATTTCTTTTATCTGTCTATCTGTCATCTAAGTCTGTTAATTTTATATAGTCTTCTGAGAGAGAGAGAGAGACTCTGGGACAGAAGTGCACACCCAACCTTGAATGACAGATGGACTACGCTTTCGGTCTTTCTGTTACTTTGTCTGAGGTGACCTAAAGAAGGCAAATGTACAGATCTGCTGTAAGCCCGGACTTCCCCTGGTACTTCCAGGAGCTTGAATGAATGACTGATTTCTGTGGAATTGTGAGCAAATGTGAATGAAGCCACATTGCAGCAGTGTGCATCTAGGCAGTCTGGCCTTTTCACTGGGGACAGAGGGAGATAGAACGCTGCAGTTTAAGAAAAATGTAATAAGTGAAAAGTGTGTTTGTCACTTCCTTGAAATTAGTCACCTTGGATCAGATCATGTAAGACCTGAGCAACCTCAGCTCTCATTGGGCTCCTATTTTGGGGTTCAGTGGAAGCTGTAGCTGCTTAGCGCCTCTAAGGACACTCAGCTCCTTGCAGGACTAAACCCGTGGCTGTAAAGACGCACTCATCCTCTTCCTCCTAATCCGTTTCCTGGTTGAATCCTAAACATTTGCTGCGGTCTGTGGGGAAGGATCAGAAGCCCATATTGGAACACACAGGGTTGACAGACTACCAGACCAAGTTAACATGTGAAACATAAGCAAGAAGGGAAATAGTGCTTGGAAGGAGGGGAGACAGAGGGCTGGCTGTGCAAGGTGGGTCATCACAGTCAGGACGCCTTCTGAGGTAGCGTCACTACTTACATTTCCTCCCCCTGCAGAATGTTTGATGTTATCCTTGGAACCACATCTGGACTGAATATCGCTAAAATCGATCTTCTTGTTTAAAATTCTAACCTAAAAGGAATTGGAAGTAACTTACTATGCTGTACACATGTTCTTTCAGTCTGCAGGTTAGAGGACCCAAGATGGCTGTGACTGCTACTGGTGGTATGGGCACTTATGTTTAAACGTTGGCCAAATGGATACAGCCAGCTATGGAAAGCAGCCTCAATGTTAAAATTAATCTATTGCTCTTTTCACCTCCTTCCAAGCTGGTTGCTGGTCAAATGAAATATAATCGGTGATGGTTATATTCTGGGAGTTCTCCCTTTAGTCCTAAGGATCCCAGTTTGTCTCCAATTTATATAGCCATTAATCTCCTGGCCAGGAAAGACTGGACTGGATGCTCTTGGGAGGTTGCCAGCACCTCTCTTAAGTTGGCCAGGGGGGTCCATGCAGAGAGACCTGGGACAGAGGACTGTGCCTCCTGTACAACAATACCAGATCCAGCCAGCCCAGGGAGCATGGAGTCAGGAGTTGGACTCTGGTCTCCTGCTTAGCACTTACTCCTAAAGAACCCTCAGATTGCCTACGAAGGTAACCAGTGATATTTATTGCCATTTTACAGATGGGAAAACTGAGTCATGGGGATGCTGTGGTCTTACACCTCTCATCAGATTAAGCTGTGACAGGGAAGAGGACAAGGTGCACCACCTGGTCCTGGGAGCTTTTTGTCTTTGTCACAGTTTCCTGGTCACTGGGAGGAGATTGACAGCCAATGAGATTTGCAACACCTGTGTAAAGTGTAACCAGTGCTGCCCCGCCATATGGACAATACACCCCTCTGGGACCACCGGCACTGCTCCTCCTCTGTGCTCCCCATCATTGGCAGCCACATCCCTGGGGGAAAAGGGATCCCTGTACCTTTCCCCTCACACACTCAAGTGGCCATCATTTGTCTCTATGTGAGCCAGCGACAGAGCCGGGACTAGAGTCCAGATCTCCAAACACCCAGTGCCACACTCAGCCCACTGGACAACAGTTGCTCCATTCAGATCCCCCCACTACTGCAGCATCTCCACCTGGCAAAAGGAGGAGCTTACTGGGACACCAATCATTTTGCTTTGGTAATTGTGCTTCTGTTTTTCCAATAAACAATACACGGCAAAACTGTGGGTGCCCCCACTCAGGGGCAGGAGGGTGCAGGCTCCATCCCACCAGAGGTTCAGATCTGCACCAACCAGCCCTGTGCTCCTCTTTGTGAGCCCTGAGAACACGGGAGGGGTGACGAGTGCTGCTAGTGCTCAGCTCCCCAGAGGGGACGTGAGCCAACATTTCTGGAGCATGCCCATGGCTCCACAGGCCTCTGTCAGTGCCCGGAGCCCTCACCGCACCTTTTAAAAAGTGTAGCAAATGCAACTTCTGAACATGTTTCCCGCTTGCTTCGCTGGCAGCATTATGCCTGACTGTCCTGCACAGTCATTATGCCTCCAGCCACAATCACCCAGGTACAGCACTGCAGCCTCTGCAGCGCATGTCTGATCACACAAGCCGTACGTACCCCGGTATGCCTGAAACAAAGCCCTAAGAGTAAGACAGTGACAAGCAATCTTGTCACACACAGGTCTTTGATATTATAGTGAATTACAGCCTCAAATAGAGAGACAGATTAGATAAGATAGATAGTGTCCACCACAGAAGGTCTGGCTGGTGCAGTGGAACAGAAAACCCAGAGTCTATGAAATCATGAATGAGGACAAGATGGCTGACTTACTGCAGATAAGAGAAAGACGATGTTGCTGGATGGGGGGGCAGAACCACTAGAAGAACAGGCAAGAAGCACACCTGAGGCTGAGGGAGCGCATCTGCCACCTGTGACTCACATTTGCAATCAAGGAGTTTTACTACCTCCAGGGCTGCTTTTGGAACATCAAATAACAGCTGTAGCCAAAAAAGGTGAGGAAGTTTCCACCTGTACTTGGGTAGGACAATGCAACCTTTCCTTCCAAATGGCCGATGGGAGCCTCATCCACACGGTTACCTCAAGAGGTGGCGACTGCAATGGACTCTACTTGGGGCCACACACTGGGACCAAGGCTTAGAAGCTTATGCAGAATGCAGCTGACCATAGGCTGAGCAATACACCATCATGCAGGGAGCATATTACACTAATGCTCCACAGAGCTGCACTGCATGCCGCTATCTTTCCAGCGAGAGATCAAGGCACCGATTTAATATATAAAGCCCTACCTGATCTGGGATCTGGTTATGTGAGGAAGCGCCTTTCTACTTGGGTCAAGCTGCCACAGTGGCATAGCTTGTTGGTGTAGCACACAAAATCATGTCCCTTTGGGGAATGGAGAGATGGGGAAAAGCATGTGTTTGACAGTGCTCCTTCCTGACTCATGCTAGATCAGACCATGAAACTGCAGGCACATAAATTAGCTCGCCCCATGGTTCTCCCACCTGATCACCAAATGTCTGGGTTTTATCCTTGCATCCAAATGGCGGCTAGAGTCTTGGTGGTGGAGTAGTGTCATATTCTTTGTTATGTTTTTCTCTATAGGCCAGATCTTCAGCTGGGATAAATTAGTGTCGCTCCATTGACTTCAATGACAATATGAACCAACTGAGCATCCCCAGTGAGGGATTTCTGCTTAAAAATTGAATGGATGGTGTGACCCAATGTAATTCCTTGGGGGCCACATCCTAAGGTCTTTACTCAAATATTGCATGATTTTTATTCAACTCTGCCTGACTAAAATAAGGACCTCGGGATTTGGTTTATAATACTAATGTACTTTGAATTTACAGCGTCTTTCCATGCAAGCTTTATATTTTTGTAAGGCTTGCTGATAGGCATTTCTAGATCATTCTTCAACACAGCATTCATCACAGTCATATCTGTAACGTAGCTGACAGGCAGAATAGGAAAAGCTAAGCTGACTGACTGATATTTAGCTGATAGATAGATAGATTGATAGAGACAGATTCATTGGTACCCTCTAGCTGCTTACTGTCGATCTGGTAACACAAAGCAGACGCAAACCCTGCTTAACTGTCCAGTGGGAGGAAGGCAGTCTTGTGGCTAAGACACTACACTGGGACATATGTAATCTGGATTCAATTCTCAACTCTGCCACAGCCTTCCTTTGTGACCTTGGGCAAATCACTTAATCTCCCTGTGCCTCAGTTCCCTATCTATAAACTAGGGACAATAATACTTCCTTGCCTTACAGGTATGTTGCCAGGATTAATGCTTGTGAGGCTCTCGATTACTAGAATCATGGTGACCATGTCAGTACAATACCTTAGTAGATAGCTAAGCTGGAGTGCACTGTTGAATCAGGTCTTTTGTCTGTGCTCCTGTACCTGAGTACAACATTTGTGCTATTTCTTTTCCTTCCCTGGTATGATGCTGGCAGACCAGGTACCAGCTCATGCCAAGGCAATTGGGCCTCACTAAACACTGACAAATGCGTAGCTGGAAACCAGTCTGCCTCACCTATGTGTTACTATTATTAAAATAGATATTACAGTTATAAGAATGTCTCTAGTGTTTAGACTTTATGGGATGCTTGTAGGAGGCTGCACATATTAAACCTACTTATAACATCTGTATCCCATGTTATAAGATAATGTTTAAATGCTTGCTCTGTAACTATAAAAATGTTTGCTAAGACCATGAACCCCCACCATCAGGGGAGAAACATCATCAAGTGTGAAATACTAGTTTGCCACAAGAGGTGTCATCTCCTCCTCACAAAAGAAGGTCTACAGACATCAAACAAGCCACCGTGCAACATCAGTGGACAAAACACTTTGCTGATTGTTCCCCCAACACCCATGGAGAGGAGACGTGCACCAAACGCCCATCTTATCAGTTTGATTGCTGGGGGAAATCCCTGTGTGACCAGAAAGGATTACACATCTTGCAGGATGAATGACTCAAATTCAACCCTTAAAGACATATGGGGAGATGATGTTTGTGTTTTTGTGTATTTACATATATATTGGTAGTGGTCAACAGTGTAATCAAACTGTCTCTGTCTATGCTGTAATCTGTTAATTCAGAGATCAAAAGAACATCTTAACATTTAAATGAACTGTAAACATAGGATGTCGTTGTATTCCTCTCTCTTTGAAATGTATAGCCAATCATCTGCGAATGGTGGAAAAACAGGCAATTGCCTTATGTTAATCTGTGTGAATAATTACCGGTGATGCTTAGGAAATAGACCTACTTCAAAGTCGCCCTGATTGCCTATTGTTTACCCAGGACTGTATGGTCAAGTGGATGCTAGAACATTGTATAAAAGACCCTTGGGTCCTGATCCTGTCATCTCAGATCTGCTTAAGCTTCATCAGGGGAAGTTTGAGTCACAAGATTGAGATCCTGGGTAAACTGGAACACCCTGAATATGATATTGGACATTGGACTATAACCTATGGATTACATTCTAAAAGAATTCTTTGCAGCTACAAAGCTCACCATCACTGTATGAATCTGAACCTCAAGAATAGAACTCATGTCTGTATATATATTGATCTCTTAACCAATGCTCACTCTCTTTTCTTTTTAAATACATTTTAGTTTAGTTAATAAGAATTGGCTGTAGCATTTATTTGGGTAAGATCTGGAATATTCATTAACCTGGGAGGTAATGTGTCCGATCCTTTGGGACTGGTAGACCTTTTTTATATGATGAATAAGATTTTCATTAATCCTCCTCATATCTGACTTGGGTGTCTAGGTAGAGGCCCGAGGCTGGGTTACTTTAAGGGAATTGTGTTGTTGACTTCTGAGTAACCAGTGAGGTAATAAAGAAGCTGTTTTGTGCTGGCGTGGTAAATTTAAGTATTGGAATATCCACCAGCTTTGGAGATTGTCTGCCCCCATTCTTTTCAGTTCACCCTAATTGAGTGACCTCAACTGGCTCCCCAAGGGACTCCTGTTAAGGAGAAATTGTATCCCTGTGTTGCTTGAACTCTGAGGGGCAAAGATTTCTAAGCGTAAGCAAGGGGTCCCCAGCTGTTTAGCTTGGGTTAGCCCTAAAGGATGTACAAAGTTTGCATATTATAGCAGTTACTATCATCTTTTGGAACCTAAGACTGTATCTCATTTGTGTGTGTATGTTTACCTGCTTTAACCTCGTAAATAACTTTCTTGTTTCTTTTTCCTAGATAATAAACCTTTAGTTAGTTTATTATAGGATTGGCTATAAGCGTTGTTTTTGGTGAGTGATCTAAGGTGCACTTGACCTGGGGTAAGTGACTGGTCCTTTGGGACTGGGAGTAACCTGAATATTGATGTGATTTTTGGTGTAAGGGACCATCTATCACAAAGGCAGGCTTGCCTGGGTGGCAAGATAGACCGGAGTACCCAAGGTCACTGTCTGTGATTCCATGTTAAGGCTGCTATAGTGCTCGAGGAGTTCACACTTGTTACGTGGATAAAATCTAAGTATAGAACTCACAACTGGTTTGGGGTTCGTGCCCTGTTTCGTGACAATCTGCCCTGAGGTTGGCACTCACAGTCGTGAGCCACTCTAGACAGCCTGACACCTGGCTAATGTTATTTTCCACTAGGCCATATTTTGCAGCTAAGTGGAAGCTGTTCAGCATGAAGAGCTTGTTGCATGGATTTCTTTTCCTCTATATAGATATTATGCTAATCCAGAACATCCGGACACTGAGTGCCCACTGGACTGACTGAAAAAAGATCTGAGTCAATGGGTGCCATGGTGAGAGGACTGATACTAGTAAGCACCTCTAAAGCTTCAGAAACCCCTGCAATCATTTGTCAAGTTTAGCTTCATGAAAGTATGTCTGTGGTTAGTGAAATGATTTCTACATTTCCCCCTCTCCTTTCTTTTCAGCAGATCAAACTAAATAGATGTTTACTGAAACATGAAAGCCAACTGTCATAGGAGTTTTATGTTTCTGTATTTTATTTCACACTATTTTTTTTTAAAACCCCCTCTAATATATAAGACAGGTGCCACATCAGTTAGAGGAATGTGTGTCAGATGAGCAGTCTGGCTCTGGCTCCTGGAGAACTTTAAGCCAGATAGCGCTGGGAAAAACACAAAGCCCTCTTAGTATTTTCTGACCACGCACCCCCCTCAGTAAAGAAATCAGCAGGGCCTCTTAGCAGGAAGAATTAGTTCTGGAAACGCTGATTCAGGGTGTGGACTAGGCAGTGTTGGGCGTGTGTGTTGGCAGAGGGACTTATGAAATCTAGGTTAAATAAAACCAAGCCAAGGTGATAAAGTTGAGAAGCCATCTGAAAGCAAGTGGCAAAAGCATCTCCTCTAGGCTGACACCCCCTCATAAGTTAGACTGAAACTTGGGATCCCACTGCCTGAGGGCCTTGCTAGCAGAGATGTAAAGAAACAATCACTGTAATTATCTTCTCACTGGGTAAAATTCACCCTGGTGCAGAGAGATAGCATCAGGCCTATGCACCATTATGTCCTATGCTGTGGACTGAAGTGAGATTTAAGTGGTGTGCATGCCTTCTGCTGGCTCTCTGCACAAGGCTGAATTTCACTGGCTGTCTGTGAGTGTCTGTCTCTTCTAAAATAGACTGATATATTTGTCACATACTTCAATTGTTTCACACAGAAGAAGATTAAAGCTTTCATCTGCAGTGCGCTCTCTTAGCCTGCTCCTGCTCCCATTGAGGTCAATTGGCATCATGCTCTGCAATAGAAACAGCATCACACCCCACATCACCGTCATCAAAAATCCCCCAAGATTTTGTAGCATGAAAAATAGAAATGAACACAAAACAAAACACACAATAAACACAAATATACAATATGAATATGAGGACTGGGATTGCCAGAGGAGTGTAAGGGAGTTACCATTCAGGTCAGGAGCAACAATCAAATCAAAGAGAAAATTTCCTGAGACGTAAGTACCAATAAGGCAGAAAAGAAAAAGCAGGAAGTTAAGATTCATCTACAGAAACTCCTTCTACAGCTTTTCGATTCTGCGAGAATTTAAGAGCCTCCGATATTAGCAGCCTCAACGTTGGCAGACTCCTCTCTGCTAATCTTCTCTCCATGTCTGGTTTCTCCCTGATAGCTAAAATTATGTCACAGCAATATGTGATTGGTTACCTGAGATCTGGTGCGATGCTGACATTAGCCGCTGGCCAAACTGGATAGGAACCAGAGAACGGCACCATTTGTCTGATGTGCCAGCTTCCTGCTGCACAGATTTGGCAGCATCCTTTTTCATAACCTTTACAGTACCCTCCCTGGACTGAAACTGCTGGGTTCCCTCTTGTTCTTCTGACACTAAATGACCATGGTATCTAGGAATGCAGGGAGGAGTAACTATTCCGTACAGTATGGAGGGGAGATTCCTTCAGCACTCTCCTTAATAACAACATCCAAATGAAAGGTATTGACAAAGTCAAATTTTTCTGACAATGGCCCCCTGTGTTTGTGTGGCTGGAAAGCGTTTTATTGCATTATGCTTAAGCGCCTCGCAGCCCAATGAGCTGCCATAGAATTACACTGCTCCCTGTCCCTGCTGTTGCACAAGTCCTGGCTTCATCAGAAGCAGGAATTCCGGGATAATGCACAGAGAGGGCACAGCCCGTGGCAGCACAGGTTTCTGAATGAAAACCTGGCTGATTGGATTCTCTAGGTTCTGCAATAAATATTATTCCAGAAAAGGGCATTGGGCCAAATTCTGCTCTGACTTACTCTCATGGCAACTCCACTCATGGCACCTCCCTTGACTTCTGTAGCACTGCATCCTAGGTAGATCAGGGCAGACATTTGCCAGTAAGTTCTAGCTGCTTCTGCTGAGTTTGAATTCCACTTGTCTTTTACAACTGCTAGTTCTCTCAGTACATTTTGAAACCGGCACTTAAGGAGGTAAAACCTAAGCTCCCTCCATAGACATGGAGGGCCTGAATGGCAGGTGTAATAGCAAGGAGCTGGGCACTGAGGGGGCACCATCTATACTGGGGGAGAAGAGGGGTATGTGTGTGTGTTTTGTGTTTTCTTAGCAGAAGTAGGGGGAGAAGGGGAGACAGGAGAAGACCAAGAGAGAGGTAGGGAGGACCACTGGCACTGCAGATTCCACCAGCGTAAGAGTTAGTTCTACTCCTACACAGCGGTATGCTCATGCCACAGAAGCTGAATCTGGATTTCACACATCCCAATGTGCAAGGGTGTTCAGACCTGGCACTTTCATTCATGCCCATCTCTACTAGCAAGAGAGAGTTACGTTCACAATGGGCATGTGTATGTAGAAGCACAGACAGTCTCGAGCTCAGTTTTGCTCCACAGCCAAAGGCAGTGTCCATGCCTGCGTGCAGCTGGTGAAAAGAAGAACCGCATTTCATTCTCTCCAATGTTAATTCTCTTCAGATGCCATTCACAGCAAAAACAAGACTGCTGAGAACCCTTCTCCCTAACGTTCAAATTACTTTCCAACCGCTGGGCAGACTATTCATAACTGACTTCTCTGGCCTACCCTACCACCCAGATGCCCACTGAAACAAAGAAGAAAAAGTGAGATACAGAAGAAATTACAGGCTGTGAATACATTTTCCATCAAACTGATCATTTATGTTCTCCCCAAATTCCATACCTTGTAATTATGGCTGTGCATGGTCTCTCATAAGCTTCCCCACGGCACTAAAGCTAGGTCATTTAAAAATATTCCAGCTTGGCTTCATTTCATTAATGTACTCTTCAGTGAAAAGAGAAAATGTTCATGTATTTTGAGCCACTCTTCATGATTTTCTCCCTAGGATGTTTACATCCTAGTCCTACTACCTCTTAGTATGTTTTTGTGAGATTTGTTTGGGATCTATTATTCTTTGTGCCATATTTCCTGCTCAGGTTTTTTGTACTTCAGACTTGGGCTCCTTTGAGTTCAACAAGACTTCTTACATACTTAAAACTATACCGATGTCCCTGTACCTTGCAGAATTGGGGTCTTGGAAAGTGCTCTAAGAGCAATCACACTACTTAGGCACCCCACAGAGTTCATCAAAATAGGGGGCCTGATTCTCTCCTTACCTACATTGGTTACTCACCAGTGTAACTATTCTTACTTTGGTGGAGTGATTCCTGATGTACATTGGTGTTAAGTGAGATCAGAATCAGGCTCATTTGGGGAAAAAAGGGTGAATGAAAACCTGATCAGCACCAAGCAAGAGTCCAAACGTGTGCTGGAAATGACCATTGGTCTCATCGGGGGAGGAATAGCTCAGTGGTTTGAGCATTGACTTGCTAAACCCACCGTTGTGAGTTCAATCCTTGAGGGGGTCACTTTGGGATCTGGGGCAAAATCAGTACTTGGTCCTGCTAGTGAAGGCAGGGGGCTGGACTCAATGACTTTTCAGGGTCCCTTCCAGCTCTATGAGATAGGTATATCTCCATATATTCAATCTCATAGTTTTCAGGGCTTTTAGCAGAGGTTATGGAAAGGGGTTTGGTTCTTTTGTATGGGCAAGAACCTGAAGAGAACTACTGTAACCAGCACTTTCCAGAGAAGTACACACTGAACTTCGGGCTAGACTGTGCTCTCGCCTCACGGAGGCTAGAGGAGTGATTGGTGTAAAACCAATGGGTGAATTCACCCTGAGTAGAGGGACAACACAAGGCTTCTGCATAAGTTAAATCCCACTATGGAGCCCCCAACAAAGGGGGGCTTAACTGGTGCATACGCCTAATGGTGGCCCTCTGCACTGGGTGAACTTCACCCACTCTGAGAAGAGAATCAGGCCTCCTGCAACGAATTTTCCATGTTAAAAAATATCTTTGCAAAGGTCAGTGGCCCAATCCTGTAGCCTTTATTCAGGCAAAACTCCCACTGACTTCATCTCAATGGGATGTGTTTTCTCCGAGTGATACTGATATCACTGGGAATAAGAATGGCAGAGCTATGCCTTACGAGGAGGGCATCTAGGTTCACCAGTTCATCCAAACCCATGTTTCTTTGTCTCTTTAGCAGAAATACCCCTCTGAACAGTGATATATGGAGAGGCACCAGCTTCATAGTTGTGGGTTGTGGTATGAACATGATTGCGTGGAAGGGGAAAGAAGGCTACATGATATCCTTATACTCTGCTATGGACATCCAAAGCCTGATCCAAAGTCCACTCAAGGCGATGGAAGTGTTTCCATTGATTCCAATGGGCTTTGGATCAACCCTGAGGTAGCAGCTGTGGTTAAGGATCCATTCTTCATCTTCAGCTGCCTAAGAGATTGTGTCCAACCAAGTCAGACAGGGACGTAGCCACAGTGATCGCCATGTCTGTCACCTCTAGTGATGATCATGTTGATGCCTTGATAATACGTTCATCTTCATTTTAGCAACCAGGGCCACTTGGGAGACTTCAGCTGGTGCAGAATGGGGCTGCCTATTTTCCAAGCGGGTCAGACCCTTTAAAACATGGAAAACCTGTACTCTGCACAGCGGGCCCAATCATGCTGCCATTCAGATAAATGGCAAAACTCTTCACAGCTTCAGTGGCAGCAGTATTGGGCCTGTCCCAGGAGAAATTCAAGGTGCTGGCTACTATCTACAAAATCAAAAATGTTCTGAGATCCAGTGTGAAACTGGCACCCTTCTCAGGATACTCAAAACACATCACTTCGTTCGGGGTAGCTAAATAAAAAGACTGGAATGTCCCACGGCACACCAACTCTTGAAGAATGAGCATCATCTATCTGCCTTTTGCTCAACAAGAAAGTTCCCTGTTCTTTGTCGAATAAGAAGGTCTAATACTATGGTATGCTAAAGTACGTGCTCAGCACTTTCTGCAAATCAGGACTTTAAGGTGACTCAGATGAGGTGCCTAAAAACGGAGGCACCCAAAATCTTTAGTCACTTTGGAAAAGGCCCTAAATTTGGGCATTTTCGCCATAATGTTGTAAAGGACTCCCAGAAACAATGGTGATAGACATCATATAAAGGCATGTAATAAATACAGTAGTAATTAAAAGAATATTTAATTTAAATTAATATGTCCCTTTAAAAAGATTATATTTGTCGTGAACATATAATTATATTACTTACACACGCACACACACACACACACAAACACTAAAAGAACATTATTCAGGTTGCAAAGTCAAGCACTCAAAAGTTAGGAAATGGCAGAATTATCTCTGTGCAACTTTTATTCCATCTCCTTGTGTGTGTCCATTAGGATACAATCTTTAATTACATGGTCACATACTATTTTTCCCACAGGGCCCCTGATTCAGTCTGTGCACAGGAAGGATCTACTCTGGGGATGACATCAGGAATCATAACATTCAAAAACCAGTAGGAGAACACTTCAATCTCTCTGGTCACTCAATAATAGACCTAAAAGTGGCAATTCTTCAACAAAAAAACTTCAAAAACAGACTCCAACATGAAACTGCAGAACTGGAATTAATTTGCAAACTGGACACCATCAGATTAGGCCTGAATAAAGACTGGGAGTGGTTGGGTCATTAAAAAAACCTAAACCTAATTTCCCCAATACTAATTTCCTCGTATGGTTACTCAAACCTTCTTGTCAACTGTCTGTAATGGGCCACTCTCTTACCACTTCAAAAGTAATTTTTCCTCCCTTGGTATCCTGCTGTTAATTGATTTATCTTGTTAGACTGACCTCACACTTGGTAAAGCAACCCCCATCCTTTCATGTTTTTATACCTGCTCCTTTATTTTTCACTTCATGCATCTGATGAAGTGGGTTTTAGCCCACGAAAGCTTATGCCCAAACACATTTGCTAGTCTCTAAGGTGCCACAAGGAATCATCATTGTTTTTGCTGATACAGACTAACATGGCTACCACTCTGAAACCTATCACCATACTAGACAGGTTATTGTGTGTGCAACTTCCTAGGTTTTAAAAAAAGCAAACTGACCCCCCCCCCCCCCCCCCCGAAATTCCATTATGTGGCACTATCTTGACACCCACATGGGCCATCAGAAGGGCTGGAACCTTTAGATCCACTACACAAATCTGTCCACTTGAGTTAACAGAGTAACTGATAGCAGTAATGGACGTTCGCAGACAGCAGAGGAATGGTGAGATTCAGGAATCTAGGCTCTGGAGGGGAGTGTTCTCTAGTCGACACAGACTCCTCTGTCCATTCTCCCAAAATTTGACCCCTTCTGCCCTGTCCCCTCCAAATTTCCCCCGTCCCAGTCTTGTCTCTTCCCCACTCCCGGCTGCTTGTCCCAGTCCCATTCTCCTGGCCTATGCAATCCCAGTCTCAACTTCTAATCACAGTCCCAGTGTCGTTGCCCATGAAGAGCTAGTGTTCCCCTGCCAATTCCCTTTCCAGTTTCAGTCTCCCACCCCACTCCCAGTCTTACTGCCCAGCCACCCCCCCAGCTTCCCCCACCTCCTGGCTCCTCATCCAATTTGTCTCTCTCCTCCACTGACCTTCACATTCTCTGCCCACTCTGGCTCCTAGTCACAATCTACCTTCCCAAGATCCTCATCCAATCTTAGTGTGTCGCTGCCTCATGGGCTTCTTTTCTCCATCTCTTTGCCCAGCCTGCCCCAGTTCTCCCCACGCTACTCATCTCATCTGTTTCCCTTCCCCCTTTACCTCTTCCTTCTGTCCCACTGGTTCTAAGTCCGAGTCTCTTTGCCTTGCCAATTGACATCCCCCTCCCAGCTCCCTGTCTGAGTCTCTTTGCTTACTAGTCCCAGTCCCCCGTCTCCCGTCTCCTTGCTCAGCTAGTCCCAATATCCCCCCACCTCATTCTCAGTCCAAGTTTCTCTCTTCCCCACCACCAGCCTTCAGTCTTCCCTAGCCCAGTGGATAAGGTACCCATTTGCATCTGGGTGGACTGGAGGCAGCCTTTCTATGTGAGATCAAGCAAGACTCCGACCCCTCACTTTGGGGATTGTAGCCGAGCACCTGGAGCACTCAGCCACCATGCCTCATAGTAGGGTGACCAGATGTCCTGATTTTATAGGGACAGTCCCGGTTTTTGGGTCTTTTTCTTATATAGGCTCCTATTACCCCTCCCCTGTCCCGATTTTTCACACTTGCTGCCTGGTCACCCTATCTCATAGAGGCTTATATTTAGGCCAAATTTGAGCAGACATATCCCTGATACGAGGTCAGAATCTCCCAAATTTCAAGTCCCTCCTCTAAAGCATGGGGGTGCGAGAGCTGTTAAAAAAAAAGAATTTTTTACTATGGGAAAATCGATGTGTTATTCTCCTAGTCTCATCCTTGGAAACAGCTGAACTGTTTTGGCTGAAATTAATAGAAAGAAAGAAAGAAAGAAAGAAAGAAAGAAAGAAAGAAAGAAAGAAAGAAAGAAAGAAAGAAAGAAAGAAAAAGAAAAATCAGCTTGAGACAGACACTTGGCATGGAAAATTTCAGCCCCAGCAATTAAAGTTTGGCAAAGTTATGAGCAATGGAAAGGAGTCTTATAATGGGATGTGCCAGGCAACCTTAATAACAGGCAGTACTACCAGCCCAGCCTACGATCAATTTTTAAGCATAATGATCGCTGATTTGCATCTTTGAAGGATTCCATTCTTGCAAAGCTTCATTATAACTAAAACCAAATCATGGCATTTATCTAGTTAATCATATGGTCACATTACTGAAGCAGCTATTCCCTTAACAGCAAAAAATAGCCCATGTCAGCAGAATACAACAGGGAAAGTAATAACTGCTGGACTATAAATCTTTTAAGTACTAATACTCTTTATGCATCAAAGAAAATTAAATGCTTAAATTGTGACATTAAGTAAACATCACAATCCCATGAAATTCCTAAATGCTCAAATCACATGGAAGAGAGTTAAAAGATGGTGTTCTCATGTGTATCATGTGGAAAAGCTCTCCCTCCAAAATTAACAAGTGTGTGTGTGTGTGGCAGGGGGGAAGGGGGGGCGGGAATTGTAAAATATTCCTTAATGCTGGGAACAAAAATCTGTTATCTTTAAACCCAACCGCTAGAATGGTTATTTTGATTGTTTATAATGTATATTGCAGCAGCACCTAGAGGCCTTATCCCCATTGTGCTAGGTGCTGTACAAAACTCATACCAAAATGATGGTCTCTGCACCAAAGAGCTTGCAGTCTAAGTATAAGTAAAGAGACAGCAGGTGGATTTAACGAACAGACCAGCAGAGCACAAAGTCACACTAAGATAGCTGTGATCAGTATTCTCTACTCATTTTATCAGTAACTCGGGGTATCTGACAGGTATAAAATAAATGGTAAAAAAAAAAAAAAAAAATCTTAAAGAACATTCCCCTCCACACACAAAAAAGATCTGAATTAAACCAACCGAAAATAAAAGCCATGATTCAGCACATCTTGTTTCTGGTACTGGACTTCAAAAAATAGATTCAAAGTTTGCCTAAATAAAGGGCCTGACCCTACAAACTTTACCAATAATCCTCATGCAAACAGTACCATTAATTTCAAGATCTTAAGTATCTGCATTTGGATGGATTTAGGCATACAGATTAGGCCCAGCATGTTTAAGGGGAGCGATATTCAATCTTTAGGGCTTGTGTAACTGAGGTGAGGGAATGGAGAATCAGGCTCTGAGGAGACGCCTACACAGCCAAAAAATCCCCACGGCAGCAAGCCTCAGAGGCTGGATTCACTGACTTGGGCTCACGGTGTTCAATAGCAGTGTAGATCTTCCCACTTGGGCTGGAGCCTGCGCTCTGTAACCTGGCTATCAGGGAAGGTCTCAGAACCCGAGCCCCAGTCCGTGCGCTAACATCTACACTGCTATTTTTAGCCCCATAGCTCAAGTCCCGTGAGCCCAAGTCAGTTGACCCAGGCTCTGAGACTCGCTGCATTGGTTTCTTTTTTGCAATCTAGACGTACCCTTGATGTCTATCATTCCCTTTCAAATCTGCAATTTTAAAATGAAAACAGCACCCAACAGAATATTCTCTTTCCATTTTAGCAACATAAATGTACTTCATCTCCGTTGACCCAAAGTGGAGCATGGTATTTAACATTTAACTATACAAATCTGATCCCGTTTGTGCCTGCATGTTTTTGTTTGGCAGAAACACGTTCTGTGAACCACCGTTTTCATTTCAAGTTGACACAAGGCAGCTTATCCAGAGCAAGGCTGAACATACCTCCTCAGCTCATCCTGCCGCCTGTCTGAGGCAGGGCCGGCTCTACCTTTTTTGCTGCCCCAAGCGGCGAAGCAAAGAACAAAAAAACAAAGAAACGGCTGCAGCAGTGCCGCAGAAGAAGAAAAAATGGAAAAACTGCCACCAAACTGCCGCTGAAGAAGAAGAAAAAAAAGAAAAAGCTGCTGCCGAAGAAGGGGGGAAAAAAAAAAAAGTCGGAGTGCCGCCCCAAGAATGGACGGAGTGCCGCCCCTTCAGATTTTCCGCCCCAGGCACCTGCTTCCTTATCTGGTGCCTAGAGCTGGCCCTGGTCTGAGTTACACTTTCAAGGGGAGGCACATCAATGTGGCTATTGCGTATGCTCACCAACGGGCATAGCTGCTCCCCTTGAATTACTGAAATGATATTACACAATAACATACGTAGTATGCATGGAGCTTTTCTCATGTTCAAACACATAGCAACTCATTTGTACTCACTACGTCTCTGTGAGATCCAAAACCTACTGAAGTTAATAGGAGTCTTTCCATTGACTTCAATGGGCTGTGGATTGGGCCCTACCCCTGCTCACACTGGGTAGCAGCTACTCACGTTAATAGTTCCAGTGAAGTCAATGGAACTAGATAATATGAGTAAAGTGGTTCACAATCTGACTCTAAGTCTTATCCATGAAGTGACTGACCCAACGTCACATAGCCAGTGAGTGGCAGATCAGGATACAGATTCCCATCCCATCCCTCATTCCTATAAACCTACCCACCCACCTTCCCACAAACAGAAGAGCCTCCTCTACTTGCCTGCTAGAGGGTCTTTTTAAAAAATGAAATAAAAATACATGTACAAGTAGCAGGAATCTTCTTCATGTCCAAAATAATTAAAATAGTTCAGGACCTAACTCTTCAGTCATTATTCAAACAAACCTTCCATTAAATCAATGGGAGCTTTGTAAGAAAGGACTGTAGAATGGGGCCACCGTCATTATTTTTGTACAAACCATTAATAGTCAACAAAATTTCGAAAGTTAAAAAAGCTTAAAAGAAGATGGTGTTTGAGCAATAGGAGAGTTTTAAAATAGCACCTGAAATCTCTTACTTATCTCTGTATTTGCAGACCTCTGTTTAACAAAGGGTATACTGATTTCTGATTTTCAAATAAAAAAATGCTTTTGGATTCAGACATCTTCTCCAAGTTTCAGCCTGGAATAAATCTCTCCAGCTATTTTGTAAATCCACAAAAACAGACCCTTAATGATGGAAATGCAATTGTGTGACACTATCTCACTACTATGAACTGTTGCCTTGGTAAATATGCAAACTTAGACAGTTGAACTAGGTCTAACTACATGGGCACAACTGCCTTATAGTGACGTGTTAGCTAAGTCCTTTGGCAATAGCCAAGTGTCAAAGTAGATCTACACCCTTTAAAATTTGCCTGCTATGTCCCTGATTCAGGAATGCACCTATTCCCATGCTTAACTTTAAGCACATACTTGAAGATATACATAAGATGTTTTCCTGAATCGAGGCCCAGATGCTTAAATTAAATTAAAGGAGCTATCCTATCTCGTAGAGCTGAAAGGGACCCTGAAAGGTCATCGAATCCAGCCCCCTGCCTTCACTAGCAGGGCCAAGTACTGATTTTGCCCCCAATCCCTAAGTGGCCCCCTCAAAGACTGAACTCACAACCGTGGGTTTAGCAAGCCAATGCGCAAACCACTGAGCTATCCCTCCCCCAGGCTCAGTTATGTCTCCCAGAGCCAGAGGAGGGTTGGTGGGGACAAGAGGTCACTGAGATATTATGCTTGCGTAGGGCAGGAACAGGCATAATGGGCCAGATTCTGGTCTGAATTGCACCAGTCTTCTCTACTGTTTTTAGTGGATTTACTTCCCATTTTAAATGGGCCATTTACATTGATGCAACTGAGCGCTGAATCTAGCACAATGTCTCTGTTGGTAGGGCTGCTCCTGGGAATACACTCACCTGTAGCCATAGCCACAACCCACCCAGATACACTCCTCCACGATGTTCAGTGCTGTCAGCAGCACCAGCAGCTCCCCATCCCATTACACTTGGAGAGCCCTAGCTGCAGGATTGCTTCCTGCATGGGAGCACTGGGATGAGGAGGGAAGGGGTTCTCTGCACGCCTCACCTGCTAGCACATAAATACTGAAGCAGCATGTAATTTGGCCCAAAGTGTTTATTTTTCTCCTGTCATTAGTGCATGTACATTTTTTTCAGAGCAGGTTTAAGACAATTGAGTCAGAAAGCCCTAGTCACAGAATACTAGCTACAAAAGGAGCTTGCTTAACACCTCTGCACTCGGGCAACTCCTCCAAATACCTGCTCTGCTTTCTATTGTGCAATCAGCTCCTTGTCTATTCACTGTGCTGTCTTTGCACCCCAGGATTTTATCGCCAAAGTGGGAACTTGAGATATGCAACCCATTGAAGGCTTTTTGAAAATTCAAACTTACCTCAGGGGCTATTCTCCTTTGCATTCATGTGCATATATCTCAATGATAATACAGCCCCTGGTGGACAGATTCTGACCTGATAATGCCTCTTGAAGTAAGAAGATTGGACACAATCAATAGGGCCTTAATGGGAATTTTACGTGGCAAGATAGAACTCTTAGTCTACACAGCCTCCCCACTCTGAGATGCTCAGTTAAATCAGACCTCCTCCTTCTCTGCAGTTGTCACTGTATCACTTATTAGCAGATCACTATTCATTTTCATAAAATTCAGGTGGTTTCTGGGAGGTTGACCCTCTATTGAATATTGGTATGCCACAGGGGTGGCCACCTCACACACATCCCCTCATCTGGACAGAAGTCACCCTGCCTCCGTTTTCCCTCTTGATTCCTCAATAACCCCCAAAGAGGCTTTCACAAGTCCAATAACAGTGTTTCTTGGAGTCTGGTTTTATTAACACAAAATTCCAAAATAAGCACAAAAAGGTCTTCCATCCCAGGCTTACCCTGGGCACAGCCCCACCTCCTGGAGGAACTCTCTTCCTCTGTTCTCTAAGTCTCTAGAGAAGACCCCATTCCTTTTCCCAAAAGGAAACCCAAACGTTCAGCTGGGCCTTTTTTCCCAGCCCCACTTCCTTCCTCAGGGACCATTACAGGAGACTGACTGACTGTCAATCCGTCTCAGTCTCTCTCTTGCATTCTGCATGTTCACTCTGCAGTCCCCTTTTGGCTATCCACTGACCCCTGTTTTCTAACCCGACAGAGGCCTGTTTCAAACTGTCATGTGACTAAATTCCTTCACTTGGGGAGGCAAATTGGCTGCAGGACAGGTGCGCTAAGACTGCTATCTCCCTTTAAAAAGGGCTGGTCACCATATAACACGGTACTGTATTTATGCACTTCAGATTTTTTTAAACGTGGCTGAATGGAATTTGTTCTCCATGGCTTTGGGCAGACAATGAATTTCTGTCTTGATCTCCAAAAAAGCTTCTGGAGAGACTCCATTCCACAACTGGGTTTGGATACACACTTTTTCTATTTGCCACGTTACTCATTACCAATTGCTTGGCTATTCCTGAAGTTAGTGATGCTAAGAAATACTTAGGACCAAGTTCTCAGCTTGGGTAGATCTGTGTAACCCTATTGACTTCATTGAAATCATGCTGATTTACTCCATTGAGGATCTGGCCCATGTCTTAGATTTGATATTAGCATGTTTTAAAATATTTTTTTAAACATCATTTGGATTTATCATTGCTTGCTGGCATGTGGCACTTAACATATATTCCATGTCAGTGATTAAATCAATGTTCTTTGGTACAATTAGTACCTTTACAAACATCTTCTCACTTCCCTGGGTATAATTCCAAGAAGAAAACATCAAAATAGCAAAAACACACTTGAAATCGGTAACAGATTTCTTCCCCCCATTCTTCCCAAAGGCCATTTTAGAAAGAATATATGCAAATTGGATCCTTCTGAAAGCACAGTATTTCCTTCATGGCTGAAGCAGTGCTAAAATCCATCTGAAGTTGGGTTGCCAATTTTGTTTGGACGTATTCCTGGAGGTTTCATCACATGACATAATCTTTAATTCCTGGAGACTCTAGGACAATCCTGGAGGATTGGCAACCCTAATCTGATGCCCACAGATGTACCCATCAGCAAGTCATGTCTGAGCTTTGCCAAGAATCATACATTTCATCATACTTTTCTATAAGGAGAAAACCAGACAACTGCCAAGTGGCTAACATCACAGAGCACAGAACCCCTCAGTTCACGGTACTGCAGAACACCCATTAAATACTTCTCATACTGCATGCTACTAGTAGGGACCTATTCTGATGCAACATGAACTTGTTTTTTCCCCAGAAGTATGTTTTTTTCTGTCCTGTAAAGCCACTTTCCTTTTTAAACGTTTTTAAATGGCGAGACAGAGCTGAATTTAAATTAATTTGTTGGCTGATGAGCTTCTGAAGAGATTCAAGGCTGAAACCCTGTATTTCTTTCTTGATTTATTTAACATTCAAACACCTCCTGCTTCTTCAACCGTGCACATCAAACTCTGGCACTGTTGCAATGCAACTGCTTTCCCCAGGACCGCAGTAAGCCAAGAATGGTCTTTGTGTTAGGTTAACACATGCCTCTGGTGAAACAAAAGATTGTGTCTCTGAATGACACTTTAAGGTTGCATAGCAATACTCTTGATATAATTTCCCTGTCGTCTTTGCTTACTTGCCCAGACGTTTTTTTCCTATGGTTATTACTATCAGTACTTCAACTTCAGCTCAGGTTATAAAGCTCAAGCTGCCATCTATTTGTTTCATACATCATCAGTAAAAGCAGAGAGCAGACAGCAGCTCATTTTCATACACTGGCAGGCAACCACAAAGAAAATAAATTTGTTTTCACGTTTTAACATGATAGGCTGATGCTGTAAGACTGAACAACAGAAAAGAAAAAAACAACAACCCCAAACTCTTGTTTAGACTGAGGAAAGATGATCGAGAGAAGCACAAAGAAGTACTCAGTGAGTCATTCTCTTTGCCCAAGCCACATATAATGATCACAAAACACTGAGGAACAAAGGATCAAAATCCTTTAGTTTAAATCATATTTTTTATATTCACCCATCAAATTTCCCCTGTGATCCCCAGAAGAAAGAACTGCCAATTGCTATATATCATTGAAGGAGAAATAATACTTATTACTTTGAGAAAAAAAATCTCAGCATATGAGGACCACAATATCTGGCAGAAAAACAAGGTAAAATTGTAAGTAAGGGCTTGTACAATAACTGATTGGAGACACTCGTATACATACAATACTGTAAAGCTTGTTAATCCTCACTGAGATAATCCATTTGATCATTCTTTATAACACAAACACAAAAACAACTATTCTCAGGTCCCTTCTTACAGCTTAGCAAGGATTTTATGCAGCATGAAATTTACTAGGAGTAAAAGTTTGTCAGGGTGCTGTAAAGAGGTCTTATATACCAGTAGCTTTTACAACATGTACTACAGAACACAGAAAGGTTGAGATGAAGTAATATCAGAAATAATCAAAAAGACGTGTCAAAATAAATGAAGAAGATACACTTGGTGATGCACTATCCTTATTGGACTACTTGGCTACTAATTCTGCAAGGGGCTGATCACCCTAAAGCACCTGGCAGGATCAGAGTCTACATACTGAGAGTTGCATTGGGATCTAATGTATCATTAAGCATTTTTTCACTCCCAAATACCTGCAATGAATGGATATGCAAAGTTAAAATGTTAAGATCCAACTTTTATTTAAAATTAATGAAGGGTGAACCTCAGTGTTTTGGAGGTCTGGATCTCAGGTTTGGAAACCTTGTGAGAACTAGCTTTCATGCAAGACTGTCCAGCAGGTTCTGGTATAAGTATGGATATTTAGCATTTTGATATCTGCCCTCTTCTGACTCAAACAAATGTTCTGACCCCCTAGAGGCTGCAGAATTGGACCCAGAATCCACTGGAGTGGCAGACACTCAGTATGCTATTCTTGTGAGGTGCTGAGTACGCTCAACTTCTAATGAAGCCAATGGGAGCTAAGGATGCAGAGTGCTTTGTAGGGGGCACTCAGACCCTTGCAAATTTGGATCATGAGTCAACATGAAGGGCAGACAAACATTTTATGATAAATAAAGTAACCAACATTTGTATAACCTCAAAAGGAGGTTGAATTTGCTCCATGTTTTAGGTATATGTCTTGTTGGTTTTAGTTTTACTGATCCAGCTCGTCTAGTCCTATATAAAATTGGTTTCCTTTCTGAAACAATATAACTAATAAAACCGATTGCCACTGCCTCTAAGTTACGAGATACAGCAATGGCCTTTTATGAGCAGAAAGCTTGCTTGGTTGCAAATAATTCTGGCCTCTACTGATGTATGTACAGACATTTCCCCTTTCCCTTAAAGGAGATAAGGAACAGGAGTAGCTGTTGCTATGGAAACGAAGCGCCACGCAGACCAATATGTGACCCAAAGGTGATAGCCATTGAAAGCAAAGTGTGAGCTAACAAAGCATGCATTAGTATAATGTAATTATTTTATACAATACACTCTGTCTGGGAACATAAGAACTGCCAGGCTGAACCAGGCCTGAGGTCCATCTAGTCCTGTGACAGTGGCCAGTACCAGATGCTTCAAGAGGAAGATATAAGAACTCCAGTGTAGGCAGATGTATTAGATCCCATCTTGGTCTCTAATAGTTACAGATTGGCTTAAGGCCAAAAGCATGAGGTTTAATATTCCAAAATTGTTGTAAGCATTAACTATAATAAATCTAGATATTCTGGTTACCCGTATAAATGTCCAATCCCTTTTTGAATTGTACTAAGGTCTTGGCCTCAACAACTTCCTGTAATGACGAGCTCCACAATATAATAATGCAATGTGTCAAATAGTATTCAATTTTATAACTTTTGAATTTGTCCCCTTTTAATTTTATTCTCTGATCCCTTGTTCTTGCTCTGAAATTGGGAGAACAGAAGCTCACAATCTATCTTCTTTATGCCATTCATTATTTTACATACTTCTATTTCCTCATATTCATTTCCTGCATTTTACAGTTATTTAAATCTAATAAAACACTTTGCCTCTAATTAAGGCTACTACCTGTCTCTCTGTTAAGCTTATTAATTCATTGCTGTTTAAACAGTGGACTGAATAAGCAGTAGCTTCTGGATATAGGCTAAAACACATCTCTGATTTGGAAAGTACAGCAGACCTCTCAACTGATCTCAGTGAGGCATGAAAAAAAATCTTTCCCAGAGTTAATTTTCAGTTTACCAGACAATTTTCTGAAGATAAGCCAGGCTCTCACAATTTAAAATCATTTAAATAAAAAGCATCTAACTGTGAAAACAGATGCAATGCTCTGTCTGTTAATTTATGGGACATCCTCAAAATTGCAACCTTCCCAGCACATTAATACCTTCACTGTGCATTTAGAGTAAATTCTTACCTGTCCCCCTTTTGGCTGGTACCGGATGTTGTCTGTCGATCCAATTTTGGACCTGACATTCTTGAGGTCCGGCAGAGGCTGGTTAATAAGTCGTAGTTGCTTAGGTGTGGCTGGAGATTTTGGAGGAGTGCGTATGATGGCGACTTTCTTCTCAGTGGGCACCAATATAGCAGACTTGGGAGTGCCTGGAGTATGAGGGGTTCTGGAATAGCTTGGGGTCCCAGGAGTGCCTGGGGTACGGGAGGAGTAGCTGGGTGGGGTACCAGGAGTGATGGCAGTGGATCCAGGGGTAGTGGGCGTAGAAGTGCCACTCTTTCCTGTCCTGCTGCGAATTGGCTCCGATCCTATATTGAAGACACAACAGCGTTAAAACCACATGGATAAATCGTTTTTTCTTCATAGTGTGTCTCCACAGACTATGACACCTATAATGATAAGTATCCTGAAGCAAAGCCCACCAACTCGATGGACAGACGCACACTGACTTCAGTGGGCTTTTGGATTAGGCATTAATGTAGTCTATATAGTGGAGATGGTTTCGATCGTAAACTTTTGAACAGCAGATTTCAAATATCTGGCTGCTTTCGGTCATGTACGATAGCTAGTAGCTTTGTATCTACATAGAATCCAGAGAGTAGATCCTCAGCTTGTGTAAACAGTCATAGCCACATTGACTTCAAAAGAGCAATGATCATTTACTCAACCTATGGATCTGCCCCCCAGGTAATTTGCTTGCTGTATGGATGCACGTCCTTGGCTTCCACTGAGTTTGCAGAGGAGTCCTCTTAGTGCACTCAAAGGGACTGATTTAATGGCCAATGAAGTCAATCGGAATCATTCTATTTATTTCACTGGGGATGGATGAGACCCAAGGTACCGGTGCTCCCGGGGCTAAGGAGAAAGCCTCTTTGTTGAACACGACACATTAAATGGATTAATCACTCTTTACTCTCACCTTCACTTTTCCCAGATTGGGCTCTTTCTTTCCCAACCAACCGTCAATCAGGGTTCTCTCATTGCACTGACTGTGCAGGAGAGAGAATGGGATTTTCCTGCCTCCCTGCAGCCTTTATTTTTTTTCCCCTCAGGCTTCCACCCCTTTTGGCAAACGCACTCTGGTATACATCTGCCCCAGCCAGAAGGATGGTCAAGTTGTTCATTTGCTGCTATGCCAGCCAGGGGTCACTGTGCACTGAGAGGGGCTGTACTTTACCCCTGATACTCAAACTGGGATTTTCAAAGGATTTTCAGTGGGATTTGGGTATCTAACTCCCTTTACATAACACAAGAACTAAGGGTCACCCAATGAAATTAAAAGGCAGCTGGTTTAAAACTAACATAAGGAAGTACTTCTTCATGCAACACACAGCCAACCTGTGGAACTCATTGCCAGGGGATGTTGTGGAGGCCAAACATATAACTGGGTTCAAAAAAGAATTAGTTCATGGAGGATAGGTCCATCAGAGGCAATTAATCAAAATGCAACCCCATGCTCTGGGTATCCCTAAACCACTGACTGCCAGATGCTGGGACTGGACTGCTGGGGCTCCATCACTCAAAATTGCCTCGTTCTGTCCATCCAGCAGCAGTCACTATCAGATACAGAACACAGGGCTAGATAGACCATTGGCCTCACCCAGTATGGCCGTTCTTATGTTCTTAGGCTTCTTTGAAAAAGGTTGTAAGAATGGTTTCTGAAGAGACAGAAGAATTCCTGCGGGACAGGAGAGTACCAAGCCAGGTTCTGAGGCCTGAGCTGAATGCTAGACTGGCAAGGGGGGATGTCTGGAGAGAGGGGTGGTTACATTTCCTTGGTCTTAGGGTAACTTGTTTAGATGTATGGTTCTATAGATTTGCTCCTGTGCAAACAGGTCCCCCCTTCAACTCCTGGAAATCCTGGCTGGTAAACTCTCTGGAGGCATTCAACAGTATACACCTTCCATTAGGGTACTTTCACTAAGTGTCTTCATTATTGCTTTCTCCCTTATGCTCCGAGTACAACACAAACATGGCAGCAGCTAGAAGCAGCCCCCTTTCCTGATTGCTGTCCTCAGGCTCAGCCTTTGATACTGCTTGCTTTCTTCTCCCTGTTATCCAACTGGTGAGCTAATGACGGCAATAGGTTTTCTACAGATACAAGTGCTCCCTTCTAACCTTCCAAAACTTCTCTTACCTAACCACACCCAGTACGCTGGGTGCTAAGTGCTGCCCTACTTATAGCTGCTAACAGCACTCTCACATTCTGATAAAAAGACCTTGCTGGTTAACTGCTGTGTCTTTCTTCTGATGAGTCACCCCAATAACTTACATACAACTCTTTTTAGGTAAAGCTTCTTTCTGGCTTGTCATTAACTAGGCACCAGGAGACCATTAAACCAAACCAACAAATCTTGGTATTTATTAAATAAGCCTTCCATTTTCATGAGATCATCACAATTATTATTATTTTTAAATTATATTGCTCACACTGAGTGAGTTTCTTTTTTCTGTTTGTTTATAAATGGTCTATATTAAATGTGTCACACAACTGGGAAACCCACGTGAAGGGAATTTTTTTTATACAAGAGAAGGGCCTCAACTGCAGCCCTAGGTCTGAGCAACCCAAAGATCGGTTCCACACCTGGACTCAAACCTTTGTCGCTATATTGGGTCACAACAGCACCCCAAATCTGAACATAGCCAATTTCGGGTCCAGATCTCTGGGCCCAGCAGTACAACTCAGGCCTACTTCTTAAAGGCAAAGAAAAGGTAAGGATGGATTTAGCAAGTGTGTGAAATATATAGCAAGGGCAGATGAAGGCCCCAGGAGAGTTAGGTTTGCAGAGAAACATACGGGTAGTCCGTCGTACTGAAGAGGAGATGGAGCTATTGAGGGAGAAAGAATTCTCATCTCTGTCCCGGTCTCCTGATATACCTCTCCGAGTGGGGAGGATGGAGGAAGGTCTTGGTAGAGAGGAACGCTTTTCTGGACTCTTGGTTATTCCATCCTGATAGGAGCAAAAAGGAAAAAAATGGCTTTGCAGTAAACATAATTATCCAGATTGTGATCTCTCACTAGTTTAATACACGTGCGATTTCATGGTAGTCCCTGACTCAGACCAGTGCAACTGAGATCAAATGACGCCCAGTTCCTTTACATTTCATGCAGGAAGCTCTGATGATTACCCAGGTCTGATGTGTCACTTAACTCCCTTGGGATTTACTGACTTTGGACATCTAGCTTTTAGATTGACTGCCTCTTAGGGGAAGAAATTTCAAAAGTGCTCAGCGTTGGCTGAACTCCGCTCTCACTGAAGTGAATGGCAAAACTCCCCCTGACTTCAATGAGAGCTGAGTTCGGTCAATACTGAATCCTTTTGAAATCCCACTCTAGTTTTTCAGTTTGCCTAAGACAATGCTGAACACATTTTTACAAGGCTCCTTAAATGTCTGGTTGACTATTTCAGGGGAAATTCCCCTCTGTTTATTTCCTAGCTTCACTGAATAGACCCTGAATATATATGCTGTTTCACTGATTTGACCAAAAATGTATCAAGGCCTGATTTCGCTCCCACTGAAGTCAATTTCAAAACCCAACGTGAGTTCAGTGGGGCAAAAATGGACCCTTGGAGCTTGATCCAAATCCCAATGAAGCCAAATCTGGGGGTCTTTCTATCAGTTTCAGTGGGCTTTGGCTCTTAGTGAAAGAGGCGTTCTGGTTAGGAAGTCATGGAACAAGAAATCCTGAAAGATCATTTAGTCTAATGGGCTTTCTTATGCAAATGGAAGCAAAGATCCGGGGCCCAATCCTGAAGTCCCATGGGATTCCACCTGCAGTTGGATTGCAGGATCGGGCCCCCAGGACGTTTCAGACTCTACATTATTAGGTAACATGAGTGCTGAAATGCTGCCTTTTGAAGCACTAAAAGAGTGTTATATTTTCCTCAAAAATGAGATTTTGGAGAATTTAGGCTGCTGATTAAATTTTCAAAGCAGGGATATTAGCTGCTGGAGCCTTAGCCTGTTTTCTTCTTTATTGACCTTTTCCATGTTTAGATCAGCGTGTGTCTGCTTCTTTACTTCACTTAGATCAGTGTACATCTGAGTATGTTCAAGTATTTGTGCACTTGTGAGATGGGTAGCCAAATGCAGCCTGGCATAAGCAGGTGTCTCCTGTGGTAATCCCAGGGCCAAATACCAAAATTATCCCAACTGGTGCAAGAAGCATCTTTGTGGGTTGGTGGGAAAATGGTTGCAAGTGGGGCAAAGTGGCTAAGCAGTGTAGTGTTCACCAACTTGGCCTTCGGTGGGTGTGTAAAACAAGTGAAATATATGCTCAGAGGGGCTGGAAGAGCAAGCCACCATTAGGAAAGTGTAAGACAAAGCAGGCTTCTCTTCCTGCAGCATCCTTAACACTTGTAGGGCTAAATTTTACCCCTAACGTAATCGGTCTCAGCTTTCATTGAAAGTTGTGCCCTCTTATGCTAGGGATTGCATTTGGTCCCCCCAGAATACTAAATGAGTGTAAATTACAAACTTACTGAAAGGCATGTTGGTGCTGCTGTCTTTAGCCACTTACATTTATTTTATGACCAATTTACTTCGGGGCTAGCTACTCTACTTTTGTAAATAGGCGCAACTCCACTGAAGTCAAGGGACCTCTGTCCATTTCACCAAGGGTGGATCTGGCCCTACATGTATAATTCATGGTTTTTGCAGGGTTGTAGCCATGTTGATCCCAGCATATTAGAGAGACAAGGTGGATGAGGCAATATCTTTCATTGGACCAACTTCTGCTGGTGAAAGAGACAAGTTTTTGAGCTTACACAAAGCTCTTCAGGTCTGGGAAACGTACTTGAAGTGTCACAGCTAAATATAAAGTGGAAAGATAAGGAGCTAACACGTGTTGCAAGAGACCATTCCAGGCAAAGTGGGCAGTTAACACCTCTACAGTCATAGGACAAAGGAGAGTTAGTGGTATAATTTATGTCATTTACGATACAGTTGAATTTATCCTGAAGAATCTGTAATAATCTCCTTTGTTTCTATACATGTTGTGTCTCAAGCTCTGTTGCCTGGAGCCCAAGTCTCCTGCCACTGGATCTGAGTAACTCTCCAAGTAACTTCACTGAGGCTTTGTCTACACTAGCACTTTTGTTGGTAAAGCTGTTGTCAGTCAAGGGTGTGAAAAAAACACCCCTCCTGACCCACATAACTTTCACCGACAAAAGTGCTGATGCAGATGGCGCTATGTTGACAGGAGAGGCTCTCCTGCTGACATAGTTAATGCCGCTCGTTGGGGGTGGTTTAACTCCCGCCGGCAAAGAGAGGATACATGGGAGACCTTACAGTGGCACAGTTGTAGCAGTACAGCTGTGCTGCTGTAAGGTCCGGTCTACACTATAGACCTATCTCAGTATAACTATGTCACTGAGGGGTGTGAAAAATCCACCCCCCGAGCAACGTAGTGATACCAGCCTAACCCCTGATGTAGACAGCGCTAGGTCTAAGGGAGAGCCTCTCCTGTTGACATAGCTACTGCCTCTTGTCAGAGGCGGATTAACTATGCCAACGGGAGAAGCTCTCCTGTTGGTGTAGGAGCATCTTCACTTAAGTGCTACAGCGGTGTAGCTGTATGTGACGACGAACCCAGGTAACTTCACTGAGACTTACTTAGATTCAGCAGGGAGAGAATAAGATCCATGAAATGCCCCTCTCTGAGCTACCTCTCTCTAACTCTGCTACCTTACCTTAGCATCTGATTTTGAGTATGGAAAGCAGTCTCTTGGGCCCGCCGAGGAGGGCCGTACAAAGTAACTGTCTGTATCGAGAAAAGTAGCCCTTTTAGTAGTTAGTGAGCAAGCTGAGCTGGGTCTTGGAGGAAGCAATGACTTCGCTCTAGACTTTGAGGCAGGAATCTTTGACAAAGAGGAAGTCTAGTCATGAGAAAACAAACAGAAGAAACATAACATGAAGCTGAGCAATGAGACGAAAGGAAAACACATGCAAAATGGATAAATGAAAAAATGCCAAGCTACGAATTACACTTCCTTTTTCCAATCAGCACACGTAAAATTCGGCGACACACATGCAAATAGGTATTGTGAAATGCAGCATTTGGCTCTGAGATCGAATTGACTCTACAGGTACATCCAGACAGCAGCTGAGAAATAATTCCCAGCTCGGGTACACATACACATGCTAGCTCTGTTCAAGCTAGTGCCTAAAAATAGCAGTTTGTGCACAGTGGCTCAGGCTAGATGCCTCAGTATGCATCCCAGAAGTCGAGTGGGATTGTCCTCAGGTGACTAGCCTGAGCTGCCGCCTGTGCCACAACATCCACACTGCTATTTTTAGACACTAGCCAAAGCAGAGCTAGTAGGTGTCTGTCTACCCAAGCTGGGAATCACGTCCCAGATGCTGTGTAGACATACCCTATGAAGGGCCTCAATACAGTCCTCCTTTTTTGCAGATGCAAGTTTGCCCCCTCTTTTAAGTGCAGACGAAAAGGCTAGTTCGTAAGCATTTACTACAGGTGGGAATTTGCAGGACCAAAGATAGAGCCTGCTTTTTTAAAATCAAGTCCTGGATATGAAGTATTTCTCTCTCTGGGAATGTTCCACAATAAAATGTTAGTAGGAGATTTAGAAAAAAAATTAATGGTACTACTCAAAATGGGGAAATGACCTCTTCTACCGTATTAACCCTTAAAATCCAAGGTAATATGCAATATTCTGTACTCATTACACTCCATTAGAAAGATGGGCAGATTGTGAGTCCCTCACTGAACATTGGCAAGCAATGTCACACCAGTTCCACTGAAGTCACTAGGACTACTTGGCTTAGTAATGCCTCACTAATGTAAGGGGTTTGCAATCTGGCTCTATTTTTTTTCCCTCTTAAAAGATATAAGGTATAATGAAAAAGAATAATTGGAAGCTATTATCATGGCAACGAAAGCCTGATTCTGCAACACTTTACTCACACAGAGGTGAAATTACTCATGTGAGTAGTCCCAATGGGACTACATATGTGTAAGAACTACTCAGCACGAGCAAGAGCTGCAGAATTGGGCTCTTAACAATGCATAGTAGGACTGAAAAAATCAGCTTTACCAGTAGACACCATAAGAAATCAGGGTACTGTAAGTTATATCACTTATGAAACACTGGGCCTGAATCTCTTCTCCCTACTCTCATTTTATACTGGTGTAGCTCCCCCGACTACAGTGGAGTTATTCCTAATTTACACCAGTTTAAAAGAGATCAGAATCAGGCACATTAACACTGCTTAAAACACTTTTTAAATTGTAATGAAATAAAGGAATAAAAGCTATCATTTCAGTCCTGCTGCATTATGAGACTGGGCCTCTGTAGAAAGCAGCGTTAATTTGGCAGCCTCGATTGTAGGAGACGAGCTCAGTTCAATGACTGGAGATACTTTAATACTGTGAGTGTATTTCTAAAAACACCGCTTTTATGCACACATTATTCATTGTTAAATATTTATTATTTTCCTATCTAAAGTACAGGGAGGCATATAACTGATCAATGGCATGTCTGCTTTAAATACAAAGTGAATAATTTTCATAAAACTGTTCCATCATAGTAAAGTGTTCACCTAGTTAGGCATGCCTCCATTTTTGGGTGCCCAACTTGAGATACTTTGGGCCAGACTTACAAAGGGTATTTAGGTGACTCAAGATGCAGAAAGCCTGTGGGAGTTAGGAACCTAACTCACTTAGGCACTTTTGTAAAGCCACTAAACATCTACTCATAGCTTTAGACATCTAAATGCCTTTGCAAATCTGGCCCCTGTGCCTGATTTTGAGAGAGCTGAGGACCAGCAATTTGGGGCCTACAATCTAACCTAGTACTTTTATACCCTCCATCACTGAAGTATCTGAGCACCTCATAAAGACTAATACATTTATTCTCACAACACCCTTTGTAGGGAAGATATTACAGCTGGGCAAGGAAGGCACAAAGAGGCAGATGCTACCCCTCTTACTCATACTAAGTAGTATCTCACTCCATGAGTAGCTGCATTGTATAAAAGCACAGCTAATTTGGATCCTAAACACAGCCAGGACAGGGTATTGCAAAATATCTTCCTGTCTCTAAAAGGCTACGGCAGTTAAGGAGAAAGGCTGGTCTTGTGAACCATTCTGGGACTCAGGAGGTCTACTCCTCACTCTGCTATGAACTTCCTTTGGCACGGTGGCATGAGGTACTACTTAGCATGAAGAAAGGTGGCAAAATGTGACCCGAAGAGATTAACTGATTTTCACAGGAAATATGTGATGGTGCCCAACCCAGTGCTTTATCTGCAATATCATCTTCCATCCTTGACTGTCCAAGATGGGAAGATACTTTGCAAAATCCTGTCCTATCTGTGTTTCATCGTACGTTTGCTTTCAAATAAATGCCCATTTAGGGCCATATACTACCTTCAGTCTCTTGCAGAACTCCTACTGCTGCAAGGGCAGGCTGCTTATGTGGGACCGAGCAGTACGTGGCCCTTACAATAAGAATGAGCGCTTGCAATGGTTAAGAGACTGCTCAAGATGAAACGCAGAAACGTCATTTTATATCATAAGCCAGCTAGGGACGGGGCAGTCACAATGCATACTTTCTGATATGAATTAGCCAATGTTCTTAACACACAGCTGGGATGGGGACATGATCCTCCCCAGCAGGGTAGAACTGCTTAGCTTTTCCTGAGCGTTGTTCAGAAGTACATGTACGTTGCAGTCAGGTATTAAGGCTCTGCAAATGGACGATGAGCATACTCAGCTGCAATGCTACCTGACATGACAGCTGGAAAGGAGTTGGGGAACTGTTATGAGAAGGCCACTTTGGGAGGGTTGCGCAACACAATACACAGCGAAGCAGGAGGGAATGCAATAGTAATAGGGGACAGATGCTTGAAAGGTCAGGATGTGGACTGCCTCAGGGAATTAGGAGAAAAGGCAGAAGGTGGAGGGGTGTTTCTGGAAGGGAATGGACTGGGGACTGAGAAGAAAGACCATAGTGGAAGCAAGAAGCGGATAGATTTCAGCTCTTTGCCCTAAAACAACTGACAGGAAGAGTAAAGAAGATACAAAGACAGGAGATGGACCCAGAGGAAGAATGCACGCTGCTTGTTTGTGCCAGTAGTTTTCCAAGGGCACTGAAGGCTTTGGCAACAAGCAGATACTGACTTCTGCTAAGGTGACTATAGACATTTACCTCAGAGGAAAATGAACCTCGCTGTTGACCCAAACAGGAAGTCAGTATATGCACTGTCAGCTATGTTTCTGGATGTTTTATTGAGAAATATCTACAGATCTCTCAGTTGTGGCTAGAGATGGGCCAAAATTGTAGCCCTGGATCAAATACTCATTTGGGGAGAGTTCAGATCTGGATTTGGATCTAAACTGGCACATCACTCATGATGGCCACAAATTATATAAGCTGTTGCCATGATCTTCAACATTATTGATTATAGTATCATCTAATATTATGGGATAAGCACTGACAGTGTGGTTAGCACGTTGCATGGTCCCTGCCCCCAAAGGAGCTTACAATCTATTTAGACAAAACAAATCAGGCACAAAACACACTGGGAGATCCAGGAGTATGGTTCAATCTTGGAGCACTTTGTTGTGATCGTTGTTCAATAAGGGGTAAGTCACCAGAGTGCTACAGTTGTGAGCTAGCATGTGTGGACTTCTTGGAAAAAGAGTTACACAGTGGGGATTTGAAAGAAAATAAGTCGGGCACCTGGAGCGCTGGGGTGGGAAGGGTATATGGGCAACATGTGAGAAGGGAGGGAGCGTGAGAATGACTAAAGGGGAGGTGGGGCAATACTCACGGACGGGCTGGAGGGAGTCAGAGGTGTGGCGTGGATGACAGCAGAGATGTAAGTGGTGGTGTAGGCTGTGCTGAGCCTTGAAGGTGAGGACGGGAAGTTTGACAATTTTGTTTAAACCTAACATTCTAAGATGGAGAGTGGTCCAGGACATGACCTCAGCTAAGCCAATCAGGAGGCACATTTGCATATGAGATGTCATTGGTTAACATTTTCCAGAAATCTGTGACCTCTGAGGAGAAAAGCAATAGAAATGTAATGACTCATCACAAGACTCTTTTCAGCCAATCATGAGGCAGGATTTTCTTCTTGTATGTAACAATCCAGCAAGATGACAACAATGGCCAGAAAATCAGATCAGGTAAATCAGTGCAGCTCCAGTGCGCTCCAATGGAGTTATGCTGATTCACACCAGCCGAGGGCCTGGCCCTAAATGCTTCACAATATTAAACTTTATTGTAACTCAGCGGCTGTGTGTCAACGGTGGATTGAGGGACTGTCTTTTGTTGTGTGTTTGTACAGCACCTAGCACAATGGGGTCCTTGTCCGTGACCTCAGATGATACAATAATACAAACAATACATAATAATAATAATAAAAAACCATTATCAAAAACTGTATAATTATCTATTTTTGTAATTCAGAGGCTATGCGGGGAGAATGGCTGTAATAAAAAAAATGAATATGACAAATGAATTCTAAAGGGAAGGCACAGTTATCTACTGAAATTAAAACAAAACCACCTGAGACAGGACAAAAAGGAGTTTTTAGAAAGATGAATGACAAGAGGATTATTTTACTCACTGAAAGTTTTTCCTTTGCTTGTTTAAATACACCTGGAGCCTGGTTTGTTTCACCACCTGCCGCTGTTAGACCCAAAAAAACAAAAACAAAAAACAAAAAAAAAACCCTTGATGGTTAAAAATAATCATTTTGAATTACTGGACACCTTTAGTATAATTAATTGTCTTGTAAGCACCGTGCAAAGCAATGATCTGGTGAATTATTATATGCAGTATATGGAGCTGCCTTAAGAAATAAAAGAATACATTACCATATTTGTGATAGTTCCAGTTAATTTATTAATTCTAGCCAGCAAATCAGAATTATGTCCTCCTCTTCCTAGTGATCTAGGATTGAGAGCCAAAAATTTTGAGGAGTGACTTGTGATTTTGAGAGCCCAAAATGAGACACCTTAAGGGGCCTAATTTTCAGAAAATACTGAACAATAGCCCTCTGAATATCAGGCCCCTTTAAGGAATCTCAAGCAATCTCACTAGCCACCTTTCAAAATCTTGGCCAAGAACCCTAAATGAAAAGAAACTGATTCACTGCTGTGTATTCACTCCAATATACATGGCTATAACTCCACTGATGTCAATACAGTCACACTGGTATAAAAGTGGAGTAATGCAGAGGTCAATCAGACCCTGAGACTTTAGTTTAATATCTTATCATTCAAGCACTGGCACCTATCTTCTTTCAGTGTTATCCTGTGGTTCTTGTCTGATGAAACATGATTTGAGTTACATTTGAGGTGAAACTGATATAGTTGGACTTGGACTCCATCCTAGGGGAAAGTCTAGAAGTTGAGGAGCTCTTCAGAAACGTGTGTACTAAGTGTTCACCATGCTGTTATTCAGGAAGCTATGTGTTATGTGAACTCTCACTACTAGTGAAATCCTTTGCAACTGCACAGTACTGGACTCTGAGCGGGCATAGGAGGAAGGTTGGGTGGTCACAGCCGAGGTCTCTTAGCTATAATCCCGATTTTGTTCCATCTGTGAAACCAACCCCGAAACTTTGTCCAGGGTAGCAAAGATGGGTTTCCCCTTGGCCTTGGCAGTTGTCCCAGCACATCCCCTTGCCTGTAACAGTCGGGTGGGATGAAATCATGGTATTCTGCAACCAATCTCCATTGTGAACAAGGCTGCCTTTCCCACTCAATAATTTTGCCCTCTTAAATAATGTTCTTGTCTTGTTCTTTTTCTTTGATTTTAAATTGAGGGAGTAGGAGAGAGAGAGAGAGAGAGAGAGAGAGAGAGCTGACAGTTTAGTTCTGCATTTAGAGCTGAACATGCTCAACAAAACCCTCCTGCATTACCTTTTCCCACATCTGTTACTGCTGTTTTTTTATTTTTAAATGTTTCTCCTTTTTCCTTTGGTATTTAACTCCAACTGCCTGCAGCTATGAAGTACAGAGCACAGTTTTGTGCTTCTGTGACTGACTTACCTGAAAGCATAACAACTCCTCCATCTGAGCAAAATACCTGGATCATGATGTCACACTGTCCTTTCGTGCTCTGCTACCAGTTTAATCACACAATAAACATATTTAAGACAAGGAAGACAAGCCTAATGCATGTTTGCCCCAGTTCAAAGGCTAAGCAACTGTGCTGGCTAACCCTATGACATCCAGGATGTGATGTCACAAAGGCAGCAGTGTCTTCTAACTTCAGCCAATCAAACAACACGATGAAAATTAGGATAAAGTTTAGATGATCAAATAAAACTGTCTTTTCCTTCTGCCTTCTTTCTCTTTTCATGTTCCAAGGAAGGAGCATCTTTTAATAATCATAATTACTGAGAATCCCACTCTTGAGGAGACTGTGGTTGCCATTAAAATAGTCAGCTTCTGCCCATAGTTACTACACAGGGAAATGCGTTATTTTCTGTCCCTTGAGATTATAGAGAAACACTGTGATATCTCATTTACTGTCTCATTGCATGGTAAATGTGGACAAAATGTTGACTTTTTAATGGCGACACCTGTGTCCCACACGGTTGCTCTTTGGACAAGTTTCATTTTTAAAGTACAGAAAAGGCTAACATGGAAGTTTTTGCTGCTTGGAATGTGCTCAGAGTTATACAGAATACACTCTGGGGGCATTTGTGGCTAGGTATCCAATTCGGCTCTCACTGAAACCAAAAAGAAAGCTCACATTGATTTCAATGGGAGTAGACGCTGCCTCAAACAAATTGTTTTGCATTCATCAAAAAGGAAGAATGGAAAACAGGCTTCTTGGTTTACACCATTCAGCTAGGAAAATATACCTCCCCCTCCAGCTCCTGAAGATGCCTGGGGACGGGTCTGGTCCCTGTGTTGGTTAGGTCCACCTGAGGGGTGTGCATATTTAATCCTGGATGTCTACACCCCAGCGGGCAATTCTATGAAATATCCTTCTATGCCCCCTTACCCTCCATAGCAGCAATCACTGGAGTGACTGCACTGATACAGAAAAGGGGAGGAAGAAGAAAATCAGGCGTTCTGTGTGCTACCTTGTGATTTTTCAGCTGTCTTGAGGATATGCCAATGTTAGGTTGTGGGGACTTTCTGTTCATTCAGTGATTTGGTTCATGTTAGTCTGCTTTACAGATGAGCCCAAACCTCAAAGTTCAGTTCCAGACCAAAATTATCCCAAATTTCAGATCCGGGGTTTTGGTTCCACGCATTATAAAGGCCACGAAATTTAATCTGATTCCGAACTCTCTCAAAGTTTGCTGATGTTTTGGATGAGGGGTTTTTATTTGATCTCAACTCTTACTGCTTGAATAAATTTGGAGTTTGTCCTTAAATTATATTTTACACTTTGGCTACCTGTTGGGTTTGTTTTTAATTTGAGTGAATTCCTTTATATATTACAATGAGGGACAGATAGCACTACCTAGAGCCAAAATGAGTGTGTCTAAGCGACGGGCAGGCTTCCCTATGTTTTTCTACTGACACACCTCAATTCTGACTAGAAGGCTATAGGAAGCAAAAAAATTTAGAGGTTTAGTGGTAGCCCATGGGAGGGAACAATAGCAGTATACATAAGAAAGAGATGTGGATATTTGCAAGACTGTAAATCTATAAAGCCAATGAGTTATGCCATGAAGAAACACCTCATTGTTTTAGCCTTAAGCCTCCCTAAGTTGCAATCAAATCATGCCAAATAGTTAAAAAAATCATTTATGACCAATGCAGGATATGAAATCTGGTCTGCAAAGGTGAAGGACTAAAGCATTAAACCAACTTGTGACACCTAGTCCCTAATCCCACAACACACTTTGGGTTCTTTGAAGAATCTTTGAATTATGGGTCACATCTTCTGGTCTCAATAAGCTCATGAAGTGGGTTTAAGACACCTTTACTCTCCCAGTTGTGGTCTGGAGCTAGTTGGAGCACACTGGAGACTACTCTAATTTATATCTTGCTAACCAAAGTAATAAACATCGTTTTTAACTTCTGAGCCAAGAAACATAAAAACATTTCCATTTCAGAACATTATACTCTGAATGTAAACTAGTGGGGCATGGTTCTCTTCTCATTTACCCTGCTGTAAATAAGGAGCAACTGCATTGCAGTACATGGAGGTGTCAAACTGTGTTATAGGAAAACCATGTCCCATCCCTTTAAAAAAAAAATAAACAGACAAGTCGAATACTTTCTTTCCACCCTGATCTGACAGTGCCATCAAGAATAATACTGGGAGACTGGAGTGAAGATGTTCTAATTCTGGTCTTCTGAATAAAGACATATCTATTTAGATATTGTGAGAACCACTGGTTGTGTCTCTCTCATCTTCCCCTATCAAATACTAAGATTTTGAAAACCACTTTTGCTTGAAATGCATTCGTCGTTTGAGCCCAGATTTCTTCTCTCTCAGCGTCGTACTCTGCATTCCAGATTCTCCCTGTGGGTTTTGGCTTGAAGTCATAAACATCAGTAACAGATTTGGAAGTGCCAATGCAGATAAGTAGAAATGAGCAATATACAAGTCTTCTTATTATGCATGAGAGAAAAAAGCAAAATAATGGATATGTAGACCATGGTTTAAGCTTTCAACACTTTCCCACCATATAAATTCACCACAAAATAAATAAACAAATACAAATAATGAAAATAGAGATTCCTACAACACCACATTCAAGCACAATGCCAAGATACAATCACGGCACTTGGAAGGCCGAGCAATGACAAGCATACATGATCATGGCCTCTGTCAAACAAATAGAGAAATAAAGAAATACCGAAAAAGAAGAATGATACAAAACACCAAAAAGTAATATTATTCATGAAGGTTGATATTCTCAGAGGAAAAATAAAAATAAAAAAATAGAGAAGCTGCTATAGCAATGAGATTTAAAAAAAAAGTGTCTATGTTTGCCAGCCACATTGCATAATTGAACACAGCACAGTCACCTGTCTGCTTCCGTTTAACACAGGAGAGATGAGTTGGTCTAGTATATTTGATAGCAGGTTTTAAAATGATTTTCCTGGAGGGAGAGTGGGCCTGAACTTCAGATTTTTTAGCAAGTTCAGCTTTCTTATACACTGCTATGGACAAGAAAACACAAAAGCACACAATCAGGAAAAAAGCCCAAACAGTTTTACATGATAACAAATCAACCATTGGCCAGACCCACTGCTCTGTTATTCCAGTTTGATGCTGTAGGTTGCACTGGACTGAATTGAGGAATTAATTAGTTTGCAGAGGCAAAGGAGTAGTGCATTGACCCCAGATGTGTTGCCTTATCCACCATATGGGCATAAAGCTGGAGTAACAGAGGGGTGAGCCTAGCACCTTGTTTTGACGTAATTATACAATGTCTGATTAAATAGTATTAGTTAGTACTATCATAACATTCAACTTCTACAACAGAGTAACCTGGCAGTACTGTACAACAGCAAAAATATGGTAATAGTGAGTGTTAAATGAACCTTTTTTCCTTCTCACTTCATCTCTGGAGAGTGTGCTAGGTTCCTTTTTAGCTATTTTTCTTTCAGGAGTAGAAATCCTGCCTCTCCCAGTTTTAAAAGGTTTCTCTTTTTTATGCTTATCGAGAGATGATCTTCGCAATTCTCTCTCTGCTTTCTCCTCTTTAGGAACAGTCTCTAACTGTTCTGTCATGATGCTCCTATCATCATCTGTAGGGTCAGAGCAAATTATAACAACAAACAGAAAATTAGTAACAAATGTTAACAATGCTTTGGTGGAGGGGAAAGAAATTTGAAAATACAGCAGATTGTTTAAAATAAATGGCAGATTATTTTATAACATTTCTGAAATGTGCTGAAATTATTATTACTATTATATTATTATTATTATTATTATTATGCTTTTTAATCATTATGGTTTGTTGGGAAGCAAAAACATTTTTTTAAAAAGGATAATGCACACCTTGAGTATCTGCCCACAGGCTGTCCGTGTCCATGACGGAGTCATCGATAGTTGTTTCATCTTTGTAATCATCATATGTCTCTGTCTTGTAATCGGTTAGCAGGATCTCCTCCTTCTCAGGTGAAGCGGGAGCTTCCAGCGAGCCCTCTGTGGGCTCTGCCTGGATGTCAGCGGGTTCCTCCATCTCCATCTCCACTTCCTCTTCAGGCAGGGAGTCCCTTCTTTCCATTTCTTCCTGCTGTGCGGCAGCAAAGCGTACGCTGTGAGAGGCAGATTCGCCCTCATCCACAGTCATCTGCACCACCGTGATGAAGTCATCCTCAATTGTCACAACAGACTCAATAACTCCTTTCAGTTCAGGCATTTCCTCTGGGCCAGCCTCAGTCGGAGCCTCTTCTCCAGCAGGTGCCTCCAACTTTATTTCTTGGTGCATGTCTGACACGAGTTGATGCTTATCATCATCTTCTTCTTTTTCTTCATCTTTTTCTTCATGCTCTTTGCCTTTTACAGACTCAGGTGTTAAATCACATGGTAGCTGCTCCGTGGTTTCTGCAGGTCTCACAGCTATGTCTGGAGTCGTCTCTTTAATTTCTTCTTTAGGCTGTGGTATGCTCTCCATTTGGATATCAGCTGTCTCTTCTTGCAGAGAATCAGGTTTTGAAATGGCAAGCTCGATGGAAGGTTCTTCCACTGGCAATTGTGATGTAATCTCTTCATCTGATACAGGTAGTTTCTGAGGTTCTATTTTGCGGTCATCAGGTTTCAAAGATTCTCCATTTACGTCTTCCTGGATTTGATCATGTTCTCCGCTAGACTCGTAAGATTCTTCTTTATCTACTGCTTCCTGATGCACCAGATCAGGCTTAGGCACTTTCTCCTTAATTTCAGACTCAGATAGTTTGGTGCTGTCCTTCATTTCACTAGGCTCAGTTCTTGAAAGAACATCTGCCTCCTTTGGTTCTTTGGGCAAAGAGGCCAGGTCCTTTTGCTGCTGCTGAGATTCTTGGGCTTCGGGCTCTGCTTTTTGTATAGAATCTGTGTCCTGCTTTGAACCAGCTGCAGCAAACTCACTGATCTCAGTATGTAGCTGGGTCTGGTATTCCTGGTCAGCTCTCCTGGCAGCAACATCCATATCGTGTTTTATAGCATCGTAGTCTGGCCTGTGTGGTGTTTCTATCTCAGCTACCTTTGGTATAATGCTAAGAGAGTTTTCTTCCTTCTGAGTCAGTAAAGAAACAAGATCTTTTTCTTTTGTTACCTCTTTTTCTAACACTTTGTCATATGCAGTATCACTCTCCAGCCCGGCTACAGGAAGTTTATCAACTGTACCTTCTTCTTTCATTTCTAAAATAGCATCAGGCCTTTTTTTCTCATGTTTTGTATATTCAAGGGAATAGATTTCTTTGGAATCAACTTGTTCCTCACTTTTTTCTAGCACGGTATCTAGCTTATCAGAGCCTTTTTTCTCCTGCTCAAACTCCCTTCCCAGAACTGTTGCATCACTGGAGATGTTTGGACTCAAGTCTTTTTCGCTGCTGAATTCTTCTTTAGACTTTTCAGCTGCTGCCAACTTCACTTCTATCAAAGAGAGGTCAGCTGCCAGTCCTCTTCTCATTTTTTCATCCCTGCCTTCATAAAAGGGGCAGATTTCACCTGTTAGGCTCTCGCTGTCCTGGACTGGAGAAGGTAGTGGGACTGTGTACTTATTGAAAACGCAGTAGCCTAAGTCTTCTAGCTGACTTTCAGCTTTTAGAGTTATGTGGTTTTCATCAGTCACAGGAGGCAGGGACGCACCACTGTCTTCTACAGCAGCATCAGAAGGAACCGATTTTCTTCGTGCCACCTCTGTATCAGCACTCACAGAAGCTAATCTAGACCTTGTGCCTGCTAGGTCTAACATTTCAGGCAAGTCAGGGGCCATTACAGACCCATTTTTGTAATAATCTTTAGCCAGGAAGGGCGACTCACACAAGGATTCAACCTGAATATTTTCTTCTTCCATTGCTTTTTCCTCCTCAATGTTTTCATCTTCTTCTGTGCTATCTATAGGGAAACAGGGGGCTCTCTCTAATGCCGGGGTGGTTGCTGGCAAGTAATCATCACCTTCATCCATGCTCCCACTAGTGTTTGTTAGAATATCTGAAGCGAGGGGAGAGAGATCCTGAGCACGGCCAAAGCTGAATCCTAGTGCTATAGAATCTAGACAGGACATTGGCAGGTTAATTGACATACTCCGCTGTTCTATTGCAGATCTTCCTCCAAGTCCTAAGCTCCTGCTTAGAGTCAAATCATCTTTATTTTTACTATGGATTTGTCTCTTATCCCCATACACTTTGGGATCAATAGTGAACATCCTTTCCTGCGGAGAGCTAGGTTCCTCAGACTTATCTGATGGAAAACTCTGAGCAAGAGTACTATATCCTATTTCATGAGCAGGGACACTGGATGGTTGATCCGTTTCTGGCTCTAATTTTTTGTCTTCCTTTTTAGATAGTAGAGGATCTGCATGATAAAGTTCATATGCACTTTCCTTAGTGTCACTTAGTTCATAGTAATCACTGCCTTGCTGCTGTGTGTCACTTTTTGTTGCTTCCTCTTTCAAAGCAGATGTTTCAAAATACTTTGACATTCCTGACCTATCCTCCTCTACCTGTATTTCATGAGTAGCTGAATCTGAGATATGGAATGTATCCTCCTTAGCATCCTTTTCAATGGTTCTGTCTTGACGAAGTTCATGAGTTGGGCCCTTTTCACTTGTTAACCTTGGTGCATCAGGAGCTTTTTCTGGTGTTTTAGATAACTGAACTGTATCTATAGGTTCTTTTGCTTTCTCAGGAACTGATTCATGGCTTAACTTGCCAATGGGGGTTTCTGTGCTCTGCTGCTCTTCCTTTTTGGCATCTACTACTGTTGAGACCCCAGTTCGATCAGTCTCTTCTTCTGCTTTGAGACCATCAGATGACTTTTTAGCTTCACTAACAACTGCTTTGTCTGGAACAACTATTTTATCTTCTTGCTCCACATAAAGTTTACTATCATCTAATACTTTGGAGGGCTGCCAATCCAGGAAGCCGTATCTTTCCTCCTCATCACTCTCGTCCCTTGTCATGTCCTTTTCTTCCCCCCAGGTAGAAACTTTCTGGATGGGTCTTTCCTCTGTAGTTGGTTTGGGGGCATCTGCAGCCATTGCAGAGACTTCTCCTGCCTCTGGCTTTTCTGTTTTGTCTTTGTGGATCTTTTCATCTTTCGAAAGATCTTTGGCAGTCTCTTTGTCAGGGAACTCTTGTTTTGTTTTGCAACTGTCTTCAAGTTGTGATTTCTGTGAGACAGTCATTGGAGTTTCTGAAAGAGGTTCACTTTTGGCAGCACCAGACACGTCAATTCTAGATTCTGAAGGCAAAAGAGCAAGATTACTCTTCTGGGTTTCTGTAAAGTCATCTTTATATGTCAGGGGTATAGCCTGGTTAGATGGTATCTGGGTATCTGTACTCCTTCCATCTGTTTTACTCTCCTTCGGCAGGTCAGCTGACAAGTCCCTGCGTCCTTGAGATACAAGAGACTCTGCAGTTGAATCAGCACCTGGGTCTGCAAAACTTATTTCCCCTTTCTTTTGCAGATCTGCATCCAAAGTCTGTCCCGACACAGTTGGATGCGTTTTCTCCTCTTCTTTGCCCCGTGACTCCTTTTTATCTAGAGTCTCAGTTTTTGCTGGCTGTGGAACTAAGGCATCATGTTTAGATTGCTCATCAGTCTTACTGTCTTTCTCTGACTCACGATCCTTTGTGTCTAATGGCTCAGCTGTGAAAGGGCCTGTGCCCTCCTGGTCACGGATTTCCATCTTCGAGGCTGTAAGTAAATCTGAAGTAGTTTGGTTGGGTTTTATGACAAATTATTTAAAGTACGTATAGACAGTCATTTAGCTTACAACAATATCTTGGTATGATTAATGGAAGGGAGAGGGGAAAATATGCAACCATGCAGCAAGGCTATTCAGTTAGAAATTTGTTTTAAAGTGTTGTACTCTCCTCTCCTCTTGATGCACAAGGTTTTATAAGTGAATTAATGATAATATGAGTTACACATGTAAATCTGTCTCCACTGAAATAAGAAATATACCCTTTTGTTTCATGTGATTTCTTCATACTCATTACTTGTAACAGTAAAATCATAAATATCCCTCAATTAATATTTGAATGTTTTGCTAGACTCTGAAGTCAATAAAAATTTTGCTTTGGTAAATATCTGCAAGATTTGGCCAAGTAACAGTATCCTTGTATATGTGCTTGAAATACACAATATATGCATTTACGTAATACTACATCTCTTTTTAAATCACAAGTTTTTGTGTGTCTAGCTTAATCAAAGGAAATATTAAAATACACAGTACATGGGCTAAGAGTAGAACGAGGGAGCTCATTAACTAATATCACTGCTCTTTTACATTTGCTTTTTAGCAAAAAAGCAGAAGACAGGTTATTTTCATGAAACTGACCTCATGCAACATGCACGGGATGTGGACCTGTTTGTATTTCCACAGTTGAGAGGCTAGCTTTCAGAAATGCAGAGCACTCACAGCTCCAAATGAAGTCAGTGGAAACCATGGGTGAAAAATGAGGCCCTGGATTATTTTAAAATTAATCAAAATGTTACTCTGACATCTGTTACTGCTATATTCTTAGCATAGTTAATATTCTTTGGTAACATTTTAATATCTAATTTATAGATGATTTATTAGTAGTTAATAGATTGATCTTTCCCTAGTGCATGATAAGACAAGAATAATGAAATCTATGCCAGAATGTGTTATAACATTGTCTAGTCAGTTTTCCTTTAAAAAAATAAATGATGCATATTTCCAAAACATGCTGCAACACATCTCGGGCAAACAAATTTGGATCTCCATACTCACAGAAGATCTCCAGTTGAAGCCAATGAAACCGTTTGTGTGAGTATGGCACACAGGTCTGGGCCCGATATCATTTTTAGAGCAATTTGAATTAATCTGTTCATCATTATTTAAAATATTTAGATAGGCTATCTTCAGCTTAAAATATTAACCACCCTTCTAACATTGTAAGTAGCAAATAAAAACATCCACAACTGTTATACTTCTTCCTCCTCTCTATTTTTAAAGTTTTTGTGGTGTTTTGGTGATGGTGGTGATTATTCACAACTTATATAATATGCAAAAGCAATGCCCATTAGCTGATTTCACTGTGGTGTCACTGAGACAAATTACTTACATGCTATCTTTCTTCACCTATAGTTCTGTACCTCTGCTGGTAATGCTGATGCACATACCACATGATATTAGCAGATACAATACCAAAGGAATTTCATCTTGCTCAGCCGGGCCCAAATAAAATGACTAGGACAGGCTTTTTGGAAACACAAGCCTCCAACACCCAAAATCTCTTAATGAGGAAGTGTATGGCTCATCATCACCTCTATGTTTCCTTCTGAAACAACTGATGAGAAATACTGTCAAAAGGACAAACCCTGAAGACTTACTTAATTCTTACTCAAGCAAAACTATTGATTTCAATTTGATCGAAACTATCAAAACTATTGATAGTTTTGCCTAAGTGAGCACCTTAGGATTTTACCTTAAGTGCCCAATTCCACACTTCATTACGAAGGCAAAAATCCCATTTGGATCATGGGAATTGTGCCTGAGCAGGGACTTCAGGTTGGGCCATAAACTCGTAATAAGCTAAAATAAATGAAAACTCAAAGTTTTGGCAATGGTCGAGGAGGGAAGGGAAGGGGGGAGCTGATTGCAATGAATGGTGAGGATACGACATAAGAAGCAATAGCCTTACGGAAACGAAACCAGAATGCACTGAAGCATAAATAAATAATAACACTGCACACAGCAAGCAAAAATATTTCTATAGTTTAAGCCTCTTTATGTCATAGTCTAAGTCAATAAGTCTCCTTTTTTTTTTAAAAGAAAAGCAGATGAATCTCTGCACCAAAAAGAAAAAAAGTATATACATAGATTAGCAATGTGACTGGCAAACACATCTGAGATGGGGGAAAAAAGGGCTGATGTGGCAGTATCAGCTTAGCAGCAAAGCACATTGTATCATGGCAAAGTAAAAAAAATCAGGAATCAGCTGCAGTGGTGGGAAACCATTCGTTATACAGCAGCTATGCATATTGGGTTACCTGATACATACTCGTCAAGCATAATAACAAGACCAATAATAATAATAAACGAGAAGAGGAGGAAATGGAGCAGCCTTGGAAAGCACTGGAGAAAGCAGGAGAAGAACTCATTTGCAGCAAACGCATGCACTCCTAAGGAGGACACACCTTCCTCAGCCAAGGAAGGTATATTTGCTTTCAGGGGCACCTCCTCGACAACTGTTATGCTTTTCCCGCTGGGTGACACACTTAGCACACTGTCTTCACGATACACTTTGGCCTCCGAACCAGAATCCAGCTGGCCCTCTGCCTGCTCTGAAGGCTCAGCAGACCCATTGTCTTTCCCCAGCTCCTTTCCAGGAAGAACTGCTGGTTTCGCTTCCTCAGCCATTGGACTCTCTACTGTTTCTTCTTCTTGGGGGATGGAAAAGGAGGTGACATCAATACCAGCAGACAACACAAAGTACAAAGTTCAGTAGGACTGTTCTTACAGTAACACTTTCAGCTCTAAAGGTGGGCTAGATGTCCAACCTCAAGGCCGTGTCAGCTTCCATCCCATTTCAAGTGTGTGTGTGGGGGGAGGTAGGTGGGGGGGGGTGCGAGTGAGTTTGCCTTAGAACGAAAAAAGATGTATTCTTTTCTGGTTGCCAAATTGCGCTTTGCATGGCAACATGTAACAGTATTGTTTCCCTCCTTGAGAAGCATGTTTAGGTTGTAAAATGAGAGCTGAAAGTGTTTTACAGACCTGCCCTTCCAACACGGAGATGACTGTAGATCAAACATCCTGAATACTCATTGGAAATGGAGATGGTGCCTGGTGGTAGATGGCTCTGAAAATTCTGATGCATCCATGTACTCACAAAGTGCACTGAAATTTTTTATAAATGTGCTGTTTTCTCCAGTGCAGGAAGTAACTCCTCTCCCTACCTTGAGGAAATTGAGCACTAACTGCCTAGTAAGTTAACCTACTACAAGGCACCTAGTTTGGCGTGGTGCTAATTATATTAATATTAAGCATATTTTTGGTTCTTCTCTTGCCACAGCAGAAGAACATTGAAGAGTGATTAATGAACTGTTCATTATGGGTCGGACTCTGGCACTCATACTCAGGTTGAATAGCACCTTACCCCATGAGTAAAGATACAATTTTGTCATGGAAATCACGGATTCCGTGACTTTAACAGTTCGCTGTAAATTCTGCCTTAAGCTTCAGTCCCCCCGTTCAGGCAGTCAGCCCCCCGCAGCTGTGGGGCAACGCCTGTCAGCCTCAGGTGTTGGGGCCCAGGGCTTCTGTGATTTATTGTTTACTGCCCACATCTTGCCTGTGAATTTTAATAAAAATCTCTTACCCATGAGTATTCCCAATGATAACAACTGGGATTATTCAGGCCTCAGTTCAGCAAGGTACTTAAGCACATGCTTAGTAGTCCCATTGAAGTCAACAGGAATACTTGTGTGCCTCAAAGTTAGGCCCATGCTTAAGTCCCTCACTGAGTCAGGTTGGAGTAAGGTGTTATTGAACCTGAATAACAGTGGTTGTATCTGGCTCTGTTTTATCGATGCTAAACCTCTCTGTAAAGAAGTGATTTTTCTCCTGAGGTTGGTTTGGTAAAAAGAACTACATTTATGCCTTTATAAATCACAAGAAGGAACATGTTCATTAACCTGTACTGAGAAAATAGTTATCCAAAGTACAGCATTATTAATTAAACTATAAAAATGAAATTAGTTACGTAATTCATCTCAAATTAAGAAAAGCCAGAAGATTTGGAATTAGAACTGTAACGGTGTCTTTCACCAGATCATGGTGCCTAGGTGTTGCAGGGATCTTTAAGCATAAATGGGTTTAATTGAACATAAAAATGTAATACACTGGCACAATAAGGGCAAGTTAATGACGGTGTTCAACTACAAAATCTTTATTTCCTTGCTTAAATACTTTACTTAACTTTTTTTGGCGTCATTTTCTTTTCCATTTATATCTCTTTTTAAAATTTTAGATCAAAAATGCAATTCTCTACCCCATTTTTATGCTGGTGTAACTTCACTGCTATCACGCAAATAACGGCTGCAGAACAGGTGGAACAAAGTGAACAATTTGGTCCAAAGAAAGTATAATTAGCTAAATGTTGTAAATAAATGTCAAAATTATAGATCATAATGGCTCTTTCAGTATTCTTACAGCCCATCACACCAATATTATTTTGAGTATACAGTTAAAAAAGAAACACTACCAAAACAAAAGTTACATGACATATCTTCTCATATGTTTTTACATTGTGGGAAAAAACCCTACTCCACCAAGACCATAGATTTTTGCTTTACTGCTGAGCAAAATTTTACCACTGGGTTACAATCTCCAAAACATGAGGTTTATAATGGAAACATTTATACCGTCTTAATTATAGCTGCACTACTGGGTGTGTCTATACCTGCAGAAAAAAAAAGATTTTCTACTTGAATGGACAAGCATCTGTATCTTCAGATGTCAATAACTACACACACAAAAGTCAAATACTAGTTCCACCTAAAAATATATTGAAACACTTGACTTTTCTAATAATTTCACCCCTTTCTAGGAAATAGATTTCCCTGTCTGATCCAATGCTATTATAATATTCAATACACTCTTCAATATCAAGCTAAATTCTCTGGTGTGGTAAGCCCGTCACTGAAACGATCTAATCAGTTCTTCTCATATGTTTTACTGAACAATTACAGATATTCAGGGCTATTCTTCTGTGACTTAAACATCTGTAGAATGTTGTATTGTAACCATTCTTCAGATCCAGTTTAAGTCCCAGGCTTATTTAGCACAACAGTGTTGAGTGTGACATTGTCTATTTGGTCTTGACTAAGAAGCCAACACTCTTTTCACTATCTGGAGTAGGAACTGACTCCACAAAATTCATTCCACCCTTCTTCAACCATCTTGATAAAATAATACAGCTAATTTTACTCAACTAGGGGCTCAGCCTAATAAGAGATGGGATGCAGAATGATCGCACCAAACTTACTTAAATGTCTGTCTTACATGCCATCTTGTTGATGACCAGATAAACACATTGTCAGCTGGACACATGTGGAATATTGGTAAAGACACCATAGGTCAAGCTAATCCCTATGAAGTCAACGGAGGTACACTAGGGATGAATCTGGCCTCCTTTGCCCTACCTGATGAATCAAAGGTGATCAGTCATTTTCTACTGCTGTCCCAGTGGATGGGTGTTGTTTTTTTCAGTAGCATTAACAGCTGGCTTAGCTCAGGTATCAAATGATCACCCTACTTTCCACACTTTCTCGGGCAGTGATCCTCTCCCAAAAGGAGAGGGAACAATTTATGCTTTTTTAATTAGCTGCTCCTTTCACTGCAATAACCAAGGCCATTTTACTACAAATTATGGACTAAATTCAACTCTGGTGGAAGTGGCTGCATCTCTGTTGGCCACCATGGACTTGGGTCCATTTACAGCAGTGCTGCATTTGGCTCTACAGCTGCAGCCTCCCCTCAGGGTGCATGGATTCCAGAGATAGATCACCTCCATGTGAAAAAACAAACAAACAAACAAACCCGAAGGGCTCTCTCCCACAGAAACAAGTTACTTGAGGCACAATAATGGAATATCATGGAGCAGGATGGAAAGGAGGAAGAACAAAGAGGCACCATGCCTGGTTCACCTTCATCGTGGCCTAAGAAGGCCTCTGCACTCTGCGCTGTAGCACTGGGGAATGTACTAGAATCAGTCCACTCTGAGCTGAACAAAGGGTGTTCATAGTACTCCTCGTCTGAATGGCAGGGGTCCTCAGTGGGCACAGACACTGAAATGGAGGGTGCTAGGTGTTTACGCCTCTCCCCACTGGCGGCGGACCTATAGCATGGGCAGCTGTGTAGAGGTCCCACCTTTTCCTCATCCCCTTCATCTACAAACAGACACACACAGGAAGAAACTGCAGGGAGAACTGGACAGACAAAGAGAAGACAAGACAGGATGGACACATGCACAGACACATCAAGCTGCTATGTCAGTGGTTTCTAACCTTTTTTCATTTGCGGACCCTTAAAAAAAATTGAATGGAGGTACGGACCCCTTTGGAAATCTTAGATATTGTCTGCGGGCCCCCAGCAGTCCATGGACCACAGGTTGAAAACCACTGTACTATGCCATACAATGGAGTGGATGAAACCAGCCATGCTAAGCAATGGAAGACGTGAGGTTTACATTCATTTAAGGTATCATTTATGTATTTATTTCCTGTCTCTCTTAGTGCTTATAACAGTACCCAAGCATCAAACATATCAATGAATTCAAAATCACTCTTAGTTATAGATGGACTATATGCTGCACTCAATCCAAAATTAACAACTTGTATTGAAGCCAATGGAGGTTACAAACATAGATAGAGGGTAAAAGGTAGCCGTCGTGCATCCCAGGACTGAGTTGAATAATCCCTTCAAAAATAGCTGAAACATTTGAAAGTACAAAATCTAAAAAGCTACTTTCATTTAAAAAAATCCATTTACTGTACTTTGGTAGACGCTGTTTTTGTTTTTTAAACCTCTGCAACTTCTTTCAGCTACACATCAATGAATGACAATTTAACCTAAAGAAAGATAGTTGTTTTAAGCTGGTGGCTATCCTTTCTGGGGTAAAACCCTCCCACGTACAGCTGCCTTTCAGCAGTTTCTTTTAGTGTCCCTTTCCTGCCCTATTGCTTTGCCATGTTCCTATTGCCTACCTGCTCTCTGCTGGGAGCTTTCCAATGCATTGTAATGAAGACTTTATTCATCTCCCACTGAAAAGTTAGAGTGTATCATCTCAGGTTAGCTCAGCTACTAATAGCAAGAGGAGGATCCACACAGTTTCTAGTAACATACTAACACAGGTGCAATAAAAAATAGCCAACTATCCAACCTATTGAATGGAACAGGAGCGATCTGAGATTTCACATCGTTTGTGGTGCATACTGAACCTTAGTGAACTCATGAAGAACTAAAATGTTAGTTTTCTGACTACTAGAAATTAAGTCTCTGGTTGACCATCACTAGTGTGATAGCTAGTGACCTGTTGACCACTTTATTCATAGGATATACTCTTCAGTCAGTATCTGTAACTGTAGATTACCTGTTGGGTTTTCTGCCAGCATGAAAGTGGCAAAATCATTTCTTTTTTCTCTCCTTCTTTGATATAAGATCCTGAATCCAACCCCACCCCACCTCAATAATGAAGAAATTAATCAAGCCAGTTAAAGTTTCCAGATCTGTGTACCTGAGCATCCCACTGTAGAAAGCAATACCACCGCGGCTGCAGAGTGCTAGTTCTAGCAATGAAACCTAACCTGGGTGAACACCTGAAGTAAGAAAAGACAATCTGACAGAGGAATGTGCATGAGTCATGACCCACCCCCGGATATCTATCTCACTTATTATTCCACTTTAGGCTGTAGCATATTAATTTACCAGTCGCTGTAATCATGAACAAGCTGTGTCCTTCCATTTACGGTATATCACTCCCTTTATATGGAGATGAATAAGTGGGTACAGAAAAGTTAGATATAAAGGCCAGGTTGTGCAGCTTTCACTCACATTAGTGAACACTTGTGCACATTACTAGCCTCATTGACTTTGGTGGGTCTGCTCACGTAAGGGAGGGCTCAGCGACGTGAGGAAGGGTTGCATAATCTCGCCCTAGGCAGGTTACTCTTGAGGGTTACGAGAGTGTATCCAGGAAGAGGCAAACAATAGGGTAAGGAGGAAAATATGATTTTTTGACCAAGGACAATCTGGAACTTGACCAACAAGACAATGCATTCCCTAATTTTTGCAGATAAAATGAATTATTATTTAAAGTTCATTTGTGTTGTATGCCCTCCTTCCCCCATTTGGCAACAAGCTACTGATCTCATAGGACGTGTACTTAAAAAATCCTGGACTGACCAAGGTATCCCAGCTAAGCTGTGAGAATAAAAATTGCCTCCTGACTCAGTTTGCTAGTGAATGTTACCGAACAGCAGATGCTTTCCTTGATGGGCTTTGGAGACAGCACATGCAACTGCTGGGGGAATTCTCTGCCACCGCATGCATGCAGAATTCATGCCCCCTGCAGCTTTCTTTGCTTCCCCACAGAAAAATGACTGACAGGGAAGCAAAGGGAAGCCGCAAAGGGGTCACGCACCCCTCCCCAGCAGTGCGGCATGTCATTTCAGGCACCCCAGGCAGCCGGTGGAGAGGTAAATCACCATGGGGGAGTGGGGGACAGGGCTAGGGACTCCCTGGTTGGTGGCTCCTACCCTATGCCAGGCTCAGCAGCTACTTCCAGCTGGGCTGAAGGTGGGGGAAGACAGGACTTCCTCTTCCCCTGCTGGTCAGACTCACCCCCAGAAACCTATGCTGGCTGCAGGAAGCTCCGCAGCCCCCCCCATCACTTCTCAGCTGTGGGGAGAGGGGTCACTGTACAGGGAGCTGCTACCCCATTCCCTGAACCCCCATGACCCCAGAGTCCTCATACCCAGATCCCACACTGAACCTCAATTCCCCGCACCCAGAACCCCCACAAAGCCTCCTATACCTGAACCCCCCACCCTGCTGAGCCCCACCCTTGCATCCAGAGCTCCCCTGCACCCAGACCCCCCCTGCTGAGCTCCACCCCTGTGCACCTGGACCCTCATCCCACTGAGCCCCAACCATCTGCACCTGGATTCCCACCCAACTCACCAAGCCCCACTCCCTCAGCACCAAGACCCTCCCACTGAGCCCCCCACTGAGCTCCATCCCCCACATGCAGATCCCCCCTGCTGAGCCCCAACCACCTTCACCTGGACCCCCTGCAGCATCCCATTTTTACTCAGAACTCCCCCAACGAGCCCCACACAGAACCCTGTCAACCCTCACTTGGATCCCCCCACACTAAGCCCCTCCACACTTGGATCCTGCCTTGCTGAGCCTTCCCACCCACACCTGGTGCACCTGGCACAGGGGGAGAGGGGCAGGGCCCCGGGGTGTTTCTGGGGCAGGGCTGGCCCTTGGCTATGTCAGGGTCAGGTGCAGCCTCACCATATCCTGGGCAGCCAGTGGTCCGTGTTGCCCTCTGCCATGCTGGAACCTCCACTTTTAATTACTGACAAATAAAATCTGCAGAATTTTGCAGAATTTTAAAATATTGTTCACAGAATTTTTAATTTGTTGGTGCAGAATTCCCTCTGGAGTAATGACATGCACAATCAGACATGAGCACTACTTCCTACGTGCAGGATGGGACACATCTGGCTAAGCAGACTCAGATGAGGAATGAAGTGGGATCCAGGGTTTTTTTTGGGTCTCAGTTTGGATGTGCTTCTTTGTCTATGTATGCCAGGGCTGCCCAGAGGATTCAGCGGGCCTGGGGTCTTCGGCGGCGGGGGGCCCCCGCCACCGAATTGCCGCCAAAGACCCAGCACTTCGGCGGCGGGTCCCGGGGCGGAAGGACCCCCTGCCGCGGGTCTTCAGGGCATTTCGGCGGCAGGTCCCGGAGTGGAAGGACCCCTGCCGTCGAACTGCTGCCGAAGACCTGCAGCGGAAGAAGCTCCGGGGGCCCGGGCCCCACAAGAGTTTTCCAGGGCCCCCGGAGCGAGTGAAGGACCTCGCTCCAGGGGCCCCAAAAAACTCTCATGGAGGCCCCTGCGGGGCCCAGGGTCTGGGGCAAATTGCCCCACTTGCCCCCCCCTCTGGGTGGCCCTGATGTACGCAGAGCTTTGAGATGCAAGTTAGCAGCTTCTCTGGCATGAATTAAGTAATTACATTTCTCTTGACTGCATGAGTTTTTAGTTGTTCCAGGCTCTTTTACTATGGGAGTTTTCCCAACCTGGTACTCAGCTTGGAACACATGTTGCTCTCAGCTACATCTGTGCAAGCAATTGTAGTCAGAATGATTGCATCCATGTAACAAAGATAAAAATTTAGCCCATCAACTGTAAAACACATAATAAAGTTGTCTTCCACAAATTGCCACATATAGCTTTATTAAGGCATATTAACATATTCCTTGACTCATAGACTTTAAGGCCAAAAGGGTCCATCATGATTATCTAGTCTGACCTCCTGCACATCGCAGGTCACAGAACCTCACCCACCCACTCCTGTAATAGACCCATAACCTCTGGTTGAGTTACTGATGTCCTCAAATCTTGATTTAAAGATTTTAAGTTACAAAGAATTTACCATTTATTCTAGTTCAAACCAGCAAGCGACCCACACTGCAGAGAAAGATGAAAAACCCCCATGGTCTCTGACAGTCTCACCTGGGGGAACATTTCTTCCCAACCCCAAATATTAGTTAGACCTTGATCATGGGGCAAGACCCACCAGCCAGACACCTTAGAAAGAATTCTCTGTAATAACTCAGAGCTCTCCCAATCTAGTGTCCCATCTCTGGACATTGGAGATATTTCCTAATAGCAGACACAGATGGGCCATATGCTATTGTAGGCAACCTCATCATACCATTCCCTCCATAAACTTATCAAGCTCAGTCTTGAAACAAGTTAGGTTTTTTGTCCCCGCTATTCCCCTTTGGAGGCTGTTCTAGAATTTCACTACTCTGATGGTTAAAAACCTCTGTCTGTCTAATATCAAGTCTAAACTTGTTGATGGTCAGTTTATATCCATTTGTTCCTTAAATAACTCCTCTCCCTCCCTAGTATTTGCCCCTCAGTGTATTTATAGAGAACAATCAGCCTCAGCCTTCGTTTTGTTAGGCTAAACAAGCCAAGCTCCTTAATTCTCCTCTGATAAGGTAGGTTCTCCAGTCCTCTAATCATCCTAGTAGCCTTTCTCTACATCTGTTCCAGTTTGAATTCATCTTTCTTAAACATGGGAGACCAGACTTGCAACACAGTATTCTAGAGGAGGTCTAACCAGTGCCTTGTAAAATAGTAATAATACTTCCCTATCTCTACGGGAAATACTCTCCTGATGCATTTCAGGATTGCATTAATCTTTTTCATGGCTGCATCCATTTGGGGGCTCACAGTTATCTTGTGATCAACCAATACACCCAGGTCTTTCTCCTCCTCTGTGACTTCCAGCTGGTAAATTCCCAGATTACAGTAAAAATTCTTATTGTTAGACTCTAAATGCCTGATCTTGCATTTGGCACTAGTAAATTCTATCCTACCTCTGTTACTCCATTTTTCAAGGTCATTCAAATCTCACTTATTCCTCAAATGGTTAACTTATCACACAGCATTTCAGAGGTAATCTCATTCAAAGACTATAGTCAATAAAGAACAAAGAGAACCTGTTTTGTCATTAATTGCACCTCTCCGGTGCCTCTTAAAGCAAGTATTCTGTAATGGGGAGGTTACACTTGCTGATTTATGAAATGCATATTGCTCATCAAACCATCACATGCCATCAAAAGCATGTGACTTGGAGCTGCAGCTACTACCTCAGTGTATGATATGCAACTACAGTCACATAAGGGGAACATTGGGGAAGAAATATCATTGCATATTATGGTGTGGACAAAGAGAAACCTCTGAAGATAATGCCAGGCTAATGTTCTGGTGTTTTTTAGAGAGGGCTGATATATTTTCTTCTTACTAAAAAAGATACTTTGTGTGTGCGTATGTATATATATCTATATATACATACACACACACAAAGTATCTTTTTTTCAAAATGTGTGTGTGTGTGTATACACACACACACACACACACACATTTTTAAAACAGGAAATTATTATTATGACCTAGTTCTTCCATATATCTGTGGGGGCATTATTAGTAGCATCATCCTGGTCATAATAATAAAATGTGGTGGTTTCCATTTATAATTGCTCATGGCTCTTTTGTGGCAAGTACTAGGTAGTTTTAAATAAATCTTCTTCAGGCTTTAGGATCCTAGTCAGTCATTTGGCTTAAGATCCTTAGCTCATTTGTAGATTTCAATCTGGCTAATAATGGTGATCTATATTTAAAATTCTTGAATATTTTTGCAGATACATGTATGAATAGAATAGAAAAAACTTATCTGGAAGAACTTTGTCATGCCACCTGCACTTCATTTAGAATTATAGGTTCTAATTCTCCAGATACTTACTTACCTGCTTAAGCACTGGCAGGATTGGGGATTTAGATTCTGAGCAAGGTTTCCAATGTCTTTCCTTGTCTCCAGAAACTTATATTTTGCAGCTATCTATATTAATTTTCCAAGCACATATTTTTGAAACGTAAAATGCCTAACTTGGTGCAGTTGAAGAATCTCTTTTCTAGTAAACATTTTAGGCACTAAACAATGCATTCAAGTGCAGGATTAATTTTACAGGACACCATGAGAACCCAACCTCTGTTATTTTCAGTGAGGTACTTTTTGCTTTCTGCAGCAAAGTAGTAGCAACTGACTTGCAATAGAATGATATTTATTCCTTCCTGTTGCTTATTCACTTACAATGGGAGGACAAACTATTCATTGATCACAATACCGTTAGTTCCAATCTGCAGTATTTTGCATCTGAAAGGAAGATTATCCAAGTTTAAGATTCTGTGGCATACTGTATTATATAACTGTCCACAATATAATGTCCAGTTATTTGCATCCTGCGGAGTCTCTGTTGAGGTGACTATATCTATCTGTCTGTCTGTCTGTATCCCACAGAGTTTGCTTTAAATGGACCGTTTTAACACATATTCTTTCATCAGGGCAAATAGGTTACCAGAGAGTTAAAAATTAACAGTAGGATAAAATATTTAGGATTATTTTGCTGCTGATTCTTCTAAATTTATTTCCTACTAATAAATTACTCTGAATATGCCAAATGTTGTAAGACTCTGCAAGTATCTATGACTTAACCAACTGGAAGGTTACATTCAGGTGGGCCAAATTCACTTCTGCTGTAAGTCTATTGAGTTACACCCAGGATGAATATGGTGCAAGATGCCTATCTGACTTTAAAGGCTGCTCTTTTTGAAACTGCCCACTACCTTGAAGAAAAAATCTGAACTACCTTCAGGAAAAGCAACTTTCCAAAGAAACATTGCTTCAACCAATCAAAACATCAGCTGTGATGGTGGGCAGTACTACTTGCTTGGAAAACTACTTTCTGAAGTGGTGATGTTAACTCTGTGCCATGGTAACTTCAAAAGATGATATACGGATAGCACAATAAGTAAAAGGAGCTCAAATCTAAGCTTCCAGTATGATGGGAGCTAATGATGATTCTAGGTTTCTGTAGTATTCAAATGATATAAAGAAGAAATATGTTTGATGTCTTTACAAAGGCTTATTTGCTGCTAATGAACACTACTGTGATGTGTGTATTAATTTAACTGCTAAGCCAGTTAATTCACTCTGTATTTCCAGTTCATTTTATTATATTGATTAAAGTCTCAATTCAAGAAAGCATCATTATTCAGGAATGTAGTTAAGCACGTGCTTAAGTCTGAATTTAAGTCAAGTTAAAGTTAAGCACGTGCTTAACTGCTTTTCCTACCTTAACAGGTATAGATTTAAGTGAATGCTTAGGTGCTTTCCTGAATCGGGGCCTGCTTGGGTATAACAAAAAAACTCATTGGTTATCATAGAATATCAGGGTTGGAAGGGACCTCAGGAGGTCATCTAGTCCAACCCCCTGCTCAATGCAGGACCAATCCCCAGACAGATTTTTGCCCCAGATCCCTAGGTGGCCCCCTCAAGGATTGAACTCACAACCCTGGGTTTAGCAGGCCAATGCTCAAACCACTGAGCTATCCCTCCCCCAATTATTATGCAAGGTAACTAAAATTTCACTGCTGTAACAATTGATGATGTTCAAACCAGCAAACTTGATAAAGGGCATAGAGCCAACTAGAGGAAATGTCAAATTACCAGAGATTTGCATCTATATTTCAGTAATATTTGTTGAAGTATTTTTCAGTAACAAATACAATCAGTAAAATATTCAGATAATGTTTTGCTATTACATTCTCCTGAATCACAAGATAGATTCTGAGAAGGTGGAAACGAGATTACATTCTAGTGATAAGAAACTGATAGAGGGAAGTGACTGACATTGCTAAAACGGAGTATGTTAGTTATGTGATTTTAGATTACAGGCTGGGATGTTAGGGACCCAACTCGCATTGAATTTTGATGGAAGATGATTGCCTAACTTTGACAATACCAGCCATCAGTCTTTATGGCAGAGGTTCTCAAACAATGATTCATGTATCACAGGTGGTAGACAGAGCACTTCCTGGTAGTCCAAAGAAAGCTGGCTGGTCACATGGCGATGGCTCCTCCTCCTTGTACCTAACAGCTAAAATGCTTGAAAAGGCATCAAAAATACATTAAAGGGTGAGTTTGTCAAAAACGCTCAGCATGAGTTTGACTTCACTCCCACTGAAGTCATTGGTAAAATTCCCATGGAAGCAGTTAGGTCAATGCTGAGCACTGCTGAAAATCCCCTTACCAAACACTTTCCTAATATTATTTTTCTATGTAAGCAATCGCTGTCGTTACCATATAGGGATGTCACATAATCATGAATGGGAAGGGAAATGGCCTGCATGACCACCGATTAGTGTGGGCGGGAATGGTCCAGGTGACAATCTGTCTGTTAAGCATAAAGAAGACAGAGAACACCTACTTTATAGGTTGTTAGCTGGTTATAGGCAAGAAAATACAGGCCCTGTTTAGAGTCTCTCTGAAATATTAATGACAGGTTTCAGAGTAGCAGCCGTGTTAGTCTGTAGCCGCAAAAAGAAAAACAGGAGTACTTGTGGCACCTTAGAGACTAACAAATTTATTAGAGCATAAGCTTTCGTGGACTACAGCCCACTTCTTCGGATGCATACAGAATGGAACATATATTATAAATATGCATCCGAAGAAGTGGGCTATATGCATCCGAAGAAGTGGGCTGTAGTCCACGAAAGCTTATGCTCTAATAAATTTGTTAGTCTCTAAGGTGCCACAAGTACTCCTGTTCTTCTTTTTGTGAAATATTAATGGAACTGAAGGAGACAACAGAGTAATGGTCCAGGCTCATATGTATTATTTTGTTGCTACCATTTTATTAAGGTCTGTCATGTCTATATTATGTCTATATTGTTGGTTTTGTTTTTTAGTTTTTGTTTTTTGGTAGATCTGTATTGTTTATTCATAACAGCTTTGTCACACAATTTCTTAAGAAGGGAAATAATGTCTTTAAATGCTAATATGATTTATTTGCCTCCTTCTTTATTTCTACAACAAAAATGTAATCTTTATTATTTTTGTCCCTTCTAAACCTGCTCAGGCAAAAAAAGGCTCAGGCAAAAAGATTATGTATTTTAAAGTCTATGATACAATTTTTTTACACAAAGACTAATTCGGTTTTAGCTTCTGGGTATCTTTTGAAAATACCTTTTAAAAAGTCATTTTTAACTGGAAATAATTGCTGTTTACCGCACTTGGTTCCTTTCAATTTGTAAAATATACTTATTTGGTTTAAAAAAGCTTATCCCAAAATACATACTTTAAAATGTAAGCTAGTCTATCAAAGACATTTAGATTCATTTTTTACACAGGACAATGGAATTAGGGGCCAATCTTACAAAGATCTGAGCACAGAAACTGCCATGTTGGGAATACAAAGCAGAAGCAGCACTGTTTGTCCAGAGCCATTTGATAAAACGATAAGACAGCACTTGAGAAAATTTCAACTCCTGGAAAAAAAATCACATTACAATATTTGCAATCACCAAAATAATTTCAATAAGAGCAAATTAGTTATCTTACCTGCAGCAGCACTGCAAAGAGACCTGCTCATCTGAACGTTTGTCTGTGGCTGAATGAAAGAATCAAACCTACATTCACTGACTCTCTTCTCTCCTGAAATGTATTTGACCCAGAAATCTCTCTCCCTTCCTCTTTTCTCTTTCCTTCTTCTTCTTCTTTTTTTTTTTTTAATTTGTGTTTGCTGCATGGCTGGCCACATCTACCTTTGTCATGTCTACAACAGTGATTTCCACCCTGGTAGGACTGAAGGAAATCTCTTTTGGTCTCAAAGCAATGCAAGGCACTGACAACAGCACTGGTAAAACATTCAAGAGGAAAACAACAACAATGAAAAGGAAAACTTAGGTATTTATACAGAACTACCAGATGGGTTCACCTTTTTTGTTCAACAGCTTCAGAACTGGATTAAATTCTGTAAATACCACTGCATTACACAGAGCAGACAGACAGACAGACACAAAAAGGTATACACAGACAACTGAGTAGCATGAGGGGCTGAGGGTTTAAACAGGTATTGTACACACTGGGTCAAATCTTGCAGTCTTTACGCATGCAAAGTTCCCACTAAGGTCAATAGGAGCTTTTCCTGACTAACTATTGCAGGATTTGGCTTATTAGCAGTTAATGTTATCAGGCTATCCTGACTCCAAGCAACAAAAGTTTAATATAGCTTCCAATTATAAGGCCTTGATCAGGTGAAAAAGGGATTTGCTGAATCAAGGCCTAATTCACTGAAAGAAGCACAAGACGATATTAACCAGAGCTGTTTGAAACTTTTCAAATTTCGATGAAAAACTAGACAAATTTTTGGGTGACAATTTATACTAACATTTCCTTTGTTTTTTCAACTAACTCTAATATGAACCCCCCAAGAGCCAAACATAAAAGAGGAGCTTACAGCACTTTGGAACTCTTTGGCCATCAGTGACTGAGGAACTACAGTACAGGAGCTCTGTCAATGTTTCCCTTATAAACCTGTATTTGCAGGAGGTTATAAATAAGTCCAATGAAGTTTGCTCTCAAACTGAAAGTTAGTAGAAAAGTTTATCATAGAAACATTTTTTTAAATCCAACCTTTAAAGCAAACAACATGAATGCTGTAAAAACTATCATACTTAGCAAGTATATAATACATTACATCTTCCAGCCACTCTACAATCATTGACCCTAAAGTCCTCACAACACCCCTGTGAGGTGGGCAAGCAAGCATTATTATCTCATTTTTACATATGAGGAAAGAGAAACACAAAGAAGTTAAGTGACTTTCTGAGTCATTTGCAGAGCTGGAAACTGCTCAGTCTATTAGGCCAAAGAGATGTCTACTGTTCTGTCACTTCTTTGCATTGATACAACAAAATGGCTTCCATTTAAAAGACATTTGGCAAGTGATTATAACATTCTGTCAATTAATCAATTTTGCTACTGTATAAAACCCGCAAAGTAATAAGCAATAATACGGTTAGTGAAAACATTGTGCAAAGCCAATGCCAAACCCAAGGTAAAGGGATCTTAAAATTAGTCTCAAGCAGATCAACAACCCCTTCATTCTCTTACTAAAAATCAAAAGGCACACCCTGAACAGTAAGATAATCAAATAAATCAACACAAAAAGAGCAGTGAAATAATGAAAATGCCCCTAGCAATCCTAAAAATCTTTGCCAGTGTAGTACTGGTTTCCTTTTTTTTTTCTGAGTGGTTTTATTTGATTACCATTACCTTTGAGTAGACATTGTAATATTTGCTCAACAACAGGAATGTGAATGTTACGATAATAATGACAAAGAAATCAAAGTTTGCATATTGGTTACTGCACATGCCAAGTAAGTATTTTCAATACAAAGTACCCAAGGATGTGACATTTGTCAATGTATACAGGAGATGGACTGACCCAAAACGCAGGGATATCAGGTATAAAAAAAGTGTCTCATTGCAGAACGTCATGGTAAACTGAGAGCTAGCACATATTGGGACATCACATAAAAAATACACATTTCCAACACTAGTGCAGGATAAATCACACACAGTATGTACTCAACAGACAGTAATAGGTTATTGCTATGACACATTAACTTTCAAGATATTTATTTTAAAAAACAAGAAGGAAGGTGACATGAAAACTATATTCATACTATAATGATAATGTCAAATGGCTGATTTAGCTCACAAAGACAAGGGAATTCATAGGGCCGAATTTTTCTCTCAGATCCATATGGTAGGGCTCAGCAGTAATGTTCTGCTCTTCCTCTGTCGATGTTAATGGGAGACTCAGACACCCAGACCCTGATTCAGCAGTCTACCTCTATTCATCAAAACACATAACCATGGGCTTAATGTTAGGCATGTGACTTCAATGGGATTTAAGCACATGCTTCAAGTTAAGCACATGATTACATGCTTTCTGAATTGTGGCTTCAGGGACAGCAGAATGTGGACATTATTGGGTTACTGACGTTGAGTACTACTGTGTGGATCAGAAAGTATAATTTGCTTTAAGAGTAGAATTTCACTTTGGCACCTTGGTACAGAATCCCCATATACACCAAGGCACAGAAATGTGAATTAAAGCTGGAAAGCAGAAAGAATAATCGAACTCTGAATCTCCTTGCTTGTATGGACTTGGATTGTGAAACAACATTAATGCTGGTTAATTTCCAACTAAACACATCTTAACAGACTGTAGTAATCAATATTTAACACCACGTTCTAGGCTCACACTTGGGAAGTCTCACTATTTAGACATCTTGGCTTGTAATATCTATTAATAATTATTGTTCATATATATATATATCTATATCTATATATATATATAGATATATATATATGTCTGTGTATTTATTTTTGCTTACTTCCAATTATCCCTGTGTATATGCATATATCTCATTTGTGTGTTACGGTCACTTTGCAGATGGCACTTCATTGCTGGGGAATGCTTAGTCTTTAAGCTGAAGCTAGCAGGAAGTATTTCCATTTACTACTTCCCCCACCTCTTCATACGAGCATTTGTTCCCTTCCTCGATAGATATACTCTGAAATGTCCAGGGGACCCTTACCTTCTGCCAGTGTTCCAGTCTGTTCTGAGGCTGGTGATGGAGGTGGGGAAGGAGGCAGATTAGCTGATTCTTCAACTGCTAGAGATTGAACAATGCAAATGAGAAAATGAGATACAGCAATTAATTCCTGTGAAACCATTAGATGCTGAGTACAAGCTGCAATTCTGGCCTGTTCGGAGAATACTTAAATGGAGGTTGAGCCTAATAGATTTTCAGATATACTCCCTTTTTCAATGTATTATTTTAAACCTATAATGAAAGGAAAACATTTCCTATCAGGTGCCCTGCCTTACGTTCAAGAGTCTGGTCCCAGGGTACAACAAAATGAAATAAAATAAAATAAAAAAGTATCAGTCCTTTGTGTTTGTGTCCCATCTGTTAGCCAGATCAATACTATTGTTCATTCATGATTTTGAGAAAGCTTCATTCACAAACCTAGGATTGCAACATATTTAAATCAGTGAGATTTTAAAGATTCAGTTCGATCACATGAAAAAGGGATAAATAGGCACCCAATCCCAAGCTTAGTTTACCTTTGGGTAGCTGGACAAACAGCACTTTGCTGGGTTCTTACATTATTACAACCTGGGTATTTTTTTTCTTTCTGCTGGGTTTAGGGCTAGCTGCATAATATATGCAAATGTTCCTTGTCATAGTATGAAAGGTACCAGCTGGAAGCATCACCAAGGAAGGAAAACAAGTCAATGGGGAACTTCTGTCACCCACCTGATCATGGTATTTCATCAGAGGAAGGCGCTATATTGAAGCCTAATCTAAGGTTTTAGATTAATTCCCAATTAAGGGTCTTATCCTGTTCCCACTGAAGTCAGAGGAAGTTTTGTCAATGGTTTCAGTAGCAGCAAGATTAAGCCCTAAACAAGGTATCTCTCAGGTATACTCAGATTCTTCATCTGATTTCACAGAAATAGTTTTGAGAATTTCTTCAGAGTTAGTACTGGATCTATCAAGTTTTTTTAAACTTTATGCCATAGTATTTCCTGGGCTGCAAATGATTCCAGCAAGAAACTAGGTCTCAATTTATGATTTAGGGCGTGATCCCCAGACCAATGAAATCAATGGAAAGACTTTCATTGACTTCAATGGATATTGGACCAGACCTAGGTGCCTTGAATACTTCCTCTTGAGACTGGCTTTTTGATCCCAATGCAGATCATACAACCACATTTAAATAACTCACAGATGTACTTTCGTACCTATAGGCGCTGTAACAGAAATCATTGCAAACACATACGTTGTTTCTCAGAGTATGTTGAAGAATGTCTCAACACCCAGGCTGTGTAATTAGTTCTGCCCTCACTTAGGCCCAACTCAGCAAAGGAGTTAAGTGTGCGTTTAAATTCCATAGATCTCGATAGGACTTAAGCAAATGCTTAAAGTCAAGCCTGTGTTAAGTATTTTTGCTGAATTAGGGACTTTCAGGCAAAATTGCACCTCAGTTAACGAGCCACTATCATAATAAACACAATAATAACAATAACGGTCGAAGTTGCTCAGAGAATGTAACGCAGACCTGGTGGGAGATGGACTAGTGAAGATAGGGTCAGCGAGGCAGTCAAAGGTGCATGATAAATTGGGGAAATGTGACATTTTATTTATTATCTGGTTACAAAATTTATCCCAGGGTTCTACAATTTATCCATGACTATCAGCACCACCTTTGTGATCTACATGCATTATATATTGTGACCTGATATTAATAATTATATTTATATACAGCTGCACACATAGAGATACCTTCCCCACTCTTGCAAATGCCTTGTTTTACCTAAAGGTAATGGTCCAGGCTGATCTTTGTGCCGGGCTTCTTTTTCCTGTTCACCTTTCAGGACTGCTACAGCTTCAGCTGTTACTACTTGGACTATCCTTGCAGACACTTCCTCTGTGATAGTAGCAAAATTAACAAAACAAAAACGGTGCGTTAATAAGAGATTTTTAAAAAAACGAAATTGAGTCTGGCTAAAACTTTCAGAGTCAGACTCATTCAGATTTTTAAAAAATTTATTTTCTTTCAAATATTTAGGGAAATCATTAGAAATGAAATTAAAGGACCAGATTTGCAAAAGATCTCAAGCCCCAGCACTCCTATTCTTCTCAGAGGGAACTGCTGGGTGTTGAAAATCTGTCCCTGAATCTGTAAATGTAAAAGTAATTTTGAATCTTACTCCTTGGAGCAAGGACAGTATAAGACATCACTGCTTAATCACTGCTTCTAATTTTTGGTATGGGAGATATATGCAGTAATTGCAGAACTTTAAAGTGAGAATTTATTAACTGTCTAGGAAGATTTTTCATGTGCAATTTTGCGACCATGGCATTTTCCAAACATGGCCAGGATGACAAGCTGAGATGGATTTTCTGGCATCTAATATATTGAGTTATTTCTATTTTTACAAGTGCTTTGGATTGTATTTTTCCTTCATTAGCATACAGTTAGTATGCATTCAGGGCACTGCACCTGAAGACATTGAAGGGTATGCTGATGAGGGACTTAAGAAAGAAGGGCCAATGACATTTCGACAACATTAAGATGTATACTTTATCCGCCTCACCTTTTTCAGGGCTGCACCATGCAGGCAACTCTACATTTGAATCACAGATCTGAGAGCATGCAAATGTATTCCATGTGATACCACTGTCGGGGATGACGGAGGTTCATAGCAATGTGTTTGAGGTGCAGACTTTGCCTCCTGACCACTCAGTTGTGCCATCGAAGCTCAGCCAAAACGAAGGGCCTATACTGCCCCCGGAAGAGCAGAGCTGCTGCTGCACCCCTTGATGAAATGCTGCATGCTACATGGACTCGTGTGGAGGGATGCTGAGGTGGGGCCATGACCCAACTTCTCCCCACCTCCTTTGGAATGCTGTCTGCCCCTGGGGGAGTAGGGAGTGAGGAGTCACTACGCTCTCCTTAGTGCTAGGAATGCAATTGTTCCTGGTCCTTACATGGGCTGGAAATGTTCCCTACACCCTTCTTCCCATCTCTTTAATGCGGCCAACATGACCCTGATTTACGGACTGATCCAAAGCTCAGTGAAGTCAATAGACATCTTTCCACTTCAAAGGGTTTTGGATCAGAACCTTATTCCACTATGAACGCTCATACAGTTACACATAAGGCACATTCGTTTTGGTTGAACGGCCGATGCTATCACAGGATGAAGATCACCGAAGAGAAATTAGTTGGGTACTTTTCAAGCACAGCATCTGTTGCTTTGTACAACACAGCAACAAGGAAACAGCGAAGAAATCCGTTCAGTGCAATTTACAGCCTGGACGTTTCCTTTTTGCTTTTAATTATTGAGTAGGGGATTTTCAAGCCATCTCGGGGATTTGGGTGCCCGATTCCTATTCAACTGAAGAGGAACTGGGCCTACAAATTCTCATGCAGCTTTGAAAATACCACACTCAAGTCACTTTAATACATGCAAAAACTTCTCCCATTTGTAACTTAGTGCCTTTAGATGGACTGCATGAGACTTTCACATCCGGTAAAAATGTGGCCTGGAGGACGGTACGCTATTACCCAATGAATTTACATAAGAACATAAGAACAGCCACACTGGGTCAGACCAAAGCTCCATCTAGCCCAATATCCTGTCTTCTGACATGGCCAATGCCTGGTGCCCCAGAGGGAATGAACAGAACAGGTAATCATCGAGTGATCTACCCCCTGTCGCCCACTCCCAGCTTCCAGCAAACAGTCTAGGGACACCATCCCTGGCCATCCTGGCTAATAGCCATTGATGGACCTGTCCTCCGTGAAATTATCTAGTTCTTTTTTGAACCCTGTCATAGTCTTGGCCTTCACAACATCCTCAGGCAAAGAGTTTCACAGGTTGACTGTGCGTTGTGTGAATAAATACTTCCTTTTGTTTATTTTAAATCTGCTGCCTATTAATTAATTTAGTGCTAATATGCATGAAGATTTTATAATACTTCTTAGGCTAATGGCCCAACACTGAAATGGCAACTGCAAATGCAGCTGCAGGATTCAGGCCTAAATTTGCAAAGGATTTGTTAAAGGCTGTCTTATGATAACTCTTACACACAGTGAATAGCACCTTACTCCACGTGGAGTCCTATTGAGGTCAATGGGACTATCCATGGAGTTAATACTACTGACCGTGAGTACGGATATCTCAAACCCCGCCTTAGGGGTACAGTGGGATGTAATCAGGCATGCAACTACATATGGAAATAGCCAGGAAGATCTGCCTAGTTGCCATTTTAGGTCCTTAAGGCCAGATTTTAAAGGTATTTAGGCACCTAAATCTCACTTAAATAAATGAGAGTTAGGTGCCTACATATGTTTAAAAATCTGGCCTTTAATGAAATAGCAAATTGATAGTACATGCATCCAATTGCAGAACCATTTACAAAATAAATAAACCATTATGTTTCCTGCCATGCAGCCCCTCATACTTGGGAGGAGCTCCCATAAATATCTGCAAAACTAACTCATTATCTTCCTTCAAAACCCTCCTTGAAACTTGACTTTGCCACGTGAGGCCTACAAAATATTTGAGAATGATTTGGCTTCTCGTGTGCTGACCAATATTGTCTCATTGTTTCTTTGTACTTCCCCATCTGTCTCTATCCAGCTGTTTCCTCTTGTCTTATACATAGACAGTTTGGGACAGGGACTGTCTTTTTGTTCTGTGTTAGTACAGTAGCTAGCACAGTGGGGTCATGGTTCCTGACTGGGGCTTCCAGCTGTGACTGAAATACAATCAATCAATAAAATAAAATTCAGAGAACAGTTGTGGGTTTCACATCTGCATATCTATCTACACTCCCTGGCTCATTAACATCCAGATTCCTTTCTACTTACAGCCATAGTCACTGTATTTCCCAGGTATTCCTGTCAGCAGGTGGGAATTACTTTCAGACATTTAGGGCCATTCTACACGGTGCTGAGTGCCCTCACATGCACTGAAGCCAACTGAAATCATAGCAGACTCAATGCCTTGCAGTTTCAGGCCCACTATATGCATGGCCCAGACTTGCCCTCAGAGTCTTACCAATACAAGCATTTCCACTATGTACCCATAAAATTCAATGTTGCTGTGGATGCCAATTGCTTTACTACAAATTAAATGCAATCCATCAGTGTCCAACGATGATGACATCATGGAGCATCCAGTGAGAGCAAGGATGATAGCACACCAGATATCATTTCCTTTAGCATGGGTGAGCAGGTGGAGAGGGCGTATATTTAAGTCAATACCCTGCACATAACTTTACAGCAACTGCTTTCGCAGGCAAGTAATGCAGGCTATTAGATTTACAGTTGACCTACTATCACCTTTAAAGTTCAAATGAACATTCCAAAAGGTTTCTAAAATAATCATTTTTTCTCCGTGTTTTTCCTTCAACAAGACTGAGTTTCTTCTGAGAACTAGAGATATGGCTCCCTGCCTTCCACAGTCACCTGAGTCTAAAAAAATGCTGGGACAAAGCCAATGTTCATTTCTTTACTGCAGAAACTTCATATGTAATGAGGTATCAAGACACTTGCAGGCAAGGAATATTTCCCTCACAATTGTTGGTCTTCATAACTGACATAATTTACTCCCCTCTTGACTGGTAGCCAGAAGGGCAACTGATAATAATAAAGTTTTACTGACTGCAGCCAGCAGTAAATGACAATGGAAGAGTACGCCAGTCCCAAAATGCATCCAGAATATACCAGGCAAAGCTCCATTTTGCAACCCAACCTCTTACATAACCATAGCAATGCAATACTAACCGTTCACCAATGTTACTCAATATTGTGTGTGTGGGTTTATGAGAGTGACTCATCTTCCAAAGTTGACCTGTGTAAATAGCTGTTTCCACTGACTAGAGAATATGGATTGTTGATTTGGAGCCCATGGTTTCCCTTCTGAAGCATGTACAGAGTGCAAAGTGGAAGAACTGCACAGAAAAGACAGGAATGGGGGAGTGGTAGCTCAACTGCACAGTCTACCTGCTTCTTGGCAACCTCTGGTAGCCCCTCCATCACAATGCCATATGGTTGAGGCTCTGGGATACTTTGTATAGGTAGACTGGGTATGCAGGGACCAGGGAACATCCATTCTGTATTACATGTTCCCCTGCCTAACCAGTAGTATTTCCCCTACCTTTTCGGGGTAGGAAATTAATGACACCAATAAACAGCCAGGCTTCAAGGGACTTGGTGGGTGTGAAGAGCAGCATGGAGCTTCACAGACACCCATGGATCTGTGGGTGTAGGGGGATAAAAGAGCCAGGTACTCAGTTGTCAACACAGACCAGTAAATCCTGGCCCATTTGATTGTTTTTTTAACCCCTTTACAGGTTTTACCTCAGGAATAAACTACTTTGTCCGGAGTTTTCATGAAGTGGCAATTCTCAGTACTTACTACCCCGCTGAAGAAAGTAACATCACTGAGTCATTTACAAAGTTGTGCTGTTAGCTCAAATCAATCCCTGTACCGGGAAAGTTTGCACAGAGAACCAACTCTGGGTGCGGCTGCATGCCTTATTCTGGGGAAACAGGATAGAAAACAGGAGCTATTTTCAGAATAACATTTTAAGGAAAGACCACAAGAGATTCATTTTTCAGATGCAAACACTAGCACACAGTGAAATGAATACACAGCTGGCACTGTGGATTATAATCAGCAAAGCACAAAAGTTGGAGAGAGGAAAGACCTAATAGGTCATTCTTTGTCCATCTCCCACCCAGCACAGGACTGTTCCCAGCAATATAAGCTGAAATTCTATTAAAAGTTACCTTCCTTGCTATAAATTTAGACTTCTTTGCATTTAATCTTTCTCAACAGAGTGAAGGGATTCTCCAAAGGACTGCTGGTAGCTCCTACCATCTCAGTTCCTATTCTCATTCCATTTCCCAGAGGCAAGCATTATACTGAGAAAAGAGAGAGAGAGAGAGAGAGACACTGCCCTTCTGAATAATGGAAGCTTAATTTCAGACATCCCCCAAATAAATAAATAAATAAACAAACTATATAAATTGCCTCCGAGGATTTTTATCAAGCAAGGCTCACTTCACAGCACTCCACTGATGGATATTTTTGGTGACATGGGAGATACAGGCAGTTCATCAGGAACAGTGTTTTTGCTGTTAACGACTGCTGGAAAAGGACAGACACTTTTGTACTAATGCACCCTATAAATAGCAGATCCAGTGGGTAAGTCAGATACTTGGAGGGTAGCTACTGAGACTCTTCATCGTTTCCTCATGGTTCAGTGAAAGTTCAAGGAAGACGAAAGATAAATATCAACGACAAAGAAGAGTACATCTTTCCCGCCAGGATGCCAGGCATCATGGGAGCTTTGCTTCTGTTAGAGCTTTTGTTTCTTCAGAGATTCCCCCCACCCCCACCTGTTTAACTAGAAACACATTGTCTTCCTCTACTTTTCGACACTGAAATGACAGCAACAAGTACCGAGTGATGCAGAACATGAGTTTCTCAAAGGCACTAAAGATTCCAGCTTCGTGTGTGACTTTACTTGAATGGAACAGCGAAAACTCAGCTTCAGAATGTTTGCCTCTCAATCAGCCACTTCCCTTTTTTATTAGGAGAAGGGATGCTCATGCTGATGGGATGTTGATTTAGAATTTCTCTTTGTAAACTTGCTAAGTTTGAATTTTGAGAACATGTCAACAGAAATGATGGGCTCACTAAAGAAAAAAGCACTGAGAAGAAGTCAATGCAGCTACACTGATGTACACCAGCTGAGGATCGGGTCCAGAATATATTTAGCTAAGGAAGAGATGAAACAACTAAATGGAGCATGGAGGGTACAGAAGACAGGGACTGCGATAGCGTTACCTCAGTGTCATCGGTTAATACATAGCTCTCCATCATGGACTCAATAGTGAATGCAACATTATGAATTACCTTCTGATGGCTCTTTAAAAAACCACCTTGACAACTGGCAGTCTCAGGAGAGAGGCCAAGAACTAATAGGCATGAGGACTGAACTTCCTTCTCACCCTCAGAGTTGTCACTTCTCATACATATTGAAGCATATTGCCAGGTCACTGTGAGGAAGTCTGCACGGCTGCTGCCAATGATATTGTAGCTGCTCTCTAGATAGAAACACAGAACTCCAGTCTCCTGTGCTGGTATGTTTCAGGAGCACTTTTGTTTCATTCAAATTCATTTAAAACAAAATTAAAGCTCAACTGAGTCAGGGATCTGTGCTGCTGGGCTAGAAAAAAATGGTTACCTACCTTTTCGTAACTGTTGTTCTTCAAGATGTGTTGCTCATGTTCATTCCATTCTAGGTGTGTGCGCAACCATGTGCACAGTCGTCAGAGATTTTTGCCTTAAAGGTATCCGTAAGGTTGGTTGTGGCGCTCCCTTGAGAGCTGTGCCCATGTGCTGGTATGTTAGGCACCGCCGACCCTATGCCCTCTCAGTTCCTTCTTGCCAAGAACTCTGACAGAGAGGTAGGAGGGCGGGTAATGGAATGGACATGAGCAACACATCTCAAAGAACAACAGTTACGAAAAGATAGGTAACCATTTTTTCTTCTTTGAGTGCTTGCTCATGTTGATTCCATTCTAGGTGACTCACAAGCAGTATCTACGAAGGTAGGCTCGGAGTTCACAGCCTAGCGACTTGCAGCACTGCTTTACCGAAGCCAGCATTGTCCCATGCCTGCTGGATAAATGTGTAATAGGATGTGAACATGTGGATGGATGACCAGGTGGCCGCCCTACAGATGTCCTGAATAGGCACCTGCGCTAGGAAAGCTGCTGAAGAGGCTTGGGCCCTGGTTGAGTGAGTGGTTACAATCGCTGGAGGGGGCACCTTTGCCTGATCGTACCAGCAAACTATGCAGGCAGTGATATAAGAAGAAATTCTTTGAGCGGACACTGGACAACCTTTCGTCCTGTCAGTCACCGTGCCGAACAATTGCGTCAAATGGCGGAATGGCTTGGTCCTTTCAATGTAGAAGGCTAGCGCCCTCCTGACGTCTAGGGAATGCAACCTGTGGTCCTCATCTGACTTATGCAGCGTTGGAAAAAGGACAGGTAAGTAAATGTCCTGGCCCATATGAAACTGTGAGACCACCTTGGGCAGGAAAGCCAGGAGCGGCTGCAGCTGGACCTTGTCTTTGGAGAAGTCCGTATAGGGCAGTTACGAGGTAAGCGACCTAGTCTCAGAGGCCTGGCGTTTCCATCATAGACAAGGTTTACAGTTTGGTTCAGCGGCTTTCAGCATCCCCATGATATGAATTGTTCCAGCACCCCTTCACGTGGCCTACCCTGAAGGAAGAGTGAGACCCCTTGGGGGTCTGGGACACTGAAAGGTTTCCTCCAAGAGACTGTTTAAAAGCAGGGATGTAGCACAGATGCTGAGAGGTGGATCTTCCCATATGCAAGCAGCGTTTCAGATCACTCTGATGCCATCAGTGTGCGGTCTTAGGCTCCTCATATAAGAGAGGAACCATCTCTGGTTATTCTTTCTATTCACAAGTCTATCTTATACTAGTATGATGAAAATGGATCTTGAGCTTGCAGTACCAGTGGACTATTCCATGTAGCTTCTGTACAAATATGACCTGTTTATGGTACGTGCAGAAGTTTAAATTTAATCTGCTGCAAGGCGCGATGAATGCTCTAGGAAGAAACTGGAAGAGAGGGATGTTAGGAGGGAAGGTTAGGAAAGAAATTGATCTTCTACGGAAAGAGACAGAGGCCTGTATCAGATAGCATATGCATTCACAATGCCACCAACAAGAAATTAACAGTGGTTTGGATTAAAGTGAAGGAGAATTCATGCTGACAATTTGCAAGCAGAAATTAAAACAGGGTTAAGGAAAGATGCAAATAGTTACAAAGAATTAAATAACACCCTCCACCCCCTCCTAATTTTGCTAAATTTTAGGCAAACACAAGAAAGGCATGGTGAAGAAATCAGCTGTATGTGTGCTTGTGAAACTGGGAAAACAAAACATTTCAGACAGAATGCTCCCGTCAAGAATCTCAATAGGGTGCAGAACAGTTTCCTAGGTAACCAACGCTAATTACTGCCAAGATGGAAATAAGTCAACAATGAAGGCACTGAGTAGTTTGCAGTTCTCAGCTAAGCAAATATCCTAAATAAATTCCTTGAATAAGGAAAGAAGAAAAGTTACTATTTGCTGTCTATGACTAATTTGAAATGTAAATGGGGCCTGTAGAATTCCTATTTTGCTGTATTCCAATTCACAGTGAAGGCCTAAAGACCAGAGAGCTATTCTGTTTGTTACTAGACATCCACCCAGGGCCTAAGCCTGAAGTCTTGACTCAGGCTGAGCTCCCACTGAAGTCAGTGGGAGTTTTGCCTGAGTAAAGACTGAGTAAACAGTGAAAAAAGATCAGGATTTCACCTAAAGACTTTTTTGGTAGGAGCATTTACAGACAGGAAATAGGAATCACAGGCCAGATCGCAGTTGCTGTGAAGTAGCCTAGCTCTGCTGACTTGAAAGGAGCGATGCCGATCTAACCAGTTGAGGATCTGGCCCCATGTTTTCACCTTCTAGCTGATGGCTACAAAATAAGTTATTGCAACTCCATCCAGCAACCCTGCAATATGTGAAAATACAACATGGCATTCAATCATCCTCGAGGCTTCAAACACAGTGAGGCAACAGACCAGGGAAGAGGATGGATCAGGGGGATGGAAATAGGCTACCGGCCTTTCACCTTTAACTCACTGATTTAGTCTTGACCCAGATGGTGGTGATTGGAGGCAATTACCTGTTTGGTGGCCTGTGACAAATAAACTGGGGGTCTGCCTCAGTCTATTTCCTAGTTATCAAGCGTCCACATCATGATAAACACGACATGCTAATGGACATCCCTGGATGCAGTGTCACCAGAGCAGCCAAGAACTGACCCTGTGTAGAGTCTGAACTAGCCTTTCCTTCCGAGAGGGGTGGTCCATTGAGCTAAGTGGTTAGACATATCAGTGGGGTGTGGCTGCATGCTGAACTGCATGTGCTGTGGATAAATATCGGACTCCAGACACTTGGGTTTTTTCCACATTAAGGGCAATATCCTCTCCCCTATGATAACCCAGAGTAAATGGGTTTAGTGAGAGGGTGCTCCTCCTGGGATGTAATCCCCTGCCGCCTCCTCCTCCTCCGGCTTTGGAGTGCCTGCAGCCTCACTCCTCCAGTAATCTCTGCAACTGTGCTCAGTTCCTATGACAACTGACTTTGCCCTGTTGGGAATTCAGCATCCCTGTATATTCAGATTAAAAAGCAACACTCAAAAAACCTCACAGACTATCTGTACTGCTGGAATTCTGAATAAGGGACTCTCCTTTCAGTTGCAGTCCTTCTGCCTTTAACCTCCTGGTCTTCAGGAAGCCACCCTCACATGCATTCTCTCTTCAGCAGTCACTGCTCCAAGGCTTGCCCAAAAGGACTGATGTTAGCACAAGTGTTTTGCCAGCTAATTAATTTTAAAGGCTATTTCCCCCCTCAAAAACGAGTGATATTTGGAATTAGCTATGTGACAGATGATGTCCTGTTCTACAGAAAAAAGCGAAAGCCTATCAACTCCTCCAGCAGAGGGAAGACATCAGGAAAAAAAATGCCACAGGCAGGAAGGAGAGAATTAAAATTGAAATTAAGAATTCACCAGTCTTATGCCACAGGCTAGCAAAAGGAAAGTTAAGATCGTGTAAAGGGCAGTTTTACCCATTTATTCTTTTGTCTCTGGGTGTATAATACTTAGCCCTTTTCATCCATAGATCCCAGAATACCCCAATTTTACAGGTAAGGGGACAGAGGTACAGGAAGATTAAGGACAAAAGAGGCCAATGATTCTGAGCACCTCAGTTTTTGAGAGAGACACTTTGATTTTCATTAGTGCTGAGTACCCAGCACTCAAAGCGGAGGCAATGGAATCAGCAGGTCAGGTGCTCCGCGTCTCTGAAGACCATGCCACAAGGCATCTCAAGCTGAGCACCCAAAAATCAAGGCATTTGAAACCAGTGGCCACTTCTGAAAATTTTACAGTGAGTGACTTGCCTAACTCGGAGAGTCAATGGCAGATCCAGGAATAAAACACAGACCTCCTGACTCCCAGTCCAGGACTCTCATAAAAACAACAACCAGACGAGCACACAAAAGAAACACCCCTGTAATAGTGCTTATGAAAAAAATCCTAGAATGTCATGGTTTATTTTAGTCCTATTGCTGGAAGAGTTATTTCCCCGACCTTGTGATGAAGAATGCTTTTTTGCTTCTACTTTTTTAAAACAATGGGCCATATTCTCAGCTGGTATAGAATGGGCATAGCTCTGGGGAAATCACTGGAGCTATGCTGATATACACCAACTGAGAATATGCCCCTTTGTTCTGATGTTATATTGAAACAACAAATGTAGAGTAGCATTCAAAAAGAGTACAAATTACTCATACAACACAAAACCAGACATTTCCCTCATATTACATGATCAAGTTTAATTTTTTTTTAAATTAACGTAACTTTACAGAATTCACATATTTGCTCTCAAATGGATTTAGTGGGAGCAAATATTTATTTATAAGTAGGTCCTTGATTTTGATGTCAGTAACATCCACAATAATTGGCAGGAGGATGTGAAAGGCAAATAATGGGAATGTAGGGTTTCAAGTTAGCCTCCCAAGCCAGAACTTTTTTTTTTTTTTTTAATAAACAGCACCACAACAAACCTCCCCTCCATTATCAACACTTTAACTATTTGACGGCACAAGGTGCAGGGCAATGGTGAATCTTTTTTGCTCCCCATGTTTTATTTTACAGTATTTAATGGGAGGCACTGGATGACTTCTCCAAGGCTTTTGACTTTATTTGCAAGATGAACCTGGTGGAGAACCAGCCCTTTTGGGTTAGACTGTGTGGGATACTGCCCATCACACGGTTTAGACATTGATGTAAACAATGTAACAATTTTCATACAATATAGCATTTATAAAAGGATGATATTGTGTCTCGCATTTGATGGAGGTGTCGACATGAATTACCCTGCTCTTCAGAGTTCGTGGCCCTTATCGATAAATTAAATATTTTGCAATTGACTTCGGTGAAAGTATCAAGGGGTTTTATTGGATGCCTTGAAGTTTACTTCCTGAGGCTGACAGACTTTGATTCCCTGAAGAAAGAATCTTGACCTTAACTTTCTCTCCTTATGATCGCAATAATCTTAATATGTGGGATCAATGCCTAAAAACCTAATTAATCATTCTGGTAAAATCTCCTCCATTCTCCTCAAAGTCTGACTTTCTGTCTGTCTCTCTTGCTAGATTCATCTCCTGGTCTACTGATCTCCTTTCCTGAAGTCACATTCCTCTTTAGTCTGTTCCTGCCCACCTCTCCATCTCCCACACCCTATCTCCTTTCCCAGTGTCTGCTTTTCACCAGCCACTTCTTCCCTTTCTCTCTCTTATATATATCCTGGCTCCATTCCTGGTTCCACTTCCTCTCTTTTGTTCAGTTGTTTAGTTCATCCCACCTCCTATATCAGAATCTCCCTTCCTTTCTTTCTCACCGGTTGTACTTCTTCAATTCTAGGTCTCCAATTCTGCTCTCAAGTGAGTTGCCCTCTCGTTCAACTTGAACTCCTTGTGATCACAGTTCTCCTTGGTTTGATTCCATCATCTTCTATTGGCTCTCCTCAGTGTGTGTTTCAGCTTCACTGCCCTTACTGTGTGTTTCCCTGATCAGTCAGACTCTTTAACAGTTATTTTAAGATTGTACAGCAGAAACTCCAAATCTGAAGGCACACAAGTGGCCAAATACACAAAAGACCACTCATCCTGTGTGCCAGGAACCATCTTGAAAAGCTTTAATTAACCACGCCTCCCATATCCCCAAACACACACAATGTAAGTTCATTAATCAAACGCCCCCAGAACGTTGTCTATTGGCTGCAAAACAGAACATCACAGGGTTAGTTCCTTTACCATCTCCTTAAAATACAAAGGTCAAATAAAAATTAAATAAAGTGATGCTTTAAAAATGGCTGCTCATTATTGTACATATTTTGCTCCCTGTGTCTTCTGAGTCATATCTTCTTAAGTTTACTGTCTGCAACAAAATTTTTACTCTTGCCAGCACTCCAGAGCCAATATGAATGCAGGAAAAACAAGCTGTATGCTATTCTGTCTGATGCATCATCAACACAATTTCCAGCTGACGCGTGATACCAAAAACACTTCGTGCCAGACCCTCAGCAAATGCAAATCAGCACAGTTCCGTGGACTTCAATAGAACTGTGTTGATTCACGCTAGCTAAAGGTGTCATTAATATATAAGAAAACAGCTATATTTTTCTATACAAAGACCAGCCTTCAGTAATCACAAAGGAAAAAATGCTTTGACTTCAAAACAGCAAATCTGATACAGAATTTGATATTTAATCCATTGAGGGAGATTAAATATGGGAAACCAACATCTTGCTTTTACACTTACTTTTCTGAACCTCAGTGAATTTTCATTTATTTAAACAAACAGATTTCTAGGGCCAAACTGTCTGCTGATGCAAATGGATGAACTGCCATTGAAGTCACTGGACTTGCAGCCATTTACCTGAGCAGACTATTTGACCCTTAAAGTTCCATTTCACTATCCTGCATAGATAGTTTCCTGCAAGCTTTTTTAAAAAAAATATATATATATATAAAAGAATGCCACACAAACCATCTTGCATTTAGGTTAAAAGGTAACATTGACATTAATGCCCAGCACACATGGTTTATTGTTATCCCTTGTTTCAGTGACTGAAAATCATTTTCTGTCAATGCAGCATAATTCTGACACTTCCCATTAGAGGTATGGCAACATGTAAATGCAGTAGTAGAATGCCCTTTTCCCCTTAAGGCTCACACTACCAGTCAGACACTGCTTAAGCAACTAGCCCTGCAATGCAGCACCAGCTGCACAGCTAATCGGCTCTGAGGATTAATTCCCAAAGTACTACCCTAACTGCATTAAGGCAGCCGTCCTTCTCTTACTGATTGCAAGGAATGATGTTGCATATTTATACTCATGCACAGAGGGTAGATCCAGCAGAGCAGATTCCATCAGAATTTTGCATACAAATGATTGGAATCCCATGGAAGACTCCAAAGTCACAAGGAGTTGAGTTTGTTTTAGAGCAAATTCTTCTCCCTTCTGAGGTTTTTGTCCTGTTCATGTTTTCTGTACTGTCTCTCTGTGCTGGCACTGTCCACACGAGACTGGACTCATTAAGGACTATGCCCTGCTAGGTCATTATCCCTGACCCAGATTGATCCCTGACTATTTACAATGCCGTTTCCCAGCCCGCGGCTTAGTACAATCAACGCCCATCCCTAAATAAAAAAGGATCAGAGAAGATTAAAACCAATGTAAAGGGACCATGAGAAATAATTTATGATCCTGATTCAATAAAGAGGATCCTGTATGGCAAATGAAGGGGAAATGGGTTATCAGCCAATTTCTTTGATTTAAAACTATATGCCAAGGCAATAATAAAAGCAACATTGGGTCAAATTCTGAGTTTGTGTAATCTGACAGTCTGTAGCATATAAAGCTAGGGTTACCATATTTCAGCAAGCAAAAAAGAGGACGGGAGGAGCCCCGCCCCCGTTCTGCCTGGCCCCGCCCCATCCTGCCCTAGCCATGCCTCTGCCCCTCTCACTTCCCCCCCTCAGAACCCTCAACCCTCCCCCGGCTCCTTGTCCCCTGACTGCCCCCTCCTGGGACCCCTGCCCCTAACTGCCCCCCAGGACTCCACCCCCTACCTAAGCCTCCCTGCCTCTTGTCCCCTGACTGCCCCCTCCTAAGACCCCCCCTAAATGCCCCCCAGGACCGTACCCCCTACCTGTACCCTGACTGCCCCAACCCTTATCCACACCCCCACCCCCAGACAAACCCCTGGGACTCCCACGCCCCATCCGACCACTCTCCACCCCCTGGCAGCCCCCCCCCCGAACTCCCAACCCTCTCCCCAGCTCCTTGTCCTCTGACTGCCTCCTCCTGGGACCCCTGCTCCTAACTGCCCTCCAGAACCCACCCCCTACCTAAGCATCCCTGTTCCTTGACCCCTAACTGCCCCCTCCTAAGACCTCCTCCCTAAATGCCCCCCAGGACCCTACCCCCTACCTGTACCCTGACTGCCCAAAACCTTATCCACACCTCCACCCCCAGAAAGCCCCCCCCCGAACTCCCGACCCCCCCGTCTCTTGACTGCCCCCTCCAGAACCTCCCTGCCCCTTCTCCGACCCCCTGGCCCCCTTGTTGTTGGCCTTTCTTCGCCTAATGTCTCTGTGAACTTGCTCAGGAACTGCCTGAGTCGCTTGTCCCGGCACGCTGGGCAGCAGTGGGGGAGGAGCTCCAGACTGCCGGAGGCGATCTGCGAATGCAGGGAGGGAGGGAGGGAGGGAGTGAGTGATCTCTGCTGCAGGGGGGAGGAGGGGGAAGTGGAGGAGGGTCTCTCTCTGGCTGTCGGAGCCCCATGTAAGTGGCACCATCTGGCCGGCTGCCCTGTTAGCCGCACGTGCTCTGCATGCCGGGGGGAGGGGGGGGAAGAGTCCGGACATTTAAAATTCCCCCCGGACGCTATTTTTAGCTCAAAAAGCCGGACATGTCCGGGGGAATCCGGACGAATGGTAACCCTAATAAACCTCAGATAGCATGTAACTAGCTTCACACACAGTTGATTGATCCTGAAGAGGTCCGGGTCCAGTGTGGATAGGGGCATGTAGTGGGGCGGCTCCCCGCACTCCAGCGGAAAAAGGGTTCAAGTCAGCCCTGGGAGAAGGTTGTGGCTGAGAGCTGCTAAGCTGGGCTGATGGGGGAAGTGGCCACAGCTGGGCCACATCCCAATCAGGCCACAGCTGGCCTGTATAAAAAGGCTGTGAGGCAGAGGCCCAAAAGAAGTCTCTCTCCAGGCTAGGAGAGCAGGGCCTGTGGAAAGGGCACTAGGAGTGAAGCAGGGCTGGGAAGACCCAGAGGAGCATGCGAGCTCCAGGCTGGCAACTCCCCAGGCTGCAGGGCCTGGTCCAAGGCCCAAAGAGGTACTGGGAGGCAGAGGAAGGCAGCAGGTCTGAACCCCGTTGCCTATGATGAGTGGCTTTTACACTGCAGTCTGCCAGGGAGCAGGGGCTTGGTGATGACTGGCAGTAGCCCAAACTGAGGCAAGGTGGGAATTAGAGGGTTGGGGGTTTCCCAGAGAGGGAAGACCCATAGAGACTGGTGGGGATATTGCCAGGGGCAGCCCCCAGGTAAAGGGGAGCCGGGGTCTGGGAGGGACATGAGGACCAGCGGGAAACCGGCCTGCAAAGGGCGATCTGGAGCTGGAAAAAGAGCTAATTCCCAATGACCAGCAGGAGGTGTCGCAGGGGTGAGTCCCGCACCGTTACAGGGCAAGAAGGAGATTTGCATCTATTCCATAAGGGGAGGTGCAAGAAACACACTCCTGGGTGCCAAATCTAAGCAACTCTTCATGCCTCCCAGGCAGAACCATTTCCTCCACACAGCCAGGATTTGCACTAGCTTCCATCTCCATGGTGCCTAGGAGGGCTCTGTACGGTGGAGTTTATTGGGACCAGGATTTGGTTCATTGTGAGCAGTGGGAGATGTTGACCTAGAGGGACATTTTGAATGTTGACATTAGAGGGGAAAAGGAATGAAGAAGAGAGGAAGAGCTATGAAAGCCCCAGGATAGAAAGCTGGGAGTAAGAGGTTATAAGGGAGAAAGAGAGAGAAAACTGAGAGGAAAAGAAAAGAGTGAGGGGCTGACATGATAACCAACTAAAATATCAATGTATATTTAAATAAAAAGGGGGGATTGTACCAAGAGAATAGACAGATAAGAACAGTTTCTCCTGCCTGGTTTCTCCTAACATTACAGCTGACCAGCAGTTCGCATAGGCACCATTGCATTGGGCTCAGCACTGACATGATGCAATCATTGTTGGTGAACTGGCCCCGTCTCTAGCGAACAGTCTAACACACGCTTATGAAAACAGTTTCGATACGTCAGCTCTACCAGCATCTCTCCATGGTACAGGCAGCAGAAATTGCTGTTCTTTAGTAATGTTTCTGTTTAGAAGCGTGCACTGTATGGGAGCAGGAGCTTGAAGTTAGTTTTATCAACACTTTAGACAGCACTGTACTTGAAAACTGCACCAAAGTGATCATGTACTGGCATGAATTAGTTTCAAGGAATGAAATGTGACCCGTTTCCTCCCCCCACCCCACTAAAATATACACTGGCTCTGAGTGAAATTGATTTCTGTAAAGTATTGAATCTACTCAGTGGCAAGTGTAAATGACTTTCTGAAAGCAGTTATCAGGTTTTCTTTCTTAGAGATAATGATATCTCATGTTCACTTTCCATACCCTCTGTGTGGTTGCCTGCCCAGCAGATAGCTTTCAAGTTTTCAATAAGTGTGTTTCCAAAGATAGGAGGAGGTTCATTCACACAATCTGATCTACACAGTTGTGGCCTGGTGTCTTGATTTTGTGCACGTCAACAAACAATTCCTTGCACCTGACAGTTCTTTTGGCATATTCTATGCAACGCATGCCTGGAATAATAATAAATAAATCGAGACTTTGCATTTCTGCAGTGCCTGATCTGAATGTGTTTTACAAACACAGCTAACCTAGCCTCATAACAACTCTGAGAGGAAAATGCCCTTATTATCATTTTACAGCTGGGAAACCAAAGCACAGAGAGGCTTAAGTGACTTGCTCAAAGTCACACAGGGAGTCAATGGCCATGCTTACCCAATCTCTCTTCCTATCTACCCTGACTCCCCTAACCTTGAGAAGCAAACATCTAAAAAGATTCTCACTTCCTTTGTCAGACAGTCTGAATCTAGCTCAGAACCTTTGCAGAGAGGCTGTGCGGCTTGCAGCGGGTCCACTTCTGAATGCTAAATAAGCTCACAGACTACATACTTGCTCTCAGCGGAGCTTAAAAAGAAATCTCAGACAGTGCACTGAGATGTTGGCATGGCAACGTGGAAGAGAAAATCTGCACCCCCCGGCATTCTTAGATGCAACAGCAGCCTGTTTATGTGACTTGTTATTTTTTAAACGATTTGATGGCAGCCCTCTTTGCTTGGGAGATTAGGGAGCGTATCTTGCTTTGTATGAATAGGCATATATTTAATCTTTGCATGCCACGGTGTACCTGCATTTAACTAGACACATATCTGGGCTGGGGGGAGGGGGAGTACGTGCAGCTGGCTGTGCTGGAGAGAGGCTGGTCTAAGTCAGTGTCCTGCATTTGGGTTTGCGATTGTGGTTAGCAGTGAATTAATAGAGCATCAAAACCACAGACATTCGTTACCATAAAATGAAAATGAGAGAAAGTGATTTGAAATTAATATAGGTGGCTCGGTTAATGCCCTGCCCAGGGGTGGTGGTAAACATTGGCAGAGCTTCCCTGCACCAGGATCTTCAGGGACCACAAAGCTCATAACTGCCTGAGGCTGCTAGCAAAGGACACGGAAACTTTAAAATGAGGTAAGCAATATACACTAAACCCTCTTGGGGCACAGTCAGCCAGTGGAGTTACTCCAGGGATGAATTTGCCTGCTGCTTTGGAAGGAGTCATAAAGGAAAACCTGCAAAATGTCACCTACCTAGCTATTTTAACTCCCATTACAACAAGAACTGTCAGAACCACTGCAAAGCAAAGCTTTATGCTTGTTTAATTGACCATCAGACAAATCCTCTGGCCTCAGATCTGCACTTGGATGGGAGATTATACCCTAGCAAGGACCAAGATGATAATGAAGTTTAATGATAATCTAAAGACCCCTTGCCATCATCCCTCCCTGCTGAACTTTGTAATGCACGCCTGCGTTTTTGCCATGCTGCCAAGCAAACAGGTTTCGTTCTGCTTGAATGAGAGAAACAAAAGACACTGCCTTTGGTACAGTGGGAGTGAGGGTGCGTCATGACAGCTATCTTTCCTGCTTGAGCCAGCTGTGTCATTTGGAGCCACCGGCAGCCATCAATTTAGCAACGTCTGATGGAGAACTGACAAGTTGCTCCAGCCTCAGCTTCTCTCAGCGGCATGTTGCGAATGCTAAATAAGCTAAAATGGCCATAATAGGCTGAGAGGACATTTTGTTCACCACCAACTTATGCACATGGCCCCTGATTCAGGAAGGGCATTTAAACACCTGCTTAACTTTGACTCCAAAGGGACTTAACCACATAGTTAAAGCTGAGCACATGCTTACGTGCCCTTCTGGATTAGGGTTGCTTTCCTGAACCAGCGCCACGGCTGGTTTATATAATTAGTTTTTCTAATTTCTGGTATCCTTGTACCCTTTCCCCTTCCCCTCCTGTTGTGTATCTTGCCCTAACTTAGACTGCAAGTTCAGGGTGGGAGATGGTATTTTCCTAGGGTTACCATATCTCATAAATAAAAAAAGAGGACCCTCCACGGGCCATGGCCCCGCCCATTTCCCCACCGCTAGCCCCGCCCCAACTCCGCCGCTTCCCCCACCCTAACTCCGCCCCCTCCTCCCTCCCACTCCCAGCCAGGGGGAAAGGGCTGCCCCAGTGCTACCAGCATCACGGTTTCCCGGGCAGCCCCCAGACCCTGCGCCCCCAGCCGGCGCTTCCCCAGTGCAGCTGGTGCCCGGGAGGGGAAGCGCCCAGCCGGGGGCGCAGGGTCTGGAGGCTGCCCAGCAAACCGTGAAGCCGGTAGCGCTCGGGCTTTGGGCAGCCCCTATGCCTCCGGACCAAGTGCCCCCAGCCGGGCACTTCCCCTCCGGGGCTCCGGCGGCTCTGCGTAACTTACACTGTATAAGTTACACAGAGCAGAAGAGGAGCAGAGCCTCCGCAGCTGGAGGCTCTGCTCCTCTTAGGCTCTGTTTAAGAGCCGGGCTGCCCCAGCGCTACCGGCTTTGGGCAGCCCCCGTGCCTCCGGACCCTGCGCCGCCGGAGCCCGGGAGGGGAAGTGCCCGGCTGGGGGCGCAGGGTCCGGAGGCAAGGGGGCTGCCCGAAGCCGGTAGCTCTCGGGCAGCCCGGTTCTTAAACAGAGCCTCCAGCGGCTGGGGCTCTGTGTAACTGACACTGTGTCAGTTACACAGAGCCCCGGGGGCTGGAGGCTTTGCTCCTCTTTGGCTCTGTGTAACTGACACAGTGTCAGTTACACACAGCCCCGGCCGCTGGAGGCTCCAGCCCCCGCGGCTCTATTTAAGAGCCAGGCTGCCCGAGCGCTACCGGCTTCGGGCAGCCCCGTGCCTCCAGACCCTGCGCCCCCAGCCGGGCACTTCCCCTCCCGGGCTCCGGCGGCGCAGGGTCTCCAGGCACGGGGCTGCCCGAAGCCGGTAGCGTTCAGGCAGCCGGGCTCTTAAACAGAGCCGCCATTTTCCCGGACATGTTCCGCTTTTTGGCAATTCCCCCGGGACGGGGGTTTGACTGCCGAAAAGCCGGACATGTCCGGGAAAAAGAGGACGTATGGTAACCCTATATTTTCCTATGTGTTTTGTGGCACGTAGCACAAAGGGCATCTCTGACTAGGCCAACTGCACTAGGCCCTGGCTGCTGCGGTGATACAACTTAAAAATAATTATTATAAAATTCTCAGCCTTCTTTATGCAAGTGAATAATCAGCCAAGTGACTTGGCAGTATGCCCTGCACAGGAGATGCTGAGTAAGAGCATCGTCAGCTCTACTGCTCCTTGGTCATTTGAGCTCAGGTGACGAGCAGAGGGGTTTGAGGAGGGAGACAGGTAGCTATTCACAGTACAAATGCTCTTGGCACCACTAAGGAGCTCTGCTGTTTGGCCTCAGAGGATGAGCAAGACAGTTGCAAGAGACAGAGCTAGAGAGACCCCTCTTGTGGAGGGGCAGGGTGACCTGGCAAATGGAGCGCTGGGAGCCTGGAATCTATTTCTGGCACTGCCACTACTGCTGTGTGAGCTTGGGCAAGTCACTTCACCTCTCTGTGCTGCAATTTCCCCTCCCATCCTTTGTCGGTCTTGTCTACCTAGATTAAACTCTTCAGGGCAGGGACTGTCTGTTGCTATGTGTTTGTACAGCTCCTAGCACAATGAGCCCTGACCTTGATTAAAGCCTCAAGACACTACTGTAATATCAATCATACTACTTCTGATACTCTAGTAATGGCGGAAGCAGATTGGCCCATTGCACATAATGAGGAAAGAGTCTCAAAACTCCTACTAGACCAGCCACTAATGTGGGACAGAGGCAGTAACACTGGAAGGCAAAGTTCTGTCCAAGGAGGGAGGATGGGGATTATCATCAATAAACAAATCAGCCCACTGTAGTGACTATAGCCAGGGTCTGCCTCTTTGTTGAGTGTACTTTAACGAACAGGATATTCCTTCTTCACGCAAGAAGTGAAGGATGAAGCACAGAATCAAAAGCAGCAGCGATCTGTCAATTTCACATCCCACACAGTAGAAGCTGGCTATACCAGAATGATAAAAGCATCATTAGAAATTTTTAAAAGGCCATTTCAGTGAATACAGGTTTTAGGATACATCATGCATTAAGAGCATGGTTGGAATGATATCTTGTCAAAGATTTTTCAGCCACATGTCAGCCTTGCTATTCCAGTTGTTATATCAATGGGCTCTCCAATGCCATTACTAATGATGTTATCTGGGAACATCAACTGCAACAAGTTAGCCCTCTTGTTGCCATGACTACAGAGTTGTATTCAGCTCACATCTCCATCCTGAAAGAAGCTTAGCTATTTATTCCTGGTTCTCTTATTATGCTAACATTATAAGAAAGAACACATTACAACTAATTAAAATAATAAATGGGGCCAATTTATTTATTTATTTAACCAATACAACTCATTTGTTGTCTCTTCCAGCCAGATTCAACCTTGAGGTATGTGACTGTAACTTCCGTGGAGTTATTCTACGAAGGCTGGTGTAGGATAGGATTGTCAAAAGTGCCTGAATGATTAGAAGCATAGGCTGGAATTTTAAAAGGCATTTTATGGCATTAGATGATTGACAGGTGAATTTCAATGGGTGCCTAACTCCCTCAGGCATCTTTGGAAATCCCAGTCATAAAAGTATTTGTGCTCCTAAGTCACTTAGGAGCTTTTGAAAATCCTTCCCTTAGGCATTCATGGACAGACTTTTCAGAAGTGTCATTACCTACATTGGGGCCAGATTTTCCAAAGAGCTCAGCTTCCATTTAGGAACCTAAATTAGCAGGCATTCATCACACAGTGGCTCTCGCGGCTCTCAATAGGCGCTATTGGGTGCTGCGCTCTTTTGCAAATCTGGACATTTCATGTAGGTGCCTAGATGGGAGCTGAACCCCTTCTAAAAGTCTGGCTGAGGACTTTCGAAAATCTGCTTCACCGCTTTCCTATACATTGAAGCAGACGAAGAGTCAGCATCCAGGCAGCATGGCAACCTTGTCAGCTCAGAGAAGAGACATGATTTTAAAAACGGCACTCTGTAATGAAAAGGGGTGGCAAAGAGTTAAAATACAGCTCCCCAAATACTAAAAGAGACAGTGACTGATTTATGAAATTCCTCGGGGGGGGGGGAACCAAACACGGGTGAGGAATGAACATCTTACCAAACTTAACAAATGATCATGAAAGCCACAGAAAAAGACCGAGGCAAGGGCAAATGCATTTGCAGCAGTTATTAAACAAACAGAGCTAGGGGACAGCTATTTTAGAAGGTGGGAGAGAGAATTACCCTGGCCTCATTCCCAGTCTCCTCCAAATGAACCACTGAGGAGGGGCTATACAAGAGTCTTAACAGAGAATGGGGAAAAGTATTGCCCAAAGAATGCCCCAGAGAGCTTGCACTCGAAAGCTTCTGTCTATGCCTTCTCCAACAACATAATTTGATCATGTCTGATATATTCAGACAAGATGTCACAGAGAATGAGATTCATGTTACTTCTAACATGCAGTGCATGAATTTCAGATCTGTGAAATGCAATGTATGTTTGCTAGTGTCTATCAGCAAGCAAGATGCATGGTGTATAGTAATTACTATCACAATTTCCTGGGGAAAAGGAGAGAGACTGGCATGCTTAATTAAAGCTTCGTCCCTGTGGGACTTACCAATGAAACGATAAGAAATATTCTTTGAGCTTTTTAAAAATAATGAATGAAAGGGAGTAAACACACAAATCAGATTTATCTTTAGATCTCACTGATTTTCCTTCTTCCGAGCTGTTTCATTTGCTTCTCCTACCTCTTGTACTTTGTTCTAAATGTATTCCAACTGAAAATGCACAGTTGAAACAAAAGGCAGGGAGGTCTCCCCCCACATGCCAGATGTTATACAACTCCGGCTGGAGCCTGAAGACGCTGTTTTAATTCTATTAACACCATGTCAGCTTCAAAACTGCAAGGGCTGTGGTGCAGTGTGAATAGCTGAATGAAGAGGAGAAATGCTGCAGTAATGTTGGGATTGCCAAAATCATCAATTCCCACTGTCCAAGCTCCCCTGGAGGGCAGAAGGCTGATGCCAACAAAAGCCCCGTTTGCTTGCTTGCTGGTGCTGTGGAAGTATCATGATTAGTGTGTGTGCATGTCAGAGAGAGAGAGAGAGACTGGGTAGGAGAAAGGAAGATTAAATTAGGGAAGGGATCAGAGGGGAAAAAGTATGACTGTATCAAGGACAAATTGATTACCAGGCTGAGGCAATTTCAGTGCGAGGGAAGTTGGTATACAGATCCTACCGTGCTCATGAGGCTGCAGTTCAGCCCCCAGACTCTCCCAATTAGGCTTGACAAATGCAGCAGCTTTTGGAAGCAGGTTTGCAGAGGTGCCAGAGTCAAAGTGGGGAGAGGGTGCTCTGGCTCTCTTTGGGGCTGCTGGCCTGCTCCAGCTCCCATTAAAGTCAATGGAAGGTTTCCCCACTGGTTTTCAGTGGGAGTTGGGTCAGGCCCCAGCTGAGTACTAAGTGCTAGTGAACTTGAGCAAGTCTCTGAATCACCCCCTGTGCTGCAGAGTCAGCACAAGCAATTGCGCACAATTGTTCCACTTGACTGGGCTCAGACTCCACGTGGCAGTGCGGTCTCCCAGCATTGCCTGGAGGAAGATTACAGTGTCTATAAGGAGGGAGTGCAGGGGCCAGACACAGACATGAGAACCTACATTGTACGTTACTTAGTTTTATTGCGGTGATATTCTTTCTGACCCCAGGAGTACAGTATTACCAGGCAGACCGGTGGTTCAGTGTCCTCACAGTATGTCTACACAGCCCACGACAGCTGTAAAAGTGGCTGAGTATACAAGCTTTTGAGCATCTACACAGCTGGTTTTAGAGTGAAGCGTGAGCCCTGGGAGACTGAGTCCATTGATGGGCTGGGAGGTTCGCTGCTGCAGGCTGTGTAGATGTACCCATGCAGTGCTGCCCTGGGGGAGACCCAGCCTTGATTCCCGGCATGGAGTATTCGCTGCCACGGGCAGCGGGCCCTTAGAATGCTGAAATGGCTACAGGTGCCTTTCCTGGGGGTTGTGGATGAGACCAGCCCTGGCCAGACTCCTCAGCCAGGAGGCCTGACATCTATGAATTGTGAAGCCTAAGCAACCGAGGGCAGTGTGCAGGAAAACAGTAGTATGGATCGGGGGGCTTTGTCCGCGTGATACTGTATGGTGGTTAAAGTGGGCGTGAGCGTGCTCTCAATCACCGTCTCTCTCCTTGGGAAATGAGAGTCTCAAAGCCAACTTGCAGGTACACACTGCTTCTGTTCCTCAGATTTAGTAACTGTTCCACGACGGCCCTTCGGTTCAGGATCCCCAGCTGCTTCTCTGGAGAGAGTTAATGCCTGTTTACAGACTAATGGGTCAGGGAGGAGTTTTGTAAACATATTTCTTAAATGTCTCCATGCAGCAGTGATCACCGCTCTATAAAATGAACAGCCCAATCAGGAAGTACGTGAATTCAGAGGGTAACAGGACTTGCTTCTCCCCAGGTTTCTTTTCAGGCCATTCTCCCCTCACTGCCCTGAATTAGCTCCCCTGAGGCAGTGCTCATTGTTTCTAGCAGGGCAGATGTTATTTCATCACTGTCTTTTTACTGTCACTTCTTCCTTTTTGCATGTGTCTCTTCTGTTTCTCTACTGTTTTCTGCCTCTTCCTTGCCCACTCGCTCTGCCACCAAACTCTTTCTCTCTCCCTTTCTTTTATGCTCATCTCTCCATTCCCTTACCACAGGCCCTGTATCCCTCCCAATCCTTCGGTTCAGCCTCACTCTCCGCTCGACCCCCAAGTTCACTCCCTCCCGTTACCTCCCCAATTTCCCCTAATAGTTCTACATTCCCCTTCTCCTCCTGTGTCACCTACTGCCCATATTTTACCAACCCCTGGGCCCCACCAAAACACCATAAACCCCCCACCGCAGAGCCCAACCATCTATCATGTACTCCCTCCCATACACCTCTCCGGTGGATTTATATTCTCTGGAGAGGGAGGCTGGGCTAGTCACTTGTCTCACTGTTGGGCTATGGTCTCTGCTGTAATTTTTCAGCAGCCTGTCCTCTCCCCGAATATTAGGGGGTTGTGCAGATCAGTGAAGCACTCCATGTTTGTCAGTCTGTCAGGACCAGCATTCGGCACATTGGCAAACAGCCATTTGTTCTCTGACATGGGATAAGACAACAAAGTACCCCGGCCCAGGCCACTATCCTGTGGCTCTGATAATGTCATTCCGGGAACTCTCTCAAATTGTTAAAAAGTAATTCATCAGGTAACTACATGAGCAATCCAAACCCCCTACGTTATAGCCCTACTTTAGGTATATCATGAAGAAAGAGCTCAATTAACTGAGTCATTATACATAACGACACATTAAAACAGCTTATAAGGAAAAGATTTTACAATGTATCCAGCTATTTTTACCTCCAATTATATAAATTGGCCAGATTAGTCATCACATTACTGAATAAAAAAGAAATTCAATAACAAATACATTTTAAACATACTAAACAAGCCTGATCATTTAAAGTCCTTTGCAAGTTAAATATGTGTTGGATTTTGAATTAGTAACCTACTGAAGGTGGTGTGAGGCATCGATAGGATTCCAGAGCTATCCCTTCCAAATTCCTGACCAAGACTTTTCAGTGACCAAAGTGCTACTATCGCAGATTTTACAATGAGTCAAGTGCATGCTGGGAGAAGATACTCCAAGATTATTCAGGACTGTGCAGATACTGATTCAAAGCCCACTGAAGTCAGTCCACTCAACAGTGAAGTACATATTTATAAAGTTTATACAGTAATACTCCCTTTAGAACACATATTTCACATAACAACAGTTGGCTTCATGAGAGCTACAGTTCTGAACCTGTATTCCTGGAGCGCCCAATATATTTCCTGGAGCACCCAATATATCCATTGAAATTAATGGGGTGTGTGTGTGCACACACACACACTCACTAATTTATATGAGTATTTTGGGTGTTCCAGGAATATATATAAATCAGGGATCTCTGGATCTATTCTATTCTCAATAACTGATAATGAAAGAATACATTCATTTTATAGAAATAATTCATAAAATATCACTGCCAACACTTGCACTCTGTGCTGGCTACGAGTGGGGTAATTGGTGCTCTTGGAGTGCCAGAACATCTGACTTTCACAGTATCTCATCATCATGATCTCTCCTCTCAACAAGGCAGCTTGCCAACCAAGCCTGATTTCATTCTTTCTTTAGATTACAAATTTGGTTGATAAAGGTATCTGTACAGATGTAATATACGTAGAATTTTAAGGCTATGTCCACATTACAGCGGTAAGTCGACCTACGCTACGCAACTCCAGCTACATGAATAATGTAGCTGGAGTCGACACATCTTAGGTTGAGTTACTGCGGGGTCTACACTGTGGGGGGTCCCGTCGATTTACCTTACTCTTTTCGTCAGGGGTAGAGTACAGGGGTCGACTGGAGAGCTATATGCATCTGAAGAAGTGGGCTGTAGTCCACGAAAGCTTATGCTCTAATAAATTTGTTAGTCTCTAAGGTGCCACAAGTACTCCTGTTCTTTTTGCGGATACAGACTAACACGGCTGCTACTCTGAAACCTGTCTTTATATACAAGGAATCTGCTACGCTACTGCCCATCCTTACACTTTATACAACAAAACGACACCAAGAATGACTTTCTAAGGACTATTCCACAAGCTTAAAGCTGAGTGGGGGGGATCCTGCCCCACTCAGTCTTATGCCACTGACTTAAATGGGGGGCAAGATCAGGCCCCGAGTCTACCCCGCTGCAGTACCCTCACTGAAATTCCCCTCCATGGATTTTGTTTCCATTTACAAGGGGGACAAAGATCCTGCTCTGTACCTCAGCCATTACCAGTACGATACCAAGGGAGATTAATCAAAGCCACTGCAACAGGCTGACAGAGGGGATTCCAAAATTGAGGTCAGGCTCAGTGAATCTTAGGCAGATGCTGAAAGAGAGACACAACAGTAAATTTGAATGGCGCAACCCTAAGAATGTCACTTGCGGTGAGGTATTCTACATGCTTCAGTGATAACGATTATTTCCCCCTTCAGTTTCAGAGTTGGGTGAGGTGCCTTTGTCTGAGCTGACTACCGCTAATGCTGGCTTTCCTCTCAGCCCTTGAGTTTTACAGCATGAGCTCTGTGATGGGGGGTAGTGCAGGAGTGGAGGAGAGCCGTGGCAGAGGGAGGCCACACCATGCCAGGCAGTGTCACGGGTGTTTGGGGTCTACATCTCAATTTCTTACTGGCACCTGAGTTAATCAGAGGCAGGTGAGTCTAGTTAGGCTGAAAGCCTTAAAATGGAAATGAGCTCTTATCAGAAAGGATCAGGCAAGTGTCTAGTGACCAGAAGAGAGGCCCTGTTTGTACTTATGCTTCCATTCAGGTATTTTTTGTCCTGTACTTATAGACTACAGCATGAAGACAGCACAGCCAGGGTTTCTTCTGGTATGTGTTAGTGTGGTTGCCCCAGGGAAAAACACGATAAATAAATTTGAAGCCCCAGTTTGGTTTAATTATATTGCTTTACCTTGGCTCCCTGTGCACTTTCAACTGTAAGTTCTTAGAAGTGTGTTGTATTTTAGGTTATTATTAATTATTTGTATTAAAGTAGCACCTAGAAGGCCTGACTGAGCTCAGGGCTCCGTTGTGCTAGAAATTGTAGATACATGTAACAAGAGTCAGTCCCTGCCACAGAGAGCTTGCAAAGTAAATACCTAGATAGACAAAGCATGGGAGGGTAAATAGAGGTGCAGGGAAGTAAAGAGGCCCAGTCAACCTCACACAGATTAGTAGCAGAGCCAAGACTTGAACCCCGGTCTCCGACCCCCTAGTCTAATGCCCCCTACACTGCTTCAACTATAAATGCCTTATTGGCCAACCCCTTGCCTCTGAAAGCATTACTTAAAATAGAAGAGAAATTACGGAATTAGCAAGATGTTTGCTGCTGTGCACTGCCAGAGACTCATCCCATCTCATTCCCCATCTGGACACTGTACAAGTAGATTATAAGGCCTATCTTAGGTACTTATATGGCTCCCATCACTGTAGCGTTGTATTTATCCTCACAACCCTCCAGTGAGGTAGGGCAATGGTATTATCCCCATTGTACAGATGGGGAACTGAGGCCCAGAGAAATTAAATGACTTCCCCCAGGTCACACAGGGAGTCTATGGCAGAGCAGGGAACTGAACCCTGACCTCCCGAGAAAACATGACATATCAGGAAAGGCTGAAAGAATATGGCATGTTTAGCCTACAGAAGAGAAGACTGAGAGAGCCTTTGACAACAGCCTTCAAATAGGTATAGTGTTGTTATAAAGGGCTGATGATTAATTGTTCTCCATGTTCACCAAGGGTAGGACAACAAATAATCAGCTTAACTTGCAGCAATGGAGATTTAGGTTAGATCTTAGAAAAAACTATCCAACTATAAGGATGGTTAAGCACTGGAACAGGCTTCCAAGGGAGGTTGTGGAATCCCCATCACTGGAGGTTTTTAAGCACAGGTTCGACAAACACCTGTCAAGGATCATTGACCTGCCTCAGTGCAGGGAGCTGGAGTAGAGGACATTTTGAGGTCCCTTCCAGCCCCACATTTTTACAATTCTGTGTCCCAGGCTAGCTCTGTAACCACTGGACCATCCTTCCTCTAGTACTTGTTGTAAAGTGCCAAACATACAATATAATAATAAAATATAATGAGCGGAGAGTGTGGGTGATTAAAAAAGCATTATGTACAGGGACAGATTTTCACCTTACACACCCCTAGGCACAGCATCTTTAGTGCCCCCCGTGCCTACAGCTGACCTTTGTGTTGCACACAGTTTTAGAGAGGTCAGGCGCCCCTAGAATGCAGGCGCCCCTAGGAACGTGTCTACTGTGCCTAACTGGAAATCCGGCCCTGACTACATATGACTATTTGTCGCTAAGTATAGAAGAAAGTTAGATTACTGGGAAGGGAAAGGGATCCTTCTACCCAAAGGACAACCAAGAACATGTCTGCACTAGTGCTTGCACATCAGGTTTACTTTATCGCTGGGCTTTTGAGTTGTTGCTAACCACAAGGATAATCTTTCAACATTTAAATCTATATATTTTTAACAGACCTATCATTTCCAGCACAATCTCTTATGAAACTACATTAGGATCTGGAGATTAAAAACTGTCCAATTGCTGAGAAATTATGGGTGGCATAAAGTGCTGTCAACAGCCAGTAAATGGTACTAAAATGATCTTCTTAGCATGCATGGATGGATGCATTGAGGGCAGCAGTGCCTGTAAAAGAGAGAAACTCCCTTGCATTGTGCATTTAGGGCTTAAACTGTGAGTTTTGCAAAGGAAAGATTACTGTTTGCTTCTAAAATAAGATGCCCATCTTGCATATTTCATTAATTTTGATACAATCAGATTTTTTTTCATCAGGCTGAATCCTAAAGTCCTTATCCAATTTACACACCAATGACACTCCCGATGATTGCAAGGGGAGATATGCCTGTATAAAGTCAGAAAAAACACAGAGGGCCAGAATATGGCACCCTTACTAATGTGAGTAGTCCCTTTCTCCATGAGTAATCTCACTGATTTCAGTAAGATACTACTCAATGGAATGGTGGCAGAATCTGGCCCTGAGAAAAGACTTTAGGATTTCCCCTAGGAAAAGGGGAGCATTATCACACAGCAACTGATTGGTTTTTTTGCTTCATGATATCACAATAGGCCTGACTCTCATCTCCCCTACACCAGAATATCCACGGAGCTCCTTGGGGTTTACACCTGACTTTCACCAGTCAGAAACCAGGCCCAATGTCATATATTATGTAATGTTTATATTAGCGTATTGCCAGCTGTCCTGAATTAGGATCAGGGTCCTGCTATGGTGAGCATGGTACCTACACAGATGAAAAAAACATGGTCCCTGTCATGAAGGGTTTAGGCTACCCCATCAAAGCGCAAAGTTTTATGTTACAAGTCTCTTTTTTGCAGTGGAGCAATTAAAAGGATAGCAAAGGAAGTACTTATAAAAAGCAAACACCAGGGATTTGCCCTCTGAGAGCTCGCACTGCACACGTGGGAAAACGCAATGTGTTCCCCTTCAGACCAAAGTGACCTCAAAGCAAGATATTATAGGAGAAAGGGAGGGTGGGCCGAAGTCTGGTTTTGTCACCTGCTGTTTCTCTGTCTCCTGTGGATAGCTCTCCATTGATCCCATTCTCTTTGGTTCTAGAATATGTGCCCTGTTGCCCGCGTTCACCATATCCTGCTTCCTCATCCTCTCTGTATGGAAATCCATTGGCACTTCTGACCAGTCCGGCACCTGCACCAGCTTGCTCCTTAATTTCAGGGGAATGCGGGTGTGAAGAAGCCTCTGTTAGTTGACTTGAAGTCCAGTGCGGTGCCTTGGCTTCATCCTTCCTATCATCTGCCATTTTTCCTCTCTTTCTCTGTCCTGTAATTACATTAATAAGATAGATCAGCAGTGATCCGGGGATGGTTTCCCCGGCTCATTGTTTACAACCCTAGCATAGCACATACACATTTCTCAAGTACATTGTCAGGGAACCCCAAACCACTGCCAGGCAAGGGGTTTACAAGTAAATCAAAGTTCACTTTGCACATGACTGAGTTGCTTTAAAAAAGATTATTAAACTGTACGGGCCAGATTCAGATTGACCTCAATGGATTACGCTGGTTTCTGCCACTGAGTTCTTGATGGAAGATCTTTCATGAATCAGTTTTGGGTTCAGTGAGTTCAAAAACATTTGGACATAAGTAATGGCAAATGACTCATTCCTCATGGAAACAATGACATCTCCTGGTGATGGAGGAGGAGAATGTGATGATGACTCTTTAGCTACAGCTACTATTATTAATTAGTAGCAGTATTGCAGTAGCACCTAGAAGCTCCAGTTATGGACCAGGACCCCACTGTGCTAAAACAAAAAGATGCTCCCTGCCCCCAAAGAGCTTATAATATACCGCTAGACATGGCAGAAACAATATTCATGAATATTCATTTGGATTCTGAACCTACGTTTGCCTTTACCGCATTTAGATCCCTTCTTACTCATGATTTGCAAACGTTCACACACATTTCTTTTGTTCACATAAATGTTTGGGGAATAGCTGCTCTTCATACAAGCCTTTGTGAATAAAGGTATTTATGCATGAACACAAATAATATAACACTTTTCCTCATTTGCTAGTCTCCTGTTTAAAATGTTTCATTCATTCCATCAGGGAGCAGAAAAAGTACCATGGGACTTAGGCTTTGTCTTCACTGTACAAAAAAGTGTGGTTTTATATCGAGAGTTAGCTATCTCAATGGACAATCCTAGTGGAGACAAAGCACAGGAATTTTTACCTCGATAAAATAAAATAGTCGAGCTAAACCCCAGGTGGGAAGGGCATCGGGCTGACCTTGACTAGCTAACCAGCTACGTCATGGCTAAAGATTACTTGTGCCTTATCTTCACTATGATGTAAAAACTTGATGCAAAGAACACACTTTTTTTTTTTATCAGTGAAGACAAAGCCATAGTTGGCCAATCCCAAAGAGCGAACAGTCTAAGAAAGCAGTTTGCAAACAACAGGCTGAAAATGGCTTGTCAAAACTATTCTGTAGATAGTTAGGATAAACAAATGTATTCACCGGAATCCGGATCAGTTTATAGCTGATTTGCAAACAGAACAAAAGGCTAAATTGTCTGATAATTTATACACAGCTAATAATTTCCGCCACTCTAATCATATATTGACTTTCTGAGCTACTGACAAATTTTTCTTTTAATGAAAAATCCTGTTGAAATAAGAATATTAGTGTTCAGTTACAATAATAATATCAGTCACTCAATTTAACCCCCATATAAAAGTGACTAACATATATACGCACCTGCAGAAATATAGCATTGTGTATATTAGGTACTAGATAGCATACTTCTTTGGGGAACACTGGACTGAGTAAAAACCCTATAATATTTTCTCTTTGCTGTAGTGAAAATGGGAAGCTTAGCAAAATCACAAGGTGCATTGGGGTGGACAGAAGGACTTATGCATCTCAGTCAGCCACAAAAATATGATACTGTTTTATATTAACTAGTCCTTGCCCTGTGCTTTCTCCCAGAGCCAGTGCTAGGCCTAAGCAGACTAAACAATTGCTTGGGGCTGCAAACATCTCAAGGGGGCCCTCGATTTACTTGTTATTATTATTATTTTCATAAGAATTTGCCTGTTTTAGTATTGTATGTGTGGGGAGGCCCACAAAAATATTCCTGCTTAGGGCCCCCAATGGGATAGCACCACCATTGCTTCCTCCTCTTCCTTTATTCTCTGTTGTAAGTCATATCAATTAGATTTCGGCTCATACAATGAGTGCCAGGAAGCCATGATGCAGTCATCTCAAGTCAACCAGCAGCCTGGAAAATGTTATTGGTGGAACAGAGGAAGAGAAAGTACAAGTTGGTGCCCTCGTGTACTTGAGGCAGTCATCTGCCTTTAATTCTCGTCATGCTATGAAATTAAAAACATTTTGTGATCAAAGTTCTTTCCAGAAACGTGAGAGCATGGGGCAAATTCTTACCGCTGGAGATAACACATTAACACACTGCAAAAATCAATGGACTTCACTAAGGAGGGTCATGTATCTGAGGGCAGAATTTAGCTTGTTCTGTCAAAAAAAAAAAAAAGTATATACCCAGCTGTGTTCCTTTATTAAACTGAACAGAAGCTAACAGAAATATTGACTCAAAGTTTCCATCCACCCATTCATGGCATTTAGAGCTAGACCCAAAGCTCCTGGGGGTTAATGAGAGTCTTTACATTGACTTCTAAGGGCTTTGGATCCGGCCCATGTATCACATTCTAACTCCAGAGGTTATTGTCTCCAAAAGTGAAGACAATACCGAGAAGCATCATGTTGAGAGGGGTTTATACAATAGCAAATGCAGGGAAAGCATTTCTGATCATCATTTTGATAAAAGTGATGGTTACAATCACAGCGCAACAATCCTAATGCTATTGTCTCCAAGTGTCCCTTCCCCTGCAAGTTACACACTTCTTCGTTCTCTTCCATTTCTGTGGGAAGGGTATTTGCATTCTTATCCATGCTACAGAGAGTCCTCTACGACAGTAACTGAAGTGCTTTCATCTTTAAAAGTAAATATAGTGGGTGGGTTTCAATGGGAATTATGTGTATCTGGGGGCAGAACTTGGCTCGGTATGCATAATAGATGGTTAGAGAGTGAAACATTGCTGAATTCATTCTAGACTCTGTTATTCATAAAGTGCTCTCACAGTTTATAATGCTAGTAGAAACACTGGGAGTGAGTCACAATACTTCTTTGTATTCACTTCAGGGATGACTACTATCCCCAATGTACAAACTGTACCCCTTATACAAATGGCACACAGGAGAGATGCCATCATGCCCACGTGCACTTTTTATCATGTTTTTACCATTGGATGTATTTAATTCAATAGCAAATTAATTATTCAATTAGTTAATTCAAGGAGAAAAAGTGCAAAGTGGTTAATCACTGTGGCAGTGTTTAAATAGTGTTATGTAAATAAATGAAAAGAATAAAAGGGTCCATCAATCATATAGTTAAAACACATCATTGCTAGAAATTTTAGAAGTCAGTTTGCCTTTTCCACTATAGTTTTCTGGTTTCCTTTCTGAACTGCTATGAAGGCCTTGGAAAATTACAAAGACAGACAGAGCATCCTCTTGAAATGTCATGCTTCCATGGTTAAAATTAATTGTGACATTTATCATCCCTCACTCTTTTCTGATTCCAGTGTTATCTAATTATGATGTAATATGGTACAACAATCTTAAGGGCACGTTCTCTCCCCCGCTGCTCCCTCAGGTTAATGTAGTGGTGGTGGAAGAGTCTGGATTGACAGAATTAGCTATTTAAGTCCTCTGTTTCCCCACAGAATAGCTGTCTGGGAGAGGGAGAGGCAGAGGCAGTGGGGTAGCTATGATACTGGAATGAGACACAAGAGAGCTCAGTTCTCTTCCCAGCTCTGTCAAATTCCCTGTGTAACCCTGGTTAAAGCACGTAATCTCTCTGTGACCCCATTCATAACATGAAGGTAATTTTATCTCCTTTATCTCCCTTGTCTATTTAAAATATAAGCTCTTGGGGGCAGGGACTCTTTTATCCTATATGTATGTACAGCACCTAGCACAATGGGGCCCCATTTCAGCTGAGGCTCTCTAGGCACTACTGTAATACACCTAAATGACCTGGAATAGGTACAGCCCTGGTGGTTGTAGAAGCTGGCTTGTGTTGCTATACCAATGTGCCTGAACCCTGACCCGAAGGAACTACCTCCAGGGAAAAGAGTGTATCATAGTCTCCATGGCCAATGGGTTCTCACCTATCTGCAGGGATTGCTAATTATCGCTGCTTGTGATGGTAGTTTTTGTGAAGTGGATGTTTTTCCATGAGGAAATGGACTGAGCCCACAACACTCAAAGGATACCAAACAGCTACTGGGTGGCAACAACTTTCAGCTACTGCGCACCTCAGCTGTGTTTGAAACCAGAGGTGAAAGGCTTTGCTTTTACTCCAAAGCAATTCCAACCCTCCTGCAATTCAGGCTTCATCTCACAAGAGTATAATCCTTCCCTCTTAGGAGTTCTGCTCGGTCAGGTAAGCAACACACTGTACCAGAAACAGCATTATATACAGGGCCGGCTTTAGGCCGATTCCCCTGATTCTCCGGAATCGGACCCCGCGCCCACACCTAAGAGGGCCTCGCGCCATAAGCGCCTTTTTAATTTTTTTTTACTCACCCGGTGGCGGTCCACTCCGGGATCTTCGGCAGCGGGGGATCCTTCAGTGCCGCAGAAGACGCGGAGCGGACCCCCCATCGCCAAAGTGCCACCGAAGTCCCGGACTGCCGCCGGGTATTCGAATTGGGCCCCACGGGTCCTAAAGCCGGCCCTGATTATATAACACTTGTATTTAATTAAATGTTTCCTGTTAAAACAGTAATCAAAGATAATGTTGCAGAGCAAGTTACAGCTGTGGGGTCAACCTTCCCATCCTTCCACAGCAGTAACAAAGGAGTCACAGTGCCATTACACAGGGCAGAGCAGTAACACCAGAGTCCACCCATGAGAACAGCATCTCCTGCATGACATGGAGCAGTTCTCTGCAGTGATGCCTTGTGCACTGACTACTGGGTGGAGCATGGATGGCTGACAGAGTGGGCAAGGTGGGGTCAGCTGATACACCACTATGGATCCTCTGATCAATCCACCCAAGGAAGGGTCATGATGCAACCACAAAGGCAGCCCTAGACACAGTAGTGGCCATGGAGACACTCTTCACGGACCCAAGTACACGCCCCAGCTATTCAGACAGTGCACTGGTGACAGTATTTGGCCCTGAACTAGGCGTCACACCATCTAAAGGAGAAACCTTGGCCTCGTAACACAAATTATGGTAATAAATAACCACCCTAATATCTGTCGGAATCAGTATTGTGGCTGAAGGAATTTAAATATTTTGCACTTAACACAAAGAGTTAAACTCAGCAGGAGTTTGTGGCTTGACACAGTGGCTTTGCAGCTGTCTCATCTTTTAATGTGAGTGTATATATTTTTGTGGCCCCATATATTTTTCTGACATGACACCTGCTCCCAGTCTCCTAGTCAAGCTGTATCAAACCAAAGTGCTCTGAACCCAGCACATGACAAATGCTTCACACTACAAGTTAATGAAAGCACAGAGCCAGAGTGAACTCTGGGTTTAGTTCTTCCCAATGCTACCCCTCCTAAAATGTCTTCTGTGATCACATTCCTAACAGAACAGTTTTTCTAGGGTGGGATTTCCAAAAGCACACAACATTGGCCTAACTCTGCTCACGATCTAGAAGAAGCAAGCTAATTAACAAAATTACCAGTTGATCCTAAAGTTAGAGGATGCCGGGACTCTATGAACAAATATGTTGCTGGGTAGAATTATTCATTGCTCACAATCTGAGACTCTCTTCATCTCAAGCACCACAGGGGACAAACTGGCTCCTACAGTAACTTATACTTATACTGTACTTCTTCCTTTCCCACCGTTCAAACTACTAGTTTGCAGGGCCCCCGAGAATGGGTTCGGGCCCCGGTGAAAAATTTTTCAGGGGCCCCCCAGCAAGGGCGGACCGGCTAAACAGGGCCGACGAAGGGGGTGGGAAGCTGGGCCCGGGGCCCCCTTCCAGACCGTCGGGCCCCAGTAATTTGTACCAGCTTTCCCCCCCCCCTTGTCGGCCCTGCTAGTTTGCAGTTAGTTCCCTGTTTCTTTACAATACCAGCAAGACTATGTCCCTAAATATAATTTCTTATCTGTAAAACCTGCAAAGAATGTTTATGTTACTCACATTTATGATTATTTCTTTGAGGTTTTGCCCCCATAAATTGTAAACAATTAGCCAATAGCTGTGCATTTCTCATAGACTATTTTATGCTTAAAATATTCTCTATTTTCACTATTCCTTTGACTACAAAATAGATGGAAAAAATGCAGAGATGCTTGAATTGTGGGCTGAAGAAAAGAACCTCGTTGTGTAAAGACTGAGAGCATTTACTGCAATCTCTATCCTTACCAGAGCTGAAAACAAGGAATGACTCAAGTCTCCCAGGTGGTTTATGAGACCTATAAATTGGCACTGCAGTAAGGAAGCCAAACAAATCGCTACTCATTTTCTAGTGATTTTCTTCTCCTTTTTTCAGAGGTATCCTCTTAGTGCATCTTAAGCTTTAAATCCCTCCTTACGTTTCTCTCTATTGGTCTAGAAAGCAGTGCATGAAGGAAGGCAGAGGAGGGGTGAGATCACACAGTTGATTCTATCTATGTGGTCTGCATAGCCATGGACTTGAGGTGTGGGACTTGCTGTAGTCTTCTGACTTGGAGTCAGACTGTTTGCCAATGAAGGAATAAAAGTCAGCTTTCCAATTCAGATTGTTCCCTTTTAAAAAGACAGAAATAGTTGATGTAAACCAAAGGAAAACAAATCATACTGCTTTTTTAAAAAGTCTCTTTTAATGGGTTTTGGATGTACTGGTTCATTAAATACTCTGTTGATCTTTTGATGAGGTACAGAGTTTAATCACTGTGCAGTGTGTTTGCTCTACATTACATAATCTACTGTTTTTCATTTGCTTAGTTAGAAACAATCAGAGCCATTCTTTTAGACTAGCTATTTTGTCTTTCCTTCAAGTACAAAGGGCCGAATCCAAAGTCCATTGAAGGCCAAGGAAAGATTCTTATTGGGCATTGGATGAGGCCCAAACTGAGTCAACTCCTTGTAAAGAAAAGCACAAAAATGGAAACCAGGGAACCAAAAATTAAAACCTAGGCAAAGTGTCAAAGGTATCTGTCCTTCTCCTGAATCACAAAATTAAAGGCACAAAATTGGAGACTATATTTGATTTTTAAGCCCAATACGGAAGGTCCTTCCAATCTAATTACTAGGGCCCTTATTCTGATTTCACATTAGTTTTACAACACGGTAATTCCATTAATGTCAGGGGAGTTACTATGGATTTACACTGGTGTAAGAGCAGAATCTGGCTCTTTGCTTCTAGGATTCTGTGATTCACTACATTGTCCTAAGTCTCATTTCCACTAAGGCCCATTTACATTGCCAGTATTGTAAATGGGAATCAGACCCGCATATATTTAGGGCTCACCCAGTTATTGTTTATGGTGGAAATATCAGGTGCAATGAGCACCTGAAATACAGATGCGCTTGTTTGTTTGTTTGTTTTTTAAAAAGGGCACAAAAACTACAAATTCTAAGTGAACCAATAATTATTAAAACAAGAACTCCTGACAGGGAGTTGACATAGACTGATATTATACGGAATATCCTTTACAGATGATTTCTAAGAGCCAGTGCTGGGTGGTAATTGCAACCCAGGCAGCCGCAAAAAACGAAAGGTGGGTGCCAAGGGGAGTATAGAAGGGGTGAAGATCGTCTTTCACTGGTCGAGGACTCTTGACCACAGCATCAAACCTGTGAGCTCTTTGCCAAAGATGAGTGTGCTGTCACTGTAGAAGGACTGCCCCTCTCCTTCTGGAAGCAAGTTCTTCTCCTAGAAAAATCAGGAGCCCTTTGTTGGTACTCATAGAAGGAAAGGGAGGCCTCTGACTGGAGGCTGACTCAGTTCTGGTGTGCTTCCCTTTCTGTGATGGTGTGTAGAGAGCTAGAGGCATTGTCCTGCAGTCCGTCAGAGTGTGAGGTGCTTCATCAGTTCCTGAATTTAAAAGGTCATGGCCTTTGAAAGGCAGGTCTTCAATAGTGGTCTGATCCTCTTTTGGGATGACTGCAATCAAAATGTTCTTCTTGTAGTGACTGCTGTGGCCATAGACCTGGTTGCAGTGCCAGAGGCATCCAATGAGGCCTGCAGAGCTGTCTTCATCATTAACTGGCCTTCAGAAGCCACTGCCTTCAATTCATTTCTGATCTCTTGGACAGTTGTAAAACCTTGTCCCATTGCATAAATTCATATTTAGCCAGCACAATGTGACAATTGACTATACAAAACTGAAAAGTAGCAGATGAATAAACCTTCCTCACCAGCCGATCCATCTTCTTTGACTCCTTCTTCTTCTTCGTATGGCTGATGTAAATGTAAAGCAACAACTATAATTTCACATTTAGATGGTTAAGCCAGATAATTGCATCTAGAGTAGCAGAGCGTATTGTTGTGATGCCCCTTCATATTTGTGAATGGGGCATTGAGTTGTTATAGGTTCTTTACCCCTAGGAGCTTGTGAAAGTTAAATTTTTGTGAGCTGCTGTTACATTCAATGATCTAGGTACCATGTATGTACAAAAGTATTCCTATCCCTTAGGAGGAATTTTGTACTTCTGATTTGCCCTCTTAGGTTATGTCTACACTACAAAAGCTATACTGGGATAGCTATGCGGGCATAGCCCCATAGTGTAGACAGAGTCTATAGGCCCTATACCAGGGGTCGGCAACCTTTCAGAAGTGTTGTGCCGAGTCTTCATTTATTCACTCTAATTTAAGGTTTGACGTGCCAGTAATACATTTTAACATTTTTAGAAGGTCTCTTTCTATAAGTCTATAATATATAACTAAACTATTGTTGTATGTGAGGTAAATAAGGTTTTTAAAATGTTTAAGAAGCTCCATTTAAAATTAAATTAAAATGCAGAGCCCCCCAGACCGGTGGCCAGGATCCAGGCAGTGTGTGCCACTAAAAATCAGCTTGCATGCCACCTTCGGCACACGTGCCATAGGTTGCCTACCCCTGCCCTATACCAACCGAAGGAGTTTTTCTGTAGGAACACCACCTTCCCAAACAAAGTTAGTTATGTCGATGGAAGCCTTCTTATGTCAACATAGCTGTGTCTAAGCTAGGGTGTTGTCAGCATAGCTACATTGGTCAGGAGTGTTTTATTCATGCCCCTGACAGACGCAGTTATGCTCATATAATTTTTCAGTGTAGCCCAAACCTTGGATGTGGCCAAGATATATGCCATAAATCCTTAGCAGGTTCGAGAATGCCTTCATTTAACAGAAATGGCTGAACAACCCTGGGCTACTGGGTGCAGAATGTCAAACAATTTATGAGATCTCTCCTGGACAACCTCCAGTGGCATCTCTAGGGTGTTTGTCATCCTTTTAAAGAGATCCTGGAAGTCTCTGAAGTCCTCTATACTGGACATGTGTAGTGAAGACACAGCCTTATCAGGTGATGATGAGGATATGTCTAGAGAGGGATAGGCCGATCATTATATTCTTCCACAAGGTCTTCCTCCTCACTTTAATATGCTGGTAACCAGTTTACAGGAGTTTCTGTTGGGATGATTGATGATCCCTAGCAAGATTCTTAGAAGCAGTCAACTTTACTCTAAACCTCAATGAAGCTGAATAAGGAAGGAGCAGACGGAAGATGCTGAGGGTTCTACAGAGGCCAACATGTGCCGCATAAGAGAAGGGCATATGATACCACAAAGATAGAAACCAGGGAGAGTGAGACATCTCTGAAGCATTTGATCTGCAGCAATAGGGACTTCCTTGAAAGCCACTCTCAAGAATTAGTCTAGGTGAAGGTGGAGACCTCCTAGAAGAACTCCTATTACTATACAGAGATGAGGATGCCAATGAAATAAATTCCTCTAGTGGAGGAGCACATCCCTAAAATATAGAATGAAGAGCCTTTGATTTCACATGAGAGGTAGCCACCAGTATCGTCAAGGATAGACAGATATTTTCTTCTTCGGTAATGTAGGCTCCCGTGCCCAGAAGAGTTCTGGATACAGCAGACAAAGGAGAGATATCTGACAATGGGGACTCCAGTTCCAGAATAAGTGTAAGGGCCATACCAACAGTGGTACCATGATGACAAGTACCAGCGCTAGAGTCCCAGAAAAAGTCAAGTCCAGATGCAGTACTGACAACTAGGAGGTATACAGCATCGATGACAATGGAACCGAGGAAGTAATGCTGGTCACCGAAGGTGCAGGATGCAGTACACCGCTGAGGAACACAATCCCACAGTCTTAGGCCTTGGCTACACTTACCGGCAAGTTCGACGGCTGGAAATCGAACTTCTGGGTTCGACTTATCGCGTCTAGTCTGGACGCGATAAGTCGAACCCGGAAGTGCTCGCCGTCGACTGCGGTACTCCAGCTCGCCGAGAGGAGTACCGCGGAGTCGACGGGGGAGCCTGCCTGCCGAGTGTGGACCAAGGTAAGTTTGAACTAATTCGAAATAAGGTACTTCGAACTTCAGCTACGTTATTCACGTAGCTGAAGTTGCGTACCTTAGTTCGAATTAGGGGGGGTAGTGTAGACCAAGCCTTAGAAGACTCATGGTACTGTTGCAGTTTCAAAGTAGTCTGCCATCATTACAACGCTCAGCCTTCTTCTTGGTCAGTACTGGAGATGGTGATCAGTGCTGAGCCCTTCCTGGAGATCTTTGTTCTTTCCTGCCTAGGGCAGCAGGGGCCACTGACTTACCAGAAGAGCGCTGATGAGAAGGCTCAGAGTGTTTGCTAGCAGCATGAGGTCTCTTAGAACCAGCCAATTTCTTATTTCCCAGACTCATATCTCTTGTAGCCAGGGAAACTGACTTCAAAGCAGGCAGAGACCATTCCCAAGGGGGTACCTCAGAGTCAGACAGATTTTTTGTACCAAGAATCAATTTAAACGGGCATTGCAAGCCCTCTGTGTGTGCTTAGAAAAAGAAGTACAAGTGGCACACTTGCTAAGGATGTCAGACTTCCCATAACCGTTCACTAACAACACTATCTGAGCAACAGGGATGCAGGAGGACGTCACGGCACCACCTTGCTACAAGGGGCATGAGCAGGAACTGAATGGCAGTTGGGAATGCTCTGCCTTTTATAGACTGACTGTAGGGGGTATGAGGCTGTACCGTGCGCGTGTACAGACCCTGTGGGCTGAAGAATTCCAGGCATATGTGCACAAGGTGCTCATAGCTACAATGGGCAGGTGCGCGCACATCCCCTCTTCCCCCCCCACACAGACACAGAGTCATCCAAACATTTTCGAAATCAAACAAAAGACTCGATGTAGATTTGGGTTCAAATGCAGTGACAGATTCTTAGGTTGGTTCTTAGTTAATCTGAACGTACTCATTATCCTTCCCCATCATCTGAATTTCAATAGTGCCTAAGATCCCTAGTGATGGACCAGGACCGCCATTGTGCTAGGGGCTGTACAAACACAACAAAAAGGTTACATATCAATAACTGAAATGGGAAAGAAGCTCTCTCAAAGAGTTTGCTATACAGTACTGCTCAGCCAGAAAGGGACTAGAAGCCTAGAAGTGAACTTTCCGATTAGAAATGCTCTAGTGTTCTTTGCCTAACTCCCCACTTGCCTGTCTTTGATTGTACTGGAATAATCTAATTGGAAATTAAATCTTTCTACCTGGTACATTTGGTTTCTTTTATTGAATGAATACATGGAGATTTTCAATTCTACATTAAGGTCTTAGTTAAATAAATATGTGTCTTGATGACTTAATCCTTATTTGCATTTTTACACTTTGGCTGTTTTTCACTACTAATGTAATTATAAAGGATTCCTGCATCCGTTACTGTAAAGTATGCTTTCAAAAAGCTGGGAAGAACCAGAGAAACCCCTTCACTTAAGCAGATTTACCAGTTTCCAGAAAGAAAGATCTAATTATCTCAGTCAGAGAGCATGTCCCCGTGCCATTTGTGCCCTCTGCTTTTCCACGCCTCCATCCTCCCCAAATGGTCACTTTAGGACATTGGCAAGAAGAAACTATACTTTCCATTTCAATGTCGCAACTGAGCTACAGCCCCTGAACAGCAGCACTTCAGGTACAGGTATCCTTTAGAATGGGATTTGCAAGATAAAAGAAAATGCTTAAAATAAGCTGTTTCTTTACCGCCCTGGAAAAGAACATAAGGATTGAGATGTTCTTGCCCCTTTCACAACAGAAATAAACCTGCAGAAAAAAATCTAGACTCATATAGGAAAAAGCAAAGGTATTTTGTTACAAGAAAGTCTCATTCTCTGTTCACAGAGAAAACTGATATTCAACTGCAGTTCTCTCTGAGTGAAATTCACCTCCCTACCCCACCCTGCACAAAACCCTATTACATGGGCATTGTCCAGGAGCCTATCTAGGAATCCAGGGACAATTCAGCATACGGCCGGACTGATGCTGCTCTCAAGAGAATCAATGACAAATCTTTCAGTGATAAAACTTGACATCTGCAGGAACAGAATTGGGATCTGTATAAGCGCAATGCTGCTACAAAGAACATGGCTCGGCACTGCGTGACGTTCATCAATATTGCATTCTCTTGCTCACCATCAACTTGATAAAACATTTTACACTTTGGGAAAGATGCTCAGCTATTTCAAATGGTAATAACTCCCCTGACCATAATGGATCTGTGACAATTAGCACCCGCTCAGGATCTGCCCCCTTTTCTTACAGTGAACTGCTCGACTCAGTCACAAATGAACTGGGCAGCCACCGTTCCATAAAAGAGAGTGCCTTAAGAGCCTACATCAAATGCTTTTTGGGGCCTGATGCCTTGCCAATTGAAATCAACAGAAAAACCATTCAAGAGTCTGAAAAGCATGGAAGTCAATGGGCTTTGCATCAGGCCCTGTATTTATAATCTGTGCCTCCCACTAATTATCCTGAAATAGGTGACATTTTTCACCATTCTAGAAATATTGACAAATACGTTACGCTTAAAACAACAGCAAAATATTTTGTCTGGCTTCCAAGATCTCAACATTTTTGCCAGCTGAAATCCTGCCTGAAACAAACATCAGCTTGTTAAGAAATAATGAAAATAAATTGGGTTTTCAAAAAGAAATACAATTTTTCGTGGGAATTTAGTGCTTGTGAAAGTACTGACAACCCTGGAGACATAAGGGTCCTCTGCTTATTCACCAGACACGAGTTGTACAAGTTTCCCAGCCTAGTACCTGCTAACATTCAGGCCCGCGTTTTCCAGCGTGGCCTCTGAAACTGTGCCAACAAAATTGTGTTTACATTTGCATATGCACATTAGCTAAATAGCTGTGCAGCTTCGCAATTTACATATGCAAATGCATATTTGTGAAGATGGAGCATAGGAGGGGGAGTATGAACAATTGCAAGGGTGACACTTTGGAACACGCTCTTGAAAATTTGATTTTCATTGTTTTTTCTCAGGCAAGTTGATTTGATTTTGTGTCTTTTCCCTCAAGAGGCTCCATGATCCATAGCAGCTTGGGTCTGGTTGCTCTGAACATGTTTAATTGCGCTAATATATATTCTCCAATGACCGCTCTCTCCCTGCAGAACAGGAGTAACTCTTATTAACTTCAGTGGGAGCTATTCCTCTCCTGGGAAAGGCAAACAGGGCCACTGCTGCAGAACTGCTGCATACTCAAATGATAAGCAAATGCTCACTTACTTGAGTTCAAAATGAGGACATTAACTACACTGAAAATTCTTATCCAACCCCATTTATGTTAATTAATTTCCTTTAGTTCCAATGAGGTCTCACTATACACAATATATTTCATTTTCACCAGGCTGGGGCAGAGGTTAGGGTGTGGGCTCTGGGGTGGGGCAGAGGATGAGGGGATTGGGGTGCTGGAGGGGGCTTGGAGGTGGGGCTGAGGGGTTTGGAGTGTGGGAGGCGATATGGGCTCTCACTGGGGGTGCGGGCTCTCGGGTGGGGGTGGGGATGAGGGGTTTGGGGTATGGGAGGAGGCTCCGGGGTGGGTCTGAGGTGTTCAGGGTGCGGGAGGGTGTTCCTGGGTGGGGCAGTGGGTTGGCATGCGGGAGGGTGTGCAGGGTGTAGGCTCTGGGAGGGAGTTTGGGTGCTGGAGGGGGCTCAGAGCTGGGGCAGAGGGTTGGAGTGTGGGAGGGGGTGTGGGGTGTGGGCTCTGGGCAGCGCTGACCTCACTCGGCTCCTGGGAAGTGGCGACATGTCCCTCTGGCTCCTAGTGGAGATGCAGCCAGGGGGCTCCGTGTGTTGCCCTGCCCACAGGCGCTACCCCCGCAGCTCCCAGTAGCCACGGTTTCTGGCCAATGGAAGCTGCGAAGCCGGCACTCAGGTTGGCGCCTGCAGGCAGGGGCAGCGCACGGCGCTTCCCTGGCCGCCCCTTCACCTAGGAGCCAGACATTCCGGCCACTTCCCGGGAGCTGTGCGGAGCCAGGCAGGGAGCTGCCAACAGCAGTGCTGACCGGAGCTGCCAGGGTCTTTTTCGACCGTTTCAGTTGAAAACCAGATACCTTGCAACCATAAACCCAGAGCAGAATACTGATGTGCAACTTTTTCACTCATTCCAGACTTTCCTTGCAAATCTATAGATCTAACACTCCACAAATCCCATGGCAGCTGGACTACTGTGGGACATTGTGAGAGACGCCTGAGTCAAGATCATGGTCAGCATTTTTTGAGGTACACTCCCTGACCTAGTCCCCCAAGATTACTCCTCTCCTTTGGACGAATGCTTAGTGTGGGCTGTGGAGAGAGTGCAGTGCATGAGACTGTAGCTGGTTATGATAGAAGTTCACGTTACTACTGCTTCTGCACCATGAATCTGTGCATATTTCTGGGCTTAGAGGGAAGAGAGCCTGAAGGAGAATCTATATGAGCCCAATATGCTGGAAACATTATTTAAGTATATTTCTTCTATATGAAAATATCACTTTGGTAAATGGGACCCCGGGTGATCTGTTGTCCATGAAATTAATGCATGAACATTAATTAAAATTAATTAGACCTAGGAGCCACTTCATATATATAATTACAAGGTTTGAAACATTTTCAGAGAGCAACAACTGCCTCACATGAGCCCAGGGCTGGCTCCATGCACCAGCTTGTCAAGCAGGTGCTTGGGGCGGCTGCTCTGGAGAGGGGCGGCACATCCAGGTATTCGGCGGCAATTCGGCGGACAGTCCCTCACTCCGCCTGGGAGCGAAGGACCTCCCGCCGAATTGCCGCCGCAGATCGCGATCGCAATTGCGATCGCGGCTTTTATTTTGTTTTGTTTTGGCTGCTTGGGGCGGCCAAAACTCTGGAGCCGGCCCTGCATGAGCCACATTCCCAACTCTTTAAACAGTTACGCCTCCCCCTACGCACCTGGCACGTTACCTCCCCTGAGAGCCACAGCAGACGCTAGAAATGTAACCATCAACATGTATACTTAAATGACAGATCGCCTTGAACATTATTCATAGTGTCCCACTCTGGATTAAAATCCAAGATGGTGACAGCAAAGAGAGCAACAGACCCTGCTCATTTCTCTTTTGTAACTTACACTTGTACCTGAATTTCAATTTGCAACTGTCAAACATACAATTCCCATGAGACAGTCTCTCAATCTGTATATGCAGGGTTATGTCTTTCCTCCAGTTAGCTCAGGTTCATACTTGTGGTGCCCCTAATGCCCCTCTCTTCTACACACACAAACCTCTCACCTGAGTTTGATGGTGCTTTCAACCTGACCTAGCTGGCACAGTTGGGGGGTGTGGATCAGACCCTGGGTTCTACTTTCACTCGGGACGATAACCCACCACATTTTGCTATGAGGAAGCAGGCTAAATCACTCAAATGCTGATAATCCCCCAATGCCTTCCCACCATTCCCCCTGTGTGCCCAGAAGGACAGACAAGTTCTCCCACAATTCACTGGAAAAGAATCACACAGTGATTACTGCCGCACAGTGAAACATGGGATGTGCCGTATGACACACCTAGGGAGTGCAGCACCAGTGAGCACATAGTAACTCAGGTAGGGCTTTGCTGTGTGGCTGCACGCACCCAGGCTAATCCGGGAGCTGAACACCCTGGTTAACTCTGCAGTGAAGACACCCCCACAGCTAATTAGGAAGCTTAGTCACGTCGTTCTTCCAACACTTTTGGGGAAAATATTGGCAAGAGAATTGAGAGGCAAAGAGCCTGACATGATTATTATTTCCTTGGCTGCCTGTCTCCTGCCAGTCTTGGGTTTCACAAACAAGGCCTTGGCTCAGTGACTAAGGGCAATTACCCTACAGATTTACTAAAAGCTCAGAGATGAGGTATGTGCGTGATATCAAGAAAGGACCCTTAAGGCATGTGCGCTGCCTTGCTGGGTGCAAAAAACTCTCACTAATGTCAACGAGACTTCCACCCAGATCAAGGGCCCTTTTTCTGAGAATGCTTTCAGCAGCACTTAGCAATCCTCAGCCACACTGGGTGGTCATTCTAGGGGTAGCAGTGGAAGCAGAAATGTCTTATTGTCTAACAGATTTATTGTTTATTCATGCTGTAAAAGGGCATCCAACAGAGGGAAGCTTGTTCTCAGGTCTCTATGTCCAGAATCACACGCATCTTTGCTTCTCGGTTACGCTATTGGAAAACCTGAAAGGCAGGGGGAACAATAACCTGCAGTTTTACTGCAGTCCAAAAATCTAAAAAAGAGACAAGAGGAAGGCCTGGAAAACTGACGGGAAAGAGACCATTTGCAAAGCATGCATGCATCTATATTTACAGTAAACTTGGCACAATGAGTGAGTACTGGAATTTTCTTCTCTAGGGAATGTACTGAGCAATAATTGTGCCATGACATTCTGATCTTATAAAAAGAGTGGGGTCATATCACGTCCACCCATTGATCTCTGGCAAACAAAAGCACACAGGAAACACCCACTTAAAGAAAAACTAGCTTTTTATAAGCTACACATATATACATGCACACACTTGTGAACATGTCTGTACACAGACACACACACAAGCCCTCATATCGTTATAACTGTAAGCAAGTATCTGTAGATATTTTGTGCTACAAAATCTTTAAAAAAGAAAAAAGAAAGAAAAGCAAGCAAACAAGCATAGAATTTTGAATATTCTACGATGTGGTATTTCTCCCCTGCCAAACCTTTTCCCACCATATTTACTTCCGGCTCAAAAATTAAATTAATCAGTTTCTACTCTAGTTAGTTTCAGAAGTGTGTGTGCATGTGGGGGAGAGCAGATAATTAAGCAAGAGGAATCTGAAATGGAGGTGGCTGATCCTGCAGTCCTCATCCTCAATGGGAGCTTTGCCTGAACTAAGACTGGAAGATCAGGTCTCAGATGGGTATTGGGGAACAATGGAGTGGCCTAGGCTTACAAGGATCTAGGGCCTAGGCTTACATGGATCATGTTGTTGGTTCAGTTGGTTTTATATTTGCACTCTGATTATTAAATTTTGCTGTAATTTTGTTGTAATTCTAATATCTTTAGTAAAGATTTTTAAAAAGAAAATCTGGGCATCTCAGGCCCAGAGGTGCTGCGGAGCAACCTGAGCTAATTCATCTGAGACGTATGACCACTCCTAAATCACACCTGACTGGTGACAGCAGCACTCACCGTCACAGTACTGAGCCTTTCGAATGGGCATTTGCATGCTTTCCCTGCAAGTTCCCATTTGCACAGGCAGTTACCTGATTTGTGTAGCCATTTGGGCTTCTGTGAATAGCTCTATTTTTCTGAAGGTGCACCTGTCGCCCTCAGCTCTGAAGACCTGACATTCCCATAGGTAGTAAATGGCTTTCTTATTGGGTTTTCAATGAGAGGGAAAATATGAGCCTGGGGCACGGGAGAGGGAAGGAGTAAGAAAATTGCACAGAATGGAAGAAGAAGAGAACGTCCAAGAAACAAACAAACAAATGATACAATATGATGGATAAACAAATTCAGAAAGTGGGGACAGGTTTGTTGATAAATGTTATAGTCAACTGCTTGACCACATTTTGGTTTTCTATGAAATATATTCCAGAGACCAAATAATCAACATCAGTCAGGTCTACAGTACAGGACAAAGGTTCAATTTGATACCAGTCTCCAGGAAGTCGTCTCACGCACAGTTGTTACAATCACCTTACGCAGAAAGTGTGCTCCTAAAGTCATCTTTTTATACCCTACCTGTTTACAAAGAAAAGATACTGTACATATCATCTGAAACAAGATTTAATCAGTCAGCTTTCTACCTAGTACCATGGTATACCCTTTATCTCTTTATTCTGAACACATGCATTCCAGGTATCAAAGGGCATGAAGGCATCTCCTAGGTATGTTCTAGGGTGGAACAATCATATGTCTTTTGGGACGTTCCAGTATTGGCCTGTGAGAATAACTCCCTATCTGTTGCTATGGTAAAATACTCATAAGTCCTGATCCTGACAGCTTTCCTATCTATTTAAGCCAAAGTTTGCCTCAGCTGATACAAGGTATTATGGGATACTTAGCACAGGAGAACAGGATTACAGTAAATGTATAGGCCAATTTAGGCTATATAAGTGCTATAACATTTGTGCTTAATGCAGACTAATATATATATCGGGGTGGCCAAACTTATGGACCGTCTGAGCTGCATATGATAATCTTCAGAAGTTCGAGAGCTGGGGTGTGCCTGCCCGGGACATATGTATTATCTTCACTATATATATATAGATAAATAGATATGACAGCAATATTGTTCAACAGGTTTGAAAAAATACCCATGCCATCAAATGTATTTTTCTGAACACGAGACAGGCAGACAGTGGAAGGAAACATAGGAATTGCCTGGCTGGATCACACCCGTGGTTCAAGGAGGTCAGTATGCTTTCTCTGACAATGACCAGTACAATCTGCTTCACAGGAAGAAGGTGCAAAAAGCTCTGCAGAGGATGGGTGGAACTGGCAGCCTACCAAGTCTTTATCTAATGCCATTTATCTAATGCCATCCACAAGCCATCAGTCAAGGCCATTTTCCTGATGAGAGCAAGCACTTCCTATACCTAAGGTAGCCCTTGCACTCATTGGGGTTAGAGCTTCAACCAGGAGTTGAGTCACTGAGCAGTGAGTGAAAGAGACTGCGAGGGGTGGTGAATGCAGAGCACTGTCTGATCCTGGTAATTCACTTAGGCATGTATAAATAGAGATGGTTTTGACACATGCTTTGGGAGGTGCTATGGATCTGAGTTGTTTCAAATCTGCTCTAAAGACTATATCATTTAAAAAGCATACAATGAGTCTATTCATCTTTGAGGTTTTATTCTCTCTCTTTTGTTCCATGGGGTTCTTTAACAGCTTTCATGTTTTGGTTTAAAGTGTCTAGAGTAGTGTGGTAAAATTACTGTTATTCAGCCAAATACTAAACTACGCTGCTCTTCTCATGGCTAGCTTTCCAGTAAATTATAAACTCCCATTCTCAGATACACTGTGTGAGTTTAGTTGTGGTCAGTAAAGTCAAGTCATATAGTATTCAGCAGCTATGGAGGGCCTGGTGTTCATTTACAGTAAGCCCTCTTTACCCTGCCAGCACAAGTATAAAGAGGCCTTAGAGTACATGAGCATCAGGCATTAAATTTGTGCCTACTAGTAGAAAGGCCACTGGAAAAGGACTCAGGAGACCTGGGTTCTACTCCTGGCACTGCCACAGGCCTGCTGGGTGACCTTAGCAAATCACTTCCCCTCTCTATGCCTCAGTTTCTCCTCCCACTGTTTGTCTTGGGATTTTTAGAAAAAGAGCACTTTATAGACTACATTCTCTCGCTTGAGTTTCAGACAGAGGGCACTGTCAGCAGCGTGACAGTGTGCTGCAGACACAGCTTGCTTTCATCCTGCCAATGCAATACAAGAAGGCATTAAGGTAGTTAGTTGGTTGGGCATATTAAAAAGATCAGCTGATGGAAAAAATGTCTTTTGTAAAGACAAAAGGTAGGTAGACAGATGGGCAAGAAACCCTTCCAGAAGGTCTAGGTTATGCAACCCAAGCTGCTACTTGCAAGAGATCTGTGACGAGACGCTAAATGCTAATGTTTTATATCTGTAAAGCCTGAAGCTGCAGCAATGGAAGCAGTCTTGTGTATATTTTCTTTTTCACTGACGGCAGGCAATCTGAAGCACTGCCCTGCCAGTGACCTCAACTATGACCCAAAGGGACTGTCTCTGGTTCAAAGATGATTTATGCACTATGTTAGCTGAGTTGGATGAATAGGCAGTATTCTGACTGTAGAACACTTATCAGTTGGGATTCCCTTAAAACTCAGGTCTGACATGACTGGGTCAGTAACCATGCACTTTTGTTCCTATATCCTTGAATAGAAATGTCTCTTTGCATCCTTCAGTGGTTCTCACAAATCAGGTCGATTTTTATGGCTTGCTAATTATTACTGCTAGACTTCTGCTGGCTTTCAGGGTGAGACACAGAGTTTTCTTGAAGGCTCTGGGCACAAAACTTGCAAAATTAATCACCATCTAGCTGCAAAACCCAGCTGTGGCAATCACTTAAGCATAAGCATGCAAATCAGTCCAGTGTTCAACTTTATTCACTTACAAAAGAAAATATTTGCTATTCTTTTTGTTGATCAGGAACATTAAGAACAAACATAAATGTAAAAACATATTATTAGTATTCTTAATATTAATTGACGTATGCCCACAAAAGATTATGTTAAAAGAACATTATTCAGGTTTCAAAGTCAGGCACTCAAAAATTAGGAAATGCTAGAATTCAGGCTGCCTGTGAAACCTTACTTTAGCCACATCGTGTGTATGTAATTACTCCTGGGGGAATTTTGTGCCACTGCGCAAGCACAGAATTTATGTCCCCCACAGATTTCTTTGCTTCCCTGCAGAAAAAATGACTTTCTGATGGGGAAGCAAAGGGAAGCCACAAGAGCAATCATGCGACCCTCCCCAGCAGTATGTTTCCAGTTCCCAGGGGATCCAAAAGAGGTAAATCACCGCGGGGCAGGGGGCAGGACTGGGAAAGAACTGGCTGGTAGCTCCTACCCTTGCGCTGGGCTCAGCTGCTAGTCCCAGCTGGGCTGGGAGGACAGGACTTCCTCTTCCCCTGCACGGCATTGGGGGTTGGGTCAGACCCACCCCCAGATTTCTCCCCAGCTGCAGGAAGCTCTGTAAACTCCCCCCCACACACACTTCCTGCACCCATTGTTCCTCAGTTGCAGGGGAAGGGAACTCTGTACAGGGAGCTGCTCCCCCATCCACCCAACCCCCATGCATCCAGAGCCCCTCATACCCAAACCCTCCCGCCAAGCCTCACCCCACCCCCGCACTCAGGACCCCCTCAATGAGCCCCACTCCACCTGCACCTGGACCACCCTCACCTGGATCCCCACCCCAGCAAGCCCCATTCCCCAGCTTCTGGACCACCCACTGAACCCCCAACACCCAGACCCTCCTGCCAAGCTCTATCCCCCCACACCCAGCCCCCCCCTGCTGAGCCCCAACCACCTTCACATGGACTCCCCTGCTGAGTCCCATTACTGTTGCACCCAGAACCCCCCAACAAGCCTCTGTGCATCCAGATCTCCCCCAGCACCCGGATCCCCCACTGAGCTGCCTGCACCCAGATTGTCCCACACAGAACCCTCTCAAACCACACCTGGATCCCCCCACACTAAGCCCCTCCACACTTGGATCCTGCCTTGCTGAGCCTGCCTGCCCACACCTGGTGCACTTGGCATGGAGGGGCAGGGCCCTGGGGTGTTCTGGGGCAGGGCTGGTCCCTGAGCGGTGTCAGGGTTGGGTGCAACCTCACCGCTGAGTCTGTGTGCCGGGAGGGAGCTGCACAGTGATCTCCCACCTCTGTGCAGCCAGTGGCCTGTGCTCTGTACTGCCATGCTGGAACCTCCACATTTATTTGATAAATAAAATTTGCAGAATTTTAAAATATTGTGGGCAGAATTTTTAATTTTTTGGCACAGATTCCCCTCAGGAGTAATAGTATGTATTACGATGCAGTCTTTAATTGCGTGGTCACATACTCTTTTTCCCACAGACCCCCCTGTCTCATTCAGTGCATCGGATGGACAGTGTTCACTTAATGAGCAGCTATTCAATATTTTGTTTTCTCATCATTGTTCCTTGTTTGGCCCCAGGCCTTACTTCCTTCACACTTTCCGAATCCAGCAGAAAGAATGATTAATTTCCTCACGGGCTTTTCAACTTCACCTACAAGGACGCTTACAACTATAATATCTGAGTGCTTCACAAACACTAAATAATTTATCTTCACAACACCCATGTGAGATGAGAGGATGATACTATCAACATGTGAGGAGCTGAGGCATGGAAAGATTAAAGTCAAAGTATCCACTTATTTTGGGTACCCAATGTGAGACACCTAGGACTTGATTTTTCAGAGTACTTAGCATTATATGGCACTTCGAAAGTTTAAGCACAGCTCCTATCGACTTCACCTGCAGATGTGAGTGCTCAGTTTTGCAAACCAGGGACTCAAATTGTGTGTTCAGAAAAGGCAGGGCACACAATTAGTGACCAGCTGTGAAAAGTTTGGTCTACATGACTTCCCAGTACCACACAGGCAACCTTAATTCTGGCATTTCCGAACTTTTGAGCACTTGACTTTGAACCTTAATAATGTACTTTTATTGTTATTTGTGGTGTGTAATTTTCTATTAAAAAAGCAAACTGAAAAAACAGAACAATTCCATCACGTGTTATCATATGATGCCCACACATGTCATCAGAAGGGTTGGAATCTGTAGATCCACCACACAGATCTCTGCAAACTGAGACACCAGTAAATGATAACAATAATAGGCTGCCATCCTCACTGTGGTCGAGCATTGGGGAGGGAGGGACACACTTTGCTGGTGGGTTTCACAGACATTTGCTGACAGCAGAGGAATGGTGGGACTTGGGGATCTTGGGTGCTAAGCGTGGCTCTGGAGGGGAATGCGCTCTAGTGGGCACAGACTCTTCTTCCCATCTTCCTCAAGCCTGACCCATTCTGCACCCTGCCATCAAACCTGTCCCTGTCCTAGTCCTGTCTCTTTCCCATCCCTCTACCTCCTTGCCCCACTCCCAGTCTCGTTGCATACCCAGTCCCAGTCTCCACTCCTCAGGCTTCTCCTCCCAGTCCCAATCTCCTTGCCCAGCTACTCCTAGTATACCCATCTAGGTTTGCTGTCCAAGTCCCAATCTCCCTCCCTCCCAACTCCCAGTGTCATCCCCCTCCCAGTCTCCTTGTCCTGCCAGTCCCAGTTCCCATCTCCTGGTCCCTTGTCTAAGCTGTGTCTCCCTCCCCTCATCTCCCAGGCTCCCCCATCCTTTCCCTGGTTCCTTGTCCCAATCTTTTTACCCAGCCCGTCCAAGTTCTCCCCCTGCAACCAGCTCCTTGTTAGATCTGTCCCCCCTTAGTTCCAATCCCCAGGCTTCATCCATCTCAGTGCTCCCCCACAAACTAACTGGCTCCCAGTCCCCTCCCTGTTTCCCTCATCAGCTTCTGGTCCTAATCTTTACTCCCCTCTCCCCCAACCAGACCCAGTCTCCCCCTCCTCAGTGACAGATTTCCCTAGCCTCGTTCTCAGAAACAGCTGGATTGATTTTTTTTAAATTTCATTAAAAATAATCTGAGGCAGACACTGGTATGGAAAATTTCAGCCCAAAAGTTAAAGTTGGGCAAATTTATAAGCAACTGAAAACAGGTTCTTCTAATAGGAAGTGTCGGGCAACCTTAAAAATAGGCGGGGGCTATTGGGCCACTTACAAAGCGACGTTAAGTTCATGGAAAGTATTTGAATAGATGAGTATGTTATGTTTGGAAAAGCATGAAAAGGCAGAATGAAAGAGAGAGAGATACAGTATTTTTATTTCATGAATAATTATAGAGGGTAAATGTTTTGCCACATTCCAACAAGATCTTTGGAACCACGGTGACTACTAGCAGTGCTCTGGAAGTCATATTGCAGACCAGAGTCTATCAGTATGATGTGAAATGGAAGGTGTAAAGAACTCTAGGAAGACTTCTTCTGTATTAGAGGTGGAAGATCAAGATGAATGCCCATGAATTTTTTCACTTTTATATTCAGGATATGATCCATCTTCCAGGGATGCATTGGTTCAAGTCCAGGGGAATGTTTTAAATAGTGACCAAGATTCCATAGCAGGCTCTCAGCAGAGGTGACCCAGCTGATGTGCTGTACAACCGTTAGCAGTTTTAAATATTCTGCCGTTCAGTTTTACTGAATGCCTCCTTTTCCTTGTATTGTGAGAAAGGGCGATTAGAAGTTTCCCGTCTACCATTTTTATATCTTTATCTTATCACCTCTTACTCCTCTCCTCTCGAAAGAGGCCCAGTCTTTAAATGTTCTCTTCACATGGAAGTTTAATAACGCGGATGAGAATCCCACAAGGATAAAAAAAGGCAGGTGCACCCCTACTTGCAAATCTCAGATGGAGGATATGCAGCCTCTGCTTTGCACTGGAGCACTGATAACTGTAGCAGGCCTGACAACTCTTCACTCTGGGTAATACTTCACTTGTCTGAGCCCAACCATAACTGAGTCCCTCAGACGTGATCTTTGCTCACGCTGGAGTTCATTCCTAAGCAATAGAGTAGACACTGTGATATCTCCTCCTCCTTTCTCTAGAAGGTCCTGTGTTGCTCAAACCCGGACCTTCCCCTCATTTCTGATGAAAGGGAGACCTGGGGGGTGAGGCTCATAGATAGTAGTTCCCTCTGGATTGTGGAGTGTTGGGACGCTCTTGCTCTTCTCTGTCCAGACCTAGGCAGCTTGGCTGTCCCTGCTCCCTGGTGGCTGATGGATGGTTGGGACAGGTACTCCGGCTCCTTTCCCCTCCCATTGCCTTCTGCTGGAGGAACTGTTCTGGTGAGGGCTAGCTAGGTATGAAGGCCCTTGTGAAGCTGGGTGCTTTGGTATGTCTATGCTCCTTTCACAGGGAGGAAAATGTGATTCACCTCTATCCTGTCCTACACAGAGCAATCACAGGCTGCATCCACTCCAGCTGCTACAGCAGTCAACTCCCTCTCTTCCCTGTAGCCAATGATTTCAGGTGATGTTATGATCAATCAATATGTTATATTACATATATTCACTGTATGTTTATCAGAGTTGATTCACAGAATTATAAAAGTATAACATTGATCAGTATTTAGAGAAACTATGTAATGGACATAAGTAAAACAAGCTGAAATGCAAAAATCTGTAGGGTGAGGCCTGCAAGACTTTAGCTTAGTTATTTTAGGCCTTGGAGACAAGAAATGATGGCGCATGTCAATAACCAAGAATTAACCCAATGGGAAAGAGGTACCAACCAGTAATATTGTGAAAGTATAGCTGGAAAGATTAAATTTAAATTATAAAATACTGTAACGACAAATATTGTCTCTAACACGTGCCCTAACCGCAGGATAAAGGTGGTACGTCAATGTTCATAAGAACCTACCCGGCCTATAAAATTCAGGGTTTCTTGTGTTTCCAGGGCACACAAACCAATAAGAAAGAGAGGGTTGACACTTTTGTGTACATGCACAGAATGTAGGTATAGACAGACTCACAGTATAAAAAAGGGTGCCCAGAACAGGAAGATTGAGCTTCTGGAGGGAAACTCCAGCAGGAGCCACTCCCGTATTGATGATCAATCCATAAGAGGGCAAACAGACTTTAACACCATTTCAAAGGATGTGAGAATGTCTGTAGGTATAACTGGTGCATTGTATTTATCTTTAGGAATTGTATATGCTGTGACATTCATAGCTTTCTTGGTAACTTTAATAAAACTACTAAAAATAGATGCTCTGATAATTATGTGTGTTATTTGCCCATGGTTTTATGTGTTCCTATTAACTCTAGATCCAGAACAAACCGAGATAACTCTGTTGAACTTGAGACTGTAGCTGCCAGAGCTGAACTCACTAAAGTATGATTAACATTAAATAGAATAAAAGGCTACAGATTTGGTGCCCAACAGCAGGACCATAGAGAACACATGAAACCAATAAGAAACAAAGGTTTGAGGGGAAAAAAGATATATATAGGTCAAAAGTTATAATGAACTAAAAGAGAGAGTTCCTGCTTATGCTTGCTTGCATTTTATGTTGTTTTGTTTGTGTGTCTGTGTCATGTTGTAAGAATTGAGCTCAGGGGAAAGAAATAGGAAGACCACAGTTGTGTAAAAGGATCCAAGCACTCACATACAGGTAGAAACCCTATCAGGCATGGCAGAGTGAGTCAGACGGTTCACCGTCATCTGTCAGTAATAAGCTCCCCAAATTTGTTAATAAGCTCCTTGAATTTTAGACTCCTCTGGACAGGGACACTTTGTGGGGTTACCATGGTCACCGCCTCTCCTCTCGGTGTACTCCAGCTGTAAAACAGCTGAAGGAGAAGTAAGCACCATAAGCCCTTCTCAAATTGAGAAATCACTATAAGATATTTATCAGGAGCAAGTCAGGGATGCCTTCTATTATTTTTCTAAGGAAAGTATGGAACAGAATAAATTATCCATTCAGACGTGTTTTAACAGACCCACAAACGTCCCTGGAGGCCTTTGTGCAAGACTACATCAAAATCCATGGGGGAGGATTAGCTAGAAGACCAAGCAGTGGCATCCTGTGGGCCCATAGAGATCCTTGGAATTTAATGTGTTCCCTCTTTGAGAAGTAAAAGGAAAAAATCTCAAGAGATGAAAGAAATAGCCATGGATCATGTATACATTGCATGTAATATCCTGGGGAGAAGATTTAAGAGGAAGGTTGAGCAACTGGAAGAGGCGAGACAAGTCTTGTCCAGAGAGCAGGAAACTAACAACACATTGAGAGAACAGCTTAGCAGGACAAGAGAGATAAATTCCATACTCCTTGATCAAAGGACAGTTTGGCAAGAGACCTAAGCTACAGCAAGTAACAATTACAAAAGGCTGGTTATGAAATTCTGATGTGGAGAGATAGAGCAATGGGGCAGGGACTTTCATTTGGGCAAGAAGTGAGAATAGCAGAGCTAGCTCACAGAACACAGGCATTAGAACAAACTTGTGACATTCTGGAGAATATGTATTGTCAGACGAATGTGAGAATAAGCAGATACCTCAAGTAGACGAGGAGGATAATTGTATGGAGATGGAGTTGCCACATGTGTATGTTGTAATTATAATTCCAGATATTCCAGTAGCTATGGTGGGACCTGGGGAAGAACTACCCACAAGTGGAGGTCGAATCTCACCCCCACTTACCAGATTGAGAGCTAAACTCAAACAAGCACAACAGAAAACTGAACGATCTGGAGGGTTAGGAATAGAGGAAGTATCAGACACAGACCCAGAAAATTGGGGGGAAGAGAATGAGAAATGTAAAGACGCTGACAGTAGTGAAGCAAGGAAAAAGCAAGTCGTAGACTGTCTCGATGGAAGCTTTGGTAAGAAATTAAATATTGCAGGTTTAAGACAAGAAATGAAATGAGCAGCAATGAGTAGCTGTTGTGAGAGTGAGATGAAAGAGGGACAAAGAATAACTAAGCCAGACATGTCACAAACCCATCCGCAATTGTGCAGTTTCTTACAAGAAACTATAGAAGTTGCTGTGAAGGCCTGTAAGAAGGCAATCTTAAATATCAGTAGCTCTCAGGAAAGACGGAAGTCTTTTATTTGCCTGGGTTCTTTCCATAGAATCCCACCACAGGCTTCTTTTTGGGCTAACAAATCAGCATGATGATTTTCCTGAGCATATGGCCAGGTTTTACTATGAGCTTGCACCGTCTGAATTATGGGTTGCTGTTCTGGAGAGGAGCAAGTTGCAGCTGTGTTGGTCCAGGGATATTAGAGAGACAAAGTGGGTGAGGCAATACCTTTTACCGGAGCCGAGCATCATGATTTTCTGCCCAATTTACAGACGGTGCAAAATTCGTCTTACAGTTTCCTTACCTGTTTTCGGTATTATCTTAGCCTAAGTTTAAGCTTGGGGAGGTTTTCAGAGGAAACAGAGCTGGAGGGTGGCAGGACATTTTTCTATCATGGCCTTGTGCGGAACCCTACACTAAGCATATTGCTACACCATTCAGAATGAAGGAAAGTACATATACACACATGTGGTCTCCATAGCTGTTTCTCAGGTAGGTCGATTCAAACTATATAATGTATAGCACTAAACATAAGGGTGAATGAAAATGTAAAGCTCCTGTTTTTGAAGCAGCGTGGACATAAAAGTTCATTCCACGCAAGCTGAGCACTTCCAATTTGGGTTTAGGATTTAAATTGGTGCTTTGTGAGAGTTCTGTGAAAATGTTCCAAGAGCTAGAAGTTTTGTCTTGAAGTGATTCCTTATTATTCCTTTAAAAAGTCACCTCATTTGATGCAGGCGGGCCAGAACTCTGCAGCCATCATCACATTTCAGGCTTCTTTTGGTTCAGAGCAATTTATGAAGATTTTCATTGGGCAGAATGGGAAGTGACATGCGTTTCAGATAGAGAAATGAAAATCCTCTGCCAAGCTCAGGGTAACCAAAAACGTAAAACCCACACCTTCCAGACTTGACATAAAACATCTGTTTTATTAGGGGATTGAGGTTTCTTGGGAAGTCATAAAAGACATAGTTGGGTTTCATATGTCAACCATCCAAATGCTTTTGCTTTGAAGGCTGTAAGGCTGGCTGTACAGACTTTAAAAGTAGACATGCCGCACAGCCAGGACCACAGTGTTGTTTAGTGAGAGTGGGCCAGGCCCAGTTGCAGCTTCCTAAATGAGAAAAGAGATATTTTCCGTTTCCATCACAAAGAAAAAGTGCCCAACCAACTAGTTTTTATAGAGGGATTCTTTCCAGTGACACAAGACACCACATCTTGGATGTACAAAGATCTCTAGAAAAGAACTACTGTACAATACACATGACAAGTGCCTCATTATTTTTATTAGTTGCTAAGTGCCCATCTCTGCAGATCAATGGGGATAGCATCCCCCCACAAGGCCCAAATTGACAGCTAAGGAGAAAACTGAAATAGGCGAGTGAGGACAGAGCAATTCCCATTTAAAATTTTGTTAAAAAACAAAGAGTTCCTCTTTAGCAGAAGGGTCTAAAAAGCCCATGTGTCGCTGCAGAGGCGGAACAGAACAGGTGGAGGTTTTCAGGAGGGTTGGATCTCTCCTCCCTCGCCACTGACTGACAGGTCTGGTTCTGCCTTATGAGCCACAAACAGATGACCCATAGTAATGGATTACCCGTGGTAATGGATCTGGGGTCTTGCTGCACAGAAGAAAAGTGATGTGTTTGCTATGCAGGAGCCCAAGCAGGTGTGGGGAGCTATATTCCTTGAATTCAAGACAGGTGTTGTCCCTTCCCATTCCCTAACCAGCTGTACTCTTTCACACCTTCTATCCTAATATCTTTGTAAATCCCATTTGTGGTCATTTTCTGAAGATGTAGGCTTTGTCTTCACTGCTCAAAAGGGTGGGTTTTCACTGCAGAATAACTAACATGTTTAACCTCAGTGTTTAACCCCTTCCCTCTAAGCATAGAGCACAGAATGACATTTAACACATTTATATTATGTGCCGCATAAACAGACAAGTTGAAATGCATGTAATCTCCTAAATGCCATGTGCAATACTCATACGTAACTATTAGTTTTGATGAATGCCCATATTCTCAAGTAGCGAACACAAATACCTCCCTCCCAACTCCCAGTGGCTTCCCCCTCCCAGTCTCCTTGTCCTGTACCTTTGCATAAAGTTGCCTATACTAGCAATTAAAAGACATGACATAACCTACTGTATGCTGTACCTGTAGTGCCAGGATCCATCGAGAAGAAAAGACTTAAGCAGCACATAGTTTTATTTTTAATCACGCTCTTTAAAAAAGTGTGACCGTAAGACCTGGTGAAGAGATCATCAAGATTTTCTGCATTCAGTAACACTTTATCCCATTTTCGTTTTCTCATCATCTCTGTACCAGAGACACTTAAAATAACTAACAACACTGACTTAACACCTGCTTTAAACATATTGAAAAAGACCAATTTTCTGTTGGATCCAGCACTTTTAAGTTATGTTGGTTACCATGAGAACTTGATTAAAATGCCACCCAGATGCTTGCAGAGAAAAAAACAACAACAAACAACAAAAATTCACTTTTAACCTTTAAGGAAAAGCCAGTGATAGTACACTTGCTACATTGCAGTATTTTCATAAGCTCCAAAACATTCCACAGTAACAGGCAGTAGAAATGCCCAGACAGATTTATTTTGCTGAATACCTTCTTTTGGAAAATATTTAGCTGACAGAACAGCTTTCATCCAATACTGTCACACAATATTCCATTTATGAGGCATATTCACAGACACACACGTTCCATGGAGGATCTGGTTTGAAAACAAAAGGGCTATTGCTCATGCTAATGGTGTTCTCAAATCTGACAGCCAGTCAGAACGGCACATGTATATTTTTGGTGATGCAACAGATATGTCATAGGTCTGATGCATTCTGGTTTCTATTCTATTGGCTAATTTTTGAATGTTGGGGTTTTTTTTTGTTTTTTAAATTGTATTTTAAATTAAATGTTTTTTAAATTATTGTATTTATTAGTGAACTTTTTTTTAATTTACACTCTGATGGTCTACGAAATAATGGGAATCCTTTAAATTAGGCAAGATTATAAATTATGCAGCTAGGAGACCATTTTTAACACTTCCACCGTCAGTCTTCTTGGAATGTAGTAAACTCCAGGGCCAGATTTTCCACTGGGGTAAATCAATGCAGCACTAGTGAAGACAATAGAGCTACCCTGATTTACACCAGATTAGAATCTGGAACCAGGTTACGACTTGTAAACTACAGTATGGGCCCAGTTTTGCCCTCAGCTACACATAGGTATTATTTCCATTGACTTCTAAAGGCTTTACACCCAGATGTCACTTGAGGGCAAAATTGGGCCCTATCATTATAATCAAAACTTGATCCAATGCCCACTGAAATCAATGGGAGTTTTCCTATTGACTTCAATGAGCACTGGATCAGGCCCTTATTAGGTTAACGATAGGTAGGAGAATGTTACAATCTCCCAGGACCTCAGCATGTTTAAAGACAAAGTTCTCTTCTCTTTTGTGTTCAAGAAAAAACCCTCAAGTTTATTTTTCTTAGACATGGATTTTCCAGGAGATTAATGACATTAGAAATTATGAGGTACTGTGTCTAAAGAGATTTCCCCTTTGTTAGCTCTAGATGGCTGAGATTATGATTTGTTGGTAATTTGCCGTCTTCTGTTAGGCATCAGACGGATGTAATTGACCAAAATTGGCCAAAGGATTCTCAGACAACTGAGTATTTTCATCCTTTGCTGAAAGCCCTGCACCTATTAAACTGATTTCAAGATTGTCACTTTTAAATTGAAGGTTTTGCAAGGTGTTCCTCTCACTTACGCCATTATATATTTACTGTATTCATTCATACAATATATGCACTCTTAAGAAAAGGAAGGATGAATTTATGGTTAAGGCCCTGCAGCAGGACTAGGGAGCTATGGGTTCATCTACTAACTTGCTGTGTCACCTTCAGCAAATCACTAAAAGCTTGTCTGCACGAACTGCAAGCTGGGGTGTGAATCTACCCCCACTAACCTTCCATGTTCTAACTGTCCATGTGGACCCTACTGAAACTGTTAATGCACTTTGATCTAGTCCTCTTTGAAATAGGTCTAGATCAAAGTGCATTAATGAACTGTTAATGCACATCAGCAGGGTGAACACGAACAGCTAAAGCGCGGGAGGCTTGTGCAGGGTACATTTACATTCAAGCTTGCTGCCAACTAAACATTCAAGCAGACAAGCCCAAGTCTGCTTATGCCTCAGTTCCCCATCTGAGGAAATGCAGATAATGTTTACTTTGTCTGTATTGCCTCTTTAGATGGTAAGGTCTTTGGGGGAGGGGCTGTCTCTTACTGTATGTGTTAGGGCTGTCGATTTAGCTGAGGCCAAGAGATGCTACTGTAATACAAATCAGTAAGAATGATTTTTATTTCAGGTTTGAGAGGGTTCTTGATTGTTGCTTAGATCAAGACCCACTGGTTTGCTTCTTTTGCACTGTCTCTATGGAACCTTCCCTTTTGCCACTCCTTCGCCACAATTATATAATAGGTTTTCAAAGTTTGTTCATCACATTAAGACTAGTCTTATTAATGGTGGTTTGATTCTCTTGTTTGATCCACACTCCAAGATATATAGGTTTTTGCACATAAAAGGAGTCGAAAACTATCTGCCCACAAATAGTGCAGTCACGTGTTTAAATGTTTTGCACCCCATAGTCTCTAGTGATGGGATAAATTCAAACTGGATTCGAATCCAAGCTGTAGACTCAGGCATTCAACAGTACAGATGCTTATCTGCAAGAGGCACAAATTTACCTGAACATCTCTGAGCTGGAAAGCAGGTTGAAAGGCTCATTCTGTTGAGATTTTTTCATGACCTTACCAGTACTGTCATGTTTTGTTCAAGCCAGAAATAGCATGAGAACAGCCTTTCTTGGCCCCTTTTGGTACCTTCATTTCTAGTGGAAACGAGTTAACCAAACATGCTGAACCTCAAAAAAATCATTTTGATTCAAATTTTAAGCCACTTTTGTTTAGATTAGTTTGTAATTTATTTGAGCTATTTTGCCCAACTGGTCAATATGCAAGATTCTTGAACTGTGATAATAATTGGCTCGTTGCTACATTAGACCAAATTAATCCCTGAATTAACTCATTTTAAGCCGAAGGAGGTACACTAGACCTGAAGCTGGCCCATTGGTCTCTCTGTTGCCACTTGTTGTCTCTTGTCTTATACTTCGACTGTAAGCTCCTTGGAGCAGGGACTCGTTTTGTTCCGTGTTTGTACAGCACCTGGCACAGTGGAGTTCTGTTGAATGGCTGAGGTTCCTACACACTACCACAATTCAAATAATAATAATAATAATAAAACTATTGCAGCAATAAATCATAAGGGATAATAAAAAATATGGACAAAGTAGCCAGTTTCCTGATTCACCGTGATTAATCTGGTGGACTACTTTTTGGTTTTGTTTTAGTTAGTATCACACAGAACAAAGTAAAGGCAGTCTATGTTTGTATAAGTGGCTTAAATGAAGTCAAGAAATATTTGTAAAAAACAAACAAATATTTATCCCCAGGAAAAGATGGGCTCAATCATTTTTTAAAAAAAAAAGGAGGAATGGGGGGCAAATGAGAGAAGGTTTTGGTAGTGAAGTTCTGCAGGGAGAGCTGATAGTATGGTAGTGAATAACATCACACATCAATTTGCGAGAAAGGGAATGAATGGCCTGTGGTTTATATGAGTAGATGATCCAAGACACCATGAAATCTATCCGAGATCTTCTGCATCACGGCAGGGGACAGGGAAGGGTTGAATATCAACCAGACATGAAATTTTCATATAAGAATGACACAAAGCCCTCAAGTTCAATTTCTTAGGGAGGGATGTGAATACTCCTTAAGAAGCAAAATTACAGGCAAATAACATGCCTTAACGTCAGTGTGGCAGAAGGTGGTGTAGATATCAGCTGAAACAGAATAATGATGTATGTCCCCCATCCCCCCTCTGCCTTTATTTTCTTTCTCTGGAACTCTCACTACTGCTATCCATTTCTTTGAGGTATTTCCTAATGTACCTGCTTAACCCTATGAAATTCAGATTTAGTCCAGAGCATCACATTTTCTACAATTAATAGATTTCTTTTATGGTTTACTGAATGAATATCTTATTATAAAAATAAAATATAAAAAGCCATTTCAAGTTTTTTCAAAAGTGGAATAAAAACGCCACTTCTTTTCCATGTTTTTTTCCCTGCTTTGCTTCCAGACAATAATTATTTCCATCTATACCATGATGCTTCCTGGTAAGAACAAAGTAACATGGGAACTGCCATATTCAATTAGAGTAGTCCAGTATCCACCAATAACAGCTGCTTCAGAGAAAAGGGCAAGAAACCCTGCAGTGGTCAGTTACAGGATAACCTGCCTCCAGGCAAAGTTACCTCCTAATTCCCAGCAGTTAGTGGTTGGCTTATGCCCTGAAGCATGCGGCACTGTATCCCTTCCAAAATTAGTGGATTTTGATTTTAAATTCATACTATTATCTCTGGATAACCTTGTTTTCTTTATAAGTTTCTAACCCAATTCTTGATGCTATAAGATCCTCAAAGTACACAGAATTTCTTCTAAAAACTAAGGGTGAAATCCTGGCCCCACTGAAGTCAGTGGGAAACGCCCACTGACTACAGCAGAGCCAGAATGTCATCCTAAACCACTGTATTTTGTGTGTGCGCAAACCCCATTATTAATGCCGCCAACTGTTTTCATATTTCCATGAAGCATTATGTGAACTTCACCGGCGAGGATGCAAAAACAAAACAAAAAACCACAGCTCCAGTAGGTCCTAGTAGATAAGACTAGTACGTCAACCAGTCCTGAGCCAATTTCTGCTGTTTCTCTACCCAGTGCCATTAGCAGACTGCCCAGCAGCTGACCGCCAACTCTGACAAAAGCTGTTATTGTTGAAGGCACCACCAGCAATCAAACAACCCTTCCACCCCACCCTCCAGCTGAAAACTCTTACAAGACCCAGGGCCAAATTCCCCTCTTTATTACACTGGGTTAAGAGAGTGCTTCCCCCCCCCCCATCACTCAAGGACGTATTTTTTTCTATCAGCTACTGTGGCACTTACTGAACAACTTGCAGCAGTGGTACCACCTCTACCTGTACAAGTCTAGCCTAAACAACCTTGCTTCTCAGTTGTAAATACGTTTGGTGAATACGATGGTGACTCAGCCTACTACGCAGAGTTATAACCATTATCATTGTCATTATTTATTGGCATCGGCAGACATAGGCACTCCTCCTCCTTTCTGTCTCTCGACAACTATGAGTGATTCCTTCTCAAAGTGTGGCAGATGGGTTATTAGCTGATAAATACCAGTAACACATGCCAGAGGGGTACTGCTGCCAGTAACTTGCCCTAAAGTGGTTTGGGGATACTTGGGGTGGGGGGAAATGCATAAAAAAAGTTGGCAGCAGAAACTTAGTAATAATTTATGTTTTGTTCTGTGCTCTTTTTTCACCTTCCCTCAATGTCATTTCCCCCCCTCCCATCACGCTGTGGCAGAGACACTGAATGCTTACGAGTACAACCTAAGGCACAGTGAGATAAGGCTCAAGAAGTCTCTTTCCCTAAAAATCAAGAAAACTTATTATATGTAGATACTGTGGGCCAGATCCACCGCTGGCATGAATCAGCGTCATTTCACTGAAGTTCAAGACAAGCAGCTCTAACCACTCGACACAAAATCCTTTCTGACAGCCACATCACTCCAATCAAACAGAAGGGGAACCACTAGAGCTGTAATGAAAGTTATGTTTCATTTCTCTAAAAGGCTATACATGTACCTGGCAGCTTACAGAACACTTGAAAAAGAGATGTTTCTTGGGCAAAGAGTTTACAGTCTAACTCAGACAAAAATAGGATACATAAAAACCCTCACTCGAGGATGGAATTGGACACATCTTGGCCTCATGGTGTTCTGGAGCCTGTAATTCAGAATAAGTTTTGCTAATACCTTTCCGTCAACGTTCCTGTGAATCTAATACTCAGCAAGACAGGAACAAAGATATGCATGTATAAGCAATACATAAATAAAAGTATAATCCTTTCCAACGACATTAGCAGTGTCAACCTGACATAGCTTTGGAGAGCGCTACAATTCTTCTTATTATCTTGAAATGGTTTGCAGGCAGTCGGGTACCTGGCCTACATTTAGGTAAGTAAGTTGTCATCATATTTAAAACCCTTCACTCTCCCTATTGAGGAAAACCTTGATCCTTACTTACTAGAACTTGATTTTGCATAGAGTCTCCATGCTGAAAGGTCTATGTCTTAAAGAGACACTTATGTTTCTGCTTTTGCTATGTTTTCCCCCATCTTGCTATCACCCAACACAAGGGCTACACTTGTACAATATCCAAATACACAAAATAAAAAGCCTCTTTTCCACAAGCTTTCCCAAGTACCTGCCTGTAGGATGCTGTCTCCGTTGTCAGGACTAAAATAACCACTACAGGAACAAAAGATACCTAAGACACTGCACAATTTCAAGTATAACAAAAAAAGATGTTCAGCGAGATTAAATTGGCCTGATAGTTTCATAAATGAGATCTCAGCTGCTATAAATTGTCCTAGCTCCATTATTTCTTCTTTAACACAGGTACAGTGACCTGTGCAAAAAGGGTAAGTGCTGTGGCAATCAATTAGTATCTGAAGATCTTTAGATTTATTATGAGACCCAGTGCATGCTGGGATGGGACACTTTTGGAGTTTATTTTGTGCAGATTATTAGCTACGAAAGAAGGATGTATGAAATAAACCTGCCTGTTCTTTACTTTAATACCAAAGGCAGATTCTGGCCTTCATTCCAGTCCCTATAAACTACTCCAGTGACAGGATCTGCCAGGGCTAGGGAAGAATTGCCATGGACAGGAGCAGTGTAGGGCCAGTATAAGCCGCCGTATGCTGCCCTTACCCCTGGCACAGTCTATGGGAATTCTGGGTTGTGAGCAGCCCACTGGCAGCCCTGGGGAGACTGTCAGAAATTAGAGCTTATGCCGAGAGCAGTTTCAGCTGCAGTTTCTGCAGCAACCCAAAATCCAGAGGGCGCATCTCCCACCTGCTGGCTTGGGCTTTCTGTGCTGCATCTCTCAGGAGCTGTAGCACAGACTCTTCCCCACAGCATATTAATGAAAGAATCCTAGAACCTGGACACAGAAAATGATGGGATCAAAACAAAGCTCCAACTCCGTTACGGCTAGATTGTGCCAGGGAAGCACAGGTGTATCTTGAGAGGTGTGTAGTTGCACTGCCCCACAGGAAGCTCCAGCGGGGACAAAGACAAAAGGAGACAGGCCTGGATGGTGCAGAGGGTGTCAGGAGCCATTGCTTCACTTCATGTGGCGGCTCAGAGGGAGGAGTCAGGGAATGCAGAGAGAGATTTTGTCTTTTCCTTGTGCATCAGTTTAATAAATCCCTTAATACTTAGATGAGCCAAATTTGTGCCTTGATGCCACCTATGAACTTGAAGGGATGGGAATGGTTCAGAAAAAATAATATGCAAAGGGGGACTGCTCCTTTTGTTCAATAAATGGCTGGGTTTGTGTCTGTTCTTCAATATAGTTCTGCAATGTTGAGTCTGGTGTTGTGTCAAGTAGGCTCTTCTCTCTCTCTCTCTCTCTCTCTCTCTCTCTCTCTCTCTCTCTCTCTCTCTCTATATATATATATATATATATTGAATGGCTCTTATGTTATTAAAGTGTTTTCACTCTTTATTGTCAACTACCATACTTGCATTTTTCTAATGCTGGGGCTGTTGTTTGCCATTTTTAATCTTTAATTCTCTTGGTAGTTTGAGAAGTAGGGCATGGATTACTTGTAGGAGAGCATTATTTCAGTCACAAGTGAGCAGACAAAACTTGCAAGATATAAAATACTCCACAATCCTATAGTCCATCAACTGAAGACCCAATTTACGCTGGATTTGGCAAAATCGAGACGATAGCCAAAACACAACCCATCAGCTTTCGGCAAAATCAAGCTTGCCTTTTCTGTCTCTGTTCTATAGACCTCTGAATAACTCTTCTTTTGTTTATTACTACAACAGTGTATTAATTTTAACTTCACAAAGAGATGTCCAGTGTTCTGACTTGGGTCGTCAGCTGGAGTAAATGGGCATAACTCCACTGCTGTAAATGCCACTATGACTATTTTTACTAGCTGAAGATCAGGCTCTCTGTTTTTACTGTGACTTTTTAAAGGATTTAGAGTACATGGGTTTCTAACCTTCCTGGGCAAAGACAAAACAGATTAGGAATAAGAAAGTAATATATATATATATATAGAGAGAGAGAGAGAGATACCTATCTCCTAGAACTGGAAGGGACCCTGAAAGGTCATCAAATCCAGCCCCTTGCCTTCACTAGGCAGGACCAAGTACTGATTTTGCCCCAGATCCCTAAGTGGCCCCCTCAAGGATTGAGCTTACAACCCTGGGTTTAGCAGGCCAATGCTCCCCCCACTGAGCTATCCCTCCCCCAAGTAGCTCAGCCTTGCTTTGGATCATTCTATGTTCCTGCTTTTCCCAACATGCCCAAGTGCCCTCCTTCAGGCATCTCAAACTCCTCTATACTCTGGGTCCTGTTCCTCCATTTCCAGGCACCTCGTGCCGTCATTTACATCTGCACGAAGCAAGGGCAACAGGGGTACAAAATGCTACCGAAACAGAATGGTAGTACTTTGCACCTGCTCGGTACAGGTGCACATGGCTGTTCATTCAGTCCAAGTCCCCTTCCACTTCCTAAAGTTTAATATTCTGTCCCTTGGACTTTGATCCCATTTGCGAGTGTGAATAAGGCCTCTCTCTGCTCATAATCTAAATTGAACTGATAGTCATGTAGCGTGGCAGCACTAGAAATCTAATGTCTCTACTTATTCACAGAACATGTGCAGCATAGGATGTATACTCATAATCCTAAAAACTGGCCTCCTCAAAGTTTCTTCTTTTCCAAGAAGGAGAATAAGTACAGCTCATTTAATTAGCCTCATTATTTTAAACTCTTGAGATCAGGTAACATCAGTTGTCCTTGCTCTGCCTTCTCCAAATCATCAAAATCCTTTCTGTGGTATGACTGGTCTCTACTGCTGGACAGGGCACTCCAGATCGGTCAAACAAGTGTCATAGGCTGTCAAGGCTGGATCCCCACTGTGAACTTTAGGGTACAAATGTAGGGGCCTGCATGAAAACTTCTAAGCTTAACTACCAGCTTAGCTCTGGTTCCGCTGCCACCATTTCAATTTTTCCCTCCCTGGGAAGCCTTGAAAAACCTTCACCAATTCCCTGGTGAATACTGATCCAAACCCCTTGGATTTTAAAACAAGGAGAAATTAACCATTCCCCCTCCTTCCTCCCACCAACTCCTGGTGAATACAGTTCCAACCCCCCTGGGATCTACAACAGGGAGAAATTAACCATCCCCCCTCCTTCCTCCCACCAACTCCTGGTGAATCAAGATCCAAACCCCTTGGATCTTAAAACAAGGAAAAATCAATCAGGTTCTAAAAAGAAAGCTTTTAATTAAAGAAAAAAAGGTAAAAATCATCTCTGTAAAATCAGTATGGAAATTAACCTTACAGGGTAATCAAACTTAAAGAGCTCAGAGGACTCCCCTCTAGTCTCAGGTTCAAAGTACAGCAAACAAAGATAAACACTCTAGTAAAAGGTACATTTACAAGTTGAGAAAACAAAGGAAAACTAACACGCCTTGCCTGGCTATTTACTTACAAGTTTGAAATAGGAGAGACTTGTTTAGAAAGGTGTGGAGAACCTGGATTGATGTCTGGTTCCTCTCAGTCCTGAGAACGAACACCCTCTCAAAACAAAGAACACAAACAAAAGCCTTCCCCCCTCAAGATTTGAAAGTATCTTGTCCCCTTATTGGTCCTTTAGGTTAGATGCCAGCCAGGTTACCTGAGCTTCTTAACCCTTTACAGGGAAAAGGATTTTGGAGTCTCTGGCCAGGAGGGATTTTATAGTACTGTACACAGGACAGCTGTTACCCTTCCCTTTATAGTTATGACATAGGCAGTAACAGTACCCTCTCTTTTGTATCGTATCCCTTGTTAATAAAGGTGTCTCATGTTTTCTTCCTGCAGATCTGTGAACTAGGTCGCTGCTAGGCTGAAGGAGGGAAGATAAGTGTTCAGACTGCAGTGGGTGTGACACCTCCCACCAGCAAGATATCAAAGGCCTTTCAAAAAAAATAAAATGGAGGGGGCAGAGAGGCAGGAATGAACCAATGTAGAACAAAATATGCCAGAAGCCATGAGGATTTTTCTGCTGCCTCCTTTCACAAATTTTCCCTTCCTGTGAAACCATGAGCACAAATGTGATGGGAGTTAGTCCCATTACCTAGGCACTACATGTCCTAATGGAAGGCACTCAGGCGCAGACGAACGGTGATGAGCGCAGTATATTGAACAGAACAGAACAGGCTGTGGGACTCCCAGTTAATAAGTGAAAAGGTCTTACCTGCTTAAGCAGAGGGGAGAGCTTCAAGACTGCTGTGTCCTGTGGTTAAAGAACCAGGAAGGCTCTCTGGCTCCTGGGAAGAAATATAAACCGATATATTCCATTTATTCTCAGATGACATCACAGGGCATCTGATACGATATACATTTAATAATGTCCCTGCCCAGGCCATTTCCCCATCACTATTTTCCAAAGATTGGTAATTTAAGATACAATAACCCAGATCCTCTGCTGTGCCCAGCCTCCTCTGAATGCAGCAGGTGGGGGGAGCACCAAGGAACTGTTTGCAGACTGGCCCTGGTAGAGACATCTAGGAGCTGTTCTAAAGGAAGCCAGTTGGTAATGTCCCCAAAAAGACATCTGTCAGATGGGGACGGCTGCATCACAGCATGCTCCAGCCATGCCCCTACACTGGGGAGCCTATGAACTGTCTAGTGGCAGAGGACAACATCCTGGCCTGATATTTTGCAATCTCTTAGAAGCCAAAGGATCATTCTCCCAACTAGCCCTTTACTCTCCTCCACTCACAAAATCCTCACGTTGCACTAACTAGCCTGCTGGCTGAGAAGGGCCGGGGAGAGTTCCCATTGGGGTCCAGCCGTGCTGCTGCTAGTTAGAGCTCTTGAGAAAATGATCTGAGACGTAGCCTCACCCCTACAGGAGGCTGAGCATGGTCCTGTTTCCTCAGCAGAGCACAGAAGGAAACGATCAGGCTGAGGTCTCAGATTGAGATAACTCCTGTCGGTCTGGGTTGTCCTACCAGAAGACCACCCAGGACTGGTCGCAGACCTATTGTACTTTAATTTTAGTATGTCACGCATTACATTGGCCAGGTACATAGTTAAACTTGAAGTGTAAAACAGCTGAATGGGTTTGCTACTCCTGAAGGTCCTGTTCATGCAGGGGATGCTTGCTGCGATTCCTGTTATTTTTTAATATAGGATGAAAGGATGAAAACATCACCCTCGCACCCTTAACCACTGCCACCAGCTCTCCCATTCATTTCAGGTTCCACATCCACGGCTGCCATTGTTGTTTCTTAATTCCTCCGTGGACTTGACTTAGTCGTCCGCCGGGACTCTCTTTCTCTTCCACACCATCCCTTTGCCCATCTATCCCCTGCTTCTTCTGTGAACCTTGCTACTATCTCACCACTACTGCCGTTACCCGCCTTCTCTTCTGCAGCTCCTGGCATTGGGGTCAGCTTTCCTGTATTTTATGCCTATTGACATTCTGGGCCATGCCTCAGCCAGTGTCCAACACTTTCCATGATAAGATCCTGTTTTCAGTTGCTTATAACTTTATCAAACTAACAATTCAGGCTAAAATCTTCCATGTCCGATGTCTGCCTCATAGCATGTGATCACGTCTTTAAAGACTATATTGTAATATAAAAGGGGGCTGAAATAAAGCCACACAGGCAGCTTTAATTGGGGCGTTTCCTAACTTTTCAGTGCTTGACTACATCTTCAATGTACTTTTAATGTAGGTTTGTGTGTGTGGTTTTGTTTCATGTTTTTGGCACAGGTCTGTGTCAATTACAGTTTTATACCCATTGGTCTCATTAATTTTTAGCTTTGGTCTCCAGCAGTTGACAGGTTTTGTTTCTTAAATACACCTCTACCTCGATATAACGCTGTCCTTTGGAGCCAAAAAAAACTTACCGCGTTATAGGTGAAACTGTATTATATTGAACTTGATCTGATCCACCGGAGTACACAGCCCCGCCCCTCCAGAGCACTGCTTTACCGCATTATATCCAAATTCGTGTTATATCGGGTGGCGTTATATCAAGGTAGCGGTGTATTATACCTTGAAGAGGATGGTTTCATAAAACGTTGCAGCAAGTTAATATCAAGAGACTTCTCTGTCCGACTGCGTAGAATCCACCATTCACCTCTGTGCAGTAATTAGTTACAGTGGAATTAGCGGAATTCGTGGAAACAAAGCTCCAGCCTGCATTGATTTTACCCATCCACTGGATGCAGAGGAATTTTATAATAAACTAATTAAATTTGCTCTGGCTCGGCAGAACAATCAATGCTGTGGAGACAGATGAGCATAGTCATCACTTACAGCCCTACTAGGCACTCTGATGCATGGCTGATGCAAAATAATGCTAAAAGGTCTGATCCTGGGGAGGGGGAATATATATCTATATGAATAGCTATAAACGGTACACCAAGATTTTAGACAAGGATATAAACTAAAGCAGGGACAGATCTGTAACCTGTAAATTGATTCACAGGATGGCATTAACAAGAACATTAATACGGCACTTGAACAGGGTTTTGTTTTAAATAACTAGCACTTTCAAGCTGTCCCCTAAGGCCAGAGTTGGATATATGCTCTTAAATATCCTAAACGGTATGAAGTCCTTATTATTTCTTGCAACTTGCAAATATTTACTACACTGATCAACTGTCTGCATCAGAACAGTGGAAATCCTGGACTGCAAAAATATGCCAGGCTATAATTTATCACCCACCCCCCTTAAACCCACCCCATCCTCTTGTTTTTGGACACAATGGGACAGATCCTCAACTGGTGTACATGGTCACAGCTCTATTGTGGAGCTGTGGGATGATCCACCCCAAAGAGTTCATGACCTGCTCTCACTAGGACCTTGAAAATGAAAACTTCCTTTATCAAGATTTGCTGACTTACCACAACGAAATAAACCTGGCCAAAGTTTTGCTTGCAAATAATGCAATTACTTTATCTCAGTACACTGAGCAGATGATCTGTTGACACAGATTATGCTGAATGAGGAGTGCTGCGTAGTAGGTAGAACCCTGGACCGGTTCTCAAGAAACCTGTATTCTGTTCCTGGCTCTGCCACCACCCTGCTGTGTGGACTTTGGCAAATCATTTCAGCTCAGTGCCTCAGTTTCCCCATCTGTAAAATGAGAATAATGATCCTTCCTTTCTAACGCAGTGCCTGTCAGTCCTCATCCTCAAAGGAAATCTGCACACTTTCAAAAGACAAGCCTAGGAATTTAAATTCATTACTACGCTAGACACTAAAAATCATGGACTAAACAGAGACACTGGATTTAAGGTTTATTACAACAATCTGTAACCCACCGTGACAGACCCAGACCAGTGGGGTACAGGAGTCCGGTAGAGGGCAAATATACTGATCACTGGATGAGTAGTTTTCTGTTCCCTGAGTGACCAGGGAAGGGGCTGCACTAGAGTAATCAGGAACCTGCTAGAACCAGTTAAGGCAGGCAGGCTAATTAGGACACCTGGAGTCAATTAAGAAGAAGCTGCTAGAATCAGGTAAGGCAGGCTAATCAAGGCACCTGGGATTTAAAAGGAGCTCACTTCAGTTTGTGGTGTGAGTGTGAGGAGCTGGGAGCAAGAGGCGCAAGGAGCTGAGAGGGTGTGCTGCTGGAGGACGGAGGAGCACAAGCGTTATCAGACACCAGGAGGAAGGTCCTGTGGTGAGAATAAAGAAGGTTTTTGGAGGAGGCCATGGGGAAGTAGCCCAGGAAGTTGTAACAGCTGCATGACAGCTACAGGAGGTACTATAGATAGCTGGTTTGCTTTAGGTTGGGGGGTTGTCTGTAAGCGAGGACAGGTCTGTCTCCCAAGATCTGTGAGAGTAAAGGATCATCTTTCAGGATAGGTTGTAGATCTCTGATGATGCGCTGGAGAGGTTTTAGTTTGGGGCTGAAGGTGACAGCTAGTGGTGTTCTGTTATTTTCTTTGTTGGGCCTGTCTTGTAGGAGGTGACTTCTGGGTACTCCCCAACCTAAAGCAAATACTCACCAGCAACCACACATCACTGAACAAAACCACTAACCCAGGAACCTATCCTTGTAACAAACCCCGATGCCAACTCTGTCCACATATCTATTCAAGTGACATCATCATAGGACCTAATCACATCAGCCATACCATCAGGGGCTCGTTCACCTGCACATCTACCAATGTGATATATGCCATCCTGTGCCAGCAATGCCCCTCTGCCATGTACATTGGCCAAACCGGACAGTCTCTACGCAAAAGAATTAATGGACACAAATCTGACATCAGGAATCAAAATACTCAAAAACCAGTGGGAGAACACTTTAACCTGTCTGGTCATTCAGTGACAGACCTGTGGGTGGCTATATTACAACAGAAAAACTTCAAAAACAGACTCCAACGAGAGACTGCTGAGCTGGAATTGATATGCAAACTAGACACAATCAACTCTGGATTGAATAAGGACTGGGAATGGCTGAGCCATTACAAACATTGAATCTATCTCCCCTTGTAAGTATTCTCACACTTCTTATCAAACTGTCTGTACTGGGCTATCTTGATTATCACTTCAAAAGTTTTTTTTCTCTTAATTAATTGGCCTCTCAGAGTTGGTAAGACAACTCCCACCTGTTTATGCTTTCTGTATGTGTGTATATATATCTCCTCAATATATGTTCCATTCTATATGCATCCGAAGAAGTGGGCTGTAGTCCACGAAAGCTTATGCTCTAATAAATTTGTTAGTCTCTAAGGTGCCACAAGTACTCCTGTTCTTTTTATAGATAGCTGCAGTCCACAGGGCCCTGGGCTGGAACCTGGAGTAGAGAGCGGGCCCGGGTTCCCCCCAAACCTCCCAATTGACCTGCACTGTGGGTTCTTCCAGAGGGGAAGGTCTCTGGGCTGTTCCCCAACCCACATGGTGAATCTCTGCGGCAAGAAAATCCGCCAATAAGCGCAGGACCCATCAAGATAGAGGAGGAACTTTGTCACACCCACTAACCCCCCTTTTGTCCTATGACTGCCGAGGGGTTAATGGGTCACTCTACCTTGAATGGTCCCTTTACAATATGTGCTAACTGCTTGTGCTAAACAACCTGTTCTACCTTGCATGTAGCTGTGACAGTCAGAGTACCTTCCCCAGACCTGAAGAAGAGCTCTGTGTGGGTTGAAAGCTTGACTCTCTCATCATCAGCAGCTGGTCCAATAAAAGATACAACCTCACTCATCTTGTCTCTCTAATTTCCTTTCTATGGCACTTTGAGATCCACTGATGTGCTCATTCAATAAAAAAGAGCATCTATCCTTTGCTACAGATACTGAACACATCATTACATTTGTTTTTAATTTGGACTACTGTAACACCTCTTTCAACAAACAACGAACAGGCATAATTACCTAGTACCCAAACACATAATGCAGCTTACACAGTCTGTTTATTCTTATCTGCCCACTACTCCCCTTGCACCCCTTGGAAACATGGTGTGTTGTCATTAGTCACGAGTCTATTTGTCTAATTTAGGCCCTCATGCTGCAAGCTGCTCCATACAGCTGGATCTGTGCACACTTGCAGAGCTCCATTAACTTCACAGAGCTGCTTGCAGTACTGGAGGTTAGGACTGTAAATTCCTCTGGGCCGGGACCTTGTCTTTGTATAGACTCCACCTGCAGAGTGATATACAAATAAGTAACAATAAAAGCATGAAATCACTACCACTTATTTTATAGCTTTTTATCCAACAATACTTTATAAAGCGGGGCTGCAAATGGGCTCTGATCCATTAACACAGAAGCTTTCATCATATTTTCCCTAGAGTATAGACTATTGCAGTAGAGCTGTTTTTCCTCACAGTAGCACAGAGCTTAGACCCAGGTGAAAAACTTCATTTTCAAACAGAATTTAAGAACCTTCCTATACCTGCAGGGCGTCACTTAGGATACACTGTTATTTTTAATTAATTTGCCAAGTGCACTAAAACGAAGGTCAAACACGTCTGAATTTCAGCTGGTGCTGATGAGAGCTCCCGCAAAAGATTTAGACCTGGAGTCCAGATAATGATGATATAAATCGAGGTTCAAATGAAATCGAGAGAGTTACACAGATTTACACCAGCTGAGGAGCTGGCCCTAAATTTTGGAAAGGTTTGCAGTGGGACCTTTGGTTCTACTTCTGAACCAAAGATCAATGTCAAGCGTCCTCCAGACTGAGAAAGAGTCAGATCTACAAGGAAACTATTGTCACCCATTTGCTGTGCAAATCTACTCTACTGGCTTATGAAGGGTGTATAATTCAGTGCACTTTTCCTCGCTACCAACATTTCTGCCACTGAGAGCTGGATTGTTAACACTGTTGGAAAATACTCACTGTTCAGACAATTTATTCAAGCACTAACGCTACGAAAACAAGCAGCGCAACACTGGCCAATATAAATCTATTTATTCTAAAAGCTATTAAATTACTTCTGTGTTACAAATGACTGGATTATTCAAACACTTTTTCATTCCCAGTGGTGAAGTAGCACCACTTGTCCAAAGACAGGAAAAGGATACAGTCTAAAAATCCCCTTTACCCTAAAGTGATCCATGGAAAATTCTTCATCAGGCAAGAAACCTGAAAAAAGTTTGCTGTTGTGAAAAGACATCTCTGCACCACTACTATTCATCTGAACACATAGTGACTGAGAGTCCGCAAAGGAGACTGAGGCAGAGTTTGGTTGCAATGGTGTGGAAGATTCAAAGCTCTCTCGGCACCCAAGAATCCCTCAGCTGCAGTCTGAAATATGCTGCAGACAGTGTTTAATCATTTATCGAATGCAAGCTTAGTACCATCAGCGACACTGGCATCAGGGGGAACGTTTTTTTCATCCTCTTAGCAGGAAATAACTTCGCTACATTAGTGGGAACCCATGAGAAAGTAGCAAAGAAATGAAATGGAGAAGGAAGAGGATGGCAAAGGGTAAAATGAGTACATCAGTTTTTTCACAGCTTGCCTAAACAGCCCAGCTAGGACCCCGAGGGGACTGGAGTTTCAGGAAACGCTCACTGTGTTACAGAGACACAGACAACTGCTGCAGTAGATGAAACTGTAGGGTGTCTGCTTTCTACAAATGGTATATCCGTTTTTATAACGAGGAGCAAAGGAAATTGTAAAGGTAATAATTAGTACAGATGTACTTGCAACCTTTTGCAGTGTATAGCAAGGTAGATGGGTCATTACCATTCCATATTTTTCCCTTTGTAGCCAGCATAGGTCTGGGGCTGTTTTCCAAATGTTGTCAAGAGGGGTTTTAATACATTGCTTGAAAGATATGCCACCTGCTATTTTATTTCTATAATTTATTGTATAATGAATGCCTATAAATTCCTATGGTAGCTTAAGAGACTAGTAAAATGAATTGCTGACTTTTTTTCTCTGTTCGTCAGCAACCAGGAAGAGTTTAAGTCATTTTAAGTCCTTGGTCAGAGACACAGTAAAAACATTTGCATTAGCAGTCCGAATATATGTTTGGTCTCTCAGTGAAAAGTATCAGAAGATTTTCACTGCCACTTGAGTGCCACTGCTGATACATGAGTGGATTGTAATTTTTGCCATTCATTCTTAGGAGCCTTAGCCTACCTGAGATGGCCATGAAATTGGTAGCTTCTATCTGGGGTAGAGGAAAGTGAGTCAAGGAAGGATACCAAACAAACAAAAAAAAAGGACTAAGGTAAACTTTCATATTCCCTGACCCAGGAAATACAGGCTGTACTGTGCCACCATCCATGGAAATCTCACAGGAAAGCATATCTCCATAGGGTGAAAGAGAAAATTCCCTGGAAACTCCTCCTCAGAGAGAGAGACACAGAGAGAGTGATTGAGGTAAAATGAGTCCCTTAGTAACAGGGAGACAGTAGTGCTGTAGACTAGAGCTTAAAGTGAACTGAACTCTTCCTGGTTTGCAGATGAACAGAGAAAAAAAGCGTCAGCAATTCATTTTTACTAGACTCTTAAGCTACCATAGGAATTTATAGGCATTCACTATACAATAAATTATAGAAATAAAATAGCAGGTGGCATATTTTTCAAGTAATGTATTAAGATTCCTCTTGACAGCATCAGGAAGAGGAAGTGATTATCTGAGACGAGGTTATCAAGAGAAATCTGGGTAATCATTACCATCATAATGCCACGTTGTACTTATCTCAGAGTCACACATTGGAAAGACTTTGCTTCCACTTCTGGAGCCAGAAACCCCACCTCAGGGCTATGGGCATTCCTCATGTCTCGCCACTCACTTATTTTTGTGTTACCTCTCAGTACCGAATACTCCCAAAATTCCAGTACCAAGGGGTTAATGAGAAGTGAGTGCATACATGTTCCATTTGTATAATTAAAAAGTAGGAAAGAACCCCAATTCTGGGAGAATAACTGTGCTACAGAAGTTTTAAATACCATATTTAATCTTGCCTCGGGCTGAGAACCCTTTCTGAAATACGATAATCCTCGGTGAGGCTGTGACTGCTAAAGCAAAATTCATGCTGACATGAGTAAGTTCTTAAACAGAGCTTGTCTGGTGCATAAAGCTGCGATGCGCCAGAGCTCTCGCTGTCTGAGCCATGAGTGACAGCAGCAGCAAAGAAAATTTGCCAATGTCTTCCACTTTCATGAACGTGCAGCAGCCTTTAGGACAGTGGTCAGCCTAGGACTTTTGACACCAACAGAACAGTTTCCAAGTGCTCAGATAGCAACAGGCAACGCTGGAGGGTTGCGCTGCGCCTGGGAATCAAAGAGGCTGAAGAGGGGTGGCTGAGAGAGAAAAGCTCAGTAAGCAAAGAGGAAGACGCACCAGGCTTCAAGCACCAGGAGTGTGTCTGGTTCATCTTCTGGCCTTGTGCCTTGCCCCCACCATGGCAAGGACGGTCACTCGAGAAGCGGACTTTTTAGTCACTCGTGACGCTACAACTACTTTGGTGCTTACATCATTGTCTTTCAAGATGGACGGTTGCCATCTCAGATAGCATGGTAATTACTGCGGGAGGTCCAGAGATGGAATAAATTAGATCAGACTACATCTTGGGACACCAATAGGGGGTGCTGTGCTGTGCTGGGAAAGAGAACGGATCTATGATTGGGAAGAAATGAACGGGGACTTCTGGGCAGTGCCACTCCCAGCCTTCCCTCCCATCTAGCTGGAAATCACCCTCCTTTCTCTTTTGACTAGTCTCAGAATATATCTACACAGCAGGATCCCGCCGCAGCAAGTCTCAGAACCCAGGTCTACAATCCAGGGTTACCTTCCTCCCTAGGCTTCAGAGCCTAAGTTCCGCCTGAGCCCAATCACAGCCTACACCGCTCTTTTAGCACCGTAGCATGAGCCCTGCAAGCTCCAGTTTGGAGACCTGGGCTCTGAGACTGGCTGCTGCAGGATCCTGCTTGCTGGGCAGACGTATCCTAAGATGCTGGCTCCCTTTCCTGCTCCTGTGGGTCCTGCCCTGGACTCATACAGGGAAGAAGTACCATAAATCCAACTGCACAGGCCTTGGGGTAAAAGAAAATACATAGCCAGCTGATTTTTAAAAATGCTAGATATTCCCTAATTTAGCTTTCCCATATATTCCCAAACCCATTGAAGGTTCACAGTAGCATTGTCAATGCCTGGGGATGCAGGAGGCTCTCAAGAAAGAGTGGGGGAGGAGACTCATTTGGGGGGGAAGGCTTCTTCTGCTGGGGGGGTGGGGGAGGAAGGAGAGAAGATAGAGAAAAAGGCAAGACTCCTTCAGAAGGGAAATACAGACGCTTCATTGATTTGGCTCCCTTTCCTCTCCTGAGCATCCTTTTGTTTTTCCCTTCAGAGATTCCTATGCTCCGACTTTAAAGGTAGGCAGCTCTTCGGATTGCTGTATGCCAAACTGAGAACGATATTTCAGTGACCTGACATATATGCCAAATGGTAAGACAGGGTAAAAATACATTGTACTTCTATAGATGTTTTTATTTTTTTAATCAGAAGGATCCCACAGCAATTTAAAAGAATTAATTAATTAAGTCTTACAAGATGACTATAATGAAAACATAACAATCCCCATTTTACAGGTGAGTAAACTGAGAAAGATTAAGTGACTTGCACCCACTCACACAGTGAGTTATTGTCTCAGCTGGGGCTAGAATCAAGATCTCCTGACGCTCAGTTCCCTGCTCTTACCAATAGGCTAACATACACAACCCCATAGTTGTCTCTTATGCTATGCGGTGTACAATTCCAAACTCCGTCTTTTCTGGTGTGTGCATTAATGCAAACTGCATTTTATGAAGACGGGAATACACAATACGATAGTCTGTACGATAGATTTAATAAGCATTTACAAATTACTTTTAATCTTCAACAAGTTTGGGAATATATGCGAAAGCTAAATTAGGGAATACCTAGAGCTTTTTAAAAATCATCTGGCTATATATTTTCTCTCACCCAAAGGCCTGTGCAGGATTTATGGTATTTAAGTCTTGTCTACACAGATATTAGCCACCAGTGTAAAACCAAGGTGAGCTGCACCTGGGCAAACTGCACTGCAGCAGTTAACCATGTTTACACTACAGGTTTGCCCTGGTGCAGCTATACTTATGGCAAGGCCTAAAACACCCAGCTTAGAGGTAGAAGAACACAAAAAAATATTTCTAATATTCTCTACACATCATCTAAGGGCTTATCTACACTGGCAATTTACAGTGCTGCAACTTTCTTGCTCGGAGGTGTGAAAAAACACACCCCTGAGCGCAGTAAGTTTCAGCGCTGTAAAGTGCTAGTATAGACAGTGCACCGGTGCTGGGAGCCACGCCCCTCGTGGAGGTATTTTTAGAACACTGGGAGAGCTCTCTCCCAGCGCTCTGCCGCGACCACACAAGGCACAGTAAAGTGCTGCCATGGCAACGCTTTAACGTTGCCAGTGTAGACTAGCCTGAAGCTACTACTTCCGTAAAATATGTGGCAGATACAGAACACAATGTGGTGTGACACACAAGTTTTACTGGGTTCACTTGAGAGGAACTACATAATTTACTCATTCCATAGCACCTCACACTGACATATATTACCTACATATAAATTAGCAACTGCAGAGAAGCTGAGAGGGTTTAAATCTCTGAGCTTGTAAATCACCTGCAAAGCGTTTGTCTCTGTTAGCAATCTGGAATGGGGGAGTGGCTCTGCCATGGGACAAAGCAGAGTTAATCAAAGGAAAGGCTCTTTGGGAGCCAAGAACTGTAGCCTCCTGTTTTTTTTCCAGGTCTGTGTATCTTTCATAGAATATCAGGGTTGGAAGAGACCTCAGGAGGTCTTCTATCCAACCCCCTCCTCAAAGCAGGACCCATAGGGTCTCAAGATATCACCTCCCTTCTTTATCTCTTTGATATAGCATTGCCTGAATTTTCTGAGTTTTTGGAAATCCAACTGATACGGCCAGGCTTTGTCCCCTCTGACAACTGAAACACCAGTTAAAAGACAGTGGGCCATATCCTCAGGTGATATGAATCCATGTATCTCCACTGATGGCAACAGAGTTGGGCCAATTTACACTAGCTGAGGACCTGACCAAGTGTGTCTCACCTTTCATAAGAACGGACATCCTAGTGCACACAATTTTAAACACTTCAGAAACCTTAAGAAAAGTTTCTGGAATGTAGAGACCTTCCCAAATGATGTCTTAGACACTCTGTCCTGGTCCTCAGACTTGGAGTAATCTCCTTTATGTTGGAGTTGATTGCCTGGCTGAGGAACTGCATACAAGTTTATTTCAGGTGTGCGGTGCAATCTAGGAGGTGTTGACAATCCCACACCTCCTCTGAACTTTTCTTTGCTGTGCTCCATTACGGGACCATGGAAGATAGGTAGGAATTTGACAGAAGAGCTTGCTGGCTTCCTTTTATGTTAGGCTGAAAATCAATGTTTGCATTCAATAAAAAGAGTACCTGACCCATTCTAGACACTGTGCTGGCAGACTGGATTGGCCTTAATGTCAAAGATCTCTTTGACCTACCATCCACACTTCAAGAGGCTGAGTGGGGGACCTCATAACCACTGGAGGACCCAGAGGCTGTGACTGCCTCATAGAACCATCAGAGTGAGCCTAAGACCTGGAGTGAGAATGCTTCATGGGAGAGACAACCCAGAACACGGTGGAGATAGGAGAAACATCGCTGGCCTTGTTGAGGAGTTAAGTGTGTGGGTCGGGACGGACGTCTGTAGAAAAGGAGGTGACCTTAGTCGCAGTAAGGCCGGCCATAGCAAAAGCATCATAGAGGCAGTCAAATACAGAGCAGCAGTCAGACACAGTACATGCTGCTAAGGCACTTGTCAAAAGGCACTTCCGTTGCCTCTGCTAAGGAACGTCCCCAGTGCTCTGTGCACTTGAGGAAACCGACAGGAGACCATGGGTGAAAGGCACGGAGGCTACCAGTGATGCCTCCATAAAGTCCATTAACAAGCATTTTGGGGGAGGATCAGCTCCTCCTCCTCATCTGGGCAAGATGAGCACCCAAATAGGATAAACGATGTTGTTTTATTCTCTGGTTGATGAAGGCTGATGCTAGCAAAAAGCCTCCCTCGCCTGTGTTGTTGTGTCGGCTGTCTGCTGCCAGGACACCCACGCAATGAAGTTCCTCTTAACGTCCATCGGATAGGCTTGTGGAGAGAGGGGAACATTTTGATAGCTTTTGCCAATGAAAGTCACACCACATGCGGTTTTTAGGGTGGTTCCCAGTACACTACTGCCAAAATCGCTGGACTTTTATTAGCACCATGGCTGTGTGGGTTCTGCACACAGTCACTGCGCCGATGTAAATAATGTTGAGGGAGAAAAGAGGTGAGCTCTGTCCAGGCAGGTTGCAGAAAGACAGTCACTGAATCCTTGAGACCCACCCTGGCCTGAATCTGCATAAAATGGAGCCTTATTTGAATTTTCATTATTTGAAAAAAATACTGGCGATCATATTTCCCCCAAATGACAGTGAAGCCAGCCAGTTTGGGCTGTTAGGAAAATTTCAAGCTTCACTTGTTCTCATCATAGGCAGGTATAGGAGGAATTATACAAAGCTATAAATATACTGGCAGGATCGGACAGAATTTTGCTGTAAAATACGATTTCAAACAGGGGCTAGTGCCTCCAAAGTAGTCAGAGTGCTTTTTGGGAGGCTCACAAACAAATGCTTGGATTTTCCCTGTAAAGTATGCACACTCATCAAATGAGCTGGGTATGGGTTCGAACATTTATTGAAAGGGTCACCAGCTTCAGTGAGATACAGACATGTACAGTGCTTTTATTCATAGATTTTAAGGCAATTATAATCACCTAATCTGATCTCCTGTAAAACACTGGCCATAAGAAAGCATCTGTGTCCCAATTCAACGCAGGTACCTCTGTCTCTTCCCTTCCCTCACCAAGAACATTAATTCCTCAATGCTTCTAGCCTTCATGAGTCCTGGAAGATGCAGCCCCAACTCATTTTTAAACCCAGATCCCATGCAAACTACTGCAGAATTTTGCCCTCTCTCATTTAAAAGAAGAGCTTGCTGTATAAGCTCTCTCTCATGCAATGTAGTTGTTTATTTAAAAACTGTGCAGTCCCTATGGCACTGAATGATCAGTATTTGATAGCGAAAGCCATAATTTAACTAAATTCAGCAGCATATACAGTATTAAGAAGTAGGCTCCCAGCTGATTACTTGAGGCCAGCCTCTCCATAAGGAATGCACATTTTTACGTGTCCTTATTCAATTAGTAGGGATGTTGAAAAATCAGGAATGTTTTCTCTTTATAGTATTCATTTCAGATTGTTTTGTTAAAAAAAAAAAAGTATCCATGCCACATGGTTTGAAATAACTGGGATTTGCGAGAACAAGGAAAACATTAGCCCTTCGATTTTATTAATCAGGGACACACCTTTTTGCCATTCAGTGCAACGTAATGCTAAGAAGTACAGAAACTATTTTCATATTAAAAACCACAAACTGTGTTGCAGTCAATGTGTTTCAGAAAAATCTCCAGTGACTTCAGTGCCTAAAAGAGCTTAAGACATCAACAACTCTTCATCCTTTACAGCCACCTGGGCTATTAAGATGAGCTTCTGATGAAGGTCACCTTTCCCTGCATTTGATCCACCATCATCCACTGACTCATAAAGCCCAGGAGGCAGATATGTTGTGCTTTGGCACAATGCTTCCATCTGTTTTGGGGCAACTGTAACAGTTCACTAGATTAAGTTGTCAGTGTTACCAGCCAGGGTACACTGCCTCACATTGAACCATGCACAGCCTGTGACGTACAATGGAACGTAGGTCATAAGACTGGGGCTTGGTCTAGCTACAGCGTTATTATGAAATGAGCATCAGCTGTGAACTGAGGTCCAGAGCCCGGGCTCAGCTAAACACCTTGATTCGTTCAAGGTACTTTTTAGCACATGCCTAAACTTAAGCATCTGAGTAGTGTCATTGATTGAAGCCAGGCACATGCTTAAGTACCTGGCTGAATCAGGACCTAGGAGAAGAGGAACCCTGGAAGAGCTGAAAGAAGAGCCCATAGTGCCAGTATTGCTGAAAAGTAGGTTAGAAATAAATTGTTTTAGGGAAGAAATGAGCAATTGGAAAGGTGGGACCAGCGAGCTTCATCCTCCAAGCCCTTCATCCTCCAAGCCCGTGTCATTCGCGCGCAGTCCCCATTTTCTGCAGGGTGGCTAGGTTCCCATGTAAGCTGTAACCAAATCACCAATTCTGAAAAATACTGGTTACCATCATTCACACAAAGGAGAGTTTTCTCACTGAGAAAATACTTTCTTCCCCTTCCCCTAAATGTGTTGTGTGAATTTAGTGCTTGTGCAATGTGCAGCCATGGAGACCTCTGGGCACAGGCAGTGGCAGTGCAAGTTTCCCCAACTTTCCTCAGTCCCAGTCTGGAGGGACCTGAGTCTAGGTGAGAAAGGGTAGTTCAGTCTCCATAACCACGCAGTCCTGGATCTCTCTGCTCAGGCTTCCGGTGCTGATGCCACTTAATGCCAGTCTGTGTCTTCCTTTATGTTTGTACAGTGACTCCAATTCAGACACAAATGATAACAGAATGATTTTATATTGTTTGTTTGGCATTAATACTAATTCTAATAATAATAAATATGCCTCCATTGTATAGTATTCAAATTGGATAGCATACTATCAAGCAAGAAGTACTGTTTAGGTCAGAGACTTGCTAGTTAACACTTTATAAACTCTGAGGAGTCCTTGTGGCACCTTAGAGACTAACAAAGTTATTTGGGCATAAGCTTTCGTGGGCTAGAACCCACTTCATCAGATGCATGGAGTGGAAAATACAGGAGCAGGTATAAATACATGAAAAGATGGGAGTTGCCTTACCAAGTGTGAGGTCAGTCTAACGAGACAATTCAATTAACAGCAGGCTACCAAGGGAGGAAAAATAACTTATGTAGTAGTAGTGAGAGTGTCTTCTAATGGACAGCATTGGTTTGATTTTGAATTTATAAAACAGATTAAAAAATATGAAAAGTGGTGACTTACTCTAAGTATTGGAGTATGTTAATATAATCTCCCAGGGAGGGGGATTTGACAGAAAAGTTGTAGCCAAGGAAGAACCTAGGGATATGTTGAAAAAGACTTTTAAGAGTAATGTTGTGAATAAGAATACAAAATTACTCAAGATAGTTAAATCCAAAGCTGACTGTGAAGAGTTAGAAGGGGACCTCACTAAACTGGGTGAATGGGCAAAAAAATGGCAGATGAAATTCAATGTTGATAAATGCAAAGTAGTGCATATTGGAAAACATAATCCCAACTATATGTACAAAATGATGGGACCTAAAGTTGCTGTTACCACTCAAGAAAGAGATTTTGGAGTCATAGTGGATAGTTCTCTGAAAACATCTGCTCCATGTGCCATGGCAGTCAAAAAAGCTAATAGAATATTAGGAACCATTAGGGAAGGGACAAGTAATAAAACAGAAAATATCATAATGCCACTACATAAATCCATGGTATGCACACACCTTGAATATTGTGTGCAGTTCTGGTTGTCCCATCTAAAAAAAAAAAAAAAATTTGAACTGTAAAAAGTTCAGAGAAGGGCAACAAAAATGATTAGGGGTATGGAACAGCTTCCAAATGAGGAGAGATTAAAAAGACTGGGACTATTCATTTTAGAAAAGAGACAACTGGGGGATATATGCCAGAAGTCTATAAAATCATGAATGGTGTGGAGAAAGTGATTAAGGAAGTGTTATTTACCCCTTTATGTAACACAAGAACCAGGGGTCACCCAATTAAATTAACAGGCAGCAGGTTTAAAACAAACATAAGGAAGTATTTCTTCATACAACACACACATGTGTTACCAGCAGCTGATGTGAAGGCCAAAAGCATAAATGGGTTCAAAAAAGAATTAGACAAGTTCATGGAGGACAGGTCCATCAATTGCTACTAACCAAGTTGGTCAGGGTTGCAACCACATGCCCTGGGTGTTCCTAAACCTCTGACCCCGGAAGCTGAGACTGGATAACAGGGGATGGATCACTTGATAAATTGCCTTGTACTGTTCATTCCCTCTGTAGCCTCTGGCACCAGCCATTGTCAGAAGACAGAATACTGGGTTAGATGGACCGTTGATCTGACCCAGTCTGGCCATTCTTAAGTTAAGAAGAAATATAAAAACTCCCAAGAAAGGGGATTGTGTATAGAAGATATATATTTAATGGTTTTGTGGCAGTGGGACAAGTTAAAAGGAGTTAAAGAATTCTGCAAACAGAGGCTGTGGCAGTATTTGCTCTTGATAAAAATCAATCACTGTGCTGTGACAGTGAGAAACCAAAACCAATACAGAATATGCAGTTATGGGAAGACAAAACAAAGGGTGATCTGTACACACACATAATGTGCAATCAAACTATAGAGAATTTAAGAAGATGTAAGGGCACTGGCACTACTATGGACTTGCCCAATTTGTCTCTTTCGGCACAGGATAATGGCTAGCCTGATTTGTATTCCTCCAGTCTCCCACAAACCCACTTGATAAAATGCTGTAATTGATAATGTTAATGATTAGGGACCTCCTGACTTGTTCTGTTAAAAGTTGTGTGTTAAGTCATGGAAGGTGCTGGATGCCACTTACCACCAGAATCAATACAATTATGTTTGTTAAGTTTTTGTGCTAGAAAAAGAGAAAAATGATTGAGTGAAACTGCTGTTTTGAAATGTGAGCAGCTTAAATGTGTCAGCATCTGCAAAATATAAAGGAAAAACTCCCAGAAGCATCAAACCCCAATTAAAGGGGAAGGTATGTGTACAATGAATTGGCTTTTAAAAAAATTCCACTAAAAATCCATTTGCCTTCACTCCACTAATAGTCCAACTGAAGTCAATGGGACCACTCATGGAGTAAAATGCTCTTCAACACGAGTAAGGGTTACAGAGCATAGCCATACCATTTGGGAAGCAGAGGCAAATGTTTCTTTTATAACCCAGGTAGATAGCAGAAATATTCAGAGTCAAAGATCTAAAGATACAGAATCAATTTAGTTTCATTTATCTTAACTTGACGGCATCCGCCTGCTGTCAGTTTATCTTGTATGAAAAAAGAAGAATCCTATTCCTAGCATCTTGAAAATTAATGAAGCAGGCACGCTTCCATATCAATGATTACTAAATGCAACCTCAGTTTTGACATGTCCTAATGTCTGAGTGGTTCACTTTGCAACTTTCATCATGCCCTTTTAATGCAGGGTGGGAATGGAATATTATGAATTACATAGAATAGTAGAACAAGCAACAGTCTAAATTCAGGGGAGGGAAAGGATGAGCCACACAATATCAGTAGAGTGTATCACTGTAACTGAAACAAAGCAGTAGGGATGTTAAGGATTCATCACACATCCAGCATGAAACCATTTATTTAAGGAAAGGAAATGTATTGTTAGACATAAGTGAATGCTGGACAAAATTTCCCATATATATTTAAAGTATTTGTGATGAATTTCCTTCAGCAATGCTCAATTTCTGTGTTCACTTTCCATGAACATTCATGTGATGATCTAGTTTTACAGACACAGATGTTCTCAGAAAGCGAGTATCAAAATCATTCATATTTGTGATAGTAATGCCTACACTACAGATTCATCCACTCAGGGGAAAGAAACAGTTACATGTGACTTACCTGCCCAATCCCAACATACCAACAAAGCTTGAACAGTTAAAATTGAATACTACTGGAGAAATGTTTGCAATCATCCCCCAAGTTTAAAAAAAATTGGTCAGACATTTCTGAATTATGAATAGGTTTGATGACATCATGAGCTGCTCAGGAAACACCTATGAACCAATAAGAAATTAGGGGTAAATTTTCAAAAGCTGCTAAGTGACTTCAAAACCTAAGTTTCATAGAAGCCCAATGAGATCTAGGTTCCTAAGTGCTTACGTCACTATGGAAAATGAGATTTAGGCTCCTAAATAACTTAGGTAGTTTGGGAAATTTTACTCAAAGGCCCCAAAGTACTCAAGTGTGTGTTTAACTTTAAGAGGATTCTCACTGATTTCAGGTTACTCCTAGCCCTGTGCCTTCACACTTCCCATTCCATGACCAAGGAACAGGACTTCAGTGGGAAGCCCTGCAACTTGACCAGAGCTTAACGTTTAGCACCTGCTTAAGTGCTTTGATCGATGGGGTCCTTACTCTGTTTTACAGAATATTTGTTGTGAATTATTCATTCAACTCTAATTACTACTAATAAAAATAAGTCAAATGGTGAAAGTTACCTTTGATACTTGGGTACAACGTCTTGTGGAAAAAATTCACTCATTCTGAATTCATTCACCTCACCAATGGAGTTTTGGAACAGTAAAGGCCAAATCTTGTCCTGGTTTGGAGGTGTGTGTTAGAAGGCAAGAGGGTATGGGCAGCCTCTTTCGTCACATAGCATACACGGTTATAGTATAGATAGTCTCCCAGAAACTATGGCAACTGGGGTCCTACAAGTCCCTAAGAGAAAGATACACAGATAGGCACCTATCTAGTGTACAAGAAAGCCACTGTTACTACACCACTGTTAGCACATCACAGCCTCAAGGAGCATGGTCAGGTGCCCAGCCACGATGTACAGTATGAGCTATCCTGAGGTGAAAGGAATGCAGCAGAGGTATCCACTTCCTCCATGGATCTCCTCACGCCCCTTCACTTTGAGCCATCCTGTCCATGTAGCACAATGGGATTGTTGCTATTCTACCCACCCGAGGCAGTAGCAGCAGATGAGATCAAGAGATTGCCTCTTAACTATGCTTGCATAGTGTCCAGGGCAAAGGGGCCTCCAGTGTGAGGGGCTACTATAATATAAATGTTCACAACTGTAATAATTATTATTATTTGCATATCCTAATGATGGATTAGAATGTGACACAAAGAGTTTATAAAGAAGCTACTAGCAACCCAAATTACACTCAGGCCTGATCTACACTACACCCGCCGGTCGATCTAAACTATGCAATTTGAGCTACGTTAGTAGCCTCAGTCGACATAGCTTAGATCTACTTACCGCAGGGTCCACACTATGCTATGTCGACGGGAGATGCTCTCCTGCAGACATTGCTTCCGCTCTCCCATCAATTGAGCGTGTCTTCACTAGACCCGCTAAATCGATACTACTGCATTGCTTGCAGCAGCGCCGATTTAGTTCCGCACTGAAGACAAGCCCTTAGACTGGATTGTTAACGGAGCTACTCATCCAGCTCCCAGTAAATTTAAATGGGACTTGGCCATTTAATCCCTTAAGGAAGTCTAAATTCTGCCTTTGGATATATGTTGGCAAGTCTCACTGAAGTCCCAGCATCCTATCCTAGTGCAGAAGATGACCTAATATCTAATTTCTGTGCTTCTATGATCCTAAATGCATTTAATAAGGCTAAAAGCCAGCTCAAAAACACATGCTGTATATTCACTGCGCTAATGAGATCGTGAACACGTGTTCGCACCTTTAGGGTGCCCCCTTCTCGCTGGATATAGCATTGCAAAGGATTTGCCTCTCATACCCCTTGTGGTGACTACTTTGTCAACTACAATGACCTCTCCCAATGCCCCCTGGAGGTATGCTAAGCTGCTTCTGGGGTAGCACAAACAAGTCCAAATAAAGATTCAAACTACAGGAGAACCTCAGAGTTACGAACTGACCAGTCAACCACACACCTCATTTGGAACCAGAAGTATATAATATGGCAGCAGCAAAGACCAAAAAAAAAAAAAAGCAAATACAGTACAGTACCATGTTAAACAAAACTAACAACAAAATATAGGGAAAGCAGCATTTTTCTTCTGCATAGTAAAGTTTCAAAAATGTATTAAGTCAATGTTCAGTTGTAAACTTTTGAAAGAACCATAACGTTTTGTTCAGAGTTAATACATTTCAGAGTTACGAATAACCTCCATTCCCAAAGTGTTCGTAACTCTGAGGTTCTTCTGTAGCTTCGTATTAATAGTTCTTCTGCTCCTCCCGGGCTCCACATAGTTCCCTTTTTGTATCCTGCCTGTTAAAAACTAGCCCAGGGCTTCTCTCCATCACAGAAGCCTGTCTCCTGAGCAGTCGCTCCACAATTGACCTCCCTCAGTCTACTTATACAATTACTCACCCCTGAGGTGTGGAACATGAGTAATTGGGTGCTTTCCCTTGGCTTGCAGGTGATAGGGGCTTAGCCTCATCATAGTGATCCATGCTGGATGAGACCCACATCCTTGGTTCAGTTTATGGGAATTTATGCAGAGACTTATGCCAATGGGATTTTTGAAGACAGGAGTAAATAATATGCAGACAAGCTGCACCATAGGAAATGTTGCCCTCATTTTTGGTGGCATATGTTTTAATGCTTGTACCCTGACAATAAAACCACACAAATCTGTTTTAACGTTGAAATAAATGCAGTTCAAATTCTAAGTTTGTGCCCACACAATTTGTCGGCTGTTATTAAACCATAAAGAAGAAAATGTGTGCTTTTATTTTTTCCAGACAGCCTTTTCTCTATAATTGCCTATCATTTTAACTGTAAACATTCAGCAAAGTGCGTAAGAGCTGCCTGCATAATAATGATAATTATATACATGCAAAACATTATTAGGGAACCTTGCACCCCAAAACACGTCACTAACTATATACATACACAACACCACTACATTTTAGCTACCAGTGGAGCCAGTGCTAAGCCAATTTACCCCAGTTGAGGATCTAGACCTAGAAATATACACATGGGTTACAACATTTGGAACTGGTTTCAGATTTCTAAAATCTGCCAAGTTTAGGGTTCTTTGGCTCCGGGGGTTTTATTCCAGGCACATCTGTAGTTAATGTAAGCATGTTAGTGGAAACTGATAGTTTGGGAACTAAGGAATCCAAAATAATTGTCAGAACTTTACCAGCATAACACTAGTTAATCAGAAGGGGAATTTTACTGGTTAATATTTAGCAGTAAAATGTTTCATACTGTAAATATCACAAAGGGTATCAAAATTCAACAAAACAACTACCACTAGCAAAAAGCTCTGAAGTGACAGCTTTAATTAACTTTCTTCGAATACATCTGCCCACTTCACAGTAGTACCTGTTAAAAATGCATTTTACTATGTCTTGCTTCAGAACATGATCTGGAGCAACGTGGATGAAGATTTCTTCTAAGTCAAGTGGGTCAAGTTATCTCAGTTTTGTCTGTCCGATACAGCATGCACTCACCACACAATACATCACTCGGCCTGGGTGCTGCTGGAACATAGAGACCAAATTACCTTTTGCCCTGGAGGAATGCTGCCTCTTTCAGCAGTACAACTGATCTCACAGAGTAGTCATCTTCCGGTACTGGATCAATACCACAACAGAATACACAGTCTTCAGTAATACTAGTTCTCCTTCACCTTATCAGACAAACCTTTACTGCGCCAAACCATGCTTTCCTTTCTGCTTAAAACAGCTTGGTAGGAACCTGATTCAAAGCCCATTGAAGTCAAACGACTATCCATTGACTTCTCTGGGCATTGGACCTGGCCCTAATGATACACATTGTGAGCCTGATTCTTTGCTCTGGATGAGCTGTGTTCAACGTAAGAACAAGAGACAGAGATAGAAGGTGGCTGTAAACTACCCCTACGTTTCCTTACAGGATGCCCAGCCCTCCATCCCAAAGGGCCATTCTGGCACCTGGGGATTGGTAGGGCATAAAGCCTCCCTATCCATGCCCTCATTCCCCAAGGAACACTCCCTGTGCCAGGGGCAGAGAGGCTGAATGGTGACTGAGATGCTATGGTGGCTGTATGCACCTGGGGATTACACTTGGTGAATCCTCAGAAGGCCAGATCTGGCTGGTTTGCTCTGCTGAAGCAGCACATAGCAGCTGCAGCGGGGTTGAGAATGGGTCCCCATAGCTATAAATGGAGCTCGTCTCCAATGCACAGGTGTACCTCCCATTGGCAGCCATAGGAGTTACTATTACTTATCAAGGGGAAAATACACCCTCAGACATAAAATCCCAAACAGGAACTCAGACAACAGCAGGAAAATACCTTGTCCTGAGCAATTCCACAGGATGGAAAGGAGTAAGGGGGAAATCGGCTCTAGAATGAAGGAAACTTCAGAGTCTCTTGGATCACATAGCAGAGAGGATCTGTGTGCGTTACCCCCTTACCGCCCCGGGTGAAAACCACATACAGCAAGTATGTCTAACTTTATCATATTTGGGTCACTCTGCCCTAGTATGAGCGATATGGTTTTTAACAGAAATTCCACAGTCGGCCGAAGAATTTATGTGCCTCCTACCCTAACATCGCAGCTGCAGAGGCGACTTCTTCACAAACAACCACTCCTTCCCCACCCATCTCCATTTAGAACAAAATGAATGTCAATCTAGCTAGGGCCGTGACTCAGCACAGAAGAGGAGAGAGCTCAAATTTTGAGACTGCGCTGCTGAGAGGAATACAGTGCATGAATCACAGACATGATCTCAGGCACTGTGGGATAAATACAGAGCTGATGTATATGTTAGACTCCCTCAGGCTCCCTTATCACCTACTTATCCCCACCCTACCAATAATGTAATGGAGTTGGTGTCACTTACACCTTCTTCTAGCTGTTGTGTGTGTAAGTTAGAGTCAGGCAGGGGAGCTTAGCCCTGGTCTAAACTGGGAGGGGAGGGGAGTTGATTGTAGGGTAGGTCTATACTTACCTTCAGGTCCGGCGGTAAGCAATCGATCTTCTGGGATCGATTTATCGCGTCTTGTCTAGACGCGATAAATCGATCCCGGATCAATCCCGGAAGTGCTCGCCATCGACGCCGGTACTCCAGCTCGGCGAGAGGAGTACGCGGCATCGACGGGGGAGCCTGCCTGCCACGTCTGGACCCGCGGTAAGTTCGAACTAAGGTACTTCGACTTCAGCTACGTTATTAACGTAGCTGAAGTTGCGTACCTTAGTTCGAAGTGGGGGGTTAGTGTGGACCAGGCCCAAGTTACGCAACTTCAGCTATGTGAATAATGTAGCTGAAGTCGATGTGCTTAGATCTACTTTCTGCGGTGAGTCAACTGCTGCCATTCCCCCATCAACTCTGCTTGCGTCTCTCGTGGCGCTGGAGTACAGGAGTCGATGGGAGAGGGCTCGGGGGTCAATTTATCGCATCTAGACTAGACACGATAAATCGATCCCCGCTGGATCGATCGCTGCCCACCGATCCGGCAAGTAGTGTAGATATACCCTAAGTGACATGAGTATAGTCTCCCTTACACACTGGTAAAGTGGGAATAAGTAGGACTTAGGGGAGTGGTCCATTTTTGCACCACTCTAACTATTTTGTTTAGTGGGTGATTTTTTACCAAACTAGCTGTACCAGTACTACCATTAATATAGGTACAGTTATACTGGTATAAAGGTGCCTTAGAGCAGTATAGGTTATTCCCCTTCCTGGACAGGCTATACCCATATAAACACTTTTATACCAGCATAACTGCATCCATGCTTGGGGGGGTTGGACCACTTTTGCTGTACCAGTATATTTAAAGTGATACAACTTTTGTGCATAGACAAGTGCCTTAAGGGAGTCTAATTAGTGTTAAGGGATTGCAAATCATCACTGAACGTGGCCACGTAGCTTCTAGGTCTTAGACAAATTAGGGTTGTAGATGGCTGAATGAGGTTGCTTTTTAAGACAATAATACCAGGAGTTACCACCTTCCTGAATGGCCACAGATCCATAAACGGTGGCCCCATGAGCTCATTCTCTGGAATCCAGATTTTGATTGGGTGTGCAAACTAGAAATATTTCCCCCCACGTCAGCATTAAGTACAAACAACTTGCCATTTATTGTGCCAGGAAACTACTAACTGCAGACATCTTGGCAACTCTGCCTTTCCTTTTAAAGTTATTAAACACCCAAATAAGATCCACCTCTGAAGTGGCTTTCCTAACAGCTTCAAGAGCCAAGATGCCTGCAGTACTTTAATATAACAGACACTAGACAACAGTTCTTCAGCACCAACAGAGGCTTTTAGAACTGGTGCTTTTAAAACAGCTATCATCAATCAAGTGGATCCCTCTCACATTTATTAGGAATAGCACTAAAAAGAAAATTGGCTATTGCTTTTCCAAGTGCTTCCTAACAAACTCATCGTGATGCTGCTGCTTGGAATGATTAATTTGCAACGGAGGCTGTTTTAATTATTTCTTTTGCATTTACTCCATCAGTGGCTCATTCACACAGTGATTGATACCTTTGACTTCTGCATTCCTTTGAAGGGAAAACTGCAATCAGCTGTGAAATCTATACCCAATCTTGAGAAGAGGCTGGCCAGTTCACCACGGGTTTAAGCCAACACAGGGGAAGTGCAAGCTTTGGGTAACTACATAATAATACTTAGCTTTTTTATTCAGTAGTTTTCATCCACACATCTGAAGGGACCTCACAAAATAAAGGGTATTGTTACCTCAATTTTACCGTTGGGGAAATTGAATCATAGAGAGATTAGGTGACCTGTCCTAACGCACTAAGCAATCAGCAGCATACCTGGGACAAGAAGCTGGGTCTCCTGACAACACTTCCACACTCCATACACTGGACAAGGCTGCCTTTCACACTGCCACATTTATTAACAATTTACACTACAGTAGTACCTAAAGGCCCCAAATGAGACTGGAGCCCCATTGTGCTAGGCGCTGTACAAACACATGTTAAGAGATGCTTCATGATCCAAAGAGCTTAAAATCTGAGGAGCTCCATTCCAGCAATCAATAGCATGCAGGCTTGCTGAAATCAATGGGGCTCCGCATGGATCATCAGCTGTACGATGTGACCCTAAAAAGATGAAACAAAAAGGTAGAGAAGGGGATGCAACATACAGGCAGAGTGATCAGAGCAATGGCTGGCAAATGTTAGATTAGTTTCATAATTGCTATTTAATATTAGTTTTATTTTTCCCTTTTTTTTTTTTTTTTTAGTGGTGTGGGGTTTTGTTTATAATGGGTGAAGTAGTGGTAAAACAAGGAAAAGGCATCGGGGGTTGGTTTGAACAGACACACCAGAGCTATTGTAACCCTCACACCTTCTGGGTGTGGTGTTCTGTCCCATCTAGTGGCACTGAGACCACTTAGAGCAGTGGTTCTCAAACTTTTGTACTGGTGACCCCTTTCACATAGCAAGCCTCTGAGTGGAACCCCCCTTATAAATTAAAAACTCTTTTTTATATATTTAACACCATTATAAATGCTGGCGGCAAAGTGGGGTTTAGGGTGGAGGTTGACAGCTCGCGACCCCCCGTGTAATAACCTCGTGACCCCCTGAGGGATCCTGACCCCCCATTTGAGAACCCCTGACTTAGAGAGCGATATAAAGTGAGTCTGCTCTACAGCTTTAGCTAACAGCCAGTTGGCTTTTAGTTCATGCGGTAGCGGCTCATGCACAAAGGTCCCAGGTTCGATCCCGCCCGCCGACAACCGGGGTTTGTCAGTGTTACACTATGCCAGCCAGATATTTCTATAAATCACACATGGATGTCTGAGCTCTTCTGAGGAACTATCCAATATTATGGGCTGCACAGTCTTCCTGAGTAAAGCTTACAGAACTGCCCCTCACCATCAATCTTCTGATAAGTCCCTCTAAAAACTCTTTTTCTAAAGCACACCTTTTCTGATGCAAAGCACTATAAATTCACAATAAATAGGGATCTGACAAATAGTGATTTTGCCTACATTCTGTTTTTAATTTTTATAACTTACAAAATAAATTCACTGTAGGTTGAAAAAATCATTTTACCAGAAGGAATATATTTCCTCTTCACCTATTTGGGTAACCATCATATTCCATCACTTTGAACCTAACTTCATTTGCATGGTTATCACCTTACACCCTCAGAACCTATTTTAGTATGGGTGGCAATGTTCTGTCTCAGGATTTGCAGACATTAGCTCTCCTGTACAATTACCCAAACTATAATTACCTACATTTTCTTTTACAATGGCATAATTGCTTGTTATTTTTGCTTAGAGGATGAACGAGTCTGCAACAACACCCCTTACCCCCCAAACCTTTTTTTGAAGTGTTTTTATTCAGTAGGGTTAACAGCCTGCTTTCTATGAAGATCAAACTGGTGGTGGCTGCAATGAAACAATAACAGAGACATACTAACAGAAAGCCTCAACCAAAATTCAAAAAATGGAAGTACCAATGTTTTAAAAGTCTTTGTTTCGTGCATATTCCTAATTATGTTTTGTACATAACGTTCATCTCTGTCTAAGCGGTATCTCCAATGGAAGGACTCTGGCATGCTGCGGTAGTAATAAGGAGATGACGCTGGCTTTCAGATCACTGCGTGCAACTTGTCATTATGCAGAAAGGGAGCCACAGTGCATGCTGATTACCACCTTGCTGATTCAATGTGGAGATTGCAAGACTATTCCATAGCAGCTGCTCTAGTCTAGGCTATATTAAGAAATGAATTTATGCAGCACTTTATATAATGCTGGGCATTTCAAATCCTTTCCCTCAAGCTCTGCAATAACGTTTAGATGTCTATGGGATGTATAGATTAGAAATCTCATGAAACCATACCAACACACTGCAGTAAAGAGTTTGCAATTCAATTACTTTCTTACTCCTCTCTTGCATCAACCATCTTCCAGTTTTCACCTGCTATGAGGAAAGTAATGACCCAAGCTTGTTACTGCTTCTCATGGCCAGCAAAGTGCCTCCGCATGTACTGGAGGCCACAAACCTTCTCACTAAGCATGTCATCTCAGCAAGGTGTACAGCATTTTACTACTTAGCCCTGATCTACACTGGGCGGTTGATCGATTTAAGTTACGCAACTTCAGCTACGTGAATAACGTAGCTGAAGTCGACGTACTTAGATCGTCTTACAGTGGTGTCCTCACCGCGGTGAGTCGATTGCTGCCACTCCCTCATCGACTCTGCCTGCGCTCTCGTGTCGCTAGAGTACAGGAGTTGACAGGAGAGGGCTCGGGGGTCGATTTATCGCGTCTAGACTAGACACGATAAATCGACCCCCGGTGGATCGATCGCTGCCCACCGAACAAAGTGAACAAAGACTCTGTTGATTTTTTAATTCATGGACTCTAAGGTCTACAAAGCATTACACTGCATTAGGCACCCAGGGCAATTCAACATTCTCCTGTCTTTTCAAAAATAGAAGAGGTTAGATTCTGAATTTATACCAGTGCAAAGCCAGAGTGACTCCACTGAAGTCAATGGAATTCCTCCAAATTTTCACTGTTGCTACTGAGCTGAGAATCTGACTGTAATCTCCAGATTGGGATTGAGATTACGAGCACTTTCGGGAAATCTTTTGAAATCTTTCAACTTCCTGCATTCAGAAAAGCTCTCATGGCTGAATGGTTTGTTGAAGGGGAGGGGTTTCTATTGGGGGTTTGAATGTTTGAGGAAGATTCATAGACTCCAAGGCCAGAAGGGACTATCTTGTCTGAGCTCCTGCACAACACAGGCCACAGAACTTGCCAAAAACAATTCCTAGAGCACATAGTTGTACACCATTTATTGTTAATGTGGCAAATATTTTACTAAAAATGTAATGATAAAAATATATAATGGACTAAATCCTACCACCATCTACAACTGTGTGACACCTGCAATCCTACGAGGGTGGCCTGAAAGTAATTAGAACAGAGTCTGGCCCAAGGAATTGGAGAACTTCACTCTATTCGCCATTCATAGGCAATGGTAGTAACGATCTAGCATAATTACGGATTATGAAATTGCAGCGTCTGCTGACACTGGCCAATGGACTGCTCCCTAACTGATTTGGATTTACACAGTGCTAGCCACAAAGTCTAAGCCACTATTAAATGTCGCATTTTGTCTAATGCACTATACATTTGCTTTACATTAACTACTGTGGCTAGTCTGTTTTTAAATTATTTTGATGCTCCCATTCCTTGCTAGCAAAATCTTCCTGTGAAACCTTCAATGGGTTACCCTTTTACTCCATTCCCCAACACCTGCCGTCATTTTTCTACCAATTTCTTTTTTAATTATAAAATATATTTTGACTCCCAGTTCCATTCAGAATAATTCAAACAGAGGTAGCTCCAATACACTGTGTAAAAGGAAAGTACTATACACTCTGATTCAGCAAAGCACTAAATCCCAATGAAAAGTTAAGCACTGGCTTATGAGATTTGCTGAATATGGATGGACTTAAGCATGTGCTAAGTGCTTTGCTGATAACGATTGTGATAAATTCCCTCTATGTGAATAAGAAGACAGACAGAATTTCAAAAGATCGCTGTGTTGTAAACCAATCACGATTGTCTAACAGTGCAAGACTCTGTGGAAACAAGGGGCCCATGTGTAAGTACAACAGGGAGACTTTTTTTTCTGTCGAAAAACTGACAGCTCTTTTATCCAGCAACGAATGTGGACTGGCCAATGATTTGGAGGTCCAATAAGATGGGGTTAAAAAAGAAGATAAGTTATTCTTCATGAAAGAGGACAGATGGCAACCACACAATAGCCATCAACTCTATTTAAATAGATAAGTATCCCCACCACTGCTCTGGATGTGTGTTAAATTAAGCACACGCTCTCTTTGCACAGAACCTTCTAACCTTCTGAGGAAGGTGCAAGGGCATGCCTCTTCCTTCCACTTTATCATTTACAATTTGCCTATTCTGTCTGACAAGCCAAAACTAACAAAAGCTTCTAACGGCTGCTTTCAACTGGTTAAAATAAAGAGTGTATCCATTTTGATTGCCTTCCAAGCATATGGACGAGAGCTCCGGGACTAAGTGATGCAGCTCACGAGAGGCAGAATGGCATGGAGTTAGACACAAAGTGCCTGACCTGATAAACTCAATGTTTCGTCAAGAGATTTCTGAGCCACAAAGGAGACAGCTGCCATGTAGAAGGCAGAGGCGATATGAATGACTGCTGATCTACTTCCACTTCAAAGAGGCAGACTGTCCCCAAGCAGAGTTCCTGTGCGGAGGGAGAAGGAAACAGGCCAGAAAGAGAGAGGAATAAACAGAAAACTACAGACCTTGCTGTATCAACCTGGGAGGTGGAAGTGGACAGATTGTAGTGAATTTTGAATGATGTGGATAAGACTTAATCCCCACTAAGCAGCTAAGGAACCTTGATCCCGGAACAATTTTAGTGATATTTCTGCTGTTAGACGAATCTAACCACTGACAAAATATACTGATGACACTGAGAAATCAGAAGCAAGGGACAGCAGGATAAACGGGGGGGGGCAGGGGAGGGTGACGGGGAAGAGAACTGAAGGAGGGCTAGCGAGAGAGATTACCTCAGCAAGTTTTCATTCTTACACCACATTACAGTCTGCAGGCCCTCCTCTGGGGATATGTGGATTTTAATATTCCAAGGATCACTTCAATCCACTGGCTTAACCTTCCAATAGGAAACTTCACACAGTTTGAGTGCCGTTGCCTCACTGTTGCTGTGCAGCGTATCAGCAGGACTGATATCAACTCCGACCCGGCAGGTTCAGCATTTCAAGCAACTAATTGTTTCTGCGAGTGCTGCACACGTGATTTATGTTCAACACGCCTTAATCTTTATATATCCATCTTCCTAGGATCTTTGTAGACAACATAGCTAGGAAATGAAATCATGCTGTCTTTGAATCTTATAAACAAACAGGGCGGCAAATCTGTAAAGGCCTTCTGAGGTACTGAGTTAAACCACATGGTTTTCCTTCACAAGATGGCGGCAATTTATCATGCGATTTCTTCTTATTTCTTTTAAAGAAGAAAAGGACTTTGTTAAAAGGAGGACAGCAAAGACTGCAATGCCAAATGAGCATTTTCCTTTCAAGGGATTCTGACAAACTTATGTCCTCCCATTAAGGTTTATACATTAAATAAACAGTGGCACAGGTGTGAAGAGGCCAGGCCCGAGAAGGGGATCACAGTTCCTCATGGGTCCCATCCACAGCCTACTGAAATCAATGGGAGTGTTTCCATTGAAGTCGGCGGGCTCTGGATCAGGCCCAACAGAACCCTTTTCATGCCCTTTTAATCAATTTTATTTCAGGATTAATACAGTCTCTCTCAGGGATGGAAACTTAAACATACCACCTTGGTGCTAGCACAATTAAAAAAGAACCAGTCTGTGTTTGTTTTTAAGCAGGACAAAGTGCAGGATGAATGACAACAAGTACATTCAATTTATTAAAACATTATTTCAATTTAGTGATTTAATTTTCAGTATAAAATAAGAAGATATTGCTTTAAAATAGACCTGAAAATACATACCATAGAGACACATGTACACACACACATTGGACCAAAGTCATCGCTGACTACCGAAGTCAACTACGTTACCCCAGGAATTAATTTGCCCCAGGATTTTTATCCTGACAACAGCCTTTTAAACAATAATTTGAATTCCAGTGTTACTCTATTTTTTTATCAGGATCAAGAGTTTGTGTTTGTATGTCCCCTGACTCTTTTAATAACTCAGCACAAGGCATTTTGAGGGGCAATCAGAGTTTTATTACAGGCTTATAAATGGCTACTGGGGGCATAAAAAGAGCCCTGAGAAATGTAAACATAAATGCTAAGAAAATATTCAGAAAGCAAATACTTGGCCACAGATATAACCGTTTGACATTGTGTATATTCCAAATTGTTATCTCTTTTCTTCATGGATTTAGTTGGAGCTTGGTGAACACTGGGGAGGAAAATCACTTTCAAACATTTTGGCAAAGGGAAAACCACATTTCAATGCGCCATGTATCCTGGTTTGCCCTTTCATTAAATATTTAAGGAAACAGTTTTGTTCATTTGACTGTTCATGGAAAATGAATTTCAGACCCAAAGACCAAATTGTTTTTGATAAGCAACAACATTTATTTTTGGTCACATTTCAAAATGTCAATGAAAAATATCTTTAAAAAAAAATCAAAATTCAGAACATTTCAACCAGCTCCAGAACAAGGCTACTGCAGGAGCCTCAGAAGCAGGGCCCACATCATCCTTCTCATCGCATATACCGGGTGTCAAAACTCCCTGTTCCTCCCACAGCTGGCTTCTCCTCTGCATATATTCTAATATGGATTGTACTGATAAATTAGGCAAATATACTGCTCTTTCCACAGCAGATGGAGTGATTTCCTACTCTAAGTCTCATACACTGCAATGTAAGAAAAAACAAGAGGTCGTACTGGCCGCCAATTCCAGCAGCTCCCATTGGCCTGGAGCAGCGAACCACGGCCAGTGGGAGCCGCGATCGGCCGGACCTGCGGATGCAGCAGGTAAACAAACAGGTCCGGCCCACTAGGGGCTTTCCCTACACAAGCGGCATCCCAAGTTTGGGAAACACTGCTCTAGATCAATGGTTCTCAACCTTTCCAGACTACTGTACCCCTTTCATGAGTCTGATTTTTCTTGTAAACCCCCAAGTTTCACCTCACTTACAAAACCAGATATAAAAATACAGAAGTGTCACAGCACACTATTACTGAAAAACTGCTTACTTTCTAATTTTCCCCATATAATTATAAAATAAATCGATTAGAATATAAATGTTGTACTTACATGTCAGTGTGTAGTATATAGAGCAGTATAAACAAGTCATTGTCTGTATGGAATTTTAGTTTGTACTGACTTCGCTAGTGCTTTTTATGTAGCCTGTTGTAAAACTAGGCAAATATCTAGATGAATTGGTGTACGCCCTGGAAGACCTCTGCATACCCCAATGGGTACGCGTACCCCTTGTTAAGAAGCACTGTAATAAATGTCATGAACAAATCAGAAATCTAAAAATGAACTTGAGATCATAAATAAATTGGAAGATGTAGACTACTCTCAACTGTGTGCCAATCTTTATGCAAACAACGACATAAATGAATGCAACCGTTGTGCAATCAAATGCAGCAAAAGCAACAATATAACTGGGGAGAGAGACTTCTGCCTTCTGATTCTCACTAGTACTACTTTGCACTTGACAGACAGACAGTGTAGAGAGCAAATTCCCAAGTACTGACGCTGGTACCCTCAGAGGGTATGTCTACTATGCAATTAAAAACCTGTGGCTGGCCTGTGCCAGCTAGCTCAGGCTTGTGGGGCTCAGGCTAAAGGATGTTCAACTGAGGTGTAGACATTGGGGTTTGGGCTGGAGCCTGGCCTCTAGAACCCTGTGAGGTGGGAGGGACCCAAACATCTACACTGCAATTAAACAGCCCCTTGCCTGAGTCTCAGTCAGCTGCCACGGGCCAGCCAGGGGTGTTTAATTGCAGTGAAGACAGTGCTTAATTTGTAATGAAAGAGGTGCGGGGACTCAAGCAATTACGTGCCAGGGCTCAAACAATTTTTTTTTTTTTGCATTCATAACTGATGCAACAAGCCCAGAGGTGCCTGGACTATGAACTGCCAAACCTAGAGGTTCCAGGGCTCAATTCTACAACCCCCACTGACTTCCATGTCTGAAATAGACCAATGTGTCAGTACAGCAGATGGCTGTGGGCTGGCACTAGCAGAAGTGCCTTAGGGTGATCAATCTATGCTGGTGGGACCCATATTTGGATTACCCCCTGCTACATGCACAAGGTCTAAATGTGTCTTTTTAGCATATCCCCTTAGCCCACTACTACCTCCTGTGCATGCTGACAACCACTGTGCATGCTGACAACCAGTAAAGCTATTAAAAAAACAACACAAGGCAGCCAGAGAGACTTGCTGAGTTGTTCCCCAGGCCCCCTCTAGTGCCTTCCAACAGAAGCTCTTACGGGGATCTGACTGTTCCTGTCCAAAGCAGGATTATGCACAGGCATGCAGGCTGCAGTTACTAATTTGTTAGTGACTAGAACTATGGTGAATGAAAAGTAGTGGCAGAAAACTGGAGACCAATCAAGTCTACAAATGCCCTTGGTAGATAGACAGAATATTGTTGTATATGGGATGAGACACAACAGCATGCCAGGGGCACTGAGAAGAAATTAATGTTAGATTATTATGATATATTGTTTTTATCTTGGTAATGCCTACGGATTCTGACTAGGGTCCCAGTGGACTAGCACTGTCCAAAGAACAAAAAGCCAGTTCCTGCCCCAGTGAGCTCCCAATCTAGGACTCAGACCTACGTTAAACACGTTCAGTTACGAATGTCATGTCTGACATAACCCCACTGAGTCAAGGAAATTCAGAATTAGTGGGGGCTGAAAAATTTAGAACAATTTATTTGTCAAACGTTGCCTCTGTTTTCTATTTGTGAGATGTCCACAGAGAAATTTCTTTTTTTTTATTATTCAAATGTTATTTGTAAATGTCTTCAGCCGTTTATTCCTGATTTGTAAACTGTTAGCAAGCTGTTACTTAAAATCCTGTGATACTGTTTCTATTCCTTGACCAGATGACTTCTATAATGATCCACCTACAGTGCTAATCTTGATTTCCTTATCTAACTGCAACAGTGACAACGGCAATCCAAGGCCTGGTCCACACTAACCCCCACTTCGAACTAAGATACGCAACTTCAGCTACGTGAATAACGTAGCTGAAGTCGAAGTACCTTAGTTCGAACTTACCGCGGGTCCAGACGCGGCAGGCAGGCTCCCCCGTCGACGTCGCGTACTCCTCTCACGGAGCAGGAGTACCGGCGTCGATGGCGAGCACTTCCGGGATCGATCCCAGAAGATCGATTGCTTACCGCTGGACCCGGAGGTAAGTATAGACCTACCCCAGGAGTCACACTATTGTTGGTTAGTTACAGTTTGACATTTGCTTTCAGGTAGTGTCATGATTGAGCATTAGAGCCAAACATTGACTTTTCATGATCATCGCCACTGGTAAAAATCCACTTGAAAATAAGTGTTTGGAAAGCAAACAGAAAAGGAGCACGAACACAGTCCTAGTATATACATTTAAGACTCGAATGAATATTTGCAGAAATGTTTGTTGTATTTGCCCAACTTTCATTCCTAGATGTTGCAGGAAATATAGTTGTAGGATCCACTTCTGCAAGTCTTCTGTGGCTGTTGTTATTATTATTATTTGTGTTAATGCAGTACCTAGGGGCCACCGTTCAAGGGAAAGGACGCCATTGTTCTAAGCACTCAGGGCTGGTGCAACCCATTAGGCGACCCTAAGGCGCTGCAATTTGGGGGGCGGCGACCGCGGCGTTTTTCGGCGGCGGGACCTTCCGCCGCCTCTGTCGGGGGGCGGCATTTCGGGGTGGGACCTTCCGCCGCCTAGAGTGGCGGAAAAGCTGGCAGCGCTCCTGTAAGCACTGTAAACACGGCAAAACCAAACAAACCAACTCTGCTGCAGCAAGTCTCAGGCCCAGACTCAGGCCTAGAAACAACCATGTCAATCTTCTGGCTTGGGCTCTGAAGAGCACTTCCCTTCGCAGGCTCCTGCGCTCCAGCCCGAGATGGAACATCTACACAGCTACTTTTAGGCTCTGAGACTAGCTGCCATGGGTTCTTGGTGTTTTTGTTTGCAGTGTGCACATAGCCACAAAGTGAAAAGACAGTCCCTGTCCCAAAGAGCTTACAATATAAACTATGGAATTCCCATGGCGAGCTTGCTGGATCAGAGTCATTGCATGGTAGAGCACACAAAGGCCCTGAATCTGCAATGAGTTTTCTGTGAGCAGACCACTGCAGCCACTGAACGAGTCGGGTAAACGTTTGAAATCTCTCCAATACCCACACGGGACCAGTTGTTTCTCTTCTCCGGGTGCCAATCACATCCGCAACAATATCAAGCATTGCAGCTTTTTGCTTGAATTTCCTCCATTTTTAATTGTGGTTATAAAAAGAAAGACGGAAAATAAACGACTGTGTGAATGTGACACATTGTTTTGAGTGTGGAACAATTTGGAACAATTTACCAAGGGTTGTGGTGGATTCTCCATCACTGACAATTTTTAAATCAAGTCTGGATTTAATTGGATTTCAATATTTTTCTAAAAGATCTGCTCTAGGAATGATTTTGGGGAAGTTCTATGTCCTATGTTATACAGGAGGTCAGACAAGATGATCACAATGGTCCCTTCTGGCCTTAGAATCTATGAATCAGTAAGTCTAAAGCTCTTTTAGACATATGTTAATAAATAAATCCAGTATAATGTAACAGCGGTTCTGTGTTTTATCTTATATTTAGATGATACAGTGTAACAACTGCCTACTACAAAGGCACGTTAACAGCATGTATTCCTAATTATGACTCCATAACAAGATTAATTTAAGCACATTTTATTACTGTTAATAATAAAAAGCATGTATCCAGCATTACAGATTTACACTGCACTTTATAACCATATGAAATCAATGGCAGCACTCTCTTTAACTTCTCTGAGAGCACAAGAAAGCCATGAGATGGTAAACTCATTAGGGAAGGGAATATGCGTGAATCTAAGACCTGATCCTGAGAGGTGCTAGCCACCGCGCCGCCCCCCCCCCCCCGAGAGGACCATGAGGGTGTGCATGTGGTTACACGAGGGTGTGCAGCACCTGGTGGGAGGCAAGGTAATGGCATGTCTGCATCTTTAGTAGCCATGGTTTAACAACAGGTGTGATTTAAAATCAAGTTGGTCAAATCCGTGCAAAAGGTTGCATGGACCCCTGAAATCAATATAAACCTGGCTTATAGAGAGTTAAATCAATTAGGAACAGGTTTAAGCTAAATAAAAATAAGCCATTCTTGAATCAAATGAGGAGGGTCTGACAGAGTTTTGCAACTAGTTTGACTTATGTGCAGACAAATCCTAAATCACATTGCCCAACCCTAAAGAATTTAGAATCCAATAATTTGGTTCTCCTCTTAGTGAAGTGAAAGGAACGTTGCCATTGATTTCAGGTGGAACACATGGGGCACTTTTGTTTTCAAACACATTCACAAGTAGAACCATAGCAGTTTTCAAAGAAGATTACCCATTTGTCTGTGGGAATACTACATGGACAGGAAATATTTAGCAGTTCAAACTCCTTGCTATGACAGCATGGCTCTGAGTGAAGTGAATCCAAGGGCAGAATTTGTCCCTTAACACACATGCTCATCAACAACTTTTCAAACCTTTTTAGTTCTGCCATTTTCCTCCCTAACGGCCATTCTCCTACATGGCTTCATCTTAAATCTCTCCATATCTGACATACTTTTAAAACCCTACCAGACAAGAAAGGCTTCAAGCCACCATTTAAACAAAATAAGGTCAATCCTACTTTTTCTCCCTTCTGCTAATAAGCAGCATAGAAATTACAACAAAACCCTAATCTTACATTTGCGCATTCATAGAAAAATATAAAATACAGTTGCAAGAGAGAAGCAATCATTAGTTAACGTATAGCTTCCTTGCTGCCCAAACAAAACTGTAGGCCCCAGTTCTGCAAAAAGGACTTTTACGTGTGCCTCACTTCACACACTGTGAATAGTCCCATTAAAGTCAATGGGTCAGCTCATGGGGCACAGCGATAAACACATGCATAAATCTGTGCAAGACCCAGGTCTTAAAGCTCACACTATGGTCTGAGCCTGAGGCGGTGTGAAGCAGCATAGCTCTGTTGTTTGCCATGGAGCAAGGCTTATTTACACCAGATCAGGATCTGGCCATATAGTTTTGCACTGTAATGTCACCAGCGTAAAGACAGTTCTACTGGTAGAACACCCTTTTGTATAAAAAAAAAAAAGGGTGTGCAAATCATTTTACATTATCTGAAGACTGATATAGGACCCAATCAGATTCCTTTTGCAGTCTACTGAGAACAGAATAGGAGCTAAGAGTTATTTTTGCAAACTGCCTTCTTTTAGTCCAGTATTTTGGAGAATGTCAGTGACCATAAAAAGTTAGGAGATGGAAGACACTGACTAGAGGTGGATAACTGAGTAGCTTTGCCACACGTCTGTGTTAAAGACTCTGAAGAACTCTAACTAATGGCTCATCTCTGAATGAGCAAAATAGTCTAATATGACCATTAGCACGGGAGAAGACAGCAGAGGAAGAATGATGTAAAACACTGCTGAGTACCCTAACTCGACATGAACTGCTGATCTGGTTTTCCAACTGCCCTTTCCAATGTTTTCCTTAGTAGTTATGGGCCACATCAAACCATTTTGTTCTGTACATGCAATTCCCAGTGATATTCCTCAGAGCTTTGCACAAAGGCTGAGATAACATTTTCAAAAGTAAGTGACTTAGGAATCCATGGAACTTAAGCAATTTTGAAATTTTTACCCTGTGAGTAACATACAACCCCAGGATCTTTGCTCTCATCCTACATTACTTTCCTTTCCCACTAGTAGCTTCTGAACATTTCTTCACTGTGTAAGTGGTAAGTAGCTTCCTTAAATCGGACTCATTTTTGTTTTATCCAATCAAGCAGTGTTTTAATATTTTCAAGCTGCCAGTATAAAAAAAATTAATCTGATTCAACAACCACATGCACCTAGAAAGTCACCTCCTTGCAAGAACTGTGATGACTCAGAAAATGCTTTTGTGATCTAGAGTTGACTGTCACCCAAGGTACTAAAATAAATTGCCCATGATTTCTCACAAGCTTTGTAATAATGTATTACCAAAATGGCACTGAAAATGCTGCATTGCACAACTATTTAGAGGTTCCTTTGGGTGATAAATAATCAAAAAACTGCCTTCTGACCATCAGAGGGACTGGCAGAAGAGGTTAGCTTTCGTACCTGGCCTTTCAGAGAATGTTACAGGTTTTTAAATGACGAGTCAGCAGTATTCTTTGCTTGTTCCTGACAATGCAATCTCTTTTTGGCTTTCCCTGCTCCCACATACCAATCTAAGTATGATTGACACCCCCATAAGTAAGCAGCAATATCTTGTACAACAAGGGACTAGGGAACTGACTCACTTCTATTCATCATGTCTACCTTAACCCTCACTCAGTACTGTGGGGTCACCATGTAATTTACATTGAAAGGAACCTTACATGGAGCCAAGTCATTAACCAGTAGATTCCTGGGAAAATAAAATTTCAGCCTCATGTATTTGTGCTATTAATTAATTATTATTACTAATACACCCATTTCTAAGGTCAATATACTACCTAGGCTCCCGTTACTTTGGCATCTAGGTTCCTTAAGTAAACTTTGTACTTGCACAGTTCCCTCTGCCAGAGGATCTCAAAGTGTTTTTCAAACTTTAGGACTCAGACTCAGCTCCCCATGGAGGCAGACAAATGCTACCATCCCACTTTTTATGGATGAGAAAAGTGCGGCACAGACACATAAAGTGTTTCAAAAGTGACAAGGAGCAGCCTGCAGAAGTTGAAGCCAAGTCTCCTGTCTACCAGGCCTGTGCCTTAATCACCTTTCTTCCTCTAGTTAACGGCGCCTAATGCTGTGCAACTGATCTGGGTTTAGTTTTTGACCCAGTCTCACTTTGCACTTTGTAGCCAAGCTACTGAGGAAGTGTCACCGATGGGCTGTGTCCGATAAGAGGTCCATCTTACGCATCGCCACAGGGCCTTGAGGAGAGGGGGTGTATTCTACTGAATACAGGAGGATTAATGTGGTTAGGCTACTAACCAACATCTTGGGTGACTAGAGTTCAAGTCCCTGCTCTGCCACAAACTTCCTGTGTGACCTTAGCCTCTCTGTGCCTCAGTTCCCCAGCTGTACAATGGGGATAACAGCACTGCCCTATTTAGGGGTGTTTTGATAACCACATTGAAGATTGTGAGGTGCTCACATACCAAGGCAATCGGGGCCATATAAATGTCTATGACAGAAAGGTAAAAAGAAAAAAAATCAACACAGAGGGAACTATGTATGTTACTGCCACTAAAATAAAGGAAATGGCCAAATTGCACACTTATGTTCAGCATTCAGCTGTCCTAAAGAAGAGCGACTTGGCTTTAATCCACTTTGGATATTTTTTTCACATGATTTAAGAAAAGACAACACTGATACTGGTGGACTGTGCAATGAATTTGGCTGGGAAGCTGAATAAAAAATTGAGGTTCCTCCTGGAACAATTCTAGAGTAGAACTCCAGCTTACCAGCAATGTCGATTCTTTCAAAAAGGGGCACGGTAAGAATCTGCACTGTGTTTATATTATGATAAACCTCTTAATAAACAATATTAAGAACTAGATGTCCATTTCATTTCAGGAATTCAGACAGGCCCAGCGGCCTAGACTCACCACTGGTGCAACTCCCAGTAAAAGTTACACTCGGTATTTCTCAATGCCTTCAATGAACGTGGCCACACTGTCATCTGTTTAAATAAAGTAGATACCAAAATATCACAGAACTCCGGCTTCATGCCCAAGAGTTCAGAAAGTGTAATCTAAGGCGTCATTGCCTCTATACTCTTTGGCTTCTGTTCTTTATTCCTATTGCTCCCCAAAACTCCCTTCTTTTTGCCATTTCTCCACAGTCTCCACTGGTTTGTAACTTTAGTTAAATGCCTCCTGTCAACCTAGCACAAATCTAATACAGTAAGCAACCCAATGGTTGCTTTGAGAAAATAACGTTGTTTTCAAATGATTAATTACAGTATAAATAATACACCTCTACCCCGATATAACGCTGTCCTCGGGAGACAAAAAATCTTACCGTGTTATAGGTGAAACCGTGTTATATCAAACTTGCTTTGATCCGCCAGAGTGCGCAGCCCCGCCCCCCCCCCGAGCACTGCTTTACCGCGTTATATCAGAATTCGTGTTATATCGGGGTAGAGGTGTATATAATATATAATAACTGAAACAGCATACGTAATGTATAGTATAGCAGCCTATTACTTTTCTTTTCTGTAGACAGAAGGGACAATTTGCAGTAGGAGTACCAAGGAGCTGGCTACAGCTACAGGGTTAAAATTAATTATAACTGCATAAATTGGAGGTATAAAACTATATATAGTTTATTTTTAAGTCATCTTCTCTCCGCAGTATAAACAAACAGATGAAACTTGATTTTTTCTGCATTCAGGAGATCATAAAAGATTTGGTAAATGGCTCCACACTTCAATAGGAATTTCCATAAGAGAGGAAAAGCTTTATATCCAAAGGAATTGCATACTCTGAGATTTTGATTCAGCATTCACTAATTGGTAAAAAACCATGCAAATCAAACATGGTCTGTTGATGACAACCTCACTTCTATTTCTTTATTTTATCCTGGTAGAGAACATTCCTTTACAAGTCTCCAGTACTGCAGCAAAACCTTGAACGCTGACATCAAGACTAGTAAGCAGCGTTAGTCCTTGAAGCACCGTTTGGAAAGCGTTAATTAATTCAGATTGGTACTGCAGTTTGGCTTGTTGCCCTAGGACCATGGAAGTGAAATTACAAGGGTTGGCGGGGGGGGAGAGAAAAATGACTTGTGTTTAGCCTAAAACAAGTTGTTGAAGATATTTTTTATGAATCAAAGAATTTTATAGACATTGCTGCTCCATGCCTTTCAGCCATAACGAGTCCTCATGTTAATAAATATCAGGGAGGAAATATTATTAACACCATCTATGCAAAACAGAACATTTCCTTGAAGAAATGTATTACCCAGGGAAATCTGAAAAACAGCAGAAATCCCCCTAAAGACAGAAGAAATATGATGGTCAGAAGAGGGAGAGCTGTAGAAGAATGTATATACGTATATTATATAAAATATCCATTACAGGCAAGATTCTGGTCAGAAAATAATTATCAAGCATGTCAGAATGGCCCGATGACAGCCTGAAAAACATACTCGTTTTAGTTCAGAAGTAGCATCTATCACTCAACTTTGATTGTACAGGAAGTCCAATTTCATTATGAGTATAAATGAAAATATTAAACCAAAATTCACAGTGAAACCCATTAGCAGTTGCTGTTAGCTGAGAGCAAAGATCCAGAAGTACCATTGGGTTTACATGTTTTCTGACTCATCCCAATATCTGACACCTGGAAACCGCACTGGAAATCTCAGGAGACTGGGCTTTTTCACAAAGTTTCCATTATTCCTGCTTTCTCCCGGGCTGGAAATACCACAAGAACTCCCTTTCTTGCTGAATTTTGTGTTTGTGTGGGGGGAGATTGGGGGGCTTCTGATATCCCCAGAAGACACCATGAAACAGGATAATGAAGACATATGTGCAAGTGTGGACCTTAACCCTGCAAACACTTACACACATGCTTAACTCTAAGCACATGAGTAATCCCATAGAGGTTAAGCATATGTATAAATATTCGCAGGATTAGAGGCTTAATTTTTAAAAGAAGTTAAACTTTTCTGAATTCTACACTGATTCAGGGTTTGGTTCAGCTTCATTTTTTTAAGCAAAGATTTGGATCTTTTCTTATTTCAGTCATTCAATCAGCACTGATATTGGCATAACCAGTCTCTTAACAGCTAAAAGGACAATGGACTTTGTGTAAAGATTACATGAATGAAATCCCATTACTTCTAGGAGACTACTGTAGGTTTGTGATGAGATATAACTGCAGAAGTTAAGCAAAATGAACAACATGCTTCTGAATTTTGTTTGATTGTTGGAGTTCTCCAAAACATCTGTTTTTTTTGTTTGTTTTTTAACAAAGGTATTCATATAGACTTAAAGGACCCTGATCAATTTCATGACAACTGAGTGGATGCCCATTGGGAGGTATGGCTTGGAAGATTCTGGGAGAAATATGGCATATATAGGGGTTAATGAGTGATGATCACGCACATTATCTCCAGCCAAACAGGAGACACACAGGCAGTTTTGAAAAAACTTCCAAGTGACTTAGGACTATGAGTTCCATTGAAAAATCAATGTGATTTGTGTTCCTAAGACACTTAGATCCTTTCAAAAATCTCACACAGTTTGCAAGGTCCTCATTCTGAGGGCCCTATCACAAAAGAGCTCCTTTCTCCAGTGACTTCTCTAGTAGGCCTCTATGCTATGCAGATAGTCTCAAAGGACTAAACAACAGAAACAAGAAAGAGAAGGAGAATATACATTCTCATTTAAGTTTCAGTAACAAAACATTCATAAATAGCAGATTCTGCTGCTTTTGTAACAACATGTAGGAAGAGCCTCTTCTGTGCTGAATGACGTATCTAATAAATATGGGGAATGTGCTCCTTCAGTGTTGCCCCATATACCTGGTACATTAAAATTCCATGCACCAAAACCTAAGCCAAGGCATTTTCTGGCAGCAAGGTGGGGGTTAACAGCAATTTCCCCTGCCACCCATGAAAATGATAGAGTATTAAGCCATCTCTACGCTTCCAGGTCTGAGTTCTGTGATAGATCTTACCTGGCTAAAGCAAGCCGATGAATTTAACCCCATTCTTAGTATCATATGTAGCTTTCAGTTACACTAAAACCCATATTAAAAAGATTCCCCTTTCGAACGCTATTAACTCTCAGTGTGGATGGAGGATTTTGTACAGCTTTCATAGGGGTTCCAAATCCATGTAAGCAGGTAAACAGACGTTAGTATGCACCCCTTTGGGGGCCACTGTGGCTGAAATGACTGACCTGATGAGGTAGTCACCACAGATCAAGCAATCTAAGCTTATACATACATATTAAAAGCAACTTTTACAGTCTGCACTGAGATCAGATTTAATGCCCAACTAAAGCTGTAACGTAGCACAGTATGACAGAATGAAGAAGCACATACGTTTCTAGAAGATCATATCAGTATGAACTCCATACTCCTATCTGCTTATAAATATATTAAAAAATAATGTGCCTTACCTTTTTGATCTGTGGAATAAGCAGATCCCAATCAGTGCGCCTCGTCAGAGACAAAAGGCTGGAGAATCTGTTAAAATAAGCCAATAAAAAAAAAAGGAGTGATAATATTTTATTTTTGATGAAACAAGATATTTTCTTCAGCTAACGGGAAAAAAAACTAATTGTTTTTGTTCTACTAACAGATACATATATAGATACATATAAACATACAGCATGTACTATATACACATCTTGAACTGATCCAATGTGCACTAATGCAGCACTTAATACCCAGCAGACTGAATTCGGAATGCTACAACACAATGGTGGTTTTCTTTTAATTTTCCGAAATCACACAAAGCTGACATTTTAAAAAAGAAAATCATTACCAGCTCATATGCTGCCATACCACAAAAGCCTATCCTTAACTAACTGCTGCATAATCATTCTCCCGGAGCGTTATTATCCATCGGCTCGCTGCCTATCTCCAGACAGACGCAGTCTGCAAGCCACCAGCTTGCATCTACCATGTGTACATTGGGAAAAGGAAAACGGCAAATTAGAAAAAGTCCCTGCAGTGGTGAAAAGGAAAAGAGGGCGAGTGGGAGAGGAAGAGGGAGCTCACTGGCCACAGAATTTTCGAGAAGGATGACAAGGCAGCCAGCTCCGCCATCATTCACTCACAATAGGATACTGCATTTGCGTCTGCTTAAGCAGTTTGTCAAGGGGTTTCTGGTATCAAATGCCTGACAGGCATTTTAATTGCATTCAGCCAAGTGTGTCCCCAGGAATCAGGCCTCTAATCCTATGAATTTCATCAATGGGTTTCCTTTGTGCCACTGCCAAACACACACACACATGCACCCACTGCACACAGGCAGCAGCATGCGGTATTTCTGTAGCTATACCAGTCCAAATCCTACACGGGTTTTACGTACTGTACATGCTGAAAAGGAGGTCTCATTTTCTGCATTATGGAGGGGGAGTGTTTTTATTTTTCCGCTTTATTTTTCTATTTGGTGTTTCATTGTCAGCTCCATTATTTGAGCCCCAGGTTTGCTTATTTCCAGCGACCGAGAAAGACGAGAAATATCCAGCAGAGCTAAGATGTTGTGAGTAGGGGACCTTTGTCACCAATATTCCATGGTTCAGCTTGCAACTAAACTCCTGTCAAACATCCAATTTTGCCTCCACTGCTGTACAGTTTACCTATTGGGCTCAAAATCCATATGTTAGATCAGGAGGTAGATTCGGTTAGGGTAGATTTTTTTAAAAAGCCAAATTTGAACAGAATCAAATCAGGCGCTTCTGAATTATGACACACTATAAATTGAAAAAAGTGTTGAATAGAGTTTCAAAACTTGTCAAACTTGTTTTCCAGGAGGGGAGGGCAACTTCCTAGCAAAAAAGACAGAAGAAGAGATCAAACTTAATAGACTGAGCTCCCGTGGCTATCTAGTGCCCAGGACTAAAATTTAGTTGATAAAAGTCTAATTTCTTTTTGAAACATCAGTTAAGGTGAACTGAAATCCCAATCCAGCAAAGCAGTTAAGCCCATGCCTGACTTTAAGCACATGGGTAGTCTCACTGAAGCCGGTGGGACTACTCATGAATGTAGAGTTAGGCACACATGCTTAAGCATTTTGCTGGATAAGGGCGCAATTACACGTCAAATGGAAGATGAAGACAGTTTTAAACAGCAAGTTGTTGTCCCTTTTCCTTGCAGAGTTAGACCCCATAGTAAAACCCTATCTCTGGGGAGTCTGGTCAATGGAACAGAGGCCATTTCCCCCCAAAAAAGGTTTGTGAGGAGACCCAACAAGCCTCTTAAGTCTTGTGGAATGATGTGGGAGACCCAGCATGGTGCCTGGAGCTTCTGAAAAGGGCTGAGAAACATCCTAAGGTTCACTGAGGGGTCTCCCCTACCATAGAATCCAGGAAGTCCAGAGGGAGAGGGGCAATGCCCTGCCTGATCTCCTCCTCCCAACCCCCTCTTCTCACCCAGTCCCCACTCCCTGTGGGCCTCCCGAGGTCTTTTTGACTCCAAGAGTCACAGCAGTCAGTCAGGTAAAAATAACTGGCATGCACCAATGCTTCCCCCTCTGCATTCTCCTGTGCCCACGAGCTGGCTCCAAGTGCCCACATCAGCCCATCTCTCCTCTTGGAATCAAAGCTGGCCTTAGAGGTGGGCGATTGGGGCGGTTGCCAAAGCAACCTGGGGGTGGGAGGAGGAAGCGAAAAATGTTTTCCACCCTGGGCAACAAAACACCTAGGGGTCAGGCCTTCCTGGAAGCCCTTCTTCCTCACAAATCACATCTCCAGTAAGAGGAAGGCATGAGGAAATGGAGGAAGCTAGTTTGATGGGGGCATGCATGGGACTGGGGTTATGGGAGAGCATGAGGGTATGGGGTGGAACAGGTGTCTTGCTAGGAGTTATGGGGGATGGGGGACCCCTGAAGCAGCACAGAGGCATAAGAGAAGCAAGCAAGGAAAGCACTAGGACTCTCCTGACTTCTCTTCCCAGCAAGCTTCCTGTGACTCATCAAAAGCGAGTCTCACAGCTGCCAGCTACAGGAGGTTCACCATCTGCAGAAGCCAGGGAGGCTCCAGTCTAGTGCTTCGCTGCCTTCTCCCAAAGGACGAAGCTGCTCTCCAGCTCCTCCACCTAGCCCCCATCGGCTAGTAAGCAGTACCCTCATGGTCCTCCAATTGCCCCCACAGCTCTGCTCCTCCACAGACTCCTCCAAAGCTCCTTGTGGGGTCCCATAAACATAAGACATGGGGGAAAGAATAGCAGGGACCCCTGAAAACCCTCCTAAAGACTGAACTGAGTGCAGAGGGCTCTGAGAAGCCCCATTCATATGGCTCAGTGGGGAGGGGGGTCGATGCATTTGCCAGGCAGTGTCCTATTTTGGGGCCCATGCTAGGACTTTAGAAGGCATGGTGAAGTCAGGCTTCCCTCCTTCAGTCCTCAGGAAATCAAGCAGCTTATAGCTTCCTTTGCTCCTGAGTTCCAGGTCAGAACTATTAAAAAAATTATGAACCTTTGTGCCTGGGAAGTTAAGGCTGTAGGCCCAGATCAACAGTGAGTGCATATTGCCTTTAAAGAAAATTAGAGATCAGAATACAACCCTTTGGACACCCAGGAAATGCAGAATTAAGGTTGCACTTCTCAAACAAGACACTCAAACCACCTCAACTCTGCCCAGGCCCGAGAAAAAAATAAACCATTAAATCCATCCATAGCAGACAGATTCATTTCATCAGTCTTCACAAAAACCAGAGTGCCTCACACATAAAGCATGTAGTGGGTGTGCTCCCTTCCAGCTTTCCTTACAGTCATAGGATGCACATATGCAAGAATTTCACAAATTCCTGACCAGACAGATAACATCCACAGTCACTATGGACCTGATCCAGCTAGATGCTGAGGGCATTCAGCATCTCATGGGGGGTGCTTATGTCCTTCCAGGATCGAGCCCTATGATGCATGTACGCACCAGTTCTCCAAATGTCATTAGACATAAAGCTGGCTTGTCTCCATAGATGATCCTCACATCCCAAGATAATGAAATTAGAGCACTTAAATGAGACGAGCAAAGGTTAGCATGGCGACAAATCATCATACTTAGCATTGGAGATGCGTATTTGTGAAGCAAATCAGAAAACCTATGCTCTGTCATACACATTTTCTGTACCCTACCCATAAAGAAGGAAAAATGGGAAGCTAGAATCTACGGGTACGTCTACACAGCATCTGGGAGGGTGCTTCCAAGCACAGGTAGAAAGAAGCATGCTACCTCTGCTCAAGATAGCATGGTATAGTACGTGGCTGCGGCACCTGAGTACAATCCTGCCTGACCTGCCCCTATGCACTCAGGTGGCTAGCCCCCGTCACTCATACCACATAGCTATTTTTAGCACACTAGCTCAAGCAAGGCTTGTGTGTCTGTCCTGCACCCTCCCAGCTGCTATGTAGACATATCCCATATAGGGGCAAGAAAGAGAGTCTGCATGCCTTGTTTGTTCAGTGAAGACATAACTCGGCATTTTCTGGGTTTTTAGCTTTGTGATGGGGCATCCGCCCCACATTGGCACGTAAAGGGTTAACCTCAGCAGGGAGCAGGGGAGAAGAGTCCTCCGAGTGACCCACACCAGCGCAGCCAATCAGGGAGGAACTGCAGGGATCAACCATTCTGGGCCCGGCAGGCTCAGATAAGAGGAGCTGCAGGGCAGGGCTGGGTTAGTTGCTGTTGGAAGCTCAAGGAGTGAGGACTGTTTCTAGCAGGGAGAGAGAACTGCAGCACCTTGGACAGAGCAACTGCTGGCGAAGACCAGGGGAGCAAGAGGGAGCTCCTGGCTGGCTGGCTGCTGGCACTGGGTAGTTGCATGCCCTGAGGCAAGGGTGAAGAAGGTGCAGGGGATGTGGGGAAGTGGCCCAGCGAGACACAGCAGCATGGTGAGAAGTTAAGGAGTTGCAACACGAGGCTGCTATCCACAGGGTCCCTTGGGTGGGACCCAGAGTAATGGGCCCAGGTCCCCCCCACACTCAATACCGGGGAAGTGGTGTGATTATTGGACTTTGAGACACTCACCCCTGGAAGGGGGAAACATGGATGGTGATGCCGGAGGGCTAAGTCACAAGGAAGATGCTGTGGTTCCTGAGGCTGCCAGAGGGGCTGCAGGCAGGCAATGGGGACAGAGTGATGGTGTGCAAACCATGGGTGGGAGGGCGTCAGCCTCAAGCTAATCCCCAGAGTAACCAGGAGGAGGCGCCGGACCAGTGCTAAGTGACATGTCCCGTGATAAGCTTCTTTTTTAAATTTAGCTAATTTTTATTATTATTTCTATTACAGTAGCAGCTAGAAGCCCCAGCTGAGCTCAGGGTCCCATTGGATTATTTCCCTCATTTTAGAGACTGGGACTAGAGGCAAAGAACAATAAATGACTTACCCAAGGCCACACAGGAAGTCAGAGGCAGAGTCAGGAATTGCACTCAGATTTCCTGACTCCCAGTCTGGTACAATTACCACAAGACCATCCTGCCATGCAAACTACTGCCGTCTGCCTGCACCCATCCCTTAACCTTAACAAAGGTTTTTTTTGTGTGTGTGAATTTGGTTAACATTTTATGTGGTGCCTGAAGTGGCATCTAATATGATTTCGACTTAAAAGGAAAAGGAAGATGCCTTGTGAACAGAAATTGTACCTTGGTGATAAAAGCAGCCCCCAACAGGCCTGACTATTTTGTTTTCACACCTTTTTGGTTGATCATTTTAAGCACTAATGGAAGGATGGCTGTAGGGGCTGCTCTTTCAACCCCAAAGGTCCAGGGCACAGCTGGAATCCCATCACTGCCAGTTTCTCGGCCATAGTAGGAAATATCAGAATATGACCATTTTACAGTGCCCTGCAAGGGGGGCCAGTTTGGGAGAGGATCTGGGATTTCTCTCTCTTTCCATTAGGAGGAGGAAACTAAATGGAAGGCAATGAATTAATTCTGAGAGGCATCATATGCACTGTACTGTGTCTGCAAAACCTTTCAAAGGGGCTCTGCAGTGAGGAAGGTTGAGGCAGGAGTCAGCATCACTAGGTATTTCCATGGTTACCGGTACAGTTCAGATAAAGTAGAAATAAAGCAGTGATGGGAGACGGGGAGCTAGGAAAAGCTGCAGCCTGAGTTACCAGCTTCTGCGGGTACCAAGGAGCAGAAGATTAAAAACTCATGGGAAATTTCAGGATTGAAAGAGGCCCTGGTTTTGTCCCTAGCTGCCTACTTTAATTTCTTTTACAGGGAATTGATGCACAAACAACTTATCTGCCCATCTCATGCTGCCAGTCTATCCGGGGCCTTCTGACTTGTGTTGTCCATTTCCTTTATACTGACTGCACCCTCTAGTTTTGTATCCGCAGCAAATTTTGTTATCTTGCTGGTACTTATGTGCTCTTTCTCACAAGCTCTTGACAAAATGAAAAAAACATTCGTACCATTATTCATCCTGGTGGCACTCCGCCAGTCGCCCATCTCCATTTCACAGTGCCTCCCTGCACATCGACCTTTGGCCTTGGCTCTCTAAGCCAGTTCTCTATTCCCCCAATAGAACATCTGCAGACCTCATAGATTCGTTGTTAGCTGAGCAGAGTATTCTTACAAGGGATCTTAAAATCTAGGTAAACTATGTCCACCCTTTGCTCCCTGTCATCTCAGTTGGTTACTTCTTTTTAAACTGCCAGATTATTCAGGCATGAGCTCCCTTTTGTGAATCCAAGCTGACCCTCGTTAACAAAATAATAACATTCTAGGTATTTCTTAAATCTATCTCTGATTTCTATTTTTTTCCTGTTTCATCTTTACTGCTGAAGTCAATACTAAAGATTTAAAACATTCAAACCCTCCCAAAAATGGTTCTCACAGGGTGGCTGATGCCACATGGAATCTTTTGAAGCTATCAGACAAATATATTTATTTTTCCCGTCCATTTCTCTCACCAATCCTTTTATTAGAGGAAGAATCAAGACAGAAGTGAGTTTGCAGTAAGATATAAAGATTATAGTGAAATTGTTTCCTTAAATGTCAGTTCAGTTTGTACTTTCATTTACTGTGTAACCTAATGATGTTTTATTAATTGTCTTGTCATGCCTCATCCTGAGAGCTCTAGCTTGTTCTTATTCTCTATCAAATTTATAAAAAAAAATCTTTTAAAAGCAGGAATCATTTGGTTAAATCAGATTTCACATGGCATACAATTAAAAACTAATTCTTGAGCTGACGTGACCGTAAATGCAAAATATACACATTATCTGTTCTGCTCCATCCCCGGATTCATGACAACATATAGACAACATATAGTCCAGGGGTCAGCAACCTTTCAGAAGTGGTGTGCCGAGTCTTCATTTATTCACTCTAATTTAAGGTTTCGCGTGCCAAAGTAATACATTTTAAGGTTTTTAGAAAGTCTCTTTCTATAAGTCTATAATATATAACTAAACTATTGTTGTATATAAAGTAAACAAGGTTTTTAAAATGTTTAAGAAGCTTCATTTAAAATTAAATTAAAATGCAGAGCCCCCCGACCGATGGCCAGGACCCAGGCAGTGTGAGTGCCACTGAAAATCAGCTTGCGTGCCGCCTTTGGCATGTTGCTATAGGTTGCCTACCCTAGATATAGTCCATCCCTATTCAGACCAGCACGTAAGCACGTGCTTGACTACAAGCATGTATTTAAGTTCCATTTACTTCATGGACATTACAGGACTTAGCACGTGTTGAAGGGCAGGACGCTTTCCTGAGTTGGAAATCATATTGCAAGCTTGTCATGGCATTTGATCTTGCACTGCATTATGCCAATAAACCAGTTTAAGCTGGCAACCTCTGCTCAGCAGCTGAGAATTTGGGATACAAAGTTCTCCACCTTTAAAATTATGCCTTCTTAAGACACAGTATCTACCCTGGGTAGTTAAGTATTTTCTTCCATATTCACCCGCTCACTCAAGAGATTAAAAACAAGTGGTCGTTCAGATGACTTGTGACTTACTTGACAGTGATAGCAAGTAAACCAGCAAAAGAAATTGAAATAACATGTAGTAACATCTACTTGAATTAGTTTGAACAATTTCTCACTTAACAAACTTTTATGTAACATAGGCAGTCAAGTAGAAATATATGCAAGAATTATCAGTAACTGGGCCATGTAAGAAGGGAAGCCTGCAGTTTAGCAACTCTGAAATAAAAAAGCATCACAACTATTTAGTGGGGGAACTGCAGCAAAGAAAGGAGAAGTAACCAGGCAAAAGTCACACACCAGGTCAGAGTTATAGATATGAACAGAACCCGGGCCTCGACTCAATAAGAAAGAGAAGCACATTTCTAACTTTAAGAACCTGAATAGTCCCATCAGCTTCAATGGGTCTGCTCAGGTCCTTAATGGCCATGTAGATGCTCAGGTATTTTGCTGAATTGGGGTCCTGGTCTCCTGACTTAATACAGTGCCCTATTTGATGGACCAAGCTGCCTGCTTCTCTTTCTCCACGGGTCTCGATCCTCCCTTTAAAAAATGAGCATGCCAGCAATGTCAATACTCGACTAAGTGTAAAGGAAAATCATAATGTTTCCTTCTTCTACTTTAACTGGTTCATTTTAGGACGCCAGGGCTCCAGAACCATTTGCTAATATCAATTTCCATTCACAGTCCAGGGCTCTGACTGACCCTCCCACCCACCTGCCCCGCCCAATAAAGGAAGAGGTACCTGAAAATCTCTGGAATGTCAGCAAGCACAGATTTGTCTACTGAGAACTCTACAAGTAAACAACAAACAAGGAGAATGGAGGCCCTCCATCCCCTGAACAGGATGACTGCTGCTGAGGACACTGTGTCTATGATGGCCTTGCTGGCAATAGTTGCTGCAGTTATGGACATCATGGCCACAATAACCACAACACAACTAAATCTTACCTCGATGAACTCCTTTCCATAAGCGTTGGCAGGACAGGTGAATGAAGCAGAAAGGAGAGTATCAGCAGGTTCAGAGAAGCCTCACAGATTTATCTTCTCTTAAATCTAAAGTGGCAGGGGGAAGGTCTCACTATAATAATGTGAGAATTATAGGAGTCCCTGAAAGAGCAGAGGAAGGGAAGCCAGCCCCTAGAACCACAAGCTCCTTTCAGAAATGCTCGGCCAGTTAGAGAACACACAGGTCCCTGGTTTCTAAGCCAGCCTCAAATACCAAACCTGATTGTCAAATGTATCAGATTTACGGTAAAAGAAAAAACAGTGCAGCTAGCTCACCGCGGGGGGAAGGGGAGGGAGATTTTGCAAAAAAAAAACAGAGATCCGGCCTTTAGAAGAGCAAGGGAACTTGCCAAGCAGAGAGGGTTCTGCTCAGTTTCACATCAGAGTTTGGTGAGATCCCAAAGCCACAAGAAGCAGAATTCAGAGTAGCAGCCGTGTTAGTCTGTATCCGAAAAAAGAAGAGGAGTCCTTGTGGCACCTTAGAGACTAACACATTTATTTGAGCACTAAAACCCACTTCATCGGATGCATGCAGTGGAAAATACAGTAGGAAGATATATATAGATATATATAAGCAGAATGTTTTTTAGGTAGCGTTCAGTGAACTGGGCACCTGTTGTGTTTTACACCAAGTTTACTTCCCAGGTGTTATGTCTGCCTTACGTGCACTGAACTTACCCAATTACTGTGACTAACCTACTTACTTGGTTTATCGCTTCTATTCTAAGCTTATACTTTAACTTTTGGGACATGTATATCAGATCTCATCAAATGGTTGAAAGTGAAGTGCCCCAGCAAGGGAATTAAGGGAACACCTCATCCCAAATTGATCTCACGGGAGTGCACTGATTGTGGAAAGGATTTATTTAAATATTGAGTGCCTTTGATCCTGTATTTGTGCTGGGGAATTAATGAAACATTGGACAATACCCCTAACTGGATGGATGAACATGAACCATTTGTTTGTGACAGAGGGAATGTCTACACTTACCTCCGGAGCGATCGATCCAGCCGGGGTCAATTTATCGCGTCTAGTGAAGACACGATAAAATCGACTGCCGAATGCTTTCCTGTCGACTCCGGTACTCCACCGGAGCGAGGGGCACAGGTGGAGTTGACAGGGAAGCATCAGCAGTCGACTTACCGCAGTGAAGACACCGCGGTAAGTAGATCCAAGTACATTGACTTCAGCTACGTTATTCATGTAGCTGAAGTTGCATAACTTAGATAGATCCCCCCTTCCCCGTGTAGACCAGGACTATATGAAGCCTGTGTGTTAGCCTGGCACTGATACACACCAAAGAGAGATCACCTGGGGCAGTGCAGCTCCCTGTGGCTTGGTAGAAATTTGAAGGTTCCAATACCACTTTTAAAAATCGGTGCCAGTGGGAAACCCTGTTGTGCCACCACGTCTTACTGCTAGGGGGCTCAAAGCTCAGCAGCTAGACCTCCCCTGTGCTGGAAGTGTGAGAGGAGGCTCTCCTCCCTGCAAGACATCACGGAAAGCTGCACAGGAGCTGAACAATATAGTTATACCCCCATGGATCAATGGAGTAGGGGAGAAGACAAATGCAGGTTATGGCGATAAATGGACAGTGATTTCTACCTTCCCCTATACCTCCAACTTCCTCTCTTGCCCTGCCCCGATAGCTCCTTTCCCCATGTCTCCTCCCTTCCTCACCCACCCTGCCCTCCCTACTTCCCCAGACGTTCCCCTTGTTGCCCCAGCCCCATTCAACTTCCCCCACCCTAAGACATTCTAGAAGCTCAAACCCAGAGCTCATGAACACCAAGTATGAAGTTAATGCAAAAGAGTCACTTGTTCAACTGGATTGTTTGTTGTGTTCTTTGGTGCAGTCATTTGCAATTTGTGGGAGCAATTAGATTTCTCTGTTATTACCAATATGTTTGTTTAATATGGGCAAGGAAAACAATGTTTGGTTGTAAACAAGAAGCAGGAGGGGACATGTGGCTCTGGGAAGGTAATCCTCACAATACACAATGGCCCACTCAGTGCGCTCAGATGTATTACCAATACTCTGGTGTTGAGTTAGGCAAACTAAAAAGATTATAAGTTAGGAGACAATACACAGGCATATCTTTGACATACCAGGTTAAAAAATGTGACGTTTGTGGAGTGTGGGCTCCCTCTCTCCTTTCAGTGGAGTTACTACTTTGTGGTATGGGAAAAATAGGATGCCTGTTAAAATAAATAATTAATAATTAAAATAATGGATATTGGTGGAGCTCCCAACATGGATGGTGTCTCCCCAGCCCATCCCCGCCTGAACTTTTGATTGGTTTAGTTTTATTTCTAGTGTTAGGTGTTTGATTATTGTTGCCTTTTCATTGTGATGTACTATGCTTGGTAATAAGTTAAGTTTTTATATGTATGTTATGTGTTTTTATGTTTTTGCTTTAACTTATCTTTTTGTGCTCTTCTTTCCCCCAGAGCCTTCTCCTCAGTATTCCCTGGAAGTCTGGCAAGTGGCAAGAGAATCCCCCCCTCATGGGCTTCTGTTTGGGGGGGATGGGATGGAATACAGCAAGTGACAAACATTTCATCACCAATGGGTAGGGATTAGTCATATTCTTCTCTGGTAGGTAGGTCCTATTCCCATATAGATTTCTTTTTGATCTCCAGAGTCTTGGCTAATTCTGCAATTCACTCCTCCATTAACCACAATTTCTGTCTCTGAGTTTCCCTCTATAACTTTTCAAATAGCAACAGATCAAGGTAAGAAACAGCCATGCAGATGGAGATTTAATTCTTCACTTATTAGATTCCCCCTTTCAGAATTTTATTGAAAAATAATTTGGCCTGTTCCTCAAAACAAATGAACCCTCAACATCTTCTCGCAGGCTTTTGTGGGAGACACTCAAGGCCTAGATGAGAGGTTGAATTATAATTTTGCATTTACCGAGAAGAGAGAATGTGGAGAAAATGACACCCCTTGAGATTTGTCTTATGTCACAGCCCCATCTCCAGATTTTCTGCAACCTCTGATTAACTGTAGATATGAACTCAATAAGCTGCACTTGGTGCACGCTGAATTTGCCATATTTCAACTCAGGCAGAATTTCTAGGAATTGGGAGAAAAAGTTGGCAAGTTGCTGGCATACCACCTAAGACAAAAGACCTCTGCATGTAGAATCACGTTCAGCCATGATAAACATGGTGAATTATATTGATCATCTAAAAGTATTAATAATGATTTTTTAATTTCTATAAAGATCCGTACAAATTGAACATAACTCCTCCAAAGATGCTTTAGATCAGCTTTTCAAAAATATTACATTACTGCAGCCCAGCATCGAAACCTGGCCATGCCCCTTACAGAGAATGAGTTAATTGACGTGATTAAGAATAGAAATATAGAGTAAACCTCCAGGCCACATGGCTTCCCTGCCAAATTCCATAGACACTTCTTGACCTCTTCTCTCACAGGATACTTACAATATTTAATAAGTCACCCCATGGAGAAGTAAACCCTAATATAAGTTATTCCTAAACCAGGAAGAGATGCCACACTAGGTTCCAATTGCAGACCATTTTCACTTATTTATAGTAATGTCAATATATTGGTCAAAGTTCTGGCAATGAGATTGGAGAAGGATTTGGATTCTATCACACACCCAATCAAGTTGGGTTAATCAGAGGCCATCATAGCTTTGATAAACTCCAACAACTTATTGATATTCTGGCAGTGAAAGATGATGACCCCGGACCACAAGCCATATTAGCCTTAAATGCAGAAAAGGCTTTTGAGAGAGTGGGCTGGAGGTATAGGTTTTATACGCTATAAAAATTTGGATTTGGAGAAGGAAATAGTTCCTGGATCCAAATATTCTCACCCAGCTCCCAGGGGGTTGGACTAGATGATCTCCTGAGGTCTCTTCCAACCCTGATATTCTATGATCACAATCAGTGATGTGACCAAGTGAATAGGGAAGTATTATTCACCCTTTCCCACAATACAAAAACCAGGGTCACCTGATGAAATTAATAAGACAGCAGGTTTAATACAAACAAGAGGAAATACTTTTCACACAACACACAATTATCTTGTGGAACTCATTGCCATTGGATGTTGTGAAGGCGAAAAGTATAACTGGGTTCAAAAAAGCTGGGTGGGCAAGACAGGGATGCATCTCCCCAAAATTGCCCTGCTCTGTACACTTACCCTGAAGCTTTGGTACTGGCCACTGTTAGAGACATGATACTGGGCTAGACAGACCAGTGGTCTGACCCAGTATGGCAGTTTTTATGTTCTTATGACCTTGGATTCCTTCAGCCTCTTCTGGTACTAGGCAAGGGTGCCCGCCGTCTCTAATACTTATTTATTTGTCTCTTGAGCCTCCAGAAATAGCTATTTGGGCTTCTCCAGGGGTCTGAGGCATACAACTTGGTTCCATGGAATATAAATTAATGTTATATGTAATTAGTGTACATATCCAAACCAGAAACCACTATTCCAGCCCTCCTGTAGCTAATTCAAAGATTCAGAGCAATATCTTGTTACAAAATAAATTGGGAAAAATGAAACCTGTTGGAAATCTCCTGGTTGTCATGTAGTGGGTTTTTTTTCTCAATGGAATTTCCATATGCAAACTGAGGCAAGGAAGTACTTAAGTATAAAGTTACCAAGAAACATTAAGAAGCTAGTGAAGATACATTTAGATTCTGTACTCTCTCAAAAAACTAGAGATACTAATAGGTGGCATCCTCTCTCCATGAGCCTGGGGAGAGAGGGGTGAGGATTAATGCAATAAAAATGAATATTCTGCCTAGACTCCTCTATATTCTAAGTGACTTACTTGTATACCCCCCCCCATCTTATTTTAGAAAATGTAATAACATTATTAGTCTGTGGGGGCCTGGTCAATGCCCACAACTATCACTTTAAAAACACCAGCTCCTTATAGCCAAGGGCCAGAGAGGGGAGGGGAGGGCGGGGGGACGGGACTCACAGACCTACAAAATTACATGAAGGGCCAGGGCTATCCTAGGGAAGAGGTATCACTTTTATCCTCACTGTCATGCAAAAATCACCTATCTGGGCCAACCTAAACTTAGAAACTGAGGGGGGAGGGAATCTATAATTTGGAAGAACTGGCAACTTATATATTTTCCAATTAGTCAAGGATAAGAGCTTTGTCTCTTTTCTAAATGCAAGCAGTGATATGACCTACCACGCTCAGCGGAGTGGCAGTTGTACCAATTTGATCCAGATGTCCTAAGGCTTCCAGAGGCCCCAGAGCTACTGGGAACCTTGGAAATGGTTCATAAACTCCGCAGGCCCATGTCCACTATATGTGCTTTACTAATGAAGAAGAAAGCCACAGGTCTGGAGTTCTTTGCGAAAACATGGCCAGGGGAATTATCACAGCCCTTGAAAGAACCTCAGTGGTAGAGCAGAGGAGGGAATTTTAAAAATGCCCCTGAGGACCTCAGGCTATGCCTGACAAAACAGAATATTCTATTCAAAATATATTGGACACCACGGAGGTTGTGAAAGACGGGGCCTTGTCCTCTGATGTTTGTTAGTGCTGTAATAAAGAAAAAGGAACTGTGGTACATATAGTATGGGGCTGTTCGTCAGCCAGCTGTGGAAAGAGGTGGACACAAGAGTGAAAACAGTGCTTGGCCTTCAGCAATCAAACCTCAGCTGAAAATTATATCCTAGGGTTAGATATCTGCTATGCTGGGTTTAATTCCATTGCAAAGACTTCAGTTGTTACCAAGCACAGAAATGGAGGAGTAGGCCCCAGAATAGGGCAGTGGTATTCGAACCTGTCTGAGTTAGCAGGGAAAGAAAGAATAGCTTATTGACAGAGAAAGCGATTATATGAATTCAAAGAATTTGAACCCTCTTCTTGATACATTTGGATGAAAAATGCTGAGCTAGCTCAAATAATGCCAGGCTTCTATTCCACCTGACCTCTCCTTTTTTCCCCTCCCTCTTCCAATTCCTACCCCAGTCCTCCCCTTCCCTTTATTGCCTGTTGGTGTGGATTGTTTTTTGTATTGTTACCTTCACCCTCATATGTTATGTCTGTGTAGTACTGTCTGTCCTTGCAACTTTGACAAGTCATAAAGTTGCGTAATTGCATAATTATATTGGCTATCCTGTGAAGTGTGTGGTATTTGGTAACATGCAATCTGTAAGTCATCTAACCTTTTTGTATTTTGTTTCTTTATGAAAATGAATAAAATGTAATAAAAAACTAGCTCATTTTATACCTGATTCATTACCAAAGCTTTAATTCTACCATCAAATTCCCCATCAATGTCACAAAGTAGAAGCAACATAGTAGATTTAATATTCTTAGAAAAATATTTGGATTAAGGATAGTAGAATTTTTTAAAGTTATGGTTAAACTTTAGCTCAAAATTTCAAATGTCAACAATTCTGATTCCTGCCATAGGTGCTGGAACTAGGAGTGCTGGGGGTTCTGCTGCACTCCCTGGCTTAAAGTGGTTTCCATCATATACAAGATTTGCAGTTTGGTGCAATGGGTCTCAGCAGACCCACGATACAAATTGTTCCAGGACCCCGATTCCTGCTGTCAATTTTTAGAAATAAAATCAAGAAATGGTGGAAATTAAAAAAAAAAAGGGGGGGGGGACGAGGATCCAAAATTTTGAATAAAGTTTTGATTCCCCCCCAAAAAAAGTTCCCGGTTTTTTAGACCAGCTCCAATTTAGAATGTGATTCAGCCTTTACCTTTTGTCTTTACTTTTCTGTGAATGTCTACATAAAAATATTACTTAGCTTCTCTGTAGCACTTCATATCTTCAAGGTGAAAACACAAATTAACCACACACTACACAGCAAATCAGCAATAGAACAAGGATTAAAAAGAAGAGTTCCTGGCCCACCATCCTATGTTCAGTCCACCACACCATGAATCCCTGTGAAAGTGCCTTGATGAACACTTCACTCTAATCCCATATACACAGTCTCAAACATCCTACTGATGATTCCTTTCATGGATAACTTTGTTGTATGCATTTCTCAATGGACTTTCACGGTTACATTTGCTTTGAAATTCACATAGTAGATTCTGCAAGCTAATGCATGACATTCTCAAGATTGATTCCTGTCTTTGTCACCATAAAAGCAAATTTCCTGTGATTAACATAATGAGACTGATTCCCCTTTTGCTTACACACGTGGAAATCATGAGAAACTACACCAGTGTAAAATGAGTCTGAGTGGAGACCCAGACCTGAAAACTTAATTGCAGTTTTCATTTCCCATGCTCTCAGAGTGCCAAGCAAAATGATTTTCAAGCTATTTGTACATAAGAATGACTTCACCTGCCTCCAGAACACAGTTGCCTCTAGGGTGAAAAGCAGCAGCTATTTAACAACACGATGTAACACTCAACAAGAGTTTAGGGGAGGAAGTGAAGAATATCGTACCCAACTGAAATTAATAGGGATATTTTAGGAAGGTAAAACATAATCATAGTCAAACGTCATTCATTAGAATGGGATGGGAGTCGTGAGAGTCATTAGGATAAATGGGGTTCTGGATAAGTGAGGGACTTTTGAACATATTTGATATACATTGGAGAACAGGATCTTCTTTTGGATGAAGAAATCCTTTGGCTAATTGAGGCTTGGATAAAGGACCTAATCTGAATACTGCCAGGACATGAGGGTTAGCACTCCCACTCTTTCAAAAATTGCCTTGAGATCTCTTATTAGTACAAGTGGCCTGGATATTGGTATTATATGTATTCAATAGATGGCACCCTTCAGCAGAATAATGACCCCTAAAACTACGCAAGGACACTGGTTGAATAATGACCCAGAGATAAGAGAGAGAGAGAAGCTTTCTGAATCATTAATTCCACATCCTGCAGCACTGCACATGGGATTGCCTTGGAAACCTTCCATCCCGACACTGACCAAAGAAAGCACTGGGGGCAGCTAGTATCTTATCGTTCAAAAGACCTGGAGGAAGATTCGGTACTAGACTCCTGAGAGATGTAGAACAAAAAGGCACAGCGGTGGCATTAAGACATCTTTGCACCATCCAGATTCTGCACATTACGTGGGCTGGTGTGGCCTCCGGCAGAACTTCAGAGTAGCCTTAGAGGCTGCTCCAATTTAGAGAAACCACTGGGGTGTTCTGAAACCCAGAATCTGAAACCATGGCACAGGCGTCACTCCATCTAGTTCCCACTGGGGGCTGGGAGGGGTGCAGCATAAGTCATTCCATCAGAGAATTTTCCTCCTGGCTATGGGGCTCCATTTTTAATGCCAACGCACAAGATAGGGGCTAGGGCTGGCCCGTGGTTTTCCAGAGTGTCATGGAGACACCAAGTTCAGACGTGGCAGCATGATTGTGTCACACATCTGGCAATCCCCCCCCCATCCAGCCAATCCAGGTTGTGCTGTTTTTGGAGGAGACTGTTTTTTGACCACTTGGGTGCAAGATGAACATGATGTTGCAGCACCCATGAAGAAACTGGACTCCTCATCCCCTTATAAAGAAGGAAAGGGAATATTCAGGGCCTGGTCAGCCCTGAGATTTACCAAGATTCAAGAGCCGCGATGTGGAATCTGTTTGGAAGACAGGGTGATTAGCATGGGGTAACAGGATGAAAAAGGACTGTAACCAGAATTGTGAATACATTTGGGGAGTTATATTTAAGAGAAATGGGTTATGTGAAAGTGCATTCTGACCTCATTCAGCAGGCAGTTTCCCTGAACACCCTGTTGGATAAGAGCTCTCCAATAATGGTTTTAAACAAGTACATTGTTCTAATGAAATCTAAATTGTCATTTGCCCTTTTTTAAACCTTATAAAGCATTAGAATAGGTCTACTGTTGCAAGCTGGGTGAAACCTTGTTGCAGGTTGAGTTAAAACCTCATTCAAACTGCTCTGTGAACACACCCTGCACTCAAGATAGTTGTAAGAAACACTTAAGGGGCCACAACTAAAATAGGGCTTAATAGAGTCTGCCCAGAAACTCGCACCATATAGGCAGGGGGTTCCATTGGGTATTGTGACCAGGTGTGGAGGGGCCAAAGGAGAACAGACAGACAGAAATGGAGAACAGACAAGAACACAGAGAGAGGCAGAGGCAAGAAGAAGCCAAGCAGGAACCTGTGAGCAACGTGTGACCCTTGAAAAAGCTAGAAAGTGTGTTTTGGGGTCTGTTGGCTAAAGAGACTTGGGGCTGTAAGCTAAGAACCTTCTCCTTTTGTTTTTGGACCCTCTCAGGTTTGGAGGGGTCAGACTTCATACATTCCTTGTAAATTAAAAAGATGACATAAAAAAAAATACCAGACTCCATCAACTTCTACTTCCAACTAGAAAATCCCCAGTGCCCTGATATTTGAGTAGCCACTTGGGTCGAAAAGGGGCAACACTATTAACAAACAGCCAATAGTCAGTGCTACTCCATGCCTTTGAGGCCACACTACAAGTGGCTGATATCAGATACTTTAATTTAAATTGCCAGCCAGTGCTCATTCTTATGTGCCTCGATTGAATGCAGATGAAGACAGTGCAAGCCTCAACAGTACAAACAAACTGTACCTTATCAGGATACTAATCTCAGACAGAGCTATTTTCATTGATAAATTTAAAGGGTTCAGCTACAATGGAGTTGGGCCCATTCTCGTTAGCTGAGCCCAAAGCCTTCAATTTTGCAAAAGGCAGTTTTTTCAGAGAAGTCAAGCTGCAGAGAAGCAGAAAAAGGGTACCTGAATTTTATTGTCTTGCTGTCTTATTATTGGAAAGATGTTCAGATATCTCCACCACACTTAGCAGAAAGCTTCCATGCTTTGAATACCTTTTCAATAGCTCCTCTAAAAACTGATAAGTAATTCAAAGGTGTTGTTTTTGTCATAAATAATAAATAGCCATCAATCCACAAACTTTGGGGAAAATAAGAAGTTTTGTAAATTTCCTCGCAGAATAATCCCATCTGCCTTTGCAAAGCACTATTCTGGGCGTGCTGTTCCAAATATGGGGGTATGGCAGAGTGTAACATCAAAGATACATATATACACCGGAGGAATTTTTCAGAAACATTAAATATCGACCTAACTCAGCTCGCATCGAAGTCCATGGGAAGTTCACAAATCAGAAGCGTTCAGTGTTTCTGAAAATCCCTCCTCAAATAATTACACAGGACCAAGCTCTTTCAAGAGGAATTTCCTGAACTCTCTGTAATTTTTAAAAGAATTGAGAAAAAATGCAACCAGCATGCACAATATTACACAATAATACAATGCAAAGGCAACTTCACACAAAAGGGCAACAAATAGCACAGAGAAAGACAATATATAAATGTTTATTGCTAGTATATTCATTTACACTCCTATTAAGATTACAGTCCCAACTTTTCCATCTTTACTCATCCTGAGTTGCACCGTACTCTGTGGTTATTCCCATTGAAATCAGTGGGACTGTGTGTCTCTCATGCTGGTACTCGGCAAAGGGAAGTGGTAGAATACAGGCTTTAGGAACCCACTGTTGGCTACATCATACAATTATTAACACATTACTATCATACAAAGAAGTGAACATTTCAGAAGGCAGAGTTAAGTTCCGTATTTCCATTCTTTTAAATATTTGGAATCTTTGGTTAATGTACATTTAATGTTAAACACTCTGGCTTTCAGGTGTTAAGTTAGACAAATATTTACAACCTTGACTCAAGCTTAACTAAATCTTCATCTGGGGACCTCTCTTAAGAAAGGTAGCTCAATGATACACTGATGTACAATACTGGCTTGAAAGCTTCTTGACAGCGAGGTTAGAGCTTGGAAGCTCTGCAGTAGCTAGATTCTTACCTTCCAGCCAAGCAAAACCCTAAATAAATTTTGAACGGAGCCCCACATTAGCTCCTCCCCACACAAGCCAGGCACTCTTTGTTCTGTCTAAGTCATGTCTGCTATCTCTGGACTGGGAACACCGTGGTGGGGTAGGATGAGAGGTATGTGAAAGGCAGTCAGAGAGATGTAAAGCATCCAGAGGGGTAGTCAGTATGGACCAGATTTTCAAAAAGATCTCAGCATCCATAACTGGGGCCAGATTTTCAGAACAGTTCAGTTCCCATTTATGCACCAAAATATGTGGCTTCTTTTTAAAAAAAAACTCCGTACACTGAGCACTGAGCTCTTTCCAAATTCTGGCCATAAATGTTACACTGGAAGCTGTTGGACTCTGGTCAATTTTGAAAATGGGAGCTGAGCGCTTTTGAAAATCTGGCCCCAATTGTGGGTGCTAAACACTTGAAAATCTGGCCCTGAGCTAGTCTGAAAGTCTGCCCTCCGATTGGATGGTGTGGGGATGTAGCAAAGTGGAGTGGCCTCCCTCCGAGGCTGACAGGGAGGAAGCACTCCTCGCCCTTTGGTGGGCGGAGCCAGGTTCGGCCTGGCCCTCACACTGGAAGCAGAGGAGCGGAACAGGAAGTATAAGAGGCGGGGCCTCCAGTTCAGTAGAGCCAGAGCCAGGGAAGGAGCCAGATGCCCCTGCCTTGCTGCTAGCCCCTGCACCAGGGACGAACCTGTGCAACCCCTGCCCCTGGAGGGGGACCCCGAGGGAGGGGAGCTGCTAGGACTGCCAGCGGCCTAGTACCCCAAGGAGCTGCGGGGACTGCCGGCCGCCAAGGAGACTGAGGATCCACAAGCAACAGAACGGGCAGGGGTAGGAAGCAGCAGAGGGAACTAGACATTAGTTCGGTTGTGTTGCTGAATGGAGACACCGTGTTTCGGGAGGATCCCTGCTGACCCAGTGGTGGGATCATTTGCAACTGGTAGGGCCCTGGGCTGGGACCCAGTGGAGTAAGTTGGGCCCTGGGTCCCTCTACCCCAGTGGTTCCCAAACTGGGGTTCGTGAACCCCTGGGGGTTTGTGAAATGTTACAGGGGGTTCCCAAGAAAAAATTCCTTGATGGCGGACAGAGCTGTCCCTAGGGATCCCGGGCAGCACAGGGCCAACAGCACGGAGCCCCTGGACTTTCAAGAGCTAAGCAGATCAAAGCAAGCATTTTTATCACACTGAGGAGATTTAAACTTCAAGACTCCTTATAAGAAATGGAAAGGGAGGTGGATATCTTTTGCTGTTTTTAAAATTAAATAGACAGCTAGTGTTGTTTTTAAAATTACTATGAAGAACAAGTTTAAGCTTTGTTGTAACGTGCGTTGTTTGCCTGGACTGTTCAAGACCTGAATGCTTGTGTAGAAGGAACTCTGAGTTGGCTTCTTAAATACCTTCCTGCTGTTTCACATCTGATACTCCTTGATGAAACATAGGAGCCTTGTCTTATAACAGGCTTATTCAAAGTGATACAAGCTACGAAAATGAGATCTTGGAAGAGTTTTGCCATTTTCATAATGTAATAAAAATAGTGTAATGATAAATAATAATTAATAATACATAGTGTGTAATAAGCATGTCATAAAAACAAATTTTATATTTCCAAGATCACTGCTTTTATAATTTATACTCGGGTAAAGGAGAAAATCCCTGGAAATATTCATTTTTAGGAGGCGGTTCGCGAGACTTAACATTTTAGTGAAAGGGGTTCACAGATCGTTAAAGTTTGGGAACCACTGCTCTACCCCCTGCTGCCAACCCCATCCCTTGGGTGGCAGCCTCCCCACCTTAGGCCGGACAGCCTGTCTGTGTTTGCTGTCTTCCCCAGCCAGGCAGCTGGGCCATAGACTGTTACTGCTCGGCCCTGCCCAGAGAGCTTGAGCCGGACTCTGTCTGCCCCAACCTGAGAGCTGGGCTGAAGACCGCTAATTGCCCTGCCCCACCCCAAGGGGCCACGGCCCTAGACTCTTTACTGGCAGGGACTGTGCTAATCCCCTATCAATTGGCTATCAGCCACTAGGTGGCGTAGTGAGGCAATTGGCCTCCCTCCAAGGCTGACAGGGAGGAACCACTCGAAGCCACTACAAGGGAGAGAGCAAAGTTGCCGTGGTTGATAAAGCAAGAGATGTTGGTTAGAGATGGGGAGGCTTCTTCATTTATGTTTTATTGTGGAACATCAGCTTCCTCAACTCAAGGCTGCTGGAACACTGTCTCTCTCACACATATGAATGTTATGTAGTATTTATATTATGGTAGTGTCCACCAACCCCGGTTAGGATCAGGACCCCACTGTGCTAGGTGCTGCACAAACATATATGGAGAAATGGTCCCTGCCCTGGATATATTTGGCCAGATTCTCTGCTGTATTCCTTCCCCTGAGCACAGCAGAGAGGGAAATGGAGGCTGTCATGGAGCCAGTTACAGCTCCATGATCCTTTCTCCAACCCTGGCCTCCGTTGATGTTAGAGCAACATGAAGGTTGCTCTAGCTTGCACTGTTATATTTTCCTATGGGACCACCTTTCCACTGAAGGGCAGCTGAAGTGCACCACTGCATCTGCTCTGCAAGTTATGAGAACCATGGTATAAGAACTTGCTATGCTTTCTGGGGACTTGCCCACACCATGTGTATACTCAGCAGGGAAATTAGGGTTGGGTTTTGCTCTCTTTCTGTTGCAAGAGCAGTGCAACATCCATGCAGTGGGCCAGAGAACCTGTCCCATTATATGTATTCCAAAAGCAAAACCAAATGCTTTCAAAAAAATCAATGAACATTGTGGAATGATAATTTAGTTTCCTAGCATATTATTTACAAACCCCAAGCACTTAAAAGCAAGGAAATTAATAGTTAAGGACATTGTAAATCTTACAGCAACCCATAAAATTATTCATATCGAGCATCAGGTTTGCATATTTCAACACAGTACAGTGACCTTAACTCTGACCCAAAATGACCACTGTTGTCTCAAAATTTAAACACAAGACAAACCGCTTTAAAGAAGTTACATTAAAATATATGTTCAAATTAGTGGCATATATAGTATTACTATTCTTTACTATGCCCTAAGAATCTCAACACAGCCACCTGAGCTCTGACCCAAATTGGATGTGGCATATAGTATATGAAGCACGGAAGTCAAGACATCAATAAAGTGGAGCATCAGACCCTTAATATACAGCTTGATCTTGCAGCCCTTACTCGCATGAATACAGGTTGCAAGCTTGGACCCATATTTTTGTATTATTCTTGCTTTCTAGGCAGTGTAAGTTAAAATTACAGAATTTGGCCAACTTGAAACATATTTTAAAAACATTTTATTGCTTACAGCCAAGCATAACATATAAATCCTCTGTCTGAATGAGCTCTCGTAGGACAACAGATTAGTGAGAAAGAATTGCGTTTTCATTATAGGATTTATTCTCTTTTCTTTGCATGTGTTTGGTTTTTAAAGCACAATCACTGAATACATTTTCACATGGACAAGGAACATTATTCCCTCCTCAATTTAGCTTATTTCTTATTCTCTAGTATGTGGAGACATATCGAAGGGATGAGAAATGTGGAGAAAAAGAAATAATTATTCTGTCCCTCCATCTGATTTTTCAGAGACAAACTTTAAAAAGTCATGGATTAAAAGACTTAGCTTTTCACCAGCATCACTGTAAATAGTTCTCTAAGGTCTTGAAGAATCAGGCAGAGACTTGTTTATATTAATATTAAAAGGGACAGTTTTGGATGCCTGAATAACACTGACACTGAATAGTACCTTATTCCTTAAGTAGTCTCACTGAAGTTTGAAGCACTGATTCTTCATTACCCTACACCTTGGACCTGAATCTGCTTTACACTAAGGCCTCTTTACACCACTCGAGCTCTGGTTAAAAGGCCTTAAAGTGAGTGAGTGTAAATTACACGGCCAGAATAGTGTAAAGAGGCCTTCATATAAGGAAAATCAGGCTCATTGTGGACTCATTTGCAGAAGTGTAAAGAGAATACAAAGTGGGTATAACATACTACCAGATCAGACTGGTAAAATGGTGTAAGTCTGTGATTTTCAAACGGACCTAAGAGAGGTAGGCCCCCATTTACTTTTAATAGGAGATGAGAGCCAAATTCCCTATGGTCCTAGCGAATATCCTATGACTAAACAAAGTGCAAGGCAAGAGAGAAATAGACCCAAAGAGACCACTCATTATTATCATTGTTTAATGTTTATATTGCAACAGCCCCTAAAGGCCACAGCTAGGTCACGACCCCATTGTGCTAGGTGCTGTACAGACATATAATAATTGATAACCTCTGCCACAAAAGAGCTTACAATCTAAACGCAGCCAGGTGCTATATAATGTGAGTAAGGTAGAAGAATCTGGTGCCAAACAAAATAATAGAGAGGAAAGATGGTCCAGTGGTTAGGGTACTGTGACTTGGGAGACCTGAGCTCTATTCTCTGCTCCACCACAGACTCTGTGTGACCTTGGACAAGTCAGTCTCTCTGGGCTTCAGTGCCTCATCTATAAAATGGGGATAACAGTGCTTCCCTACCCCCCAGTGATGCTATGAAGATAAATACGTACGAGACTATGAAATGCTTAGACATGATGGTGACTTATATGGCTGTATAAGTACCATAGATAGATAATAATGGTACCTGATCTATACATATGGTGATCTGAAGGACAGTGGGACAGGCTTTTTCCTCATTAAAAACACTGAAAGCAGGCCCAGGCCAAGAGAACGGCTTTCACGTACACAAAGCAGTACTGCGCACCAAACACCTGTTGGATATGGCTTGCTCAGTCCACTGGGAGAGAATTCACATTTGGGAAAACAGTGTGAGCCTTTGCTAAGGTTTGATATTTTCTGCAAGCAGGGCCGGCTCCAGGGTTTTGGCTGCCCCAAGCAGCCAAAACCAAAAAAAAAAAAAAAAAAAGCCGCGATCGCGATCTGCGGCGGCAATTCGGCGGGAGGTCCTTCACTCCCAGGCGGAGTGAGGGACCGTCCGCCGAATTGCCGCCGAATACCTGGAACTGCCGCCCCAAGCACCTGCTTGAGAAGCTGGTGCCTGGAGCCGGCCCTGTCTGCAAGATGTCATCTGTTTGGAGCACCAAGTGACTGGGAATTCTAGAAATAACTCATGCCAAGTGTTTCTGAAACTGTGTCCACTGTATATATCCTGGCACTGTAAATCCAGTCATCTGTGTTTAACCATTGTGGCACTGTGAAACACACACTTTGCCAGGGCCGGCCCCACGGTTTTTGCCGCCCCAAGCGGCGGAGAAAAAAAAAAAAAAAGCTGCGATCGCGATCGGCGGCACTTCGGCGGCAGCTCCACCGTGCCGCTTTCGTCTTCGGCCAATTCTGCGGCAGGTCCTTCCCTCCGAGAGGGACCGAGGGACTCGCCGCCGAATTGCTGCTGAAGAGCCCGACGTGCCGCCCCTTCCCCTTGGCCACCCCAAGCACCTGCTTGCTGAGCTGGTGCCTGGAGCCAGCCCTGCACTTTGCTTTTCCTCTGTTCTTCAAAGCCTCTCTCCCCTCTAAAGATACTGATTCCCCCTCAGCTGCTGATTCTTCTTCTCCATCTTACAAGATCTACCTCCTCCCAGGCTCTCTAATTAACCCTACTCTGACCACCCTCCCTATAGCAAATTATCTCTCTCCCATGGCTACCTGCATCCACCTTCCTTCCCTGCCTTCAGTTCCCCGACTCCAATGTTCCATCCCCAACAGCAGGGAGGCAGGTCACATGAGTTGCATCTGTCCCAGATTGGTAAGGAAGCACGCCTTGGGGATCAAAGTTCCTTGCAGAACATGTTCCAGGCAAGAGTGAGTGTCTCCACAAGCCCCACCTATCAGATGCCAAAACACCTTACTAATCCCAACAGTAGCACCTCTTACCAAGCCCCCTTCCAAAACATTCTGCTTTCTAAGAGTCAAAGGATGGTTTTCACCACCATCAAATGCACTTTAAAAATCTGGCAGATTTTCAAGTATAAAATCGAATCTGCTTCTTCTTTCAATGTTTAAAAAATAATGAACTTTCCGATCAAATTTGCTTATCTTCTTCCCCCATTTTCCACTTCCTGATGGATGTTAAGGGCAGAGAAGACACTGTCTCAGTAGCTACTATGTTGGGATAGAGGATCAAGTCCCCTCTCTAACCCTGCTATGGCTCCAGCTCAGGGTTGCCAAACCTCCAGGATTGTTCGGGAGTCTCCAGGAATTAAATTTTAATCTTTAATTAAAAGATCACGTCATGTGATGAAACCCTTCAGGAATACGTCCAACCAAATTGGCAACCCTACTCCAGCTTTTTTGGGAGGGGTGGGGGGGAGGAGAGAGGGGAACAGAAAGTCCCTATTTTACATTTTTATTTTCTGTAACATTTTGGCATTAACCTTTATATTTAAAAAAATTAGCTCACTAGATTTTCCTTGTTTTTATTCTCTTTCTTTCTTTCCCATGTCTGTTTGTTGTAGTATTTATATTTCTTCCCCTCTATCTCCTTCACCTTCTGTTTATCCTTTCTATCCCTCCCACTTTCAGCCTTCCCTTCTCCCCATTCCCTCCTGTACTGACCATCGGTCTCACCCTCTTACCTCTCTCTTCCACCTGCGCCCCAGCAATAGCTCTGTGTCCCGCACACTCACCTCACCCCACCCCCCCCTTACTGAGCCAACTCCACATCCTCCAGAGAGGTATGCTGCACCCGCACAGGCCCTGCTGCCAGGCCCACATGCTGCATCCCCCCAGAGCTGCTGCATCCTCGCCATGTTGTGTACAGACCCATCCCCTGCTGCATCTCCATCTTATTATAGGCTCCATATTGTACTCCTTGCTGCACAGCTTGCTCCTCTTGCTGTCATCCCACCCCGCTCCCTGCACCCCAGAATCCCGCTCAGAGCCCTGTTACAGGCCCCCCGGCTGAGTTTCCTCTGACCCCTTGTTGCACAGCCCCCCATGAGTCCTTCCTCCCTCCCCCCGGTACATCTCCCTCCTTCCTCTCCTCACCATGGCTAGGCTCAGAGGACCAGGCCCAATGCCGCTGCGGCCGAAGGCTTGGGAAGAGGAGCAAACTCTGCCCCACAGGCAGCCAGCAGGGAAAGGGGAGGAGGGGGCAGTGGCAGGGGCTACCTAGTGGCTGGGGCAGGCTCTCCAAGTGGCAGGGCTACAGCGGGCGGATTCTGCTTCACAGAGCAGCGGCGCTGTAAGGAGCAGCAGCAGGCTGCAGACAACAGGCACGGTTGTTATAGCAACCGAGAGAGGCTGGAATCCTGGCCCCCCAGCTCCAAAACCACAGGCCTGTGTCCCTTGAGGGAACAGCTGTCTCCCCAGAAAAGCAGAAGCACAAAGCGGGGTGAGGGGGAGGGTAAGGGTAAGGGCTGGGTGCTTTGCTATCCAGCAGGCAACCTGTCTGAAGATTTCCAGGTTAATGGGAAACATGCTGGTGTGTGCTGGAAGGAGGGCATTGGAGGACTGCACAGGGTTTGTGGCAGGGGGTGGGGAAGTACTTTGGAATTTCTGGTTCAGAGAAAAACCTCAGGGAACCTGAAACTCCCAGGAAAGCTCCCAGGTTGGACCCGCCAATGGACCCTGCTGGTTTAGCTTTACACAACCCACATGACCTGAAACCTAAAAGTTTCACCTTGGCCTAATTAGGACTCCTGGGTTTTGTCCCTGTTTCTGTCTCTGACTCGCTCGGTGGCATTGGCCATAGCCCTTAACCTCTCTGTTTGTACCAAAAAGCTGGCAAAGTGGAGGGAGTTCAAAGAAAATCAACTAAAATGAATAGGGGACATAAGGGATGATCTGATGAGGAAAACTTAGAGAGATAAATATGTACTAGATGCCTGGGCTAAGTAACAGCAGTGGGAGGAGATGCTACAAATACTTCCAAGGTATAAATGCTAAGACAAGAAAGAGGGGCGGCAAGAGAGAGGGAGGGTAAAAATAAAAACAACGGGCTGGAATTGAGGAAGGGATTTTGGAGGTTGACTAGCAGGAAAATCCTCCTGAGTATGTTAGTTTATGCAACAGTCTCCCTAGGGAAGTAGTGGAAGCCTCACTGCTTGGGTCTTTTCAAAGAACATGGGATAAAGCCCTAAAAAAGTGTCATGTAAGGAAAATTCAGGGCTGGCCAGGGAAGGAATCCAGTAGCTGAACTAATAGGTTTCCTCTCTCTCTAGTTCCTATGGTTCCATGACTCGGTTTACCCCAAATAGCTATAATACCCACTTAGCCATCCCACAAGGGTGTTGTGAGGCAGTTAATTAATGCTTTATAGAGCAATTTTAGATCCTCGGCTGAAAGGTGCTACATACGTGCCAAGTCCTGTTATTGTGTAACTGCCTCAAAAATAACCATCAGAGAACACAAAGAAGCTAGTACTAACCACTCTTTTAATGGCTGTGGAAAGATTTAAACATGCCTGTTCAGATGAGAACTATGCAGTAGCAATAAAACTAGGATCTCTTTTCTCCTCTCGCCACCCCAACACACACACGCCCCTTTTTTAAAAAAATACTACTCTGTCAGGATTGACTCCATCATTTAACCAAGGGCGACAGAATACAGCATTTTTGAATGCAAGTGATTTTACACCACAGGAACCTGCAAGACAGCTAATTGTGACCTGCTAGTCCATTCCACCCTGAAAGGAAAGGTTGTTTGTAGAAGGCAGTCTCCTGGCAGCCTGTTCCCCATTTCCATGCACTGAGCAGGTGCTTGCCATCTGATAGAGCACACAAAGAGCTAGATAAGCTGAAAAGCTTAAGGCCTTTTCTCAGTCTAATTTTATTTTTATTCACCACATCTCCATATGTTGCTATTTAATTTCATGGCTCAAGGTTTTGTTTTAAAAAAACCATTTCAGTATTAAGTTTACATTTCTGAGAAGTGCCGACGCTCCCTGTGTCTCGAGAGGGATAATAAAACAAGGGTTGTGACAGGTGAAGGTTTTCCATGCTGCCCAGTCAATTGTAATTGTTATTTATTTATATTACCTGGGCCTAGAGACTACAGATGAGTTTAGGGTGCCATTGTGCTAGGTGCTGTACAAACACATAATAAGAGACAATCAGAGCTTATAGTCTAAATAGACAAGACAGACAGAGGGTGGGATGGGAAACAAGCTCAGAGAGGTGAAATGACTTTCCCAAGGTCTACAGCAGATCAGTGGTAGAGTCAGGGCCGGCTCTAGCATTTTTGCTGCCCCAAGCAGCAAAAAAAAAAAAAGGCAGCTGCGATCACGATCGGTCATAGCTCTACCACCACTTCATTCTATGGCGGCAATTCGGCGGCAGGTCCTTCGCTCCGAGAGGGGGTGACGGCCCCGCTGCTGAATTGCCGCCGAATGGCCGAACGTGCCGCCCCCCTCTTCATTGGCCGCCCCAGGCACCTGCTTGCTATGCTGGTGCCTGGAGCCGGCCCTGGGTAGAGTTAAGAATAAAATCCTGACTCACAGTCCAGCACCCCATTTAACTAGATCACAATGTGTCCCCAAACCATCGCCTTGTCAATGTGCCTCAACCATGACCTGGAGATGCCACTTCTAGGGGCTGAGAAAGTCATCCAGTTTCCATGCTCATTCAGTTCTTGACCTCTCTGCTGAAACGTCCAAGAAAACTGCCAGCAGTGCTGGTGGGCTTTATTATTATTTGTACTGCAGTAGCACCTAGGAACCCTAGTCATAAATCAGGTCTCCATTGTGCTAGGCACTGCCAAACACAGAACAAAAAGACAGTCCCTGGCCCAAAGAGCTTATAATGTAAGTGTAAGACAAGAGACAACAGGTGGATACAGACAGATGGGGGAGCACAAGGAAACAATACTCATCAGCATGATAAGCAGTGGTCTCAGCACTCTGACTGGTGAGCCGCTGTTGAGTTTTGTGTAGGTATCACAGCAGAAGGAGTTTTAAGGAGGGAGCTGAAGTGAGGCAGCTTTGCAGATGTTTACGGGGAGCTCTTCCTGTGTACAGGGGCAGCACAGGAGAAAGCACAACGGTGCTTGTTTGAAATGTTGTGTACGGACAGCTGTGCACTGAAAACAGGGCCAATGCCAAAACAATTTCCAAGAGACAACTGAAGAGTGAGTAGGTGCAAACAACCTCAGCCACTACACAATGCAGCTGGATTTGAACTACTTGCCATTACCAATCCCCCTGAGTCAGCCAGTCCCCCTCCAGTCTTATCACATTACAGACTGTGGTTAGGTCTACACTACCCGCCTGAATTGGCGGGTAGAAATCTATCTCTCGGGGATCAAATTATCGCGTCTCGTCGGGACGCGACAATCGATCCCCGAATCAACGCTCTTACTCCACCAGCGGAGGTGGGAGTAAGCGCCATCGACGGGGAGCCACGGAGGTCGATTTTGCCGCCGTCCTCACAGCGGGGTAAGTCGGCTGCGATAGGTCGAATTCAGCTACGCTATTCGCGTAGCTGAATTTGCGTATCTTAAATCGACCCCCCCCTGTAGTGAAGACCTGCCCTAAAGTACAGGACGCTTTTCTAAAAAGCCAAAAATGGCCCTTTTAACAGCATATTCACACACACACAAAGCAACAAAGAACTGAATATATCAAAGAGCCTAATCCTCCAGTCTTTGCTCAGCAACACTCCCATGGACATCAGTGGAAGTTTTGCCTGAGTAAGGACCAATGGCTGCCAAAGAAATGTCTACACAGCACACTTCTTTCAGCAGCATGTAGCCCATGTACATGGGTACCTCCTTAGCCAAGGTACAAATAGCTGTGTAGACAGTAAGGCCAAGCATAGGCGAGTAAAGGCCTGCCTCATTCCTGTGAGTATGTACCCGTGTATACATCCACACAGCTCTCTACTCGCCCAAGCAGTGCCTCCCCTGGCTACACCACTACTTTCAGCAGCGTAGCTTCCTGCTGCCTCAGCTGCAGGGAAAGGCCCCAGCAACAGGGAATTGCTGAAGCCTCTACCCACTGCCTTCCCCCACCAGCGGCTTTCACGAACACCTGTAGCTATGCACCGCAGCGTGGATGGAGCTTGCTTTTCTCTGCGGCGTGTAGCTACATGTACCCTACACAGAGTGTGCGGTGTGGGCGTAGCCTGAATCTGTACACCCTTCTCTAGGTACAGGCTTGGACTGGGGAACCCTTAACAACAGTGGTGAGGGCATTCTCCTCTGAGTCAACTGGGACTGTTTGTGTAACTGCCCACCAATGGGAGTCGGGATTCCACAATCAGGCCCACAGATTCTTTAAATGCCTTTCATAGTCACTTATTTGTTTTACCTTAGCACCTAGGAGCCCTAGCCCTGGGACTGTAGGCTATTGCACTAAGCACTGTACAAACAGAACAGGCCCAAAGAGTTTATGAGGATGCTGAAATTTCTATGTGAAGGCCTTACGCAGGGGGAAAAAAAGAAAAGATCCACTGATTGCAATGGGAGTTTTGACTGAGTAAAGAGTGCCGCATCAGGAGCTGTGCAAGTGTTAGCGCTGTGTTATTTGTATTCCAGTAGCACACGAGTCCCCATTTCTGGGCCTGATTCTCCTCTCACACAAGTATAAACTGAGTGTAACGCCACCTAGGTCAGCGGAGTTCCAGTGACATCAAACTGGTGAAAGATGAGAATCAGGCCCTCAGCAGTTAATCCTGCAAGTGTATCTACAGAATTCAATGCGTAAAACAGAGTGGCTCAAAACCAGAAACAGAGCTGTCTAAAGGGAATGCTCTGGTTTTGTTACTGGTAATGAAACAAAGTTCCAGCTTCCGCCTGCCCCTTGCACAAAGGGGGATTCAACCATCTCCTTCCCCCTCCCCTCTTGTGCACCTGCACAGGGCAGCTGGAATTCTGGTGCTTTCACCCCAAGAGCACAAGGTCTTCGCACTACCCCTGTCACTCATCCCCTCTGACTGCTTCTCCTCCACAAGCAGAATGCATCTGCCCTCTGCCCCTTCTCACACTCTCAGCCAGACGGTGACTGGTAATGCCTCAATGTAGCGCTGTGGAATCAAGTGCTAGAGAATGTGAATCTGTGAAACGCCCATCTGTCCGCATTATGATGCTTTAACCATACTGAATTAAATGAACTGAAGAGGCAGGAGAATCTGGATCAGGCAATGTGTCTTTCTGCCCTCCCACCTCTTCCCACCTTACTCTCACCCTAAAATATGGAATGCCATGCATATTACTGAATGGATCATACTATAACAGAAGCCTGTAAGGGATCTATTTTTAAACATAGATTAAGGAAAGTGGTGATTCCATGGCACAGTATTAAGTTTGCCTTAAAAGCTTGGACCGTCACTATTTCTGGCAAGCTGGCTTCCAGCCTTGGCACGTAACCTTAAACTCTGAATACCATGCATATACTCACTGAAATAAATCTCATTTACCTTTGGAGTTATTCAGTTGAAAGTTTGCAAAGAATATTTCACGTCTAAGTTATCACTTTGCAATTTTCCACCCCACTGCTATCGTTCTGGAGTAGCCATGTGACTGCTAAGCAGGGTGTCTAGGCTTCATTTTCATTGTCATAACGCTTTCTATTAATCACATGTGGAGTGTCATTAACTTGAATCTTCATGATGAAGGAAACGGACAAAGGACAGTGACCGGCTCATAAATCATGTACTGCTCCAAGAAATAGAAAGAGGAGAATCCGCACACATTTTTGTTCTTTTGTATAAATAGCGAGTGCCCGATTTTATTTCCGAACAGCTCCTTTATCCTGTCAAACCCCACAATATGACAGTGGAATGACTTAGTGATCATTATGATACAATCAAACCAGATTGCCCAACACCTGATCCAAGAGAACTTTTCAAACCAGACCCACACACGCAAGCAAAACCTTCATCTTACAAGAACACAGCAAGTTTTGCTAGGCATTGTAAAAGCAAGGCAGGTCAGGTAGGTTTTTAGCAGCTCTCAGTGGTACATCCATTAGCTCTAACATTCTTTATTTGTAGCTGAGTGGTTCTCAAGATTTTTTCCCCACTACCTTTGAAAAATCAAATAAACCATTTCTAATCTGATCTTTACAACCAGATGCCCCACTGATCAGTACAGGGCTGATACATAGCCCACTAAAAAACTCCCATTCACATCATTGGGTTTGGATCAGGCCCTATAATTTTGGAGCATGCATATCAAATGCCACTGAAGAGTAATTTTCTTTAATCTATATAGGCAAATTATCACTAAAATCAAGATCCACTGTGTCTTTCTAGTCTGAATTTAATAATTACAGGAACAGCAAATATACACAAAGATGTATGTGAATGTGTGTGCGGTTTTCAAACTAGCTCATAAGATTGTGTCCACAATTGCTTTTTTGGCTTTACCATGAAGATGCAGATACTGCTTAGGCAAAAACTGAGAAATTTGAAATAACTCAGCATTCCCAACCATGGCTGCAAAGATTAATAAACCTAGAGTTCCCAGAGGTCCTGGACGGGAAGCTGTGCTCACTGAAGCAGCTTTAAAAGTGTTTAACAAGGCAGAAACTGTAACTAATGTGTCACAAAACAATATCAATTACCATGAAACTGTTGCTTCATTTTAATATACAATATATCTAAGTCTGTCTCCTTAGGGTAATGGTTTCATAGGCAGAACTGACATTGTAACAATTATGCCATGGCTCTGCGAGCAGTTAAGGATCTCACACTTCAAGTTTGTACAGATCCAAATATTCTCTACCTATCCTTTCATGATTATTCTCTACGGGCTCAGTAACCTTTGAAAAGCGCTCATGGCTTTTCCCCGAACTCCGAAGTTCTGCAGGGTCCTGTCTTGTCTTCTGCATCTACAACATTTCTAGCTTCCATTCTTCATATCTGTTACCCCATGCTCCTCCACCACTGTGTGCTGAAGACTTATTTTTATTTTCTTTGCGATAATAGCAGATCAATGGATCTGGATGTATTTAAATGGGGCTAGATTGTGATGTGGACTATGCACCCACACAAAGGGAGTAAGAACCTCCCTTCATACTCCTACACAGGCTACCTGGACCTTGGAACAAGGCATAAAGGAGAAAGAAAGGCTACTGACCTGCTATTCGTCCCTCTGCTGGGCGGGGAATGGACAGGTGCAGGTTCCCGATTGCTAATCAGAGTAGTAGAGCTTGGTCAAGGGGTGAAGAGGATAGCTGTTAGCTCCCAATGTAGGCCAGTAGTAAATTAACACCTCCTGGAAACAGGGGAGGAATTGTGTCTCAGATGGGTCTCAGGCACAGAACCTCCGAGGGTTACATCTAGGTTAGTGCAGCTTACACACCTTACTCGAGGGTGTGCCTAAAGTCACAGTGGAGCCCTTTGTTAGGTCTAGCGAAGCCTTCTAGAGGCCACATGTTCCTTTGGCTCTGCGCTGTGCTGTTCCTTTGCTTAGCAGAAGAAAGAAGGGGTGGAGGAGTGAATACATTCAGAAGCTCTTGGCAGGCTCTCATCCCTTCTAACATCATGTCAGCAGTATCCAAATAAAGACAGAAGTTATACAGACCTGGCTATTATGCCGCTAACTGAAGTCACGAGTGGCTTAGTGTATGTTTGGGCCCTGTTCTATTATTATTAGCATTAGTATTCAGGAAATACCGCACTGGTGATGCATGCTTCCCCCAGTCAGACTTAGCTTGGAAAGCTGAATGATTTATAGTGAAAAAAGGGGGAATTTCGGCATCCCACATGCACTCAGTTTAGTTAAACAGCATTTCAGGAAGAGTTATTATCTGATGGGAAGAAACCGGTCTAGAAATATTCTTTTTTTCCCTATGGACATTGTCTCTGTGGCTTTTTACTGGTTTTAAATAAATATGCTGCTCAAGTGAAGGAAAAGATGTTGTTATTTAGCAGGAAAAACCTTCACATAAAGTCCCAGTACAGAACTAACACCCCCCACCCACGCACACACAAATCAGAATTCAATGGTTCACTGAAAAGCCCTAGCACTCCACCACAGGACACAAGTAACTCCCAGTGAAGTCTATATGAGTTACTCATACCTTGAAGCAGGAGAACGCACAGGCTAATAGGGCATCTCATTTTGAATAGGCCTGTTTTTAACATCTGAGTTAGCAATAAGTTGAAGCATCAGTGGTTGTGAATCTTCTGTGTTTTCCACCTGAGCATGATTTAACAATACATAAGAAATAAACCAAGTGTGTGCACAGGCGCCAACTTTCCTTGGCGCCAGTGGGTGCTCGCGCCCCCCACCTACTCCTGGCCCTGCCCCTATTGGACCCCTCCCCAAACCCCTGCTCTGGCCCTGCCTTTTCCCCGAGCGTGCCACGTTCCTCCTCCTCCTCCTCCTCCCTCCCACTGCTTGCCGTGCAAAACAGCTGTTTCGCAGCACAAGTGCTGGGAGGGAGGGGGGAGAAGCAGGACTCGGTGGCGTACGCAGGGGAGGAGGCGGAGGTGAGCTGGGGTGGGTCGGGGAGCTGCCGGTGCACCCGGCAATTTTTCCCCATGGGTGCTCCAGCTCCGGAGCACCCACAGAGTCGGGGTGTGTGTGTGTGTGTGTGTGTGTGTGTGTGTGTGTGTGTGTGTGTATTGAAGCGTCTACGAAAGCAAAAGAAACCTCTACTAATGGGATCACCACCATGTTAAAACACATCAGAGTACTGAATCTAACTGCTGGGACAGATTCAATGTCCTCAGTCATTTAGTTTAGCCTTCTCCCCAATCTCCATGAGTGCCAGAGTTTACTTGCTATAAAGAATCCAAGTGCTGTGGCCACAGACACAACTACTATGTAAATGACACACACATCCTAGTGGAGGCTTGGCTAGAACCCTGTTCCTTCAATTCCAAAAATTAGGCCTTTACCACTTGATCTTAAAAGACAAATCAAGACTGAATGCTTTTCTGTGAGAGATCCTTTGTCATGATGAACTATGACCTGTTTTATATAGAGACAGATTAGATTATATTCTGTCTTTAAAATCTCAGCATGCTGTAGTTGGTAGCAGTAGCAGGTCTTATATCTTCTGTTGCCAGGCGCTACCAAATACCATTTACTCACTCATATACACAAAGCTAGTAAATTACATTCTCTCCATCCATTAGACAAAGCTTATCTTGAACTTTTGAGGTTCACTGTACTTCAAATACAGCAGTCAGGTGTCAATCTAATGAATAAACATCTGCACACACAGGACACAATTACCACCCACCCACCCACTTGCTCACTCAATCTTGGGAAGCCAGGACTGGCACCCTGGTGCCAGTCCTGGCTTCCCAAGATTGAGTGAGTTGGAGTGAGTTGGAATTTTGGTTGGACATATTCCTGGAGACTTAATCCCATGAGATAATCTTTAATTAACGATTAATCTCTAATTCCTGGAGACTCCAGGAAGACTGTTTCTTCTGCTCCAAAACCACAGGGCTCTACCACTTCAAATAAAGAAGAACTTCAGTAACTGCTTGCATTAGGTTCTCCTCCTCTCTGTGGGCCACTCAGGAGAGGGCAATGTCACTCCTACAGCCAGTACAATACTGTACCCTAGATGTTTAAACATTAAATGCAATTTATTCAACACCTGGAGTGATAATGCTCTTTTTTGCCTCTTTCACAATTACTTGTAAATGGTTGGTTGCTGTTTAGGTTACGTATCGCTATCTACATGATCAATTGATTATGTATTGCACAACACACTCACTCTCTCTAATGGGGATTGAGTTCTATGTGTTTTACGGTTTTATAGTGCTGCCCATCAGTATAGTATCTGAGTGTCCTCTATGCAAAATCCATATCCACAGCGAAGTCCTTATTATGTATAAACACTGCATTTTATACATGTAGAATTTGATGTGTATGTACATAAGAACGGCCCTACTGGCTCCGATCAAAAGTTCATCTAGCCCAGTATCCTGCCTTCCGACAGTGGCCAATGCCAGGTGCCCCAGAGGGAAAGAACAGAACAGGTAATCATCAAGTGATCCATCCCGTCGCCCATTCCCAGCTTCTGGCAAACAGAGGCTAGGGACACCATCCCTGCCCATCCTGACTAATAGCCATTGATTGACCTATCCCTCTATAAACTTATCTAGTTATTTTTTGAACCCTGTTATAGTCTTGGCCTTCACAGCATCCTCTGGCAAGGAGATCGACGAGTTGACTGCGCATTGTGCGAAAAAATACTTCCTTTTGTTTGTTTTAAACCTTCTGCCTATTAATTTCATTTGGTGACCCCTAGTTCTTGTGTTATGAGAAGGAGTAAATAACACTTCCTTATTCACTTTCTCCACACCAGTCATGATTTTATAGACTTCTACCATATCCCATCTTAGCCGTCTCTTTTCAAAGCTGAAAAGTCCCAGTCTTATTAATAGCTCCTCATATGGCAGCCGTTCCATACCCCTAATATTTTGTTGCCCTTTTCTGAACCTTTTCATATATATATAAGAAATATTATGTATATAAGCTTTTGATGTGAAGATTTACTAAACTAAATAATTGTGTGCAAGAGTTGTTTAAGAATGCTGAATTGTTTGAGAGCTAGCAGTATGTGGTTTATTGGTTGCATACCTGAATCTGCTCCAGTGTAATGTTTTATGAACCACTCAAAGTTTACTGTCAGGCTCTCTTATGCCCTCATAAATCCTCGACTGAAACACAACCCTGTTAATCAGCCACTCATGGTTTATTATTTCATTTCTCAACTCTCCCTTATCCCTTTGCTCAGAGCCAGGGCTGATAGAAACCACAGGTGCGTGCTACATGTGGATGTGGGGATTGCCAGATTTACAGTTATTACTAAACACATACATTGGTGAATGGATCAGCAAACATGCTGCATTATACCAACTATCAGGTCACAGATATCTTATGCTGTTAGCAAGAGATACAATGAGTATAGAATAGTTATCCAGTTTTTCAGGAAGAAATAAGACAAAGATTCTTACAAGTAGGAGCAGAAAAAAATTCTGCTGAATTGGATGCTGCTGCTTATAATTCTTCAAAGTCTAATGTCACAAAACTGGTGTCAAATACAGTGAATTCGTAAGTGTAATTCCTAAGTGAACAGCGTCCATTTTGTTTTAGTGGCCCACTTTTCACCTTCTACTTGTATGCGACAGTCAGATCACCATATTCACTGTCACACAACTCTTTCAGCATTCTGAGCACCAGAAACACACTGCGCTTCTCTGACTCGCAGATTGGGAGTATGAACTGTTATAGAAATGCAGAAGGCCAGACTCCCAACCTGTGTAAACAAGCACAGTGGAGCTGCCATCATTTGCACCAGCTGAGGCTCTAGCCCAGAGAATACAGCACAGTAATTAGCATGCTAGAGTCACAGCAAGATTTGCCATGCAATTTCCCTGCCACTCCAAGAACTTGGATAGGAGAAATCTATTATTTACCTAGAAAACAAAACAATAAGCTAATAGAGTCTGAAAATGTATCTCAATGTGTAGTTCTAATATCAACTCAAGGTCAGTTTATCATTAAACCAACCAGTCATTGTTCCTTAAATCGTCACAGACCATGTGTGTGCTTGTAGATACATACTGCGAGGATTTAAAGGAACAATGACTTGTAGCTTTAATGATAAAACTGAGCTTGAGTCGATATTAGAACTACACATTTAGATACAGTTACTAGTTAAGATCGCAGACATACACACAAACACAGACAAAATCTACCACTAGCAATCCTGCCTTTCATAGCTCCATGGACCTTTGCCTGTGAGAAAGATTTAGTGCTGGAGTCCAGCTAGATTTGTTATATGGGACAAATAGTCATTTTCTTGTTTTTACACAATGACAAAAGCTCTTGATGCTAATAATTTATTCATTCATTCATTCATTCATTCGTATGTCCGCCAGAATAGGATCCCTGAATTACAACAGCCATATTACAATGAAAGGCAGTCTCAAGTAGATTACTGTAGTTGCTTTAAATTAAACAATAATTTATCTCCCCTTTTCCCCCCAGCCCAGACACAAAAATCGCAATTTGACAGAAAAAAAGCTAGGACATGCACATGTTATTCACCATCCAGAAAATCTGGCTTCTAAATCAGGAGTGGCTGAAGATTTAATTCTCCAAGGCAACTTGTTCCAAATAGTCTGTGGCAGAGGATAAAGCTGACAATGTGGAATAAAAGCTCAGATTTAACCAATCACTGAATTGTTAAAGTGAGCACAAGTGCATACACAATCTAAAACATTGCCGGATACTATTTGGTTTAATTACTGCTCATGTAGGTGCATCACCTACCCATACAGACACACGATGCCATACGGCTGCAGTTGAGATCTGCAGGGGCACTAGAGCTGATGTTCCCTCTCTATTAACAGAAAGGAGCTGCTGGCTGTGTGTTCTCCATGAGGAGTCTTTGGCAGTTGCTCCTCCCTTGCTACATGAGAGCTCAGACTTGTTTTCCTTCTGGGAAGGCGACAGAGCCTTCTGTCCCCACTCTAGGTTTTTTGGGTGTTCCTAGGACTGGATGGGTGTGTATTTGTGGTAAGATGGGATGAGATATCCCTTCTATAGTACTGTGTGATATATTTTCCTTTCTAGGATGGATGCCCAGTTAAGGCCAGCCCTCTGTGGAGAAAGAAGTGGTTCGGGACTATTTAGAAAACCTGGACGAGCACAAGTCCATGGGGCCGGATGCGCTGCATCCGAGGGTGCTAAAGGAGTTGGCAGATGTGATTGCAGAGCCATTGGCCATTATCTTTGAAAACTCATGGCGATCGGGGGAGGTCCCGGATGACTAGAAAAAGGCTAATGTAGTGCCCATCTTTAAAAAAGGGAAGAAGGATGATCCGGGGAACTACAGGCCAGTCAGCCTCACCTCAGTCCCTGGAAAAATCATGGAGCAGGTCCTCCAGGAATCAATTCTGAAGCACTTAGAGGAGAGGAAAGTGATCAGGAACAGTCAGCATGGATTCACCAAGGGCAAGTCATGCCTGACTAACCTAATTGCCTTCTATGAGGAGATAACTGGGTCTGTGGATGAGGGGAAAGCAGTGGACGTGTTATTCCTTGACTTTAGCAAAGCTTTTGATACGGTCTCCCACAGTATTCTTGCCAGCAAGTTAAAGAAGTATGGGCTGGATGAATGGACTATAAAGGTGGATAGAAAGCTGGCTAGATCGTCAGGCTCAACGGGTAGTGATCAACGGCTCCATGTCTAGTTGGCAGCCAGTTTCAAGTGGAGTGCCCCAGGGGTCGGTCCTGGGTTTTGTTCAATATCTTCATTAATGATCTGGAGGATGGCGTGGACTGCACTCTCAGCAAGTTTGCAGATGACACTAAACTGGGAGGAGTGGTAGATACACTGGAGGATAAGGACAGGATACAGAGGGACCTAGACAAATTAGAGGATTGGGCCAAAAGAAACCTGATGAGGTTCAACAAGGACAAGTGCAGAGTCTTGCACTTAGGACGGAAGAATCCCATGCACTGTTACAGACTAGGGACCGAATGGCTAGGAAGCAGTTCTGCAGAAAAGGACCTAGGGGTTACAGTGGACGAGAAGCGGGATATGAGTCAACAGTGTGCCCTTGTTGCCAAGAAGGCTAACAGCATTCTGGGCTGTATAAGTAGGGGCATTGCCAGCAGATCGAGGGACATGATCGTTCCCCTCTATTCGACATTGGTGAGGCCTCATCTGGAGTACTGTGTCCAGTTTTGGGCCCCACACTACAAGAAGGATGTGGAAAAATTGGAAAGAGTCCAGCGGAGGGCAACAAAAATGATTAGGGGGCTGGAGCACATGACTTATGAGGAGAGGCTGAGGGAACTGGGATTGTTTAGTCTGCAGAAGAGAAGAATGAGGGGGGATTTGATAGTTGCCTTCAACTACCTGAAAGGGGGTTCCAAAGAGGATGGATCTAGATTGTTCTTAGTGTAGCAGATGACAGAACAAGAAGTAATGGTCTCAAGTTGCAGTTGGGAGGTTTAGGTTGGATATTAGGAAAAACTTTTTCACTAGGAGGGTGGTGAAGCACTGGAATGGGTTGCCTAGGGATGTGGTGGAATCTCCTTCCTTAGAGGTTTTTAAGGTCAGGCTTGAGAAAACCCGGGCTGGGATGGTTTAGCTGGGAATTGGTCCTGCTTTGAGCAGGGGGTTGGACTAGATGACCTCCTGAGGTCCCTTCCAACCCTGATATTCTATGATTCTAAGTAAAGGGTGCCTGGAGATGCTTTTATAGCTTTGAGGAAATATGTGAAGTAAATAAATATTATCCATTCTGTCCCTATCTACACCCCTAGAGCGTGAGGCCATGGCAAAAAGGTGCCTGAGTGAGTTGTGCTGTGCCAAACCCAAGGACTAATTTGCAGTCATTGTGGATTTACAAGAATGACCTGACACTCAAAAGATGGCTTCAGACTCATGGGATTTCCTCCTGGGTCTTGGGACATCCAGCGGTCTGGGGAGTCTCACATCCTGCCAAATCCATGGAGGGTAAACTCTAGAGATCTGATGGAATGGTACAATAGAACCCCAGAGTTTCCTTACCATTATTTGAGTGTTTGCCCAGAAGGGAGAATCAGGCTGCAAGGAAATATGGGAACTAAACTAATACAGGAAAGGCAAGGTAGAACATTTGCATCGGTATATGCACTGGACCATTGTGAGTGATTTGGGGAATCTAGTTCAAACCTTTTCTGGTTACCCAAACTAAACAAGTGCCCCATCCCTTACTCCTCAATTTACAGTTTCAGAGGTTTCCAACAGTTATTTTTTTCTTGTGATTTTCGAGTAACCCACACAACCATTCCCCCTCCACAGTTTATGTTCCCTCAGCATTAAATAACCTGTTCTGAGTCTATCAGTTGTATAGCCTCTTTGCTAACCTCATATTCTGATATGTGCAATGCATTGCGGGGTGTATAGTGTGAAGTCATTATAGAGTCCTGGACCTCCACAGTTACTAGAGAGGACCAGGATATGTTGCAGCAGAGAGCTTAATAAACAGAGGAACTTCCTAGTTAGTTACTGCTTAAAGCATGGCTCTTTGGATTATAACCTCGCACTACTGGTGCCAGGAATGAGTGAATCCCTCTCTCCAAAGAAGGAATAAAGGAAAGAAGAGACCCCTCCAAAGAGGTGAGTGTAGGGAAAGTGGAAAATCAGGGAGAAGACCTGTAAAAGCAGCAGCCAGAAGGAAACAGAGCTTGGCTTCACTGCAGCAATGAAGCCCATAGCACAAATGGCTCTCTTAGAGAAGTTTAATTTTGGCAACTCAGGTGGCTGACCTTCCTAGAGCCGAAGATCTGAGTGTTTCTGGATAGCTTCTGGTTTACCTGAGAAAGCACAAGAATGCCAGATAAACGCCCTGATATTTGCTATGGGTGATGCTGCTGACGATATCCTATGTGCCCTACCCCTCACTGATGAGGAAAAGAAAGAATACTTCAGATTGAAAGAGGCGTTTGATGCCCATTTCATAGGCATACAGCGTATTATATATGAAAGGGCCAATTTAACAGGAGATGCCAGGAAAAAGGGGAAACAGCAGAGACTTTTATTATTGCAGTTCACAGTCTTGCTTGAACATTGTAAATATGGAATGTTAAAAGAAGCACTAACTAGAGAAGAACATTGCAGATACAGACTAACACGGCTGCTACTCTGAAAACTAACTAGAGAGAGAACAGTTGCCGGTATAAAAGAGATACCAAGTTATCGGCACGGCTTCATTTAGATCCAGATCTCACACTAGCAAAAGGTACAGGCAAATGTAAGAAACCATAAAGAAACAGTAGTGTGACTTACTTGCTAGAAGCATAGGGGAGACGGCATCAGACAGTAGTAACACAGTAAAGAGAAAAGTCAGAACGGCGAAAGGAGAAGTCAGATCAAATTTATAACATAAGAACAATGCACAACTAGAGAGTGGGAGACCAAAGAACCTTAATAGGCAGGAAAGCTCGGAAAAGCTGGGGAAGATGTGGCAATACACCAAGCCAGAGTTGACAACAATGCAAAAGAGGCAGAATGTAGGAGATGCCACAAAATGGGATATTTTGCAATAGCGTACAGGTCACCAAGAGCAGTGGCAGCAATCCAAGAGGGAGTGTTATCAGATGACAATGAGTCTATACTTCCAGGGACACCCTCAATAGAACATACAACACCTTGGTACACAGGTATGGAAACTGATATTGGAGCAGCAAAAATTATTTTTATATATATATATAAAATTGATCCTAAGGTGGAGATTGCAAAGACCAAATAAAATTTTATGTGGGACTAGTAGCAATACATTGGATGTTTGTGGCCAGTTCCTTGGGAACTGGAGAAGGAACAGAATATATGTAATACAAGAACCTGACAACTCCCTTACTAGAGTTGCCAGCAATACAAGGACTACACCTAGTAGGGAAACTGGAATGCAGTAATAGCAAAAAGGAAGCTTTACAGGAGGCATATCCACCTGTCTTCTCAGGACTAGGAGAGCTTCAGGGGAATACAAAATAAAACTGGTGTCATCAGTGACTTCTTTTGCTCTCACAACCCCACACTACATCCCTCTACTTTGCTAAGGAAAGTCAAAGAAGAATGAAAGAGAATGGAAGATATGGAGGTTATTTCCCAGATAGAAGAACCCAGTGATTGGTGCCGGGATGGCTGTAATACACAAGCCCAATGGCAAAACCCAGATTCGTGTGGACTTTACACAGCTTTAAAAAAGCGTGTGCAGAGAAAGACATATACTTCTCACAGTAGACCAGACATTAGCTTGGTTATCAGAAGCTAAAGTCAATCCAAAGTTAGATGGTACGGTATGCTTCTGGCAAAATTTCTCTCGTTAAAGGATACATACTGTTAACAACATTCATCACCTTGTTTGAAAGGTACTATTTCAGTCATCTTCTATTTAGCATATCTCAGAACCAGAATATTTCCAAAAAGAACGTCTCAGACTTGCCAGGCAGCTGATATGTTGGTATATAGCAGAGATGATAAAATGCACTTAATAAAATAAAATCCATGGACGTTCCCACCTGTTTTGGCACAATAAGACCCAAGAACAGTGGCAGAGGATGCATATCCATATAGTTTAGGAGCGGTGCTCACACAAAAGAAGCCAGAAGGAGATGAGACCCATTGCATTCAAATCAAGAAGCCTGGCAGAAACAGAGCAGTGGTGTGCTCAGGCAGAAAAGGAAGCTCCAGCGTTCACTTGGGCCTGTGAATGGCTCAGTGCCTATCCGTTTGGCTTGAATTTTAACACAGAAACAGACCACAAGCCGTTAGTGTCATAATCAGGTTCAAAACCACTGGATGATCTTTCACCTAGGGTTCAAAGACTTCAACTACGGCTGATGTGATTTTCTTTCAGCGTTGGATACATACCAAGGAAAGCCTTCATAGCAACACACACTAGCTACAGCCCTAACTGAGCAATTGCCAAAGGAAGAAAAGTTTTTAGTGAAATATATCAAAGTCTATACTGACCTTGTTCTGGCAGAAATTATAGCATCTGCCAGCCAATTTTAGCAAGTTTGAAATGAATAACTAAAGGATTAAACTGACTCAACTCTGCCGAAGAGGGTGGGATTGAAGGAATTGACTTCCAACTATACTGGCAGGGCTGAAATGACCTTCACATGGCTGATGGCTTGCTTCTGAAAGGATGGTGCATTCTTATCCCTACGGTACTTCAGAAAGAGATGCTCTCCAAAACCCATGAGGGACTCCAAGGTATAAACAAGTGAAAGGCACAAGCAAAGCAATTCGTATGGCAGCCCGGTCTGAGTAGGCAAATTAAGACCTTAGTAAAGGACTGTGAAATATGTAACAAGACAAAAAACAAAAAATAAACCCAAAAAAAGTCACCAGAACCATTACTTTCTAAAAAGGTGCCTTACAGGCCTCGGCAGCAGGTAGCCACACATTTGTTTTTTAGGAAAGCACACACATACATTATTATAGCTGATTACTTCTCCAGACGTATTGACTCAGATATACAGACTTCATCAGCACAGATCATCCATAAACTAAAGTCAATATTTGCAAGACATGGAGTTCCTGAAGTCCTCATATCTGATTATGGGCCTCAATTTACCTCTGAAATATCCCTAGTGTTTGCACAGGACTTTGATTTTGAACATCGTACTTGTAGTCCACATTACCCCCACAACAATGGGAAGCAGTGAGAAGCAAGTGAAGCAAGAGAGCAGTGAAGACTTTAAAAAGACTTCCGCAAGTGGATCCGTATAAAGCACTCCTGGCATGTCGGTCAATGCTGCTTGCATCTGGACCATCTCCAGCAGAACTTCTGATGGGAAGATGACAAAGGACAACTTTTCCTGTGGCACCGATACAGCTGAAACCTAAGAGGCCCAACCTGAATGAATTGCAAAGACAAAATGCTGAAATAAAAATTTGGCAACAACAAAACTTCATTGTTTGGCACAGAACAAAAGGTCTACCTGAATTGAGACCCGGGAACAAAGTTTGGCTCAAAAGCTCCTAGACATTTGTAACTGTTTAGCGCTTAGCAGAAACTCCCGGATCCTACCTAGTGGAGATTTCAAAAGGACTTTTTCGGAGAAATCAGGTTCATCTTTAATATTTCCCAACACAACAAAGAAGATATGTAATCTTCAGGTAACTCTGTCAGGAAATGAACCCCCACACCCAAAAAAAAAAAAAAGAACTCCATGCACAAACTTTACAGAACTGAGAAAGTGTTCTGGAAGACTGATCAGATGTCCTCAAAAGAAGTGATCTTTAGAATACCGCTCAGGACTATTTAAATGCAATTGATGAGACATAGTAGTGTCAACAGTTTTAAGGAACTGAAGTTTATTCTGAATTGTTGTGTTTACATACTTTGGTTTATTCGTTTTAATATTTTATTATAAAGGAAGGGAGATGGTTATAGAATTCCTGGTCCTCCACAGTTACCAGAGAGGAACGGGATGCGTTATAGCGGAGAGCTTAATAAACGTAGGATCTTCTGAGTTAGAGAGTTCTCTAGCTGCTGCTTAAAGCATGGCACTACATACAAATTTCAGCAGAGATCAGAGACCACCAGGTCTTCCAGCACTCGTAGGCAGATGAAGCTTACTAGGAGAGAAAAGGGAACCTAAAGATGATTAAAGAAACTTTGGAAAAGCACCACCCACAAAACTTCTAAAGATAGAGACTCTGTGTCCAAAATCCATCCTTCCAAAACCTGAACTATCCAGTCCTCTAGGCCCTAAGACTCAAGTATTAAAACCAATCAAGGGAAAAATTCTGAATACAGTGTGTAGAGTGCATTCCCACTCACACAGCTGCAATGGTTGGTACTGGTGCAGAACCTAACCTGATTAGTGTTTGGCACCCCCCCTCCCCCTTGTGATACGAATCATCACTTGGAATGTGCAACCTGGATAGAATCTCAAAGCCTTACTCTTTTCAATAGCAGGGCACTATTAAATAATAACGTTTTTGTTTCAGTCCCAGTACTCACCCATAAGTTAATCCAAGTGACAGAGGGCGTGATTCATCACCACGTTATGGCAGTGTTACACTGGTGTAACAACTGAAATTAATGCCATTATCCTGACATAAAATGGGATTAACATAGTGGTGAGTCCGTTAATGGAGTTACATTATCACAATATCATCCTGATAGCCCTAAATTTCAAGACATTTGTATTTGCTCACAGTTTAGGTTACTTAAAAAGCTGATAGGTTCCTCGCTCTCATAACTCTACTGTGGTACAAATGCCACGTTACATAAGCTCCTTGAAAGTTTTGACAGAGAACCCATTTAACATGCTGCTATCCCCTCCACTCCTCCTCCCAGCAATGAGTTTAATGAGGCCTGTTTTCCAGCAGGGTTAGATGGCAAACAATTCTCTCTTTTAGTCCTGTGAACACAGAGATCAGTTGAGTACTGGGGAGGAGGGGAAGAGGCGGGGAGCGGGCATAAGGAAATGGGAATGTGTGTCTTTTTTTCTGCATGTTCCTCTGAGCATTTGTAACGTTGGTAACTAATCAAGTCCAAGGGAAATGCAATAGGAGCTGGAAAAAGCTGAAAAGAAAATGCACATCACTTGAATTTAAGTCTTTGCAAAAACTTCCAGTCATCATTTTTTTTTCTCCGAACCCAAGAAATCTCAGTGAAACTAAGACTTTTGTCCAAACAAATTATTTCTTTCCTGAAACTGTGCATATTAAACTAATCAAACAGACTCGAAGAACATTCTTTGAAGGGGTTAATGATTTGCTCCATGGAGAAAGATTAAAGTCATCTCTATTAGCTCCAGACTAGGCACCAACCCATATACTTCACCAGTGTTATTATACAAAATAATATGAACAAAGTCTTTTCCTAATTACACAGCAGGACTAGCCCTCTCCTCTGCCCTGGATTGCCCCTCTCTCCCTACCATGCTGCCCCTGGCTCCGAGCCATCTGGGTAGGCTTGTTTAGAGCTCACCGTTTTGTGGGGGTGAAGTTACACTTCCTACCTTTTAGATCATTTTCTGCTATAAGGATAATGGTGGGGACTGAAATCCTCTGTTTAGCCATACAACAGGATTACACTCCATGCTTACTGAACCCTGTTTTGCAGAGACCACTTCTGGGGGTGGAGGGACTGCTGGACACTTCAATCATTTCCATCTGCTCAGAGACTGCCAATCTGGGAGATAACTGTGGGAGGGAGGGCTTTGTGATGTGATCACCTATCCACCTAGACCAGCTGGCAATCCTGACCTCTCACTGCACACTTAAGGCTCAATTCTCTGTAGCCCTGCTCCTTGCGTAACCATTTACACCTGTGCAGACTAATTGCAAAGCCAGTATAAAAGGCTATTCTGATTTACTGGTGTGAATGAACGAACATGGTACAGCACAATGGAGAATCCTGCCCCTACATTCCCTCTGTGTTTATTTCCACCCCCCTCCCCCACGAAGAAAGCGTTCTTTTCCAAATCTCTTTGATTACCTTCTATAGGATGTAATTTCATTGGGCATCATCATTACATAGCTTACTGTACATTGCACATAACTGCTTAAAAATGTAGCTCATAGTCTTTATTGATTATTTATTACAGTACCACCTTAGGGCCCACTGAGAATGTTGTAATAGATTTTGGATCTATGGGTTTTATATTGCTGCCCATCACTAGAGTACCTGAATGCTTTTCATATAAAATTAACTGCAAAGCCCCGAGTGGACCTGATGGAATCTCTGGCACGTCTCGTTTTTGGGGGTAAAACCTTTGCTTAGGGTTGGGCTTTGATTATTTTTGTTTATTGGGTAGAAGGGGATGTCAGTGCTATTCCTAAAATGGAAATACTTTTTCAAAGAGGAAGGAGCCAGCCCCAGAGAGATTATATTCTAAACAAACAAAGCAATCCAGTATCCCATCATTCACATGGAAAGTTAACTACCAGATTTTCTATGCAGGAACTGTAGTTGCTTCAGTGTCTCTGTAATACTATATATCTTGTTCTGCATAATTGTTATTCATTGCTAGGAATGGTTGGTGGGAGCCAAAAGCGCAGAACAGATCGAGGATCTATATTACGCAAAGGTTTTAAAAGCATCTCTGTGTTTTAAATGTTAGCATAATATTAAACTGTACAATTCCACGAAAAGCTGTAAATCTGCTGAAACTGACACCATCCAGAGTGCTTATTACCAGTCAGAAGTGTCACAAGGGATGGATCGGAAATGAGATTTCCATGGAGAGCTCTGCTTCCTACTTTAACACCTAACCATTCATTTTACTTATGCAGACAGTTTTAATGACTTGTCAGGACTGATGGTCTAGGAAATTCTATCCACCTGCATGGTAGAGCCATGCTGGATTTTTTAAGCTACCATAATTCCCAAACTCCTTATTATTATTTTTTTTATAAAATAGGCAAGAGTCCCTTCTATTTACAACATTTCAGCAGCAAAACACTGCCAGACTGTTAAAACATCAACACGTTTCTTTTTATGGCTTGATCCTTCCAGCTCCTAAGGGGTGCTGTGTATCTTCAACTACTACTGATTTCAATTGGAGTTCAAAGAAGTGCCAGCGACTTACAGGATCAAGCCATAGATGCCAAGTTACAAAGCACTAAGCAACTCCTTAACTTCAAGCACCTGCTTAAGCCCATCCCTATTCTGCTTAAAACTAAGCATGTGCATAAAAGCATTGCTGATTCAGGGCCGTAATTCTACTTCCTTTTGGTTACATACTTCTTCATCAAACTGTATTAATCATACAGCGCACAGGCAGATTCACAGTAAACTTGGCCTTGCTTTATGAAAATAAATGGTTAATAAAATGGAGTATTATATCCATAAACCTCTTACATGCAGTAAAAGGTGCTGATTGGGATTAGATGTTGGCAGCTGTCACTGAGCTCGTGTTAAAAGAAAATTTTATATATATTATGTTATTTGGGAGTTCTCATTCATTCAGGGAAAAGTCACAACATTCGGGGGGGGGGGGGAAGGAGTGAACAAAAGTCTGCCTAGTCTGAAGGTACATGTGTATTAATTAATGAGAACAGGAGGTACAGTGCTGTGCATCTGTATACCTGCTAATTGCAATGCTAGTCCCTCTTGTTCTGGCACACTTTTCAATTATGTAGGAGTTCTTCCTTTCATTCTAGATTGTTATCTCATCCCTGTCCCCATAGCAGCACCTCCAAAACCCCTGAAGAGGTGTTTCTCTCCCCACTCCCTCCAATCAGAATGAACTGGATTTGGTTTAAGTTGTATGGTTTGGTTTTATTTGGGTTCTCTCTTTTCTTTAAGTGTGGTGTTATTGTGGGTCAGAGAAGTGGTATTTGCATTCTGCTCTCTGCAGGCGCAGAGGTTTGTGGTTTATCTGAACTTCTGAGGGGGAGTTCCTGACACAAGCTGACTTGCATAAAAAATGCGTATAAGAGGCCTGATCCAAAGACAGCCTTTCCATTGATTTGTTGGCTTTGGATCACACCCATTTTGTCTACGGTTGATCCCACTGCCTTTCCCCTGACTTCTGTCTGTTAATCTGCTCTGAGAGTTTGAGCTCGTCGGATCAGCGACCATGGCTTCATGAGTGTCTGGAAGGGACCTCACACATACAGTGTGCACTACCACAGACAAATAGCAAAAAACAACAACAACAACGGCTCTGATTCAGGGAAGTACTTAAGTACATAGGGATACTTTCCTGACTCGGGGCTAATAAAAGAAATACATTAACAAACAATAATAAATAAATAAATTATTAATAATAAAATAATAAAAATGATGTGTGTGCCAGTTGCTGAGAAAGCTCTGCCTCACAGGCATGAATCCCACCCAGGAGGCTGATGATTCTACTGTCCCAGTAGCCTGAACTGGTATTTATCTGGAAACCAGTGAAATGGGCACAGCCTGGTGATTTCAGCAGCTTGTGCTCCTGCGCAGTTGGGCTGCTGTGTTCTGGACCAACTGTAGCGTTGCTAACATTGGCAAGGTCTTACTTAGGCACGGGAAATGACAACAATCAAACCTGTAGGACATATGTACATAAATGGCCATGGCCAACCTGGAACATGACAAGAGGGGGACCAATCTTTTCACCAGCCAGTGGCAGCCACAAATGGGAAAGGGGCATTTGACATGGCCCAGAACCAGCAAGGAGTCCAGGGGAGTACAGGGTCTTGACAATCTGAAAGCAGACAGCCTCTTCCTCAGTGGGGAAGAGTATTATAGAGATGGGGAGTTCTTTGGAGTGCTTCCATTTTCCCACCAGCCTTCTGAGCTTTGAGCTTCGTCCAGTTGCTGATCTCAGCCAAGCTATTAAGTAGCAGCCCACTGTGGCTGTGTATTGTGAACACTAGGTTTGTTAATAGAGATCTTTAATGAGTAAAGCGTATGGATAACTCCTATGGTATTAATTGGTCAGCTACTGGTAGTTTAACCCCCAAACTCCATTTAAATCAAGCCAAAACTGTACTATGTGCAGAGTTTTACACACACAAACACACACACACACACACACACACACACACACACACAAAATAACATTCTTAAGGTTGCAATGTCAAGTGCTCAAAAGTTAGGAAATGCCAGAATTAAGGTTGCATTATTTACTGCACACTATTCAAACCCTGCTCTGAAACCTGAATTAGTAATTTTGCCTTAGGCTTTTTGATGGCACTCATCACTACAGTACCTGAGTTCTTCAAGACACGAATGAATTTACCCTTTAAGGTGAGGAGTGGTATTATCCCCATTTTACAAATGGACAGAATGAGGCACAGACAGTCAAAAGTGTCCACTAATTTGGGTGTCCATTTTGAGATGCAGAGGACCTGACTTTTCAGAGTTCTCACCGCCCTCTAGCACTTAAGATGTTTAAAGCACAGTTCCCATTGACTTCAGTTCCAGCTTGAGTGCCCAGCACCAGGGCCGACGAGAGGGGAGGGAAGCCGGTACAAATTACCGGGACACGGGGGTCCAGAAGGGGGCCCGGGGCCTGGCCTTCCCCACCCCCTCGTTGGCCCTGTTTTGCCAGTCCGCCCTTGCTGGGGGGGCTGAAAATTTTTTTCACCGGGGCCCGAACCCGTTCTCGGTGGCCCTGCCCAGCACTTCTACATATCAGACCCCCTCAGGGAATTTACAGAAGAACCCACAATAATCATTCAATTTCCTGATGATAATGGCACTTTTGCCAGATGAGAGCGGTTTTATTTGTATTTGTTTCCCCCCAGATGCTAGCTACCATGTGAGACTGCAATGGAGATGCTTCATTTTCAGTGGCTCTCATTCCATGTACCCATCAAAGCAACCATGACAACACAAACTGTTCTCTGACGGGAACCTGAGCCAGTGGGACAAGCAGCAGTGATTGAGTTGTGCTCAAACAGCCCCCGAAGAGCAACACAGGACATTGAAAGGGCCAGATCTTGGCTAGAAGAGGCCAGTGAATTAATGTAAAAGAGATTCCTTTTGGCAGCCACCAGAGACCAGATAGCAGCATTTGGGGGAGAACCTTTCCCGACTCACACAGGATCAGGCCGCAGAACAAGTGGCAGCTGAAGAAAAGGATGGGATTAGAGAGGTCATGGCTTTCAGGACTGTAAATGTAGCAAATGTACTTCATTTTACAACTCTGTATTATTAAATACCAAACAAGCAACTTGATAACACATCAACCCACACCTATGCATCTTAACAGATTTTTTCCATAAATGTATCATTTAAAGTAAGATTTTAGTCAAGTTAAATTAGACATTGAACAAATGAAACACACTCCAGGATGCTAGTCTGTCATGTCACGTAATAGCAGAGCTAGGCCATGATAAACTGAAAAAGTTGACTCTGGCCTCTATAATGGGCCAAAGGAAATTCCTGGATCTGAAGCCCTCTAAGCAAAATCTGGACTCAGATCTGAATTTGGTATATTAGGGCACATCTCTGATATACTCAGGAGTATGCTGGAAGCGCTTTGCTGTATCTAGTGACTGAATAAGTGACTCAGTATTCAGTGTGTGAGCTCACATTGGGCCTCATTCTCTGCTCACTCACACAGGTGTAAATCAGGAGGAATGCCACTGAAATCACGTGAGTTGCAGCAAAGGAAAAAAGTGAGAGAATGAGGCCCACTGGATGCAAAATGCCCCCATGTGATGTTTTATGCTTTACATAAAACATTCAAGCTCGTTATAGGCTCATAAAAACGTGTGGTTTATATCCTTATTAAATAGTACTTGCTATCCTAATAAACAAAAGACAAAATAGGCAGATGATATAAATTTCATGCACAAATGGGAAAGTGGATGGTTTTAGAATTCACACTACGTTCTGTGAGTGTTACAGAAAGGATCGGAAATATATGAGCTGGGGAAAGGAACAAAAGATACAGATAGGGAAATGCAAGTTGCAGAGCAGAAAGGAAAACATGCATATAAAGATACTGTTACAGTCCCAGAGCCTGATTCTCAACCCCAGCTCCATCCCTGCACTGCTCAGAGGGGGCACAGACTGGCCAATCAGGAATTCCCTCAGCGGGAACTCTCAATCAGGGTAAAGACAACAAAGGCAGCTCCTTTGCCAGCTGCTAGTCCCTTCCCAGCAAAGAGAATGTGTTGCTAGGCCAGGCCTGGCCTGAAAAAATTCCCTCCACCATCCCGCTCCCGATGGGTGGGTCAGCTGGTGGGGGTGATTCCTTTATGCACAGCCCAGCTGCAGCCATGCATTCCTCCTTCCTGTGAAGGAGTCGAAGCAGCACAGGGGAACACCGCAGCTTATTAGCAGGCATCACCCCACTGACACATCTCCTCCTGTCTTGCACAGGATGAGGAGACGTGAGGGCATCTTTTGAAGCTATGGTCAGGGGATGTGAAGTTGCCAGCTACATGGTACAAATGTAGTGAAGGAGGCAATTGACTGACTACTAGGGGACTGATAGTATTGGTGAACTAGCGGGTAGCTGGTTGAAGGCTGTGAATAGGGTAGAGCGGCCCATAATTCAGGTTGCAACCATGGCTTTGGCTGGCTCCTTCTACTGGTCCTGACAATGATTTGCCTCCTTAAAAGCTTCTGGGAACTTCAGACAATTTGCCCCAGAGAGCCCTTGATGTTTCTTATTTAGCTGAAGTAGCACTAGTGCAACCTTGTGTGCATTTGTACAATGGGCTGCCATCCACACAAGTGCCAATAAAGATGTGTTCCTTGAAACCTCCATTATTTCTCATGCACCTGGAGATATTCTGTTCCACACCCTCCTCATCTTCCCACAGAGATCTCCTGAAGTGCTCACCCTCCGCATAAGCAGCACTCCTTATTCTTCTCCCTCGTAGAGAGTGTGCAAAATAATCAGAAGAAAGAAAAACACCACAGCTCAAGTGACCTTCAGTCATGGAAGAAAACTGGATTTCTGAGGACAAGGAAATCTGGGTTTGTTTTGTTAACGGAAATTAAAATGTTATAGACAAGTGTCCAGGCATGTTGCATTTGCACCATGTCAAAGCTTCAAATGATTGTGCTAGAATTGGGAAGAAATAGGCTTTGTGTAGGTATAAAATTTCTGTCTCAGGTAATAATTTATATATTTTTCCCAGCACTGACATGTAATCTGGGTTTCCCAATACAAGAGGAAAGGGATAAATAATATACAGAGCCATTCATATGGCAGTCTCAAAGCTCTGCACAAACTATAGGAATGTAGGAACTTGCACAGTGAATCAGACCAGTTAGCCCTCCAGCCCAGTATCCTGACTGCAACAGTGGCCGGCCCCAGATGCTTCAGCAGATAGCAGCTATGCGAATACATTGTACGTGCTGTTCCGTTCACTTTGAAAGTCCACTGGCCCTGAAGGACGTTAACGTTCTTTGTGCAACAACTTTGGTGGAATTAAAATGGAATTCCGTTGGCACAGCAGGAAATCCCTCACAGAACAGGTAGACTTTTTAATTGGACAGACAGCAAGTATCAACACTCAGAGTGTGCTCTGGCTTCAGCCTAGCTAAACACTTAAGCGCGTGCATAACTTTAATCACATAAATAGTCCCATTGAGTTTATTTGTGCTTATAAATTAAGCATGTGCTTAAATGCTCCGTTGGATCCTCTGTCTTTCTGAAATGATGGGAAATAACATATTGTCCATTTGCAGGGCAGTGTTGTTATACATTCATACACTAACTTTGCTACTTCAAAAACAAATGCCTTCAAACATTGTTCATGAAGCACTAACAACGTGGGTAATTTGATATTTTCAAACAGTTGTGTGTGGGGGGGGTTATCGGAGTGCAAAATCTAATTTAGAAAGCATCAAGTAAATTTCAGGTTCCGAGATCTCAACAACAGCTCCAGGGGTTGTTATGAAATTTACCACATGTACCAAAATAATTGCTTCTGGGCTGACGCCTAGCATGAGAAATTTCAGACCAAAAGGTAATTTACAATCAATTTACTAACAAATGGAAAGAGAGGTGTAGAATGGGAATGCCCCCTCAGTGATAAACTATATAAAGTTTCTATCAAATATCTTCCATCACTGGGGATGAGTCACAGCAAACACCATTTTCACCTTTCCTCCAAGCAGTTGCCTTTGGAACTCTCATGAATAATATTTTGCATTTACTATACAAACATCACATGGTTTATAGCATTTTCTACTTTGTAAATTCAACTCAATCTGCGGGTGCAGCAATGGACCCTCTAGCTGTGCCTGGTAAAAACATGGAAATGCTGCTGTCTTTTTTTAATCTCAAAAAATAAATAAATAAAATAAAAAAATAAAAATAGAGCAATACTGTGATGTCAGCTCAAAGTCACTCTCTTCTCAACCTCCCTATGTTTTAGTTAGTTCGAGTGCTTTACTGTAACAGAAAAACTTTGCCAATACTTAATGTGAGGAAGCTATTCATCAGGGCATCAAACCAGCAACGCACTTAAGCACATGCTTAACTTTCAGAACATGGGTTATCTCTTTGATGCAATGTGACTACGTATTTGCTTAAAGTTAAGCATGGGTTTAAAAGCTTTGATGGATCAGGGCCTAAAAAAAGGTAGAAGATAAAGGATAGCCTGGCAGATATTTACAAAAAGTTAGATAATATGCAAGGACCTGATCTTATGGGAGGGGGATTTAACTGTCGTCAGATCTGATTTTAATGGGTTTTGGTTCAGACACTATCAAGGTTGCAAATCTTAGTAATTACACATCTAACTCCCTTATTGTGGGTGTAAACCAGATATCTTAGTGGTTACATGTCAGATTATGATTCTTCAGTCTGTCTGTGATGCCAAAAATACAGGCCCAGTTTTTGCAGGTACATGTTAAGGTTGATCTTCTGTCTGGCTGGAAAAGAGAGAGAGAGAGTATGTGTGTCAAATTCACCACAGGTGTAAGGGGATGCATTGACTTAAATGGAAAAGGATGAACTGAGTCTTTTACCACATCTGAAGATGTGGCTTTAGGAGCCAGATCAAAAAAACAACAACCACCTGTGTCTGGGGGCGTGGGAGAGAGGGAGGGTGAGGTGCAGAAAAGAACAACATTTATGTATTTATTTTATTATCTAAATGGAAAACACAATACTCACCTGACTTCAATGGAAGTTGGATCTGATCTAAATGACCATCTCTACTACCTTTTTGAACTCTTACTTGGGATTAATTTCATTTCCCCATTTCTCTGTAAATTCAGATCTCCTTCTCCATGTTAATTTACATTGTTCTTTCAACCCCTGCATTCCTCAGGGGAGATCCTCAGTTGGTGTGAATCTGTACAGCTCCATTGCCTTGAGTGGAACTACACCAATGTAAACCAGATAACGTTGCGGCCCATCACTGAGGACCAGATACAGCAAACACGTATGCACATTCATAACTTTACTCATATAAGCAAAAATATGCATGTTCATAACCATCTGCAGGATTGGGAACAAAATTATTTATGTTGCAACAATACGGAACTGTTTGGTCACCACCATTGCCCAACATCTATAAAATAGATTGGCCAAAATTCCTCTCATTTCTACTGCCCTTTGCTCTGCTGATTCCTCTTGTATTACAGGGCTTAAAAACTTGTGTCGAGTTTAATCAGAACACACATTATCCTCACGCCTTTATTTGTGCTTTTTGCACACTGTAGATTGGTTGGCGTGTAAGAAATGCTATGTTAATAGAATACCAGACTGAAGTATCCTTTTAAGAAAGAGAAAGTAACTGGAGAAAAGAAAGTAAAAATAGAACTGGCTGGAAACCAGAAACCACAAGAGTTGGCTTACAGGAAATGGCACTAATCAATTACCACACTGGAGATTTTTTCCCCATGTATTACAGAGGCAAAGTGAGCGGGTGTATACAAAAGAAATACCACAACACAAGACTATCTAGTTTGCAGAGTTTACTGCTAGGATGTGTGTTTTTCTAATAAGCAAAGCAAGCTCCTTTGGGTAAGTGGGTTCTCCAGCTAGGTTTTAAGGGTGCAGATATTGTAAAGTTATTGCAATAAATGAAAATCATCCAATCTGAAGCCCTGGTAATACAAACCTTGAGTCATATATTGGTACTCTTAACTCATACGCTCATAACTCTTCACTAAATGTCAGCAGTCCCATTGACTTCAATGGCACTATTCATGTAACTGAGCCATATTCACGTTCGTAATGGGTTGCATGCTCAGGCCCTAACACTCTACTCAGTTGCAGGAAAGGTTTATTAAACTTACTTTCACTGTGTCATTCTTACAAAGCTTAAAAGCATATTATTTAACTTGGTTTATGGCTAGAGGCATACCTTGCCTAGTGTTTGTTAATATAAAAAGCTCTAGTATCAGCAGAATAGAAAATCAGCTTTCCCCTGAAATAGTTACATTTTCCATAAGGGTTAATGGTGCTATTTTTTCATTACTGGATCTAAGATGCAGATGACTTCAAATCTGGCAACAGCTAAATTTCCCCTCCTCCCCACATTGGAGGACTTTTGTGACAGACAATCCATCAAGGATTTTGAACTGCTATTGACAATTCAAACACAACTGAACACATTTTTTTTAAAGGAGTAATAATAAGTCCAAGTACTTACCAGTAGCACTTTTCATCCACATATCTGAGATATGGGTAAGTATAATTACTCCTGTTTTACAGATGGAAACACGGTGGCACAGAAGAAATGAAGTTGCTCAAGGTTGCCCAGCAAGTCAATGGCAGAGTCAGACCTTGAATCAGGTTTCCTGACTCCCATTCTATGGTCCTGTCTACTGGGCCACTTTGCTGGCATGTGTAAAGATATGGCAACATATCACATAAGGTACTGTGGGATTAATCCAAAGCCCATCAAAGCCAATAGGAGCCCTTCAATTGACTGTGGATCAGGCCTATATCATAACAGTAAAAAGTCACTCCAGTAACAAGTGTTTTCAATCATGCTGCAAACTTCCAAAACAATATTCATTCATTTTAGGCTCATTCCACTAATATCTATTTCTCACAATGTGGTTCATTGTTCCGCTTTAGAGTGAAAAGTTAATTCCCTTCCCACCCACCCCCAGCCATGATCGATTTTCAGCAGGTTTTATTTTTGGATGGTTTTCTGTAGTTCCCAAGGGCCAGGTTCCATCACCCTCACTCACACTGAGTAGTCCCTTCCGTGGTGAGTAGTCCCATTGATTTAAATGAAACCACAGACTGTAATGACAGCAGAATCGGGGTTCTAAAATAGTAGACACAATAGAATATAAACAACAAAGAACCAAGATTAGCTCTGGTTCAGCTTCAGGGAAGTTAACTGAGTTGCAACCACTTAAACCAGGGCTGAATTTTGCCCATAACAACAGATTTATTGGGGGGCAGGGAGGAGGGGTGGAGAGAGAGAGAGAGAGAGAGAGAGAGAAGTCACATGGAATTTTGCTATATTTTATTTATGCATAATGTAAAGTGTGCATTGAATAAAGCAAAGGATGGGCACCTAACCCAGGATGCAGAGCCCTGGGATTTCAGCTTGGATGAGTGTATGCAGCACAGCAAACACAGAGTATCCAAACCTCTCTGTTTGACTTGTATAAGGAGTTGATCTTCTCACAGGTGCATAGCCTGAACGGGCAGGCCTCTGAATCACCAGTCACCACCATTTCACAGTGCTCACACAACAGCCGGGTTGGGGGCAGAGCAGGGGACCGCAGAGGTACACTGAGCACATGGCAACTTTCTTTCCCTTTACGTTCAGCTTGTCCTCCAAACTACAGTTTTGCTGCCACCGATAACTACACCTCTACTTTGATACAACGCTGTCCTCGGGAGCCAAAAAATCTTACTGCGTTATAGGTGAAACCATGTTATATCGAACTTGTTTTGATCTACCGGAGTGCGCAGCCCCGCCCCCCCAGAGCACTTCTTTACCGCGTTATATCCGAATTCATGTGATATCAGGTCTGGTTATATCGGGGTAGAGGTGTACTTACTTTTTAAATCAAAAGTATTTTAATTTATATTTGAAAACAAGACAAAAGTTCAGAGAAAAACCCGCATCTAAGGGGAAACCACCATTGCCAATACTCATTATAAAATGCATTTTAAAACCTGTGGAGAAATAGATCAGATCAGAACCCTTCTGTTAACGAAAGTCATTATATTCCAGCAATCAGCACACAAACTGGGTGATCTGTGGGTTTCTATGGTTACTTCTATTCAACGCCATTGGAAATTCCCTTTTAAAGTCCTAAGTGGTTTGGGTTCTGGGTACTTGAGAGACCACCTTTCCCTCTGCACTATATCCAGAGCACTGCAACCAGTTGAGATGCTTGAGGTAGCCATCTCCACCCCCCAACTGTTATAACCAGGATGGGTCTTCGAGAATAATTTTCCTCCCTGATCCACTAGAGCTGGGATTTGGTGACCTTAACAACATGCTGCAAAGCTCACCTGTTTTCCAGATCTTCTTCTGGGGAAAGGAGTAATAGGTAAAATGAGGTGGTGTTTATTCCTATACTCATATTAGTTTTCAGGGGATTGAGAGATTTTCTAGCATGAAGAGGCCTATTTTCTTATATACCATATATAATCATAGAATCATAGGACTGGAAGGGACTCGAGAGGTCATCTAGTCCAGTCTCCTGCACTCATGGTAGGACTAAGTAGGGTGACCAGATAGCAAGGTGAAAAATCGGGACGGGGTGGGGGGTAATAGGAACCTATATAAGAAACAGCCCCAAATATCGGGACTGTCCCTATAAAATCGGGACATCTGGTCACCCTAGGACTAAGTATTATCTAGACCATTACCTGAAAGGTGTTTGCCCAACCTGCTCTTAAAAATCTCCAATGATGGAGATTCCACAAACTCCCTAGGCAATTTATTCCAGTGCTTAACCACCCTGACACTTAGGAAGTTTTTCCTAATGTCTAACCTAAATCTCCCTTGCTGCAATTTAAATCCATTGCTTCTTGTCCTATCCTCAGAGGTTAAAGAGAACAATTTTTCTCCCTCCTCCTCATAACAACTTTTTATGTACCTGAAAACTGTTATCATGTCCCCCATCAGTCTTCTCTTCTCCAGACTAAACAAACCCAATTTTTTTCAATCTTCCTTTCTTGGTCAAGTTGTCTAGATCTTTAATCATTTTTGTTGCTCTTCTCTGGACTTTCTCCAATTTGTCCACATCTCTCCTGAAAAGTGGCATGCAGAACTGGACATAATACTTCAGTTGAGGCCTAATCAGTGTCGAGTAGAGCGGAAGAGTTACTTCTCGTTTGTTGCTTACAACACTCCTGCTAATACATCCCAGAATGATGTTTGCTTTTTTCGCAATAGCGGTACACTCTTGACTCATTTAGCTTGTGATCCACTATGACCCCCAAATCCCTTTCTGCAGTACTCCTTCCTAGGCAGTCATTTCCTATTTTGTATGTGTGCAACTGATTGTTCTGTCCCAAGTGGAGTTCTTTGCATTTGTCCTTACTGAATTTCATCCTATTTACTTCAGACCATTTCTCCAATTTATCCAGATCATTTTGAATTTTAATCTGATCCTCCAAAGCACTTGCAACCCCTCCCAGCTTGGTATCAACTGCACATTTAATAAGCGTACTCTCTATGCCATTATCTAAATCACTGATGAAGATATTGAACAGAACTGGACCCAGAACTGATCCTTGTGGCACATCATCAGCTAATACATACACAAATCAATGTACTATAACATGAAATATATAAAAATTAAGGTTCCCAGTATAGCATTTAATGGTGCTTTTTAAACAGTGTCTCGTTTAATCAGACAAATCGTTAGAGTGGCAGCTCATGTTGTGGAAGTATATGAGATTTGACGTCCTTAAAAGGTTTCACAATGGGCATGCTCATATCCCCATTAATTCAAAGAATGTGCAAGGTACAGAAAGTCACTGACAGTAAAAGTCTCCTCATCAAGCTCTTCAAAAACAGACATTACCTCTGGAATCATGATTCCAGACGGGATATCTTAGATGCCCATTGTCCTGTAGTATGGCTCATTTATCCCAGTCTATGCACTGGCCTCATGATTATTTTTCTTTAGTTGTCTCTCCCTCTCTGCAATTTTTACTACTCCCCGATCTAAACTCATAATGATTAATGTTCACAGTCCGTGCTTCGGGTGCATGTGGAACATTTGTGTGCACTGCTCTGATTTAGCAGTATTTTCCTTGTCTTTGCTGTTCCTTCCTCAACAAATTATTTCCCATCTCCGCATCACTGTGTGATCTTCTCTCTCATTTCTTTTCTTCTTTGTCCATTCCACCCCATTTCCAAGGCAGCACTGAATTCTTTGCTACTGAGACTTCTGTAGGCTTCCAGAAGAAGGATTTTTATGCACCAGCGGCTTTGCTACAATTCACTGATTTCTTCCAAAAGGAGTCTACAGCAAAAGCACAGCTATACAATGAAGAGCAGGAGAAAGATCATATGCTCCGATGCCTTTCCTCTGATGACCCCAACAAACCTCCTTGTGCAAAGTTCCTGAAGTTTGAAAGCATATTTTAGGATGTCTTAGGAGAACTGCCATATGTGAGACCAGGTTTAGACTGGCATCCGCTGTCTGCAGAGATCCAGGGCCTTGTAAAGATGATGTGTTTGGTCTCTGTGAGATGGGATAGGATGCGTGAGGTGATGAACCAGCAAACATAATAGGCATCTCCTGCTGATTCTGCAATAGTTTGTCTGGGGGCAATCGTAGAGAAGGCTATGCATCCTGACTTCCCAGCTGAAGAAAGGGGTCATGCAGAAGGGATTTTTCAATCTAGAGGAGATCAAAAAGCTATCCAGGGATTTGGGGGTTAAAAAGGAGTGTCAAAAATTGCTTCAAATCAAAGAAGTAAATATACAATTGTCCCATCTCAAATGCCTCAGGGAAACAGGTCTCAACGTAAACAACGTTATGTAACACTACATAAATAAGTAGTATACTTCAATGGCAATCAAATCACTACTGGAGAATGTATCAACTCCAAAGATGCAAATGCCGACTTTTTACAGCCCACATTATGAATGACAAAGATTCATGTTATACTGTTTAATTATGTAACACACACCCACTGTGGAGAACCAGAGATTACAGCTGCCACCTTTCTAATTGCTGGTAACAAGACCAAGACCTCTCCCTTCCCCTTCCACCTGAGGCCCCACCCCCTGCTCCATGTCTTCCTCCATAACCCCACTCCCAGCACTCACTCCTCTCCCCTTGCGCCCCCCCGCCCAGCCCTCCATCACTCACTGGATCCTCTCCTCCTCCCTCTCCCTCCCCCTCCCCAGCTGGGCTCTCTCTGCTCCAGGGCTGGAACAGGAGCTGCTGCAGCCTGACAAGAAGCCTGCCTGCAGGTAGGAGGCAGCCCTGGTTGAGCAGGGGCTGGCATGAGTTAATGACCCAGTGCCTCCCCCCATCCCATAGTAACTGGGCTTTTGGTGTCTGGTCAACACATCTGACCAGACACCGCCAGGGCCCCTTTTCGACCGGAATTTCTAGTTGAAAATCAGACACCTGGCAATCCTAAATGGCACCCAGCCACAGAAGCCAAAAATCGGACTGTCTGGGTAAAACCCAGACAGGTGGCAACCCTACTAAAGATGAGCTAAAACTAGACCCTCAAAATCCGAACACCTAATTTGAAAGGATGTGGAAGGGCCAATATAAGGTGCTGGGTCTGAATCTGCCCCTTGGGCCTATTTTCTGATCCTTGATTGGATGCTGATGAAATCTCATGAATACTTCTATCTTGTGAGATTTCTCCCATTGTGGGGCCACAACTCTCATGGGAACCGCCTGCAGCATTTCTGCACCTACAAATCCAAACCCAAAAGCCTAGCCCTCATGTGTCCGGACACTCACTCCCCACATGCTAACCTAAGCTGAATCTGTATCTGAACTCTACCTGCTCAGCCAATGACTATATGCCAGTACTCAGTGATGAGCTGCCAAAATATTAACAACAGGTTCCCTCCTCCTCACCCCACGAGGGGGTCGTGCCCCGCCCGCCAGACTCCTGCCCCATCCACCCCCCTTCCCTGTCCCCTGACTGCCCCCTGCCGCCCCATCCAACCCCTCCTCGCATTCCTGATGGCCCCCCGGGACCCCTGCCCCATCCAACCACCCCTTCTCTCTGACCCTGACTGCCCCCCACCGCCCCATCCAACCTCTGCTCCTTCCTGACTGCCCCCCGGGACCCTTGACCCCATTCAATCCCCCTGTTCCCTGCTCTCTGATCGCCCCTACCCCTATCCACCCCCCCACATGCTCCCAAACTGCTCCCTTACTGCGCTGCCTGGAGCCGCTTGGCTGGGTCTGGGTCCGCTCGGCCGGGTCCGGGTCCGCTCAGCCGGGACCTGGACCGGGACCAGGGCCGGCGCCGCAGGGCCGGAGCCAGGCCGGAGCCACTCGGCAGGGACTGGGACCGGGGCCGGCACAGCGGGGCCCAAGCCGGGCCGGAGCCGCTTGGCCAGAACCGGGGCTGGAGCCGCTCAGCCAGAACCGGGGCCGGAGCCGCTCAGCCCGAGTCGGGCTGGAGCCGCTCGGCCGGGACCGGTGCTGCAGGGCCCAAGCTGAGCTGGAGCCGCTTGGCCGGGACCGGTGCCGGTGCCGCAGCCGCAGAGCCCAAGCCAGGCCGGGCCAGAGCCGCTAAGCTGGGACCGTCACCGGTGCCGTGGGTCCCGAGCCAAGACCGGGCTGCAGCGCTCAGCGGGGGCCAGGCCAGGGCCAGGGGGCTGGGCTGGAGGGAGCTGCTCAGCCGGAGCTGGACTGGGCCGCGCCTCCCTGGGGCCCTCCTCGCGGCCACCCTCTGCCCCAGCTTACCTGCCTGCTGCTTGTTTCAGGCTTCCCGCGAACATCTGATTCGCAGGAAGCAGGGGAGGGGGAGGAGAAGGGGGGCAGAGCATTCAGGGGAGGAGGGGGAAGCGAGCTGGGGCCGGGGACAGCTTCCTGAGCTTTTGTTAAATTTAAAAGCCCTTTTAGAACTGGTTGTCCCAGAACAACCGGTTCTAAAAGGGCTTCTAAATTTAACAACCGGTTCCTGCGAACCGCTGGGAACCGGCTCCAGCTTACCGCTGCCAGTACTGCTGCCTAATCTAGAGGGATACTGCTCTACGGTATTAAAGCTAAATGGCACGTTAATCATCTTTTAACCTTACTGAGGAAGTGCAGACACACAGGCCTGGCTGGCCTGTCAAGGCAGACTCTCCTCTGGATTAGTGGTAGTGTAAAACATCCTCAGATCCTGCCTCACAAGCTGCTCCTTGGAGCTTTACTTAATGGAGAAGCAGAGAGAACCTGAAGAGAGATGGCCATTATTTCTAGAAGCGAATGACAAATGCATGTATAATGATCAATGCATACAGCCTCCAAAGCAACCCATCGAACCCAATGCTTGTTAAAGTGCTGATCAAATGGACAACCAAACCTTTCTCTAAGAAGGGGCTCAGTAAGTGCCGCCGCAACCAGCACGAAATCTTAGAAACATCAAATGATCAATAAGAGCCTTTGCACACCAAAGGCGCAGCAAATATGAACGGTCATTCGACACCTCAAAAAAAGGCAGAAAGATGGCGGGGGGAAGCTAATATGCAGGCAGTTTTCTGCAAAACACTCGTTTTTGAAATATTGGGTTTGTTTTGGATTCCATTAAAATTCTTATTTTCTCTGCCTTTGGTGAGCATCTACTGTAAATGCAACTGCATTAAAGGAAACAAACAGCTTTAAGATATTTGGCCAGAATTTTCCAAAGTGACGAGTGATTTTGGATGCCTCAAATTTTGAGTGCCCAATTTGAAACACCTCACTTTCTCAGGCTGCGCTCTCAGCACTTTGATGCTCAAGCCCTTTAAAGAAGTTTCAGACTGAGCACTCAAAACCACTGATCATTTTGGAAATTTTAGGCCAGTCATTTATTATGCACATACATTTTTGGGTTATAATTTTAGCCCAGCTGAGACCCGGCCTCCCTTTCTGCAGGAACAAGTTTCGCACCCACAAAATGAAATAAGGCCACAAAGATGACTAATTGTGCCTCTAAGCAGTTGTTTCATGCCCACAGTATGGTAATTAGAGATATAAATACTCAGATTTGGTTAATTATGGGTGCAAAAATGCAGGCAAGTTGCAGTCTCTCCTTTGTGCATGTCTTTCTGTCGATGTACCCCCTATGCAAATCTCCCTATGCTTCTGCTCCCCTCCGACAAACAAATCAGTTCAATAAATGTATACCAATGTAAAAGCAATTCACACTCAGAAGATTACAACTTTCTTCTCAGCATTTATGCATATTCTGTCACTAATATATATATATATATATACACACACACACACACACACACTTGCAAAAGTGTGTCCTATTGGGATTCTGAAAAAAACCACAACCCTACACATCTAATAATAGTCCTGATCAGTTTATAACTGGCAGATGCTCGCTCAGGGTATAACTTAGTGAATGAGCTCTCAGAAAGCTTAGTTATAATAAGTGAGGTCACGTGATTTAGTTACATGACCCAGCTAGAGTAGCAGATGGGATTCTATTAGCATTTGAATAAACCCAAGGAGTTCTCAGTTGAAAAAGACTTGGCATAAGTACTCTGATGGCCAGTGAATGCAATTTCTCAACCATCTCCTTTAAGGTCAGTATTTGTTTAAGTCCTTGCTAGGGGGCACAGTCTTCAACAGACAACACAAGCATCTTCTCTGCTAACTAAAGCAACTCTCTTACTCCTCTTAACCAGGTTGGGAGCTACCAAGAAAGAGAAACATGAATGGCCAAGGTGGCGACATATGGAGATACTTACTTTGTCCACCCTGATATACAGTAGTATATTTATTTATAGGAACCCATACGTTCAATACTACACCACCACCGCCGCCGCCAGGCCATGGTGTTATTCCAAATCAACTCTGTAGCAGCAATGGGTAGATAGATAATTTGTATGGCCTGGACTGCCCCATCTGCAGTGAAATCCACAGGGGAGAACTTAGGGGAGGATAATTTAATGGAGTTCATCTCCCTCCATGCCCCCAGGAAACAGGCTGGGAGGCCCATCCTCCAACTGGGCAAAGCAGAATAATGGCTCTGTACTTCTGCACTCGCTCTGTTCCCCCCCACCCACTCCTGCAATGCTGCCCCATTGGACCCATGCTACCAAGGACTCCCCCACACCAACGACAGAAGTCCTCGTGGCCCTCCAGATAGAAGACTTACAGACCCAGGCTGTATTATTTTTTTCTGGTAATCTCCACGAAGCTGACAGGGGGCGGGGAGAGAGATGCAGAAGAAAACAACATGGTGCACATGTGCAATTGAGAGGAGACTTCAGCTCTGTTCATCCCAACAATACTTTCACCTTGGTCTCAGGATAAAGGGGATTCCCTCACGCTCACTTTGTTACCACATACCCATTTTTGGATCATTTTCTAGCCTTGGCAATATGGATGCTCGTGTGATTTGTTCACAGTTAGCCCTCTAGTCTGGTGCCTCTAAGGCTGTTGTGGGGAAAATACAAAAAGGGCAAAATAGAAAAGGCCCAAGTGTGTTCTGGGATGAGGACATTGTGGACTCTAGGAGTACCTTTATTGCTTGTTTATGTGAAGTAGTGTATTTTAGTGTCTGGTAGGAAACCCACAAAGCTGTAGTGTGTGAAATTCTCCGTTACAGACATTTACACATCTCAGCCTTTCAGCAGGAACTGTTTCCTTGGCTTTTTTAAAAACAATCGGGGGGGGGGGGAAATCACTTGACCTCTGTGCCTAAGTTTCCCCATCCATTAATGGGAATAATGCTACTAACTTTGTAAAGTGCTTTGATATTGACACATGAAGAGTGCTAGGTGTAGGTATTTATATGACAACAGCACATCAGAGATCCCAACCACACTCAGGGTTGTGTTGTGCTAAGCACTGAAAAGACACACAGTAGGAGAAAATCTTTGTGCCACAGAAGTTACAATTTAGATAGGTAAGACAAAGGGTGGAAGAAAGAAGTGTTCTTATCCCCATTTTAAAGATACATTGGGAGCGGAAAGACCACAAAGAGTATGGAGAATGAATGGGAAGAACTGTAAGTACATAAGCTAAATTATGACTTAATTAGCATCACTGAGACTCAGTGGGATAAATCTCCCAACTGGAATATTGGTACAGAGAGTATAGCTTGTTCAGGAAGGACAGGCAGAGAAAAAAAGAGAGGTGTTGCAAATATACACAACACTTGTTCCGAGGTCCAGAAGGAGATAAGAGGCAGACCAGTTGAAAGTCTCTGGGTAAAGATAAAAGGTGAAAAAATAGAGGTGATGTCATATTAGGGGGACAACTATAGACCATCAAGTCGGGAAAAGGAGGTGGATGAGGCATGTCTAGAATAAAATAAAAGAAATATCCAAAACAAAAGACCTGGTAGTAATGGGGGACTTTAACTACCCAGACATCTGTTGGAAAAATAATATGAAAAACACAAGATGTACAATAAGTTCTTGGAATGTACTGGGGACAACTTTTTGTTTCGGAAAGTGAACAGAGGAACCTGAGGGACAGACATTTTAGACTTGATTCTGACCAGCAGGAAGGAATCGATTGTGTATCCAGAGGTGGAAGGCAATTGGGGTGAAAATTGCTAAGGAAAGGATGGAGTGAGAGCAGCATAATAAGGACAATGGATTTGTTTTTTAAAGCAGTCTTTAATAAACTCAGAATTGGTTGGTAAGGTCCCATGGGAAGAAAATGTAAAGGGAAAAAGGAGTTCTGGAGCGCTGGCAATTTCTCAAGGATAAAATATCAAAGACACAACAGCAAACTATTCTGATGCAAAGGAAAGATAGGCAGAACAGTAAGAAGCCAATATGCCATCAGGAGCACTTTAATGACCTGAAAAATCTAAAAAGAATCCTTCAAATGGACAAATTGCTAAAGAGGAGTACAAAAGAATAGCACAAGCATGTAGGGACAAAATAAGAAAGGCTAAGGCACAAAATGAGATACTCCCAGCAAGAACCATAAAAGGCAGTAAGAAGAAGTTCTTTAAATACATTAGGCACAAGAGAAAGATGACAGAAAGTGTAGATTCTCTGCTTAGCAGGGAAGGAGAGCTAATAACAGATAACATCCAAAAGGCTAAAGTGCTTAATGCCCATTTTGCTTCAATCTTCACTGGAAAAGTTAGTAGTGACCAGAGATATAACAAATAATTAATGCTAATAACGAGGGGGAAGGCACGCAAGCCAAACTATGGAAAGAACAGACTAAGGAATATTTACATAACTTAGATGTATTCAAGTCAGCAGGGCCTGATGAAATTCACGCCAGGGTACCCAAGGAACAAGCTGAAGCAATCTCAGAACTGTTAGCAATGATCTTTGAGAACTCATGGAGGATGGGTGATGTCCTGGAGGACTGGGCAATGACAAACATAGTACCTATTTCTAAAAAGGGGAACAAAGGACCCAGGGAATTATAAATCAGTCACCCTAACTTTGATACCTGGAAAGATACCTGGAACAAATTATTAAACAATCAATTTGTAAGCACCTCGGGGAGACTATGGTTATCAGGAATAGCCAGCAAGAACAAATCATGCCGAACCAACCTAAAGGAGAAGCAGTAGATGTGATACATTGTGATTTTAGTACGGCTTTTGACACAGTCTCACATGACATTCTCATAAACAAAGTAGGGAAATGTGGTTTAGTTGAAATTACTATAAAGTGAGTGTACAACTGGTTGAAAAACCGTACTCGAAGAACAGTAATCAATGAAACACTGTAAAATGTGGAGTCCCACAGGGGTCAGTCCTGGGTTCGGTACTAGTCTATATTTTTAGTAGTTAATGGCTTGCATAATGGAGTGGAGAATATGCTTATAATATCTACAGATGACACAAGCTGAGAGAAGTTCCAAGTACCCTGCAGGGCAGGATTAGAATTCAAGATGATCTTGACAAATTAGAGAATTGGTCTGAATTCAACCAGATGAAACTCAATTAAGACAAGTGCAAAGTACTACACTTAGGAAGGGACAAAACCCAAATGCACAATCACAAAATGGGGAATAACTGGCTAAGTGGTAATACGGCTAATGAGGATCTGGGGGTTAGAGTGGATCACAAATTGAAGGAGTCAACAACATGATGTAGTTGCAAAAAAGCGAGTAACATTCTAAGATGTATTAACAGGAGTGTTGTATGTAAGACACAGAAGATAATCATTCTACTCTACTCGGCACTGGTGCGGCCTCTGATGGAGTACTGTGTCCAGTTCTGGGTGCCATACTGTAGGAAAGATGTGGATAAACTGAAGAGAGGCCAGAGAACAATAAAAATGATAAAAGGTTTGGAAAACGTGAATTATAGGGAAAATCTAGAGACAGCAAGAGAACTGGGCCCTTAAATTTAGGCACATCCATTTATATTAGGAAGGGGAAGAACTTGATAGCAAGTGTGATCTGAACCCCCCATTCAAAATTTGCAGGAGAGCTAAATGATCGAAGGAAGAAACGGATCACTGAGGCGATGATGGTGTCGCTTCATAAACAGTTATACGTTTGCCTGCATGATATCTTTATTCACGTTGACTTCAGTGGGAGCGCGGGGGGGAAGAGGGGGACTACAATAAATCATGGCTGTCCTTGGGCAACACTCATTTACATATACTTTACATGCCCTCTTTTCTTCATTTTTGTATTTCACTTTAATTGACAAGAATATGCAAAGTTGCTTCATCTGACATGCAACAGAGCTCTTTTCCCCCTCCACCTGATTTCACTTATCCTTGGAGTTATGGAGAACACAGGGAAAATAAGGTTAAAGTTTTCCTAAATGCACATTTCATTTTATTTTTTTAAATGAATTAAAGTGCAGTAAAAAAAAAAAAGGCACTTTAAAAAAAAAACAACGGACGCAGAGCCAGACTCTGGTTCCAGTGTTACTACAATACAGTATCTAGAAAATAAACAATAAGTGGCTACTCTCCTTTCTAGTGCACCTGAAAAAAATGGTATTTATTTTATTTATTTATTTTTTAGGAAAGATCAAGGTCCTGGAAAATGAACAAGGAACCATAGAGACTCAGCCTAGGGGAAAAAAATCTTCCCACTCCCTGGCCCCCATGACTTTTACTAGACTTTCTTGATTCTATCTCACACTTGCTGGCATGTGAACACCAGGAACTATGTTGCATCTTGTTCTTTTAGCAGATGAGACAGCTAATAAATCCCAAGGCGGAGAAGCACCGTGGAGGATTTTTTCTGCTGTGTAATTACAGCCAACAGTTACTGAATTAGCGCCAGCTCCTCTGCCCTTCAAGAAATACTAGGCCAGCAACATGAAAATCTGGAAAGATGTTACAATCTATGTGCAGAGGTGTTGCACATAGGGTAAATATGGTACGTCTTCGAGACATCTGCCTGGTTTTGCACTTGATCCAATCACATATGTAAGAATACTGCATCTAGGTTTAATTCATTTGTGTGAGACTGTCAGACACTTGATACAAGGCAAAATGTACAGGCTAGATCCTCATCGGGTGCTCTACTGATCTCAGTAGGGCGACGCGAATTTATACCAGCGGAGGATTTGGCCCCATGGGAGGTACAGTTGCCGCACATCATACAGACTGCTCCTATTCAATGGCTTCTCTCCCAGTCCCTTGTGGCTAACTCTCCACTGTGCAAATACACACTTCACTTGGGGGGAGGGGTGGAGAGGAAATGGTTGCACTGGAATCAAAGGCCCAGCATTGGGATCAAAGTATAACACAGTGAGATTCTGCTGCATTAACATCCAGGGGAGTCGCAGAGCTAAATGCCAGCTCATTAATGGTATCTGTGAAGCCAACTCAGCCTAGAAAGAACTAACATGTAATGCCGTATTTTAGCACTGAAAGTGTGTGTGTCCAACAAAAGGGGACAGGCCTAAGAAGAGACTACAGCCCGAAGTGGAGCTGTGCAGCACCCTGAAAGAGAGAACAAGGGGTGAAATCTTGGCCCCACTGAAATACAACGGGAAAGATCCCACTGACTTCAATGGAAACCGAGTTCCACCCCAGGGGTTTAATCCTGTGGAAGGCAGAAGTAAGCCATGGAGGATAGATCTCCCTGATCCTTTAATCATTTGTATTTATCTGACTGGATCAGACTGTAGGTTCCTCAGGGCAGGGGCTTTGTCTTCTGATGTGTTTGTAAAGCACTTGTATGCCAACAGCAGCGTACGTATCATTATGAATAACAGTCTCTAAGACAAAGGACTTCTTTTAAAATAGTCGGTGTGAACTTCCAACTTTGGCTCCCGCCCTACTGGGCTGTAAAGGCAGCACAATATGCGGAGGGAGAACTCCCCCAGCTCGGGAGCAGAGAAAAGTTGCCGTAAGTCTAAACTGTGCCCTTTGAAGGCTGTGGCATGGAGGGAGAGTCTGGTGCATCCAGAGGCAGCCTCAAGGAGGTCGTCATAAGGCAGCCCAGCCCAGGGGGCAGCTCTAACGTAAAATGAGGACCACTGTAGTGACTGCTTCACAAGTTGTGCCTCTTTGCAGGGGCAGCTGAGACTCTGCCCCCCTCACCCTCCCCACTCCACTCCCTTGTTAAAAAAAGATGTAGAGAAAATGTATTTTGCGAAGAGCTTGCTGTGCTGGATGTTCCCAGGTTATACAGCCCTTCGTGTTCAATGCTATTGTTAAAAGCCGTTTCCACATGAACCAACTATTGTAAATGAGGTAATGTCGACATTTAACTAATTTCATCCAAACACACACACCCCACCCCCCGCAACAACACGACCTTATTTGCTCCAGCAAATAACTGCAAACTCAAAAGAGAGAACGGGTTAAGTCTCCTCCTTAAAGAAAAGACTATCAGGCCAGTTAACTACTGGGTTTAAGTAGATGTTTTAGAACTAAGGCACAAAGCTCTTCAGCATAATGCATCTTTACAGCATCTCTAATCTCCTTTCTAGCACAGGAGGACAGTCTTGTGGTTAAGACACCGGACTAAGACTCAGATGCTGGGTCAAGTCTCAATTTTGCCATTGATTCCTGGGGCAAGGCACCTGATCTGTTTGTGCCACATCTGTAAAATGGGTATAAAACTCCCTCTCTCTCAAGCCTTTGTCTCAACTATTTAGATGATACGCTCTTCAGGGGCAGGGACTGACGGAAAGAAGGGAGAGGAGGTGGTGCTTGTGAGGTGATGGAGTTTACACATATTTGGTAGTGTTTTATAAACAAACGCGGGAGAAAATACCACAACATTTTAAAAGAAATTTAAAATGGGGGCTCTACTTACAAGTTTTCATTTTAAAAGTTTTTAAGTTAGTGTCTCTTTAATTTCCATGATGCTTCTACAAATATTTTCAGTACAATGTTGTCAATTTACTCCTATCAGTTTGCCCCTTGTATTTAACAGTTTTACTGGGGGGAAAGTATAACTAAAATAATCAAACATTTGTGTGCAGGGTGGTTATACTTAAGTCAATGCACAGTATTTTAATTACATGTCTTAATTCAAGAGTGTACTGTTGCTTAAAGAAACATACCAAATGGGAATTCATTCCATGCAGTTTGGAATCTAAAATCATTGATGCAGGTTAAATAAATTCTTGAATTGAACAGAAGTAATTATTTTTTCATCCTTTGGTCTTAATTCAACATACAACAACATACAATGATCTTCAATGTAACTATGCAAAGATTAAAGCCATCATTTTTTTAACAGGGGTACCTAAGGCAGCTAAGTAATAGCACCCTGATTTTCCGAAGTGCTGACCACTCACAGAAATCATTAAAGGCAGTGAGAGCTTTTGGTGTAGCACATTTGATAATCAGGCTACTATGATTTACGTGCCTACATTTAGGCAGTTGGGTCTGTACGTTTTGCCTTAAAATTTTTAAACAGTTAAGATAAAGTCTATTTCACATGCAACAACAAACCAAACATGAGAATCTAATGGAAAATACTTTCCAGTAAGGAGGATGGTTCCACCTAAAACTAAATAAAAGTAACATTTTCTTCATTACCTACTTTGTATTTTAATTATAGCCTCTTAGCGGTACTCATAGCCATTACTCTAAGGTTAGGAGGTATCACACTGCCAGACAATTTGACTTTTCTTTACAAAAATGCCCCAGGGAGTCTTGCTGAAAAGAAAACAGACCCTCCATTGAAGGATTGTTGTTGTAACTAACTTACAATACCAGCAACGATCAAAATTGTATTGAGGCATTTCTGTTGCTATGTTACCAGTGTTGCCTGGTACTTCCTGTATTTCTGAAGATCAGGGGACAAATTCTCTCAGCTGGGACTTCGGTGGAACAGGGCCAGTTGTTGCCAGATGAGGATCTTAGGGTTACCATACGTCCTCTTTTTCCCGGACATGTCCGGCTTTTCGGCACTCAAACCCCCGTCCGGGGGGAATTGCCAAAAAGCCGAACATGTCCGGGAAAATGCCGGCCAGGCACTTCCCCTCCCGCGGCGGCTCTGCTCTTCCCCTGACTCTTTGGCTCTGTTTAAGAGCCGAGCTGCCCGAGCGCTATGGGCTTCAGGCAGCCCCCTTGCCTCCGGACCCCAGCCGCCGGCCGGGCACTTCCCCCGTGGAGGGTCCTCTTTTTTTGTTTGTTAGATATGGTAACCCTAGAGGATCTGGCTCCACTGCTTCAAGTTGCTTGGTGCAAATGTAACCCACACACCTCCTGGGTGTGGTGTTCTGTCCCATCCAGTGGCACTGAGACCACTTAGAGAGAAAGAAGGCAATTAAGGAGTCTGTTCTACAGCCTTAACTAACAGGCAGTTGGCTTTTAGCTCATGCGGTAGAGGCTCATGCACTAAGCTCCCAAGATCCCCAGTTCGATTTGGCCCGCTGACGACCTGGGTCTGTTGGTGTTACACAATCCCATGTTAATTTTATTAAATGCTCACCTTGAGCAAAGAAAACACAGGACTCCTTAACCAGTACCCCTCTTCTTGCCCACTAGGAAAATTTTAGCATTTAAAAATTGATGCTGGCAGAATAGAAGTCAGACCTGCATTTATAATTCTGTACTTTCCTGGTGCAATCCTGCACTCAGTAGTACCAGAGAGTTTTGCCTGGATACAAACGGGTGTTTCTGCCTGTGCACAGGCTGGCATGATCAAGCGCTCTGGACGGTACTGATTCACTGAAACAGACCCACCGCCAACTGTTTCTGCACACTTGCAATCTTCCACACTCTGCACACTTCCACTATCTGTCCATTGCACACATGAAAGAAGAAGGGAACACTAGAAATTCTGGTCTGAAACAAAGCATTGCACTGCACTGGGAGCGTGGTTCTGTGAGGCTGTATTCACCTCAGAGCAAGCTGCACGGAGACACAATCATTTCCAACTCAGAGCCAGAGCCAAAGCAATTGGCACTTTTAGCAGAGAAGAGCAGCAACAGCTCTTCGTCTAAGGGGATATTTTCCTGTGTGATGGGTTATGTATCCATGCGTCTTCTTCAAAATATTAATGGGATTTGCAGGCATGTCCCTGTGTGCTAATTAGGAATATTAAATGAGTTCAGAACAGCAAATTGGGTTGCAAATACAGAAAAGGTAACTTTTAGGGCTAATTATCAGTTGTTACATCAGGAAAAGATATTAATTAAAAGGGATGGTGGAAACAGGAGCTTTGAGAGCAAAGGTGGTTGCTGCCTTGCACTTGGGAGACCTGGATTCAATTTCTGGTTCGGCCACACACTCCCTATGTAGTTTTGGGCAAGTTATTTGGGCCCAGATCCTCAAAGGTATTCAGTCAGCAGTCAAACTTCCATTGATTTCAATGGATGTCAGGAGCCTAAAATATCTTTGAGGATTATGGGACTTAAGCACCTGGAAAACTACTGGACTCAACAAACCCTGAGTTGCGAACCAAGACTCCCTCAACAATGAAGGGGAGAAAGAGGAGCCTCAGAATGGGACCTGAAAGACAGCATGCTAAGTGGGGAAACACCTAAACCAACCAATGCTGACAGTCGTAAGCCCCACCCCTTCCAGAATCTTTTCCCAAAGGGAGATTACACAAAAGCACCTGCGAAACTTTATTAACTAAGGGAATAACTATTTCTGAGGCTTTATATTTTGAATGCACCACTATGATGCAACAAAACTTTTGTAATCTGAATATTCAAATAGTGTATTCCAAGTCCCACAGCTGAGTTAACAGCAAACAGATCAACTGACTTCTTGTCTCTGAGGTCTCTCCAGATCTGTGGAAGTTTGAGGTAGGCACCCAACTCTCATTGACTTTCAACAGAAATTGGGCACCTGACTCCCTTAGCCCTTTTGAAAAATCTCAGCTTAAAGCAACAGACTCAAACATGGCAAGATCTTTTTATGCATGTAGTGTCTGTCATCCCAAAGCACTTTACAAATGATATACACCCCTGAACTACTTCATCCCTGAAATGCACCCACCTCTGAGATGGGGAGTGGTAGCAAGGTGTATAACTGGAATGGAGCATTTTGTATAATAGCAGGCTAGGCAGGAACTATTTTGCCAAGGGCATCAGGGCAAGCCTCTATTTTTTTTTTTAAACCAACAGGGGCAACAGGGTCTTTATCATCCAGACGGAGCAGAGAGGGTGCATTTCTAAGGTCTTGCCCCAAAGCCTTCTTTATAGAAATTTGCACCGAACTCAATGGAGCCACTGCAGAAAATCTGCGGTACCTATAGGTCCCATTACCATAGCATCTGAGCACTTCACAATCTTAAAAGTCTTTATCCTCCCTTTGCCCCGGGAGAATGGGATTATCCCCATTTTACTGAGGCAACACTGAAGAACAGAGAGGCTAAATGACTTGCCCAAGGTCACACAGGAAGTCTGTGGCAGAGCAGGGACTTCAACTCTAGTCTCCCAAGACCCAGGTTAAAACTCTAACCACTGGACCATCCTACCCTCTCTAGAAATAAAAGGCTGACTGGCCCATGTCAAAATTTGAATCTGCTGTCCTCAGCAGTCTAGGTATTTCAAACCCGATGATTTTCACAACTAAACAGATCCCTCTGCTATAAGGATGCAAAAAAATACACAACAACAGTTACAGTAGAGCGATTATTTGCATGTTCTCCAATACACGTATGTTTAGTTCTTTTAACTTTAAAATAACCAGATGACACCAGTATCAAAAAGGCAAGCACATTGACGAGTAAAGAGATTTTTAACTAAATGTTAACATAAAAAGTAGAACTTCAGCTTAAAATGCTGGCTTTGTGCATTGCTTTAATGGGAGCTGACTGGAGCAGATACTCAGCAGTATATCTCTCAGTCTAAAACACAGGAATTTGGTGTGCCACTCCCATTAACATGTGTAATTCCCCATGCACCAAAGTGAGTGTCTACTCTTAGGAGACACTATAACACCTCTTTGTGGTGATGCATGTTTACGCCTGCAACAGTTAACAGCTGACAGTAAGAAAAATAAAAATAGCCAACTCTCCCTTTGATTGTCATCACATTTTCCCTTTTTTGTCTGTGACATGTTTTCATCTTGTGACACTTAACAGACCTGCAGTATGGAAAAATCTGACATTCCCTCTATACACCTTCAATGTAGGCAGCTGACACAAAAACCCTCCATATTCTACCCTAGTAAATAACTTAGAGCCCGCTCCTACTCCTACTGAATTCAACAGAAAAACTCCCATTGACTTCAAAGAGAGCAAGAAATTGCTCTTCATGTACAGCTTGGTCAGTGGGGTTGATCTTTTAAAAGACTTTTGTCTGCATGAAAACATGAAGGTCAGACTTATAGTCTCTTTAGTAGAAGTAAATAAGTCTGATTTGGTTACAAGTCACAGAAAAGCTTCCAACTGTGAGCTACCACGTGATATTGAAATGTTCTCTCCCCACTACTTCCATCTACACATTTCACATTCACCTTAAAGTTATGATGTCTCTTCCTTAATATTATCTCATTACACTTTATTTAAGGAGGCAGTGCGGCCTAGTGGATGGAGCATCGGACAGGAAATGAGGAGACCAAGATTCTATTCCTGACTCTGCCACTGGCTGGATGGGTGACCTTGGGCAAGTCACGTCACCGCTCTGTGCCTCAGTTTCCCCATCTGTAAAATAGGGATAATGATACTGATCTTCTTTCTAAAATGCTTTGACATCTACTGATGAAGAGAGATCTATTATAGGGGGTTTTATTATATTAAAAAGAAAGGGCTTGGTCCTATTCCCATCTGAGTCAATGACACAACTCCCATTGACTACTCTAGTGCAGGATCAGGGCCAAATTGCCTTTAAATGTTATCCTTCTGCCTGCCAGACTGCTGGAATGGTATGTGGCATCCCTCACATGCCATTTTCCATCCCTAATGAGCTAGTAAAATAAGGGGAAAGTAGCAGCAGTATAAGGCCCTAATGACCTCTCCAGTAAATTATTCACCAGACTCAACAAACCCCATCAAAGCTTAGTTTTTACACTGAGCCTTAACTAGCAGCAGACGGTTTCACTTTTACAATATGTTGTTTCCTTTTCAAGGTCTTGTACCACCTGTTCCTTTCGCTCACTGTTTCTGCTTGAAGACATCGCCGGCAATTGAGTTTGTCATCAAAAAAATTTAGAACACATACTTTGTTAAGTAGCCAGCACTAAGGAGTTGTTGGCCTGGCCTCAATATGGAGAGCTTCCCAGGCGCTCTCTCAATAACATTTTTCTGGCCCTGCCTCTGAGTTCCACATCTAGCAATCTGATGCTCAGCCTAACGCTCATTTCAGCCTTTGCTGTGACTCTCAGAACACTACTTTCCCAGCTCCGCCCGTTTAGACGATATGTAGTTTAGCACAGGGGTAGTCAACAGGCAGACCGCGGGTCCAGTCTGGACCGCCGGACACTTTTGAACGGACCCCAAAATATTTTCATTGACTTATTATCATTTTTTATTATTATTATTATTTTCTCTGGAGTCTGGACCTTGACTATACCTTGACCAAGAAATTTGGATCTTGACAAAAAATAATTGATTACCCTTGGTTTAGAGCATTCAAAACAAAACTCCCTACTTCCAGGCTTCAGCATGTCTACTTGCCTGTGGCATCAGCAAAACCAGTCTGAATGTCCAGACGTTGCTAAACGGAACAGACAGCAGGCCAGGCCCAACCCTGGTGTAAATCAGTGTAGCTGCATTGACTTCAATGGCACTATGTCAGTTTCCACCAATTGGGCATCTGTCCCAAGGGACCTAATATTGCAACCATTATTCACATAAGTACTCCTCTCTTGTTCAATGACATCACCACCCCACACCCCACCCAGTGCCTGTACCTTTCCTAATGCAGATCCAAACACAGGAGAGAGCCTTCCACTGGCTCCTAAGAATGAAATAGGGCAGGGGCCACAAAGGCAGGGGCCACAGAGGCATGTGACCTCTCCTCCCACATGGTAACAGTTGGGATCCACACACAGATCTTTAAGGCACAGTCCAGCCCACAGATAAGGTCTGTTAACTATGTGATTCTGTACCCATAACAGACCCATCCATTGTGTGCATCTTTAGAACTTCACACTACTGCCCTGCTAACAGCTTCACTGCTGCTCACCGTTAATGGGAGTGCCACACACATGCAGTAAATCAGCATGCTGCATATTCTTGCAATGTTTTCTTGGGAGGATAGGCAACATTAAAGCGGCTGCTTCAGATTTGCCATTCTAAATGCAAGAACTCTGTCTCACTGACTACCACTTGGTACCTGCTCACTTCCTCGGAATGGACTGAAAACCTGCCAGGCTCAGAAAAACGGGCAAAAACAAAGAGAGCTTAAAGTCACGGGCAGCTAGTTGTGTGTGCTCTCATGACCAGGGTTCAGCAACTTCATAGATTCCAAGGCTAGAAAGGATCACTATGATCATCTAGTCTGACCTCCTGTAGAACATTTATAATTATTCCAAAATAATTCCTACAGCAGATATTTTAGTACAACATCCAATCACTGTTAGAAACGTATGCCTTATTTCCAGTCCGAATGTGTCTAGCTTCACCTTCCAGCCATTGGATCATGTTCCACCTTTCTCTGCTACATTAAAGGGCCCATTATTAAATATTTGTTCCCTATGTAGGTATTTATAGACAGTAGTCAAGTCACCCCTTAACCTTCTCTTTGTTAAGCTAAATAGATTGAGCTCCTTGAATCTATCACTATAAAGCACGTTTTCTAATCCTTTAATCACTCGTGGCTCTTCTCTGAGCCCTCTCCAATTTACGAACAGCCTGCTTCAATTATTGACACCAGAACTGGACACAGTATCCCAGCAGCAGTTGCACAGTGCCAACTATAGGGGTAAACTAACCTCTCTACTTCCTACTTGAGATTCCCCTATTTGTGCTTATGCAAACCTAGGCATTACAGATACAATACATTTCCATCTAAGGTACTTATCAGGCCCCCTATTACCACAGTACTTGAGTATCTCACAATTGTTAGCATATTGTAACCTCACAACATCCCTGTGAGGTGAGGAAGCGCTATTTGGCCATTTTATAGACGGGGAACAGAGAGACTATGGCCCAGACTTTTAAAGCTACTTAGGCATTGCTGTGCTCAACATTGCAATGCCTAATTGATTCAGGCACCTAAATCTCATTTTCAAAACACATTTAGGAGCCTAAACCCTCCTGACTTGTCCAAGGTCACACAGGAAGCATGTTGCAGAACAAGGACTTGAACCCAGGTCTGCCAAGTTCTAGGCTAGCATTCTAACTACTGGGTCATCCTTCCTATCCTCCCCTTCACCTAGCACTACTTTGCTTTTGTGCTATGTCCTCACTAACTCGTAAGTGGTAGTCACCACTACAGTGCCTCTTATGCGTTAATATTATTTTTGATATAATTGTCTTCATCATTACAGATAAGAGAAATATCAGTAATGATTAATCAGCACATGGAACCTTGTGGCATATTGTTTGGGTCACTTTTGATGACACTATAGCCAAAGTGTGTGTGAGAATGTGTTTATATTTCTCCCTGGCTCTCATTTACCGAGTGTGTATATTTTTCCTTTCTGTTTCTCCTATGCCATGTGTATTTTGAGAAAGCCTTTAGTTTCTCTAAGGCATTAAAGAGAACCTATCAGAGACATCTCGGAAGACCTCACACTTATATGTGAACAAATGCCTCTAAAAAATAACTAAACTGTTAATTCCTGGATCCTTATAATTTAAAACAAAACAAAAAAACACAGAAACAAACAGAATACCCATTTCACTGAAAGACAAAGGAGCAGACAGAGCACAATCTGAACCACTGTTTGTAAGAAAACCACTGTTTTAAATTATTGCTGCGTATTGACATAGAAAATACAGGCATCACCATTAAAAACAAAGCAGTAAGAGAAGGTGTATTACTTCTGTTTAAACCAATGAAATTACACCAGGGATTAATTTTGCTGGTACTATATTACCTGAGAAAAGTGACAGTGGTGAACTACTATTCTGCAGTGGGATGACAGCTCGGCAGTCTAGAAGACAGAGCAAATTCTAGTTATTTGCTAAGCTCTGCCAATAGTCTGGGAGCCAGATAAAACAGTCACAGTCCCTGACCTGAAGAGCTTGAAATCTCAAAGACAGAAGCAGAAAAGATGGGATGCCCTGAGAACAGCGGTTGTGTATCATTTTTAGAGGAAGGAACAAATGGGACATTAGTGCCCAGCCCCCCCATTGACCATCAATAGGACTTTCACCTACTTAAATGCCTTTTGTGCTTTTTAAAAAAACCGTATCGTTATTTTTGGTTTGTGCCTTGTGGAAGTTATAAGGAGTTCGAGATGGTCAGGAAATGCTTATTCTCCCTCTCCTCACTGAGAAATGTTGATACAAAGAAGTTTTTTCAATGACAATTATCTAAGAAAAACACCAAACCAAACCAAAAAAAAAAAAAGTTAAGCTTAAAACGGACCTTACAAGTTTTCAGTTATCTAGCAGTTTGATTACACAGAAGTTTTAACAGAAAAAGTTGAGTTTTTGTGAAAATGTTTCAGGTTTTCATAGACAAACCAAACATTTTCCCTATTGAAAATTTTCAATCAACCTTACAGGGAGTCTTTAGGAGGGACCTGGATGGCTTGGTGAAGTGGGTGGGGAGGATGTTCCATGCAAAGGGGCTACATAGAAAAAGGCGTGGAAGCTGCAGCGTTGAAATCGACATTGCTGGTAGAGTGGAGGGGTGAGGAAAATGCAGTGATATGAGTTTGGATATGCAGATGAGAGAGAATTGGTGTAGCGCCTTGAAGGCCAGACAAGAAATTTAACCTCAATGGGCTGGGCAAGAGGGAGCCAGCATAGGTATCCACAAAGTGGTGAGACAAGGTCAGATTAAGAGAAAAAGAAGATAATTTTTGTAGCTGGATTTTAGATTGGCAGGAAGGAGCAATATGGGTATCAGGGTGGCTGCAGTAATGCAGGTGAGAGGCAATCAGGGCAGGGAGAGATGATTTATCAGTCAAGACAGAAGGGGACAGGCGAAGTTTTGTATGTATTGTGGAGATGGAAACAGCTGGATCTGAACATGGCCTGGATTTGTGGGGGAGGGGAGGAGAGGAGAAAGAAGATAATATTGGTGAAAGAGAAAAGTTGGGCAACTAATAAAATTTCAACTGAAAAATCTTCATTGGGTCTTAGGCCGTGTCTTCCCTTGGCAAATAGATGGAAATTGCTATACGTCTGGTTTACTAAAATGCAATTCAGATAATTGATTACTACATTTAATTAAGAAGTAATTTCTCTTCCCTCTGTGCACAGAAGAGAATAAAACTTCTCCACATGGTCAACTGTTTCTGGATATTATCAGATCAAGCACAGTCTATACTGTAGCTAAATGGACGGTGTGAGTCGTTTAATAGCAGATGTTAAAGAACGGAATTAACATTCTTCTGAAATCATTTTTGGGAAGCACAGTCCATCCTCAGAAGGTCACTTAACATCTCATTAACCTGTTCTAACTTCAGTTAAGCAGCATCTGTGTGGTTCCATGTACACTGGTCATAAGCCATTGCCATATCTTTACTGCATCATTCAAGTTAGCAAATGCACCTTCAAAAGTCATAGCCCCATGTGCGTATGTGCATGGACATGTGAAGACATTAAATGGAATGGAAGGGGCTAAAGAAGATAATCCGCACCCAGGTACTCAGAAATGTTCTGCACACATTCCTCTAAATTTGGAAAATCTTGGCTCTTCATTTAAATGCTTAAATGTGACCCAAGCACTTTTGAAAATCTTGCCCCACCTGTGGGAGCCAAGCACTTCTGAAAAACCTGGCTCAAAGCAAGCAGAAGGGTTTCTGGAAATGTTCAAGTTTTTTCATTTCTTTCTATTAAGTTCTACAGAGGTAGAATTAAAAGTCTGCAAAACCAATTTCAAATGCAGTGTTTCCTAAGGAAGCCAGGCTTAGCTTTGATCTTTGGGCTAAGGATTATCTCATACTACATGTGCATGCAGCATCTAGCAAAATCCCTCCCCACCCCACCCCATGTTAGTTGTGACTTTTAGTCTTACTGTAATATAAGTTATAGTTGTAGTATGGCAAAATGTGTGAATGAATTGATCAGATATGTCAACTAAAACCTATTGTTATTTGTGATTAGGTTTTATTAATAGCAGGCAGCACATTCAATACATATTCTCCAGGATTTAGGCACAGATTTCTAAGGGTATTTAGCTGTGGCTGCATTCAGGATAGCAATGCCTAAGTACCCTTAAAAATCTGGACCTCAGTGCTCAAACCTGCTCACACAAAGTAAAAGGCAAAACTCCGACTGGCTTCAACAGTGTACTTTTAAAATTAAAATCACTGGTGTTAGACTGACTTACAGCTTCTGAGGACCTGGCCCACAGTGCACATCTACAAAGCCAGGTAAGTGCCCCTTTGCCATGCAGTGACTATTCAGTACTCGTTTTAACTGCACATGTTCAAGTCAACAAAGAGCTGCTAACAAAGAAAAAAAATGATGCCTGTTTACTCTCCTATTGAAGTCATGCAGAGTTTTGCCATTGACTTAGTGGCATCAGAATCAGGGCCAATAGCAGTCTGAACTTATATATGAGCATGGACAACTATGGCTTGGGGGAATTTTATCTGCCCCTCCTCCCCAATTCAGTGGAATCCATGTATCCAATCTAATTGGGACGAGGGAAAGATCAGAATCAAAAATTCGGATAATCAGGAGAATTAGCAGGGCTCTGGCAGTCAGCCCCAGGAGACCGGGCTCCAACTGTCAGCCCCGTCACCCGGGACAGACAGCCCAAGCACTGCTGCCCGGTTAGGTTAATACAGAGGGCCGGATAATGGAGGTTTGGATAAATAAGGTTCTACTGTATTTTTAACGCATTAAAAGATTTCATTTTATCACCTGGAAAACACAAACAGTACATGTTGTTTGTACTTCACTCAGTCACTCTTCACTTAGTAAGAATGGCATAGGATTTCAGAATTAAAAACACACAATCCTTGGGCAAACTGGAGCATTTAGCTGGCCTCTTGGTTTTCTATAGTCACTGTGTTCTTTGTAGGACAGTCTAGAACGTAGCAGACTGAAGAAAGGAAACACCTCACAGCTGATTATACTGGAAAACATCTGCTTTTATGTTTTGTTTATTTCACCACCTGGGTTCCTTTCTCACCCAGAGATGCTGACAAGGCAATGACTACAAATAAGATGGTAGCTGGAGGCTCTTTGACTCCCAGGCATAATGGGACTGATGCAAAAGGACAGCAAAGAATCCTGGGGGCTCCATGATGCCTGGCCTCCCAAGTCACACAAGTTCCATGAACTTTTTTCCCTCCAAAGCGAGAAGCCAATCAAGAGGCTCTGGGAGTCAGCCCCACAGGAGTGGCAGGTGGCTGGACCTATCCAGATCTCCCTAGAGAGAGATCAGAAACACACACACACACACACACACACACACACACACACACACACACACACACACACACACTGCAATAAGAAGGGAAACAGCCAGTTTGGCTGCAGAAATAATGGGAGAAGCACAGCCAGTGAACCTCACCCAGGTACACAGAATTCCCCTTCCCAAGGAGAGGAGACACTGTTTGCTGAGCCATATCCCAGCCAGGGAAGAAAGAGCTCGACCCTGCTGCAGGAAAGACCTTCGGCCTGGCCCTGGCTCCAACAGCCAGCTGACACCCTGGGGGAAAGAGAGAGACTTCAAACAATCAAGCCCATCAGAGGGCGGTACCTCTCATAGACTGAAAAGAGCAAACTGGGAGTTATCAGGGGATTGTCCCTGCTACAATAATTAGATAGTGTAAAAACAACAGTCAGCAGCTGTTTTATTATTTTTTAACTCCAGCCCCTCCCCCAGTGAAGAATTGTCTACACTCTTGTTATATAATCTTTTTCTTAGTAGATAATGATAGGATGCTCCATTAAGTTCCACAAACTAACATTTCTGGTTGCATCTGCGGTTGGGATGCATTAGTGTATTCTATAAACATCCCCAATAAAATGGTTGGGCAAAACAGAGAAAAGAAACCTCAGACAATGAATTCCGTGTTGTAACTGATCGACTGTCTATCAGTTCATTTTGCGGTAAATGTTCTTGGCAGCTGCTCCGCCAAAACGTGATATTTGAGAATTGAAAAATGCTCTGTTGTTGATTCAGTTTACAGTACTTGTGCTCAGTAGGCCTGGCTCTTGGATATGTTAACTGACACTGTCTGTAAGACAATTTCTACTGAAAACAGAAACATCTGTACAAAGAAGTTGGCAAATTCACTGTGCATTTTTGTTTTCATTAGAGTTTCTTCTGTTTCAGAAACCCATCCACTGTAAGGCTGAGCAAATGTGCTCATTATTTCATTTAAAAAACCACCAAAATACACGTGAGCACACGCATACAGAACTCGAGAAACAATCTTCATTTTGTTTGGGAGTCCATAGGAATTGGCTAGTTGACCAGACATGGTAAAATCAGGGATGCACAGTGTTGTCCAAGCTCTGGAATGAGGGAATCTTAGACCAACATAAACAGAAAACCCACCTCTTGGTGTAGCTGTAAAGTTGTCAGTCACAGGATAGCTTAGATCAGATTTCCAGAGTCTGAAACAAAACAAATACCTCAGTCGGTTACAGATACTAAAGGAAAAGGCTCTTCGATGTTAAACGGTCATTTAGTCCAGTTGAAGGTTATAAGGAGATTCAGAGGCCTTGTGAGGCAGCTACTTTATTCTGGTGCAAAGTAAAGCACATCTAGAAGGGGCATAGCCAGCTATAATGGGAGGAACATATGAGCATAGGGTGACCCAGTTGTGGTGTGAAGTCTGTGTTGTAGCTCCGAGGACACCACCCTTCCTGGTTGCCAATGTAGAGGGGGTGGCCAGGGCTTTTCTGGGCTTCATCCGCTTGGACTGTTGGCAGCCAGTCAAGTCAGAGCAGCTCTGCCTTCTGCTGCCTTCTGCTGCACTGACTTATGCCAGGGAACTGCAGATCTAGGAGTGGGGGAGCAGAGGTGGTTTCAAGCCACCTTTGCACATCTTTCCTCCTTTCTGAATTGCTGTGTGTACTCCTCACCCAAAGCTGAGGACCTGGGCCAAACTGTCTTTTGGGTGGGTTGCCAAGACACCTGTTGAAAGAGAATCTTACCCCTTATTTATGCTCTCACTGAATAAGACATTTGTGACTCCATATTTAAGAAAAATGCCAGCAATTAAAATATGAGTCAACTAAGTAAATTAACAACTGTATTACAGCAGCCTCTAGCGTCAAACAGAGATCAGGCCCCATTGTGCTAGGCACTGTATAGACAAACGGTGATAGACCCTGCCAAGAAGGGCTATATTAAAGCAAAGGGTGAAAGAGGAAACACAGATGAAGTGACCTGCAGGTCTCTAGAGGAGCCATCCAGTATCCTATCCACTGGACCACACTGCCTCTCCAAACTAATTTTTCAGGCACTATTTAGAAATACTGGTCAGTGTTTCATTTTCTCTGTGCAACGTCCAGAGCTATTTCTAGGGTGACCAGATGTCCCAATGTCATAGGGACAGTCCCAATATTTGGGTCTTTTTCTTATATAGACACCTATTGCCCCCCACCCCCGTCCCGATTTTTCACACTTGCTATCTGGTCACCCTAGCTATTTCCCGCTCAGTAGGGTGGCCATTTTCCCTGGCTAGGGCCTGATTTCATAATGGACCATAGGACTGAAAGAATTAGCTCTGAAGATACTGGAAGCCAAAGTTTAAGGCAAGTCCTTACAAAATTATATTTTATTGCTGGTCTAATCATTGTTAAATTCATAATAATCGGTTAAGCACTAAATGTATGGTAACATTTGAGCAACAAAGAAATCGCTTTCCTCACTGTTGGCAATATGAGTGGTTTAGTGTAAAAACTGCATGAAACCTGGCTAATAAAAAGGGCTAGATCATCCCTTCCCACCCTAAATCCCATCCTTTCACAGATATCCCACCATACTAACCCTTCCACTCCTGGGAGAGACCACAGGCCTTGCCTCAGACATCCCCAGGAAACCTGACCCCACAAGAGTTCCACCCCCACCTCTCACCCTGGCATTCTGGCTCCATCGTGCCACAATATGGGAGACTCTCCCAGGTCCTGGTCCCCCTCAGATTTCCCAAAGGAAAGTCCTGCAAAAAGGAAATACTGCCCCAGGCTATGTCCTCCCACCCCCACTCCAGGGACTCTCTCTGAGCATTTTCCCTGCCTCCACTCACTCCTCTCCTTGGCCCGCTCACTTTCCACCCTCCTCTCCCTGCACAGGCTGTGTGGGGTCTGGAGAGGTGAAAGGAGGTACTGGGAAGGTAAGCTAAGCCTCTCCCTTCCACATGGTGGAGAGAAGACCTATGTGCAGAAGGTCCCTGTCACAGGGCATAGCTGCCCTGTAGCATCCCCGGCTGGCTGAGCGTGGGTCGGCAGGCATTCCCTACCTCAGTGCCCCCTCCCCTGGGTTTTCTGCCTCTCCCAGGGATTCATGTGGCTCTGCCCTCCAGCTGGGTCACTTTCAGAGTTCAGTCTCCTTTCAGGGTCACACAAGTTCTTCCACCCTGCTTGGGCTTCCCTTCAGCCCTTCCGATGAACTGAGCTCCCAGCTTTCAGTCTCTCTGCTCCGGGATACAGCACTGAGTTCCAGTCACTTCATGAACCCAGCTTGCTTCCTGGGGTTTCTCTTTCAACCCTTTTATGAGGTCCAGGTGTTTCAGGCTGCCACCTGACCCCAATTAGTGCTGCCCCTTTAGGATGGGAGGCTGCTAATTATGGCACAGGCAGGGCTGATTGAATGTGGCTGGTTAGCCATAGGCCATTAAAGGGGCAGGCCACCCTGTTACAGTCCTCCTATGGCTAGATCAAGCCCAAGGTACTGGTTTAGCAAAGGTAGTAATGAGAGCACTAAGTAAGAAGTACCAAAGGCCAGCAAATGAAGAAAATGTGGATAAAATGGCAGACCTGACTGATCGCTCTACTGACAGCTGACTCACTTCAGGGAACCCCACGAGCAAATAAAATAACGTATTCACAAACGGCAACTCAATGCGACAAGACCTACAGATGCTGGTTCTTATTGCGCATCACAGAGACGTTCTACAGAATATCTTTAAGGAAGGAACATTGCCAGGGGTTTAAATGACAGGGACTGGGAGTAAGGACTCCCAAGTGCTCTTCCTGGCTCGACAACTAACCTATTGTGTGACCTAGAGGAAGTCATTTAAATTCTCTCTTTCCTACTTCCTTTGCCCCCGCAATGTAAAATGCGCACAGTAATCCCTACCACCCTGCATGGATATAATGAGGTTTAATTCATGATATTAAGTGCTTTGCAGTTCTTGGAAGGAAAGCAGCGACTATACATACAAGCAACGTATTAAATATTATTTATGCACTGTGTTTCATTGCACTGCCTAAGTTTCCTTTCCAGCTTTAATCCAAGAAAAGCAGGTGGCATGGCAGGAATGCTTACAGCTGCCCTGAACCACTGCACTGCTATCCAGATGACTAACCACTGCCAGAGAGTGCCGGTGGCAAAAAATGTCTTTGTTATTTAGTCATCGCGACTGAACAAAAACATATTAAAATCTTCATTGCTACGCACAGAAGGGGGGAGGATAGACAAGATGACAAATAGTAATAGGAATTCCAACTCTTTAAAGTTATTAAATCGCACAATACTCCTGTGAGGTAGGGATTATTAGATCTCCATTTTATAGAGGGCCTGATCCAAAGACCACTGGAGTTAATGGGAGTCTTCCCATTGATTTCAATGGGCTTTGGATCAGGGTCATACTGAGTGACAGGCAGGATATGTGACTGGCCTAAGTCACAGCAAGTCAGCGAAGAGAACCCAGGAGTCCTGGCTCTCAGTCTCCTGCTTTAATCATTAGACAACACACTGAAAAGAAAAACAGATCGGTTTCATGTGTCAATTATACAGACAGTACTTGTGAGAGGATGTAAAGTTAGAGGCGTAATCAAGAGGAGGGAAAAACCTGCTGATCTGCTTCCTCCCTCCTCTCTGTACCAGCAAATGAAGAGTCATTCCCTAAAATCTCTCAGTTGGGAGGGACCCTATTATCATTGGTTAACTCCATATGTCTGAGAAGAAAATCATCTCTAATCCTGTCAGACTCGCTAAATGAGATTTGTCTTCAACAGCCGTACTGGCCCCACCCTAAAATGCAGTGCCGTGTACTAAAGATTTGAAGTTCTTTATGAAGGCTGCTTCTTGCCCTAAAATAGTCAGTAACTGCCAGTGAAAAAATGCTGCCTGTTAACAACTTGCCTCTAACCTTCCTTTCCTGGGCAAGACAGACGAGAAATGGGCAACAAACCCCGTCCAGTAGTCCCTGACCTCTGACAGTATCTCAGGCCCCTCCCAGTCAGGATTCAGACGAGGAACTGGTAATTGATTTGGTATCTTGCGCTTTATCAGACACAGAGGCAGCTAACACAGAGACATAACTGAAGAGGCTCCAACAAATATGAATGTATTGCATCTTAAAGGCACAGTCCACAACATGTTTGCTCATTGACAAGGACAAATGTCCAGGCTAATATTGGTGGAGCTGCAAGAAGTTTGACACCCTCGGTCCTGAGATGTTGCTGAGAGGGTGAGGACCATAGAATTCATGGAATTTTGGTGGTTCCTATGTACTCAGGTTATGAGCACAGTATAAAAAGAGACAGGCACCTGTGTGCCTACCTTCTTCATTCACAGTAATGAAATGCCCTAATTTCTTTTACCACCTCAAGGGCTTTAAGAATCACAGGCCTTGCTCATCGGCTTTTGGTGCACACCCAGTGCAAATTTAGGAAACGACTCCTAATAAACAGGGCCACACCAATGTCTCTGACTCAGAGCAAAACAATTAGTGACTCTGTGTGTTGGCATTTTCCCCCCCACACACATGGTGACTAATAAAATTAGAGGTGTTTTTAAAAGGACACACCTATACTGAATTCTGACCCTCCTTCCCTTAAATCAAATTGGGCAATGCTATCATTTTTGCGTGAACTACATGGGAGAGAGGTTAGAATGACAGCTCTGGTGGTTGAAGTCTTCCATCTAACCAGCATGGGCAACAACAGTGCAAGATTCCCTCAACAAGGTCCATCGGTGGGCCTCAGTCAGGCACTGGAGGGGATACCTCGTCATTCTCCATGCCCTTTTCCTCACTGCAGAGACTGATAAACACAGGTACCAATTTGTGACAAATGTAGAGATAAGATCAGCAATGTGATCTGCTGCAACCAGACTGAGACCACCACCCATTTCACAGAGAGACTGCATCTGCATCTTGCTAGCTGTGAAATGTCCAAGACTGCTTTGTCCTCAGTCAAACAACAAAGTGGAATGAGGAAAGAATGTACTCAAAAGGCTCTTTCCCAGAAAATACACAAGGCTAATTCACAAGGTTCATGACTGACCAAGGTTCATGTCTGAAGCCCATTGTGACAGCCAAGCACACACAGAGTTCTATGTGGAAATACAATAAATGCATCTTCTGTTACTTTTTCAAACCAGAATTTCCTTGGGAGCACAACTTTATCTCTGTTTGGGGGAAGGATATTCTCAACTACCTCAATACTTTCATTAGCCTCTCTGAGTCCCTCAAACTTTTACAGGTTGTAAAGAATGTTACAAGACAATTTGGATTGTCCACGCATAAGGAACAATCTGTAACAGCATAGCTCTGAGGTGAAGGAACTGAGTAACATGACAGATATTTGGAGCATTTTCCTTGAAGTGCAAAACAGATTAGACACCCATTATATTGTTAATAAGAGCTCAGAGTTTGGTTTCCTGTATGCTATATTGAAAATTTACTTCCTAAACGTTAATCTCTCCGTTTTAGGGAAAGGAATTCACCTGTAAGTTTTCACACAGTAAGTTGTCAGTAAGAAAGCCCTACTGCCTCTTTCTGTTTAAAACTTGCTCTGATTTCCAGATTACTCTTTTAAAAATTCTCATGCGTGATCAGTGTTGCCCTAATTCTGCTTTCATTGAAGTCAATGGTAAAACTCCCACTGACGATAATCGGAGCAGAGTTAGGCCAACGCTAAGCCCTTCTGGAAATCTCACCCTACATAAAGAAGAACAGGAGTACTTGTGGCACCTTAGAGACTAACAAATTTATTAGAGCATAAGCTTTCGTGGACTACAGCCCACTTCTTCGGATGAACATTCTGAGCCTGTTTCTGTTCTTATTTGCATGGAATGTGCTCTCTTGTAACTCTCCCTATTTTAATGGCATTACTCTGGGTTTACACTGGTTAAATTAAGATCAGCATCAGGTCCTCGAAATCTATTACTTGTCTATACAATTTTCAAGTCATATTTGCATCTGCATTGTTTTGGTGAACAGAAGAAAGTTTGTGCCAAACACAGGTTTGATTTTAGCACATCAGAAAAAAAGCTATTGTCAATGTTTTATACATCAACTCCTTCCATTTGTAGTTTTCTTTATTCTTTTTCTAAGGCCTGGTCTACACTGGGGGGTGGGGAGAGGAAATGGATATAAGATACGCAACTTCAGCTACGAGAATAGCGTAGCTGAAGTCGACGTATCTCAGATCGACTTAGAATCACTTACTTTGCGTCCTCGCGGTGCGGGATCGACGGCTGCCGCACCCGTCGACTTTGCTTCCGCCTCTCACCAAGCTGGAGTTCAGCAGTCGACGGGAGAGCAATCGGGGATCGATTTATCACATCTACACTACACTCGACCAATCGATCCCCAATAGATCGATCGCTACCCGCCAATCCGGCGGGTAGTGTAGACATACCCTAATATTCCCCTTCTAAAGGGTTCAATTTTCTATTTAATTGTTCTAAGAATAAGGCCACAGATACAATACATATCCATTTACAAATGCAGATATTATTTATTATTTGTATTACTGTAACCATAGGCACTGACTCCGTAGGTGCTCCGGGGATGGAGCACCCACAGCGGTCCCACTGATCAGCTCCTCCCCCGCCCCCCGAGCCCTCTGGCCTGCCGGTGGCCCCACCAATCAGCGCCGCTCCCTCCCTCCCAGCACCTCCCGCCCACCGCAGATCAGCTCTTTAGTGGCGTGCAAGAGGCACTGCGGGCTAAGGGGAGGAGCGAGGGTGGGGCGTGCTTGGGGGGGGGGGCGACAGGGGGAGGAAGAGGCGGAACAGGAGCCTTGGAGGAAGGGATGGAGTGGGGGTGGGGCCTGGGGCGGAGCAGGGGTCAAGTACCCCCAGGGAAAGTGGAATGTCAGTACATATGACTGTAACATCTAGGAGCCCTAGTTATGAACCAGGACCCAATGATGCTATTAAACTGTGATGTGCAACTTCCAATGATGAGACTTACAGAACTCACTGGAACCTATTTTCTCTTTCACAAGATAAAATATTAAAGGTGAGGAGTCCAGTTAGTAGAAATCAGCATAGCTCCAATGAAGTCCAGGAGGCAAGCTACACAATTTAAGCCAGCTGTGGATCTGACCCATATGTTTACCTCAATGCATCATGCAATGAAACAGGTTGTTCTTAGTTCTGGAGTAATGAAAAGGATGTTTGAAATGTATCTTTGGTTTCTTTTTGCAAAAACTGAATTCTTGGAGTGTGTCAAAAATAATTATTTGAGATTCCCTTATAGTTACTCACAAGGCCCGATCCAGCACCCTTAAAATCAGTGGCAGTTTTGCTATTGACTGCAAAGGGAACCATGCCTCTTAAAGGATATACACCATCAAGCAATTAAATGAATGAAGTATCATTTGGAAAAGTGCATGCAGTATGTAACAGTGACACTTTCCAACTCAATAGATCTGCTCCCTGTATGAACTGAAGGTGCTAACTACTGACTACAGTGAGAAAAAATAAGTTTTTACTCCTGTTCTACCTTACATGGTGACAGGTTTCAGAGTGGTAGCCGTGTTAGTCTGTATCAGCAAAAACAACGAGGAGTCCTTGTGGCACCTTAGAGACTAACAAATTTATTTGAGCATAAGCTTTCGTGAGCTAGAACCCACTTCATTAGATGCATGGAGTGGAAAATACAGTAGCAGGTATAAATACACAGCACATGAAAGGATGGGAGTTGCCTTACCAAGTGGGAGGTCAGTCTAATGAGACAATTCAATTAACAGTAGGATACCAAGGGAGGAAAAATCACTTTTGTAATGGTAATGAGAGTGGCCCATTTCAAACAGTTGACAAGAAGGTGTGAGTAACAGTAGGGGGAAATTAGTTTGGGGGAAATTAGGTTTAGGTTTTGTAATGACCCAACCACTCCCAGTCTTGATTCAGGCCTAATTTGATGGTGTCCAGTTTGCAAATTAATTCCAGTTCTGCAGTTTCACATTGGAGTCTGTTTTTGAAGTTTTGTTGTTGAAGAATTGCCACTTTAGGTCTGTTATTGAGTGACCAGGGAGATTACAAAATCTAAACCTAATTTCCCCCATACTAATTTCCCCCTACTCCTACTCATTATCCCCATTTATAGATGGTTAGCTGAGGCATAGAGAGACGAAGGCCCAGAACTAGGCACCTAACCCCAATGAAATCAATGGGAATTAGACACCTAAATACCTTTGAGGGGCTGAACATAAGTGACTTCCCCCCAAGTCACACAGGATGTCTATGTTCCAGGGTAGTGCCCTAACTGGACCATCCTTACTCCTCTACAGAAGAAAGAGAGCTACTCGTGAGTGTGCTGGATGCTATTTGGATACTCAAAGGAGACAAACTGATTCTGGCCTTACAGAAGATCTAAGCAAAAATGAAGTTAGGAGGAAGTGAAAATCCAACCCTTACTTTGTTTCACATTAAAGGGCAACATTGCTATCTCAACAGGAATTACAATTACTTGCTTTGCTCTCAAAAAAATCCCCTAACACTGATAGAACATTCCCTTCAAGCTGCAATTTCCCATTGTCTCCCCAGCTTGGCTGGCAGCAGTACAGAACCCCATGCCCTGCAAGGAGAGAAGCCCTACATTTTACATCCTTCTCAGGCAGAGAGTTACCTCACTTGCTTAATTTGGATATAGCTAAAGCACTCACAATCCTTTTAAGAACTCAAAAATGCTCGATTCATCTGAGACTCTTGGTAAGGGATGTTTTTCCATAGGGCTTTGCTTCTCCTTTCTCCCCCCTGCCGTGTGCAACATGCTGTGGAACAAAGCACCCCAGATAGGGATACAATGGTGCATTACAATAGGAAATCCTCTGTCTGGAGTGAGCACAAGTCCCTGAAGTGTTTTGGGGATTTCTCACACCCTAAAGGCACTAATGTAGGAAACAGACAAGCTCTTTCTTACATGTTGGAAGTCCAGATCTTCCTCCTATTCAATATTTCCCCAATGGCTGTGACAAAATTCTTAAAAATAATAATACTGCGCCTTTCTTGCTGAGAGGATCACTCTGCCTCTCATCCATCTGGTTTGAACCTTATACCATCAGTCCTTCAGATCTCTAGCAATCATAACCTATATCCCAGTGACCGCTGAATCAAATGGAATTTTGCTCCAGAGTTCAGCAAACTGATGTTAAAGGCACTTATTAAAAAAAAATCCACAAAAGAGCTGCACGACCTTTCAAGGTCGGTAACCCTGGCCCCAATTAAGAGCCTAATGGTTGAGGAAAAAAATATGTTACCAACGACCTTAAGCCGTTTCCTTTAGGCAATTGCCAAATTATGGAACTATATCAAGCAAAACTAGACTAAAGCAACCCAGAAACAAAGGAAGAGCCAAATGACTCCATTTTTAAGAATGAGGTCCAATTAGAGGTTTCCAAACTGGAGATCCATTGCTTTCTATCAAGTTTCTAAATGCCACAAATGTGAAGGATTAGTTTGGGAAATGCTTTCTTCTTAATGAAATTATTCAAGTTAGCTTCTGGTCACATTACAAGCCTAAAAGACTCCAAGGGGGTGTCTCTCTTCAAAATAGGTGAATAGGAATCTCAACCACCATGACAAATATTGCCTTTCTAGACATTCCCGAACTTTAAGTGCATTTTGAGCCATGCATCATACAACAGGAACATACAGCATGCTAAATAGGACATTTGCCAATGGAAACCACACAGTTTTTCCACAGTCAACGTGTATTCTAAACAAAGGAAATCTGGGGTACCTCTTGGCAAATACTGACTTTTTAACAGTGCCTGGATTAAATCATCGGCCTGTGCAGTCCAATATCATGCTGCCGGCAGTAACCAAGAGTTAATTTGTCCTCTGAAAGTGAACCCAGCACCCATTCACACACAGAAATGCACCCAGCCAATTGTGTATGCTATAACTGGAAGGAAAAACTCTTCCTGACCCTTGTGAATGACCTTGTTGCCTAGGTTAGAGCTGCAAAATCAGGTCCTGAAACATTACCAATCCTGACTCCCTGTGTAGGACTCGACTCTCAGCGGATGTGAACTGGTGAAGCTCCATGCCTTCCATGGTGTTATGCTGATTTACACCAGCTGAGAATTTAGTCTCTAATCTCTAGGAGCTGGCAAAGCGGCACTATACTACTTCTGCCCCAATCAATGTATTTTTTCAGTCAGCCCTCGTTTAAGTATTGTATTCGGGGCAGGCACCAGCGGAGGAAGCACTCGCCTGGGGCGGCACATGCTAAAGGGCGGCATTCCGTCCATTCTTGGGGTGGCACAGTCCGGGCGGCTTTTTTTTTTTTTTTCCTTCGGCAGTCCGAGCTGCTTTTTTTTTTTTTGCTTGGGGTGGCAAAAATGGTAGAGCCGGCCCTGACTGTATTGCATTAAACAGGATGGCTTCCCACTAGCGAGACAGGTTTTTGGATTTGAGATTTTTTCTGTTCTGGGCTAATAAAGATAAAAGGAAATGAATATATTCTAGGCCATAAGCTTTTTTGGAGCACTGTCTGACTTGATATATCTGCTTTGTACAATGGAGAACACATTGTTGGTGATCTGCAAATAATTCATGGTGCATGATTTTCTCTTAACAGACGACATACATCTTTAGAATTATTTTTTTGTAAATAAATTATCCTGGCAAATTTGCAATGTACAATTAACAAATTGGAAGCATTTTGCCCTTCAGCCGACATAATTAAAAATAGATTTAAAACAAATGCAAACACTACATGTTAGTAAATGGGAGGCATAAATGTATCGTCAATTGTGCATGCAATCAAAATATCTGATTGTCCTGTTCAGTGGTAGCCTGACTTGAAAACTCTAAGGCATGATGCTCTGTTCATGATGAAGTTGTAAATGAGATACTCCTGGAGACATTTTCCTTTCAGGTCAGAACTGAGCTCAGTGGCGAGATCTGGAAGATCATGTATCTGCAATGAATATAGTAGACACTTGCTTCTAGGTAGGCATGGAAGGATTCGATTTTTATTCATAAATGTCAGTAAGCGTTGATTTCACTGTACACACACTCAAATCTACACAAAAATATTTCCAACCCATAATAACTGAAATTTGAAGATAGGCAAATACAAAAAATTGGGCTTGAGAACTTATTCAAGTCTCATCTTATTGTGTATAAAATGTGTCATAATGCCGGTATTAAACAATTACTGTCAATTTCCCCCACCCAATTTCATGTGACTGTGAAAATTTAAATAAATATCTTTAAAAATGATTACATATAAACATCAATGATAGTTTTCAAAGTTATGAAAACATAAAAAATAGAATTCTTCCAAGCCTACTCAACATTTTTATATATCTATACTTAAGTATTCAATGACCTCTCCTCTCCTTTTACACCATTAAAAATTAAAACTCAAATCTCTCTCTTCAAGTGTTAGTCTTAAAAAATTGCTTCCAGACTCACAAAGCAAAACATATTCTTTTACCTAACAAATGAAATTTACACGCACAAATATTGAAATATTAAAATTCTGCATTTAGGGGTGTGTGTATGTATATATAAAAATCATTAAAACCTACTAAAAAGCTACAAAAACTACATTAAAACATTATTAAGTTGCCAAGTCAAGCACTCAAAAATTAGGAAATGCCTTCTGCGTATGCATTATGATAGTCTTTAATTGCACAATCACATAATATTTTTTCCACAGGGCCCCTGCCTCATTCAGTGCACAGAATGGACCTGTTCTGGGGATGAATCAGGGCTGTGTATTGAAGGAGACTGTTGTCTGCAGGACACTTGCCTCATTTGTTGCAGATGTTGCAGGTGTTTACCTATTGTAGATCCAGGGGAAACAGCAGGCCAAGCCCGCTCATAACTAAAGGCCCTCCCGCTTAGCTGGGGAGAGGTTCCAGTGGTTCCGGGTTGCAAGGTATAAAGTAAACGAGGAAGGGGATTGCAGGAAGAAGAAGGATGGTCAAGGCAATAGGAATGCTGCCCTTGAGAACCAGTTTCTATCCCTGCCTGTGTCACCGAGTTCCTACATGATGCTGGGCAAGTCACTTAAACCAAACTTTTCACAGGTAGTCACTTGAGACCCTGTGATCTGATTTACAGATGTACTCATTACTAAGTCAAAGGGGTTCGTGCTTGAACATATAAAGTGCTAGCTGATGCTAAGAATTCTGAAAAACCAGGTCCTGGGCATCTCAAATTAGGCACCCAAAATTATTATGTACTTTTAACCTTAATCTCTCTGACTCAGATTGTTCTCTGTGAAATGGGGATAATACCACCCCCTCACCTCACAGGGGGGTTGTAAAAATAAATTCATTAATATTTGTGAAGCACTTGGATTCTATAATATGAGTGCCATAGAAAAGCCTATGCAGAAATTAGTAATTCAGTCTTCACACCAGGGTTTGAATAGTGAGCAATAAATAAAGCACACACCACACAACAAAGGAGAAAACAAAATATAGTATAGCTCAGTGATTCTCAAACTTTTGTACTGGTGACCCCTTTCACATAGCAAGCCTCTGAGTGCAACCCCCCTTATAAATTAAAAACGTGTTTTAATATATTTAACACCATTATAAATGCTGGATGCAAAGTGGGGTTTGGGGTGGGGGCTGACCGCTCGTGACCCCCCATGTAATAACCTTGCGACCCCCTGAGGGGTCCTGACCCCCCGTTTGAGAACCTCTGCTCACTAAGTGAGTCCATTCTGTGCGCTGAATGAAGTCAGGGTCCTGTGGAAAAAACAGTATGTGCTCACGTAATTAAAGACTGTATCATAATACACGCACAGGGATTGAATTAAGGTTGCACAGGCAACTATAATTCTGGCAGTTCCTAACTTTTGAGTGTTTGACTTTGTAACCTTAAAAATGTTCTTTTAATGTAGGTTGTGGGTGTGTAATATATTATACGGACACTGCAGAGGTCCGTGGATTAAGGATCCATGTATAACATTTTGCACAATAATATGACAGAAGAGGCACTGTCCCTGTCATTAGTGCTGACTGGTTACCCAAGCTATTTCGCTGCCATCCTGAAGCCTATGTGGAAGGTGATGTGACTTTGAGTTCATTAGTAAAATGGAAGCTTAATTTTTAATTAACTGTTTTAATAAGAGAATCCATTTTTTATCTGAAAAAAACTGTTCATGATGTTCAATGGCTAAAAGGATCACAAATGAAATGGAATGGTGTGACAGATACAGCCTATTACAAATACTGCAGAGGGTTAGAGTCAAGTTGGGGTGTTCGGAATGCATAATTAGGCCTTCAGGGTGTACACACCCAATAACCACTCACATACAACAAAAAGGCAAACTAGTTCAAATCTGGTTATGAAATCATTTGAAAGCTGATTTATTAGATATTAATAAATTAATAAATTAATTAATAATAATGTGCAGGCAACTGCCAATCCATTTTTTAAAAATACCTCATTCAGAAATAATATTTGAAAGACGATACAATACAGAGAACAAGGAAGGATACACTTTTTGTTAAAGGGGTGTCAATCAATCCGTGACATAATGGGTGGTTTTGAATGGACCCTCCCGGTAGTACTCTCTCCTCAGGATTCAAAATATTGTTTTATGGCTACAGGTATGAAGACTTTGCTTTGGTGTATTTGGAAATGACAAATTGACGAGTTAATTCTTCCTACTTTTTAAAGGTGACATTTTCAAAGGCACCTGGGGAGTCCAGCATGGAACTGCCACTGTATTTTAATGAGACAAGGTGAATAATTTTAATGAAAGTTAGGCACCTATATTAGGTGCTTTTGAAAATGTTACCTTAAAGTCCTAAACTAACCACTGAAACAATTATCCATCTTATGAGTAAAACAAATTCGGCCCAGACCCTGCAAACCTTTACTCATGAAAGAAGTCCTTACTCACACCAGCAATCCCTTTGGCTTCAATGAGACATATTGTATAAAGGCTTGCAAGACTGAGGCCTCAGTCCCTAACAAAGAAAAATGGAGTGTTGCATACAAATTATGGAATGCAGCATTTTACTTGCAATGGTACATAATACTTCCAGTTTCTTGTACAGGCCATGCAGAATAATCTCTTTGGAAGTATAGCTTTTAATGGGCTTGGGGTGAAAGGGCTTAGAAGCAGCATGTGTAACTGCAATATTAACAAAATTAGACTATAATTACAGAAATTACAGAAGATTTATTGATTCAGGACACAGGTCTTTTAACAGGGCAAATGGCACTCACCCAAGAGGGCAGAGGGACGAAAGACGCACACAGGCTGAGGCAATTTGAAGTGATTACATAACAGACACTTCTGGAGTGTGAAAATGATCTCGATCTAGTTCCTCAGCTGATGTAAATCAGTGTTGCACTGTGCTGATTTACCCCAGCTGGGCATTTGGCCCCTTAATTCTACTTTTAAACACAGGCTGATAGAATAGATTTCTATTTTAAAATCCCGTACCCTGGATAACTCTGAGGTTTTGATCTTCTGTGGTGGTTTTGGGTGGGTCAACATCTCTCTCAGAAGGCCAAATCATGTCTACATTGCACATAGTTGCTTATAGCTTCCAGTGCACACTGAATCAAGCAAATGTGAAGCGTGTCACTGTACTGCTTATGTTGACACCATGTAAATCAGGAAACATTTTGTTCATCTCATTAAAAGTTTGATGCCCCTTATCTATCATGGGATCTACTATAATTGTAGGTTTCAGCAAGTAACAGTAGTGAAAAAACACCAGCAAGATTATTATTAACATAATGCCATGGGGGATGGAACAAAAAGAGAAGGAAGGTTCTATTGTTTATTTCAATGCAAAGTCCATACTCAAAGTTGTAATCTTCTTCACCAAGTACAGATACGTGCTACATATCTGAGCACTACAGATGACTTAAGTCTACAAGTTGGAGGGACCTAAACTGAGGCATCTAAAGAACTGTAATAGGCACCTAAACTCTCATTTGGGTGTCCAAATAATCTGTTAGGTGCCAAAAATAGCTATTTAGGACCCTAAATATTGATACAGACACTTACATTTATGCACCCAAACCTGAAAATTTAGCTCTACATTGTTTTGAGGCTGAAACTTTGATACATGTAACTGGGTCAGCTGTTCACCTTCACTGACCTGTAAGCCAAGATGAACTGCTCTAGAAATAGGGCTTGGCAATATGACTGCTTCATGAAACTTTATTTTAATGATATTGCAATGTGACTGTACCCTCAACTTTATCAACTATCTTTCCTGTCTTACAATTAGCTTACAAGCAACTAAACAAATCATCATGCAGATAGGGACTTAGGCCCAGATCCTCAACAGCATTTGATTTCAATGGGAGTTAGGCACCTAAATACCTTTGAGCATCTGGGCCTTATCATGCTTAATGATGATTTTCTGTCCTCTTCCTACCACCAAACTCTAGAGCTCCCTGTTTGCACTGACACTGTATTTATATTTTTCAGTTTTCCTTCCTCTCCCAGGTGAATCCAGGTGAGTCACGGCCTACTGCCTGCCCTTCATCAATATGTTTAATTCTCATTTTCAGATTTGTTTGACCAAATCCATCCAGAATGAGCTCATGCTGCCAAGAGCCTAAGCATCTGTTTCCATCTGGGCCACTCCTTTTTCATCCCTAGTAATATTATCCCAGACTTCTCCCTCAGATGGAAATTCAACTTCCCAGTCTGTAATTACCAGCCACTCCCATCTCCATTAGTACCTCCTTCCTCCTACAGTTTTCAAATACCTTTCCCCATATCAAGTGACTCTGGACAGTCTTCCAACTGCATTATAGACAAGTGTAGTCTGGCTCTTCAAACATTCCTTTACTGCTTTCAAAATCGCTACCAGACTTGCAAGCCTGGTGTTATAATAGTGGGCGGTGAGCGCATTGCAGAGTGGATGAAATGACTAGACATGTTTTTCTATAGGGTTTTTTTTTCCAGTTATCACTGGCAACATTTTATCTCAAGAGTTTCAAGTTACAAAGATGCACAGTCCAATATCTCTGATGTACGGATGCCTCTCCTTGGGAGCTGATCACAACACACTTTCTCTTCCAAGCAACACCTGCCAATTCTAGCCCTTAGACAGGCATGTGATAAATTGAATAGCGACAAGTTCTTTCTCTGCTGTCATCCTGTAGACACTCAGTGAATAGCTATTTCACTGAACTCCTGATAATTACTCCAAGCAGGGCAATTCTGTACTTGACCAAAAAGAGAGTCCAACAGAGTAAATAGCCAGGCAAAAAACAAAACAAAAACCACTGGATAACTATTAAACTAAATTCAGTTATAGTTATATACACAGATTCATCAAGCTGATAAATATGGGTAGCACTTATTTGGTGCTCCTTAACTTAAAGGCAATCATCATGACAGTGAGAGTAATTGAACTGTAACTGGGTAATTCTATCCAGAGAGGAGAATATACAGGAAGGAGCACCAGTCAAAAGAAGAAAAGACCCATAGTATGAAAAGGCCTCACCACCACCAAGCACTTTGATCATCTGCCTGACCGGTCTAGTAATGGAAACTGAAGGCACTGATTAGATTTAATTACCCATAGTGCACCTGATCTAGATACATGTTGGGGCTCTCTAACAATGGACATAATATCATGGCAATTATAATATCACTCAGGCAGAACATCAGATCAGTTGATTTATGGAAACAATGTTTTAGACGATGTAGAAATGCATACAATAGCACAAAACCTTCAGCCATACATCTGGCATACCTAGGGAGACTCTGTTACATGGCCACAGGCCACAGACAGAGCTGGCCTTACTATGAGGCAAACTGAGGCGGCTGCCTCAGGTGCCAGACTCTGGGGGAGGGGGCGCCACTACGACCAAGAGTGTAGAAAATTGTGTCTGTTGCTAGTGCATATGTATTTTCTCTGCTCTAGATGCACAGAGATGGCGGAGTGCTGTGCTGGAGGAAGGCAGAATTGAGACCTTTCAAAGTTTTTGCCCAAGCGAGGGGGCATGGGGATGTCATTTGAACTCCCCGCCTCAGGTGCCAAAATGTTGTGGGCTGGCCCTGACCACAGATATGAGCAAAAATGGGAGGACAGTGAAACATGCCCGGAGGACCACAACCAAAAGGTGACCTGCTTTCTTTACTGATCACTTTATCCAAGTTTTCCCTGCACAATTGTATTCTCTCTCTACTCAGTAACTTAAAAAGTACTTTCATCTTCTCAGCCTGAGAGTACATGTATCTAGTAGGAATTAGGGATATGGTGTGTAATATAGACAAGCAGTGGCTTATCAAAAAACAACTGGGAACATTCTTCTCATTTCTGAACATAATTTCTATTTTTTCTGAATGAAAAATTGCAAAAACTACTTACAAATTTGCCTCCAAGTGGAGATAAATCGTTATCGCGGTTTCTATTAATTTCAAATGTGTGTTTCATCTTTAAAAGAAAATATCTCTAACTTTCCTAACATCTGGTAACTCTGAATTGATACCTTTGCCTTTATCAGTCAGAACTGTGTAGTGCAGTGATTCTTGTTCATGTAACACTCTAAATCATTCAGCTATTTCTTCCATGCCAATCTCTGAAGCGCCTTAATTATTTGGTAATCTGCTACAACAGGAACTTCTTTACAAGAGAGCTGCTAAACATGTGGGCCTTGGCATATAGGGAATCCATTTTGCTAGAAGATTTCTTTGTCAGACCTTTGTCAGTTGATTTGGCAGTTAGCCAGAGGATACATAGCAGAGTAAGAGTATGTCCAGACTACCTGCCAAATCGGCGGGTAGCGATCTATCTATCTATCGGGGATCGATATATTGCGTTTCATCTAGACGCGATATATCGATCCCTGAACGTGCTCCCGTCGACTCCGGAACTCCACCAGGGCGAGCGGCGGAAGCGGAGTCGACAGGGGAGCCGTGTTCGTTGATCCCGCGCCGTGAGGACGGGAGGTAAGTCGAAATAAGATACGTCGACTTCAGCTATGCTATTCCCGTAGCTGAAGTTGCGTATCTTACATCGACCCTTACCCCTCCCCACCCCCCCCAGTGTAGTCCAGGCCTTAGAGTCAATGGCACCTTTAGCGCAGTTTTGTAGATAGGTGCTTTTCAAAATTTTACCCTGAGTCACTGGGAAAGTGACTGGGGCTTCAGCATCTAAATCATTTAGGTACTTTTGAAAAACGTATCCTTAGATCATCAGTCCCTTAAAAAGTTACATCATTAAATTGAAAGAAAAAATGCTTTTAAAAGTATTTCTTCTACGACATCTATCACTTTGGCACCTAAATGTCACTTACAAACTGTATAATATTGACAGTGCATAATTTCCGGTTGTTTGTATTCTTAAAAGGAGAAGGTTCTTTAAGATGTTTAAGGTAAATCATATTGACAATACTGGAGATACAACTGTGTTACAGGTAACAGAAGATCTAATCAATGGTAAATGACAGTAACCATGACATCTTATGTTAAACTGATTAAAAAAAAACAAAACACTTTTTATATGCCAAGAACTGAGTCCAGGGCTCTGAATTTCTCCTACATAGTTAATGGCATCATTCAGTTACAACGAAGCAGGTAGGTCTCTCTATTCCTTTCACAGTTTTAAGAGCTACTGAGGTCATCAGCTGTTGCATAAGAAACAGAATCCTTGTCAGTTAAGTAAAGTGCCAATATCCATCAAAGCTTAATTTTAAGCTGTGCATAGTCCTACTGACTTCAGTAGCACTACTCACAAACTCCATTAAGCACAAGCTTAATTTTGCTGGAATGCGGCCTAAATAAAAAAAGTCGCCAAATTTGGAATTTCATTTAAGTGAAAAATTAGCAATCCAACCTCGATATACATGTAAACACACATATGTAATATATAAACTTACCTGTGTGTGTGTTATTTGGACATGTTGTATACAGATAGACACACACACACACACGTTTCCTTGCTGGCTTGCCAAGCTGAAATTAAGGGGTGATTCAGACCAGGACCATTTTTATCCAGCTACCAAGATCTGGGGGCAAGGGAGAGAATAAATGGCACTATGGTACTAATTTTGGCCCATTTCTACTCAAAATGGGATCTAAAGCTGAAGTATTAATCTCATTCCTTGTGAACTCTACACTGATCATTCATCCAATAGAAAGAGACTAAATCCCACAGTCAGATGCAGAGTATGGATCTCTTATACACACTGGGGCCATCTGTCTTGAATGTTATACTCTACATCCATTGGGGGGACCCATCCCATAATATGCAACGGAATTCTGCTGTGCAGACCCAAGAGCAGGATTTTCCCCTAAATTTGGAAAAATCGCAGTGGAACATCAGCATTCAGGGCTGTTTAAATCAATCTAGAGTTACCTACAAAGTCCCTCAGTTGGAGTCAGGGTGACCAGACAGCAAGAAAAATCGGGACGGGGGTGGAGGGTAATAGGAACCTATATAAGACAAAGCCCCAAATATCAGGACTGAGTGCCTTGCCATGCAAAGTGTGGGAGGTGAGTGGATGGGGGATAGAGAGGAGAAAGGATAAGAAATATGTGCAGAATTGCTGTTAGTGTTTGTGTATTTAGGGGGAGCAGTGCCCACAGGTGTCCTGTTAAACATGGGGACCGGCAATGTGTCTCTGCCAAAGCCTGTGTAATGAGGGAGATATCTCGAATCCCGAGGGAGCTCAAGGTATTGGGCCTGATCCACAACAGAGCTAGACTGATTTTCACTAGTTGAGGTCCTATCATTTAGATAGAGCTCTCAGTGAGCACGAAGCAGCTCCTGCACTACATCATACGGCGCTAGAGCGTGAGAAATAAATAGCACACTTGAATCAGTGGAGGCCTCATGACCTGGGAGCCCCCTATGTCTGCAGGCATGGCAGGCTTGTCTGGACTAGCCCTGCCAGAAGTAGATACAGACCTGGAAGAGATGACTCAGATAGATGGCTGGTGGGAATGTGGAACGAACAGCAGCTCTGTGTAGTTTTTTTTTTTTTTTTAAGAAAAAAGTAAAGGCTAGTTGGCCTCACTAATGCAGTGGTCTAATAAGCTCTTTGATGGCTGGAAAATAGTAAGTACTTTCTATGGAAATTTTAAAAAGAAGTTTGAAAAAAGTTGTTTTTTCCTAAATTTTGTAGAAATTTTGATTTTGCAACAATAGAATGAAATCCCAAACATTGTCAGTTTTTCTTTGAGAAAAAAAATATCACACAACACTGGACAAAAACTAAAAGTGTAAATTACCAAAATGGCCATCTTTTGACCAAAAAAACTGTTCATTTGAAACATTTTGACATTGCTCTGTTATTTTAAAAAGTGAATACATTAGCTTTTTGCCTCTTTGAAGTCCAAACTGACACATCCATAAGTCAATTGACTAACGTAGTCACACCCCAGCTACCAAGATACTCTCCCTCAAAGGCAACTTGAAAGTATTTCAGTGAAGAAGCACAAGTTTTATGTTTCACAACTGACGGGAGAGGTGTCTGAACCTTTTATGTGCTACTTCCAAAAGACAAATTATATTGAATAGTAAAGTTTAAACAACTGGTTAAGAGAGAACAATTTAAATAATTAAGATATTTCTGTGAGCACTGCGGTCTGAGGAGAAAAGGGGAGTTTTAACCATAGTGATACAATTTGTTGTTCAAGAAATAAAAGCCTTCAATGCTGTCTAGTCAGCCTGTAGAGAGTAAACAGCATTTTCTTCTGTTCTTATTACATTAGGCAAAATGCCCACACTTGGTAATTGCCCTTGGGAAAAGGTGCATTGAATAAAGTGGTTCAGTTGCTGGTTAGGTCATGGCAAGAAGGAAACAGAATATTTCACAAGTTGCTGCCTCACCGACAGTACATGACACTGAAGGACAATTACTGGGACTACATTGCATTATGCCATTGTTTTTAATAATGCCATTTGGCTCCTTTGCAACAGCATAGGTCTATCACATGCCCCCTGACAAAGGGCTCGATTGTGACCTGGACTGTGTGTTTGCACAGGGCCACTAAGGGGAGTAAAAGCCCCCACCTTAAATCCCTGCATAGGTTAAAGCACCTTGATAGGCAGACATGGACCAGGAAAGGAGTGGGATGGGCACAGAGCCTTGGCACCAGCCTCCAATGCATCAGTCAACAGAGCTGAGAACAGAGTATCACAGGAGATACTAACAATACATTACTATGGGCCAGAAGATAATTACTACCCTGAAGCAAGGCGGGGGAGCTGGGAAGGAGCCATACTTCATTCTGTGGGATGCTCCTGGGGTGGTTCAGTAACATGTTCACCAAGGGCTCTGTCCTTGTGCTACAATATACGTATCAAGTGCAACCAAGTGGGAAATGAAGGTGGGAATTCTTTGGTGGCCTGCTCTGGGACGTCACTAAGGTATCTAAACGGGCATGCCACTTGCCTCAAAAAGTAATACAAGCCATTGTTTATGGTTTTCTTTTTCAAAGACATATCAATTTCCCTGACCTCAGATAACTTTACCTGGATCCATTGTGGGATCAAAGGTGAGCAAAAAAGGTTGCTCTCTCACCCTCACTCTGCAGAGTGGAACTGGTCACTACTTTTAGAAATTCCATTTTGGGGGACAACATTTTTCATGAAATTTCTAATTTTGACCAAAGCCCCACTAGTTTTTATGATTTTTTTAAATATTTTCTAATCAGCAATAAAGTTCAGTGAACTTTAAGCTGGAAAAAAAATGGGCAACATCCTGAATTTTGAAGAAACAAAAAAAGGCAAAAATGGTGAAAACAATTCACGGAAATTAACCAGCTCTAGTTCATGGTTAGAGGGTCTCCCATAATGCAGATCCACCCAGTCAAAAAGCAAAGATGTGCTCAAAATTTACAAATAGACTTTACTGCATACACTGTACAATAACTGCCATCATAAGATATTTATCAGAAATGAGAAGATCATATTGCCACAGAGAGAAGAATTTACATTTAGATAATGAGAGAGTGAAAACTCTTAGGATACTGCTCGTCCATCAAAGACAAATGCCTATGTTGCATCTGTGTTTTAAGTGATTGCCTAGATTTTGCATAGCAAACTGGGCAAATACTCTCGACAACCCAGAGCTGTCTAATAAAGCACTGGATGTTAGAGAAGCAGCAAAGAGTGACTCACATTCAAGTTACAGTGGAGCTTTCATTTAATATGCTTTCTGTTCACAAAACCATGTAGACTTGGAGTTGTTAATATCTTTATTTTCTCTTTTGAAATACTCCCCTTGAAGCCGATCCCCTGAGATCTTGATTTGCCTTATAAAATGCTCCCACTTTCACTGTCATATAAGATCAAGGGCTTAAATGGAGGCTCTACCTGAAAACTTTGTAAACACGAGTAGCTTTCTATTAATATTACACTCTCTGGGGGGAAAGAATTTCATTCCTTCTGTTATCACTTTGGTGGCAATTATATTGAATTCACCATCAACTAGTGTTGACAGTCTTCCTGCTTTCTGTCCCCGAGATACCTTTTGAGACTAGAAATAATATTGGTATATCCTATTTCTTCCTTATGTGCATTTACACCATATTGTATATTAGTATAACATTAAGGCTAATTATCATTATAAAATAGATACCTTAAACATTTGAGGCTCAGTGTAGGACAAGGGAAGGGGGGCAAAGGCAGCTTTAAACCATCTTTACATTCCCCTATCAGGGGGGGTTGCCAGTGTGCCAATCCAGTTCCTAGTGTAAATCAGAGCAACCTAAAGGTTGCTCTAATTTTTGATAGATTATAAACAGTCCTAAGGGGCCATTCCAGCAGCTGGGGAGTGGTGGTGCTGAAGGATGCCCATGCTACACCTTTTGTCCCAGGAACACTCCTAGTTCGAGGGGTTGAGAGGAAAGCAGAGTACGATGCACCTCCAAAGGCTTCCTCTTACATAAAGGGAAATCATTGGCTCAAAACAGCCATCAGAGAATCTGACCCTGGCTTTCCTTTCCATTCTAAAACGAGAATTACTCTATGAAGAGAGAGAACACCATTTAAATACAGCATACAGTCCTCATACATGCCACCAGAAGATAGCAGTAAACAAGCACTTTGAGTACAAGAACGCAGTATCAAGCCTAGTGCATTGTTTGGGCAGGATATGTATGTGAAACCCCATGGGTTTTTGTCTAGCTGTCTTTCTTAGGTTTGCATACAGCGGCAATCATCATTTTATCCGAAGCACTTAGAACAGGTGTTTGTAAGTAAAATCCTTTTTAATTGCTCCATTTTGATTGTGTGTGTTTTGCACTCCACATTTTTCAGACTTTTGGGCACCTTTATTTTGAGCTGGCCTCATCTGTGGTCTCGCAATCAAATCGCTGGCACCACCACTGCTCATCCTTTCAGTTAGCAGTGGTATCACACCATTTCTTTTGAACTCACTACTTGTAATGTTAGCTGCCTCGCAATACTCTTTGAGAAGTCTGTTCTGATGTTAGGTTCATGTCAAGTTTTGCTTCAAATCACTTTTTCATTCAACCCGTGAACTCCAAAATTTCAGACTGACCTGAGAGGTTTGTTTGGGTTTTTATCCATGTCCAAGTCATGCACCTCTAGAAACTACACACAGGTTTGGAATACAAATGTTGATGCCACTTGAGCTATACTGGCACTGGAAGGCACCACCGTGATCCTAAAAGAAGAAGGGTCAGATACCCAGCTGTTGTCAATTACTGATCCACTGACTTTAAGGCAGATTTACACTAACTTAGGTTCTAACCCTTTATCTAGGTACTTAGATACTTAATCGCCATCACATCAGAGGGCCAGATTTGTAAGTGCATTTAAGCACAAAAAGACGCAGATTGATTTCAATAGGAGTTAGGTGCCTAGGAGCTTTGAAAATCCTAGTAGGCACCTACTGCATCTTTAAGTGCCTAAATACCTTTAAAAATCTGGCCCCACGTACCTCACAATCACTAATGGATCTTATCCTCACAATAGCCCTGGGAGGTAGGGAAGCATTATCTCCATTTTACAGATGGGAAAACTGAGGCACAGGGTAGATTAAATAACTTGCATACAGGCTGTCTCTGGCAAGAATTGAACCCAGGTCTCCTGAGGCCCACTCAGGTGCCTATCCCCTAGACCACCTTTCGTATCCTCAGAGCTTGTCCGTGGTAGAAAACTTGTACTAGAGTAACTACTTTGCTTTTGTTACACTGATACAAAGCCCTCACTCCCAATGTAAATGCACCTAACTCAGTTTAAACTGGATTTATACTGATTTCGTTTAATTTGGTAAAAGTTATCAGATTTTGCTAATCCGGTTTTAAATGCCATTTAAAAGTGTTTAAATACATCTGTACCTCACTGGTCAGTGTGTGTTGCACATCACCCCTCACCGCCTATTCCACAAAGGCTGATGGAGACTCACACTTTTGGTTCTGGGGAATCTCATCTTCCATCCCCAGTGTTTCGGCCAAAATGGCGGTCACCACACAACCACACTGGGCGATTGCACTTGGGCAACTAAATCGATTTAGTTACAAAAAAAACCCTGATGTCTAGATAACTTCTTAGTCTTACTAGCCCTCCCCTTAGAAAAATCACATGGTTTCCCATCCAGCTTATGCTGCCATAAAAACAAGGACAAGGGGATTAAAGCGCAGCTGTCTCTCTGCTAGTATTTCCCCCCCTAAAATCTAAATATCAAGCTGGCCTGATTTCTACTGAAAATCCCTGCCTGCAGGCATTTAGCACCTCTCAGGATGTCAAGCAGCGTACACCGTCCAAGATCCAGAAAACTGAATGTTAAAGCTTGAAAGGGAAAAAACTCTCCCCTCACACAAACAGAAAATACAAAACAATTTAAATTAAAAAACGGTTTTGGCCCAATCAAGGGTATGTTAGAATATTAAGCATTCTTGTTGGGGGTTCACTACTGTCGGACATACTTAAGCTAATGAGCATCATTTATTACTAAGGCTGGCCTCTCTTTTCAAGCGACTGCCACAGTGCTCTATGGCTCACGTCCCTGTGGGAATGACAGGAAGGGGCGAGATTCAACTGATGAGACTAAAAGGGAGAGAAAAGAAATAATGAACATTGCAGGGAAGAGAGAGAAGGGAGCAGGGGAGAGAGAGGAAAATGGGAAGAGAGTATGAAAGAGATGGAGTGATCCTGCCAGCAAAATATCTGATAGGTTCTTAGGTAAGAAAAGTCTGGTTTTTCAGTAGAACACATGCTGCAAGGATTAAACTTCAGCTAGAGTATGATATGGTATGGTGAGCAGCTGGTACAGCATACAGTCTCATGCCTTGTTAGCCACAAAGGCTGATGTGAACACATCACACCTGGTACCGTATTTGCTTTGAGAAGGGTTCAGAGGTCTCTCCCTAATCTATGAGGCTCTAACTGCCTGATTTTTCAAAGAGGATGTCAGTAAAAACTCTAGGTGCTCTGCCCTTTAGAGAGTCAGGCTGTTAATGGACTGGACCTGGATAACTCAGAGAGTAAACTATCTTCCATGATCGTTCAAGGCAGCTACACTCTACAGCAAAGATGCCGTTGGACAGACAAGTCCTGGGTTATCAGGCAATGGAAAGCACATCAGTCACAGAGATAGTGTGGTGAGTACAACGCTGGACCAGGAGTCAGCAGATCTATTCCTAGCTCTGCCTCTAACCTGTTCAGAACATAAGAACGGCCACACTAGCTCAGACTATCTTCTGACAGTGACCAGTTCCAGAGCTTCAGTGGGGTGTACAGAACAGGGCAGTTGGAGGGATCCACCTGGGTCTTCCCCTTCTGGCAGTCAGAGGTTTAAGGTCACCCTGACCATAGGGTTGCAAACCAGACTATCTTGGCTAATAGCCATTGATGGACCTATCCTCTATGAACTTATCTAGTTCTTTTTTTAAACACGGTTACAATTTTGGCTTTCACAACATCTCCTGGCAACAAGTTCCACAGGTTGACTGTGCGTTGTGTGAAGAAGTACGTCCTTGTGTTTGTTTTAAACCTATTCATTTCATTGGGTGACCCCTGGTTCTTGTTTCAGAGTAGCAGCCGTGTTAGTCTGTATCTGCAAAAAGAAGAACAGGAGTACTTGTGGCACCTTAGAGACTAACAAATTTATTAGAGCATAAGCTTTCGTGGACTACAGCCCACTTCTTCGGATGCAACTGTGTTATGCGGAGTAAATAACACTTCCCTATTCACGTTCACCACACCAGTCATGATGTCATAGACCTGTCATATCCACCCTTAGTTCTCTCTTTTCTTTGCTGGAGAACCCTAATCTTTTGAGTCTCTCTTCATAAGGAAGCCATTCCATATTCCTGATCAACTTTGAACCTTTTCCAGTTTCACTATCTCCTTTTTGACATGAAGCGACCAGGCCTGGACATAGTCTTCAAGGTGTGAGCATCCCATGGATTTATATAGCAGCATTATATAAACACCTGCTATGTGACTTTGGGCAAGTCTGTGCCAGTTTCCCCTTCCATGCTCTGGTTAGATTTTAAGTTCTTTAGAACAGCAACCGTATCTTACTATGTGTTTGTTCAATGCCTAATTCAGTGAGCCTCAAATCTTGAATGGAGCCTATAGTGGTTACTGTAATACATATAATTTTACAACTAACATTTTAAAGTGCCCAAGTGACTTAAGAGCGGAAGTCCCATTTTCAAAAGTCACTTTGGCACATAAGTCTCATTGAAAGATGGTGGGTTGATTGATCAGAATCTCTGCACAGTTGGAATTCCATCAGATAACATTTGCTTTTTCTTGTTTTGGCTCGCGAGAGTTTCTCCTGGTTTTTGGAGCTAAGCAACCTCTTTAAACTCTGCAATGTTTAACCAGGAATGAAAACTGCACCCTGGCACATCAAAACCGCTTTCTAATACCGTTGCTGAATTTCCAAGCAGAAATGCCCTTGGTGTCCTTCTGTCCTAAATTAGCTGTTTAACTCCAAAATGTTTTTCTTCTCCATTGTCTCAGCTTCCTGACAGTCCTGACAGCCCCCATTACCTCTCCTCATTTATTTCCTTTTCATGCCTTCTCAGCTGGGCAAATCATTATGGATTTTTTTTTATTTCTTCTCTACAATCTAGGTTGTTTTCCTCACCACCAGAAGGCTCTTCAGAAGGATTAACAACTTTCTCTCTCACTTGACATACAAGCTGCTCTGTTTTCCAGTCTTTTAAAAAAGAACAAACTTATTGATTTATGACTAACAACTGTGTTCCAGTTTCCTTCACAGGAAATACATTATTTTCTCATCTACTGTAAGAATTATGCCACTTAGCGAGATTGAGAATTGACTCCATGGATTGCCGTTCAGAAAAGGCCAAGCGTCAAGGCACAGAACCAAATATAACTAGTATTTCTTTGAAAAATAAGTGTTCTTGCAACTTTGGGTTGCATACCTGGCAGTTTTGTAGGTCTTATTCTTCTGCTAGTAAACATATTTGTAGATTTTAAATTCTTGGCTATTTGCCCAGGCACACAGCTCCTGTCTAGGGGATCGGGAATATATTTAAGGACTCCAAATAAAGACAATCAATAGTTCCATAAAACACCCTGAATAGTGGTTTGTCTGGGGTTTCCATAACACATTTGATGTTTGAGTCTCAATAGAAAATCGTTAAGCAAATAAGGGAGAAAACAGCAGTTGAGATAATCTTTTAACTATTGATTGTCAAATGGAATCGCTCCTGCTTTTTGATTAGCAAAAAAATGTATTAGGGTTTTATCCTTTTAAAACCCCACCAATCCTCACATTAACAAACTATAAAACAGAGGGAAAATGGAACACATTTAGTTATTTCTCACTTTTATCTGCATAAGGAATAAACATGTAGTCAAACAAACATTTCCATCTCAAAAAGAATGAATAATTAATGTCCGTAAATGTGGAGCAAAACATCAACTGTAGTTTGACAACTGAAGAAATATCTGGTTGAAATGTTACTCTATTTAAAAGCTGTTTACAGTATCCTTAGACTCAAAGGCAAGTCCAGCTGAATGTACATACAAAAGCATTTTTACTGAGTGCAATACATTTGTTACTTTACCATAACAATAAGTGCCAGTGGAAAAAACTTCTGAACATAAGAATGGCCATATTGGGTCAGACCAAAGGTCCATCTAGCCCAGTATCCTGTCTTCCGACAGTGGCCAATGCCAGGTGCCCCAGGGGGAATGAACAGAACAGGTAATCATCAAGTGATCCATCCCGTCGCCCATTCCCAGCTTCTGGCAAACAGAGGCTAGGGACACCATCCCTGCCCATCCTGGCTAATAGCCATTGATGGACCTATCCTCCACGAAGATGTCACATATAGCTTTAGAACTTATACAACATTTAGAGCTAAGGTGTCACCATTACCCATAGCACTGTCTGTATTTTTTAGTAGTGCCTCCAGATACCAATTGAGATCAGGGCCCCAGTGAGTGAGTTAGGTGTTATACACACATATAGTGAGAGAAAGGCTCTGCTCTAAAGAGTTTATAATCTAAATAGGAAAGACAGACAAAAAGTGGGAGAACAGATGTATTACTTATCCCCATTTTAAAGATGGGGGAGCTGAAGCAGAGACAGGTTAAAGTAGCACCTAAATTACTTAGGAGCACAAGTGCAATTGAAAGTTAATGCAACCTGTTCTCCTAAGTCACTCAGGCACATTTGAAAATCCTGCGCTAAGCAAATTGCCCACCCAGGAAGTGTATGGCAGAGCCAAGAACTGGGTCCAAGATTTCCTGAGCCCCTGTCCAGCAGTGTAACCTCTCATTCGTCTCCATCCTGCTTCTTTTACGTCTCTTTATGTGCAATCCATACATTCATATATAGCTGTAAAGTATCTGGCTCTGAATATTTCTCAGCTGACAGTAACATTGGGACCGGGAAAATAGATGTATATTTTACTCTAAAAATAATTACCCACTTAGAAGACTTGTCACGGAACACATGCCTGGCTTGCATTATTTTTAGAAAATGGATAGTTAAGAGTTAAAGGGCACGTTTGTCTGTTTATATTCAAGGATGCCAAAGGGATGTCTTAAAAACAAAAAAAAAGCCCAGATCACAGAACCCTGCTCTCTTGCTCTCTCTCTCTCACACACCAGGCCAGATTGGAAACTTAAATCTTTAGAGAATTACAGTCACCATTTCCCCCAAAGCAGCAGTGGCAATAGGAATGGTACTTAGTTTGGAAAAATAATCATTTTTTACCCTAATCCCACTGTTTTGGAAGCATTAGGCTTGGGCCAAACAGGCATTGCTATGAAATCCGGTGCTCTGCAACTCTATCTGTGCATGGGTCTGTTGTGTTGAAGCCTACACTGGGTTAAAATTGTAAACCATCTGTCTGAAAGGTGGTGGGAAGGTCATTTTAATTTATAAACTTGTTAGTTCAGATCCTCAGCAGGCGTATGAGCATAGTATTATTGACATCAATGGAATTAGATTGATTTACATCAGCTCTGGATCTGGCCCACTCTGTGAAACTATTGTCTAAAGAAAGCACAAAACAATCAAGGAAATGATGTAAACCAGACCTGCCAACAGCAATGCTGGGCCCCAGGGCAGAACAGTCAATGGGCCCCCTAGAAAGGGATGTGCCCGCCCGGCTGCCTTCGCCGCCGCTGGTACCACCCCGCGCGGGCCTCGGAGCCAAGGCCAGATTAACCTTTTGTGGGCCCAGCATCAAACATATTTGTGGGCCCCCACAGGGGCAATGGAGCATGGTGTGGGTAGGCCAGTACCCAGAGCGAGAGGCCGGCTGGGGCAATGGGGTATGAAGGGGACGGCCCCACTCCGCCCAGCCCAGTGCAAGGGCACTGTTTACAAACTGGCAGCTACCAGACACATACTGGCCCGCCCAGCCCTGTGCTGCCAGCCTGCCCCTTCCCCTCTGGGGTGGGCCCATGCCATGCCACACAGCCTCCCCACCCAACACCCCCGGACCCGCTATGCCGAGCGCTCCCCCTGCCCATAGCCCCACCACAACTGCCCAGCGCCCTGCACACCACCATCCCTGCCCAGCGCCCCAACACACACAGATCTTCCCCACCCTGCACTACCCAATGCCCTTCCCCACAGCCCCACCACCACAACTACACAGCACTCCACACAGACCCCCCCTACCCAGCATCCCAACACACACAGATCTCCCTGACCCTGCACTACCCAATGTCCTACCCCACAGCCCCACCACCATAACTACACAGCACTCCACACAAAAACCCGTCCCGCCCAGCACCCCAACATACACAGGCCGCCCCTACTGCCCAGCACCCCCCAACAACCTCCCCACTGACTAGCACTCCAACACACAAACCTCCCCCACTGCCCAGTGCCCCCCACCCCCTCACAGCCCAGCACACCCCACAGATCCACTCCCTCATGCCCTGCCGCCCGGCCGCACTCACCGGCCCTGCTGAGCTAGTGAAGAGCAGGGATCCCCCTCCCAGCACAGTCCTAGGGAGCAGAACAGCTGAAGTTTTGGGGCACAGAGCAGTCCCATCCCCCGGGGCCCCACCTACTTGCCTGGCTCTTGTGCCCGCGATGGAGGAGCTGGCGTTTCCTTGCAGTAGCGGTAGCGACGGTGGAGGTCAGGCGCCCCGGGCCATTTTAAATTGCCTGGGGCCCTGGGCAATTGCCCCCTCCTCTTCAGCGGGCATGATGTAAAGTACATTTGTCCGAACAAAAACATGCTGATAAGGCCTCAACTGGAGTATTGTGTCCAGTTCTGGGTGTCAATTTCAGGAAAGATGTGGACAAATTGGAAAAAGACCAGAGAAGAGCAACAAAAATGATTAAAGATCTAGAAAACATGACCTATGAGGGAAGATTGAAAAAATTGGGTTTGTTTAGTCTGGAGAAGAGACCACTGAGAGGGGACATGTTAACAGTTTTCAAGTACATAAAAGGTTGTTACAAGGAAGAGGGTGAAAAAAATTTCTCCTTAATCTCTAAAGACAGGACAAGAAACAATGGTCATAAATTGCAGCAAGAGAGGCTTAGGTTGGCCATTAGGAAAAACTTCCTAACTTCAAGGAGGGATAGCTCAGTGGTTTGAGCATTGGCCTGTTAAACCCAGGGTTGTCAGTGCAATCCTTGCCCCATTTAGGGATCTGGGGCAAAAATCTGTCTGGGGATTGGTCCTGCTTTGAGCAGAGGGTTGGACTAGATGACCTCCTGAGGTCCCTTCCAACCCTGATATTCTATTATTCAGGGTGGTTAAGCACAGGAACAAATTGCCCAGAAAGGTTGTGGAATCTCCATCATTGGAGGTTTTTAAAAACAATTTGTTAGGCAAACACCTGTCAGGGATGGTCTAGTCATTACGTAGTCCTGCCCTGAGTGCAGGGGACTGGGCTAGATGACCTTTCGAGCTCCCTTTCAGTCCTACACTTCTGTGATTCTATGCTTAAGGGTTTCCAAGGCTACTGGTGAGGTGGCAGATTTTTTGAAGTAACACTAAAATGTTCTTCAGATGAGAGGAAGTGTTCATATATGAGCTGTCAGAGATGCCTGTTTTCACTGGACAATTCTGATGGGATGAGGTCGCTACCTCTTTTGAGCCTTTCTTTGCTGAAGAGCACTTGGCATCTTACTCATGGCAGAGAGTTTGAGTGTGACAGGGCCCTTACGATCCTGCAACCCAACCTGAACCTGGACAGGACCCGACGACAAGTGTCAGAGTTGGGTTGGTCAGAAAACAACCCGACCCTCCCAGGCTTGTGTCTATCCACCTGCCACGGGACAGTTATAATTTTAATATTTTTAAAAAACAACATTCCCTTTGTCTTCACTCCTTTCTTCATCTCTCCTGTTTCTTTCTCCATCACCCTTCCGAGTTACAACACATCATTCAAATTGTGATACAACCTCTACACACCACACCACAGAAACACCAACCCAGGAACCAATCCCTGTAGCAAACCTCGTTGCCTACTCTGTCCCCATATCTACTCTGGCGACACCATCAGAGGACCCAACCACATCAGCCACACCATCAAGGGCTCATTCACCTGCACATCTACTAATGTGATACATGCCATCATGTGCCAGCAATGCCCCTCTGCCATGTACATTGGCCAAACCGGACAGTCCCTCCGCAATAGAATAAATGGACACAAATCGGACATCAGGAATGGTAACATACAAAAGCCAGTAAGTGAACACTTCAATCTCCCTGGTCATTCTATTACAGATGTAAAAGTCACTATCATTGAACAAAAAAAACTTCAGAAACAGACTTCAAAGAGAAACAGCAGAACTAAAATTCATTTGCAAATTTAACACCATTAATCTGGGCTTGAATAGGGACTGGGAGTGGCTGGCTCATTACAGAAGCAGCTTTTCCTCTCCTGGAATTGACACCTCCTCATCTATTATTGGGAGTGGACTACATCCACCCTGATTGAATTGGCCCTGTCAGCACTGGTTCTCCACTTGCGAAGTAACTCCCTTCTCTCCATGTGTCAGTATATAATGCCTGCATCTGTAACTTTCACTCTATGCATCTGAAGAAGTGAGGTTTTTACCCACGAAAGCTTATGCCCAAATAAATCTGTTAGTCTTTAAGGTGCCACCAGACTCTTGTTGTTTTTGTAGATACAGACTAACACGGCTACCACCTGATACTTAACCTCCTAGAGCCTATTTTTGCAGGGGCAAATTTTCCAAAAAGGCAACTGAAAATGCACCTGAAGTCTGTAAGCACACCCATTTGCAAACCTAGGGCCCTGCACTAGGGCAAGCAACTGGGTATTTGTCCTTGGGAGTGGACACTTGGTGGTGAAATTCACTGCAATGCAGAGAAGCAGCACCAAGGCCTGTGACCCATTAAAGTCTAAGGAGTAAGTTGATCTACATTCCTTGTGAAATTCTCCCCTATGCAGAGATCTAGCACACTTACGAGCACAATTGCCCTATTTAGGCAAACAAGGGTCCATTTGCCCACAAAAATTCAGGGTTTTTCATACACATTTTCAACAGCCTTTCAGGAAATTAGGCTCTTAATGTCAAAGCTGCCACAGCACTGTCGACTCGTAACACTGGATAAATATGGGGGAAGAGATGGAAATTCCAACTATTTTAAGGCACAGTGGACGTCCATTACTGTATTATGTACTGTATGGTGATTTTATATATATTTAAATCCTTACTTGTTTTACTAGTAACATCTTAGATTATTCAAAAGGTAAGAGAATTCTAAAAATTAAATTTACTCTTCATTGTTTATTCCATTTCACTCAGCTCGGACAATGAAATGAGACTAGTCACTTTCACTTCCTTGTTCTGGTGCAGTAGTACCAAGCTCTGTTGAGATTTCCAAACTACGGGGGAATATATGAATTTTTTTTTTAAATGTTGTCATAGAAATTGAAAAAGAAAATTCATAACACTTCCCCTTCTGACCATTCCCTGCCACTCCTATATCTAAATTTGGGGCCTACATCTAATTTATAGCATCCTCATCCAAACATAGCTTGGTATCTGAGTCCCTTGGGTTTTTTTAAATAGTAAACAGAGAAGGTTAAACAAAACTTTATTTGTATGAGTGACTCTTTGAAAGGCATGCTGGTTGCTGATGCAATGGGCATTTTGAATGAGGTTTATGTATCCAAGTAGATCAATCAGAACAGCTTTCTTGAAACTGTTTAATTCATCATAGAAATGTGTGTTTGTTTTTAAGGTCCTGATTCACTAAGGTTTCTTAAGCACCAGCATAACGTTCAGGACAGAGTAATCCCATTGAAGTCAATAGGGCTATTTACATGCTTATAAGCAGTCATGTGCTTAAGCCCGTTCCAGAATAGGGACCTATAGAAACAAATTGGGGTGGGTGGGGAGAGTTAGTAGCAATGATGTGAGGAGTAATGGACAAATGAATCTACTTAGCTTGTAAACTCTTAAAGGCAAAGACTAACCTTTCATTAAATGCGTGCACAGATCTAGCACACTTGGGCCCTGATTCCTGGTTGTGGCCTGTAGGCATTCCCACAATACAAATAATAATGACAATTGTTAATGGTATATGGTGTAGAGCCTTTCACATCTTCTGTGGGTCTCTGGTTTTAGACCAGTCCAAGTTGACCCATGAGAAATTACTTTCTGGCACGAATCCAGTTCCTAGTAGACATCCCCAAATCCACCATCACAGATGGCACTGTGATTAGCAGTCTCAGTAGAGAGGTCAAAAGATGAATGGCCATACAGCTGGAATGGACATGGATTTTTATTCCCCAATAATTTATTCAATTCTTAATGGAAAACAGTCATCAAATAAATTATTCAAATATTAGTTTACTGCGTGTGGAGCTACATGAATAATGAAATGAAAATTCATTAATAGTTTATCTGACAAAAAAAAAGTGGTTCCTCTAGGCCAGAGCTGGAGCTAATTAATATAACTGTATGGTGAATACTGTACTTCCATGCTTGGGCTGTGCCTATTCTGTGGACTGAGGACTTCAGTTTCCAGGACTTTCAATTTGGCATCTTTCATAGGTGCAAAAATTGACCTTCAATACAAACAAATTAGCCATGATCTATATAGGCCAAAACAACTCCACTTCTCATAGTGTGCTCAATGATCTTCACTTAAAACATGATTATTTGCAAAGCAGACTGGAGCAGCTCCCTGGAGATCATTCGTTTTTGTGTAAGAGCTAGATCCTGAAATGAGATGCAATCCATGTAGGTAGGCCTCTGCCCCGCAAAGAGTCCCAATTGGGTCAACAGGATCCCTGCAGGTTGCCCCTGCCTCTCGCAGAGCCCCAACTGAAATCAGAGGGTCTCCCTGCGGAGTCCGGGGTTCGCCTGCAGAGTTCATTGCAGGATCGGAGCCTGTGCCTGTATTTAGAAGATGCAATATGAATATTTGTGGAAATTTTCAAAAGCTCCAAGTGCCTTAGGAAACTAAGTTCCACTGAAAGACAATGGGACTTAGGGCCAGATTTTTAAAGGTATTTAGGCATCTAAAGATGCAGGTAGGCACCTAGTGAGATTTTCAAAAGTACTTTTGTAGATTCAGAGATTCCAATGCCAGAAGAGACCATTGCAATCATCTAGTTTAACCTTCTATATAACACAGACCATTGAACTTTCCCCAAATAATTTCTAGAGCAGATTTTTTAGAAAAGCAAACAATCTCGATTTAAAGATTGTTCCAATGGTTAATTACCCTCACCAACAAAAATTTACACATTATGTATAGTTTGAATTTGTTTAGCTTCAACCTCCAGCTATTGGATCATATTACACATTTCTCTGCTAGATTGAAGAGATTATTATTAAATATTTGTTCCCCATGTAGATATTTCTAAATGGTAATCAAGTCACTCTTTAACCTTCTCTTTGGTAAGCTAAATAGATTGAGCTCCTTGAGTCTATCACTATAAATCAGGTTTTCTAATCCTTTAATCATTTTTGTGGCTCTTCTCTGAACCCTCTCCAGTTCATCAACATCCTTCTTGAATTGTGAATCCCAGAACTGGACACAATATCCCAGTAGCAGTTGCACCAGTGCCAAAGTCAGAGATAAAATACCTCTCTACTTCTACTTGAGATTCCCTGGTTTATGTATCCAAAAATTGCATTAGTCCTTTTGACAATAAGGTCACACTGGAAGCTCATCTTCAACTAATTATCCACCAAAACCCCCAAACCTTTTCGTTTACTGCTCCCAGGACAGAGTGCCCCATCCAGTAAGTGTTACCTACACTCTTTATTACTAGACAGATAAATTTACATTTAGTTCTATTAAATTGAATATTGTTTGCTTGTGCTCAGTTTACCAAGCAATCCAGATCTCGCTATATCGGTGACGTACCCTCTTCATTATTCACCCACTTTTTGTGTCATCTGCAAACGTCATCCATGATGATTTTGTCTTCTTCCAGATCGTTGTTAAATAGTGTAGGACCACGAACCGATCCCTGCTGGACCCCACTGGAAACAAACCCACTCGATGACTATTCCCTGTTTACAATTATGCTTTCAGACCTATCAGTTAGCCAACTTTTAATCCATTTGATGTGTGTCATCGGCAGCGGCACCGGAGGCAGCAAACAGGGCGGCTAACAGGGGAGTTTGAGAGGGAGTTTGCAGGGGGAGGTAAGGGGGGAGGCAGGAGGGCGCGGTGTGTGCTCTGCGTCCACAGGTGCTGCGGGCAGAGATTGCAGCAGCCATGAGCCAGGCAGCAGCAGCAGACAGAATGCAGATGGCCGCATGTGGAAGCTGTGGTATGTATATGGTCCTAGCAGGGGAGCCGGAACACAGGTATGTGTGTATGAAGTGTCGCCTGATAGTGTTACTGGAGGAAAAGATTAAGGGGCTGGAGATGCAGGTAGAGACCCTGGTGGAGTTTAGGCGGGGGTTTGAGCAGCTAATGGAGGACAGGCAAGGGGGGACTGAAGGAGAACGCCCTATGGTGGAGGTAGAGGCAGAGGTAGAGGACGGTGAGAGGGGAATGGAAGGGAGAGAACATGGGAGGTGGAAGCATGTGACTGTGAGAAGCAGGCCAAGGAAAAGAAGGGCCAGTGAGGGGGGAATAGAACTCAGGAATAGGTTTGAGTGTTTAGATAGCGAGGTGGAGGGGCAGCAGGTGGCAACTGAAGGTGGAAGGGTGAGGAAGAAGAGAAGAGCTGCTAGTCCAAGAGAGAGGGGGGAGGAGTTGATGGAGACAGCACCAATTCTGGGCCCCGTGAGGATTCAGGAAGGCATAAGGGAAGATAGGAATAGGCACAGGTCAGGACTAGAGGGATCGGAGACTAGATTACTAGATCGCACTGTTGCCAGGCGACGGCAGGTGTATGTAATTGGAGACTCTTTACTGAGGAGATTGGATAGGCCTGTGACCAGGGCGGACCCGGAGAACAGAAGGGTGTGCTGTCTACCGGGCGCAAGGATACGCGATGTGGACCTGCGGTTGAAAAGGATCCTACAAGGAGCAGGTAAGAACCCCCTGATAATCCTTCATGTGGGAACGAATGATACGGCTAGGTTCTCGTTAGAGAGGATCAAGGGAGATTACGCCAGGCTGGGGAAGACGCTCAAGGAGATAGAGGCTCAGATTATCTTTAGTGGGATTCTGCCCGTTCCGAGGGAAGGGCAGCAAAGGGCTGATAGGATTGTGAGAATAAATAGTTGGCTAAGGGAGTGGTGCTATAAGGAGGGCTTTGGGATGTATGGACACTGGGAGGCTTTCGGGGACAGACACCTGTTCTCGCGGGATGGGCTTCACCTGAGTAGGGAAGGAAATAGACTTCTGGGAGGGAGGCTGGCTCATCTTATCAAAAGAGCTTTAAACTAGCAAGTTTGGGGAGACGGTTGGGAGATGCACAGTTAATCTCCACGCCAGATTCCAGTATGGAGAAGGTGAGTAAAATGAGAGGAGACATAGCTGAGGAGATGAGATTGGACATAGGAAGGACAGGAGGGACGGACACTAGGAGGCCCGCAACATATAGTGCTACTAATGGGAGACGGGCTAAACGACATACATTAGGGTGTCTATACACCAATGCCAGAAGCCTAGGTAATAAAATGGAGGAATTGGAGCTCCTGGTCCAAGAGCTGAAACCAGATATCGTAGGAATAACGGAAACGTGGTGGAATGACAGTCACGACTGGAACACAGGTATGGAGGGGTATGCGCTGTTTAGGAAAGACCGGAACAGAGGTAAAGGTGGGGGGGTGGCATTGTATGTCAATAGTGAAATAAACTGTAAAGAAATAATAGTGGATGGATTAGACAACACAGAGTCCGTCTGGGCAATACTCACAATGGGTAATAGGACTTCTAGAGCCTCTCCGGGGATAGTGCTTGGAGTGTGCTATAGACCGCCGGGATCGACCCAGGATATGGATAAGGAATTATTTAATGTGCTTAGAGAAGTAATTACTAATAGAAACTGTGTAATTATGGGGGACTTTAACTTCCCGGAAATAGATTGGGGAACAAACGCTAGTAGCAATAATAGGGCTCAGATGTTCCTAGATGTGCTTGCTGATCAATTCCTCCATCAAGTGGTAGCTGAACCGACGAGGGGGGAGGCCATTTTAGATTTGATTCTGGTAAGTAGTGAGGACCTCGTTGAGGAAGTGGTAGTAGGGGACAATTTGGGCTCCAGTGATCATGAGCTAATTCGGTTTAAAATACAGGGAAGGAGTAACAGAATTAAGTCAAAGACTAGGGTTTATAATTTTAAAAAGGCCAATTTTAACAAATTAAGGGGACTGGTAAGGGAAGTGGATTGGGCAAACGTATTAATGGATTTAAAGGCAGAAGAAGCCTGGGATTACTTTAAGTTAAAGATGCATGAGCTGTCGGAGGCCTGTATTCCCAAAAAGGGAAAAAGATTACCAAGCAAGAGATTTAGACCGAGCTGGATGAGCGACCGACTCAAAGGGGCGATTAGGAAAAAACAGAAAGCGTACAAAGAGTGGAAGAGGGGAGGGATCAGTAAGGAAATGTACCAAAGTGAAGTCAGAGAATGTAGAGATAGAGTGAGAAAGGCCAAAGGCCGTGTAGAATTGGACCTAGCGAGGGGAATTAAAAGCAATAGTAAGAGGTTTTACAGCCACATAAACAGGAAGAAAGCAAAGAAAGAAGAAGTGGGACCGCTGAAGACTATTGCCGGAGAGGAGATTAAAGACAATCTAGGCATGGCGCAATATCTCAATGAATATTTTGCGTCGGTGTTTAATGAGGCCAATGAAGGGATTAGGGATACTAGCACCATTACAGAGGGGCGTTCGGGATGGGGGATTACCGTATCCGAGGTAGAAACAAAACTTGAACGCCTTAATGGGGCTAAGTCGGGAGGACCGGACGATCTTCATCCGAGAATATTGAAGGAATTGGCGCGGGAAATAGCAGGCCCGTTAGCGATGATATTTAATGAATCTGTAAACTCGGGGGTGGTCCCGTTAGACTGGAGAATAGCTAATGTGGTTCCTATTTTCAAAAAAGGGAAAAAAAGTGATCCGGGTAACTACAGGCCTGTTAGTTTAACATCTGTAGTGTGCAAGGTGTTAGAGAAAATTTTGAAGGAGAAACTAGTTGAGGACCTGGAGGGTAGTGGCAATTGCGATAATTTACAACATGGCTTTACGAAGGGCAGATCGTGCCAAACGAATCTGATCTCCTTCTTTGAGAAAGTAACGGATTTATTAGATAAGGGAAATGCGGTGGACCTAATATACCTGGATTTCAGTAAAGCGTTTGATACTGTACCCCATGAGGAATTATTGGTTAAACTGAAAAACATGGGGATCGATTTGAAAATCCAGAGATGGATAAGGAATTGGTTAATGGGGAGAATGCAGCGGGTCGTATTGAAGGGTGAATTGTCAGGTTGGAGGGAGGTTACCAGTGGAGTTCCCCAAGGTTCGGTTTTGGGACCCATTTTATTTAATCTATTTATAACTGACCTCGGAACCGATTGCAGGAGTAGGCTGGTAAAGTTTGCGGATGATACAAAGGTGGGAGGCGTTGTAAATTCGGAAGAGGATAGGGATATCCTGCAGGGAGACTTGAATGAGCTTGTGAATTGGAGTGTCAGAAATAGGATGAAATTTAATAGTGAAAAGTGTAAGGTGATGCATTTGGGGATGACCAATAACAATTTTAGTTACAAGATGGGGACGCATTGGTTAGAAGTAACGGAAGAGGAGAAGGACCTAGGGGTCCTTGTAGACCGCAGGATGACTATGAGTCGACAGTGTGACGTGGCGGTGAAAAAAGCCAATGCTGTCTTGGGATGCATTAGGCGAGGTATATCTAGTAGGGATAAGGAGGTCCTGCTTCCGTTGTACAAGGCGCTGGTGAGACCTCATTTGGAGTACTGTGTGCAGTTCTGGTCTCCCATGTTTAAAAAAGATGAACTCAAACTGGAACGGGTGCAGAGAAGGGCCACTAGGATGATCAGAGGAATGGAAAACCTGTCGTATGAAAGGAGACTAGAGGAGCTTGGGTTGTTTAGTCTGACAAAGCGAAGGCTGAGGGGGGATATGATTGCTATCTTTAAATATATTAGAGGGATTAATACAAGGGAGGGAGAGGAATTATTCCAGCTAAGTACTAATGTGGACACGAGAACGAATGGATATAAACTGGCCGTGGGGAAGTTCAGGCTTGAAATTAGACGAAGGTTTCTGACCGTTAGAGGGGTGAAATATTGGAACGGCCTTCCGAGGGAAACGGTGGGGGCGAGGGACTTGTCTGGCTTTAAGATTAAGTTAGATAAGTTTATGGAGGGAATGGTTTAATGGTAAAACATAGTTGTCAAGGAAAACCAAGCAATGGTAGGTAAATAGCATAATGGCTAAAAGGGGTCAGGATGGAGACTCTTGCCTATATGCTCGGGGTCTTACTGATCGCCATATTTGGGGTCGGGAAGGAATTTTCCTCCAGGGCAGATTGGCTGAGCCTCTGGAGGTTTTTCGCCTTCCTCCGCAGCATGGGGCAGGGATCTCTAGCAGGAGGGTCTCTGCCGATTGAGGTGACTAATAACAGGATTGGGGACTTCAGCAGCAGAGTCCAGGGAAGGGGCGGGGACGGTTTTATGGCCTGCAGCGTGCAGGGGGTCAGACCAGATGATCATAATGGTCCCTTCTGACCTTAAAGTCTATGAATCTATGAATCTATGTTCATTTTATGTCTTTCTAGTTTTTTAATCAAAATGTAGTACGATACCAAGTCAAATACCTTACAGAAAGCTCAATATATTACACCAACACTATTACCTTTACCAACCAAAGTTGTAATCTCATCAAATAAAGTTATCAAGTTACTTTGACAGGATCTATTTTCCATAAATCCATATTGATTGGCATTTATTATATTACCTTCCTTTAATTCTTTATTAATCAAGTCCCATTTCAGCTGCTCCACTATCTTGCCACAGGATCAATGTCAGACTGACAGGTCTATAATTACCCAGATCATCTCATTTACCTTTTTAAATATTGGCACATTAACTTTCTTTCTTAGGCTCCATACTCCCACTGGAATCAGTGCAATGAAGACTGCATCTTTAGATGCCTAAATACTTTTAAAAAAATCTAGCCTTTAAGGCCCTAAGTCACTTTTGAAAATTCTACCCTGTAAACAATTCATTTTACCCAAACAAGGCACAGCGCAGAAATTCCTTTTTCCCTTTCAAAATGCCAGCTTTTACAGCACAGAGATCAATCTGAAAACAATCAACTGTGCTTTTCTTTTTTAAAATCTCACAATCTAAAAATAAGCAAACTGATTTTTTTTAATGTGGTTAAAAAAAAAATCCCATCCCAAGATGACACATTTGAAGCCAACTTCCAACTCACAGCACATATTTTTTTTTACTGCCAAGATTTTATTATCCTTTAATCCCTGGAGATTCTATAGGCCTTTATAATGGAAATACAGACTTAACTACAGAGAAATTATATTCTTATAGTCAAACACATAAGCTACATTTTTTTTAATTGATGTCCTATGTTAAAGTAGTTATCATTCCCAATTTTCCTGACAGTGCAAATCCTTCTTTGTCAGACAACGAAGTGCTCTGAAGAATTAAAAAAATAAAATAAAAAAAAACCCTACCGTAACAGGTGGTTTCCAGAAGTAGAACTACCTGATCTGGGAGTCAAGCCAAAGCTGTTTAACACTAAATCAATTTTTATTAAACAAGACATTTTGCTTTTTAACAGCAAAAACTTCTGTCAGAGAAAAGCACTGTGCCAATCTATTTCCACCCTTATAATGATGTCAGAAATTTGAAAAGAGGGGGGCAATATATATATATATATATTATATAAATAAAAGGAGCTTTTTCAAGTTGATTAGATAAGATGTACACAATGCAAAGACATTGCATACCAATTTAATCAGCATTACAAAAAATTAATTGAGCAATAAGCCTGCACAAAACTATATCTATATACTGTGTGTGTATATATATATATATATATATATATATATATATATATATATATATGAAAACACTGACCCCCCGAACTTAAGAGGGCTATTAAGTCGTTTTGCTTATTACATCTCGTGAGCTGAAATCTTGCCTCTTTACCTGGAAATATTGCCCTTTCTCTCAAGAACTAAGGCTCTGCTCATTTATGGCCTGATTTTGCACCACTGATGTCAATGAGTGTTTAACTTCAATGGGAACTGGATCAGGCCCTAATCCTGGAAGTTACTCTGGGCCCTGTGTGATCATGCACCTCCAGCTGCAGGATCAGAGCCTTAGTCCACCCAGTGGGCCTCATTGTCCATCCCCAGTGGCCTTGTACGGTCATTCATAGCAGGTCAAAGTGGGTCTGAAAGGAAGCATTTTATACCCATTCTGCTCTCACTTAGCACTCAGTATACATGGCTACATGAAGTGCAGGACAACAGAGAATCTGGCCTACCAGACATGCGAAAGATCAGAGGTGGGTGGGGGGTTCAAAGAAGATTTAGGTGCTCAACTCCCACTGAATTTCGATGGGCATTGCATGCCTAATTCCTTTGGACCTTGTCAACAGGAAGATTTAGTTCTCGGCAATATGGGGTGTTAATCCACCCTACACTAGGCTGTCCATGTGGATCCTGCTGATGTGTATTAACCAGGGGTGAAAGTAACTTAAAGGACTTACCGGTACGCTGGAGTCCTGAGCAGGGGCGTGGACTCAACCGGAAGAGGGGTGGCCTTTCATGATTTAAAGGCCCTGGGGCTCCGGCTGTGGCTGGGAGCCCCAGGGCCTTTAAATCGCCTCGGAGCTACCAGCTGCAGAGGCGGCTGGGAGCCCCGGGGCTCAGGGGCGAATTAAAGGGCCCGGGGCTCCAGCCGCCGCAGCACTCCAGGCCCTTTAAATCACCACGGGAGCCCTGCCGCCACTACCCTGCAGGGGCCGGAGCTCCAGGCCCTTTAAATCCCCGCCCGAGCCCGGCTGCTGGAGCTCCAGCGGTATTGTAAAGGGCCCAGGGCTCCCCGCAGCGGCTGGAGCCCTGGGCCCTTTAAATCACTGCCGGAGAAGCCGGTCCAGTCCGGCACAGTGTACCAGCTCTTGCCAGTACGCTGTACCGGACCGGACTAGCTTACTTTCACCTCTGGTATTAACAGTTTGTTACCATGCTTTGATCTACCCTGCTTTGAAATGGGACTAGATCAAAGCACACTAACGAATTGTTAGTGCACATCAGCAGTGTCCACCCAAACAGCTAGTGCATGACAGACTAGTGCATGACAGATTTACATCCCCGCTCACTGCAAACTAAGTGTTTGTACACAGAAGCCCTTAGACGTCTTTGAAAATCCCAACCTTAAATATTTTGTCCAATTTATTCATAGATAAAGGCTTCCAGAAGAAAACTGGTCAATAATGTATAACGAGTAAATCTGGGTGACTAAAAAGTATCAATCCCATCTTTCAGACTCACATAAGGAAAGCTCATCTGATCCAGGGCCATGAACATGTAGGTTGCTATGTAAATAATTATTGCTATTATTGTAATGAAAATCTGGAGTTTACATAGCTGTTCCTTAGATTACTAGCTACACAACAAGTAGGTGTAAAATACAGCTGAAAATCCAAATAACCGCATACACGGTTCAGAACAAAAGTAAGTCAAGCAAAAATAGTTCCTGCAGAGTTAATTATAAAGCAAAAACCAAACAAACAAAAAGACAAATTGGAAACCAAGAACAAACTACTGATCTTCAAGCTGCTTAGCATCACAGTAATTTTGACCTGAGTACATTACTGTGTCAACACTGAATTCATCATTTGCCAACATTGGTATGAGAGATGATACAGTTATTTCCTATGTCAAGCACTGGGGAAAGCCATGGGCTCATTCACTCCTGCAAGAAGAGTAAAACATGGGCACCATGTAGTAATACACCATTCCTGTCAGCTGAAGAAATAAACAGAACTAGACTCCTGTTCTCATAAGTAATGTTATTGATATGTGCTTTTTTAAAATACTGGCAATCTCATCTGTACTTTAAATCCATTACCCACTCTAAGGGCTTCTCCTACACAGGGACACTTGGAAAAGTTAATCCAAATGATTTTTTAAAGTGGACTAGTTAAACTGCATTAAACCCCTGTGTGGACACTCTTATTCAGCATTCATGTGGCCTTAATTTGATTGAGTTTAATTCACTTCCAAAGTCCACTTTTATTCTGAACAACAGTCTGCACAGGGGTTTAACTAATCCATTTTAAATTCACACCTTTAGTTAATTCAGATTAACGTTTACTGAGAGTCCCTGTGTAGACAAGCCCCAAGAAATGAGACATTTTCCCACGATAATGTCCTCAGAAAAATAGTATCAGAGGGGTAGCCGTGTTAGTCTGTATCCATAAAAACAACAAGAAGTCCGGTGGCACCTTAAAGACTAACAGATTTATTTGGGCATAAGATTTTTTGTGGGCAAAAAACCCACTTCTTCAGATGCATGGAGTGAAAATTACAGATACAAGCATAAATATATATTGGTACATGAAGAGAAGGGAGTTACCTTACAAAACTCCCTGTTTTAAGTATATTGTGAGCAGGTACTTTGGAAATTTAAAATCTCCAAGGGACCCTGAGACCAATCTCCCCTGTCTTGGGTCTAGAGAAATTGAATGTAGTAAGATCTACAAGGTTAGCAAACAACACTGGGGCAAATCCTGGGCATTCCAGGCCTGGAAAGGTAAATTTGGGGCCCCAGTAGATCATGTCCACTGCTTCCCACACCCTCCATTTCACTTTATTTACACTGAGGTTGGGCCACTTTTCCCCTTCTTGTCAGACCTTGTTACTTCCATTAATCTCACTGATTTCAAAGGGACTACTACTACTGTGTGAGTAAAGCAAGCAAGATTTATCTGACCATAGCTAAATGGAGCAACAGCGAGTGAGAATAAGCTGTTTGCATTGACATGATCCATAGCTCTAAACAACAACTGCCCACTTGCACTCTGATCCAGACTAGAAAGCTAGGTACTCACTTTACAGGGGCAGGAATAAGCAAACTGGAATATCCTCCTCAGCTACTGCTCCACTTTAACTGAATTTGCAGCTCTGTTCAAATTGCATTTTTCCCCATGAACAGAGACATGCAACTTAACTAGAGCTTTCTGGATGCCCATGTACATTACATTCTGAGCTAGGCAAAACAACTTGTTTTCCGCTTTGTTGGGGGGGGGGCGCGCGGGGGAAGGTTGCCATAAGTGTCTGAATTAGGTAATTCTTGTTATGACAGTTCAGGCTGCTTCAATACTTCCACTATATACTACATGTTTAAGTCCACATTTTAAGCAGACTGCACTCGAGGCAATCCATAAAGCATCTTTAAATGGTCCTTTTGTAATCCATGTATCAAAAGAATACATTAGAATTAAAATATATAAAACAAAAACAGATTCTAAGCACCAAACATTCTAAACAGCTCAAGTCTGTTCTATTATTACTGTATTATGCATTTATATTGAGGTAACATCTAGTATGACCTCTACCCAGTCCGGGTCCCACTGTGTGAGGTGCTGTACAAATATTTAATAAATGGCAGGCCCTCCTTTTGTAACAGACCAAGACCAAAATTGCGAACACAGGAGCCAGTAATTGTTGTTCTATAAGCAAGAGCCATGAATAAAACTTATCTTCCAATCATGTGGGTTTGGTCATATGAAGAAAACTGGGCTGGTCAGTATAGCATGGGCAGGGGAAGTGTTTAACTAAACCTTTTCCCTTGAATGTCAGAAAGCTGAAGGTATGTTTTAACATGTTCCTCATTGGTATACCTCCTTGAAGGCAGTGGAGTTCCCGTCCAAGGAAGATTTGGGCCCACTAATCCTCCCTCTATCTAAAAGAAGTAGTCCTAAAATAGGCTACATAACCCATGAAGCGTTGCTCTTAAAGAAAACAATGACCTCCAGAAAATTATGTGGCTTTAGCTTAAATTTTAATCTTTGCACCTTCCCCAATATTGTGCAATAAAACAGTAGGCAAATAAGTATCCGAAGAGCTGCTTCTTCTGTGCTTTGATGAGTTTCAGTGCAGAATACATGAACATGCTGTTTAAAACCAAGAGTTAGCTAGAGTAATTTTGCTGGGACACGTGGGTAGGTGGCTGAATGATTTGTGGAGTTCTCCAACTGGTTGTCATGCATATGGTCCTGATGGTAAAACACGACTCACACAAGTGCGACAAGAAAGCTCCGTTACGAAGGTGATACAGGAAATGACACTTCGGCCCGAGCCAGCATACTCTTCATGCTGCATTTTCATCCTTAGAGATTATGCGGCATGTCTGTTCTTTTTCTTGAGAACAGAAGCAAACTATTCCTAAAAATCAGGAACGCCTACTTTATGTTCTTCTCCACCCACCTTCCTCCTTTGGCAGAACGTCTCCGATATTTTGTAATGTCTGTGTTGAAAAACCTTTAAAACATAGCCTTGGGGCTTTTGAGAAAATCAAGACAATCAAACCATTTAGGACCTGCTTCTGCTCCTATAGAAGGCACTGTCCTATTGACTTCCATGGGAAGACAGACCCCCAGTTCAGCAAATCAATGGGACTGCTCATGTGCTTAAAATGAGGCACAAGCATATGTACACTGCTGAATCTGGATTTTAATATGGAATAATATGGTTAACTTGGTGATTTTTCTTTTACAGAAGACACAAAACTAATGGGTTGAAGGGATTAAAGATGTTAAGGCTGTAAATACCTAACAAAGGGCAATATCCTTCTATTCACAGATCCTAATGGAGAGCTACCACATCCAGAAGAAACTGGCCAGGGAGCAGAACAGGGGAAGCAGTAGCTCTGTGAATGCCACCTCATTCAGCAGAACCTTTTCTGCTGCCACTCCAGAGGACATGGGGTAAAGATTTGTGCAACAAGGGGTACGGTGGAGATGGCTGTTCTCTACCTCAGTATCCACCTGCAGGGACTTCTTCCTGAGAGGTAATGCTGACCCATTCGCCCATATGTTCTGTGGAGTCCCCCTGCGCCCTGAGAAAACTCCACTCCCCCAGAATGGTTTCTGGGCAGATGCCAGCAGGGAGACAGTATGGTGCCAAGTGGCTAGGGGAGAAATATAGAAGTCCCGTGTAAATGCACCTGTCCTCCCTGGGTATCTTGAGAGAAGTACCATTCCCTCTGGGGTGTAGGAGCATCCTCACGTTTGACAGGTCACACTGCCTTCCTCCTCCACAGAGTGGAATGGCACCTGCCTCTAAAAGGGCAATAAGGCAGAAGTTCTGCAAACTGACACTCATGGAGTCTCTTGTCCCGGACATGGATCTCTCTGGGCAGGAGACTGATTTTGCCCCAAGGCTTTACGTGAGTTGCGGACAGTAGCATGATGGAGATTATACAGTTATGAAGTGAACAATCAAGCTGGGAAATACATAATCATGTTCTAGGTCCCAATCCTGAAATGCAGTTTATTAGCACAGACCTGCTGCTACCTCCACTGAAGTCAATGGGACTGTATATGGGTCTGTGTGAATAGATTGTGTTGGAGGATCAGGGCCTTTATAGTCACAACAGCTGTAAACAAACCCAAATGTGACTTTTATTAGCGGATATAAATTAATTAATTTAGGTATGGCACTTAAGGTATGATGGAGTAGATTAAAAATTAACTAGCAAAAGTTCAGGTATGAACTTCACTTGTAGCTAAATGGTGAGTCTTCTTTAGTAACATTTAAGTAGAGGGTCTTGTGAGCAAAAGTATGTTTTAGGCTATGCTCTGGAATACTGCCCCAACCTATTCACAATAAAGATTCTAATGACTGCAGGGTGAACTGCGTTATCCTTTTGCCCATGCTTAATATACTGTAAAAAAAAAATTACAAAAGCAAAAAAAAAAATCTATTAATAAATTATTGGGCCAGATTCTCAGCCGGGGTAAACTGATCTCACTCTGTTAAGTTCCAAGGAGCATTTATGTGCAGGAGTACATAAAAGAATCCTGAGCATTGATTGTTTGCATGGATAGCATGAGTAAGGAAGAGGATAAGGATGCTATTTGATGTGTGTGTGACGTTTAAACACCGGTGAGCCGGAGTTTGAGATCTGTATAAATAGCCGTTTTCTCTTCCACACTCTCCCTTCAAAGAAAGATGCTCTCGGGGAGTCCAGTTTCCAACTGATGCAGTGAACATTTACACATGCAAGTCCTCTTTGCGCTAATGGGAATTACCTTCACAAATCCCCAGACATCAATGAACAGGTAACCATCCCTAGTGGGGATAGCCAGGGACCTGCACCATGCTGAAGTTGTAACTGCGGGTTGGCCTGTCTTGTGAGTCACGGCAGATTGACCATTTCTGATAAGTGCAAAAATACTGAAAGCCTCTAGTAATTTTATCTAAGTCTTTATTGCACCTTCCATTGCTTTGTAGAGCATAAATGCAAGTTATAATCCATATCAACAGATCAGGTATGTTATCGTGGGCACAACATTTTTTCATTTGTAGTTGTACTTTAAAAGAATATCCTTTTTTCCCCAATGCCCACAGGTAGAGTACATCTCAATGAGCAGTCAAAAATGATTGTGTGCTGGTTTAAATGTTGTTCTCATAAAAATGTAGGATCAACTGGAATATCCAAGTTGTTTCCTAAAGCTGTTCTAAATACAAATATGGCATAACACTACAGTACATGATCTTTACAGTATCCATGCATTTATGTCCTCTAAAAACTTGACTATTGTATGACATTATACTTACGACTGAAAATGTTGTCCCTGAAAAGACCTCAGTTAGTTCAGAAAGTAGCAAGCTAACTATTCTGCTCTATCTACCGAGTTTAATGGGCTTTGGATCTAGCCCTGGGAGTATGTCACCCAACTCCTCCCCTCACTACAATGGCTCTCCACTGAATTTGAACTCAAATCCAAGGATTGGTCCCAGTGTTCAAACCCCTCAGTGGGAGCTTCCACGACAGCTACTTTCCTGAGGAACAATGAAACTGTCAATCACAAGGATGATACTAATGATTGCTGTTGACAGAAATCTCTTGGCAGCTGGTTTGTGACTGTGGAACTCACTTCCACATGAGATTAGAAAGGCCACAGAAACTCACTGGTTTCAAACCAAAACCACTAAACACTTTTCTTCCTCCTAGCTTTCTCACAATAAAAATCTACTTGGGGGTTAAAGGAAGGAGAACAACAGAGATCCTTATCAATATAAATGTTAGAACGTGCCCAGGTACCACAGGAGTGGATGTGGCTTAAAAGCCTAGACAGACACGATAACTTAGTAGGTCTTTTCTTGGCTCTAGAGTCTAGGATTGTTAAAATGTCAAGGTTATTATTCTAATCTATCTTTGCAATATGCATACAAAGTTTATTCTGCTATTATTTATATATTAGAGTTTTCCACTGCATTGATGTATGTATTTTGATTTAGTGCTCAAATAGGATTTTTACAATTTTTTAAATATTTTGTTTGCTGGTATCAGGTTGCACTTTACTCATCAATCCAAAACCGCAACTGTCATTGGTAAAGCTTCACATTTAGGGTTCTTCTGTAGAAATCAGCTGTATGGCTGTTGCCCAGGTGAAGTAACATAAGAACGGCCATACTGGGTTAGACCAAAGGTCCATCCAGCCCAGCATCCTGTCATCTGACAGTGACCAATGCCAAGTGTCCCAGAGGGAGTGAACCGAACAGGTAATGATCAAGTGATCTCTCTCCTGCCATCCATCTTCACCCTCTGACAAACAGAGGCTAGGGACACCATTCCTTACCCATCCTGGCTAATAGCCATTAATGGACTTAACCTCCATGAATTTATCTAGTTCTCTTTAAACACTGTTATAGTCCTAGCCTTCACAACCTCCTTAGGCAAGGAGCTCCACATGTTGACTGTGCGCTGTGTGAAGAACAACTTCCTTTTATTTGTTTTAAACCTGCTGCCCATTAATTTCATTTGGTGGCCCCTAGTTCTTATATTATGAGAACAAGTAAATAACTTTTCCTTATTCACTTACTCCACACCACTCATGATTTTATATACCTCTATCATATCCCCCCGTAGTCTCCTCTTTTCCAAGCTGAAAAGTCTTAGCCTCTTTAATCTCTCCGCACATGGGACCCGTTCCAAACCCCTAATTATTTTAGTTGCCCTTCTCTGAACCTTTTCTAATGCCAGTATATCTTTTTTGAGATGAGGAGACCACATCTGTACGCAGTATTCAAGAATTGGGCGTACCATGGATTTCTATAAGGGCAATAAGATATTCTCCGTCTTATTCTCTATCCCTTTTTTAATGATTCCTAACATCCTGTTTGCTTTCATGACTGCCGGTGCAGTCAATGTAAAACACAAAAGGAACTATAGTCAGCCACTGACATCCACACAAAATTTAACAAAATGACATTAATAAGAGCAGGGCAATTATATTTCATTGGAAAATTCCCATGGCATTCTCTCTCTACATCTGAAGGTAGCACACAAGCTGATTTTCAGTGGCACTCTCACTGCCTGGGTCCTGGCCACCGATCTGGAGGGCTCTGCATTTTAATTTAATTTTAAATGAAGCTTCTTAAACATTTTAAAACCCTTATTTACTTTACATACAACACTAGTTTAGGTATATATTATAGACTTATAGAAAGAGACCTTCTAAAAACGTTAAAATGTATGACTGGCACGTGAAACCTTAAATTAGAGTGAATAAATGAAGACTCGGCACACCACTTCTGAAAGGTTGTCGACCCCTGGTCTACATGCTGCTGCTGTTTGTTCTCAGCAATCCAGTTCCACTATTAGGCCCTAATCCTGCAAACACTTACGTGTGTAGTCTCATTCAACTCAATGGGGCTACATATGTGCCTAAAGTTACGCACTGTGTAAGTGTTTGCAGGATGAGGGATTTAGAGAGGAGATTTCAGGGAGAGAAATAAGACATCTGTTCATCTCCCGTCTGGAAAAGTCTTGTAGAATTTAATAGAGATGAAACCAATAGAGCTTTACAGACTTTACTCTAAAATCCTATGGAATTTAATAGAGAATGGTATTCTTTCTACAGAGTTTTTAAACCAATCTATAAAATTGTAGTACAGGGATATAATTCTCCAGTATGTTCTATGTGTTGTTTTAAAACTGTTACAGAAAGGCAATTATTCTCTACTGAATTCTATAGAACTTTTCCATAATCCTCAAACCCCTTCACCCCATCTTCCTTCCCTTCCCCACCAAAAAAACTGCCGAGTCACAGCTCAGGATTCATCAATAGAGGATTTCAAGTAAATTGTTGTGCGTCTCCAGCTGTCTTTTGAAAACATGAAAGCTGCTTGCTGAGAATAAAGCATAGGATTAGCCCAGCCAGACTTTTTCCAATATCACACTGACATTTTATAAAGATGTACTTTTCTATCTGACAAATGGCATGCTTTCGCTGGTTGTCTCAGTAAAAAGCAAATGGAAAAAGACAAAATTAAATCAGATCCTCTGACTTTTAAAACAAAAAAAAAACAAAAAAAACAAATGCCTTTGCAATGCTGACTATGTTCTGTGCACACAAGCACTGGAAAATGCCATCGTTCATTCAAATCTACAATACTAAAAAGGCAATAAATGCTAAATGCCCCTCAGCCACCTGACATGCATTTTTCTTTGAATTTCTATATAGTCAACAGCCATGAAGTAACTGTTACTGAATTGTCACCCAGTTTCTTTGATTGACCAGTTTCTGGTAATGCCTGATCCTGCTTTCATTGAAGAAAACAGCAAAATCTCTCGTTAGCTTCAACATGGAACATGACTGGGCTGAGGACTTATCGACAATTTTCCAAAAATTCCCCAGGCCAAAAAAATTGTCATTAAATTACAGTTATGGTTGTTCATAGATGTCAGTTAAATTAAAGATTATAATTATAAACAATTGTTAACATCTCTGAAAGCCTGAAAATTCAAAGAGACAAGGTAGATGAGGTAATATTGATTGGACCAACTTCTGTGGGTGAAAGAAACAAGCTTTTGAGCTCCACAGAATGTGTTTCTTTCACCCACAAAGTTGATCCAATCAATGATATTACTTCACCCACCTTGTCTCTCTCATATCCTGGGACCAATATGGTTACAACAACTCCGGAAATTCAAAGTCATGCTAAAGTTTAAACTCTGGCTATTTTCAGTTAAGGCTCCAAGGCTCCAATATTTACCTTAACACGGATGTCATCTCAGTGTCCACCTCAATAATGAGGTGCAAGATACTACCAAACATCTTTACCTTTGGAGGCCATCTATATCGCCCTTTAAACAGTCAGGGAACCATGGTGGAGATTGATCTATGTGTGGATCCAGGTAAACTGGTTTCTAACACACTAGGCCAGACAACTTGGAGGAGACTAAATAAACATAGTTTTTAAATGTGGTTCTAACACTGTTTGTCTCAGTCTGACCTAGCCAGCCAAACCAAGTTAGATACCACTTTAGCTAGAACCATGTCTAAACCTATTCTTAAAACTGTTCTGTAACTCAGATCAAAAGCCAGATTAAAACAGATTTTTTTTTTCTATTTGGCAAAACAAGAGGCTGGTGTTAGCAGGAGCAGTTAGACTAAAAATCTCACCTTACTTCAAAATCTGTTTACGTCACCAATGTCTGCATCAGCCCTAGCAGAGTAGGGCCCAACCCGGATTGTTGCACCCAGAGGATGCAGCAATACAAATAATAATCATCAATAAAAATTAGTGGAAATAAATTGGCTGGATATTTTCACTTTCCATACCAGAACCACCATGTAATTTGACACAAGCATGCCTCTGTGAGAGAAGATCAAGAACAGAACACCAGGAAGGTTGTATATTAGGCCTGAGATGAACTGTCAGACATGCTGGAGGTGCCAAACACACACAATCCTACCCCCATTCCACAGCAATGTGACTATGCTCAGCACTGCACCCTACTCTTTCATAGTATCGGCAGGGCCAGCTCTGGCTTTTTTGCTGCCCTAGGCAAAAAAGCCACACACCGCCCCCCTCCCCCCGTCAGCACGGCAGGGGAGGGCGCCGAGCCCGGCCGCGGGCCCGCAATCCCCGACCGACCAGAGTGCCGGGAGCAGGGCGGAGAGCCCGGCTGGGGCTCTCCGCTCTCCCCGGCGGCCAGAGTGCTGGGGGGAGGGCGGTGAGCCCGCCGCGGCTCTCTGCTCTCCCCGACCGGCCGGAGCGCTGGGGGGGAGGACGACAAGCCCGGCCGGGGCCCCGCTCTCCCCGACCGGCCGGAGCACCGGGGGGAGGGCGGCGAGCCCAGTCGCAGCCCCGCTCTCAGGCCTGAGCGCCCCACCGCGCCGCCCCCCTCCAGGCGCCGCCCCAAGCACATGCTTGGTGGGCTGGTGCCTGGAGCCGGCCCTGAGTATCGGTACAGTTGGTGCTGCCCAGTTAGTGGGGAATTCCTAACAAAACTGGCACATTTCCCCTCTCTTCTTTTTCTCTCAGCAAATGTCTATCTTCACTAAGGGCATAAAGTCAATTGAAAGACTCCCAGTGATGTCAGCAGGCTTTGGATCAGGCCTCATGGCCCTGAGTCAGCAAGGAACTTAAGCATGTGAGCAGCTTCAATGAAGCCCTTACTGAATCAGGATATCAGCAGCAGCCCTCCATTTTCATTTGCAAAGCCATAGGCAATTACAACACAATTCATCCCATCCCAACATCTTCTGCTCACTTTAAGCTGATGCGTTACTGAGGCAGTAAATCAGAAGCACAAGTCATCAGCAGCTTTTGATTTAGTAGCGGCAGAACTGGTAGGGAGAAAAAAAGACAATATCAGTGTAGTGTTCTCTCCTTGTCACAATTTCCCCAGGCACTCTTTCTGCATGCACCTGCGCTTCTATTCCTCCCCACCCTGGTTCATCATTCAACTATTCCTGGACTGATAAAAACATACCCCTCCCCCAAAGCAAAGCTGCCTGCACTAGACACCATCTGAAAGGAAATGCCCTAATTATTCCTTTTATGGCAATTTAGATTTTAATTCGTTCCAAGACAGCTGGGCCCCTCTTTGAAGAACAGAAGAGTAATTTTTTGAGGCCCACTACCCATTTCTCCTCTCTGCCCCCACCCAGCCTCTCTTTCCAACACCTTACTACAGCTGTGAATTTTTGAATTGATGGAAGACACTCTCAAGGTAAAACAAAAGGAATTCTGGTTTCTCTGGGCAACAAGCTACCAATTTGAGTGTGTTTGCATTAGGTAGTAGATGATGGGAACTTGTTATTCTCCCATAAGTGAAATGAGAAACACCACATGCATTTCTAGAGTCACTGAAATTAGGAGGAGAAAAGACCTACTAGAGGGATGAAATAGATCACTTATCAAGGCAGGACTGTTCTATATTTATAGGGCTGTCCCAGGCCATGTGATATGTTACCGAACACCAAGCTGTTTTAAAAAAGCTCCGCAACATAAAGATTTTTGTTATTTACAAGTAGTTTAGCTGCAGTATTAAATCCATATGCAAAAGTTTAAAAAGACAGTGAAATTAAAAACATATGCACATTATATTTGGATCACTACACAGCATTTCCAAGACAAAGTGAAATGACCTAGACACATTTTAAGCGATGCAAACATTCTTAAATTTTAGGGGTTAAATTCTGCCCCATTCTTTAGTTTCAATAGGGCTGCGGAGGGCATAAATCAGGAGTGAATTTAGCTGTAGGTTTCCACAGCCAGCTATTCCAAAACCAAGTGTCAAAACTAATCAGGGCTCAGCATATTAAATGCTGCAATACAGGAAGGAGGGAGGTTGTTTTTAATTTGTGTTTTTTGACATTTTAGAGCAAAATATATTCAGAGTACAGAGCAAGTCCAAAAAACATACACAGCATAGGGTATTCCATAGCAGAAGCAGTTATATTCTTTTGCAGAATGGCCCCACTCTTACTCCCACGGAAGAGATTTCCCACTGACCTCAGTGGGCCTGGAATCCTGCCCTATGTACCATTTATAGGATCTAGGGCCTCTTTACCTTCACTAATAGTCAAGTATAAAGTGTAGAGTGAAAAAAGAGAAGACAAATGAGTCGTGTTATTGGTTAGGGAAGCAGAGGAAAAGTGTCCTAGTGGATATTGTCACAATTTAGACAATGGGATTCATTTCACCCATTATCAATCAGCTGTTGAAAGTAATAGAGGCCTTGACTGCTATTGCTTTAAACCTTCTGTTTAGCTAATGCACAGTATTATCTTTTGTTAACAGCGGAATAAGAGTAATGTAACGACTCCTTCAAACTTCCTCAAGCTGCTTCTCGCTGTTTGTAAAAAGGGTGATCGCTCTCAGGTACAGCCACAGGATTACCGTGGTCTATTTATTTTTTAATCCCATGAAACAGCTAAAGGCTAGTAGATTATGCCTTTTAGACACAGCCCTGGGTAGGGCTGCAATACAGAGCCACACAAAAAAAATAAACATTACCTATCTCTGAGATAGTGCTTTTCATTAGTGAATCTCAAAGTGTTTTTCAAAGGAAATCTGTATCATTACCCCCTTGCTACAGATGGGGAAACTGAGGCACAGGGAAGTGATGTTACCTAGCAGGCCAATAGCAGAGCCAGGACTAGAACCCAGATCTTCTGATTTAAAGTCCAGAACTCTATCCACAGGACTACACGGGCACCAAAAGAAACTGTTCCCAGCACACATGCTATATCATCCTTTAAGCCCGGACGCTCCTTCTCCCCACAAGGGAAGTATACTGACGGAGCAGTACCTGCACACCCCTAAATCCAGGGTTTATAGCTGTGTATGGTGTGCAAGGTGAGGGAGGCTTCCTGAATTTCTCTCCTCTGTCTCCACTCAAGGACCAGGCACAATCTAGCCCTAATAATTCTGCTGCCTAAGGGCTAGGTTATGAGTCTGTTACTGACATGGGTGAGCAGTTATTTCCCTGAGCAACCCCATCAACAAGTGACCGATCAGCAACGTAAGAGACTCATAATCTGTCCATAAGAGTCTGCACAGTCCTTTCCAGATTGCTGTTCTCCAAAGATTCTTAATAATGACATAATTTAAAAACATCCTGAGCTCGTCCTTTAGGGTCACGGGTACACTGGGAGGAAATGAATTACGGACAGAGCATTGCCACAAGAGACAGGGTTAAACATACATAAATCACAGTACAAAATAGATAGATCTACCCCAGCAATGGTCTATGTCAGAAAGTTTCTCTGCATCACAAGTAAACAGTCAGAGAAATGCGCACAATGCTGTCACCCCAGTGGGAATACTGGTTCCACATGATTGCTGTTGCTAGCAACTCTCAGTCCTTCCCAGCCCACTTGCTGCTATCCTGAGCTGCTCTGTGTATCTAACTGAAATGCATGGGCTCTCTTGTTTAGTGCATAGAAAACACTGTTCTAGCCGAGCTCAGTAATCATCTCTGAGCCATAACATTTCAAGTACCTCTAATTCGGATTCCAGCTCAGACCTATCACTCAGTCCTTTGTCCTCTAAAAATAACTTGGGTTTAATTGCAACTGGCTACGATTTTCTAATTCTTTGTGACCCCAAACCTCTAAAGCTATTATCCAGAGAAAGCCACAGTAATCCTTAATGAAGGTGTGGGTACGATTCAGCATGCTACTTGCCATCTGGTTGCCAGGTGCTTTCTGGCTTAGCTTCTGTCACTCACACACACACACACACACACCTCCTCTTCCCATAATTCCAAGGAAGGCAATTTCCACATGAGGACACTCCTGTGTTAAAGTTACAGGCCATGTCCTTTTTCAAATGTCAAGTTATCGTAGGCCAGTGCTGTGCCAAGCATTTCAAAGCTTGCAGCGCAGAGTGTCGAAGGGCAATGGCAAAGGCTGCTTGTTGTAATGCGTATCCCCCTCTGATCTCATTCCCATTATTGCACCAAAACAAGCCTTTCCATTTATTCTCCTTCATATATAGGAAGGCGGACCAGGTGTGACTATTCAATTCAGCCTTATGCCACGTTCCTCAGTCACAGCTCACAGCAAATGAGATGATGTATATATTAAGGTTGATTATTTTTTTCAATGGGCCAAATCCTTAGATGGTGTAAATCAGTAACTTCAAGGGACCTGGACTGATTTCCACCAGTTGAGGAACTGGCCCATTATTTGCTATCAAAGAATACTGTCAACTTGTTCAGGATTCCTACCATAAGGGAAGGTAAAGACCATCCCAAGAGAAGAACACAGGAATCACCAGACTGGATTGGACCTTTGGTTCATCTAGTCCAGTACCCTATCTCCGACAGCAGCACTGCTGCAGCTATGGGAAGTTAAAAGGAACCCCGCAGTAGGCAGTTATGGGATAACCTGTTTCTTCCTAATGTCCTTGATGGAACATGGTGGGGCTACTCAGTGGTGTAACTGCTTACCCATGTCAGTAATGGGCTCACCATCTAGCCCAGAGGCAGCAAAATTATTAGAGCCAAACTGTGCCTGATCCTTGAGTGCACCTGGAGGAGAAAGCAGCCTTCTGAAAAAGCAAAACTCTTGGGTACCGAGTTTTAAATCCTTACTATAACAACTCTGGATGTCCTCAGTATCCATCTGCTCTGCTATCCTTATATAATCCAACGTGCTTTTCCCCTACAAGTCCTGCTGACAATGTTAATGGGAGTTTTACAAGTACAAGGGAGAGCAGTTTACCAGAGTGGATCTCAAAGGAGCATTTTGCCACATACTGAGGTTGATGAAGAGCCAGACGATATTGGGGGCCTATTCTGCCACCCTTATGCAAGACTAGTAGGCTCAAAGGGAACAGAAACATGCTGGCTCCCCCAGAGGAGAAACTGAAGGGGCTCCTACTGGCAGACAGATTTAATTTGCATAAACATCACTCATTTCCAGTCCCCAGCAGTGTGCATGGTTGTATTATTTGTAGTTTGCATTCGGTTCTTAGGAACAGAAATTGGTTAGGTAAAAGAAAGGTGATATTAATATATATTAAAATGTAAAAGGCATACTATGGGGAAAGCTGAACACCCTAATCTAATGGCTGGTGGACTCAGACTGGATAGGGAGAAGACACCTCTTGAAGAACCAGGCAGACTCTGACCCTAAGGGCCTGCCACAAAACCCATTGGGAATCTTTCCATTGACTTCAGTGTTTTTGGATCAGGACCTAAGTGGCTTAGTCAAACTACAGAAGGGGTCAATATCAGATGGGAATTCCTTGCTGCCAAACCTGTGCTTAGCCTACTAGACCATGCTGCCTATTATGCAGACTTACCTGTGGCCAAAGAGCACAGGGAGTCCTCAGCAAGGGAGCATCTCAGAATTCCGAAGACAGCTACGATGGGAGAATATCATAGTTATTATTCTGTGGTTTCTTTTAATTATTTGGAACAAGCATGTGATTTCATGATGGGCTTCTTATTTATGTTGAATTTTGGGTCCACATGGAGCAACTGGTGCACAGCACGTCAACGTGCTTTAGAAATCAAATGCCCGTAGTGCGCATTGCTGCATTGTGAAGACATGCCTGAGTGACTGTAACCTGGAAAGCATTGGGGAAACATGATGGAGGCTTGAATGTAACAAGACTTAAATTAGCCTCAACCTATACTATAATCAAACAATCTCTTTGGAGAGGTTTTGAAGTTCAAACAACGTGAATCCAAGTTGGATCTAGGCCAAATACCACTGAGTAACATTAAGTAGTGACCTAAAGCTTGGGACCTTTATGTTTGTGGCTCTACTTGCTTGATTATATGCACATGCTGAAACTTCTTTGAAATAAATAAAATTTCTGCCTAAGATTACTTCTTTTGCAGTCCATGAACATTCTTCAAAGAGTCATTCATCTGTTTAGTAAACATGCCCTGCCATGTGTAGGTTGTCACTAATGAAAAGTTTGGTTCAGTGCATGTCATGCCCTGCCCTCAATTAAGTGTGCTATAGAGAAAATATATTATACACACATGCACACACACATTTACAAAGGCAAACTTAAGGGGTAGATTAATTCCAAAAGGAGCTGAAGTTTTCTACTGGGATCAGTTTAATGGGGGAAAAAAACAGACAGCTGCTCCTTTATCTCAAGTGTACAGCAGTCCCTGGGAATTCTGGAGATGTAAATTCTACTCCCACTGTTGAGTCAACTCTGAAAATAAACATATCAATTGATGATCAAACATCCATGCCCAGAGCCAGCCAGTTTTTCAGCTGAAAAGATAATCTGTGCATAAGACCTCTTCCATTGCCTTAGAGATGTATTCAGAGTTCACCTGCCCTCTGGAGGAAACCTGACTCTCCCCTAGAGCCAGACGATGGAAAAAGCCACTGAGAATTTGCTGGAATAGACACAAGAATGGACTATTTTAAAATAAATCTCAAAAGAAAAGGTAGATAACTCAATATATCCCATCATACAGTGCAGAATATCTGTTGAAATCTCGGGAGGGTTAGAAGGACAACTATGACAGAAAACCCTCTTGCTTCTGCCAGGATTTTGACAGATCATTTATCCCATCGTACACTGGAATAGGCAATGTTTCTCTGGCTGATTTGCAAATAACCCATAACGTAGAAGAAATTTTGCCCTCCCTTCAAAGGCAGACATATAGATGTGCTAGAGGAAGCTCTATCTTAACTCCTATTATAGAGTACACTGAAAGAATTAGAAACAACATTATGCAACCTTGAATAAGTCTATTATGCAAACCTAACTATAGAAACCTCAGAACTTCTGAAACTCATCAGAGAATTGTAATAAACGCTTTAGTATTCAAGGTGGTTCACTACAATTGTACTTTTGTAAAACATCTGAGGGTTGTAATAACTTTTGGAGGTCACTGCCAAACCTTGCCAGCAACAAATTTTTAGATTAATTCAAAATATCAAGACACATGTACTGCAAGATCCTAACTAAATCAAAAGATGAGGGATTCCACTCCTTCCATCAGGAATGATATAGATTTTGTGCTGAATCTCCACTTTACATGCAACAAAAATGCATAAACGGGACAACTCTCCACCAAGTTTCAGGCAGAAGGTTGTTCCTGAAGTCTGGTCTGCTGTTGTCGAAGTGGGGATGAGCAAACCCCAGTGGAGATGAAGCAGAGACACAAGCTTGTCAATCCCCAGCCATCACAATTCATGGGACCTTCCCAACAGGTATCTTCTAGCACTGGTCTGGTTTTCCCAGAGCATGGCTCCACACTAGTGCCAAGGTCCCCGTCATTGTTAGTCCCTGCTTAATCTTAGCACTCAAGTCTCCCACTTCTCTTTCCAGACAACTTATTTCAGCTCAGAGTCCTGTCCTCTGTTATTCATGACTGATGTTGTTGACTAGCTCAAGATGATAAAGTACTAGTGAATACCAGTGGATGTCCTATCCAAAACAGTTAACATAGGCCAGATCACAGAACAGCTATGAACTTAAACACCAGTCAGCTAACATCACCATACTCAACCCCTTTAAAAATGAATCACTGATAATCAGAAGCCACTGATTTCATACACGGATATTTATGTACAAGAGAGTCCCACAGCAGGCCAGTTGATGAAATCACACACAGACAGAAAGGAATTTAAGTTACCATTGTAGAACTCATCCCAATACCTCTCAAACCAATCCATACAGAAACCCGGTGGGACAAGATTTTGATGATTACCTAGCAAGTAGGGAATAGGGATTAGCCCTAAGAAATACAAACCAGAAAAGCAAAACAAACCTCAATAGCACAACACAGACACTATTCTCAGTAACAAAAGTTGTATTTCTACTCCCAAAATATTCTGCCTTTATAATAAAAATCCAGTGAGCGTACCAAATACATGGAAGGAAAGCAACTTTTTTTAAAAGCCCTTTAAAGCTCTACAATGAAATTATCCTTAGCAATAAACACATCCATCTGGAGCAAGGAGTGGAAAGCACCACCATTACCATTGCCTGCTACCTAAGGATCAGCATTAGTGTTATACGTATACACATGTAACCACTCACCTGAAAGACAATCAGTTTTCCATGGGTGTGGAAGATGTAAGATGGGTTATGTAAAAGGTTTAGCAAATTGCCAACCCATTCTCATAATGAGATACACATCAGAGGCTAGATCCTCAGCTGATGTAAAACGGTGTTAGCTCCACTGAAGTCAACTTAAACCAGCTGAGAATCTGGCTCAAAATTCCAAACAAGAGCACAAGATCATCTGAGCAAATGGTGAATCAATACAGTGGCCTTTATGATATAGATACAGACAGACAGATATATTAGTGTGTCTATCTATGTGACATACAAATACCGACTAATTAATTAAACCTCAAAAAGTATTATTAGCCCCACTTTTTAAATGGAAAGTGTGGGGAGGGAATGTTGGGGCAGAGAGATTCAATGACTTGTCCAAATACAAACAAGGAATCAATGCCCAAAACTGGGACTAGAATTCAGGAGATTCTGGGTTCCAGCTCTATGCTCAGGCCACTAGCCTTCAAAATCTGGTTCATACTACAGATGATTTCTGGATGGATACATTTTTATTATACACAAATATTTCTAAATCTATTTAATGAATATGTTTCTAAATTATTCATTTAGCAAGAGGAACATTTTAATAAAATATTCCTAAATCATGTGTTCCAATCATCATCTAGTCCAATTTTGGGGTTGGACTAGATGACCTCCTGAGGTCCCTTCCAACCCTGGTATTCTATTCATCTATTCTATGATTCTACTGCCAGTATTCCAAATAGCATTCAATCCCATGCCATTTTAATCATTTATCTAAATGAATGTTATAAATACTATATATAAATCAGTGTTCCTAATTTTGGCAAACTATGCAGAACTTAAAATTACAGATATTAAATTTGTCATGTTACCCAAAACATCTTTTATTCAAACTCACAGCCAGAATTTTATTACATCACTTTAACAGGTAGCACTACATATTCAGAAAAGTATACATTCAAGATTTTGCTAAGCCTTATGCAGAAAACAACAACAGCCTCTTCTATTGCCCAGAAAGCTTAAGTCTACAGAACACCATGCAACGAAAGCTCCTTATTTACGCCAATATCCTTTGCTCTTCAGCATGAATAATATTCATTTCTTTTAAACTCAGATTTTTTTTGAACTACTCTCTTAGGGATTTCAGCCAAATTTGCCTTTGCTCTTCTACAAAGTATGTATTTTTTGATCTTCCTAAAATATCAGAAATAAGTTTTTATATGCATAATTTTCCTCTTGGCTGGTGGATTTCTACATCTTTACCCTCAGGGCAATTTTCTTTAGGCGACATCTAATCCAGAAATTCTCAGCCTGGGGGCAAAGAATGTATTCTTGGGTGGGGGGCTGGGAGAAGGGGAAAAAAACACTTACTGCACACATTCAGAGCTGGACAGCCGGACAGCAGCGGCTGCTGGCCAGGCTCCTGGCTCCGAAGGCAGTGCCGCTGCCAGCAGCAGCGCAGAGCTAAGGGTGGAAATACCATACCATGCCACCCTTACTTCTGCACTGCCTGCACTGCTGCTGGTGGCAGCGCTGCCTTCGGAGCAGGGTGCCCAGCCAGCAGCCACCGCTCTCCGCTCTGCCTTCAGAGCTGGGCAGCCAAAGAGCGGTGGCTGCTGATAAGGTGCCCAGGGAGGGGGGGGAGAAGGAAGGTGGGAGGGTATAAACTACTTCAGACACAAAGAAGGGGGCATGAGCAAATAAGTTTTAGAATGACTGATCTAATCAATCCTTCCAGAGAAAAGCAGAGACTATCATAAATAAACAAAACCCCCAGATACAGATTTTGGGCTCAGGTCTCTACTTTTGCTTGTAAAGGGAGTAACTCCCTGGTGCACCCATCACTGGGCCAGGCCATCCCATATGCACATGGAGGGGATTCGCCTCTCACACACACCAGTGTAAATCAGGAGTAACTCTGGTGTAAATGAGAGGGGAATCAGATCCTCCATGCAGAGATCTCCCTTTGCCTATGCAGAACCCTATGACTATGGGCAACCCCGGGGAGGGAATGGGAGAATGCTGTAGAGAGTCAGGTGGCAACTTCCACATAATGGCTCTGGCCTCTGCTGAGTCCCCTACAGTTTGAGGCTCCAACCTGCAGACCCAGATCTGAAATTCACCCAAGACCAGGGGAGAGACAAGGTCAGCCTTGACATTCAGATCCAACTGCACTTCCCGAAAGTTCGAGGGGCTTTAGATCCAGGGTTTTGGTTTGGCACCATCTCTACCCAGACCCAGTCTTCAAACTCCATGCTGCAGCGTCACGTTAACCAGAGCAGTGCCTGTTACTTCCAGTCAGAGTCTGGAGTAACCTGTGTGGCATACAATACACATTACATACACCTACTACTGTAGAGAAGGAGGAGTTGAAGGAGCAGAACCAGGCCCATCTCCTCCTAAGGCCCAGCTCTGTTTCTCTCCTGCTCAGCCAGGACAACTCACTCGGTGACTGATTTGTGTTGGGGGACAATTAGCTTGTGAATAGAGACTTACATTTCCTCCAAGCAAGACTGCCTTTCAGACTCAGAAGTAACACACAGAGGACCATTGCTGTTAATCTCGGTAGCAAGCTGGGCCCTGAGGCTGGAATTTTCAAAAGCATTCAGCAACGGCCTAACTCTGCTCCCATTGACGTCAGTGGGAGCAGAGTTAGGTCAACCATAAGCCTTTGTGAAATTCCCAGCCTAAGTTTCTATTTTTCCCACATATTTTCTGCATCCCTTTAGTCAGAAATATTCAGAAGTTTGCGATGTAATGGTGCAGCTCCCCATCACAGAGACAACTGTTTTCATGAATAAGGTACATTTCTCTCCAAAATAAAACTTCTGACTGAGTTCTGAACCACGAAACCAGCTGCTATCATTCTCTAGAGAAAATGAAGTGCAATGGCAAGGTTCATTTAATCAATCATTATAATTAAATGCAACCAAGTTAATTGATGTGACTGGACTACTGAAAGGTGGTGGTGGTGGTGGTTGTTTTTTCAATTGCTATTTATTGAGCTGTAACATTCTGATGAACAAAATAGCTTCCAATATCTCAAACTGATACTGGAAACTTTAAAAATATACAGATTGTCCACATGAATATTGAACTTAAAGGGGTGGAATATTAAAGACATTTATCATCTTTACATAGCCAGGTGGGCTCCCTTTTGTCTGGAGAACAACGGATCTCCCGAACAGAAGAGGATGTTTCCATAGACTTACCTCGCTGAAAGCTATTAGGATCTAATTGCATTACTGCCACTGGTGCTGATCCTATGAGATTCTCCCTAGGCCTTCTTAGGAGCTCTCTCTGGCAAGAGGCTGGACACTCCCCTAGATACTGAGCACCCTCAACTCCCACTGGCTTCAATGCACAACTCAGGAGTGCTTAGCACTTGGCAGGATGGAGTCCTAAGTACAGAGCCTAAAGCCAAATCTGCTTGCTTTAGAAGTATGAGGAGCCACACTGACCACTGGGAATACGTCTGCCTGAATAAGGGGGATGGGATTTAGCTCAAGTGCTGAGCTCGACCCACAAGTTCATCACATATAAACTGATCATATCAGTGAAGTGGAAAGCATGCCATATTTTAAAGAAATTTGAAAAGAGTATTGGCTAGCTTCCCAGCTGGTATAAATCCATGCAGCTCCACTGAAGTCAATGTGGCCACAGTGATTTATGCCAGTGAAGGATCTGGCCTTTAATACACTTATTTTCTATACCTATTTTTGGAAATTTGAAAGCATTTGCTTAAAAAACTGCCCAGGCACATTACAGCTACGATCAAAAACATAATTAACAAGAAAAGAAAGGCTACATTTCGTAACTAGCACTAGCGCAGCTGTAACAGCACCAATCTGTCTCAGAGAGACACTAAATGGAAACAAAGACCTCTGATAAATCTTACAATTATTCATGCTTAACTGAGGTCACCCGAACCTCACCTTTTTGCAGTATTTTCTTGCAACTAAGCATGTGAACAAGCAGAGGAATATATTCAATGCAAACACTGGCCCGTTATCATTTGGAAGGAGGGGTTACTCCCTGATCAAACAAAGGAAGAGGGATTGGTTTCGTTTGTGGGATCTCTCCAGGAAAATATTAAACGAGTGTAAAAACTGTAAGGAACAACAGCATTAACTCGTCTGTTCTTAACAAAGCAGCAAACAATTAGCATTTAGGAAAAATGGGTCAATAAAGACCTCAAATCTTCTTAACAGCTAGCACAATCAACCCATGTGGCAACAGCAATCTAAATTAACACCGTGGAGATGTTAGTTCTTTCTTCACATATCTAAAAAGCAATTACAAATGTCACATCGAATCTCATTTTAAAGACACTGTCCCATAGTTTAGCACTGTAGCCTGTGATTAAGTCTACCCTCCCTCCCAAAGAAGCTTTTTACTCTGCTGAGGCAGATGGCTTTGGAAACCGCCCCTTATTCACATCACAGCCATTCTAAATCTGCTCCACCCTATGGAAATCAGACCCATGCTGTTTTCCTTCGCATCTGTGTGCACTACAGATCTTATAAGCATCCCCGTATCCTCTGCATAAGGCGAAGAATTAAGGAAAAACAGCTGATCCCAACCAGCCCAGAGCCCCTAGCTTATAGGGTTCACTCCTGCAAGGCAATGAATGTCCTCAGCTCCCGCTGACATCAATGGGAGTTGAGAGTGCTCAGGGCCTCACAACAATACCTAGTCCCTCAGAAGCGTGTCTAGCATCTTCCAGGAATAAGCCCATAGCAAGCTACACCTTGATTTAGCAACCCATCCCTATTCATCAAAGCACTAAAGGACATGCTTAATTTTAAGCATCTGCTTAAGTCCTACTGGTTTTAATGGGACTTAAGCAGGTGTTAAGCAACTAAGTGCCTGGCTGAACTGGGATGGACTATACACACACACACTTAATGGCTTGGCTGAATTGTGGCCCTGATGACCATAAACCCAGTCCTGTACACAAATAAACAATGTATGACTTTACTCTGGTGAATTACAGCATTGACTTTAAAGCGACATAAAGTAAAGTTACTCACGTGCTTACGTGTTTGCAGGATCTGGCCCCAAGGATTAATTTTTAATTTCTCAGACTTCTGTTTCTCCTTCACTTGCATTTCAATACAATGTTCCCTGACCGCTTCCTAACTATGACCCTGATCCTGCAATGAGCTCCCTGTGGGCAGGAGCCAGGAACTAATGCGATCCTGGGGTACATACACAGGGGAATCTTGAGTAGGAGTAGAGTGGTTATTTTACCTCTGAATTTGGCATGGATATGACCACTGCTGGAATAATGTGTCCAGTTCTGGCGCCCACAATTCAAGAAAGATGTTGATAAATTGGAGAGGGTTCAATGAAGAGCCATGAGAATGATTAAAGGATTAGAAAACTTGCTTTGTACCACACGCTTAAAGAGCTCAAGCTATGTATCTTAATAAAAAGAAGGTTAAGTGATGACTTGATTACAGTCTACAGCTACACAGGGAACAAATATTCAACTATGAGCTCTTCAGTCTAGCAGAGAAAGGTATAACGCAATCCAATTGCTAAACGTTGACGCTAGACAAATTCAGACTACAAATAAACCATACATTTTTGACATTGAGGGTAATTAACCACTGAAACAATTTACCAAGGATCATAGAGGACTCTCCATCACTGACAATTTTTAAATCAAGACTGGAAGTTTTTCTAAAAGACCTGCTCTGAGAACTATTTTGGGGAAGTTCAATGGCCTGTGTTATGCAAGAGATCAGACTAGATGATGACTTGGCCTTGGAATCTATGGTTCTGTTATCCTAGGTGAAGCCCAAATGAAGCCAATAGGGCTCCGTGAGGGTTCAGGCATCCATCCAATTGCAGCTCACTGCAGAGTCAGGGCTTGCCTGATTAAGAGGAATGGAGAGGAATGACTTCCCAATGGAATTTTAAAGGCTCTTTATCCCACGTGAATTCTTTTTGAGCCTGATCAAAGCCTACTGAAGTCAATGGAAAGGCTGCCATGGACTTCAAAGGCCTTTGCATCAGGCCCAAAATATATAAATACCATGTATCAATGTCCGGGCTTTTTTCCCCTTTCTTTATCTAATTTGTTCCTATTAATCTCTTCATACGTATATGGTAGATCAGATTCCAGACTACACAGATATTGCATTTGTGCACATAATTTTGTCAGTAGCTTTTAACAGTTATGAAAGTCAATGCAGATCACATCCTTGTGTGCTGTATTCCTGTTTTTCTTAAAGAAAAGAAAAACCTCTCCCTGCCACTGTACTTGAAATACTGCCAGTGAAACTGAACGGAATACACATCACAACCGCACCCAGGCAGTTTCAATATCATCAGTTTGATTCTGCCATTGGAGTTACAATGGCCTGATTCTTGACTCACCCACACTAGTTTTTATGCCAGTGTAACTCCATTTACTTCCATGGAGTTACTTCAGATTTTACAGCACTGTGAGTGGGAAATTAGGCCCAATGGCTTCAGTTTAATTGTGCCTGGTGGATTTCTTTTTTTTTTTTTTATAGTAAATCCACGTGCAATGAGTTTTGGGGACATTAACGCAATGTGACACCAACTGAACAGAAAAGCATGGATCTGAAAACTTCTTGGGGATAAGAGAATTCTTATTTCACAAACTGTAGCAGCTTATTTGGGAGCCATTATAATCATTCATGTCCATGCACTAGTATTCTTTTTGGAAAAGCAATTACTTTATACCTGCACTAACTGTATTTTAAGTCTCATTATCACAGGTATTTTGGTTTGGTCTGATACACACAGAGGCAGTAATCCATAACATGGACTCAATGGCTTGCAGAATTTCATCCGCCAAATCCTGCTTATCTGATTCCCGTGAGTAAAAAAAAAAAAGGATGATGAATCTGGACCCAGTTCTTAAGCTAACACCATCCCACTCCTCGCACCAGGAACCTTTCTAGGGCCCACTCACGCAAAGACTTAGGGTACTGCAAAATTATGTTGACCTAAGTTACATTAATGTACAGCCAGCACAGTAATAAAATCACTTTTGCATGTCCACACTATGCTCCTTGTGTTGGCGGTGCAAATCCTCACCAGGAGCGCTTGCACCGATTGAACTGTCAGCGTGGGGCATTGTGGGACAGCTTCTGAAAGCCAGCAACAGTCGATGTAAGCAATGTGGTGTCTACACTGACACTGCGTCAGCCTAACTACGTCAACCTAAGCGCTATGCCTCTCGTGGAGGTGGAGTTATTAAGTTGGCATAGCCAGGGGCGGCTCCAGGCACCAGCTCACCAAGCGCGTGCCCTGGGCGGCAAGCCGCGGGGGGGCGGCCTGCCGGTCGCCGTGAGGGCGGCAGTCAGGCTGCCTTCGGCGGCATGCCTGCGGGAGGCCCGCCGGTCCCGCCGTTTCAGCGGCAATTCGGTGGCCGGTACGCCGAAGCCGCGGGACTGGCGGATCTCCCACAGGCATGGCGCCGAAGGCTGCCTAACTGCCGTGCTTGGGACGGCAAAATACTCAGAGCCGCCCCTGGGCATAGCAGGCGAGTTACATCGGCAGGAGCAACATTTTAGTGTAGACTCTTAAAAAGTTAGGTCAACTCTTTAAGCTGCCTAGCAGTGACCTAATTCTGTAGTGTAGACCAGGGCTTACTCTTGTGCTTACCTTTATACACTGGTTTCCATGAGAGGACTCACAATGGGACTACTTACAGCATGCAAAATTCAGCACATGTGTACTGGATTCATTTTGAGTCTTGTACAGCACTGAGCTCATTGTCAGCACTTTACAGATTAGTAAAATAAATCATAATTACAGGTGAGGAATTAAATTGCTCCTCGGACTCAATAGCTCATGCCAAGTTTTGTTTTAGTGCATTCATTTTTAATACCAAGCCCCCTGAAAATATACACTAGTGACAGAAATGCTAGTACAAGCACAAGCTCTGCTGGCTGCCTCTATAATAGCTCAAATATGCCCTGGGTGAGTGTGTTGCTACTGTTTAGGGATGATGCCCAGTCTCTTGTGATGTGTGAGGTACCTCTCATAGTGACCTATGAAGTAATGACAATGCCAGTTTCAGTAAGTAATGCTCTCTCAGCGCTTTCTATCTTCCCAGCAAGAGCTGAGACAGGGCGATCACGTCATCTGTGAGGGAGGGAACAGAGAGCGGCTTCTGAAAACAAATAAGTCCTGCAGCTGAGTCTCCTCCTAGATGCGTTGGCTCCGAGAGCTGGAGTCTAGACGTAACTACAAGTTTAAACCAGCACAGGTGCAAGGAACAGGTTCTTTCACAGGGAGTACATTCAGGGAGGGAGAGAAAGGAAAAATGGAAATGCACAAAAATCATGTGAGGAAAAATCCCTTCTGAAAACAAAAAGAGCACATCTTCTGAACTGTGAGCAGTGCAGCTTCCCCACAGATGCTAAATGACTTTTTTTTTTTCCCCAGAGAAAGGGGTAGGGGGAAACAAATCATTGACATGACCATAAAAGTATAACAAATTGTGAAACAGGATTGTGAGAGCTAAAATAAATAACCCTTATGGGAGATTGACATATAATAATTAGCCCAAACGGCATGCACACATTAACCGCCCCGGTATATAAATATCTACTACTGTACAGAAAGGAACATGATAAAATAAAAATTCACCAGCAATGCAAAGGAGATCTTTATTTGAATGAGAAATGAAAATTCCAGGGGGAAGGGCTCTTTCATCCCATACATATCCCTTTTTTCCCCAAGCCCTGTTCCATAAAGCAAGCCTCATTCAGATGGGAGGTCATCATTTGTACCAAACATATACGCAATGAATAGAGTCAAGCAGTCTTTATTTGGTAGATCACATTCAATGCAACACTGTACCTGCAGCAGCTTGGCACATTTTGCATCATTCTCTCTTACATGAAAAGTCTTTGTTCTCCACCGCCCCATTGTGGCTGCAAGCCCCCTTTTTCTGTTCGCAGTCGTTTCCTCTCCACTGCTGATCATTTCAACACAGAGATTTTTTTCCAATTAAAACCGATTGCTCCCCTTGCACCCCCACTTTGAACAATGCTCTTTGTCCACCCTTGTAGATCCTGGTAAAGGAGCTTAAGGGGGGGGGGGGAGAGGTTACATCCGTGGCACTCCAAAGATTCTCGAAATCCTAAAATGAGTTGACAAAAGTAGCCTGTTCCTATTAAGATAAATGATGGTGCTTTCGATTTTCCTGGGAGCACTGCGGTCAAATCGGTGCGCACCAGATGGTCCATGATAACCTTACGGCTGGATTTTGCTTATGACAAAGCTTATTTTCCCCTTGACCACAGGGAAGAAATACACAGCTGACTCCCTCCGTTCGCGAGTTACAGAGAGATGTATCTTAGCGCAGTTGCTCCCCTCCTTTATCCCCCGCCTCCCCACTTTCTTGAAATTTCCATCCTTAAACAAAAGAGGAAGGTGGGGTGGTGACCGAGAGACAGAGCTGCATTCAAGAAAACCCTTCCAAGGAGGCAATTTTTTTTTTTAAGGTTTTGCTTCTAGATCCACTTAAAACTCATAATAGTGGTTGAAGGGAGGGTTACTTTCTAGGTGTCCTTTTCCTTTCTTCTCTTCTGGTGCTGGAAATTCAGGGCGATTGGCTTCAAGTCGACACGAGCAACCCTTCGTATAGGTTTACATGGCTTTTTTATTAATTATTATTATTATTACTATTATTTTTTAATGCTGTCCTCGAGGGGTCCTGCGTCCACCAACCTTTATGCAGCTCGATACCCACAAATCCTAGGTCCACATCTACCGCCTGTGTAGACCTAACCACACCGCAGCTCTAGGACGATGCTGGGCCACTGATCTAGACCCCCAGCAATCGCCGGGCAGCGCGGCCAGGTACCGCCAGGCGAACCTGTGCCTAGAAATCTAGGGGCGCAGGGGCTCGCTCCCTGCCCTGGGCAGGGGGCGGCGGCAGGCAGGCGAGGCGGGGGGCAGGCCCGGAGGTGTGGGGCCGGGAGCCCGCGGGAGGGGGGGGACGCCCTTACCTGAGCGCAGATGCTGCTGCTGCTGCCGGTCTCGGGACACAGGCCGAGCGCCGGGGACAGGAGCGCGCGATGCTGCCGAGACTGCGGCGGCCGCTGCGAATGCGGGCTTGGCTCCCCCGCCGCCCGGCTGGTGCGCGGCCGGCCCCGCCCCCGGCCCCGCCCCAGCCCCAGCCCCAGCGCCCGCCCGCTTCCCGGTTCGCCAATACGGCCAATACGGCCAGCCGCGTCTGCTGCACAGCTGCTGGGGTAGCTCCTGCCCTGCCCCGCTGAGCGCCAGGGGCAGAGTGGGTGTGTATAGGGCAGAGCAGAGTGGGTGTGCAAGGGATGGGGAGCAGAGTGGGTGTGCAAGGGATGGGGGGCAGAGTGGGTGTGTATAGGGCAGAGCAGAGTGGGTGTGCAAGGGATGGGGGCAGAGTGGGCGTGTATAGGGCAGAGCAGAGTGGGTGTGCAAGGGATGGGGAGCAGAGTGGGCGTGTACAGGGCAGAGCAGAGTGGGTGTGCAAGGGATGGGGGCAGAGTGGGCGTGTATAGGGCAGAGCAGAGTGGGTGTGCAAGGGAGGGGGGGCAGAGTGGGCGTGTATAGGACAGAGCAGAGTGGGTGTGCAAGGGATGGGGAGCAGAGTGGGCGTGTACAGGGCAGAGCAGAGTGGGTGTGCAAGGGATGGGGGTAGAGTGGGCGTGTATAGGGCAGAGCAGAGTGGGTGTGCAAGGGATGGGGAGCAGAGTGGGTGTGTACAGGGCAGAGCAGAGTGGGTGTGCAAGGGATGGGGGGCAGAGTGGGCGTGTATAGGGCACAGCAGAGTGGGTGTGCAAGGGATGGGGGAGCCCAGAGTGGGTGTGCAGAGGACAGAGTAGAGTGGGAGTGCATAGGGAGGGTCCCAGAGTCTGAGCTTCAGCCTGAGCCCGAATGTCTCCATTGCAATTAAACAGCCCCTTCGCCCGAGCCCAGTGAGGCTGAGTCAATTGGCCCGGGCCAGCTGTTGGTAGTAATTACAGTGTAGAAGTAGCCTTCAACTCCATTAGGAACTGAGGGTGTTTAGCACCTTGCAGGCTGGGATGCCATTGGCCAGATTTTCGTAACAGCTCAGTACCCAGCAATCATCACTCTTCTCAGTGGGACTGGGGGAGGGAATTCTCCTTTGTTGTGGTGTAGTGAGGACTGTGTTGGAATTGCTGGCTGTCACTTTAAGATGTGTGTGTGTGGGAGGGGATGTGTGGGGGTGTTCCAGGTCCTGTTTGCAGGGTAGAGGTCTCCGTAGCAAAGTGTGTGAACAGAATCAGGGTTTGTTAGTTCACAGCAGGCTGGGGTGTCAATCTGCCTCTCACTAGCTTGCCGCACACTAACTGTCTGTGTGGACCCTGCTACACGCACTAACAATTCCGTAGTGCGCTTCGATCTACCCTGCTTTGAAACAGGAACAGAGCAACGTGCACCAGGGAACTTTCCATGTACAGCAGCAGGGTGCACCCAGCCAGTTAGGGTATGTCTACACTACGGGATTAATCCGAATTTATATAATTCGAATTTGGAAAACAGGTTGTATAAAGTCGAAATGTACGCGGCCACACTAAGCACATTAATTCGGCGGTGTGCGTCCAAGTACCGGGGCTAGCGTCGATTTCTGCAGCATTGCACTGTGGGTAGCTATCCCATAGCTATCCCATAGTTCCCGCAGTCTCCCGCGCCCATTGGAATTCTGGGTTGAGATCCCAGTGCCTGATGGGACAAAAAACATCGTCGCAGGTGGTTCTGGGTACAGCCTCACCTCCTCCCTCCCTCCCTCCCTGCATGAAAGCAACGGACGGCAGACAACCATTTCGCGCCTTTTTTCCTGGGTGGGTGAACACTGCAGACTCCATACCACGGCAAGCATGGAGCCCGCTCAGTTCAAGACAGCAGTCATGAACATTGTAAACACCTCGCGCGTTCTCGTGGAGTTTATGCTGAGCCAGGACCAGAAAAACGAGGCGAGGAGGCAGCGGCGGCGGCAGCGCAGCGACAAGCATGATGAGGACATGGACATGGACATGGACATGGACACGGATACAGAATTCTGTGAAACCATGAGCCCCGGTGCTTTGGAGATCATGTTATTAATGGGGCAGATTCTATCCATGGAACGCCGATTCTGGGCAAGGGAAACAAGCACAGACTGGTGGGACCGCATAGTGTTGCAGGTGTGGGATGATTCCCAGTGGCTGCGGAACTTTCGCATGCGTAAGGGCACTTTCATGGAACTTTGTGACTTTCTGTCCCCTGCCCTGAAACGCCAGAATACCAAGATGAGAGCAGCCCTCACAGTTGAGAAGCGCGTGGCGATAGCCCTGTGGAAGCTTGCAACACCAGACAGCTACCGGTCAGTCGGGAATCAATTTGGAGTGGGCAAATCTACTGTGGGGGCTGCTGTGATGCAAGTAGCCAAAGCAATCACTCAGGTGCTGCTACGAAAGTTAGTGACTCTGGGAAATGTGCAGGCCATAGTGGATGGTTTTGCTGCAATGGGATTCCCTAACTGTGGTGGGGTGATAGACGGAACCCATATCCCTATCTTGGCACCGGAGCACCAAGCCACCGAGTACATAAACCACAAGGGGTTTTCACTTTTCCACACTTTTCAATGGTGCTGCAAGCACTTGTGGATCACAAGGGACGTTTCACGAACATCAACGCGGGCTGGGCGGGAAGGGTTCATGACGCTCGCGTCTTCAGGAACACTACTCTGTTTAAAGGGCTGCAGCAAGGGACTTACTTTCCGGACCAGAAAATAACCGTTGGGGATGTTGAAATGCCAATAGTTATTCTTGGGGACCCAGCCTACCCCTTAGTGCCATGGCTCATGAAGCCATACACAGGCAGCCTGGACAGGAGTCAGGAGCTGTTTAACTACAGGCTAAGCAAGTGCAGAATGGTGGTAGAATGTGTATTTGGCCGTTTAAAAGGTCGCTGGCGATCATTATTGACTCGCTCTGACCTCAGCCAAAGAAATCTCCCCATTGTTATTTCTGCTTGCTGCGTGCTCCACAATCTCTGTGAAAGTAAGGGGGAGACCTTTATGGCGGGGTGGGAGGCTGAGGCAAATCGCCTGGCTGCTGATTACGCGCAGCCAGACACCAGGGCGATTAGAAGAGCACACCAGGAAGCGCTGTGCATCAGAGAAGCTTTGAAAACCAGTTTCATGACTGGCCAGGCTACAGTGTGAAATATCTGTTTGTTTCTCCTTCATGAAAACCCGCCCCCTTTATTGACTCATTTTCTGTAAGGAACCCACCCTCCCCCTTCCCCCAGCTTTCTTTCAAACCAAATAAAGTCACTATCATTTAAAAATCATTTATTCTTTATTAATAGATTAGAAAAAGAGGGAGGGAACCTGGGTGGGATTTGGGAGGAGTATCGGTGGGAAGGAAAAGGCCACTAAAAAAAGCTTAAAAAAATGACAGCCTTTTGCTTGGGCTGTCTACTGGGATGGAATGGGAAGGTGTACGGAGCCTCCCCCCCCCCCCCCGCGTTCTTACACGTCTGGGTGAGGAGGATACGGAACATGGGGAGGGGGAGGGTGGAACAGGGGCTGTAGCGGCAGTCTGTTTTCCTGCAGCCGTTCCTGAAGCTCCACCAGATGCCGGAGCATGTCTGTTTGCTCACGCAGCAGCCCCAGCGTTGCATCCTGCCTCCTCTGATCTTCCTGCCGCCACCTCTCATCTCGAGCGTCTCTCCTCTCCTCACGTTGGTCCCTCCTGTCCTCACGTTCACTGGCTTCTTTCCTATACTTTGAAACCGTTTCCTTCCACTCATTCAGATGAGCTCTGTCACTGCGGCTGGATTCCATAATTTCAGAAAACATCTCGTCTCGCGTTCTCTTCTTACGACGCCTTATCTGTGATAGCCTTCGGGATGGAGGAGGGAGGCTTGAGGAATTTGCAGCTGCTGTAGGGAGGGGAAAAAAGAGAGAATTGTTTAAAAAGATACATTTTGCAGAACAATGCTTATACTCTTTCACGGTGACCAACACTATTCACATTACATAGCACATGTGATTTCTGTGCAAGGTCGCATTTTGCCTCTTAATGCTGAGTGCCTGTGGCTTTGCTGCTAGAGATCACAGGTCTGGGCAACAGAATTCGGCTTGCATGCGGCCATGGTAAGCCATTGTCTTACAGCTTCTGCGCCCTCCTTTCCCACATACCAAGCATAGCCTGTAGAGTGCTGCGGTTTTTCTGTTAACATTCAGCAGCAGCAGAAAACAAACTAACCACCCCCCCCTCCCGCCATGAATTCTCTGGGATGATCGCTGTACCCCTCCCCCCACCGCGTGGCTGGTATCAGGGAAGATCCCTGCAGGAACCAGACTAACCACCACCACCCCCGCCGCCGCACCCCTCCCGCCATAAATTCTCTGGGATGATCACGGTACCCCTCCCCCCACCGCGTGGCTGGTAACAGGGAAGATCCCTGCTAGCCAAACGCGAAAAGCTCAGGGCCAATTTCCCATCTGTGCTTGGCTAACTGCAGGGAAGGATTTATTTTCCACCACAGGCAAACAGCCCAGTAGGAACGGCCACCTCTGTCCCCTTAATTAAGTTCCCGTATTTCAACCAGGTTACCATGAGTGATATCACTCTCCTGAGGATTACACAACAAGATAAAGAACGGATGTTGCTTGAATGCCAGCAAACACCGGGACCATACGCTGCCAGGCTTTGTTAGGCAATGATACCAGATTACTTGCTGCAAGCATGGCGTGGTCAAGTGTCCTACCATGGAGGACGGAATAAGGATGCACTGCCCAGAAACCTTGTGGCAAGGCTTTTGGAGTACCTCCAGGACAGCTTCATGGAGATGTCCCTGGAGGATTTCCGCTCCATCCCAAGACACGTTAACAGACTTTTCCAGTAGCTGAACTGACCGCGAATGCATCCCAAGTCCTCAGGGCAAAGTAATCATTAAAAACCGTTTGCTTTTAAAACAAGTTTTATATTTTAAAAGGTAAACTCACCTGAGGTCCCTTCCATGGGGTCAGGGTCTTGGGTACTGGGTTGGGAGGGTACTTCAGTCAGGGTGAGAAAAAGATCCTGGCTGTTGGGGAGAACGGAGTGCTGTGTGCTCTCTGCAAGCTCATCCTCCTCCTCCTCCTCCTCCTCCTCCTCTCCCCCATCGGCAGAATCCTCAGGTGTAGCTGATGAGACTATCCCCGACCCGGAATCCACGATCACAGGTGGGGTAGTGGTGGCAGCCCCCCCTAGAATTGCATGCAGCTCGGCGTAGAAGCGGCATGTCCGCGGCTCTGACCCGGAGCGACCGTTTGCCTCCTTTGTTTTTTGATAGGCTTGTCTGAGCTCCTTGACTTTCACGCGGCACTGATCTGAGTCCCTATTGTGGCCTCTCTCCATCATGCCCTTGGAGATTTTTTCAAAAGTTTTGGCATTTCGTCTTTTAGACGCAAGCACTGAATCCTCTCCCCATACAGCGATCAGATCCAGTACCTCCCGTACGGTCCATGCTGGTGCTCTTTTTCGATTATCAGCCTGCATGGTTACCTGTGCTGATGAGCTATCTGTGGTCACCTGTGCTCTCCACGCTGGGCAAACAGGAAATGAAATTCAAATGTTCGCGGGGCTTTTCCTGTCTACCTGGCCAGTGCATCCGAGTTTAGATTGCTGTCCAGAGCGGTCACAATGATGCACTGTGGGATAGCTCCCGGAGGCCAATACCATCGAATTGCGGCCACACTATCCCTAATTCGAAATGTTAAAATCGATTTTGGCGCTACTCCGCTCGTCGGGGTGGAGTACAGAAATCGATTTAAAGGGCCCTTTACATCGAAATAAATAGCGTCGTTGTGTGGACGGTTGCAGGGTAAATTCGAATTAAAGCTGATAAATCCGAATTAAAGTCGTAGTGTAGACCAGGCCTCAGTGTGTAGCAGGCTAGTGCGTGCAAGGTAGATTGACACCCCAGCCTGCTGCGCACTAACTGTTCCCATAGACAAGCCAACGTAAAGCAAAGTGGGGTGAGTTGTGCCCGCTGCCTTAGGGAGCTTCCCCCCTCTCTGTTGTGGGTTCTTGTGGGTTAAGGTTCTGGATTCTAAGACATAAAGTTGTGTTACGCTGCAGCCTTCCAGACAGAGCATTTATGTTTGTGTCTCACTGCTCTCTGTGTGCTGTGACCATCGCAGTTCTCAATGGGGTGGGGAAGGGAATTCTCTGCTTTCAGTGAGAGGTGCTGGGTGCTGAGTATTTATGGATATCTGGCTAATGAAGTCATTTGTCCTGACTAGAACAAGAGAGCCCTGGATATGGCCTGAGCATCGCTATTTAGATTACATCTGAAAATACCAGCAATGGAAGTTCAGGCCCAAAGTATGGAAAAACAAAATCTTACCCAAGAACTTCTTAATTGTTAGGGGGAAAAAAAGGTTCAGATTTTATGTACTATTATCTACCACATAACTTGGTTAATACACAATGGATATTTCATCACGCTATAATAATGAGAATGTTGCATTTGTAAAGCACTATTCATCTGAGGTCTCACAGTGCTGCACTGCTGGTTAGTCTACGCTATGTGCAGTATTACCTGATTGCTGTGTCCATGGCATACACACCGAGAGTTGACGACAAAACATAAACACTCTTCCTGAAAGGTTGCACTGTCACCCTGCTTTATTTCTAAGAATCCAGAACTGTAACACACCACAGCCAAATACAGAAAGAGACAAAGCAGGCTGCTCCCTAAGGCAGAGAACCAGAACTCACCCCGCCCTGCTCTAGGGTGGCTCTTTGCAGACTGACTGCAGAGGACCCAGATGCACGCTTCCTACACAGCCCTTTAGCCTGCAAACAGCACCAAGAAATCCCTCAGGATTTCAAGTGTCAGCATAAAAACAACAAGGAGTCTGGTGGCACCTTAAAGACTAACAGATTTATTTGGGCATAAGCTTTCGTGAGTAAAAACCTCACTTCTTCGGATGCAAGATACAGACTAACACGGCTACCCCCTGATAAGTGTCAGCATGTAATTTTTACACAGTTTTCAATACACCCCACTAATCACTTAGCAAAGGACCCTCTAGTCAGCCATTGCCCCAGGGCCAGGGAAGAGGACTCTGGAGGAATTTTTACTCTGAATCTCCAGTCTCAACTTCTGTTTGTATTAAAATCCTGCATGAATGTATTTTGGGCCAGACTCTCCGATGAAGCTGAGCCCCAGTGAGCACAGGGGAGTTGGGGGTGTCAGGCAGCTGGTCACAGCTCTCTGATTCTGAGGCCAGTCTGCGCTGCCTGCAGCCTTGGGACCACTTAGAGCAGCCTAGGGCAGAGGTAATGGATTATTTTTTGTCAAGGTCCAGATTTCTTGGTCAAGGTCCAGACTCCAGCGAAAATAAAATAAAAAAATAAAACATTGACAATAATAAGGAAATAAAAAGATTTTGGGGTCCATTTAAAACCCTCCAGCAGTCTAGATTTGTCCCGCAGTCCACCTACTGACTACCCCGGCCTAGGGAATGCTTGAAATTATGCCAGTGGGAGGTACGTGTAGCATAGCAGAGTCCTCCCCCTTTCCCCATTCCATTAATTAACCATGTTCAGTAACCAGGCTAAAGGTTGGAGTTTCATTGGCTTAATAATAAAGCGCCCAGGAGCCACATCTCCCTGTATATTTCCCTGTGAGAGTCTTTTAACTAGTCATGGTGTCACCACTGTCTGTGTCCTGCCTTCGTTCTGCGCGTGTTTGCTCCCAACTCAATGGCACTTTCTCTTGCAGAGCTGTTTTTCCCGAGGGTCAATCCCTGGAGGGTGGCTCTGGATGTGATCGTGCCTCTCCTGGCTGTCCTTACAGCTCTCCTGGCTGTTCTCATTGCCCTGGCCAGTTACTGCTTCTGGAGGCAACACAGAGCGAAAGGTGAAGTGAGGAGAGGGGTGGAGGGAACTTGATGAGAGAGCGAGAGAGATACAGTGATAAATGTAAGGAGGCGTTTCAGGCAGTGGGAGCCGGGCTGAGGGTGAAGGGAGAGCTGGATAAATTATGACTTCACATGTGAACTGAGAAGTGTCAAGTGGTTCCCCCCCTTCAGCTCTCACTCAGGGATCCCAGGTGAATGTGACTCTGAACTGTTCCATGGGGATCAGCCTGGCTCAGATGGAAACACCCATGTGGGGCTCAGTGAGCGGAGCTGAGAGCCCGACATACGTAACTTGGCTGCTTGCAGGAAAACCAGAACACAAAGCCGAGACTGGGGGTACTTATGGCCCAATTCTGCCCTTCAGTCTGTGCATGAACCGCTCCCACCTCCCATTCCTCCACCTAGGTGAGCAGGAACTGTGGATGGGTGAAGTAGTGGTTGTGCAAATGGAAATGTTAGCGGTTACCCTGAGCATAGCTAATGTATGTCTTCACTGCCGACATTAAAGCGCTGCTGCAACAGCACTTCAACGTGGCCGAGTAGTTGCGGCTCCAGCGCTAGGAGAGAGCTCTCCCAGCGCTGTAACAAACCCGCCCCCACGAGGGGAGTAGCTGCTCCCAGCGCTGGGGCACTGTCTACACTGCCACTTTACAGCGCAGAAACTTGCATCGCTCGGGGGGGGGGGGTGTTTTTTCACACTCCTGAGCGAGATAGTGCACCGGCGCTGGGAAGTGGCCGTGTAGACAGTGCACCGGCGCTGGGAAGTGGCCGTGTAGACAGTGCACCAGCGCTGGGAAGTGGCCGTGTAGACATGGCCTAAGCTTTGCTCAGCCTGAGATCCTGCCACAGGAACAGGGCAGTGAACTCTCTAGTGTAGTATAAGTGCTCAGCTGTAGGTTTTTCTCTAGTCACAACAGGCAGAACTGCCCTTCACTGATCTGTACTTTCATAGGGAAGCTGGGGTTTTCAAAGCTGCCTTAAGGGGCTAAATACTCAGGTTTGTTTAAAATCCCCAAGGCAGCTGTGAAAGTCCCACCCAGAGGGTTTCTTGCCTGAAGGGCTGTGAAGTGTATGAAGAAATGTCCCAGTGTCGGAAGGACTGGGAAGGGGAAATGTCTGGTACAATGATTTCCCAGTGGGGATGGAAGCAGGTAATTCAGAGAGGCAGAGAGGAGCTGTGCAGTGTACTTGTGAACGCTGGAACTGGGTGCTGCACCTTTAGAACTGTCACCTACACACACTGTCAGCACCAGGTGTGAACTGGGTCAGTCCATGGCTCTATGTGGCTTGAGTCCACAGGATTGCCAACCCCAAACGTTCAAAAATCATGAGTCAGGCTCACTAAAGCCAATCTCTGGATTTTTGAAATCATGAGATTGTGTAAGAATAACAGCTTTGGGGTTCGTTTTATTTGCCTTCTGCTTTTTGAGCCTTTAGGGTGCACTGGGGTCACATTTTGAAGCTTTCTCCACAGCCACAAAGGCTAGAAATGTACTTTTTCTTTAAGAAGGAAGCCTGAAATCCTCACATCTCCACCTGACTCCAGGAGCTGGGGCTTTAAGGAAAACGATCATTACCATGAGACTCATGTCCAAATCATGAGAGTTGGCAAAACTGAGCCCATGTTTAGGTGACTCATTTTGAGTCGTGTATAAAATTTGTCTGTGTGCCCAGAGAGAGCTAGGTTGGGCTCGTTTCCAAACACTAAACAATCAGAACAGTGAACTGTCGCTGTCTTGTTCCCTGGGCCTTGCAGAGAGTGCACTGGTGAGCTGTGTGGCTAGGCTGCTGTAATAACACAAACGCACTCAGGACTTGCACGGCTGGTCTGAGACGCTGCTCACACCAGGCACAAGATGGTCTTGCTCAGGCTGTGCTCAGCAGTGACTGGCAGACATGACGCTACCTCCATTTCCAGCAGTGCTGGTACCCCAGGGCTGACACACCAAAGGGACGAGCTCCCAGCGGGACAGAGCTGATCTTAGAGGTGATGCCTGGAGGGGCCCATCCACACCCCCCTCTCTGGCTCCTGCTGACCTGAGCACCCAGCTCCACCCCATTCTTAGCTGGGGCACCCCCATCTACCCAGGCCCCAGCGGGAGCTGTTCCCATGTGTCACTGTCCCACAAGATTAGGGACCTCCTACAGCAGAGTTGCCTTAAACAATAGGAACTTTACCATTAACATGTGTTCTCCCCCTTTTCTCCCCCCAGAGACGCTACGATCTGCACTGGAGAGCGAGAAAGGTCAGTGACTGGGCCAGTTACATTAACTGACATTCGGGTTGTTCCCATAAACACAACAGTGTGAAATCTCATCTTTCCCCCTTTTCTCCCCCGAGAGACTCTGCGATCTGAACTGGAAAGTGAGCAAGGTCAGTGTGTGGGGCCAATGGGGTGGGATAATGTTTATATGAGAATGTTTCCCCAAAATGTGGTGGATCAGTCAACTAGAGATTGCCAGGCGGGGGGACATTTGGAATGAAGCCAGAGGGAGGCTGGGACTCAGTGCAAAGATCCGCACAGGACAGGGATTCCCTCCCTCACCCTGGGGACATGGCTGTGCCTGGAGGGCCAGTGGGAAGAAATGGCTCCGGCTTCGGCTACGGGAGCTGCGTGGGCTGCAGCAGGGACACTGCAGAGTAATGGGGGGTGGTGATGGGTGGGAAATGAGCAGAGCCCCTCCCCCCCATTTCAGCTGGCATTATGGTGGGAAGGGATTTGCACAGAAATGATTCTGATGGGGAGGGAGGGGAGAGGGAGAGTAAATGTGTGTGCTGGAGAAAGTGCAAAACACCCGTGGGGTGGAACAATGACAAAGAAGGTGCTAGTGTTTGAACGGGTGAGGGGGAATGTCTCCGTAACAGCACCAGAGCCCCAGCAGTGAGCTCAGGGCTGCTCGCGCTGACCCAGACGGGCTCTGAAGGGGGAGGGGCCATTTGTCCTAAGAAACCCCATGGAAATTACAGACCTAGAACCCTGAGCCCAGACCTGAGTAGTCCTAGCCCGGCCAGGCCAAGGGGGAGGCCGGGGGGCGCGTCCCGCTGGGAAGGAGCCGCAGCCGCGAGCGGGAGGGAGAGGCACAGGGCTCCCTGGCAGCAGCAGGGATTCGGCCCACACCCCCGCGCCGCCCACCTGGCCCCTGCCCGCTCCGTGCTGCAGGGCTGGAGCAGCCTCCAGGCTGCGCTCCCGGCCCCGGGTGCAGCAGCCCGGGCAGAAGCCCTCTGGCGCGGCGGGGGGGGGGGTTCACAGCTGAGTGCCCTGTCTCCCTCCCTTGCCAGCCCCCCTTTGCCCGCCCGGTGCCCGGGTGCCGGAGCTGACTCACCAGCTCCAGGATCCAGGCACCGCCGCCACCCCCTCCCTCCCAGGCTTACGCCGCCATGCCGCAAGCCTGGGAGGGAGGAGGAATGCTGCGTGGTTGGGGAAGATACGGGGCCAGGGCGGGGATTTGGGGAGGGAGCCAATGGGGGAAGGAGGGGGCAGAGCCAGGGCGGGGGGGGGCGGGGGCGTGAGCGCCAGAGCGGAGGGCAACATTTTTTTTTTGTCCAGTGTCCCGACCAAACATTGGTCAGGACGCGGAACAAAGAAGCAAATATCGGGACAGTCCCGATAAAATCGGGACGTCTGGTCACCCTAGGTGAGATCGGGGCTGGGGGGGGGGGGGGGGGATTTTCCTACCAAGGGCAAATTTAACGGCAGTTCTGGAGTGTTTCATAGCTGATGTCCTGAGCCCGGCCTGCCTGTCACTGTGCGTTGCTGGGGATGTTGACAGTCATCACTGCAAGTCCCTGGGATTTTCGGCTCCTAAGTTGCTCAGACAGGTTTGCAGTGGAGCTGTGGGAAATTTGGGTGCAAATACAATTTTTCTGCAAAAAAACTATTTTGGGTCGACAGAAACTATTTCCGAATCCATGTTGAGTTTCCTGAATGGTTTCAATGAACAGAAGGTGCCACCGCTTCCCTTCTAGCCTTTAGCCCAGTGGCTGCGCCCTCAGCTGGGAGCCCCTGGTCCAATCCCCCCCGTGTGATATGGGGCAGGAATAGGAAGGTGGGTCTCCCCTCCCCGCTCCAAGTGAGGGCTGGAATCGCTGGGCTCCAGGTGTCTGACGTGGGGGCCCTCAATCTCTCCTGCTGAAGCCCCCCCCCCCCAGTGTCTAAACATGGCTGTGGGCCCTGGGCCAGATCGTGGAAGTGAGAAGGACTCTGCAGGCCAGTGCGTCGGGCCTCACCTGGGAGCCCAGAGCCCAGCTCCCCTGCCCCAGTGACCCTGTAATGACTGACCCATAACCCCAGGGAGGGGAGGGGTGACAGCCCCTGGCACCACAGTGTCTCGGGCATGTCGGTGCCCCAGTGCAAACCCCTAGTGCAGACGCGCTGCGCGGGTGTGAACTGGGACTGGCCCCTGGGGCAGCTTCTCCCAGAGGGTGGGGGCAGGAAGTGGGGAAATGCCCCCTCCCTCCCCACTGCCCCGGCCCCATTAGTAATGGCCCCTGTTCCCTCCATTACCCAGTTACACCTCCAAGCATCCCCCCTGCCCATCCCCCCACTGTCCTGCCCCACCCAGGAGCCCAGCCCAGATCCACTTCCCCTGGCCTGGGGGAGGGACTGGGCTGGACGACGGGAGGGGCCGGCTGTGAGGTTTGCCTGGCTGGAAGGTGGGGCCGGCTGCCATGGAGAGTTAACAGGGGTGACAACAGAAACAGTGTCCAAGCTGGACATGGTAACACATGCCCTAATATAAAAAAAAACCCAACATGAATGTCCAGAGGTCACTCTGAAGCAAAGAATTGCCTTGGTAGAGGCCCCCCACTGGAAGAATTAGATACCGTGGGTCAAGAAAAGCACGTCTGGTTTACTATGGGAGTGCAATGGTAGTAAAAAGGAAAAGCGGTGTAAAATACGCTGCCATTAACTTAGAAGAGGAAGTCATTCAGTGACATTTAGATCATGGATCGGCTCAGCATGCCGAGCTTCACACAATTTATCAGGTTTGAAGGCAATATGAAAATTCTCCACAGCCCGTATATATTTATGCTGACAGTGATTTTTGTGTGAAGGGAATACAGTTTTGGATACAGCATTGGTATAGGAACAGGTGAAAAGCAGCAAATTAAAAAAAAATGCATATTCAAAAAAAGATTTACCAGTGGGTAACAAAAAACCCTAAACAGTTAAAGGTGCGACATGTAAGGGCACACAGTAAAGAAACGGGTATAAAAACCGCCCGGAATAATCGGGTAGATACTATAGCCCGACAATGTCTGTGCTGACACATCTGAGCCAACAGATGGCACTGCAAATCACCCTAACCATGTTCCAAAAAACCAGAAGTTACTTAATGTAGCCCATCAGTTTATGCATGAAAAAGTGGAAGGGACTTTAAAAAGGCTAAAACAAGTAGCAGAATGGGAGTGTATGAATCAGGGGTAGGCAACCTATGGCACGCGTGCCAAAGGCGGCAGGTGAGCTGATTTTCAGCGGCACTCACACTGCCTGGGTCCTGGCCACCGGTCCGGGGGGCTCTGCATTTTAATTTAATTTTAAATGAAGCTTCTTAAACATTTTAAAAACCTTATTTACTTTACATACAACAATAGTTTAGTTATATATTATAGACTTATAGAAAGAGACCTTCTAAAAATGTTAAAATGTATTACTGGCACGTGAAACCTTAAATTAGAGTGAACAAATGAAGACTCGGCACACCACTTCTGAAAGGTTGCCGACCCCTGGAAAGAATAATATTAAAATATGGGTGCGGAATTGTGTGCGGTACATTCAGGACGAAGCTTGTCCTCTGCACTGGCAACCCATGATGCACCAACGAAGGCTTGGGCCGTGGCACAGGGTTCAAATTGATTTTATTAATAAATTGCCAAGAAGTAAGGAAAGATTCCAGTATTTATTGGTACTAATTAATTCCTTTTCAGAATGAGTGAAGGCATTTCCTACTAAAAATAATAGCACCAGGGTAGTGGCCAAAAAGTTTTTTAATAAGGTAGTATGTAAATATGGCACCCCCGAAATAATAAATTTTAATAATGGAAAAGTTGAGTAGTTTGGATTCCATCCAGTAGAGGGCAGTGGTGCACATGAATGCGCTAACCCATTTATTACACTATTAAACTGTGCTGGAATGCTGATTGCTTTTGTAGACTGCAGGTTGAAACTTGTAGCTGGAAAGAAGTGTGAAGTCCAGTCTTCTATGTAAAACTAAACCTATGGGGTCGAATTCATCCCTCGTGTAACTCCACTGGGGTCATGGGGCCAGATTCTCAGCTGATATAAATTGCCATAGCTTTATTTAAGTCAATGGAGCGACACCGCTTTCCACCACCTAAGGATCCAGCCCATAGTCTTGTAATATAGCCCCGTAGCAGCAAGGCCGGCTCCAGGCACCAGCAAAGGAAGCAGGTACTTGGGGCAGCCAATGGAAAGGAGCAGCACATCCGGTTCTTCAGCGGCAATTTGGCGGCGGGTCCCTCACTCCCTCTCAGAGGGAAGGACCCGCCGCTGAATTGCCGCCGAAGAATGAAGTGGCATTGTAGAGCTGCCGCTGAAGTGCCGCCGATCGTGGCTTTATCTTTTTTTTTTTTTGGCTTCGCCACTTGGGGCGGCAAAAAAGCTGGAGCTGGCCCTGTGTAGCAGTAGGTCTCAAGTCATGGGTTAGCGAGGGTAAGAATGACAGGGGCTCACTGACCTTTCTGGTGCTTAAAAATGCAGGTGTTTATAGAATGGATTTTCTTCAAAAATTTTAATTGAATGAAATAAAGTGACAACGAAATGGGTGGTTACAAGACAAATGGGTCTTGGTTTCTTTTTCAAGTGGCTATAATTATCCAGTCATTTACAATAGAGCCCAACAGAATCAGAAATATCGGCCTGGAAGGGACCTTGAGAGGTCATCCAGTCCAGCCCCCTTCGCTGAGGCAGGACCAAGTAACCCTGGTGTATTTCTGACAGGTGTTTGTCCAGCCTGTTCTTAAAACCTCCAGTGAAGGGGATTCCACGACCTCCCTTGAAATCCTATTCCAGAGCTTAACTCTTATTAAATTTTCCTAATATCTAACTTAAATCTCCCTTGCTGCAGGTTCATTACTTCTTGTCCTCCCTTCAGTGGACATGGAGAACAACTGATCACTGGCCTCTTTCGAACATATTTCTTAATATATTGGAAGCAGGGACGGCCCGTCCATATAGGTGAACTAGGTGGTCGCCTAGGGTGCCAAGTTAAATGGGGTGTCAAATTCGAGGAAAAAAATCAAATTAAAAAAAAATAAAAGGGGGAAAAAATGAAAAAGATGAAAAAAATACAAATAAAATAAGGAAGATGTCATTATTTCAATTCCCATGTGCATACAGAGAGAATAGGAATTATAATTAATTTCTCTAAATTTTAGAGAATTTATTAACATGTCAAATCTTTTATTTACTGCAAAAATAAATAATAATTTAGCGATTTTTTTTTCAATTTGCGACGTAGGGTCAAGATGACCCACTCCGCAATTTTGATAAGCAATAACTCAGCCATAATGAAACACATCTGCCAGTGGCAAGAGCTACAATGCTAGTGACACCTAACTCGAATATACATCAAAGTTGCATAGCCAGAAATTAATGTAGAGCGGAGATATCACGAGTTGATACATGTCAAACGGTCATTTTAACACACATCGCAGGTAAGTGGTTAAGAATCGAGCGAATACTGTGGAAAATTGTGTTTCCTGGTGCCAAAGAATAAAGAATAATGTCTTTCAGCATTATAAAGCCAAAATGTGAGTATCTTTAAGCGTTATTAAATCTTAGCGGTATTATCGGGCTGTATAATTATGAACTTTTCTTTGTTATAACTGGTTCACATGTAATAAATAAGGTCCATAAAAGAAAAGTGACAGCGTTAACGCTTAATAGACTACGAAAGTGATGACGTCCCCCTCCAAGCGGGTAACCGTGAGGAAGGGGATTACTTTCCAAACAACTGGTGTCAGGTTATAACGTCAAAAAAGGTCATTTTGTTTCCATGTAAACGCTGTAACTAACTGTTTTAATAGGTAAGTGAGTCTATGTTACTAATTATTGAACCTTTAAGCAGTGAAAAGACATGTTGGAATGGCTGCAATGTGGTTTAAATCACCAACCATGTGGTGCAACAGCCATCCTTAACACTATAAGGCTTGCAGTCGGGAGCACAGTACATAACAATATTCAAGTGCCCCATGGCAGAAAGAGGAAAAAGAAAACCCTCCGGAGCTGAGTATCGTAAACAAAAGACTGAGAAGGAAAAGGACCAAGCAAAACAGCAGGGATCCTTCCTGAAATATCTTCTCTTTAATCCAAATAAAGATGGAAGCAGTTCACAGCATCCAGATGAAGGAATTTTACTTGGAGAGAAGGTTATCTTACATCCGCATGGAAGCAGTTTGGAACATCAAGATGATGGAAACTTACTTCTATCTAGATGAAGGCAGCTCACAGCATCAGACTGATATGGAAGTGGAAAAAATTTATTCACCTTCGGACACATGCAGAAATTGAAGTAAATGAAGTAGAATTCTGGAAGAAAGGATGAGGACATTACAAACAAGTTACAGTATGGGGACCCAGCTTCATGGCCCAGATGTAATGACAGTGTGCGGCAAATTCTTGTGGAACATGAACCCGAACAAGTTCATGAATTTCCCTTACCTAAGGATGGAAATAAAAGAAAATTCTCTGCTCAGCATTACAAGAGGAAACTCATAATGGGGAAGAAATTAATCTAAACTGGTTACAATATTCAGTGGCGAAGAACTCTGTGTTTTGCTTTTGCTGCAAGTTGTTTAGAAATCAAGCAATTGGTACATCACTTACTGAAAATGGTTCAAAGGACTGGAAAAATATATCTTCAATTCTCTCTTCACATGAAAGAAATACAGAACATTTGGAATGTTTTCAAAATTGGAAAGAACTTGAATTATGATTGAAAAAAGGAAAACTATCGATGAAGAAAATTTACGTGTGATCAAGGAAAAAGAAGAATATTGGCAACAAATATTAGAGCGTCTGATAGTTTTAGTGAGAGTTCTCGGTGGGCAAAATGTAGCATTCCGCAGCTGCAGTAGAAATGAAAAATTATATACTCCAGGTAATGGAAACTTTTAAAAATGTGTTGAATACCTAGCTTTGTTTGATCCAGTCATGAAGGAGCATCTACGTAAAATAACTAATCATGAAACACAGATTCATTACTTAGGAAAAATATGCAGAATTAACTGATTCAAATCCTAGCAAATGCCATTAAAAATAAAATTGTAGAAGTTGCCCATTCTGCAAAATACTTTTCAATAATACTGGACTGTACACCAGATGTGAGTCATGTTGAACAAATGACGATGAGCATTGGTTTTGTGAATATGGAAAAGTCTGCAGATGAAGATAATGTTGAAGTGCTCATAAAGGAACATTTTTTGGGTTTTGTATCACTGAAGGAGACAACTGGAGCATTTATGACTGAAACTATTCTACAAGAGCTTGAAACAATGTCATTATCTGTTGAAAACTTACGTGGCCAAGGCTATGATAATGTGAGTAATAGGAAGGGTAAAGACAATGATGTGCAAAGGAGAATGATGGAAATCAATCGTAGGACCTTTTTCGTTCCTTGCAGTCTGCATTCTCTGAATTTGGTTGTCAATGATGCTGCTAGATGCTGTTTGGAGGCAAGCAGTTTCTTTGACCTGGTGCAACATGTTTATGTGTTTGTCTCAGGCTGAACACGCCGTTGGGAGATTCTGACTCGCCATGTGAATTCTCTAACTGTGAAGCCACTTAGTCAGACAATATGGGAGAGTCGCACTGATGCTTTGAAGCCTCTTCACTATGAACTTGGAAACATTTATGATGCCCTAATTGAAATTTCTGATGATACTACCTTTATTGGATCATCCGGAAATATGGCACATTCAGATGCAGAAGCTCTTGCAAATGGTCTTTCCAAGTTCAAATTTGTGACTTTTCACTCATTTTGTGGTATAATATCCTTTTTGAGATTAACCTCACTAGTAAGCAGCTTCAGGAAAAGAACTTGAACGTACATTCTGCTATTCAAAAACTCCAGCAAAATAAAAATATTCTGGAGGAATTCAGAAGTGATGAAGGGTTCGAAAGAACACTGGTAGATTCTCTTGAGCTTGCTGAAGAAATAGACTTTCCGACAGAATTTGAAGCAGAGCCGGTTCTGATTAGGCAAAAGAAACAGCAGTTTTCGTATGAAGGACGAGACACACCCATTCAGAATCCAAAACAAAGGTTCAAAGTGAATTTCTACTTCGCAGTCCTTGATACTGCTATTGACTCGGTTGATGAAAGATTTCAATACATGCAGCAGTTAGAGTCAGTATTTGGCTTTCTATAAGATATCCACAGCTTGCAAAAGAAAACAGCAAAACAGAGAAGAGAATTTTGTATAAAACTGGTGTTGACATTGACTCATGAAAATTCAGAAGACATTGATGCTACAGATTTATGTAGTGAGCTTCATTCAGTCTTTTTCCAGATGACTTAAGAAACATTCCACTCCTGAAGTTTGTTTGTGAAAATAAACTCAGACAGTTTTCCAAACATTTTTATAGCTCTTTTAACTTTGCCAGTTTCCGTAGCTAGTGAGGAACATGGCTTCTCAAAGTTAAAATTGGTAAAAACATATCTGTGTTCGACAATGGTGGAGACTTGTTGGACTTGCCACAATGTCAATAGAGCATGAAAGAGCTGGAAAACTGGATCTAAAAGAACCAGTGACTGAATTTCAAAACTTAAAGCAAGAAAAGTCATGTTTTAAGAGCACAGAGTGTTTTTTATTCGGAGTGTTTTGTAAATACAGGTTAAAGTTCATTGCAGAGTTTTCTTATTTCTTTCTATATCGGATGTGGTGGTAATGGCAGTTAAAGCAGGATAGCGTAATGGATGATTTTGGATTTGTAATAATAAAAATGATAATTAACATTTTTAATGCATTTTTATTTGAAATGGGATTGAAATATCATCTAGCTGTCGTGTACAAATCTATTCTGAAAATTGTGTGTCTCTATTTTATCTGATCTCAGAAACATTGGTTGGACGGATGGACAAACCGAATAATTAAGTCTCTGTTTAAAAAAAAAAAACGCTTAAAAAACATTAAAAGGAAAAAAGGGGCAAAATGTTTCCCAGTTTATTAAAAACCTCAGCCTAGATCTGCCCTTGGGGGTGGGGGGGGCGCCGATTGCATGGTTTGCCTAGGGCGCCAGTTCCTGGCAGCTCGCCTAGGGCCGCCCCTGTCTGCACAGAGCCCATTGTAGCAGTTCAGAACGGGCTGGTGGCAAGGGACAGAGCCATGGGTCGGTCCTGGAGGGGCAGGGATTCATTTCAGCCTCTAGAAGGTGCTATGATGGCCTAATGGAGAAGGACTAGGGAGCCAGAGGACGTGAGGGGTCCAGCAGCCTGGGAACTGGAGGCAGAGGAAGGGAAGGGGATGCAGCCAGGAGAGGAGGCTGCAGAACCTGCAGCAGGAGCACAGAGGCAGGTGCCCTTCAAGTCTCTCAATGGGGCACTAATGTGAACTAACGGTGCAGTGCAGTGCCCCAGCCACCAGGGATTAGCCTGGGACAGGGGCAGTGTGTTCTGACCACAGCGAAGGGACGTCTCTGCATGGAAAGGGCCTGGGGCAGGTCGTGCATCGTCAATGGGGTGGGAGTTTGGGGCTTGCAGCCTAATGGTCTCTCCCAGGGGGAGCTGCCTGCAATAACAGATGTGATCCAACCGCTGCAGCTAGACAGGAGGAGAATGAGGTGAGGCCCCAATGAGACCAGGCTGCTTGACTGAGCCCCGGACAGGCAAACCTGCCCTCTAACATAGGGATGGCCTGGAATGGGCACCCCAGGCAACAGACGTGAGAAACACCCTGGGGCAGGGTTACCCTGTACCCCTCTACTGGACTGCCCCCTACAGGCCAAGATAGGAATTACTGTGTGTATCATAGATCCTAACTGGTCCCTTGGGTATGAGCCCACCAGATGCTAGAGCCTGTAGGGCCCAGTGCGTGAGGCATCTGCAGCCCCGTCTCCAAGTCACAGCCGAGCATCTGCTGCACAACACGGCAGCAACTCCCCCGCGGGAGACGGGCGCCAAAGCGAGCATTGGCCCAGTGCTATGTCAGGCTCCGCAGCCTGCTTCTGCACCACTGGGAACAGCTTCACCAGGAGAGAGACCCCAGAGCCCAGGGGCCTGGGCACTCTCCTGGGAGGTGGGAGCAGGGTTCGAGGCCCTGCCCCACATCAGGCAGAAGGGGGATTTGGATCCGGGTGAGAGCTCTGATTCCTGGGCTATTGCGCAGGGGCCACCACCACCAAGTGTAAGCGCCTCACAGACTTCAACAGTGGAAAAGTAAATGCCTAGGGGCTTTAGGTGCCTACAGGGTAGCAGCTGAGTGGGCTTTTGTGAATGCTAGTGGTGCCTAATTGTTGGATTTAGGTGCCTAACTGTCCCTTTAGGCACCGACGGGGTTGTCTACATGGCGCCGCAGTCCGCTCTATGGGGGGTGTGAGTTGTGCAGCACTCGCATGTCGCACTCTAGCCAGCCCGTGTAGACCCCGCTGGTGGGAACTAAAGGTACCTAATGCACATTGATGCCGTCCTGAAACAGGCCTGCTGGAGGGTGCAGGGTCTGCTCCCGGCTAGTAGCCTTGTGGACACTGGCCACCGTGGTGAAAGGACTGGAGTGGAGAGACAAAGCTGGTGAGCAGCAGAGGGGAGGGCACCCTGCACCCTCCTGTGGGGCACAGCCGTGGGCCCAGGCTGGGGAGCTCTGCAAGCTTTGGGCCTCATACTCCTATGGGCAGTGGATTTGCCCTGCGCAGGGTTGTGCCTATATGGCACTGTCTAGTCCGTGGGGTTCTTCTTTACGTAATGTATTGGAGGAGCCGCATACAGAACATATACACCTCGAGTGCCATACCAGAGGCTTCACCTGTCGCGTCCTTACCCTGCCCAGTTAAGCCATTCCTTGCCACTCAGATGCTCTTTTCTGCAGGCAGCTTCACTGGACCAGGCGCATTCTGCGGCTGCGCCCTTAGCAGTCCTGCCCCGAATCCCAGGTGAAAGGTGTTAGTCTGTACAAAGGAACGTCAGTGACCTAATCACAGCCTGGGATCTAATGCTCCTAATCCCTCCAGCGGCAGCGTGGCAGCTGGCATTTATGATGGGCAAGAGTGGAATTCCAGCCCCATGGCGCTGGACACCCACATGCGCTCTGGGACGTGCTGACTGCCATGCTGTGAATCCCAGAAGTGGGTCCCAGAGGTGGGACTGTTGGAGAGCAATTGCAGCCCCAGTCCATCTGTGTTTCTGATTGTTACAGGAAGTCCTCAGCTATGAGGGGGTGGTACTTCCTGGCCAGCCAGTCAAAAGTGTTAGTGTCACCGTGAGATAAACTTCTCTCCCAGACCACACCCTCTGATCTACCTCTTCCACTCCAGATCCAAAAAACCCAGATATCAGGTCTTGTCAAATGGCACCTGGACACACAAACCGGAACTCGGACTGGCCGGGTGGCAACCCTAATCCTCCATGAATTTATCTAGTTCTTTTTTGAACCCTGTTATAGTTTTGGCCTTCACAACATCCTCTGGCAAGGAGTTCCACAGGTTAACTGTGCGCTTGTGAAGAGACTGTGCACAGTGTGAAGATTGATCCCATTGATAGATTGTCAGCTCTTCATGGCAGGGATTGTCTTTTGTGTTGTGTTTGTGCAGCACCTGGCACAACGGGGCCTAGTCCATGACTGGGGCCCCTAAATCTTATGGTAATATAAATAACAAACACATATACAGCACCTGGCACAATGGACTGGGGCCGTTAGGTCCTACTGAAATCCAAATAAATAATAACAACAACAGATTTGAATTCCACTGGGCATAGGGCCAGAAACCTATGCCCTAGGGAACCAGTGGTGTCAAGAACCTAGCTCTGGGTCTGTTATTGTCCATGTCCTTAGCTGCTCTTGTCAACACAAAGCTGAACCGGGGGTGTTTTGGTGGCACTCCCTCTGGAGCTGCCTGTATTGTTAACAGTTTGCAGGTGAAATACAGTCCAGAGCCGAACTTGCCGTGACCTACAGTCTGGTAGGTTTGTTTCCTGCCACGGCCAATGTGTAGGAGCATCTGCGGGCACCTGAGGATTTGTTTTTGCAAGACCTTTTAACTCATGATTGTTTACCTCCTCATCAAATGTCACTCAGATTTGGTCTGATTTCCCCCTGGCCAACTATGAATCTTCCAGCCTGCACTGCTTGGAATGCAGGAGCTGGAGGTCCTTTGTGTCAATACTGAGCCAGTGGGGCTAGGGGGCGCTCTGCTGCTGGACCACCTGCCGGAGGAGCCGTAAAACTGAGATCCCAATCAGGGGTCGTTGCTGAAGATCCCACACCACTTTTTGCCAGAATTGGGGGGTTACCCCCATTCTCCTGGCTAAATTTCTAGGTAGGAGATGAATCAAGGGTGGGCAAAGCAGAAGATGAGGTAGAGAACAAGGGAGGGAGGAAACAGGTGGGACCAGAGAACGAGGAACAAAGATGAAGGGAGAGAGACACGCAAGGAAGAGGAACAGATAGAATGACCCACAGGGCAGGGGAAAGGGTGATTTGTGATGAAGACAGAATGATAAAATGGAGCAAGAAAACAGAGAGTGGGCAGAGCTGGGGGACGTCACTTGTAATCATAGAATCATAGAATCATAGATTATAGGACTGGAAGGGACCTCGAGAGGTCATCGAGTCCAGTCCCCTGCCCGCATGGCAGGACCAAATACTGTCTAGACCATCCCTGATAGACATTTATCTAACCTACTCTTAAATATCTCCAGAGACGGAGATTCCACAACCTCCCTAGGCAATTTGTTCCAGTGTTTAACCACCCTGACAGTTAGGAACTTTTTCCTAATGTCCAACCTAGACCTCCCTTGCTGCAGTTTAAACCCATTGTTTCTGGTTCTATCCTTAGAGGCTAAGGTGAACAAGTTCTCTCCCTCCTCCTCATGACACCCTTTTAGATACCTGAAAACTGCTATCATGTCCCCTCTCAGTCTTCTCTTCTCCAAACTAAACAAACCCAGTTCTTTCAGCCTTCCTTCATAGGTCATGTTCTCAAGACCTTTAATCATTCTTGTTGCTCTTCTTTGGACCCTTTCCAATTTCTCCACATCTTTTTTAAAATGCGGCGCCCAGAACTGGACACAATACTCCAGCTGAGGCCTAACCAGAGCAGAGTAGAGCGGAAGAATGACTTCTCGTGTCTTGCTCACAACACACCTGCTAATGCATCCCAGAATCATGTTTGCTTTTTTTGCAACAGCATCACACTGTTGACTCATATTTAGCTTGTGGTCCACTATAACCCCTAGATCCCTTTCTGCCGTACTCCTTCCTAGACAGTCTTTTCCCATTCTGTATGTGTGAAATTGATTTTTCCTTCCTAAGTGGAGCACTTTGCATTTGTCTTTGTTAAACTTCATCCTGTTTAACTCAGACCATTTCTCCAATTTGTCCAGATCATTTTGAATTATGACCCTGTCCTCCAAAGTAGTTGCAATCCCTCCCAGTTTGGTATCATCCGCAAACTTAATAAGCGTACTTTCTATGCCAATATCTAAGTCGTTGATGAAGATGTTGAACAGAGCCGGTCCCAAAACAGACCCCTGCGGAACCCCACTCGTTACGCCTTTCCAGCAGGATTGGGAACCATTAATAACAACTCTCTGAGTACGGTTATCCAGCCAGTTATGCACCCACCTTATAGTAGCCCCATCTAATTTGTATTTGCCTAGTTTATTGATAAGAATATCATGCGAGACCGTATCAAATGCCTTACTAAAGTCTAGGTATACCACATCCACCGCTTCACCCTTATCCACAAGGCTCGTTATTCTATCAAAGAAAGCTATCAGATTGGTTTGACATGATTTGTTCTTCACAAATCCATGCTGGCTGTTCCCTATCACCTTACCACCTAAGTGTTTCTTCTTGAGAGAAGGCGGCTTGTGCTGCAGGTAGGATTGCCAAGCCTCCAGGATTGGCTTGGTGTCTCCATGAATTCAAGATTAATCTTTAATTAAGGATTATGTCATGTTATGAAACCTTCAGGAATACGTCCAACCTAAATTGGCAACCCACGAGGAGGAAGTACCTTTCCCCCTGCCAAGGGTTAGACGCAGAGGCAGTAAGGCCAACACCCCATGTTCAAAAATCATGTCATGTCCCCCCAAATCATGAGGTTAATAAATCAATAGATGATTTGCTCTCTGGTTTTTGAGCCTCTGGAGTTCACATTTTCAAGTATTTACTCACAGCCATAAAATCTAGAGCGACTCACTTGAAAGAAAGGAAGAAGAAAGCTGAGATTCTCCTTCAAAATGCCCGGCTGAGTTTTCGAAAGGAAAGGCTGAACTTGCTCCACTGTGAGCCAACAGGCACCACTTGGAACTCCAGCCATTGATCAGACTACAGCAGGCCCCCCGGCTTTGCCCCCTGCCCCCGAAAGTCAGCGTTAGGGCTGCTGACTTTCTAATCACACAAAACCGAACACCCCTGCCCTAACCCTTCTCCAAGGCCCCTTCCATTGCCACCCCATCACCGAGGCCCCACCCCCACTCACTCCATTCCCCCCGCCCTCTGTTGCTTGCTCTCCCCCACCCTCACTCCACTCCCTCATTTTCACCGGGCTGGGGCAGGTGGTTGGGGAGTGGGAGGGGGTGAGGGCTTCGGCTGGGGGTGTGGGCTCTGGGGTGGGGCCAGAGATGAGAGGTTCGGAGTGTGGGAGGGGTCTGGGCTGAGGCAGGGGGTTGGGGTGTGGGAGGGGACATGGGCTTTGGGGTGGGGGTGCAGGTTCTGGACTGGGGCCAGAAATGAGGGGTTCTGGGTGTGGGAGGTGGATCCAGGCTGGGGCAGGAGGTTGGGGTGTGAGGGTGAGGGCTCCAGCTGGGGGTGTTGTCTCCGGGATGGTGACAAGGAGTTTTGAGTGCAGGAGGGGGTCCAAGTTGCGGCAGGGGGGTGGGGCGTGGGTTTCAGGAAAGAGTTTGGGTGCGGGATGGGGTTCAGGGCTGGGGCAGGGGGTTGGGGTGCGGGAGGAGGTTAGGGCTCCAGCTGGGGGTGTGGGCTCTGGGGTGGGGCCGGGGATGACGGGTGGGGGAAGGGGTTCAGTGCTGGGGCAGGCAGTTGGAATGCGGGGGGGGGAGGTGAGGGCTCCGGCTAGGGGTGCAGGCTCTGGGGTGGGGCTGGGGATGAGGGGCTTGGGGTGCAGGGGAGGCTCAGGGCTGGGGTAGGGTGTTGGGGTGTTGGGGTGGTGCAGACTCTGGGAGGGAATCATAGAGTCATAGAATATCAGGGTTGGAAGAGACCTCAGGAGGTCATCTAGTCCAACCCCCTGCTCAAAGCAGGACCAATCCCCAAGCTTGGGTGCAGGAGGGGGCTCAGAGCTGGGTCAGGGGGTTGGGGTGCAGGAGGGGTTTTGGAGTGCGGGCTCCGGGTGGTGTTTACCTCAGCTGGTTCCAGGGAAAGGGCGACATGTCCCTTGGCTCCTAGGCGGAGGCGCAGTCAGGCAGCTCTGCACGCTGTCTCCACCCTCAGGTGCCACCCCTGCAGCTCCCATTGGCCGCGGCTCCCAGGCAATGGGAGATGCGGAGTCAGCGCTCGGGGTGGGGGCTGTGCAAGGGGCTGCGGCCGTCCCTCCATCTAGGAGCCGAGGGACATGTCGCTGCTTGCGGGGAGACGCGCGGAGCCAGGTAGGGAGCCTGGCAGCCCCACGCCAACCGGACTTTTGACAGCCCAGTCAGCAGTGCTGACCGGAGCCGCCAGGGTCCCTTTTCGAGCGAGTGTTCCGGTCGAAAACCGGACACCTGGCAACCCTAGCCAGGATGCTTGCAGCCAGCAAGATTCCTCTATTATTAAAGGTGCAGTGCCCAGAAAAGAGAAGGCCGACATCTCAGTCACATGGCTACACGCGGCCTAGTGCACAGTGAGGAAAGTTGGCCGCACACACTTGGAAATCAGCAGCAGCTTTATTATGCAACAAACAACACGATGCCGTGTTAACTCTGGCCCGTACTTCTGTGACGCTTGGAAAGGCTCCTATGAGAGGGGAAAAAAACACAATAAAAGCAATGATCTTCAGCTATATATTGATCTTCCAAACTCTCTGTTTCTAGCCATCCAGCTTGCATCTAAACACTCGACACTCATATTAAAACGACCATTGTTTCCACCTGAAAGGACCACGTTTACTGCCCCTCTAGGGTTACAGGGGTGTACCCAGGGCCGGCACAACCCATTAGGCAACCTAGGCGGTTGCCTTGGGCACTAACATTTGGGGGGCGGTGACCGCGGCGGCCGGATCTTCGGCTGCCCCCCTTGTCGTTGGTATTTCGGGGGCGGGACCTTCTGCCGCCTGTCGGGGGCGGCATTTCGGGGGCGGGACCTTCTGCCACCTAGGGCAGCAAAAACGCTGGCGGCGCTCCTGGGTGTACCTTGAGCTGTAGTGCACGGCCCGTGTCTGTGCTTACCTCGCTAGTCCTGGAACAGCTCCTCGGGAAACAGCACCTCAGCCCTTCTGGCCTGGAATAGGAAGAGGAAGGATTAATCATTCAAACACATAACAGCCCATGTCACCGTGGGGCTGAAGGGCTCCTGCTACTCAGACTGCATCAATGGGCACAGAGACCGGACATAATCTGATTCGCTGCAAAGGGACCTAAGAGGAGAAAAACGTAGGGGAGGCAGAGCATCAGCGCCACCCTGTGGTGAGTGGCTTACATGACTAGTTTCTGCCTTACTTTTTTGGAAGAACAATACAAAGTCCTAACTAAGGGGGAACTGTTTCCTTGCAGTGAGCCCAGGACGAATTCCCACCAGAGGGGCTGCTGCTGGGCTAGGGTGTTAACTTGGACGCTGCCTTCCTTTGCAATCCCCAAGCCTCTTCAAGCGCAGTCAATTAGGACTCCAGGAACAGAGGTGGTTGCTTTGGGTAGGTCTACATTTGGGGCTATTTTGACCCTGCTAGCACGGGTGTAACAGCAGTGTAGACGGTGAGGCCTGGCTAAGGCAAGTAAAGGGACGCTTGAACCCTATGGCTATGCACCCTACATGCCCATGCAGGGCCTCTCGTGTCTACGCTGCTATATTTAGTAGGGTAGAGTCCTGCCCCTTACCCGCTGCCAGAGCCTTTCCCCACAGCAGTGAAAGATTCCAGTGGGGAAAGGCTCTGGTGCGGGGGAGGGGGCAGTGCGGAATGGCACCGGCAGCTCCCTGAGCTGAGCCTGGCTGCCCTCCCTACCACAGCCTTTCATGTGTAGCTACACGCACCCTACGTGCGGACGTAAATGTAGACAAGGCGTTTGTGTAATAAAGGACAGCGCAGGATGGAAGAGGGACAGGGTCAGGATTTAAGGATCATGGAAGCTTTTTTGTTGTTGGCTGCTGTATGGAGATGGCTGCTGTGTTCGTAAAGGGACCCCTGTACTACAGAAATAGCTCAGGGTCTGGGACAGGGTGTCACATTTTTCCTTGTCCTTCTGCACCTCAAAACTTTTTTTTTAAAAGGCTACTAGTCAAATCCTGCAGTTGGGAACCCAGTGTGCAGTGCACACAGCCTAGCTACACACCAGGGGTTATTGAAATCAGCGACTGCCCCAAGCCACATCATTCAGCTCTGGCTCCGGATCCAGATCTCAGCGTCCCCAAGTCCACCAGTGCTGGGTTTGGGCATCTCTCACTGCCATGATCATTTCAAAGCCTCAGCCAACACACTCCAGTGTCCTGAGTCACTGATGCTGCAGGGCTAAAGATCCTCAGCTGGTGGGAATTTGCAGAGCTCCATTGCCGTCCATAGCGCTAAGCCAATTTGCACCATCCGAGGAGCTGGTTCTTGGAGCCTGGTACTGACTAGTGAAGGACTAGCTATAGCCATTAGCAGACTGAATCAAAACTTGAGTTCCATCCAGTCTAGGACCCCATCTCTGACAGCAGCCAGCACCCGATGGTTCAGAGGAAGCTGTCAGAATCTCACAGAAGCAGCTGTGGAAGAATCTGTCTCCCAGATGGGCTTTCTACAGATCTCTAATAGGCCTCTGTCCTTATTCTCCCCCAAAGCGGAGTGACGTTAGCACAGGAAGGAACAAAGGTACCTGTTCTAAATAGAGTTCAGCCTGAGAATTAGTCTGAATCCAATATGCTGACAGGCTGAAAAACATGAAGGGCCCAGCCGGCTCTGTAGTGCTCTGCGCTTTCCCAGCCAGCCAGGTCCTTCCTGAAGCCGTTGTTCAGAAAATAGGGATCTCCTCAGAGTCGCCCTGGGCTCATGTGTGCATGGTGGCTGGGGTGGGAGACTCAGTGGGGACAAGAGCCAGAGTCAGTCCAGAGCGACTGTAGGAGAACTACGCTGCGAGCTGGACTGTCCCCGTACCAGGCAAACCTGCTTTCATGGTTAGCGTGGTCTTGCCTCCAGCTTTCCTGTCTTACTTTTAAGCAATTGTCCTGGCCTCCTGAGAATGTGAATAACTCCCATAGGCTCACTGATCACCGTGACCACACTCCCCCGGAGCCTTCTCCTTGCCATCAGCTCCCTCACTCCCTGCCCATAACTCTCCTCCCACAGTCCAGGGACCAGTTATTTTGCACTTTGCTGTATTTTGTCTAGAGTCTCCTCTGTAAATGTGTGTGTGTGTGTGGGAGGGTGGGGGTAGGGGTGAGGGTGGGGGTGGGGGAGGGGTGAGAATTGCCATATGAAAGGTGGCGAGGAGAGAGCTTGTCTCTAACTCTACAGAGCTTTGATCTCCTTGCTGTGATTCACACCCTTACTGCTGCGTAATGGAGGTGAAGGAGACATGGCCCAGTCTAGTGGCACTAGCCCATTTCAGTCATGAGGACAGAGGTTGCTGTGCTTTGGGTTTATCCTGCCAGCCTGGGGCTGGCCAATCACTGTACTGTTATGTAATAAGGGTCCTCTGTGGAACGCATAATGAGCTAGTCAGGGTCAAAGGTTATTTGGTCCGTCCTCAGCCATGAATTTTAGCAGGCGGATGCTGCTCCTCCCTCTTTTCTCCTCTTTGTGGAATTTGGCGGTGCCCAGCAGTTCGTGTGTTGGGGGATCAACAAGGAAAAAAGAAGTTTAGCAACAGCAGAGAAAGGGGAACCCTGGATTAGCTTTATTCCAGCTCAATCATCACACTATTAATGACGGAAATGGTCTCTGCTCTGTCCTTTGTAGGGCTCAAAGAACACATTCTCTTCTCCATGGGCCTGGGGCAAAGCCCATTAAAGACAACAGAGAGACTGACTTCCGTGAGCTTTGTTTGGATCAGGCCACCATGAACAAAGAGGGGTTGGACTCATTCCTGCGTCTCTAGGCTTAGCCTATAACCATCTCACTGTCCACTATTTCCTTTGACTGACGGGCTGGTCTCACCCTCACTCAGATCCCGGACTAAGGAACTGGATCTGGGGAGTTTGTACCCAATATCCCCCACCTCCTCCCTCTTTACATCTGAGGGTCTCTCTGATGAGTCCTTGCTGAGGACTGTCAAGTCATATTGCCCTGGCCTGATCTTCTTTGACTAAACACCAGGAAATACGGGCTTCCAGGGCTCCATCTGTGTCTTTGCATTAACCAAGTGTATCTTCCTGCCTCATTTAACTACCAGGCTCCTCTGATCAGCGAAGCAGCAGAAAAGCTTCCTGACTCAGGATACAGAGTAACTCTGCTGCTCAGTGCAGCATCTGCCAACCTGCCGGCCTTGAGGCCCAGCCTGTGATATGGTTCTGCAGATCCTAGGCTCAGTGCAGATCCTGGCAGCTGCGTGGGAATGTGCCTGAAAGCCGCTTTTGTGCACCACCCCCACCAACTTGGAGGCCATCTGGCCACTGGGCCAGCCCCCAGCATAAAGCAGAGAAGCCTCGGGGATGCCGCAGCCATGCCCCCTCTCCCTTGGGAACACCTCCCTCTCCTGAGGCTGGAGGAGGGTGGTGTTGGAGCCATTACAACAGGCCGATGGCGCCCATTATAGAAGAGGATGATCACACAGTGGATGACCAAAGCACACAGTACAAATTAGACCCCATTGGTGCCATGACAGGGCCTCTGCGTCCCCATTGCCATCTCCTTGACCCACACCCTGGGACCTCTGCTTCCTCACTGCACTAACCTAAGGATATTACTTACGTTCACGTACCAAGTCCAGGCCTTTTGATCTGGGTCTGTCTGCCGGCGTGCTGGACAGTGCGCCCTAGCGAATCAACACAACGGCTCTCCTGTCAATGCTTACATTCTCCAGGGCGAACTTTCAGAGGTTCAGCCTCTCAACAAAGAGAGCAGTTTTCAAGACGTCTCATGGGAAATCAAATGCAGTCACAATCTGGGAAATTACCGAGGGACTGATGGCCGAATGCTGCACTATTTCCACTGTTCCAGAGGGATTTCCTCAGAAGTATCTGGATGATTATGGTTTCAACACAATCCCTGCCTTTTACATAAACCCCAGGCCACCCCACTTACAGGTCAAGAAATGAGGATGCAAGGTGCCCCAGACATACATATGGGGCACTGCCAGTTGTGAGAATATGGGACTGAGCAACGCTCTGCAATCTCAGTTCAACAAGTCAACAAAACTTACCTCAGCAAAGAAGGCAACTGAGGTGAGCGTGTGCTTCTTCCTGCCCCACTTGGGCCTTGGGCCTGAAATCCTTCCCTCTCTCATGTGGGGCTCTGCAACATAAATACCCATGAGTAACAGGGACAGCAAGCTCTACAGAGCAAATCCGTACGGCAGATGGTAGAAAGAATAGCTTATACTATCTATCTATCTGTCTATCTATCATTACATGTTAATTCACTTACAGCATCTAGGCCTCCCCATTGTAGCTGAATGGTTCACAGTCAGAAGCTGGGATGTATCTGTTGAGGGGCTGGATTGTAGGATGAGAGTCCATGCATAGGCTCAGGCCAATGTCTTCCTATGTCACTGTCCAAAGTCTGGCACTAACATTCATATTCAGGCATCTAGACGAGTGGATTGATTTTCAGAGGAGCTGAACAGCCACGGCTTCGGCAGATTCGAGTGAGAAGTTCTTGGTATTCAGCATTTGAGAAAGGTCAGGCCATTTATTTAGGTGCCTGAGTGTGGCATTGCAGCCGCTGCTATGGGTCGTTTACAATGAATACGGAATCAACATAATCTCGGCACGACAACCAAGTTCAGGATCTAATCGAGCTGTATCCTCTCTGTACTGCTGTACGGTTGCGAAACATTGGGACTGCGCCACTCAGAGTGGGCAAAGCTGGAGGCTTTCCACATAAAATGCCAACGTTGTATATTGGGCATATAGTGGAATGACTTCATTTGTAAAGCAGATGTTTATGGTCGCTCCGGTCTACAGACTACTGGGGCCATTGTCCGCAGATGGCGTTTTATGCTTTTCAGACATGTCGCGAGTATGCCACAAGACCAGGCCTGCACATCATACGGCCCGCGGGCCGCATGCGGCGCGTGGGGGCTCACTGTGCGGTCCGCAGGGGGATTCTAAACCCCACGCACACAAAGTCCCAAGGCTGGCGTGGCGGCGCTTCCTGGGGCAGCTCCTGGTGGCGTGCCTGCCCGCCGACAGGAGCCAGCAATGCGGGACACGGGCACGGGGATGGAGCCCTCGTGCGCCGCCGCGCCTCCACCCGCCTCCCCCACCGGCCCCAAGCGGGACACGGAGCCCGCGCGCGTTGCTGCCCCTCCCCACTGCCCCAAGCGGGACACGGGCACGGAGCGCTCGCTCCCCCCCCCCCCAGCGGGACACAGGGCTCAGCCACCGCCCCCGTCCTGAGCGCTTTTTGGCCCACCCCCCCCGGGACTCCTGCCCCATCCAACCCCCTGCGTTCCTTGATGCCCACCCCGGGACCGCTGCCCCATCCACCCCCTTCCCTGTCCCCTGACTGCCCTCCGCTGCCCCATCCAACTCCTCTCCTGATTCCCCATCCAAATACCCCTTCTCCCTGTCCCCTGACCACCCTTGGAACCCCTGCCCCTGACTGCCTCCCACCACCCCATCCAACCCCTGCTCCTTCCTGACTGCCCCCCGGGACCCTTGCCCCCATTCAATCCCCCTGTTCCCTGCCATCTGACCGCCCCGACGCCTATCCACCCCCCCCACCTCCCTGAACTCCCCTGCCCTCTATCCAACATCCCGTCCCTGCTCCCTTACCGCGCTGCCTGGAGGTGGCTGGCGGTGCTACAGCCGCGCCGCTCGGCTGGAGCCGGGCCACACTGCCACTGCGCAGTGCCTGGAGCACCGAGTCAGTCTGAGCTTGCAGCCCCCCCGCTTCCCGCGAATCAGCTGTTCGCGCAGGAAGCCTGGGAGGGCTGAGAAGCAAGCAGTGGCTTCGCGCTCAGGCCCAGGGAGGCGGAGTGGAGGTGAGCTGGGGTGGGGAGCGGTTCCCCTGCGTGCCCCTCCCCCCGGGTTACCTGCTGTGGTGCGGACGGCTCCCCCCACCCCAGCTCACCTCCGCTCCGTCTCCGCCTCCCTGGGCTTGAGCGCGAAGCTGCCGCTTGCTTCTCTGCCCTCCCAGGCTTCCCGCGCGAGCAGCTGATCGCGGGAAGCGGGGGGGAGAAGCGGGGCAGAGTGTTCAGAGGCGGAGGCGGAGCGGAGGTGAGCTGGGGCCGGGGAGCGGGGCGGAGAGCTGGAGCACCCATGGGGTCGGCTCCTAAGGCGCCACTTTTGGATAATGTGCTCAGGGGGAGCAGCCGCTCCCTCTGCTCCCCCCCAGCTATGGTCCTGGTCACTTCAACTTACCGGTTGTTAAATTTAGAAGCCCTTTTAGAACCGGTCCCGCGCAGGACAACTGGTTCTAAAAGGGCTTCTAAATTTAACAACCGGTTCCCGCGAACTGGCTCCCGCTCACCACTGGAGACTCCCCTTGCTGCTCTCACCCTAGGAGCCAGAGACCTCCCAGCAGGGCTGGTGAGTGCGGCCAGGGAAGGGGGAAGGGTGTGGTGGAGTGAGTGTCTAGGAGATGTGCGGGGGGTGCTGGGCTGTGAGGGTGTGGAGGGCGCTGGGCAGTGGGGGAGGTTTGTGTGTTTTGGGGTGCTAGGCAGTGGGGGTCTGTTGGGGGGTGCTGGGCAGTGAGGGAGATCTCATAGACTCATAGACTCTAAGGTCAGAAGGGACCATTATGATCATCTAGTCTGACCTCCCGCATGATGCGGGCCACAAAACCTGACCCACCCACTCCTGGAAGAATTCTCTCCCTTGACTTAGCTGTTGAACTCCCCAAATCATTATTTAAAGACTTCAAGTCGCTGAGAATCCTCCAGCAAGCGACCCCTGCCCCATGCTGCGTAGGAAGGCAAAAAACCTCCAGGGCCTCTGCCAATCTACCCTGGAGGAAAATTCCTTCCTGACCCCAAATATGGCGATCAGCTGAACCCCGACCATGCGGGCAAGATTCTCTAGCCAGTCCTCCTGGAAAAGTTCTCTGTAGTAACTTTTAATATCCCATCATTGACCATTGTTATTGACCTATTGACTAAAATCACTGTATCCCATCAAACCATCCCCTCCATAAACTTATCAAGCTTAATCTTAAAGCCAGAGAGGTCTTTCGCCCCCTCTGTTTCCCTTGGAAGGCTGTTCCAAAACTTCACCCCTCTGATGGTTAGAAACCGTCGTCTAATTTCAAGCCTAAACTTCCCGACGGCCAGTTTATATCCATTCGTTCTAGTGTCCACATTAGTACTGAGCTGAAATAATTCCTCTCCCTCCCTGGTATTTATGCCTCTGATATATTTAAAGAGAGCAATCATATCCCCCCTCAGCCTTCTTTTGGTTAAGGTAAACAAACCGAGCTCCTCGAGTCTCCTTTCATACGACAGATTTTCCATTCCTCGGATCATCCTAGTGGCCCTTCTTTGTACCCGTTCCAGTTTGATTTCATCCTTTTTAAACATGGGAGACCAGAACTGCACACAGTACTCCAAATGAGGTCTCACCAGTGCCTTGTATAACGAAACCAGCACCTCCTTATCCCTACTAGAAATACCTCGCCTAATGCATCCCAAGACAGCATTAGCTTTTTTCATGGCCACGTCACATTGCCGACTCATAATCATCCTGCGATCAACCAGGACTCCGAGATCCTTCTCCTCTTCCGTTACATCCAACTGATGCGTCCCCAGCTTATAACTAAAATTCTTGTTAGTTATTCCTAAATGCATAACCTTACACTTCTCACTATTAAATTTCATCTTATTACTATTACTCCAGTTTACAAGGTCATCCAAATCTCCCTGCAGGATATTCCGATCCTTCTCCGAATTGGCAATACCTCCCAACTTTGTGTCATCCACAAACTTTATCAGCCCACTCCTACATTTGGTTCCGAGGTCAGTAATGAATAGATTAAATAAAATTGGACCCAAAACCGAACCTTGAGGAACTCCACTGGTAACCTCCCTCCAACCTGACAGTTCACCTTTTAGTACGACCCGCTGCAGTCTCCCCTTTAACCAGTTCCTTATCCACCTCTGGATTTTCATATCGATCGCCATCTTTTCCAATTTAACCAATAATTCCTCATGCGGTACCGTATCAAACGCTTTACTGAAATCGAGGTATATTAGATCCACCGCATTTCCTTTATCTAAAAAATCTGTTACTTTCTCAAAGAAGGAGATCAGGTTGGTTTGGCACGATCTACCTTTCGTAAAACCGTGTTGTAATTTGTCCCAATTGGCATTGACCTCAAGGTCCTTAACTACTTTCTCCTTCAAAATTTTTTCCAAGACCTTGCATATTACAGATGTTAGACTAACAGGCCTGTAGTTACCCGGGTCACTTTTTTTCCCCTTCTTGAAAATAGGAACCACATTAGCTATTCTCCAGTCAAACGGTACCATCCCCGAGTGTATGGATTCATTAAAAATTATCGCTAACGGGCTTGCAATTTCCCGCATCAGTTCTTTTAATATTCTCGGATGAAGATCATCCGGTCCGCCCGATTTAGTCCCGATAAGCTGTTCGAGTTTGGCTTCTACCTCGGATACGGTAATGTCAATCCCCACTCCTTTATTCCCATCCGTCTCGCTTCTACTATTCCTCAGCCTTTCATTAGCCTCATTAAATACCGATGCAAAATATTCATTTAGATATTGTGCCATGCCTAGATTATCCTTAATCTCCACTCCATCTACAGTCTTAAGCGGTTCCACTTCTTCTTTCTTTGTTTTCTTCCTATTTATATGGCTATAAAAGCTCTTACTATTGGTTTTAATTCCCCTCGCAAGGTCCAACTCTACTCGGCTTTTTGCTTTTCTCACTCCATCTCTACATGCTCTGACCTCAATAAGGTAGGTTTCTTTGCTGATCCCCCCCTTTTCCACTCCCTGTACGCTTCCTGTTTTTTCTTAATGACCCCTCTGAGATGCTTGCTCATCCAGCTCGGTCTAAATCTCCTGCCTATGAACCGTTTTCCCTTTCTTGGGATACACGCCTCTGACAGCTCCTGCAACTTCAACTTGAAATAATCCCAGGAGCCTTCCACCTTTAGATCCCTAAATATGTTAGTCCAATCCACTTCCCTAACCAGTCTCCTTAATTTATTAAAGTTAGCCCTTTTGAAATCGTAAACCTTAGTCTCCGATTTAATTCTGTTAATCTTTCCATTTAGTTCAAACTGAATTAGCTCATGATCACTTGAGCCAAGGTTGTCCCCTACAACCATTTCCTCAACGAGGTCCTCACTACTCACCAGCACCAAATCTAAAATGGCATCCCCCCTCGTCGGTTCAGCAACTACTTGATGAAGGAATTCATCAGCTATTACGTCTAGGAAAATCTGAGCCCTATTATTGTTACTAGCATTTGTTCCCCAATCTATATCTGGGAAGTTAAAGTCTCCCATGATTACACAGTTCCTATTAGTATTTACTTCCCTAAAAACGTTAATAAGTTCTCTGTCCATATCCAGGCTAGATCCCGGCGGTCTATAGCACACCCCAAGCACTATCCCAGAGGAGGCTCTAGTAGTTCTTTTACCCAATGTGAGTAATGCCCAGACAGACTCCGTCTTATCCATTCCATCGCTTATTATTTCTTTACAGTTTACCTCATTATTGACATACAATGCTACTCCCCCACCTTTACCTTTGATCCGGTCTTTCCTAAACAGCACATACCCTTCCATACCTGTACTCCAGTCATGACTACTGTTCCACCACGTTTCAGTTATTCCTACGATATCCGGTTTCATTTCTCGGACCAGGAGCTCCAATTCCTCCATTTTGTTACCTAGGCTTCTCGCATTGGTGTATAAACATCTTAATTTATGCTTTTTGGCCTCTCTCACATTCGTTCTCCCATTTGATATGGACACCGTACTGCTAGTATGACCCATTAGTCTGGTATCCACCCCCCCCGTCCTTATGTCCAATCTCTTCCCCCTGGCTGTATCTGTTCTTATCTCATTGTCCTCCCTCTCAATGTTATAATCTGGTGTGGAGATTAACTGGACATCTCCCAACCGTCTCCCCCAAATTCCTAGTTTAAAGCTCTTTTGATGAGATGAGCCAGCCTCCCTCCCAGAAGTCTATTTCCTTCCCTACTCAGGTGAAGTCTGTCCCGTGAGAACAGTTTTCTGTCCCCGAAAGCCTCCCAGTGGCCATACATCCCAAAGCCCTCTTTATAGCACCACTCCCTTAGCCAACTATTTGTCATCACAATCCTTTCACCCTTTTACTGCCCTTCTCTAGGAACAGGCAGAATCCCACTGAAGATGATTTGAGCCTCGAATTCCTTAAGCGTCTTCCCCAGCCTGGCATAATCTCCCTTGATTCTCTCTAGTGAGAACCTAGCCGTATCATTTGTTCCTACGTGAAGGATGATCAAGGAGTTCTTACCTGCTCCTTTTAGGATCCTTTTCAGCCACAAGTCCACATCCCGTATCTTAGCGCCCGGGAGACAGCACACCCTTCTGTTCTCTGGGTCCGCCCTGGTTACAGGCCTGTCCAACCTCCTCAGTAAGGAGTCCCCAATCACATACACTTGCCTTTGCCTGGTGGCAGTGCGATCTACTAATCTATCCCCTGTTCCCTCTAGTTGCAACCCCTGTCCATTCCTATTTTCCCTTATAGTCCCCCTTACGTCATCCTGTATCCTCCCGGGGCCCAGAATTGGTGCTGTCTCCATCAACTCCTCCCCTCTTTCTATGGGACTAGCTGCTCATCTCTTTTTCCTCACCCTGCCCCCTTCAGTTACCACCTGCTGCACCCCTTCCTCGTTCTCCAAACACCCAAACCTGTTCCTGAGCTCTATTTCTCCTTCACTGGCCCTCCTTTTCCTTTGCCTGCTTCTCACAGTCACATGCTTCCACTGCCCTTGTTCTCCCCCCGGCATTCCCCCCTCACAGGTCTTAGCCCCTGCTACCACCTGTGCCCCTGAGCATTCCCCTTCAGCCCCCACTTGCCTTTGCTCCATCAGGTGCTCGAACCCCCTCCTAAACTCTATCAGGGTATCTACCTGCATCTCCAAGCCTTGGATCTTTTCTTCCAGCAGTTCTATTAGGCGGCATTTCATGCACACATACCTCTGTTCAGGTACCGCTGCTAGGACGCAGCTGCCGCATGCAATCATCTGCATTGTGTCACCTGCGGCTTGGCTCATGGCTGCTATTGCCTGGGCCCGCCTGCTCAGCTGTGCCCTCTGCACCTGGGGAAACACAGCACACAGGGCACCATGCCCTCCTGCCTCCCCTTCCACCTCCTCCAATGCAACTCCCACTCAAACTCCCGTTAGCAGCCCTGTTCACTGCCTCCTGTGCCGCTGCTCGCAGCTGTTGCCGCTGCCTGGCTGGGTGGCCGCTTTTATAGGCCCTCTCCTCAGCCAAGCTCCGCCCCCAATCAGGGCTCAGCTGCCCGCCCAGCACGCTGCCCCTACAGGCCTCTACACATACAAGCAATACAAAGACAGACGCAAATACAGGTACCTTCTCCTCCAATGGAACTCCCACTCAAAGATCTGTGTGTGTCAGGGCACTGGGGGTCTGTGTGGGGCATTGTTTAGTTGTGGTGGTGGGGCTGTGGGGAAGGGCACTGGGAGGGAGGGAAAACCCATATAAATTGACACAAATTGCAAATTAAAACTTTTTAAATGTATAAGCATTTTACTCACTTGGGCGCATTTGCCTCATGGCACACAAATTTGAACTCTGCTTCAAAAATTTGCACAGAAGAAATTTTTCTTTTACCTTAATTATACTATTTTAGGAGCCTGCTATAACATAGTACCAAGGTTCAATACAAAGTCATATAAAAGTTATACAAAAATGCATAATGCAGAGAGTTATCTACAACTGCATTGATTGACTGCTGTGTGCAGTAATATAGTGACCCCTGGACCTACAGGCTTCCACACACCGTCAGTGCCTTGTTAGTGTGCCATGCGCCGTGAGATATCTCTTCTCTTTGTGTGTGACTGTGAGTGTTTCCCTTGTGTGTGAATTTATTCAACAAAATCTTGAGCTTCATAATGGATACCATGAGTGAAAAGAAAAAGAGAAAAATAGAATCAGAGCACAGAGTTTTCAACACTGAATGGACGAATAAATACTTATGTACTATTTCCAAAGACAAAATACTGTGCCTCGTGTGTCGCGAAACGTTAGTCGTTCTGAAAGAATACAATGTTCGGTGGCACTTTGAAACTAAGCATCCCAATCTCGCCAAATTGAGCCCAAATGAAAAAATAATTAAAGCAGCCAGTTTAGCGAAAAACCTTAGTAGAGAACAGCAAATTTTCAAGAAAGTGAGCACTGAGAACGATACAGTTACTAAAGTAAGCTTTAAAACAGGCCTGCACAATTCGTAAAGCGGCGAGGGCCATATTACTCCAAAGAAAACAGCTGAGGGCCAAAACCCCCCGGCCCCGCAGGAAACCCCCCCCCAGCGCCACCCAGCCCCGCGGAAACAAACCCTCCTTCCCCAGCACCGCCCCGCCGAAACAGCTAAGGTTTGGGGGGGAGGGTGTGTGATACTTTATTAAGAATTTTTCAATTAAATCAAACAATTTTTTAAATTATTTTAATATTTTTATTAATCATGGAAAAATGAAAAACATCTGTTCCGTTGAAAGAAAACATTTGTACTTTTCATAATTACCTTGCAAATTTAATGAGAAATATTACATCTCTTTTTGGCAACAAGCTTGTCGCATTCGGGGGTCATATTTGAAAAGGATATTTTCATAATGTCTTCCAAATGGTCGTCAGTCAGAGAAGAACGTTGCTTGTTTTTATTCATGTTCATGATGGAAAATGTTTGTTCACATATGTAAGTGCGTCCAAAAATGCTGAACGTTTTCAGTGCAACTTCATTGTCCAGACTTTTGTAGAAGTGCCGCAAGCTGCTTTCTCTGTGCTTATTTCGGTAAACTGCCGAACACTGAAGTTCAATAACCTCCAACTGCAAATCTAGTGGCACTTCCTCTGGATCCACAGAAAAGGGATCTTCAATCAGCTTCAACTGGATGTCTTCTTCTTTAGACAAAGTAAGTCTTCTGTCAAATTCTTCAATCAAAAGAATGATGTGCTTTGCATATTTTTCTCCTAACTCGGCGTGTTTGTGCTGAGGGATACGCTGTGCACAAGTGGGAAAGTGACACATTTCACCTTTTGACAGCTGACTTCTGAAAAGTTTCAATTTCATTTTGAAAGCTTTCACTGCTGCACACATTTGAAAGATAAGTTGATTTTTTCCCTGAAGTTGAATGTTGAGATCATTCAGGTGTGCTGTAATATCACAAAAGAAACATTGGGACTGCGCCACTCAGAGTGGGCAAAGCTGGAGGCTTTCCACATAAAATGCCAACGTTGTATATTGGGCATAGAGTGGAATGACTTCATTTGCAAAGCAGATGTTTATGGTCGCTCCGGTCTACAGACTACTGGGGCCATTGTCCGCAGACGCCGTTCTGAGTGGCTCGTAACATCCGAGAGACAATTCCACCAATCAAGGGGTGCAGGCAGCCCAAAGGCAGGCCCCCTATTACATGGGTGCCTCAAGTTTATTCCGACGTTGGGCTCTCGGCCCGTCAAGCACAGGAACGGATCAATGGTGAACAACTGCTACGGCCGACCGTTCGGCTAAGCGTTGAAGAAGAAGTATGGATTTAGGTATCTAACTTTTGACATCCATGTTTGAAAGTGCTGGCCCAAGTGTCTAAAGAAAAGTGAGATTATATAATGTCAATGGATGGAGAGATGAAGGGTTTTATTTAACTGTCCAAGGGGAACTAGAGGCCTGGATCATACGAACAGCCATATTGGATCAGACCAGTGGTCCATCTAGCCCAGCATTCCATCTTCTGACAGTGGCCAGTGCCAGATGCTTCAGAAGGAATGAACAGAACAGGGCAATTTATCAAGTGATCCATCCCCATCATCCAGATTCCATCTCTTCCTACAAGGTCACAAAGACTGTATCAGAGATCGGAGGCTAATCAGAAGAAAGGGAAAAGGTCATTAATGCCGTGGCTGATGTAATGAACCAGCTCTCTTGCAACTCGTTCCATTATGGAAGGAAGACAGAGACGTGAGAGCAAATGCCCTTGGTTTTACACTAACAGTCTTGTCACCTTTTTGTTTAGCTGGAGCCAGTAGCCATCATTCTGCTCAGTACTGGGGTCACTTAAACTCATCCCCAGCTGCCTACATCTCATGGGGAACAATGCAGGTAATTACCACAGGATCATGCAGGCACTGGCTTCGGCGCTGGGGTGGTGGCTCAGCTGACCTCCTCCAGTCACCAACTTCTCTGTGGGAACTCAGGGCCCTCCTGAGACCTATCGGTGGCTTTGGGAAGGGTCCGGGCCACCCAAGAGATCTCTGTCAGGAGCATTTTCCCTTTCCTCCTGGCCAGTCAAGCAGCAGAACAGCTTAGTTAGCAAATTTTCAAGAAAGTGAGCACTGAGAACGATACAGTTACTAAAGTAAGCTTTAAAATTTCTAAGGAAATTGCTGCTGCTGGGAAATGCTTCACAGAAGGCGAGTTATTAAAAAAGTGTATGTTGATTGCTATATCTGAGTTATGTCCAGAAAAGAGGGGAATATTTGAGAATGTCAGTCTATCACGCATGACTGTACGGAGAAGAATAGCTGACATTTCTACCAATTTAAGTGATCAGTTAAAGCAGAGAGTCAGTGAATTCTGCTTTTACTCCCTAGCTATGGATGAAAGCACTGATTTAAAAGACACCGCCCAACTTCTTATTTTTATTGAGGTATTGATAAAAACTTTGAAATTACTGAAGAACTTGCTGGCATGTGCTCCATGACGGGTCGCACAACCGGAAAAGAAATCTCCAGTGAAGTGATAAAGTGCATGAATGATAAGTCGGGATTAGATTTCACAAACTTGGTGGCCATTTGTACTGATGGTGCTCCAGCTATGTGCCAAAAAAATGTTGGAGCAGTTACTCTTCTTGAAGAATTTATCATGAGAGAAATAACCAAACATCACTGCATTATACATCAGCAGGCAAAGTCTTAAAATTTGAGCATGTAATGTCAGTGGTAGTTTCCATTGTAAACTACATCCGTTCTAGAGGACTAAAACGTAGGACATTTTGAGCCTTTCTTGAAGGGGTAGACACCGAGTGCAATGACTTAATCTACCATACAGAAATGAGGTGATTGAGTCGAGGAAGAGTGCTCCAGCGTTTTGTTGCTTTGAAAGAGGAGGTAGCAAAATTCCTAGAAAATGGGCCAATAAAATTCCCAGAGCTTGAAAATGAGTCCTGGAATCAAGATCTCTTTTTCTTTTGTGATATTACAGCACACCTGAATGATCTCAACATTCAACTTCAGTGAAAAAATCAACTTATCTTTCAAATGTGTGCAGCAGTGAAAGTTTTCAAAATGAAATTGAAACTCAGGGCCCCGCTGAGTCCCATCGGTGGCTTTGGGAAGGGTCCGGGCCACCCAAGAGATCTCTGTCAGGAGCATTTTCCCTCTCCTCCTGGCCAGTCAAGCAGCAGAACAGCTTCCTGAATCTAGCTCCTAGGGTCTGAGGTGACTGGTTTCTGCCACCATCCCGAACTTGCTGAATGGCCCGTGAGACACTGAGACGGACAGAGGAATCCGGATCTTGCTGCAGGCCACTGAGAGCTGAGGCAGAGAGAGGAAGCTCAGGTCAAAACACATATCGTATTAGCATGCCCTAGCACCTGCACCATGGGCCTCTGTATCTTCCACAGGGGCGGCTCTATGTTTTTTGCCACCCCAAGCACGGCAGTCAGGCGGCCTTTGGTGGCATGCCTATGGGCGGTCCGCTGGTCACGCGGATTCAGCGGCGTTTCTGTTGGTGATCTGCCGGTCCCGCGCCTTCAGCGTACCTGCCGCCGAATTGCCGCCGAAGCTGCGGGACCGTCGGTCCTCCCGCAGGCATGCCGCCGAAGGCTGCCTGACTGCCGCCCTCACGGCGACCGGCACGCCGCCCCCCGTGGCTTTCCGTCCCAGGTACGCACTTGCTGCGCTGGTGCCTGGAGCCGCCCCTGAACTTCCACAGCAACTAACTCCTCCCAGATGCTCTGGACCCACCAGGGCTATCAGTGTCATCGCCATCTGATAACCGCTTAAGTCCTCAGGGACATCTGCCCTTGGCAGCACCATCTTCCACTGCATTCTGGGGCATCCACCTCCTTAGCACCATCTCCCTGACACATGCCAGGGCCTCTCACCCTGCCTGGCATTTACTTTCTCCTGGTAAAACCTTCTGGCACCTGGAGATGGAAGTGACGCCTGACATCAGAGAAAACAAAGCTGGGACTGATGTCCAGGCTCTCTCAACAGCTACCTCTGGCCACGTCTAAATTGAACTCAATGCAGCAGCATGGCGGGGGAGTTGCACTTTTTCCTAGACTGGTTCACAAGTGGGAGGGATAGCTCAGTGGTTCGAGCATTGGCCTGCTAAACCCAGGGTTGTGAGTTCAATCCTTGAGGGGGCCATTTAGGGAACTGGGGTTTAAAAAACAAACAAACACTATCTGGGGATTGGTCCTGCTTTGAGCAGGGGGTTGGATTAGATGATCTCCTGAGGTCCCTTCCAACCCTGATATTCTACAAGGAGCATGAGCTCTCCTTCCACATGCAAACACAGCCATGTGGCAACTACTTACACTGAAGTATCAGCTCCTTCTCTTGCCTGACCGTGGTGGGCTCCGAGCTTTGAACAGTGCAACCTGGAACGTACAATGGAAATGAATCTTGCAGGAGTTTTCACCTCCCCTGGGGCTACCTTTTAAAAAATGTCAGTCTTTCCAACAAGCAAAACAGCTTTCAAGTGGTCCCTGGGATAATCAGACAAGTCCACAAGCTCCAAGACAAAGAGGCTCATGTCTTGGAAGATACAGAGAGCCTGATTGCCAATGGCTATGGTATTGCTGCAGTTCCGCAGGGATTCCAGTCGGTGGAGCTAGAGGGTAGGGTTGTAATTTGCTCCAGGCCTTTTGATATAATCCCCAGCCCAACTGCCTCAAGGGCAGGAAATCGAGACACTAGGATCCCAGGGGGTTAATTCTTGCTGCTAGTGCCCTCCAAGCAGAACACGGGACAACCTCTCAGATAGAAGTTGCTTAAGAAAAGTCGTGGTTACCGATAAAGATGGCTGCTGCCCGTCGTATTGGAGCCTGGGGGCTTTGGAGGTGATCCAGACATTGGAGCAAGATGTCAGATACGCTCTTGAGCTTCAGCACCTAGGAATAGAAACCAAAGAAGCTTCTCGTTGCTGGGGCCGCAGGGTGAGGAGAAGAGAGATTTCATCTCCAGGTAGCTGCTTGGCTTGGAGGGGTGGGAAGAATGCAGCTCCCATCTCCATGTATCCTGGGGGCGACCATCTACATGCCAGGGAGTCATTAAATGACCATTTCAAAGTATCACCAGACACATTGCTGGTGTCTGAGCTGCTGGCACTGCAGGGCTGGAGCCTGGCACTAGAGAACACTGAAGCCCGGTTGTATGGGCTTCATCTGGGGAGGACATTAGAGAGGGTGCAGAGCATAGGAAATACGGTGCAGAAGTGGCCAATGGGCTGGGGTAAGGTGAAAAATGGGGACATCCAGTTTCCTGCAGGATTCGGAAGGCATTTTTGCCATCAACTGATTCTTTATGTTGTGAGCTTTCACCTCCGTACTGAACTCCTGGCCAGGTCTGGCTGTTCAGATCTGACAGGCACTGGGAGGAGTGGGGGAGCTGGGTGCTTCTAAGAGGAAGCCAGAGTGCAGTATGCTAGTACTAGACATGCAATCAGAGCAGTGAGTGAGGGAACACGTTTCCGGTCCCACATCTAGAAGCAGCACTCACGAGAAGACGATTGTTCACTTACAGAGTGCTGGCAGATCTTGTCCACCACCCGGGGATGGGTGTGCCAAGCCTTCTTGCTGTTAATCTGCTTAGGACAAGACCATCCCAGGAGCTGAAAACACCCAGCCAAGGCTTTCTGACACCTCTGCAACACAAGATGGGACAAGGAGAGTTTGCATCATGAGAAGAGCTGGAATCTGTGGTCACTCTGCAGTGAAAAGCCAGCTGAAATGATCAATGAGGGAAAGGAATGTGGGGGTCACATGGTATCCTGCTGACCCTTGGTGTCTCTTTGTTCCTATTAGTGGAGGCTCCTGGAGTTTGATCTTCATGGTGGCTGCAGTTCAGTGACTTAGGAAGTGGCTGCTGGGAGCCATAAAACATCTCCACTTGTGTGTCCATTGAAGGCCAGGGAACTTGCTTGGGTAAGCGGGTAGGGCTGAGATTTTTCACTTTTGGGAGGCGGCTCTGGAGACAGACCTAGCAGGAGAGCTGGAGCAGTCAGGGCCTGCTGCACCAGGGAGCACATGGCAACGGGACTCACCTTGCCCACGTCAGGGTCCTCGTCCTGTAAGTGAAGGAGCAGTGGGACCAGGCTGCGGGTCACTTCCTCCTGCAGCAGGGGCTTCTGCCTCCTCTTCACTGTGTTAAGCAACTCTGTAAAGAGCATGATGGCAGCAGAGCGCACCTGGGGTCTCACCTGTGATGGACACACAACCATGAGGGGATCTCACCGAGGGAGCTTCACACTCTCCTTATACGGTGAGCTCGGCACAATGCAAACCACAGATAGGGGCCAGTCTGACTAATAACTCCATGGTCTGCCCACCAAGAGGGCACCCATTTGCAGAAAGGTTTGGGTGGAGGGGCAGACAACACAGGTTAGGACAGTGGTTCCTAAATTTCCCTGGAGGCCTCCTGTAAGTGCTGACTCCATCCACAGTGAAGGGCTCTTTGGAGGGTTTCTTTAATGGGTTCAACACTTTTATAGTTTCATAGCATTTAAGGGTCATTCATTCATCTAGACTCCAAAGCACAGGACATTACATTTCACCCCATGACCACTACATTGAGCATGTTAACTTGAGTTAGATTAAAGCATATCAGTCCTCAGGAGACCAAACGGTTGCATGCCACACACAGAACACGAGAGACCAAGGTGTCACCAATGCCTGAGGCCCAGGCAATGGCTCGGAACTGATCAGGTCAGATATGCCACCACTACGACTCCAGAGTCACAACACTGCCTGGCTGGGGATGGGCAGGTCAAGAGCCCCTGACTTACAGCATCGAGTAAGGGGATTAGCTTCCTGGCCACGCTGGTGAGCTCACTCCCATCCAGGCTCTGCAGAAGGTTCTGAACAGCTGAGATGGCCTCCAGAATACTCCCATCGTCCATCTCATCCGAGCCCCAAAGGATGGCAGGCAGCAGGGCCTTGACTTGTTCCACCTACACACACACACATGGGGGGGCTCATCAGATCTCCCAGCCCTCCAGTGAGTACACGCCACAGTGCCAGGGCTGTGTTTATTCTACCCCATGGCACCAAGTCAGAGAGAAGCTCTGTCTCCACAGTTGGAGGCGTGGTGCTTTAGAATCGATGGGGATGCCTGACGAGGCAATCAGTGAATCCTAACCCCATCCCGGGTCGTTCTGGTGTAGGGTGGGCAAAGCTGTGGTTTGCTTCGGGGCTTTTCTCTCTTTTCTACGTGCTATTAATTATTATTATAGCAGATGCTGGCAGCAATCTCCATAGTTAAGGCTGGTACACAGTTTCCATTTTAGTTGCTCCTTTTGATACGCTCCTAAAAACATTCCCTTTTTGGATGGAAATGTTCCATGCTGTCTCCCCAGTCAATTGTGATTTTTTCCTGGGGTGATTGCGTCTCTGAGCTGTAGGACAGTTTTTCCACTTACAAACAAACAAACGAAAACTTCTAGCCACCTTCTTTTCCCATGCAGACAATCCCCCAAATGGTGAAACTTGGGGAAAAAATCAAACCTGGCCCATGGGGAGTCCTAGGTGAGAGCTGAACCCTCTGCAAAGTTTGAGAAACTTGGACCTGATAGTGCAAGGCATTGAAATATCATTTGGGGGCAGGGTCACAAACACTCTTTAAGAGAGTGCTCTGCCTCTCTCAGGGCCAGAGACTTTGGGGCCAGCCAGCTCCATGCATTAATCAGATGCAGCGGAGGAGGAGAGAACTATTTTGGGCTGTCAGGAAGGAAGGGGAAGCAGGAGCAGGGGGGAGTGGCTCCTAGAGTACCCTGGGAGGGAAGGCAGGGGGAATCTGATGGGGGAAAAGGGCCTCCAGGGAGGAAGCCTTGGGAAGCAGTCCTCCCCCAAGAGAACAAAGAACTCCGCAGAGCCTGGGGGCAAAAGCTTGCAGAAGGGGTGCCCAGGAAGGGGGCCAAAGTTAAGTTTTCTTATGTTTACTAAGGACAGGGTGGAACCTTTGTTGAGTGAGCTCAGAAGAGGAGATGTGGTAATGGCAGAAGATCCTGTTTCTGATTTTTAGTCCATTGGACACTGTCAGGTTTGATTCTGAGGGTTTCATCTTTGGCCTTCAAAGGCTTGTTTGTCTTAATAAATGAGCCTGAATAAGGGTGTTATTGAACGAGGTATTTGTGAAGTCAAGCCGAGGAGGGGAAAACTGAGGCAGTGCTGCAATGTTGGGTCTTGCCACTGGAGGGGGCTATGAGACAGGGCCCTGTGTGCTCGCTAAGGTCTTTAGACCAATCAAGGTCTTCCTTTGTGACAGCACCAGGAATGGTCTCTCCAAGAAGGAACAGGAATGCTGCTGGGGTAATTTGCATGGGGGAGAATTAGGGTTACCATATCTGAACTTTCAAAGAGAGGACACTCCATTGGGGGGGTAGCCCTGCCCCCTAGCCACTTCCTCCCACTTCCCGCCCCCTGACAGCCCCCCCAGAACCCCCGACCCATCTAACCCCCCCTGCTCCCTGTCCCTGACTGTCCCAACCCCTCTCCACACCCCTGCCCCCCTGACAGCCCCCCCGAACTCCCGACCCATCCAACCCCCCCCCCCCCGCTCCCTGTCCCCTGACTGCCCCCCTTCTCCAACTCCGTGGCCCCCTTACCGTGCCACTCAGCTTAGAGCAGGTGTCTGGCTCCACGCCCCAAGGAGCGCCCCGCCCGAGCGCTGCCGAGCGGCGTGCTGTGGCTGTGGAGGAGGGGGGGAAGCGGGGGAGGGTCTCTGGCCGCCGCTGCCAGCCCTGCCGCCGCGTTCCCTCACAGGCGCACAGCCCCGCCCCCCAGCGCTGCCAGGCGGCGTGCTAAGGCTGCAAGGGATGCGGGGCGGGCAGGGAAGGGGCTTTGCTGCCGAGGCCCCAATGCGAGCGGCGCTCGGCCGCCCTGTCAGCCGCTTTTCGGTCGATAAATAGCCGACTGGGGGGAAATTCCGGACATTTTTAGATTTTTAGAAATCCCCCCCGGACGGCTATTTAAAGAGCGAAAAGCCGGACATGTCCGGGGAAACCCGGACGTGTGGTAGCCCTAGGAGAATGATAACGTCCACCTGAAATCCAAGCAGTAAAATCCCATCTAAAATACTCTCCGAGGAAAGATCTGCATTGAGGGGCCGTTGTGATCCCCGTTCCTGCTGGGGAAATGGAGGCACCGAGAGGGTCAGCAAGCCAGCAGCAGAGGTGGGCTCAGAACACTGTGCCTCACTGCCTGCCCAGAACTCAGTCCACTGGGTCACAGCCACCTCGTCGTTTTCCAGTTAACCAAGCCTGGGCTCTCACCTTCCCTGGTTGGGTTGCCAGGATGCCGAGTCCTCTTAGACCAAGTGAACGGAAAACTGGGCTGGGGTGTTTTGTCCACTCCTCGAGACGGTCCAAAGTGTCTGGATGTGGGAGCTTCTTGGCCTCTTCGTAACGCAGAAGCTGAAAACAACACAGAGCGAATCAGCAGCAGGTGCTTACCGGAAAACTTTGTGTGTCGGTTCTCTGGAGAGCATCATAACCTCCATGTTGTACCGTCCATTGCTATACATCAGCCCCACTTTGTGTGTGACACCCAGTCCTCCCACTGACTTCCTGGCCGTTAGCACTAGACTCAGCCATAGGCGCTGGCAGAGCTGCTCTACCCTCCAGGAGAACATGTAGGGCAACAAAATGTTCAGTGACCATTTGTATGGCGGACTCTTGTGCATCTGGGGGTTTGCCAAGAGCAGCCGAACCCCTCGTGGTGACCCTGTGAAGCAGAACAAGCCGCTCTGAGATAACGTGAAAGCTGGGACTGAGAAATCAAACCCCTGAGTTGAAATCCTGACCCCACTGAAGTCAGTGGAAGTTTTGCCTTTGATCTCAATGGGCCCAGGATTGGACTCCTGGTGAGGAGAGAATTAAACCCCATCCCTTAATAAGTTAGATGAGGAGACAATCCCTGAAAACTGTCAATAGGAACTAGCCAGACAGAACCCGTGGAAATGGGGAGGACAACCTAGCGATGGACTATAGAGCCACCTCATTCCTGGTGATGTGCCTCTAACTAACCCATCCAAGAGAGAAGGTTAAAGATTGCTCGCCACATTCAGAGCTAATGATCCTGCATCTGGGGGAGCTTTTACCATGATCCTCTCTCCTCCATACCCACTCTCAATGCCCCTCTTTGCTTTTCCTTAGTGACTTCGCAGGGAGGAACCTTTCATGGACCTGCAGAAAGGCTGATGCCGACAGGAGACCCAGCTGCCCTTCGGGAGAGTCCAGGCTGATGCTGTTCTACAGAACCTTAGTTTCTTGGATATTCTCATCAGGCTCCTGATTACAACTTTGGAGCAACCAATGATCCCCTAAAGGATCCATCTCAGATTTTACACTGAGCGTGCTGGGACAGGACTGGGGGAGCTAGTCAGTGCTGCATGGACACCTGGCAATGTGGACATGACCAATAAAGCTCATCGTTTATGTAGCGCAATAATGAGTCTCAAAGGCTTGATTTAAGGAGTTGCTCACTAATCTAGGACACAAGACCCAATTGCTCTCATCAGCTAATGAAACTTACTTCTACAAAGAAGGCCATCATGGTCAGCCTGTGTTTCTTATCACCTCTGTCGAGGAGCGGGATCACTAGGTCCAGCAGCATCCTTGTGGTCTCAGGGCAAGCATAGTGCACCATGGCTCTGTGACACAAAGCAGAAATACCTTTGATAGTAAGGGAAGAAGCACGTTCTGCAACAAGGGGGTGAGGGGTCAGCTTGGGACCACATGGCAGCCCGAAGTGAGGAATGTTTCATTTTGGAATTGCCCCCACTAGCAGGACTGACTGCATGGAAAATGCTTGTGTATTACCTGGCCAGCAGGCTCACCCCATGGAGGTGATCTTGGGGGCTTTGTAGGAGGATCCAGCCTTGCTCCTTCTCCATAACAGTCAGCTCGGAACGGCAGCCAACACAGAGAAGCAGCATCTTTATAGCCTCCACTGCAGAGCTAGATTCAAACAACACACCAGCGTGACTGAGTGCCAGGAGCCCCCTCATGGCAGGTCTGTCAGGGAGTGACGGATTCACTTGTGTGTGGAAAGACACACCAATGGTTTAAATAGAGCTTAGGAAGGCACAGGTTCGTGACTGGGGTTCCTAGGCACTATAGTAATACAATTTAATAATATGAAGAAAGAGAAAGAGTTCTGAGCAAATCCTACAGACAATTGCACATCAGCACTAGGGCATGTCAATGTCACAGAACAGGAGAAGTTCCGCCCTTTAGTGTCGGACCCACATTCCTTTGACACACTGGCAAATTGGCTCCCACTAATTTCTCCCCATAGCTGCTGGGATAGTCTTTCTACTTCCTCTGCAGTGCATTGGTCGGTATGTCATTTACCACTGAGAGACACCCTTGCAACCTAAGCCCTGCCTGCTAACTCCCTCAGAATTAGAGAGTTATGGAAAACCTGCAGGGGCCACATGAGAGCTGGAGAAGAGAACTATGACTTCTCTATGACTGTCCATGTAATTAGACCGTTGACTTTCCAGTAGGCGCAGTACCTGGTGTGGAGGCTCTGCCGGCTGCTTTCCCTTCCAGAGACTTTATCCCCTGGTATGCTCTGTCCCAGGCTGAAATGGATTTCGACAAGAAGCGCCATTAGCAGCTGAGGATAGAGGCGGGTTGTGGCATCTCTGGACTTGCTCACCGAGATCATCTCATAGAGGGCGCATGTGGCCTGAAGAGGGAACAAGACAGACACAAGATTACTTGGAAATCCTACTCCCTCCTGCGTCAGTTCTCAGGACTTCCTGCTTCTGTGCTATGAAACTTCCCTGATTCATGGAGAAACAAACCGAGTTAAACTGCCCTGAGCAGCAGGGCGGGGGAAGCCGGGCACTGGCAGGTTGAAGGCTTTGCCTTGTGGAGTCTGATGACACTAGGCTGCATTGCCACACAGGGGACCTAGCTTTGATTTCGGATCTCGCAGAGCTTCCTGACCTGCAGGGGCTGCAGAGACAGCATGCTTGGGGTGGGGGTAATGCCTCATGGGACTAAGAATGGGAGAGAATAAATTAATGAAGAGAAGAGTGGCTCTTTCATCAGCTTCCTCGGCATCTTTCTTCTCCCTCATTTGGACTTCCACCATCATTCTTTCATGCTTGCATTGTTTCTTGGCTTCCAAGTGCCTCAATGGGGCCTTTTCTTCTGCATCTGGGGTCTAGGGGGGCTGAGACCCTGCTTTTTGGTCAAAGTCCATGAGCAAATCTCTCAGTTCGTGTTCTGCGGCTTTCTTCTTAACAGATAGCCCCCTTTCTTTACATACTTTTTCAAGTTCTTTTGAGTCAAGACTCTCATAGGATTGTGATTCACCCATTGTAACTCATCTTTAACCCTTAAAACTCTCCATATCAAATTTAAACTTTAAATAGTGTTGGGTTATGATCTTTAAGCCCAATTGACCTGTGGCATGTGACTCCTGTGCTGACTACGCCAATTGTCACGCTCTCTGGAGTGGTTCACAACTGTGAATGCCAATCTTAGATCAGACTGTCATAAAACAGGGCAGGCACCCCAAACTAGTAGTATATTCTATAATTGGATTTCACAAAGCCAGTAACAATTGTGCATTCCTGGATTACAGTACCAGTTTTACCAAGGACAGTCTTACCACAGACAGTCCCCTTAGACATTCCAGCCTATCTTGCCACCCAGACAAACTGAACTTTGTGATTAAAGGTTATTAAAACCAAAAATCACACCACATCAGGTTACTCCCAACCCCAAAGGGTCAGTCACTTACCCTAGGTCAATTGGTACTCTGGATCTCACACCAAAAACAACACTGGCAGCCAATTCTCTAGTAAACTAACTAAAGATTTATTAGCTAGGAAAAATAAATGAGAGTTATTGAGAGGTTAAAGCAGGTAAAATACATTAACAGGTGAGTCAAAATTTGTAAATCCCAAATGATAGCGGAGATGTAGTAATCTCTTGGTTTCCTAAAAGTCTTTTCAGGAACCCAGATGTTTCTGGGGATCTCCATTTTGCATTTGGCATCTTCCCTGTAAGAGTCCAAACAGTCAGAGATACAGGATCATTCCTTGACATCTATTTTATAGCTTTTCCAGAAACCAATCTGAACAGTGTCTTTACCCAAGTGGGTTCTGATGAGTAGGAAATTCAGACTTAGTCTGTGAATTCCCGTTGTCAAACACAGTAGCCCTTGCTTTGAAGTTAGCAGTCTTCCTCATTTACATTTCCAAGGCTCCAATTGTGTTTGATGGGTAATTTAATTACAGGGATATACACGATGCCAATGTAA